>NC_141695.1:497308080-498662396 GCF_964263255.1 Lissotriton vulgaris
AGTTCAAGGGCGTGAAACTGTTGAGAGGTAAACTGGTGGGGTCCGTGCAGTCCACCAGAGGATTCAATACGTCAGGAAAGTCGGTGGCCTGGGAGTTCCCGATCCCCTCTGCGGTACCAGGGCCCGGGCCCCACCCAGCCCTCAAGGGTGCATTTCTTCCATGGCGGTGCGCCGCGACTAGCTCAGGGTCGGCTGGGAAGGGTTCTGGGTGGCAGGTGGCCCTCCGCTCCGGTGGAGGGTGTTACAGCCCCTTTGGCAGCAGCTTCGCCTTGTCCACTGGGCCGAGGGAGATTTGACCTCCTCCGCGCCCTCCCCCAGACACCCGTCTGCCCCTCGGAGAGCGCCGGGGCAGTTGAAGGGGGGACGGGACCCCTGCTCCCGGTGCGACTGTCGACTGGGTCGGACTGTTCTCAATGCCCAAAGACCGCATCGCGCCGCTGGGCAGAGAGCCCCAGGCCGGGCGCCAGGGATCTGCGGCGATGTCGGTTACCCACCTGACCCATCTTGAAACACAGACCAAGGAGTCTAACACGTGAACGAGTCGGAGGGCCGAGCGAAACCATGTGGCGCAATAAAGGTGATAGCCGGCGCGCACCACTGGCCCGTCTCGCCCGCTCCATCGGGGTGGTGGAGCATGAGTGTGCGTGATAGGACCCAAAAAATGGTGAACTATGCCTGGGCAGGGCGAAACCAGAGTAAACTCTGGTGGAGGTCCGTAGCGGTCCTGACGTGCAAATCGGTCATCCGACCTGGGTATAGGGGCAAAAGACTAATCGAACCATCTATTAGCTGGTTCCCTCCGAAGTTTCCCTCAGGATAGCTGGCGCTCTGAGCCCCCAGTTTTATCTGGTAAAGCAAATGATTAGAGGTCTCGCGGCCGAAACGATCTCAACCTATTCTCAAACTTTAAATGGGTAAGAAACCTGGCTCGCTATCGTGCAGCCAGGCATGGAATGCGAGTGCCTAGTGGGCCAATTTTGGTAAGCAGAACTGGCGCTGCAGGATGAACCGAATTCTGGGTTAAGGCACCCGATGCTGATGCTCATCAAACCCCAGTAAAGGTGTTGGTTGGCATAGACAGCAGGTCGGTGGCCATGGAAGTCAGAATCCACTAAGGAGTGTGTAACATCTCACCTGCCAAATCAACTAGCCCTGAAAATGGATGGCGCCGGAGCGTCGGGCCCATACCCGCCCATCGCCGGCGATGAGAGCCGTGGGGGCTAAGCCGCAACGAGTAGGAGGGCCACAGTTGTGAGCAGGGAAGCCCAGGGCGAGGGCCTGGATGAAGCCGCTGCAGGTGCAGATCTTGGTGGTAGTAGCAAATATTCAAATGAGAACTTTGAAGGCCGAATTGGAGAAGGGTTCCATGTGAATAGCAGTTGAACATGGGTCAGTCGGTCCTAAGAGATGGGCCATTCGAAAGGGACGGGCATGGCCTCCGTTGCCCTTGGCTGATTGAAAGATAGTCGGGTTTAGATCCCCGGAGTGGCGGAGATGGGTGCCCTCGCGGCGTCCAGTGCGGTAACGCAAACGATCCCGGAGAAGCAGACGGGAGTCCCGGGGAGAGTTATGTTTTCTATGTGAAGGGGAGAGTGCCCTGGAATGAGGTCGCCCCGAGAAAGGGGCCTGAGCCTTGGAAAGCATTGCAGTTCCGGCGGCATCGGTGAGCTCTCGCTGGTCCTTGAAAATTCGGGGGAGATGGTGTAAATCTTGCACCGGGTCGTACCCATATCTGCAGCAGGTCTCCAAGGTGAACAGTCTCTGGCATGTTGGAACAATGTAGGTAAGGGAAGTCAGCAAGTCAGATCCGTAACTTCCAAATAAGAATTGGCTCTAAGAGCTGGGTCGGTCGGGCTGGGGCGCGAAGCGGGGCTGGGCGCGTGCCTCGGCTGGCTGAGGCGCCTCCTTCCGGGGCGGCGGCGACACTGGACGCAAGCCGGGCTCTTCCTGTGGATCGCCCCAGCTGCGGTGGTCGCCTCTCCCCGTGCCCCCTCCCCGGGGGCGTGGGGATGGCGTTCTGTCTCGGCCGGCGCCTAGCAGCTGACTTAGAACTGGTGCAGACTAGGGGAATCTGACTGTTTAATTAAAACAAAGCATCGCGAAGGCCCGAGGTGGGGTGTTGATGCAATGTGATTTCTGCCCAGAGCTCTGAATGTCAAAGTGAAGAAATTCAATGAAGCGCTGGTAAACGGCGGGAGTAAATATGACTCTCTTAATCTATTCTCGGTTGTAGTGGCCTTTACCTCCCAGCGGTCCCGCCGGTAACTGCCTCTGAAGTGCTAGACTCTGCGTAAAGAAGCATATAGAGACAGGCCAAACAAGGTTCTATCATGGCAGCGAGCGTGATAGTGAGAAATGGTGAAGCAAACTAACCCAATTCCAGATGGGGTAGTTCCTGGAGAATAAAAACCCCGTTAAGATGGCGTAAGTAGGTGCTGTCTTTCCCAGAAATCATTAACCTACTCACCGAATTTGACAAACCAGCACCCGCTTCCAACAATGTAACTAATAACAACTATTCAGATCACAATATAGGCCTTAGTTCACCCTTTGTGGCAGAAGACACAACAGTAGACCTTAGCAAATCCATTGAGTTTGTGGCCACCTCAGCCAAGAATGACATTGGTACAGCAAACTTTGAAAATCTTCCCAATGTGTATGAGGTCAGCAAAGATGTAATAACAAAGAAAAGTGATTACACAAAAAAAGTCACTTATTGGAAGTACCCAAACGAAAAATATAAATGTGACTTGTGTGGAGACATAATGGGAACTTTTAAAGAACTGAGAAAACATGTCTCAAACAAGCACAAAGGCTTCTATCTCAAAACATACTGCTCAAAATATGACAAAGAAGCCGAATACCACAATATTGCATGCCATTATGCCAAATGTAAAGGAAGACCTCAAAAAGGAGAGCTGCCATTCCTGTGCAGCTTCTGTGACTTCAGATTTGGAACAAAAATTGGTGTTTCTCAACATGCTCGGCATGCGCATCCAAGAGCGCAAAATGAGACTAGACTAACAGCTCTAGCAAGCAGCAAACCGTCAAAATTATGGTCACAAGAAGAAATACTGCTACTAGCAGAATTGGAAAAAGTATATGAAAATAAGAGGAATATTAATGTGCTGATGGTTCCACATTTTGACAACAAGAAAAGTAAACAAATTGCAGAAAAAAGAAGCGATAGATGAGATAAAAGCAAAAAGTCAGCAAAAGATGTACTGCAAGCATCAAATGTTTCTGAAAATGACTCTTGCGATGAACCAGAGGTTACAGTGGAAGTAACAACAGAAAAGCACAGGGACTTTATCAATCGAAAACAGGCGCAAAAAATCAAGAACTTTGATGAACTGGAAGACAGAATATCAGAAATCGAGAAGTACACTCAAAACGTAGAGCAGCATGATACTGCTATCGATCTGATGGATGAGGTAGTGACTTATATCGCAGAAAACACCCCTGATATAAGTCCTGCTTTAGCAAGTGTACCAACAAATGAACCAACTAGTGAACTCAATAATGATCCGATGAACTCTGCTCAAGATGAGCACCAGAATGCCTCAGTAGTAAACAAGATAACAAAAAAAGACAAGAAAAACGGAAGGCTTAATCGGACGCACAAGAAAAATTATGCCAAAGCAAAGGGCAGCTATAAAGAATACCAGGCAATGTTTAAAAAAGACAAAAAGAAAATTGCCAGGATTATCACTGATGGGGCAGAAGATGCACTTGCCATATCTGTGCTGATGAAATCTTTCAATACTACAAAAGCATACTTAAAAAAGAAAATAAGAAAAACCCTATATTCATGCCGACTGATCGGATACCAGAGGACTACGAAATTAGACATCTTTGTAAAGAAATAACACTGCTCGAAATAACTCATGCCTTTGAGAGCTCCAATCTAAAGAAAGCTGTGGGGCCCGATAAGATAGGTCTAAATGACTTATATAAAGTACACAGCAGGCAACCAAGACTGCTGCCCAGAATTCTATCGTCTTGGTTGTTGATGAGAAGAGTAACAGAAATTATCAAAAAGAACCGATCAATTTTGACACCCAAGAATGTACCGATTAGTGAACTTAAAAAAATCAGTAACTGGCATCCAATTACCATCAGTACTGCATTCATGACGTTATTCACAAAAATATTAACTAAAAGACTCTCATTTTTTGTTGAATTGAATACGAGACAAAAAAGGCTTCATGAAGGTGAGAGGTTGTCTCGAGAATCTGACTCTCCTGCAAAATATCATAAAAGGGGCACGAAAAAACACTCATTAGCAGTGGTGTTCATTGATATATCGAAAGCCTTCAACTCTGTCAGCCATGGTCACATTATACAGAGCCTCGCAAAGCAAAGAGTTCCATCATACATCAGAGACATAATAAAAGACTTATACACTGACTCAACAACATCTTTCAAGGGAAAGAACAACAAATGAACTCCTGAAATAACAACGAAATCTGGGGTCAAACAAGGTGACTCTTTATCCCCACTACTATTTAACATTGCCATGGATCCTCTGATCTATGATCTTCAGAAAAATGGCAAGATCTTCACATTTGGATCAGATGGTCTTATTGAGCAGATCACCGCTCTCGCCTTTGCCGATGACATCGCAGTACTCAGCAGTACCTGGGAAGGAATGAGTACAAATCTGAAAATCATTGAAAAGTTCAGTAAAACCACAGAATTAAAACTTAATGTGAAAACGACACATGGATTTTATATCAGTCACCATAAAGACAAACTCCTGGTTAACAACTGTAAACCATGGCAATTTGAAAAAGACAATATTGAAAATATTTATCCAGGAGAAAGTGAGAGATACCTCGGATTGAACTTTGATCCACACACTGGTCATACAAGCAACAACAAAATTAATGAGGTTCTTGTCAATTGGGCTCCAAAACTTATTAATCTACCACTTAAGCCCACGCAGAAAATAGAAATGTTGTGCCAGTACTTGGTACCTAAATTATCATTCAAATTGGAAATGACAGGAACAGAAGCAAAAAATTTAAATGTTCTGGATTAAACAATAAAAAAGTATGTCAAACACTTTCTACACCTTCCTGCATAAACATGTGATGGTCTCCTACATTCTAAAAGATCATTTGGGGGCCTCAGTATTCCAAAACTATGTACACAAATTGATCTCAATAAAGTCAATAGTTTTTTATATCTCAGGGCAGCTCCAGACCTGTACATAGCGCATTCATTCATGTATGCAGGAGAAGATATGAATGAAACAATTGATAACATCATCAAAACACACAAACTTAACATTTTAAACAGTAACTGTCTGAGCTATGATTTAAATTTGTTAGCAACATATGATTGGAGAAAAGAAGAGTTTGAGAAATGGGCAAATCTCCCTGTCCAAGGTGATGGTATAAAATACTTAGCAAGCAATCCAACCTCAAACTTCTGGATCAGCAGGCATAACAAAATGAAAGAAAACCAGTACATAGCTGCGCTGATGCTAAGAACAAATGTTTTGTATACCAGAGAAACCATCACTAGGGGAAGAAATCATTCATTTGCTACATGTAGGAATTGTAATGATGTTTGTGAAACAATTTCTCATATTTCAGAGGTCATGTCCTAAATCTGGAATCTAAATTCTGGAATTGCTCATTGATAGAGCAAAAAGGTGTTGTTGGATGGCATACAGGGAACCTCATGTTAAGAACAATCAAGGAGAATTACGAAAATCAGATGTAGTGTTTACCAAAAATGGTACAGCTGTAGTGATTGATGTTTCAATTCGTTATGAAAATTCTCAGAATTCCCTTAAATTAGTGTTTAAGAGTAAAGTGAAATACTATCAGGATCTGTCACAGCAAATCAAAGATCTCACAAAATGTAACACTGTTAAATTTTATGGCTTTATCGCTGGATGTCGTGGTATTTGGCCTCAATGTAATGATTTTGTTCTGGCTGATTTAGGTCTGCTAATGGCATTTCTATTCAAGAAAAATGTTTGCCTGACTACTTTAATGGACACTCTTAAAATGTGCCAAGTATTCATGGACAATTGAGTATCAATCTTATAATGAGATGTACGCTTTCTTGCAGCACACATGTCACCCTTATAAAGCATAATATTTTAACATATACGTTTATAGTTGACACAAGAGTTAGTATAGATGTAAATTTTATAGATGTGAATTTTTCTAGATGCGCTTTTTCTAATTAGATGTGCTATTTATAGATGTGTATTTTTGTCTTATATATATGTGTGCTTATAACAATGTAGATATAGTGTGTACATCATACTTATTGAAATGTCTTGAATGATGAATACGTCTCAAATAATCGCATGCACATAGTCATCACACATTGATTACTGATGTCCTGCTAATCATATTTTAATTTCACAGGACTGTTCGTAGACAATCTTAAAATTGTTGGAATAGTACTGCAAGGTGTACTATCTCTGGCCTATACATGATCCCAGGTCCAGTGAAGACAGCATTTGTGGCTGTACTCCGGAGCGAAAGAATGTTGTATTGTTGGAAGCAAAACCGAATTGACGCTGATAGGCAGCATAATAACACAGAATGAGCCACCGCGAGGTGGTACAGATTATCCAAATGCCTCGTCATCTAATTAGTGACACGCATGAATGGATGAACGAGATTCCCACTGTCCCTACCTACTAACTAACGAAACCACAGCCAAGGGAACGTGATTGGCAGAATCAGCAGGGAAAGAGAACCCTGTCGAGCTTGACTCTTGCCTGGCACTGTGAAGAGACATGAGAGGTGTGGGATAAGTTGAAGGCCCTCAGGCCGCCGGTGAAATACCACTACTCCTATCCTTTTTTCACTTACCCGGTGAGGCGGGGCGAGCCCCGTGGGGCTCTCGCTTCTGGCTCCAAGCGCCCGGCGCCCGCCGGGCTTGACCCGCTCCGGGGACAATGGCAGGTGGGGAGTTTGACTGGGGCAGGACCCTTGTCAAACGATAACGCAGGTGTCCTAAGGCGAGCTCAGGGAGGACAGAAACTCCAGCGGAGCAGAAAGGCAAAAGCTCGCTTGATCTCGATTTTTAGTATGAATACAGACTGTGAAAGCTAATCCTCACGATCCATCTTACATTTTGTGTTTCAAGCAGGAGGTGTCCACAGGAATAACTGGTTTGTGGTGGCCAAGTGTTCATAGCCACTTCGCTTTTTGATCCTGCATTGGATTGTTCACCCACTAATAGGGACCGTGAGCTAGGTTTAGACCATCGTGAGACAGGTACGTTTTTCCCTACTGATGATGTGTTGTTGCAATAGTAATCCTGCTCAGTATGAGAAGAACCGCAGGTTCAGACATTTGGTTTATGTGCTTGTCTGAGGAGTCAATGGGGTGAAGCTACCATCTGTGGGATTATGACTGAATGCCTCTAAGTCAGAATCCCCCCTAAACCGTAATGATACTGCAGTGGCGTGGAGCCTCGGTTGGCCTGGGATAGCTGGCCTCTCTCGGGGGGCCGTTGCGTAGAGCCGCTCATTTGGGGACCAGAGTGCGGATGGAAGGGGGCCGCCTCCATTGCCTTTAGTGCACCGCATGGTCTACCCTTAGGCATGCGCTGGGATGCCTAAGGGTAGCCATGCGCGATACAAATGCATAATCATTCATTCATGTTCGTGGGGCACCTGGTGCTAAATCATTCTGGACGACCTGATTCTGGGTCGGGGTTTCGTAAGTAGCAGAGCAGCTACCTCGCTGTGAACTATTGAAAGTCATCCTCTGAGCCAAGCTTTTGTCTCTCCGTGTATGGGTGCCTGCGGACGCCTCCCTCCACCACACTCAGGGGTGGGTCCCTCTGCTGCCAGGCCAGTGGGAGGGATGCAGAGGGGGTAATGCAGGTCTGCGGGAGGCCGCCTCCACCTCATGCCATTCAGCACGGGGGCCCCCCTCCTGTTCCTGCCCCACCGTGTTGCGGGGACGGGGGGCACAATCCCTCATGGGTCAGCAGGGTGAAAAGATGGCCCCCCTTCCCGCTGCTCCCGGGCAAGTAGGGCAGGGAGGTGAGCAGCAGCCACCCGGGGGAAGGAACCTCCAGAGCAGCTGCCTCAGTACACCCAGCCACCCTCGCCGGATTGCAAGGGCGACTGGGTTCGGCACCCTCCCGGGCCATCTGGGTGCTGGGTCATCCTGGGCCATCTGGTTGCCTGGCTGCCCGACCAGATAGCCCTGTAGGCGGGGTGACCAGATGACCCAGCGGTCAGGGTGACCAGATGGCCCTGTGGGCTGGGTGACCAGATGGCCCTGTGAGTTGGCAGCCGGGCGGCCAGGCTAACTCCAATTTTTGTCCTTCCCCAAAATTTTAAAAGCCCCCACTATGTGGGGGCTTAATAGTCAAGGAAAATGGGCTCCCCGGGCAGGCAGTCGAGGAGAGGACATGGCCTGGGCTTAACCCTCCTTGGTTTCTGGGTGCTGGGGACAGGGGTCCACCGAGGCCCGTGGAGGCTCTCCCGGGCCTGGCTAGGACTGGGAAATTGGGACCAGGCCCGGGGCTTGTGGTCCTTCCGGCAGGCCCTGGGGTGCGTGAGCCCCCATCTTGCAAACCATCAGAGGGTCTGGGCGCTGGGGATGGGAGTCCACTGTGTCTCGGGGAGGCTCTCCCCTGCCTGGCTAGGGTTCGGAAGCTGGGACCATCCCAGGGCTTGAGCTCCATCCGGCAGGCCCCGGGGTGCGTGAGCCCTCCATCCTGAAAATCATCAGAGGGTCTGGGCACTGGGGACAGGGGACAGGGTTCCACCAGGACCCAGGGAGGCTCTCCCCAGCCTGGCTAGGGTTCGGAAGCTGGGACCGACCCGGGGATAACTGGCAGGTACTCACCAGATAAGCCCACTGTTCTCATCATCGGCGGTCACTTTGTCTCAAAAAGAAAACAGTGCCCAAACAAAAGAAATTAGACTGAGCAAGTGCAATAGAGTGGCAACTAAGTACACTCTATAGTGGTGATGAAGTATGATTAAAATTGACAGGCACACCTTTCTTTTCCTTTTGATGAACACATGTACTGATGACATCATCTTTGACTCCTACAACAAGGGCCAAATATATAGCCTTGTTATGGCTATAGGACCATGTGGGACAAATTGACCGCCGATGAAGAGAACAGTGGGCTTATCTGGTGAGTACCTGCCAGTTACCCTTCTGGTGGTTCGCCCGTGAGTGGTCACTTTGTCTTTGCACATTTTTTTCTCCAATATTTGGCGTTGACTATTTATTAAGAAGCTAATTGGTGTACTGAACAGATTGAGTAATGCGCAAAACATTATAAATCAGTCACCGTTTTTTCCTTCTGGAGGACTGTCAGTGGAAAAAGGGCCTTTTTAATTGATTAGGCAAAAGAGTTTGCAAAAAACCACAAAAAAAGAATAGGGGTTTTTTACTAAAAAAATAAAAAATAAAAATTTGATGTGACATACATACTTTGCAGAGTAGGAAACCAAAGCGACCAATATACTCTATCTTAGTACAATTTGCCCTAGAGAATGGGTTTACTTGTGTTTGTGATTTGTGAGTGGAGGGCAACCCGCCTTCTCTTTCAACCTATGGGCTCCTTTTTGAAGATATAACTAAATAAAGAGAACAAGGCTCTAAAAACCTTGGGTTTCCAGCCGGCATAATTTACAATATTAATACCACCTGTAAGATCGGCAGATATATTGAAATCACCGCAAACTATGAGGGGACATTGCCCGTTCAGTAATTTTACCTCCAGTTTATCGAACGCATCAGGTTCATCCTGGTTAGAGCCATAAATTGTACACAGTGTTAACCCCAGCTCGAGTTCCACAATTGCCCACCTGCCCAAAGTATCTGCCTGGGAGCGTCTAGCGCCACCCAAATTAGTTTTGACCAAAATTGCCACCCCTCTAACAGTGGACGTCTGTGTGGAACACACCAATAACTCAAATCCCTTACTATTTAGCACATGTTTTTTAGCCCAGGGTAGGTGAGTCTCCTGTATACAGATCACAAGCAACTGATTTGAACTCGCAAAATGCCCAAATTCTTGCCTCTTGTTCCAATCATTCAAGCCCCCTTTATTCAGCAAACATATCTAAAGTTTCCCCATCATTCTATTGACAGAAAACCTCCGTCCAATAACTCAGTAGAAACCAATTCTTTACAAACGATACATAAACCCAACCAAAAATAACAATGCACCAGGTACAGTCCAATTCCCCCCCTTTATCCCTCCCCACGCTGTGAAATCCCAACCCCCACCCCTCCTTCCCCACCAACCCCCTCCCTGTGTGATCCCCTTCCAGCCCACCCCCCCAGCTTAGTTGGCCCTACCCCCCATAAGGACGCTCAGACCTTGGTCTGTGCATGTGATGTGAGTAGTGCTAGTGGACAGTGGATCCTACAGACACATCCAAAACTAAATTACAATAGACCCTTAAACCTAGAAAAAAGAAACAATTTCTCAAAACCACTCCATCTTCAGGAAAGCTAAAACTTTCTTGCCCCTTCCTATCCCACAACCTCCCCCCACATTTCTTCATAAAGACCAGTGACCAGAAAACCACCCCCTCACCCGCCCCACAATGACAAGCAACATGCAGATTATTTGCCCAGTGAGTCCAGCTACTCCTTTGCTTTTACCTCTGAAGAGAAGTAACGTGCGGTACCCTGGTTAATGACTTTTAGTTGCACCTGATTAACCAAATGCGCCTGGATCTTTTTGTCCTGAAAAGGTTTCAAAAGCTGCCTTAACCTCCAGCGCCTTCCTACTGTTATATGGCAGAAGTCGGGCCTTGCAAAAAATGAGACCCCACCGCTTGATCTTTTAGCATCTGGCCTAGCTTTATCAGAAACTAGCAGCCCGTCCCGACGTTGTCTGGGAGCAATCATGGCTCAGGGCCCCTGCCCGCCCTGACGTTGGGCAGTATTATGCCTCTATGTTTACTTTGTACACTTTTGTAACCTGCCCACGCCACTGCCCGCGTCACTTTTTTCTCCTGTAATGCCCCGTTTGGTACCTTCTCCTGATTGTCATTTTAGCTTTAAGCTGAGCGCTCCACTTTGTACGCTTTTGTAACCTGCACACGTTTGCTTTTCCTCCTGTAATGCCCCCTTTGGTACCTCCCCACGTCACTGCTCATGTCACTTTTTCCTCCTGTAATGCCCCGTTTGCTACCTTCTCCCGATTGTCATTTTAGCTTTCAGCTGACCGCTCCACTTTGTACGCTTTTGTAACCTGCACACGTTTGTTTTTCCGTTTGGTACCTGTGGCTCGCTCACCGCTCCTCTCCGCCGCTGCTCCTCCCTCACGTTTGCTTTGCTCACTGCTTACTTGGCGCCCTACCTCATCCGCCGCTCACAGCTCCTCCCCCCAACCGCTCCTCACTGCCTTCCCGCCGATCCTCACCGCCTGTCCCCCGCTCATGTCCGCTGCTCCTCCGCTCGTCACTGCTCCTCCCCGCGCTGATCTCCGCCGCTCCTCGTCACTGCTCCTCCCTGCGCTGATCTCCGCCGCTCCTCCCTGCGCTGATCTGTGCCGCTCCTCGCGCTCATGTACGCCGCTCCTGATATAAGCACGCACGTCGCAGCCGGCGCTACTTTGAAGGGACTACTTTTTTTGTAACTTATATTTTTTAAATAACGTATTTATTTTTAATTTATATAGCCTATATCCATCTGCACACCCTGAGGATTACAACGATGTATCGGGTGTGTGGATTGGCGCTGTGGTTCCCGAGTTTACCCGCCTCGAAGTTCTTCCTTTATAATAGTAGTATAGATAAACTGCCGCAGGAGGAAGTTTCCAAAGAAAACAAGTACAGCTCGCTGGTGCTCGCAGTTTGATTGGAATAGGATGCACTCTTTGGATTTCTGATGCCCAATTGCACTCGGAGTGTTCCGGAAAAGCTGCCTTAAAAAAGTCGATTATGTAGCTCCTAGTGTCGGACCCTTCTAGGCCCTCTTGCACCACCAGAACTCTGAGATTATTCCTTCTTTGTCTCTTTTCAGACTCTTCTAGTTTCCATCGTATGTTTTTGATCTGGGTGTCCTGGGCCTCAACCAGAGTTACAGCATTAGTATTACAGCTTCTGAAGCCATCACTCTCTCTTCCAAATTCGCCACTCTCTCGCCCATATTAGAAAATGCCTTTGGAGAGCTTCCTCACCACCCCTGCATTTTTCTCATCCCTGCCTGAGCTTTCCGGCTATCTTGACGGGTTTCCTCTCTACGAGCCAGGATAGCCTGATGTATAGTATCCAGCATGGGGGGAGTACCATCCATTAGCACCAGGGTTTTTCTCGCAGAGGACCCCAAAAGTAGAGTAGCCGATGAATAGTCCCACGAAAGATCTTTCCTTCCTCTGCTTTTCATGCTATTTTGCCCCATAGATTTTTTAGCTGTTGAGGGGTGAGCCTTCTCACTATCCTCGGGATCTGACTCTAGACTACTAACCCCTTGTGAGGTGCTCAAAATGTCATCCGAGACAGAGAAAAAACAATCGCTCGGCTCTTTCTCAACTTCAGCCCTATTTTTATCTCCCGCAGCAATAGATTTGTTACTTTCTGTTACAGCGGCCAAATACTGCCTGCCACTCTGATTCTCAGCATCTTCCGCTTCCGCAGGCCTGAATTAACCGAGCACTTGCTTGTTGATTATCCTGTCTCCCTTGCCCACTGTCCCCTTGCTGTCTTTTTTACCAGAGTCTTCAAGGGGGGTAGCCGTAGGTATATTATTCACAGCTGAGTCAATTGCATCAATTGTTTCAAGCAGTGCCACGCTCCCCCCATTGTCATACTTGTCTCCAGCAACATAGGTCAAATCCAAGCCCGTCGGACTCACGCCCTCTTGGACAACTTGGAACGCTACTCCAGAATATGCCGGACTCACATCCTTTTCTCCGATCCCTCTACCTGCACTGTTCTCATCGTTTTCATCATTTTCGGCCCCAGCATCTGTAATTCCATTAGCAGCCGTCTCCCTAGCTCGCTGCAGCTGCTCCACCACAGAGGGACCCGCCGGGGGATCCTTTGCGGCTCCTTCAGCAGAAACTTCGCCTCCTCCTCTCCTTGGTGGGTCTGGCAAACGCGGCTGTTGCGAGCGTCCGGGGGACCTTCCCACAGGGGCAGAGTCTACCACGGGTGTGGACACGGCCTCACCATGCACCTTACGGGCGGCTGCTGCTGCGGTTGCCTTGGAAGCAGCTCAAGATTTTTTCCTGCAAGCCGATACACCAGACGGCGCAGGTATTTCTCCACGTAGCGTCTGACTAACGAAGGCACCATTCCTAGCTGATGGGACAGCAAGCACTTTAGGGAGAACAGTATCCTAGTCAGGGGGGATCAAAACACAAACCTAGCGGGGTGTATTTCTCTCGTTCCTAAACATGTCTCTTAGAAGCAAATGGACTGCTGCTAGCTAGCACCGCTAACGACCTCCTAAGCGGCCGCCATCTTGGTCCCCCCCAGCAGAATTTTTTAAAGCATTCTCTACAGTACTCTGCCCCGAATTTTTAAGACTTGCTAATTATTTATTACAAGGGGGTGACCCACCTGTAGCTTTCTGTACGGCAGTAGTGGTCAGTATTTTAAAAAAAGATAAAGATAGTGAAAATGTGAACTCTTATAGGCCAATAAGCCTTTTAAATACTGACTATAACATTTTTACTAAACACATTGCCAATAGGCTAAATAAGATGGTGGGATCACTTATTGGGACAGATCAGTGCGGTTTTGTAGTGGGGAGACAGCTCTATACTTATACACATTTTTTATTAGAGGCACTTCATTTTTTTAATACCAATAAGGTTGAGGCACAGATCTGGTTTTTAGATGCCGAAAAAGCATTTGAACTTGTTCTTGGAACAGTATTTTTACAATTTTAGAAACGTTTGGCTTCCCAAATGAGCTTATATTTTTATTAAAACAACTTTATATGAATTCTCAGGTACAAATTTTAATCAATTCTGTCAATATAGGGACATGCCAAATAAATAGAGGCACCAGACAATGCTGTCCCCTCTCCCCAATTTTATTTGCTCTATTTATAGAGCCATTAGCAATTGCAATCAGGAAGAAAAGAGCCCATACGGTCCCGGTTCAAGGAATAACAAACATAAAATTATATGCTGATGACATTGTTCTTTTTCTGGACCCAAAGATAGATATCCAGACAGAAGTTAGGAGAGTCTTTGCTGACTTTGAAAAAATAGGGGGTTATAAAATCAATAAAACTGAAAATATTTTATGCAATTGCAGTGTAAATTCTCTCTTATTAGAAGTTAGACAGACAAACAACACCCATCCAAAAAGGTATTTAGGGATCTATGTATCTGAGAGAGGTATTTAGGGATCTATGTATCTGAGAGGGGACAAGTGTTGCCAGCTTGCGGCTGCGACAGTAAGTCTCCGCAAGACCTGGCTCACTTTTTATTTATATGCTCCTATTACATGATACCACGAAAACAGTTTTTAAAACCCCTTTTTAAACAATTGAACTTTGTGCAAATAAGGCCTGCATTACTTTATCTTCAAATGCTACACTGTGAAAGCACCTTGTTTTTATGTAATTTCCAAAAAACAGCCCTGAAATTTAGAAAAAGTATGGAAGGGTAATCGTTATTCGAACCATCCATCCCCCGGTAACATGTTTTAAGTCAAACAGTATATTTATACTTTTTAGAAAATGTATGCACTCTTGTGATTTCTGGCTCTTGATAAAATGTCTTTTTAACAATGCTATGTATATATATGTTTTTTATTGTACTTTTATGACTGCATTGCATACAGTCGAATAAAGGAATTTTGAATTGAATTGAGTAAAAGACCTTTTTTCCCTAAATTATATTCCATTGTCAAAAAAGGTGCACTCTGGAATCAGTTGCCTTTATCAATAATAGGACGAGTTGCATTAATTCAAATGTCTATCGTTCCGCTGTTTAATTTTCTTTTTAGTGCAGCGCCCTGTGCAATACAGACCTCTTTTTAAAAAAAAAGACAGTATGTTCTCCTCTTTCCTATGGACAAATAAGGTACCAAGATTGGCACTCAGCACTTTAAACTATCCTGGCGCAGAAGGAGGATTATCTCTTCCGAATATCAGAAATTATTATTATGCGACATTTGCACATCACAGTTTTAGATTTTTCTTTTTAGATCCTCAAGAGGCAGATAACTTCATCATGAAAAAGATCCTAAGAGAACATAACATATTAGACCCTACAAGAGTTACTAAGTACCCTAAAAAAGTATGTTACAAGACCCTACAATGGCTACTTAAACAAAAATCTCAGCTTTTAGCACACTATGATATTCTAAGCATCAATATCTCAACCAGGCTTTTGAATATATATACGGGGGAAACAGGTTTGTTAGAGAACAATATGCTAAGGTTGTGGGAAAAAAATGGGTATGTCCAGATCCAGGTTTTTGCCAAAGGGAACTGTTGGAAAACTTGGGCAGAGATTTAAATGGGGCTTCAATATTCAAACACAATTTTAAAGTGCTCATTTATTAGATTAACACCCATCAGAACGGAAGATTAATAACTGGATTAAAATCTTCGATGACAATAAATCTCTTTCATTATACGAAAAAGTTAGGGATAGATGGAAGAAAAGGGAAGATATACAGATTCTTAAACCAACCTGGAATAGGCTTAATAAGTTTAATGCAGTTACATTCAGAGGGGCACATTTGAAACACATGCAATTCCCTCCTTTCTTCATAGAATATACCCTCAAATAGAAGATAAATGCTTTTGTTGTGCAGAGAAAGGAACCTGGACACATATCATTTGGGAGTGTCCAAATATCTGGAGTCTCTGGGAGGAGATTGAGAATTATCTTAAATTTACAATTGATCCCCTCATCTCACTTGATAAATCCATTGCAGTTTTGGGCTCCTATCCTGCTACCTCTGCACAGGAGGAAGGCTTGTTTATTGCAGCTTTAATAGCAAGATCTCTAATCCATCCCTTAACTAGCGCCGAGACGCCCACGGGTATTCGCCGCGCTCTACAAATGTCAATACATAAATAAATAAATAAATAATCCTGCAACTGTGGAGAACAGAGAAGGTACCTACCTTTAATGCATGGAGGGCCGAATTGTCTAGAATACAAGAATTAGAAAAGACATATGCAATAAAATCAGGAGCAGTAAGAAAGTATGAGAAATATTGGAGTGTGTTTGAAACATAGGAGAACATCTTGTAGGTGGTATAAAAAGATAAAATATATATGTGGGTACTTGTTCGGATATATCACTCTGCACTTTACCTTAATGTGATCTCTTTCTGCACTCTTGTTACATTTGGTATAAAAAGATAGGGTACATATGTATGTACGTATCCTGATTTAGCACTTTGCACCTTAACTGTTTATGATCTTTCTGTATTACAGGAATATCAAGATTGCACTACTGAGTATTTCAAAATGTATATTTATAATACTGTAATACTTTGTACTTTAGACTTAAACCAATCTTTTCTTTCCTCAATATTTTGAAATATGTATTCATACACAATATTATTGTATGTTATATTGTCTATGAAATCTCAGTAAAAAAAAAATATTTTTAAAAGGCTGTGGCAACAGGCAATGGAATAGATAGGAACAACAATTATCATGTGTTTTTAGCTTGGATTGTCCATGTCATCCTTGTCCTATTATGTCACTGGCAGAGAAGCGCACGTTACATAGATCTCCTTCGTACTGATGCAGAGTGGTCAGTTCGAAACAGCCAGGTTTAATGGCTAGTAATTTTTAAAATAATGTGCAAAGTGGCAATGTCTGTTATCCAAGGTGCAAATGCATTAATTAAAACTTGGTGTGCTCATTAGACCATACAATTACATTCATAAACATTACACAACAAAAGTTCAAAATAGTTATATAATAACATAAATACTCACAATAAAAAACCTAACAATTCATCTGCAAATTAATTATCCTATGTCACAATTAATGATATTGCCTATGTTTCAATTCAAATGGATAGTGGGGAGTTACGACCGGCCAATTGGGTTTATTGCTGTTCAAGGGTAAATAGAGGCTATTTACATTTAAAACTAGTAAAATCAGTAGGCAAGTATGACAATCGTTCTCGTCAAAGAGGATCATTGCATCTAAGGTTCTCTGGGGTGGATCGGGGCAGTTGCTGATGCCTTCCTTCGAATCCCCCAGGAGTGGCCCAAGAACTTCGCTATTGCGCACACGAATAATGGTCTTGTAACAGATTTCAGTATGCGCAGGGTCACTCTAAAGTCACGAATTCCAAGTTGTTTGAAAACTGGAATTAGCCATTTGCCCCTACGTTTTATGAATGCTATGCAAGCGAAGAAAATATGACCTATTGATTCGCGCGGACAGGGGCAACCGGGGCAACCTTTACACCAGGCCTTGTTGGATAACCAAGAGTTTGTAAATGCGATAATTGTCAGACTTCCATGCCTGAATTGCATGTAGAGCTTCCTATCTGCAGCCACCTTGATTAAATCAAGGTTGCTTTCTAAGGGGCGGCTGACCTTGAAATCTCGAAATTCTTCTGTTAAGCTGTCCTGGTTGCTATTACTGCATGCATTCAGCTTGACCCATTCTCAATATAGTAATTTAATCTGTCTTTTGGTGTGGGTTGGTGGGCAGCTGATAGTATGCCCTGGTAGGCCAATACTAGACATGAAGCTTCTGATATGTTTGATCCAGCCTATTTTGTTTGTGATGTCTAGGGCACAAACCTTATTAAAGGCTGCAGCATAGGGTTTCAGTTCGGGGGTGGTGACAAGCCTCTGCCAAAATAGCAGGGGCTGAAGCTTTGCTAGATCATCAATTGGATTTACTGGGCAGAGGGGAGTGCTTTGCGGGAGGGGGACCAGCTTTCTGTGGAATTATTATCCAAAACTGTCAGATCACTTGCTTTTACCAATCTCCAGAGCTAAGCCTCATATAGGGCGCTGCTCACAGCCTTGCAACTACATAGTTTCAAAGCTGGAGCTGTTGTCTTTGTATGAGAGAGACAATGTTCCTTCCTCAAAGCCCCAGTTACCTGTGAAAATTTGAGGTAGGCCATGTTGATGTGATTTTTCCAGGCCAAACCCTCTGACAATTTGATTCCTGGGTAGTCAAAGGAGCTCACTCTCTCTAGGGGGATGTCATCTAGGAACAAGTTCCCTTTAACCCCTTTGCTGCAGGGGATATTCCCCCGCTGTAGTGGGGGGAGGGGGGCGCGCACAGCGCTCACATGCTCATGATGAGCTGAGCTCGTCATGAGGCACGGCGCTCCTGTGCTCATGACGAGCTTAGCTCATCACGGCCACACCCGTTCCCGTGGAACGCTCAGCACAGCAGGGGAATTATCCCCTCATGCGAGCGTTCCACGGCTCATGACGAGCTGAGCTCTTCATGAGCACCGGAGCGCCGTGGCTCATGACGAGCTCAGCTCGTCATGAGCATTCAAGGGGTTAAAAGATTTGTTGGGGTTCAGCAGCATCAGTTTTGCTTTTGAGGTGTTTATTTCAAGGCCCTCTCATCGCAGAAGAGCTTGAATTGATTTAATAATTTTTGCAAGCCCATGGGTATCTTAGAGACAAGAAGGGTGTCATCTGCGAAAAGGAGAGATGCAATTTTCTGGTTTGCCAAGGATGGCAGATACAAATTTTCCAACTTGATTAACGTATAATGAGAACAAAATTGGAGCCTGGATGCAACCTTGACGAACCTCCTGCTGAATTTTTATCGGTGACTTGTCCCTGACTGCCCCCCATCTTACCCTGGCAAAGTTCTCTTTGTGTACCCTCATTAGGAGCGTCAGGATTCCTGGGCTCACACCCATCCCCCTGAGCACCCACCAGAGCTTGCCCCTGGGAACAAGGCCAAATGCTGATTTTAGATCTATGAACGCTATGTACAAGCTCCCCTTGCCCAGCAATACCACCTTCCAATACACAAGAGAAGGCGAAAGACCTGATCCATTGTACCCGTTTTTCGTCGTCCATCCAGTCCTGAACCTTCACTAGAAGCGAGCAGCAGAACACTTTTTGGACACAATCCATCAGGCTGATTGGCCGATAGTTAGAAGGGTTGCTCCTTTCACCCTTTTTAAAAATAGGAAGTACTTCAGCCCCCTTCCAGGATTCTGGTATCCTCCGCCCCCCAGCAATGTCGTTGGAGAGGGCCAGTATATAAGTGGCCCAATTGTCCCCGTCGGAGAGCGAAAGAGGTCTCTTGGGATGCCATCTGTACCTGGGGCTTTGGCAGGTACAATTGCCTCTAGGGAAGCCGGGATTTCCTCTCTAGTGAACGAAATGCAATTTAAGGATTGGGGCAGATCATGGAATGTTGGTCCCATGTCATGACTGCACAAGATAGAATACAGGGCACCGAAATGCTCTTGCCTCGCGTTAGGTGGAATATTGTTGGCCAGAGGGGGTTACTTTTCAAAGTTGCCCAAAACTTCCTTGCATCTGGTTGGGAGATAGTCTCCCCAATTTCTTCCCACCTCTTCTCATCCCAATCTATCTGTGCCTTTGTTTGGGCAAGTTTGTATTGCCTCCTTAGGTCTTGTGTGTCGTGTCAGTGGGATGTCCCTTTATCTTATGGCTGTAACCAACTGCCTTCTTAGGAACCCGCACTCCTTTGTGAACCAGGAGTTAACCGTAAGTAGTCTTTACTGGTTTGGCCTGCCTTTATGTAGATGGACAGTGAAGTTTCGAGCCATATGTTAAAAAAACTTCTAATGTAGGGCGCTAAAGCTTGCCAATAAAATCAACTCATCTGGTGGGGGTTGCATCAGGAGTAGGAGGCGGCGACCGAAACGGCCTTTTGGAGCTAAAGTCCGTGAAGTCTCGGCGCACTGCAGTGCAAAATGACAGCTTCATTAAATCAAACTCCTTTTAAACACAAAAAGTCTACGACCAGAAGACCAGCGGAGCGTTGGAGCCAAAAAACGCTGCATAAATTGGTCATTTAAACCTGATATCTGCCCCTGTAAACTCCAGGACCTGATGTGCAAAATGGCGCGGCAGATAATTAGCCTGTTGCCAGCCGGGCTGAGAGCAATTACAGACTCGCCGGATTAGACCTGTAACTGGACCCTAAAACGACCAGACAGTACAATCCCCGTTGAGCTTCTGGAGCGATCTGCACCTAACTGCTCGGCTGAAGCCCGAGAATATTGTCGGAGTCGCCCTGAACAACACCGATACTGACCGGACACATCGAAGCGGGCATGGAAATTGCACTGCGTTTTGTGGACACTCGTTGGGCCCCACATGAGCCTCAGATGTGGTGATTGCCCCAATGCCGATTGTGGCACCTTCCTGGATGCAGAGCCCTGCGCCATACCCTCTAGACTGCACAGGCGCACTTTCATCAGAGCGGGAAAGGCATAGGACAAACTTTGGAGCCCCCAGCTTTCCTGTCGCATTGAGATTACCTGGGAACCACCGACAACACTCAGGACAGGCCAGTGCAGACAATATCCCATACAGCAATGAGGGGCATTCATAACAGCCTGACTGACCCTAAGATGACCACCATGAGTGCCCTTCACCTAAGCACCCTTTTCTCCCATTGTTGGCGAGGGATCCAGCATTCGTTCTCCAGGGCTACTGGTACCTCTCAGTCGGTGACCACAGTGGCAAGGGAGGGAGACACACCAGGGAGTGGATTGGGAGTGGTCCCCCTACCTCTGGGATCCTGCACAAATGCCCAGCACTCACTACCACTGCTGGGAATGGGGTAGATCTGCAGACTTTGGAACTGTACTTTCCACCACACCTCTCACCACAGGGACGAGATGGAGGATGGACGGATGGCGCCTCCTAGTAACACCCTGAACGGTGCTCTCCAAGTACCTTTTGACGTTGCCCCCTGGGCGGAAACCTAAACTGTCTGTACTTACCTCGGTGCCCTAGCAACCTTGGCTGATGACAGGTAGAGCTGTCCTATGCAGCTATAGAGGAGTTTGGCTCTGGTTCACCACTGGACCATCACCTACCCAGCTGGGCATTGTTTTCTTCGTCTCCCCTTTGTGTTTCTTTTTCCCTCCCCTGCCTCCTCCCTTCATGATTCTTTGACTACCTCCCCTTTTACTGCCCCACTTTTCTGTGCCCTCATGAAGTACTTTCCCCCTTGCTGGTTTCTTATTTCTATGTTATGCTCTACTTTAGTAACTCATGTAAGAATGATATACTGTTTCCTTTTCTATGTTATCCGACGCACCAGCAACTGATGTAATCTATGTAATCTATGTAATATTGTTCTGAAACAAAGTCCTAACTCATGTAAAGTGCTCTGATACCTCCGGGTCTAGCCAGCGCTATATAAAACTTTTCAAATCAATAAATAAGTGAGTCTCAAGATCTCTTTTTAAAATATAAGCTTGAGTCCGTCCTTCATAATCATGGGCCATTTAAGTCGATGTTTGTCGTATGATGGAATCCCCTATTTGGTGGCAAATTTGGCAGGGACTGTCCTCTCCTTTTCACCCCATGGATGTTCAGGTATCAGACTAAGTAGAATGTGATCACTTTCACATGTCTGAGCAATGGACATATCTAATACTAGTGGCCATAGAGTGAGGTCCACAAGTATGTAATCTATCCGGCTAGCCCCATTTGGTCCAATGTAGGTCATCCCCCCTCCTTTGTCAGAGCGGGTTCTTCCATTTGCAGTCCGTAGCCTATATTCTAGGGTTATAGCACTTATCTGCAGGGCTGCTTGCGACCACTTCTTTATTGGTGGAAGCTCCAAAGATGGAACCAACCACATCTTATCCTCTGCATTGGTCTCTTGGATGTCTTCACAGTCAAAGGGCTCAAAAGTGACGTTGAAGTTGCCACCCACAATTAAGGGGTGGGCTGCTTGCTTTGCATCCAATATCTCATCTAGTGCTTGTAGGGTAGGTGATCTGCCTCGTCTTGAGCTCTTTGCATTAACATTAAATATGTATATTCTCTTACCCGCTATGCCTTTTAACCTAACCCCAAGAATATCTGGTTGGTTAGTGAGAAGCTCCTTAGTATCACAGTTTAGTGGGATGCTAATCAGTATGCGCAGCCCTCCTGATGGATGGCCTTGTTTGGATGGAATTTCCGGTTTATAAAATCTCACAAACCTTAGAATGAAAATTGGGTGCAGGTTCAGGTTTCCTGCAAACTGCACATCTTGTGTCAGTTGATGAGTTTGAGCCAATGAGGGAGGTCTGATTTACCCCTTCTGCTAGCCACATTCCCTGAGGCTATTTTCAGCTTCCTTGGGTCTGTGGGCTGTGAGGAGTTTTGGTGGGCCTCAGACAGCCCGTGGAAGACCATGCAGTACCTGGGGCAGGAATCAGATGTGGCGTTGGGGCTCAAACAGCCCTTTGTGGGATCAGTGTTGATAGTTTTTCCTTGTTGCTACCTTCATGCACTTAGCAATATAATTTACGTGTTTAAAAAATAGGCATTTCCTTCTGATGTCTCCTTTGTCTCTTGGGTCTGGGACAGGGTACCTACCACCACTGAAAATACTGCTAATGGAACAAAGCTCCTCAGCTCTGAGGTGCATAACATCTGCTTCTCCCATATCTGATGCTAGACTTGGTCCTCTCTGCAGGGTCACCCTCAAACATTTTGCCTTTCTCTTTCTGTTTTTTTTTAACTTGTTTTTGTTGGCCTTTAGGAATCTGTACACATTACCACTGCTAATCAGTGCTAAAGTGCATGTGCTCTCTCCTTTAAATAGGGTAGAATGTTCTTACAACTAATTGCCACATTTAATTTACTTCTAAGTCCTTAGTAAAGTGGTACTACATATATTCAGGGTCTGAAAATTAAATGTTACTAGTGGGCCTGCAGCACTTACTGTGCCTCCCACTGAAGTAGCTTATTTAAATATGTCTCAGGCCTACTTTATAATTAAAATCTTCCACTTTCCTGATCTAAAATGTTGCCATTTTAGTTCAGGAAATTCAGATCCGGAAAGAAGGAGTTTAAAAAAACAATAGGGAGTATATTTTCCCTGTTGACTTATATTGAAGCAAAGGCAAATACTGTCAGGAGACAGCTAAACTGTAGCCATTTTTGCCTTCAAACATTTTGAGGCATGTATGCAATGACCATCTTGAAATGCTTCAGAACTATTCAAAGATGGTCACCATGTGTGCACAGGCGTCATGACGCATATAGTCAGTGCATTTGAGCCCACTGTGCCTATCTTGGAATAGATAAAAAACATTCCAAGATGGCCATCATGATTTGCAGCACAGGCACACACATGTGCCATGATGCACTGATGATTTTAGCTACTTTTACTTTGCTGTTCCACCGTGGCCAATGCCTTTTCAGAAAGAGAAAGTAAAAATAAAAATAAAAACTGTCAAAACCAATAGATTTCACAAAGCCTTTTAAAATCAAGCGCCATTGGCTTTGCCTGTGCTTGTTATCACTGTGCTTAATGTGTCAAAATCTCTTAAATTTAGACAATCATGAATCCAGTCCCAAAACATTTTCAGAAGACATAATTCTTACCCCGCAAACGCATGCTGCAAATTCTAGCCTTTGAAGAGTCTATCCTGCAAATCATTTTCATAAAGGACGTTTTTAGGGGTATGTCATTTTATTAATTAATTTCTCTATATGGACCCTAATATAAATTTGATAACTTCAGTTGTTGTTTCCTGCATATTTTCCATACCCATGATGTATCCTGAAAATGTCATGCCTATAAATTTGGAAACCTTCACATTATTCTGAATGAGGTATTTGTTCAGGTCACTCTATATTGCTTAGAGCCAGATCAAACATAGCCATTGAAGTAAGTCCATTTGTAACTAAAAAGGATGAGCGTGCTCAATTAATACATTAGGGACAAAAGCAGACTTCTGCCAATCTAATAAACACACATGTGACAAAATGTATGCAAACATCCCTGAAAAACATCCGAGCCTCAGCCAATAAGGACAATGATGTACTCATAAGCACCCTCTTTACAATATATGTTCGAACTGCACATCGACATATTTGATAACAAATATGGGCTACTTCTACGATGACTTGGAATAATAATGAAAATAAACTACAAATACAAAAATAACAGTATGCAGCAATTGGAGAAAAAAAATTGCCAGCATCCCCACCAGGTGGAAGCAAAATGTATCTTATTCACACACATGCTACAAACACAAACATAACGTCCAATAAGCAAACTTACATGAAAACAAAGAAAACAAATTCCAGTGCGCTGCGACTGCGAGCCCGTGAAATCTGTGCTAATATTGTAATCTCACTGATCAACACTCACATTGCAACACACACACAGTAAAGTTGAAAGACTTTCTGAACATCTCCGCTGAATAATGATTTGCTTTATTCCGCATCTATTGGTCCAGAAACATTAAGACATTGATTGCAAACTGAAGGTGTAACCAGGCTCGGCAACCTACAGCTTACTCAGAAACAGCCCACTAAACTGTCATCGCTTATATATATATATATATATATATATATATATATATGTGAACAAGACTACGTCAGTAGTCGAAACGTTGCATTTTGGAAGGCACAAGGATTAAATAAACATCTTGCCTGGAGAGCGTGGGGTCTGTCTCTTCTTTCGCCGCTGTGAGTGGAGGTCTGAAGACTTTGCTGATATATATATATATATATATATATATATATATATATATATATATATATATATATATATATATATATATATATATATATATATATATATATATATATATATATATATATATATATATATATATATATATATATATATATATATATATATATATATATATATATCCTACTGGCGGTCGCCAGTAGGTAGTTATAGTTAGGACCTAGTTTCCATAGAAAATCTGCAACATTCTAATTGGAATAACTTTAGCACCGGTCGAGGAATCTTCACAAATTTCTCCAAGAAGATGGGGCGCTCAGCTCCGCTCCTATCCTGAAAGTTTCGGGTGATTTGTCAAGTTGGGACTGAGAAAAAAGGGGGGTCCCAAAACGTGTTTTCCTCATGCAATTTTCCATGGGGACCTTCAGACACGGCTACAGCCAGAACTGCTGAACGGAATTACACAAAATTTGGCAAAAAGGTAGCGTTTAGTTTGCAGATTACACTTTTTGTTAAAGGGTGTAAATCCGTTCAGTAAAATCATAGATATATCTATAAACAAAGTATAGTACGCGTACGGTATGTGTACTGTCCGAGGACGGCACGTGTACAATTACGAGCACGGGCTGCATGCTAATTGGCTGTCAATTATTTGTCAACACTCCAAACCAGGAAGTGTTGGCAGCCATCTTGTGTCTCGGTAGAACCGAGGCACAAGAAAACTGAAAAAGAAATGAGCAAAAGACACAAAGAGGGCAGGGTAGAAACACTGTGACCCCCTAGGCCTGCTTGGGGGATCCCACAAGGACCCTCAAGGCCTAAACATGTTTTTTTTTTATTCGCTTTGTACGCGTACAGTATGCGTAGTGCGTGAAAAAGAAATAAAAAACAGAGGCCTGCCTAATTGTTATTTTGCCAAATCCAGAGGGCACTGTATTTATTTATAATGGGGGCCCAGATGGGCCCTGCAGCCCTAGAGAAGGCCACCCCGGGGCTTTAACAATACATATGTGGGGGGCTCACGGGCCCCTGCAGCCCCGGGGACGCCACCCCCGGGGCTTGTTTTTAAAAAAAAATCTAAAATACCTGTTGGGAGGCTCAAGCCCCCCACATGCCCCAGGGACTGCCACCTCCCCGGGGCACTACATTTTAAAATTGGGGGGTCCGTGATGGGCCCCCCAGCCCCGGGGCTTTTAAATGTTGGGAGGGGGGCTGCACGGCCACCACCTGGAGCCTTGTGGTGTCCCTGGGGACCGCCACCCTGCAGTGTCCCGGGGTGCCCTCCCCCTGGACACTGTAGTTTGCTATGGTAGGGCGGGAGCCGCGTGAATCCTGCCCTACCATAGCAAACTGCTTTCCTATTTGGAAGAGAGAGCAGGTTAACCTGCTCTCTCTTTCAAATAGGAAAGCAGATTGCTTTTCGTTAGGGGGAGCAGCATGTTAGCTGCTCACCCTGATGAAAAGCAATGACGGCTCTCGAACGATGCAGGGAGCTGGCAGGGACTGTGGGGGGAATGGGGACCCCCACGGTCCCCAACGAAGAGGGTCAGCCCCGGGGGATAGGGTCCCCGGGGCATGAAGTGGCCCGGGAGGGGGGCCACATGGCCCCCTCCTCACATTATCTGTTTTTTTAAAACTTTTTTTTTTAAAAGGAGGTAGGCTGGCCCTGGGAGATGGGGTCCCCAGGGCCAGAAGGGACTTGGGAGGGGGGCCACGCTGCCCCCTCGGTAAAAAAAAAAAAAAACAAGGCAGAGCCTAGGGGATGGGGTGCCCGGGGCTATAAGAAGCCTCAGAAGGGGGGCCACGCAGCCCCTCTCCCCATATTTTTTATAACTTCTAGTGTGTACACGTAGAGTACGCGTACCGTACGAGGTATAATGCCTGATTGCTAAGGTGTACCGTACACGTACGTAAGCAAGAAAAAGAAAAATATTTTTCAGATATTTATCAAGTTTATATGTTTAGATGTGGGGTGGCTCTAAAAAGAGCCCCCGTGTTTATTGGGAGATTTTAGAACCTAAAAGTAAGTACTGATGCAGAGTCTAAAGTTCATGAGGAAGACTCTGTTCCCTTCATCTATAAAATGTACACTATCTCTTCTATAGATGCCATGCATATTGAAAGCAGATTGTTATTGTAAGTGGACCCCAGTCTATAGTCTCGGAGAAAAGCAGAAACAGATTTATTCACATGTTTCCTTGATTTCTCTTCTTGACCCCCTGCCTGCCTGCTCAGGGTGTCCTTTAAGGACCCTCAAGGCCTAAAAATATATATATATTTTTAAATCGCGTGATACGCGTACGGTATGCGGACGCCGTGAAAAAGAAAAAAAACAAAGGTCACTTTCATGGTAGTTAGCCCCTGGGGGGCCAAGTTCCATGGACAAAGTGTTTATTGTTGTGGGGGCAAAAGGGGCCCCCCAGCCTTGGGGACCGTCACCCCCTGGGGCTTTTTTAAAAATAATAATGGGGGCCCTGAGGGGCCCCCCAGCCTCGGGGACCGCCACCACCCGGGGCTTTCACATTATGATTGCGTGGGGGCTCACGGCCCCCCCCCCACAGCCCCGGGGACCGCCAACCCCTGGGGCTTTCACATTATGATTGCAGGGGGGTTCATGGCCCCCAGGCAGCCCCAGGGACCGCCACTCCCCAGGGCTTCCTTTTTTTAAAATAAAAAAAATTGTTGTGTGGGGTGGTCCTGCCCCTCCACACGCCCCGGGGACCACCCCCTCCCCAGGGCACTAAATTTATAAATTGAGGTGTCCGTGACAGACTGCCCAGCCCCAGGGACCACCACCCGCTTTTAAATGTTGGGAGGGACGCCACTCAGCCCCCCTCCTGGAGCCTTGTAGTGGCCCTGGGGACTGCCAGCCCCCAGGGCCGGCTCCTTCAGTGTCCCGGGGTGCCTACCCCCGGGACACTGTAGTTTGGTATGGTAGGGCGGGAGTACCATAGCAAACTGCTTTGGTTTTTGGAAGAGAGAGCAGGTTAAACTGCTCTCTCTTCCAAAAACCAAAGTCGATTGCTTTTCTGCAAGGGGAGCAATAATGTTAGCTGCTCCCTATGCAGAAAAGCAATGCCGGCTCCGGAAGGACGCAGGGAGCCTGTTGGGACCTTGGGGGCATTGGGGCTCCCCCCACAGTCCCCAACATTTTATATGAGCCCCGGGGGATGGGGTCCCCGGGGGTAATAAAAATTAGTGTAAGGGGCTATTTTATTTTTTTACGATAGATTTCGAGTACGCGTACCATGTGCGCCCGTTCCACCTATGCTGCGAGGTTTCTAAGTCATCCTGTACCTGTACCTTAGCAAGAAAAAAAAGAATAAAAATATATTTTTCAGATACCTATCAAGCCTATGTGTTTAGATGTTGGTTGGTTGGTTCTAACAAGAAATATAATAATAATGCAACATTTATAGAGCGCCTGGCTACACATAGAACAGTGTGTCCCCGCGCTAATCACTGATAACTTCAACAGAGGACCTGAGAGAACGGGATTATGAAATGGGGAAGAGGAGTGTTTTTAATTTCCTCCGGAATCTTATTTCGGATGGCTCCATCCTCATATTCAGTGGTAGAGCATTCCAGTATTTGGGGGCTAAGTGCCTAAATGAGCGTCCGCCCATTCTGGCCCTAAGAATACGAGGTGTTTTAAACAGCATCGCACCAGAAGATCTTAGATTGCGAGTAGGGCGATGTATGGCCAGGAGGTTCTTGAGGTAATCCGGACCTTTGTTCTGGGCTATGCGATGTGCGTAGCAGAGGGCTTTAAATTTAATACGCTCCCTGACGGGAAGCCAGTGGAGTTTAGCCAAGGCAGACTTTCCTGATGCTCTGCGCGGGAGGCCAAGCACTAAACGTGCGGCAGCATTCTGCACGCATTGAAGTTGATGAAGTGCTTTTTGGCTTAGCCCTAACAGCATGGCGTTGCCGTAATCAAGGTGAGGAGTCACTAAGGCGTGAACAATGGTTTTTCTCGCTACTGCAGGTAGGAGGTCTAAGACCTTACGAAGAACCTTGAGTAGGCCAAAGCATCTCCCTGTGACTTTATTAACGTGGATCTTGTACGAGAGGTCGGTGTCCAACATAACACCAAGGTTACGTACCGACTCCCTCGGAATGGGGGGGTCCCCAAGTTCACTGGGCCACCATAACCTTGACCATGAAGATGTTGCTCTCCCGACCACCAACAACTCTGTCTTTTCGCCATTAAGGCGTAGGCAGTTGTCATTCATCCATACTGCCACTGCTGACATACAATTCGAGAAGTTGATGGCATCTTGACTACGGTCGGGTGTGAGTTTAAACACCAACTGGGTGTCGTCAGCGTAGCTAACAATGTCCACCCCAAAAGCCTCCACAACGCAAGCCAGGGGTTCCATGTAGATGTTAAACAAGGTGGGGCTCAAACTTGAGCCCTGAGGAACCCCATGGCTTACCTTGCGTGGGGACGATCTGAAGGGAGGACAATGTAGCTGAAAGCTTCTATCGGCTAGATAAGACTTCAGCCAGGCTAGCGCTGACCCCGTCACCCCCATCTCCGTCTGGCGAGACATCAGCGTGGAGTGCAGCACGGTGTCAAACGCTGCACTCAGTTTTAATAAAACTAATGCTGCTGTCTCGCCTTCATCCGCTATCTGCCTTATGCGCTCAGTGGAATATAGAACGGCTGACTCCGTCGAGTAGCCGGTTCTGAATCCAGATTGGGATGAATGGAGATGGGTTTCTTCTTCTAGATGTTTCATAAGCTGTTTATTAGCAATTTTCTCCACAATCTTTGCACAGAAGGGAAGAAGGGAGATGGGGCGAAGGTTTTGCAGTTGTTAGATGGGGATGTTGGGTTTTTTCTTTAGGGGAATGACCTGGGCAGTCTTCCATGCTTCCAGTACATGACACTCTTGAAAGGACAGAGTGATCATGTTGCTAATATGGTCGATTAGCATGCTCTCCATAACACCTTTACACCGCGCCACTGGGCATGTGTCAGATGGAGATCCGGATTGTATGCTTTTGACAATACCTAGAAGTTCGTTTCTTTCTGGCGTTGTATAGCATGATAGCCGCGATTTTTGTGTGGAAACAGCTACATTAGTCCCAGGACTGGTTGGCAGGTTGTTACTAGCTGTAAAGGTGTCATGAATTTTGTCCACCTTATCCACAAAATAATCGGCTACAAGATCGCATAACTCATTAGAGTAGACGTCTTGAGCCTCAAGCCTGGATGGGGTCGTGAGTTCTCTGTAGATACCAAAAAGTTCTTTGGTGGGGTTGTCTGCTGATTCGATCCTATTTTTAAAATAGATGCCCTTTTCTGACCTTAATAGTTTGTGGTATTTTTTTATCTCTATTTTATAATCTTCTTTGAGTTCAGGGGCATAATTCAGCCTCCACCTCCGCTCTAGCGTTTTACATTTGGCTTTAGCCAATCTAAGTTTTTCAGAGAACCACGAAGCTGTTTTGGATTGCCTGGTCGGGGGTTTAGACACCCATGGTGCTACTTCATCCAGAGCCTTGGCCATCCAATTCTCATAACTGTTCCATATTTCCTGAAGTGTGTTACATTGGGGCATGGAATGGTTAAGTAAGGCGCGTTCGAATAGTTCATGGGAGAATTTCTTCCAGACCCTGCGCTTAACAGGTAAGGCTCTATTAGATTTAGTTGGCGGAGGGGTATCTTCTATTTCGAACGGGACGATGCAGTGGTCTGACCAGACCAACTGGACCGGGAGTAGGACCACAACACCTTCCCAATTAGAAAAAATGGGGTCCAGTGTATGGCCCATCTGATGTGTGGAAGCAGTAGATAGTAGCCTAAGCACGACAGAGTTTAGTGCTGTTATCACGATTTGTGCCTCTTTACACTCTTTGTCTTCACAATGGAGATTAAGATCTCCCAAGACCAGGAATTTTTTGTGTCTGATAACAGGTTGATGTACTAGGTCCAGGAGTTGGTTTGCGAAGTTAGCTGCACTGCCTGGGGGGCGATATATCAGTAGACCGTTAACCGTGTTTTTGGGGTGTATTTTAAGGGTGAACATACCGCACTCTGTATTAGGTATGGTAGCTTTAGTAAGTGCACAGTCTAGTTCTTGTTTGTAGATTATAGCTAATCCCCCACCACGTTGCTTTTGTCTGTCTAATCTTATTAGACTGTACCCCGGGGGATAGCTTCAAGAACCTCCGGGGAGGATGTTTCATCCAACCATGTTTTGGTGAGAAACAGGGCGTCCGTTTGCCTATTTTGCAGTAAGTCGTAAATCTCGACTTTATGCTTCCTCATGGACCTACAATTCAGTAATAGCAGCTTTAATTGAGCTATTTCCTTAGTCTCTCCTCTGAACAGTGATAGTGTAGAATTACACGTTTTACAGTAGGGGGGTAGTGAATTAGCCGGGAATGTTTGGGAACAGCTGAGGCCTGATTTCTGATTGAGTGACAGCAACTCTGATTTAGTATAACATAGGTGATGGTTAGACTTATTTTGCAGTGACTCACTGTTGGCTGGATCAGGGAGTCCTGCCCCTTGCCCCGTCCGTTCGCGGACGGGCACAGACGGGCAGGACTCTGGCTTGACTCCGGCACGCAACCGGCGCGCCCGCTGTACGCGTCCGCTGCGCGGAGCCATCGCTGTATGTTTTTATATGGCGCCTGAGGGGCAAAGGAGGAAAGCCCTCACAAAGATGGCCGCCACTGAGTACTCGTCCCAGTCCCTCAGTAATGCCGCTCCTAACTCGGCCAGTAAGTGCGTGCAGAGGCAAGTAATCTGCCAAATGCAAATTAGATTTTAAAAATACTTGAGGGTGAGGAATCCGCACCCCAAAATCGGTGCGTGATTCTCGAGCCTCGGAAGGTGAAGCGTAGCGCGCTGATGCAGGGGGAGGGAAAGGACACAGAGGATAAAATAAAACCGAATTTTTAAAACCAGTAGGAGTTTCAAGCACCCGGCTCAAGCCTCAGGTGAAATAATAGCAGCAATTAGCCGTTCTCTAATAGCAGCAAAGAGCCGTTCTCTTTAATGGCACTTATAAATAAATACCTATGCAGAGTCTAAACTTGTTGAGGAGGAGTGTTTTACATTGTGCTGAACTTTTGACCTCTGTGGTCAGTTGAGTTGTGCATGATCTGTTATTATGGTAACAGCACAAAACACATTTGGGGTAGGTTTCAAAGTTATGTCAGTTGGAAAGGGTTCAAATGTTCAGCCAATAGACATGTGCGTTTGGTTTTGAATTAATGTGCGAAGCAATTTGATTTGTTATTAACATGTATGTAAGTGTAAATTGAGAGGGAAAGTGTGCCATTTTCTGGTTTTGCTAAGAACACTCAAGTAGAGATATTCTGCATAAGAATATCTGCTGCGTGACTGGCATTCTTTTTAATCTACAAATCATGTTGAAAAGTGAGTTGATAACTTGTAATGGAATGTATGTGGTGCATTTTGTTTTTAGAAAGAGTAATGTGTTTATCCTTCTAAAGTGTGTAGAATCACATTCTGAGTTTGTCTGCATTTGGATAACCATTGTGATACAAAACATTTGGTAAAATAATGTGTTTGGTGAGTTAGCTTTGTGCAGTACAAAAACATTTAGAATGTGTGGAGCCACTTTTTCAGTTCTAGAGTAGTTAATAGTGTTGCTTGTTTAGAATTAGGCTTATGTTTTAAATCTACAATTTTCCAATCAGTATACATACACTACTGCAAACTCCCTGGGGCAGATTTACAAGCCTCTTGCGTGTCTTTGTGCTGCTATTGCGTCACTTTTTTGATGCAATGTTGGCACAAATAATGCAACAAATTTCTTATGTATTTGCAAAATGAGTCAAGGTTGTGCACTGAAATTTAGTAGTTATATACATGGAATGTGTGCAGCCCCTACCGTTTCTAGATTAGTAAATGTGTTTTGGTAAAATGCAAGGTTTAATATTTTTTGTCTAGAATCACACTGTGTGTATTCAGGAATCATTTTTGTATGTTTTGTGTTTTTAGACATATAAGTGCTTCTTAAACATCTATCCTTATGTTTTTGTATTTTTTTTTTAATGATTTTATTGTACATCCAGGATCGGGCAGAACAGAAACAAAAAAAAGAAAAACAACAGAAGGCATAGAACAAAATCAAAGCAAAGTACCTCAGTCAGCGGTAATTAATTTCCTACATTAATAGAAACATTGTATAATACATAGCAGAGGAGACATGAACACAAAAAAAACATAGCACTAAAATTTATAAGCTCACATAGGTCACCACTGGTCTCCAGATTTCAAATCCGAGTTTCTTTTACTGTTTACTTTTCAGAGAGTATAGAGAAAGTTCAATATTGAAGGATGCCAAAAATCTAGCCCTCCACACTTCAAAAGATTGGGCATCCTTCTGTAGCCACATTGAGGCAATACATAACCTTATTACAGCTATAGCCAAAAATATCAAAGATTTGTTTTTAAACATGACTGAGTCTCTATCAATTTCCTCATCTATCCCCAATAGCACATGAGCATTAGTTAATCGCACCATTCCACCCAATATCTCCTCCAAAAATGTCTCAACATGCCCAAAAAAACTATTTAAATGCACACACGAATAAAAAAAATGTAATATATCGGCATCGTCGGACCGACAGCGAAAACATTTCCCATCGTTAGTACCTCCCCATTTGAGCATTTTCACTGGGGTATAATATAAATTAAAGATAGTATTATAATGTTGCACACGTAGATTAGCAGCCATAAATAGTCTTCCAACCATATCAATCGAGGTTTCAATTCGGGTCCCAACCCGGCCAAGCCGGGTATCCCATTTTAGACTTTGTGTATCTAAATCATTTCCCCCAGTATTCAATAATAAAAAATACAAATGTCCAATACGGGAATTCTTACCCACTGCTTCAATAACTGGATTTTTGTCTATATTCCAGTGATGTTTATACAAATATTCACGAATTTGAAGATATTTAGAAAATTCAAAGCGACAAATTTGAAACTTCTCCACTAACATTTCAAAAGACATCAAGTCCCCATTCCAATAAAAGTCTCCAATTCTTTGAACCCCTTTCATTCGCCACTGCTCTACTATTTGATACCAGAATATTGACGGAAGAAGTGTCGAAGCAATTAAGAGAGTATACCCAGTTATCTTCCCCATATTGTAAAATCGTTTAACGGTCCTCCACACCTTAAAAGCTGCTATCAGCACCTTAAACCGGGTCCTCTTGTAATAGTTCATGTCTACATTAATGAATAACCGATTGTTGGCTGCACTACCCAATAACATTTGGAAAATAGAGGGAGATTCTGCTGTAATACATAATTCTGTCCCTGTTAATAAAATATTCATGTGTTGTATTATACAAACAAAATAATAAAGGGTGAAATCAGGAACAGCCCACCCACCTTGTTCATGTGTTAAGGTCATATAACGCAGGGCCCTCTGTGGTTTCCCTTGTGCCCACAGAAACTTAGTACACAAAGATTGTAGACACGCAAGATTAGCCCGAGAAATCTCCAGTGAGACGGCTCTCAAAAAGTACAAGATTTGAGGCAGGACTGTCAGTCAGTCAAAATATCTTTATTCGGCTCTTTAAAAGCCATACAAAGAAACGAACAATAAAATACATTACATACAAGATTTGTCAAAAATGCACATGATACAAAAGTCAAATACAATTTTAAAAATTTTTTAAAAAACAGTTTAAGAAAAGGATGTAGTTAACATTAATAATTATTCTTGGCTGGGGGCTTTCGCCCTGGAGGCGGCTGTCAAGAATTTAGCAACGCAATAAGTGATATGAGGGTTAGGTAATAGTTGTAAGTAGAGCAGAGCCGGTCTCACCTGTGTGAAGCCGGCCTCCTTGAGAATTGGTAACAGGAATTTTTTCCTAGGCTCTAAATACAAACTACAAAACATAACAAAATGCATTGTGTCCTGTGGTGAAAACTGGTCACAGCAACAGGGCGGAGCTAAATCTGGTTTCTGCCAGCTAGTAAAAGAACCTAAATAGTAGTGCAGCAAATTAAATCTAAATTTAGTTAAAAGAAACCTGTGGAAAGGATGTGTAACATAACTAAGGTAAGGTGCAAGAGAAGGTGAAGTGAGCAGCAGGCAATTATCCCTCACTGCCGGCTTTGCTAGTTCACACTCTTCACGGTGGATCTCTTTCCTTCCCATAAAAGACTTTCTTACTAAATCAATGTCTTGGATCCTGATGGACTCCGGAGAAGTAAAGAGCTCCGGGCGACCTAGATCAGAGAAAACTTTTGCTAAATAGGCCAGCCAAGGAATTTTGTTGGATTTATCTAGGGCCAAGACATCGGTCAGGATCTTGTGGTTTAATGGAAGTTCATCATTCATCCATATTTTTAGCCATAGAATCAAAGGGGCCAGGCTTAACTTATCTGAAAGAAATTGAAGACCAACTTCTTTATGTACGGAATACGTTGGAGTGGACCGAGGTACAGAGAGCAGGGCTCTAATAAATCCATTCTCCGCTCTCTGTATAGACTCCACATTTGCGTATCCCCACAGTGCTGAGCCATATAGAGCAATGGCCACAGATTTGCTATTATAAATTTTTAGGATGGCTTCCATAGGCCTGGCTCCTAGCCTACCAGCAAAGCTCAATATTGCTGAGGCTGATCGTGTAACCGCCAGTCTCTTAGCTCTAACCTGTGGGCCCCATGTCCCTTTCTGATCAAACAAGATACCTAAATAGGGAAATGTGGATACCCTACTAACCAAATCCCCCCTACAGGTGAATGTTTTAGTTCTCTTCCTGCGGCACTCTGTGCCCACCACCATAGTGTGTGACTTGGCTACGTTTATTCTAAGATCTAGATGGTCCATAAACGTGCCAAAAGCATTCAATAGGCGCTGGAGGCCAACTCCCGTGCGGGCGATCAGCACGGCGTCATCGGCGTATAGGAGTGCCGGTATCTTGGTTACTCCTACACGCGGGACGTCGGCATCCTGCCCCTCAAGGTGCGCACCCAGGCCATTGATATAGATGGTGAACAGTAAGGGGGCCAAAATGCAGCCCTGCCGCACCCCCCTAAGGGATCTAAAGAGAGCAGTGCACCTGCCCTCGTTGGTCACGCGTACGCTAGAGAAGAGTTCCTGGTGCAGGGAGGACATAAAGGTAACTAATGCTTCATCTATGCCAATCTCCAACAGAATGGACCACAGTTTAGTCCTATTGACTAAGTCGAAAGCGGAGGAGAGGTCCATGAATGCAAGATACAAGGACCCCTCCTTAGCTACAGTATATTTGGAGATGAGCAGATGTAAATTAATGCATTGTTCAATAGTGCCTTTTTTTCCCTAAATCCATATTGGATTTCGGATAATCCACCACAACCCTCGACATTCTCCCTTAGCCTAGATAAGAGAACTCTGCCTAAAATTTTTACCGAGGAATCTAAGAGGGATATAGGCCTATAGCAGCCTGGGTCATCCCGCTGGCCTTTTTTAAAAATGGGGACAATGGTGGAGATATTCCATGATGCAGGTACAAGGTTATCATTCACTGCGTTAAACACATTTGTCAGGACTTCGGCCCACAATTTTGGGGAATACATGAAGAAGTCAGCAGGCACCCCGTCCGGACCAGGAGCCTTGTGCTTTGTAGTGGACATAATGGCTTTCTCCACCTCTTCTTGGTTAAAGATAATGGGGCAGATGGCTGATCTTATCAACGGGGCGTCTGTGGTTGCGTCAGCAGTGTCCCCATAGACATTTTTAAAATGGCATAACCATTTTTCATCAGGAATAACGCAGTCCATGATATCGTTATCATTATCTGAGAAGAGGGGCTGTTTAATAATCTCCCAGAATTTTTTGCTGTTCTTCAGGACTGCTGCCGAAAGGAGGTCTTCCCAAGCTTCTTGTTTAATGGTGTCCTTTCGTTTTTTTATTGCTAATTTATAAATTTTCCTGAGTCTCGAAATCTCATCATTTACCCTAGGAATACCTTTGAGAGCTGCCAGTAATGATCTATGGGCTTTAGAGCATGCTGAATCAAACCAGCGCTTATTTCCTGGGGTTACGTTTTTAGTTTTTGCCAAAAGGTCCTGTGACACCTGCGCACATATGGCCTCAAACGCCTCTACAGTTTCTTGGCCCTGCGCGCAAAGGTTTTTGCAGACCTCAACCTGCCCCTTGATCTTTGGGAAATTTTCTGCATAGAATTTATCTGGGACCACCTTAGCCCATTTCAAGCGTCTTCCTTGGCCAGTTGTCTTTAATGGGTGGGAGGTTACTTTCAGCGGAGAAGGTCCTATATTGTCTTCCCAAGCCACTTCTAACTCAACAGGGTTATGGTCACTTAAGTGAAATTGTGTGGTGCGATATGTGTTAACCCGTGTAAGAATGCTTAGGGATACAAATATATAATCGATAATAGTGCCATATGAGATACCAGTGAAAGTTGACTGTCTAATGTCACCATCTGGTTCATAAAGGTCAAAACTGGCAAGAAAGTCCTCCAATTCCTCCCCCTCAGGGGAGTGTTCAAAATGGGGTCCCTCAGGCCCATCATCCCCGTCAAGACTAATTCCCCTGCAATTTAGGTTACACGGGTGGATGTTAAAATCACCTAATAAAATATAATCTATGTCGAGCGTTTTATTTTGACTGACCTTATTTAAAATCTTATCCAAATCAATAATATTACGGCCTCTATGATCACTGTTCCCCGAATTATAGAAATTTACAAAAATCGTCCTTCTGGTGTTTTTAATCACTCTTTCGACCACCAGGATGTTGGGGGAGTCAGTGTCGATCTGCCTGCAACTACCTTTTAAATCTAAAGAAAACAGAAATAAAAGGCCTCCCTTGGCCCTCCCCATGCGACTATGGACAGCGGCTTTAGTAAAACTGATAAACCCGTCCCACCATAGATTGTCAGAAGTATCCCACGTTTCCTGGAGGGCAATAATGTGGTGGCCTAGGACAAAGCTTGACCAGGATTTATCCTCACGTTTACCATTTAACCCCGCAATATTCCAACTCATTAACCTGCAGGAGTCCCTGGTAGTCTCAGTTACTAGGGCCGGAACTGATGCCACATCCAGTTGTTGGACCGTGGTATCTATTCCCTGGTTTGTGGCCTCTGTATGTCAATCACAGTCGTTTAGGCCAGACAGAACCCCATATCTGTTTCCCATTCCTATTCCCCAATCAAATGGATTGGGTTCCTGGCCCCAACCATTTGCTGCTAGATTCCACGTTGGCTGCGGGGTGTTTGGTCGCATTGAGAAATGTTCATTCCCTTGCCTGAACATAGGCCCATTGCCCTGGCCTCTGTTATCATAACATGGAGTATGTGGGCCCCACCTATTTATAATGGGCCAAAGTGGCCCTGGTGTTCTGGCCGTTGGCCCATATGGGAAGTTATGTTGCCCTAGCCCTCGGCTACTCATGGGGCGAGGATGGTTGTTGTTAAATCTGGGTCTAGTTTCCCCACCCCATTGAGCAGTTCTATCATTTCTTCTAAACCTGGGAATTTTAGAGGAAGTCTCCATCTGAATCTCAGTGTAAAAGAATTTCAGGGTAAGGGGAATTATAGATCCAGTTCTACGTTGCGGTGGGAGGATATTAGCTAGGATATTAGGGAGTACTTCTGCGTTGGCAAAATTTAATATAACACAATCTCCATTAAATTTCTTGATCTTATTGCCAATCCAAGATACCCTCCTTGCCCTGACAATTTCCCCAGCTAACTGATCAGCTCCCTGGTCTGCCATGCGCATGTTATTGGTAAGCCAATATAAGGCTTTATCCTTAAGACCTTGGGCAGATTCTTTTTGCTCCTGAGATAAAGCGGGGACGTTCGCCAGCACCAGGACTAGAGGAGCAGCTTCCAGAAAAAATTGTGGGGGGTCGTCCACTTGAGGCAATGGGGTTGGAGCCAAAGGTTGTGACGTGGGGGCCTCTCTAGTAACATCGTCGTGAGTGGGCACAGATGGTAGCAATTGGCCATCCAAAGTGGGCTGTTGTAAGATATCCGTAGTGCCTAAAGCTACACCCAGATCTTCCTCCAGGGCGACTACAGGTTTACAAACTTCGTTGGCTAAGTTCACCAAATCATTCGCCAACTTGCTTTGAAACCCTCCCAACTTTTTTATTTCAGATGTTAATTTGTCGATCTTCCCGATGAGGGGCTTGATGATGGTTTTAATTTTGATGTCTATCATGTCAGAAATCCTATTAAATAGGTCATCATCAATAATTTGTTTAAGCTCGTCCACATCTACACGCTCCTCATTTTTCCCTTTATGTCTAGGGGGTGAGTTGATTTTTTTCTTTCCTGGCTGTTTTCCCCCCCTTTTGGCTTGAGCTTTTCTACAGTTTCTCATAGGACGCGTAGCCGGGGAAGAAGATGAAGGAAACTCCTCAACAATATTTTGCTGCTGCTCAGAATCAGACGCAACATTTATTGACTGATCAACTAACAAGTCAGTGTCAGTGTTTCCGTCATCTACCTCCAAATTAATTAAATTAGTTAAGTTATCGTCAGGTATGAGAATTGAAGGGTCTGGCAATGGGGTATCAGGAATTTGTATGCTAGGGTCTGGGCTCAATGGTGGCAAGATCGGCGATTGACTCAAGCCCAGAGATTCCCTTCTGTCATTATTTATCTTTTTAACCACTTGTACTAGAAAGGAGTCAAGGGTTTTAAGTGGAGCTGGGGTGACGGAGGCCGATTTTTTGGACATAATTACAGGTGGATGGGGATAGATTCAAAGGTCACAAGCTACACAGATGAAAGCTTTAGGCGAACAAAAACGGGTTACAAATGTAGCGAAACAAAAAGAATTTTTTTTAAAAATAGTATCATGCAGCATGCACACTTTATAAATTGAATAAACTCAGATCCTGAAACGATTACGAAAAAATACCAAGGCTCTGATATGTATAAGTCTTAAAGATAACCTACGGTCAGTCCCAAGCGGTCTTAGTGAGCCACCTATGAGGAAGAATCAGTTAACAGGAGAAAACGTCCAGAGAAGACCAGGTAATCTATGTTTTACTCCTATTATATAGCGTTTACTCCACCCTACTAAACCTTATACCTGGGCGATTCAGTGGGGGATCATAAGAACCCCACTGACCCCCGTCTGGCTACAAGTAGTAGAATGGAGAACAGCTCTAAGTAATATTCCAGGTGACAGTACTCGTGGGCAAACAGATGTCGGTAATCCACAAAAGTTGATTTAGATGAAACAGTACCTTGGCTGTATCGTAATATAGGATGTTAGGGAGTGGGCCCAGCCCGGCCTCCTATGGCCTCTGACGGCCACAGACGGTCCCGCCCTTGTCCCGGGCTTCTCCCGGCGCCCTCCCGCGCGCTCCCGCGCAGCGGGGATGTAGAATTCCCTTTATAGGTATATGATTGGCGGTCAAGGGGGTGGGGCCGGCAGGGAGAGCAGCCCAGGTGGAGACGGGCGCGCGGGGGCTCCTGGTCCTTGGAGTCCCCCGCTGCAAGCTCGCAGCCCTGCCGGTTGGAACCTTTCAGAAAACAGGAACACCCCTTGAAGAACTTGAGTGGCCGCTGCTGTCCGCGAAGCGGGACCCGCGAAGCGGGTCCTGCGAGGCGTAGCGGCAGCAGCAGCAGGCACAGGAAATCTCCCGCTGGAGTGCTACAGTCCGTGGTCAGCTGGTCGCGTCGGTGAGGCAGGCAGGACTGTCATTTTAAGGACGTTACATCGTCCTACCATAGACAAATGTAAACATTCAAATCTGTCTAATTGCTTTTTCATATCGTTTAGTAACGATGACCAGTTGGCCTCAACAAGTGTATTTAAACATGTCCGCAGCTTAATACCTAAATAAATCACTTCCTGTGCCACCCTGCGGTCCGTACATGATGTTATGTTAACGCAGAGTATTTGAGTCTTGGCAGCATTAAGCTTATAGCCAGAGACAGCTCCAAATTCTAATGCCACCAACTCAATTTCTGGCATGGCAGTATTGGGATTCCGACATCATCTGCGTATGCCAGAACCCGATAACGATCTTGTCGCCATATCACAGATTCAATCCTATGGCTAGCCTTGAGCACTTTTAAAAATGGATCAATATATAGCGAGAATAGTAACGGGGAAACAGGGACATCCCTTCCTTGTACCACTAAAAATACGCACAGGGCTAGATTCTAAGCCCATAGTACAAATTTGTGCTTTAGGTTGACGATAGAGCGTTTGTATTGCTTAAATAAATTTAGGCTGGAACCCCCGCTGCTGTAGAACTGCCCACAGGAATCCCCATACAACCCGGTCAAAAGCCTTTTCGGCATCTAATAGTATAAGACTAAAAGGATCCCCAGTAGTATTAGCAATGTCCATTAGTTACACCACCCTATTAATATGATTGGTCGTCCCAGGCTGAGAATTAAAACCATGTTGTCTTATAGCCAGTGGGGATATAACCATGGCTAACCGGTTGAGAGGATTTTCGAATAGATCTTACTATCCCTGTTCAATAAGGAGATGGGACGATATGAGCCCGGGTTATCCGCAGGCTTATCTTTCTTTTTTAAAACAATGATACTCGCCTTGTCCCATGAATGGGGGGAGAGCCCCTCTGTGCCTGTCTGAACGCGGCCAGCATATCCGATTTCATGCAGTCAAAGAATATTTTATATATTTCAAGTCGGAGCTTGGCAGGCCTTGCAGCCTTTACCACTGCCAAGCTATTTATAGCATGCTCCAACTCCTCCAAGGTTATGGGAGTCTCAAGGAGATCTGCCTCTTGTGCAGTTTACTATCACAGAAATCCAGAGCCAAGGCCTCGCTTGTTAGTGTATCATATTCCTCCCCTTTGTATAAAGACTCATAAAAGTCATGGAACACTTCCAAGATCTCAGCTTCTGTCTCTATAAAGTCACCCTGAACATTTCTGATTGCATTGATCCTCTGGGCCGCCTCACTAGACTCCCCATATTCATAATTCAGGTGTTTTTTAATCTCGTATTGCTTAGCCATCTCTGTGCTCCAGTACATATTAATATTAGCTTTACATCGGGCTACTTCAGCCAAACAATCCGTGATATCCAGCCCGCCATGGATCTCTGTCACCAGCTGCTCTTCTGCATGCGTTAATGCTGCATATAGGCCCATCAAAACAGCACATAATTGCTTTTGTTTATATAAACCATGGCTGAGCACCTCCCCCCTAAAAGCGGCCTTAAAAGTATCCCACACACATCCTATTCCTGCCGTATACCGATTAATATTAACAATAATGTTTAATCCAGATTTTAAACTTATTGACAAATATGGTATCACACAGCTGTGTCCTATCGAAGGAGAAAGCACGTGGTTTGATTCCCATCTTGCCAAGTATTAGGCTTGATACGAGTGGGCCATGGTCCGAGGTTATACATGGGTACACCTGAATTCTAGCTCCCATCAACATTGCCTGTGGTACCAGAAAATAATCAAGTCTTACAAGTTTTTGATGGGGACACGAATAAAAAGTGTAACCTGGTTCATACCCTCTCAATTCGGCCCAAGCATCCACCAAGCCATGGTCCATTATTAATGATTGAATTGCCTTATAGACTTTCGATTTCCTTCCATTATAGACAACATTATTATCTCGTAGCCCTGAGGGCCCAAGATGTATCTTTAAATCCCAACACATTAATAGTGGGGTGGGCCACTGAGCGAGTTCCACATTAAGCCCTTCTATTGTTAACGCCTCATCACAATTTGACCAATAGATAGAGCAGATAGTACACTTCTGTTTCTGGATACCTATAATACATTCGACAATGGCCCATCTCCTTAGCTTATCCACTGATGCCCTAACTGTCCCTTGAATATGATTCTTAACTTAAATTGCTACACCTCTCGTTGTGGTAGACTGCTCTGTGCATACCAACAATTTGAAGCCAAGCTCCGAAAGCACTTTTCTTTTAGCCCACGGAATATGGGTTTCCTGAAGACAAATCAGATCACTCTGAAGCATTGCCAGTTCCTTTGCAACCCGTTGCCTTTTATTATAGTTGTTCAACTGAGGTAATAGAAATTTTTAGGTAGCCAAAGTGTCCCCCAACTCGCACCTTATCCATGCACCCATGTTCCTTGTATGTCGTGTAACCTCCGTTCTGTTCATGCTAGAGAGACGCAAATACATTTGCGTCCATCCTTAACATGTTAGCTATCCAACCATACCAAGAAGTCCCGTTAATTGTGTTCCTAAGCATACGGTGCCACCGTCTTTATGTGATGCACTTCTGAAATTCGCACAGGTCTTCTCCATGTTTCCTGGCTCAGTCGAGCTAGGCCCCTAAACGAGGCTTTTCTGCCTCATCTCTCCTGTCTCCGAAGCTGTATGCATCCCTGACCCCTGCCTTACTTCTTGCCAGCGCAGCGGTGCCCGACTGGCCTGGACTGCCTGCCAAATTCATGTGTTGCCTACAGGTATCTGCTCAGCCTCCTCGAAAACACATTCCAGTCTAGTGAAATGGGTAAACATAATCCCGGCTAAAACGTTGAATGTCCCTTCCTGAACCTGCGTGGCGATGGAACCCGATATCCTTTGCTTCGAAGCATAATATTAAAGCCCGTATGACTCAGATACCACAAACTCTGCCTCTCATTTTAATGAGCTGTCTTGTATTGATAATTATACGGTAAAAATGAATAGGTAAAATATATTTACCACATAATTTGGCGCCCGAACAGGGACCCCCCTTCCCCACTCGCCGGTGAAGTCACGCGGCCTTTGACCCCTTATACAACCCCGACGGAAACCGTGCACGTTTGCGGGTTTTCCCGCTATCTTCCCTCGGGTCCACGAGGGAGACGGAGACTGCGGTCCGGCGTCCAGACGAGGCGGTGAGGAATGCGGAGGATCCCGACCAGAGCCCTAGTCGAGAGAGCAAGGTCCGAGGTGTCCGGAGGCCCACCTGTTCCGAAGCGCATGCGTAGGAGAATCGACACCTGACGCAGTCCAGTCCAGTCCAGTTTCCGTTCCGAGGCCTTCAGTTTTCTTGCTTCCCGGTGAGTACCGTTGTTGGGAACGCATCTAGACGGGTTCATTAATTTGTGCTCGGTAAAGACAGATTTGGGTACACAATCTGGTCCTGACGTGTTCACTTAGGTGGATGCGGTCCGGCGTGTCTCTTTATGGGATCGGTCTGTACTGTTTTAGCAGTGCATCTAGTCTAGCAATTCAGTGATTCAGGGTTCTAGTGTTGCAACTTGAGTTTTCAGTCTGGCTCTTATGTGTTTTTGTGTATCAGGTAACCTGTTGTAAGTGTTTTAATGTTGTGGTATGAGTGACTGTTTTGCTGTTCATTACTGTGTTTTACTGTGTCCACGTTTAAGGTAATTCGACCATGCCGCTGTTTTCTAAATTACGTCAGATAGGTACTAGGAAATGGATACTCGAAGAAGCAGTTCCCGTCCCACCTCGGGACACTCCAGGATATTTTATGTACCACAAACACGGCTTAGATGCTGTGCTGTATTTAGACTTATGGGTGGAGTACACCAAGAATCTGGAAGAGAAGTTTAGATGGCCTGCCTCAGGGACATGGGATGCCGAGTGCATCATGAGAGTAGAAGAAGCATTATGGAAAAAGAAAGCCAGACAATCCCAGAAGGATGCCATAGAATTGTGGCGTAAAGAATCACACAGACGAAAAGAAAAAGAATTCAGAAAAGCCGAGAGAAGTAGAGAAGAATCTGAAAAAGCCAGAGAAAAAGAGTTAATAGAGGAAGGAGAACAGGTTAGATCAGAACAATTAGACCGCCAAAGAAATGCACTCATTACAGGCATGTATCCAGTTCTGGCCGAGGGCCTGCCTAAAGCGACCCCGGAAGTACCCCGTAACTTGCCACCACCAATGGTCCCGACTAAACTCCGTCACCAAAAGACCGCAGCAGACATTTTCCTTTCTTCCTATTTAGATGACGTAGCTCCAGCATATACCAACATACCCGCACAACCAGCTAATAATGTACCGCAGCATGTTCCGGCTGATCAAGCCACGACCCCTCCACGACGAGATTCACTTCCCGCACCCGCTGTCACTTCCCCTTCTACTGCTGGTGCCACTGGTCCTCCTACTATTGGTCCTCACAATCCTTTTTCTACAGATGCAACCCAGAGTCAGTCCCCGATACATGTACCTTTCCCGCACCCCATGACGTCAAGTCATGCTCACGGTTCTGCTTCAGGAGGTGCCATAGGAGGCCAACTTCACACCCCACCACAATTACATCGAGTGACAATGAGAGAATTAGCAACACAGCGTACTCCGAATGCAATGCCTCATGAAAAACTTAAACAGTATCTTACGGATTGTAGATATGATCCAGTACATGGCAAGACAGGAGATATGGTGTTAGCCTCGTTACGACTTACGACGTGTTACAGATTATCTGATGTTATTACCAGACATGCCAGAACATCTAGACAACATATATCATTTTGTTAGAACGGGGGAGAAGCCAGAATGTATCCGAGAAGCCATGGCATATCAGAAAGTTGAGACACAAGGTTTATTATTACGATTCTTGATTAATTGTTTGATAAGGGAACAAGATCAGACAGGTGTTGTTCAGGAAGAGATGGATGTACTGACAAAATGGAGTCAAAATATTGCAGACTGTAAACATGATAAACAAACGTGTATAGATGCCATGACCAGAAAGATTCGTAAAGAAATAGTAGCAATACATACAAGACAGAAGGCTGAAGCCGAGTCAGACAAGAATGAATCCTCGGAGGAGGAGGAAGAAGTAGATAATCCAGTAGGGAATCAGGGTCAGGGTACAATAGCGTATGTAGGTAGAGTGAAACTCCCTAAACAGTATTCTTCTGATAGAACTATTGACAGGTCCATTCGTTCAGAAAACAAAAAACGATTCCTTTCCCCGATACCAGAGCAATGTTCTCTTGAACATGTTTTTCAAGTTACTGATAAAATACTGAAAGAAAGGATAGGTTATCATGAACTTAATACCTTACGTGATCAGGAACTAGCCCGGTCAGCAGTCCAATGGGCCGGGGATGACAGTATATATCAAGATGATTTAGTAGTACAAACATTTCTAAGCCTTACTCCAGAAGAACAACGACTAGCTGGTATATATACATGACCCAACATCTCATTACTCTATATGAAAATCAGCAATCCGATCCAGGTCCATTGTATAATTTATTGCAAGACTTACTCCTGAGAAGATGGAGAGGCCTAGGTACTGATTTAATTGATATTATTCTAGAACAACGTCATGAATACAGAACGTTCCTGACTCCACGTCATGTTTCCGTTCCACCCCCAGTTAGACAGCCATATCACCTAGATAGACAGAACCCCTTACGAGAAGTACATCCAATTCGGAAGCCAGACGATACACTTGAACGCGTATTCGTATACACTCCTTTGACTAAAATGGAATTATTGGAAATGAAGAAAATCGTACCTTGTCACGATAAAGATCCTGCAGGCTTCCACCGTGAATTAAAAGACATGTTACTTATGGGAGATTACACGTATCCCGACATTCTTAAAATGCTAAAAGTATTGTTGCCAGCAGGGATTTACGAAAAACTGAAAGAAAAAGAATGGGAGGTGGGTGATAAAAAGATTATTTGGACTGAATTAGAAAACGAGGAAAATGTACGAACCCCAGGTGTAGGTCTTGGGGAGAAAGCTAAAGCACTACCAGGATTATTAGTACAGGTTTTGCCTAGATTATTGACAGTTAAAAAGGAAGACTGGGATGCGATCTCAGCCTGCAAGCAAAAACAAGACGAAGACACTAGTGATTTTTATTCGAGATTCGAGAAATGTTTCATTATCAATAGTGGCCTGAAAACAAGTAGCGAGTCATTCCCACATCTTTTTGTGACCAAATTAGTAGAGAATTCCTTGCCCCAGGTCAAAAACAGAGTATTGAAAGTAGAGAGTACATGGCAAGCTAATACGCCTTCCCAAATGTTACAGATGTTACAGTACAACCAGAACAGAATTAGAGAGGAACACGATCATGAACAGAGACGCATGAAAGACACAAAAATGAAAGTACTAGTTGCCCATTCTGTTCCAGCAAATGGTCAGAAGGGTGGTAACACGCAGAACACACAAACTAGTCATTCTACAGGTCCTGTTAAAGGAAATTGCAATTATTGCAAGCAGCCAGGTCACTTTATAAGTGATTGTGCCGTTCTCAGACACAATATTGCTACAGGCAAAACTAAAGAAAGACCACGTCCACCTAGACCAGAACATGTTCAACAGAATATTCCACAGAATCCGCAACCTCCACAGCATGTACAGCAACAGACAGTAGCTGTACCCCAACCCCAGCCTATTGCTGCAACTCAACATGTCACGTCACAAATGTACCAGTATGCACAGTCAGATTACCCCGATTATCAGCAGTACACATGAAACAGCCTAGAGAGGGAGGTTGGCTTGCCCCTTATCGAGGTTCCTGTAGATCAAGATGGTCCCTATGTACATAGTCAGGTATTAGGGAAAGACAGAAAATTTTTGATTGACACGGGGGCGAGCAGAACTACCATTAGTCATGACGAGGTTCCAGGGGCACCCCTCTCAGGCTCACAGAATGTTTCCCTTGGATTTTCAGGAAAACCTATTGTTAACGAAGTATCACAGCCAGTTCCCCTTGCAGTTGGTCCGTTGTCCCGTACTACAGATTTGTTGCTTACAAAATCATGTCCTGAAAACCTGCTTGGTATTAAGACACTGAAAGCTCTAGGAGCTGTTATATGTTGTTCTCCGGAAGGAGTGAGATTGTTCCTACGTGACTTTAAGGGTCACTATGTTTTGAGAGATTTTGATGTCAGATTGCAAAATGTTCCACAGCATTTATGGGCGCAAGGTCCAACTGATGTAAGTTGTATGCACATTACTCCCTATCGTGTCACCCTCAAGCAAGGTGTTGTACTGCCCCGTATCCGACAATACAAATTGCCCCCCGAGGCTGTAGTAGCCTTACTGAAAATTATTGACGAACTCATTACCCAAGGAGTAGTCGTAGAAACTGACTCCAATATATGTAATTCTCCAATCATTCTGATTCTTAAACGAACTGACCCAAATGCACCTCCAGTTTATCGGCTGGTGATCGATCTTCGGGAACTCAACAAATGCATAGTACCACAATACCCAGTGGTTCCAGATATTTCGTCACTACTGACTGCCATTGATTCCGAAGCTGCGTTCTTCACTGTAATTGATCTTAAGAACGCTTTCTTTAGTGTTCCCATCCATCCGGAAAGCCAATATTTGTTCGGATTCTCATTAAATGGCCGAAGTTTTAAATTTGCACGTGCACCTCAAGGGTTCATGGAAAGTGCCAGTATTTACAGCCAAGCCCTGAGACGACAACTAGACAGTATTCACATGCCTACTGACACTGCTCTACTACAGTATGATGATGATCTACTGATCACAGCACGGACCGAACGTGACTGCGAGAGTGCGTCACTGACAGTCTTGTTTTTCCTTGCCGAAAAGGGGCACAAGGTGTCCCCTTCGAAGCTCCAATTCTGTGCCCAGCAAGTGGTATACCTTGGGCACTTGCTGTCCAAGAGGGGTAGACAGTTGACACCAGATCGTATCCAGTTAAGAGCACATCTGCCACAACCCAAGACTCAAAAGGAAGTACGGGCCTTTATTGGCCTCACTTCGTACTGCAGACAATGGATTCCCCAGTATGCATTTCTAGCCAAGCCACTTATACAGTTGACTACACAGGAGGCAGCGACTTCGACTGTCCTCCCTTGGACTCAGGAACATACACAAGCTTTTAATGACTTGAAGAAAGCTTTATGTCAAGCACCAGTTCTAGCGACACCATGTTACAGCAAACCTTTTACACTTTTTGTCACAGAACGCGATGGCACTGCGTTGTCCGTTCTCACACAAGATCAAGCAGGACACCATAAGCCTTGTGCTTATTTTTCCAGTACATTGGATCCAGTAGCCCAGGCCCTGCCTGCGTGCTTAAAATCAGTTGCAGCGACAGCTCTAGCTATCAGACAAAGCGATTCAATAGTGTTAGGACATCCCTTGACAGTACAGGTTCCACATTCCGTGGAAGTACTTCTGAACCGAACCCAGACTCAGCACTTGACCATAGCACGACTGACAGGTTATGAACTGACACTGTTCCAGCCACACATAGAAATCAGACGCTGCAACATACTTAATCCTGCCACATTGTTACCCTCGAGTACAACAGATCCAGTACCACATGACTGTGTAGAAGTCATTAATACAGTAACAAAGCCCCGACAGGACTTGACAGACATTGCATTGCCCGATCCAGACTTGACACTTTATGTGGATGGATCATGTATGAGAACAAACACAGGAGAGTTAGTGGCCGCCTACGCAGTGACCACTGAAACTGAAATTCTAGAAACACATCGCATTGACACACTGTCTGCTCAGGCAGCAGAACTTATAGCTCTGACCCAAGCCTGTATATTAGCCAAGAACAAAAAAGTAAACATATACACTGATTCACAATATGCATTCGGAGTCGTTCACGACTTCGGCGTCCTTTGGGAAGAGAGAGGTTTCTTAACTTCTCACGGTACCAGGATCCAGCATGGTCCCCTCATCCAAGCCCTGTTAGAAGCAATACACTTGCCTACAGCCATAGCCATTATGAAATGCAAAGCACATACCAAAGTCACTGACAGAATTACCCAGGGCAACGACCTGGCAGATCGTACAGCCAAACTCACAGCTCAGACAGATATCCCGACTGACATGACAAAGACTGAGCCGACTACACTGACACATTGCCTGACAGTTAAGGATCCCATTCTAGATGTGCTCAACATACAGACACATGCTACACCAGACGAAATCAAGAAATGGACTGAACAAGGAGGTATCCATACAGATCAGGGATGGATGACGAAGGGAAGAGCCACATGGTTCCTCCCCGACTCCATGGTTCAAATCATCATTAACACAGCACATAGTCCGGCACACTTAGGAGAGAAAGCCATGTTAGACAGTATACAAAATCTCTGGTACAACAAACATTTACGAGCAGCAGCAAAACAGAAAGTGCGTACTTGTATGATCTGTTGTCAGTTCAATCCAGGAAAAGGTGTCCCCGTGGAACAGGGTGGATTTCATCCTCCTGACCATCCTTTTGAAGTCCTCCAGATGGATTATATCCAGATGGACCGATGTCGAGGATTCAAGTATGTCCTCGTAGTCGTATGTGCTCTTTCCCGATGGACAGAAGCATATCCAGTCCCAGATTACACTGCCCCGACCACTGCTAAGCAGCTGGTTCGTGAATTTTTCCCACGGTACGGTTTGCCCCATGTCGTGTACTCTGATAATGGACAGCCATTCTCGTCCGAGCTCATGAAACAGGTTTCACTTCTGTTAGGGTACCAATGGAAGTTCCACTGTGTCCGACATCCTGAAGCCGCAGGTCTCGTAGAGAGACATAATCAGACCCTGAAAACCCGTCTTGCAAAAATCTGTGCCGAGAAAGGAGTAGATTGGATAGTTGCCTTGCCAGTTGCACTCTTTTACATGCGAATGGTAGCTCATTCCAGGACAGGGCTATCCCCGTATGAGGTGGTCTTCGGTAGGCCTCCGAATATGTGGGGGACGCCTATGCCCCGTAGAATTACTGATGTTGACAGTTGTATGCTGACAGATTACCTAGCTTCCTTGATGTCTGCACTACAATCTTGTCGTTCACAGGTCGCAGCTGCCTTTCCGGACAACACCCAAGTAAAACCGCATGAAGTCCGCCCGGGAGATCTAGTGCTGATTAGGAATTTTGACCGGAAGAGCCCGCTGGAACCCAGATGGAAGCAGCCCAAATTGGTTTTATTATCTACAAGAACTGCAGTTAAAATTGAGGGGAGAAAGGGATGGCTCCATTCGAGCCATGTAAAAAAAGTTCACGGACTGTGTCCAGACTTGCCAATTAAGGACTGCCCCTTTTCAGAGACTGATAATAAACTCCCCCTGCTAGAGACAACTCCCCAAGAGGAGTATCGAGCCAAGCTGAGGTCTAGTAAGTCAGACAGCGTTTAATTGTTTAAGTCCCCCTCGGGTGAAGCGGTTAGACAGGTTTCTGACATGTATAGAATAGACCCCAGTAGTCAGAGAGATAGGCGAAACGAGAAATGGAAAAAGCACTGTAAAGTTTTACACAGCGGATGCATAATTGCCTTGATCTCAATGTTTCTTCTGAGTCTTACGATAATCTGTATAAGTTTAATGTTACACATTTTTTTCCCTCTTGATTCACATGTACATGTTTCCTCTAATGACACTATGGAGCACACTTTTAGCGACCTGCCTCCCCACGAGTTATCCTATCGATTAGCAATGTACAATAATACATTCATTCGTATGTTACATCACACTCACCAGACCAGCAATGCCACCAATTGCTGGGTATGTGGCTGACTCCCTCCCTATCAGAAGTACAAGGGAGCTCTGCCTCTCTTTCCGCACCCGTTCACACATAATGGTTCGTGTGGTGCATGGTTTTCTTTAATGTCCTCCCTAGATAGTAAGTCCAAAGTTTCCCAAGGCAATTGGATATGGGGGAACCTGAATACAGTCATGAATAAAGCATGTTTCCCAGATGCAGACGGTCTCCCACAAAGGACTGGGACCGATCTAGAAAATGAAGTGTATGCATTAGGTAACTTCTCCCTCAACCTCATGATCCTGAAAGTCCAGTCCGAGACTAATTCGTACTTGCCGTTCATCACAGTTTTGCCAGTGAGGGGTGAATTATGTGTCAGAAAGAATGGCTCAGTACATTTAGGACACAGTGAATGTAATACTGTGGTCGAATTCACTGACAAAGGAAAGTCTACTTTCAAAGCCTCTCGCCATTCATATTTTATTTGTGGACATACAGCTTATGTTCATCTGCCTCCTGATTGGGATGGGACGTGCTATATTGCGTTCCTATTGCCACCTGTTTACCTAGCCCCGCCTGATTATCACAGAAATTCACATCTTGTTCATGTACGACATAGAAGGGAGATCAAGATCCCGATTGTCGATCAGACTGAAACTACATTAGAACAATATATAGATTTCAATAAAGGATTCTTTCCATTCATAGGCACTGTCTCAAATAGTAAACTAATTCGTAAATTGACCAGAACTTTAGAGGCAGTAGTGAATGAGACTGCCTCTGCTTTAGGTAACCTGACCGAGGAACAGTCTGCTATGAGACTTGTTGTTCTTCAAAATCGCCTTGTCCTTGACGTCATCTTGGCAGATAGGGGCGGAGCTTGTAGAGTCATCGAATCCAGTTGTTGCGTGTTTATTCCAAATAACGCACCATCCGTGTATAAGGCCATAACTCGGCTTCATGAAATAGCCCATCAGATACATCAGAATCCAGGCTCCTGGTCTTGGTCCGGTTGGTTCTGGAGTGTGATATCCGCCTGGGGATGGAAATTGCTATCGTTCCTAGGAATAATATTGGCTATAGTATTCAGTTGTTGTCTCTGTCTGCAATGTGGGCCAGCGATTTGCGGCTTGTGCGCCACAGTCTGTATTCCCCATCCAAGTACACGTTCCCGTTCCCGAATAAAGAGAGATGAACAAATGATGCTCTATGAACAGATAGATGGTCTCATGAATATAGATATATCCTGAAGGGTGTAGTAGGGTCCAAGGAGGGAATGAGGTAATAGAAATTTTTAGGTAGCCAAAGTGTCCCCCAACTCGCACCCTATCCATGCACCCATGTTCCTTGTATGTCGTGTAACCTCCATTCTGTTCATGCTAGAGAGACGCAAATACATTTGCGTCCATCCTTAACATGTTAGCTATCCAACCATACCAAGAAGTCCCGTTAATTGTGTTCCTAAGCATACGGTGCCACCATCTTTATGTGATGCATTTCTGAAATTCGCACACGTCTTCTCCATGTTTCCTGGCTCAGTCGAGCTAGGCCCCTAAACGAGGCTTTTCTGCCTCATCTCTCCTGTCTCCGAAGCTGTACGCATCCCTGACCCCTGCCTTACTTCCTGCCAGCGCAGCGGTGCCCGGCTCGGCCTGGACTGCCTGCCAAATTCATGTTTTGCCTACAGGTATCTGCTCAGCCTCCTCAAAAACACATTCCAGTCTAGTGAAATGGGTAAACATAATCCCGGCTGCAGAGCAAAGGGCCCGGCCTTCCTGTCCTCCTTGCAAGTGATTTACTGAACCCGTTACCATGGTAGGCCCATGGCTCCGCGCATTGCACCAAGACACGTATGCATGCACTAGCTTTTAGCATTGAACGGTCCCTGCCCGAGAGACCTTTACTTCAGACACTACATCCTCCAAACAACAGATACTAGATATGCTATAGGTACAGGTTGCCCTGACACTCCAGACATCAGTCTCCTCCACTAGTGCTAAAGTCAAAGCCCCAGTTTCACGTCATACTAGTTGCGCGCGCATATAGGCGAAGGGTTTCTGCTGATTCTGCAACTTCTCACTTTACATCCACCCACATGTGACGTATCCTGTGACGTTCCTCTGACATGTACAGTACACACCCATGTGTACGCCTTTTTTCACGCCTCCTCTTACGCACATGTGTTCTTATCTCTCTCTTTTCACCTGTTACGCCTACTGTATTGGATTCAAGTGTAACGATTTACTATATATAATGTGTAATGTTAATAAAACGTTGAATGTCCCTTCCTGAACCTGCGTGGTGATGGAACATAATATTAAAGCCCGTATGACTCAGATACCACGGACTCTGCCTCTCATTTTAATGAGCTGTCTTGTATTGATAATTATACGGTAAAAATGAATAGGTAAAATATATTTACCACACAACCCACTGACATTCAAAGAACGGTACAAAAGGGGGTGGTGATGGACGGAGCATCTGAATCAATCAAAGACTCACACCCAGTCAAAAGATCTGGGTTTAATCCAACACGTTCTTTAGCCCATTCTGCCACCCCAGTTCAGACATGGCTATATGCAAATCAGTCTGATCCTGTGCCTCATGGGAATAGTCCAGCCCGAACTGCCAAGCCATGTCTTCCCTCGACCGCAAACAAGCTTCCGAGGACCGGTTTCTGGCATTCCAGCCGTCTGAGCATAACCTGCCACACTTATGGCAGAGTGGGCTAAAGAACGGTGATGGATTAAACCCAGATCTTTTAACTGGGTGTGAGTGTTTGATTGATTCAGATGCTCCGTCCATCACCACCCCCTTTTGTACCACTGTTGGCCGCCATAAGTGTGGCAGGGTATGCTCAGACGTGAGTCCCTTGCTCACTTTGCCACTGGATTCAAGCAAGCCGGGCTAAAGACGGCTGGAATGCCAGAAACAGGTCCTCGGAAGCTTGTTTCCGGTCCAGGGAAGACATGGCTTGGCAGTTCGGGCTGAACTGTTCCCATGAGGCACAGGGTCAGACTGAGTTGCATATAGCCATGTCTGAACTGGGGTGGCAGAGTGGGCTAAAGAACGGTGATGGATTAAACCCAGATCTTTTGACTGGGTGTGAGTGTTTGATTGATTCAGATGCTCCGTCCATCACCACCCCCTTTTGTACCGCTTTTGGCCGCCATAAGTGTGGCAGGGTATGCTCAGACGTGAGTCCCTTGCTCACTTTGCCACTGGATTCAAGCAAGCCGGGCTGAAGACGGCTGGAATGCCAGAAACCAGTCCTCGGAAGCTTGTTTCCGGTCCAGGGAAGACATGGTTTGGCAGTTCGGGCTGGACTGTTCCCATGAGGCACAGGGTCAGACTGATTTGCATATAGCCATGTCTGAACTGGGGTGGCCGAGTGGGCTAAAGAACGGTGATGGATTAAACCCAGATCTTTTGACTGGGTGTGAGTGTTTGATTGATTCAGATGCTCCGTCCATCACCACCCCCTTTTGTACCGCTTTTGACATTCAAAGAACAGCATTGAGTACCGTTAAACATTTCACTACACGCCATCACTCCTTTCGAGGTTCATGATTACTGTAGCTGTACAACAAGAATGATCAAATATCCTATACGACTGCCCTGGTCGATCATGGATTCTACTTTTTCTTTTTAACCCGCCCCCCCTTACCCTCCCTCACCCGTCCTCGCCCCCCACCCTCAGTCACCCATCCCACTAGAGGAGTAAGGACCATGTCCTCAGTGATGGAAAGTGATTGTGAGTGCCTCCCACCATGTCCCACCCGAAACCTACACACCCCCCTATCCTGCCCTCATATTGTGCGCACCACCCAATTGCAAAACCCACCAAACACAAAAACCTAGAAACCCAAAACTGAGATCACATCAAATTCACGTTGTGTCCAAAAACTCCTGTGCCTTAATTTCTGAAAAAAAAATAGACAGTCTTTCCTTTACGGATCACTTTAAGTTTGGCGGGGTTTAGTAAAAATGTTTGCCCCCCTTTGGCTTGAATAGAGGAAATCACAGCCCATACCTTTTCGCGGCCTGTCTGGCCTTGCCAGATCATATAGAGCTTCCCGGAGCAGATAATTGTGCAAGCATATAATAATTGCTCTAGGTTTTTCCGCAGCACCCCCTGGTTTTCGTTTCTGCACAAAGAGAAATCTGTGTGCCCTTATAATCTCAACGTCCCAATTCCAATCTTTTAAATCCGGGAATGCCTCAGCAAATAAGTCCACCACAAATCATCGTGTGTCTTTCCCCTCGCTCCCTTCGGGCACACGAAGGTTATTTCTGCGTGCTCGGTTTTCCAAATCTGTGAGCTTCTAGTCGACATCTTCGCCAGTTTTCTGTAATGTAGTGAGTGTAGACTTTTGCTGTACCAATTGATCTTCGAATGAAGAAATCCGCTCTTCTGCTTCCTGTACCCTAGTTGTTACTTCCGTACAGGATTTAGCGATGCGGTGCACAGTATTTTGTAGTTTACGCACAGCCCCCTGAGTCCACAACCCTTCAGCTTTGGTTTCCTCCCTATGGGCCATTATAACCATGTAAATTGTTATCAGGGTTATCTCGGCCTCTGATTCAGTATAGAGGTTTCCACTTAGATCACTTTGCTCAGGTAAGAGACTAGGCGAGTTTTCCCATATGGGGGGGTTGACCGGACTCAGTTTCTCTTTTAAAGGCGCTTTCACATATTCATAGAGCTTACGAGCTGTCTCATGAGTATCTTGATTCATTGTAGAATCTAAACTTAGTATGTCTTCTTCTTGTTGAGAGCTACCGTCGTCCGCCCATTCGCCAGTATTACTCTGCTTGTCTATATCATTCTCATTCTCATTCTCATTCTCAGAGGTATTGGAGACATCAGACATGGAGTAAAATTGCCCCCCTGAACCGGCAGAGTCCCCGTCACTAACAGAATTTCCTGGTTTCTGGAGTGGCGGCATTACTGTAGATACATCTTCTGCTCCCCTAAACCCAGGAGGCCCAGGAGTCAGATTTAACCCCACTCGTGCCTCCTTTTTTAAGCAATATTCAGAACAAGCCATAGATGTTATAGGAGAAACTCTAGCTTTACTCACAGCTTCACACGCCCCCTCCACCATCCATATATGACAGATGCTTTTGCGTGCAGCGTTTACGCGCAGCGGTCGCGCCCCATGCCCGTCGAAGGTGCGCCAAAGGTAAGCCCGTCTACGCCCGTCCGTACCTGGACCATGCCCTGCGCCAGACCCCCTGGTCCTTGCAAAACCCACTCCTCCCGCATAACGTATGACGCCTCGACCCTCCTAGCCCACAAGCCCGGACGCTCCCCACAATGCTACGAGGCTGCCCCAGGACGTACCCACAGTCCCTTCGCCTGCCACTCCTGCAACTTCACCAACATCAAGACCCACACCAAATCAACTAACCCCAACCACAGCTTCGACTCTAACCACCTGAAGTGCATCCTGCTGAACACCCACTCGATCCACAGACACGCCACTGAACTCTGGGACCTACTCGACACTGCTTCACCGGACGTCGCCTTCCTTACAGAAACCTGGATGAACACATCATCAACACCCGACATCGCCATAGCCATCCCAGATGCTTACAAAATCATCTGAAAAGACCGCACCAACCAAACAGGAGGAGGCATCGCCATCGTCCATAAGAACACCATCAGAATCACGACCAGCTTCGACGATAACCTTGCAACCGCCGAACACCTCCACTTCCAGATCCACACCGACCCCAGGACCACACTTAGAGGCACCCTCATCTACAGGCCACCAGGAACCTGTAAAGAATTCAGCGAAGACATCACTGAGTTCATCAGCCCACACGCCCTCGCCTCCGAGAACTACATTCTACTGGGAGACCTCAACTTCCACCTGGAAAAGAAAATCGACAGCAACACCACCACCCTTCTAGACAACCTGGCCAATCTCGGACTCAAACAACTTGTTGACACCCCCACCCATATAGCCGGACATACGCTCGACCCAATCTTCACCTCCAGCAAACACATCTCCTTCGATCACACCACAGCTCTCCATTGGACGGACCATAGTTGTGTTCACTACAGCTACAAAACTACCTCGACCCACAACCCCCCACAACCTTTTCCTCGAAGAAACTGGAACAAAATCACCACCGACCAACTCCTCACATCGCTCAACTAAAAAACCAACCGCCCTCTCATCGGCCCCAAACCGAGCTGCCACCAACCTCAAACAATGGATCACTCGCAGCGTTGAAGAATTAGCACCCTTGAAAAACCACCAAACCAAACAGGGTGGCAAAAAGGCCCCCTGGTTCAACGACGACCTTAAGAAATCCAAGAAACTATGTCGTACTCTCGAGAAAAAATGGAGAAAAAACCAAACCACTGACAACCTGACCACCTTCAAGACAGCCTCCCGTAAACACCACCAATTGATCCGATCCACCAAGAAATCAGCATTCAAGGATCGACTCAACAACAACGCCCACAACAGCAAGGAACTATTCAACATCGGCAAAGATTTCACCAACCCCACCGTAGCCTCAAATGACATTACTCCCTCCCAAGACCTCTGCGATTCGCTATCCTCCTTCTTTTACAACAAAATTGCCGATATACATAACAGCTTTGAGAACATCTCCAAAGAACAGTCCTCTCCACCCACCTCCGAACCTAAACCGCCCTCTAACAACCTCAGCGCCTGGAACCCACCATCCGCCTAATGAACTCCATCCATTCTGGCTCGCCAACCGACCCCTGTCCCCACCACATCTTCAACAAAGCAGACTCCATCATCGCACCCCATCTCCGTGATGTCATCAACTGCTCCCTCAAATCCGCTACCTTCCCAGAAAGCTGGAAACACGCCGAACTCAGCGCCCTTCTGAAGAAACCCACAGCAGACCCCTCTAAACTTAAGAACTACCGCCCCATATCCCTCCTCCCATTCCCTGCCAAAGTAATTGAGAAAGCCGTCAATAACCAGCTCGCCGCCTTCCTTGAATCCAACAACTCCCTTGACTCTTCACAGTCTGGCTTTCAAGCCAAACACATCACCGAAACTGCCCTCATTGCAGCGACAGACGACATCCGAACACTACTGGACAACGGAGAAACAGTGGCCCTCATCCTACTCGACCTCTCCACCGCCTTCGACACAGTCTGTCACAGCACCCTCATACAACGCCTCAGCAACATCGGCATACAAGGAAAAGCCTTGGACTGGATCATCTCATTCCTCGCCGGGAGAACCCAGAGAGTCCGACTTCCCCCATTCAAATCAGAGGCCACCAAAGTCATCTGCGGAGTACCACAAGGATCATCACTCAGTCCCACCCTCTTTAACGTTTACATGAGTCCACTCGCATCCATCGCACTTCAACACAACCTTAACATCATCTCCTACGCTGACGACACCCAACTGATCCTTTCCCTCACCAAAGACCCTAACACCGCCAAAACTAATCTTCACAAAGGCATGAAAGAAGTAGCCGAATGGATGAAAAACAGCCGCCTAAAACTTAACTCAGACAAAACGGAGGTCCTCATCCTAGGATCATCCTCCTCTGCCTGGGACGACTCATGGTGGCCATCGGCTCTGGGCACAGCACCCATACCCACAGACCACGCACGTAACCTTGGCTTCATCCTAGACTCCTCACTCTCGATGACCAGACAAGTCAATGCCGTATCATCCTCCTGCTTCAACATACTTCGTATGCTCAAAAAAATCTTCCGTTGGATCCCCTCCGAGACAAGAAAGACTGTCACCCACGCACTAGTCACTAGCTGACTGGACTATGGAAACACCCTCTATGCCGGAATCACAGCCAAATTACAGAAAAAACTTCAAAGCATCCAAAACGCATCAGTGAGCCTCATTTTAGACATCCCTCGCCAAGATCGCATTACCGGTCACCTGAAAGACCTCCACTGGCTTCCCGTCAACAAGAGAATAACGTTCCGTCTCCTCACCCACGCACACAAGGCCCTCTACAAACTAGGACCCGAATGCCTCAACACCCGACTGTCCTTCTACACACCCACCCGCCAACTAAGATCCTCCAATCAAGCCCTCGCCGCAGTTCTGCGCATCCAAAGATCCACCATGGGAGGAAGATCCTTCTCCTACTTGGTGGCCAAGACCTGGAACTCACTCCCCACTCACCTCCACCTTACACAGAACCACATCTCCTTCAGAAAGGAACTTAAAACCTTGCTATTCGATAAATAATTGAACCCCCTCCCCAAGCGCCTTGAGACCCTCTGGGTGAGTAGTGCGCTATATAAATTCCTGAACTTGAACACAGTTCCGCAATGCTGTCTCCTTCTTTTCCCCAGATACATCTGTTGCCACAGTGGCAGCATTGAATACATTGTTGCTTGTAAGTGCAGCCATAACTTGCTTGGGGAGTGGTGTAGCCTTTTTCTTAAATTTATCCGGGACAGTACGTTCTTTCAGGGTGTTTTCTTGCTGCTGGCCACTGTACAGACTCTGAACACCTTCACCCCCATGTTCTCCTCTCACTTGCACGGGGCGGTTTTCACTGCCATTGTTTTTTAAGCTTGCCACCGGGGGGCCGGAGCCTCCTCCGCTTGCCCCCTCTGTTACTGGAGTCGGCACTGTACTGGGTACATTGGCTGCACCTCTTGCCTTCGCCCCTCGTCCCTTTGGGGCCATTTTACCGCAAGTGCTGCGGGTGGAGCCTCTTCACAGCCCGTGTATACTCCCGGGTGAAGGGAGAACGATCTTCAGTAGCCTCTACCAGCTGCAAAGCCGTGGAGTCGTGGAGCCGTCCTAGATACTCGTTTGCTGGGTTGTAGCTGCAGTGACCCACAAGACGCCATAGATGCCGTAGGCGTTTGCAGTTCACAGTCCGCCGGCCCGATCACCAATTCTGCAACACGCTGCTGCTTCGGCATCTATTCAGGACTGGGACTGCTCACTCTGCGGCTCCGATTCCGAGACTCTGCCTTCGCTACTCCGCTGAATCTGCCGCTCCGCTCACCTAAACGCTGCAGCCACCGCTCTCATTCTCGCTCAGGGTGCGTCTGACACGGGCGGCCCTCAGTAGAACGCAGCCTCTCACAGCCACTTGCTCAGCCTCAAATTGCGGCCACCATCTTGCCAGGTATTGTTTTTGTATTTGCAAAATGAATCATGGTTGTACAGTAAAATGCTGTATTTATATTTCTGGAATGTGTGCAGTCATATTAGCTCTTCAAGAGTAATTAATAATGTTGCTTGTCTAGAATCAGACTTATGTTTCAAATCTACAATTTCCCAGTCAGCATAAATACACTGCTGTATACACTCTGGGGCAGATTTACACGCCCCTTGTGTGCCTCTTTGTTGTTCTACTGTGTCACTTTTTTCATGAAATGTTGGCGCCAATAATGCAGTAAATTGCTTATGTATTGTCAAAATGAATCAGGATTGTATAGTAAAATGCAGCAGTCATATATAAAGAATCTGTTTAGTCACTTCACTGTTTCTAGACTAGTAAATAATTGTGTTTTGATAAAATGCAAGGCCTAATATTTTTTGTCTAGAATCACACTGTGCATCTGTGTGCATTTAGGAATTATTCTGAGTGAAGCATTTTTGTATGTTTTGTGTTTGCAGAAACATAAGTGCTTAAAAATCTATCATGTTTTTTAAAGTTTTGATTAAATTAGAAACTAGTTATTGCTTTTGTATTTGCAAAATGACTAATGATTGTACAGTAAAACGCAGTATTTATATTTCTGGAATGTGTGCAGTCATATTAGCTCTTCAAGAGAAATTTATAGTGTTGCTTGTCTAGAACCAGACTTGTGTTGCAAGCCTTAATATTTTTTTACTAGAATCACACTGTGCGTCTGTGTGCATTTAGGAATCATTCTGAGTGAAGCATTTTGTATGTTGTGTGTTTGTAGACACAGAAGTGCTTACAAATCTATCCTTTTTTCCAAATTTGATTAAATTAGAAACTACTTTTTGTCTTTGTATTTGCAAAATGACTCATGGCTGTACAGTAAAATGCAGTATTTATATTTCTGGAATGTGTACAGTTATATTAGCCCTTTAGTCAGGCACTCTCCTTGCAGAACTGTAATCATCCAGTCAGTACCTAAGTACTCATGCAGCAAAGTAGGCCTTAGTGCATGGACTGTTTCAAACCCCTATAGGCTATGCACGCAGTCTTCTATGCACCTGCAAACTTGTCTTTTATACCTTCTATTCCCCAGTCTGTATCCTTACACTTCTAGCAAACACTCTGTCACTCCTGTTTCAGTATTGTAGTGAGCCATTCAGCAGTATGTGCTTATCTATGCACTGTGCTAAAACTGAAGCTGTTATAAATTCATTCTGGCACTCTCCTTGCAGATCTGTAACCATTCAGTCAGTAACCAAGTACTCATGCAACAAAGTAGGACTTAGGGCATGAACAGCTTCAAACCCCTATACACTATGCATGCAGTCTTCTATGCACCTGCAAACCTGTCTTTTATACCTTCTATTCCCCAGTCTGTATCCTTACACTTCCACCAAACACTGTCACTGCTGTTTCAGTATTATAGTTAGCCATTCAGCAATATGTGCATATCTATTGACTGTGTTAAAACTGAAGCAGGTATAAATTCAGTCAAGCACTCTCCTTCCAGAACTGTGGTCTTTCAGTCAGTACCTAAGTACTCATGCAGCAAAGTAGGCCTTAGGGCATGGTCTGCTTCAAACTCCTATAGACTATGCATGCAGTCTTACATGCACCTGCAAACTTGTCTTTTACACCTTCATATCCCCAGTCTGTATCCTTACAGTTCCACCAAACACTCTGTCACTGTTGCTTCAGTATTGTAGTGAGCCATTCAGCAGTATGTACTTGTCTATGCACTGTGTATGTACCTGCAAACGTGTCTTTTATACCTTCAATTCCCCAGTCTGTATCTTCACACTTCCGCTAAAAACTCTGTCACTGCTGTTTCAGTATTGTAGTGAGCCATTCAGCAGTATGTGGTTATCTATGTACTGTGCTAAAAGTGAACCAGTTATAAATTCAGTCAGGCACTCTCCTTGCAGAACTGTAATCATTCAGTCAGTACCCAAGTACTCATGCAGCAAAGTAGGCCTTAGGGCATGGACTGCTTCAAACCTACATACACTATGCATGCAGGCTTCTATGCAAAAGCAAACTTGTCTTTTACACCTTCAATTCCCCAGTCCGTATCTTTACACTGTCACTAAACACTCTGTTACTGCTGTTTCAGTATTGTAGTGAGCCAATCAGCAGTCTGTGGTTATCTATGTACTGTGCTAAAAGTGAAGCAGTAATAAATTCAGTTTGGCACTCTCCTTGCAGAACTGTAATCATTCTGTCAGTACCCAAGTACTCATGCAGCAAAGTAGGCCTTAGGGCATGGACTGCTTCAAACCCCTATACACTATACATGTATTCTTCTATGCACCTGAAAACGTGTCTTTTATACCTTCAATTCCCCAGTCGGTATCCTTACACTTCCAGCAAACACTCTGCCACTGCTGTTACACCATTGTAGTGAGCCATTCAGCAGTATGTTCTTATCTATGCACTCTGCTTAAACTGAAGCAGTTATAAATTCAGTGATACACTCTCCTTGCAGAACTGTAATCTTTCAGTCAGTACCCAAGTACTCATTCAGCAAAGTAGGCCTAAGGGCATGAAGTGTTTCAAAGCGCTATGCATTATGCTTGTAGTCTTCTATCTACCAGCACACTTGTCTTTTATACCTTCAATTCACGAGTATATATCCTTACACTTCCACCAAGCAGTTTCTCACTGGTGATGCACGGTTGTAGTCACTCATTCAGCAGTTTGTTCTAATCCATTCACTGCACTAAATGTTAAGCACTTATAAATTCAGTCAGGCACTGTCCTTGCAGAACTGTAATCATTCAGTCAGTACCCAAGTACTCATGCAGGTAAGTAGGCCTTAGAGCATGAACTGCTTCAAACCTGTATGCACTATGCTTGTAGTCTTCTATCTACCTGCACACTTGTCTTTTATATCTTCAATTCCCTAGTCTGTATCCTTACACTTCCAGCAAGCAGTCTGTCATTGCTGTTGCACTGTTGCAGTGACCCATTCAGCTGTTTGTTGTAATCCATTCACTGTACTAAAACTCAAGCACTTATGAAGTCAGTCAGGCACTGTCCTTGCAGAACTATAATCATTCAGTCACACTTGTCTTTTATACCTTCAATTCACTAGTCTATATTCTTACACTTCCATCAAGCAGTCTGTCACTGCTGTTGCACTGTTGTACTGACCCTTTCAGCAGTTTGCTGTAATTCATTCATTGCACTAAAACTCAAGCACTTATAAATTCAGTCAAGCACTGTCCTTACAGAACTGTAATAATTCAGCCAGTACCCAAGTACTCATGCAGTGAAGTAGGTCTTAGAGCATGAACTGCTTCAAACCGCTATACACTAAGGGGGTCATTACGATATCGGGCGGATTGCCTCCGCCAGGCTTGCGGTGGCCACCGCATGCCTGGCGGAGGCAATCCGCCCGATTTCGTCTTTTCGTTTCCACCCGCCATATTAGTATGGCTTGGGTGACCGGAGCGGTCAAAAACACCGCCCGCTACTATTCCGCTCCGGCCGCCTTGCGGCCGGGGCGGAAAAGGAATAATATGGTGGCGGTGTCTATCAGACACCGCCAGCCATATTATGATGGGGTTTTCAGCAAGCCTTTCCGTGGCGGCAATGCAGCCACGGAAAGGCAGGCGGTCTTCACTCTGGGGGCCCCCAGCGGGCCCCCAGAGTGAAGGTGGTGGGGGGCTGCACACAGGAGGTACCTGTGGTACCCCCCCTGCATTTGCATAATGAAAGCGGCAGGCACCGCGCGGTGCCTGCTGCTTTCATTATGCAAATGTGTGCATTTACTTTTGACATTGTGGCGGGCGGTGCAGTGAGCACCGCCCGCCACAGTGTTAAATGGAGGATTGCGCCCGCCACTGTGGCGGGCGCATCCTAATTGCACCCCCGGAACCCCCGCCCTTATGGCAGGCGGTCCCGATTCACGATGGGATGACGGGCGGGCAAAGTCCGCCCGTCATCCTAATGAGGCCCTATGTTTGTAGTCTTCTATCTACCGGCACACTTTTCTTTTATACATTCAATTCCCTAGTCTGTATCCTTACACTTCCACCAAGCAATTTGTCATTGCTGTTGCACTATTGTAGTGACCCATGCAGCAGTTTGTGCTAATCCTTTCACTATCCATACTCATGTAGCAAAGTAGGCGTTGGAGCAAGTACTGCTTTAAACCCATGTACTGTATGCATGCAGTCTTCTATACACGTGCACACTTGTCTTTTATACCTTCAGTTCCACTGTTAGTATCCATGATGTTGCAGGAAACACTTTGTGTTTCCTCTTGTACTGTTCTAGTGTTGCATTCATTATCATGTACTAATCCATTCACTGCTCAAAAATCCAACTACTTATAAATTCATTAAGGTACTCTTCTTCCAGATGTAGTTCTTGAAAGTTTTATGCAGATGTATGCACTTCTGTTAACAGTTACCCAGTTGTTTTTATACTTAGTCATTGTTCATTGTATTTATTTAGTAATAGAATAGTATATTTCATATTTTTATAATGTCATATAATATTATTTAGAACAGATTCTATTTATCAACACTAAAAGAAATTCATCATGCCCTCAAAAAGTGAAAATAGGAAACAATATAAAAAAGCTTTTCAAGAAAAGTCATCCACAAGATTTACCAAAACAACAATGTGTGAACAAAAAGAAAAAACTCCTGGTAAGACAACAAATGATTTTTTAAAAAAAATTATCAAACACAAGGAATAGTGTGCAGAATGTGAAAAATAAAAACCCTGTATCTGCAACAAAAAAGAAAAACAAAAATGATGGGAAATCATGTTCTAAAGAAACACTGTAAAGCAAAAGGGGGAAGAATCAATTTCAGGAAATTAGAAAAATAATGTTTTTCAATAGAGTTGTTTTAAACTTAATGAAGGATATGAAGAAATGTAAAAGAAAATCAGCATTTTATAAGAAGAAGAAATGTATTGAAAATATTGTTGAGAAGGCTTTTGAATTAAAAAAGTTGTTTATTTTAGTAATCAATAGAATTTGATCACTAGATGAACCAATCAATTTAATGAAGCCAAAAGTTGGTGGAGAAGACTAATTAATAGAACTAATTTTTCTTCTTTTTTGGGGTGAATAGAAACATAGTTCGAGTTCTGAGCTTTTGAGAATGTTATTGTCAGAGTAAGGATTTGTTGCATGCAGTTGACGCTTGTGGCAGACGCTTGTGGCAGAGCTTATGAGGTTAATAATGGTTGGCCTATTGAGAAAGAGAAAATTGTTCCCAGAAATGCAGAAGAGGTGTTAGCTGATGAAGTTTTAGGGAGACGTCCTAAAGCTCCAGTGTACACTTGGAATTACAGTAGTATTTGTAGTATTTGTAGTGTACGACAGGAATCTATTGATTTTTTACACAATTTCTTACGTGAGTATACTAAGAAAATTGTCAAACAAAAGATTAAGATGTTGCAAGGATTATACCTTTGCAGAGTGACAGAAAATATTGGTTTGCAAGGTCATTCTTTGGCTTGTCTTTCTAAAAAAGTACGTCAAAGTGTTTTTCCCCATTTCAAGATGTTAGCAGTACATCATACTCAAATGAGGAAATTAGTCAGAACATTGTATTATGCAAAAAGTCCAGCACTAATGTTAAAAAAGTTGAACAGTGCTCTTTTGCTTGGATCTGTATCAGATGTAATGAAAGTTTGTGAAGAAATTGAGGTTAGGTACTTTGGTCATGAGGAAGACGGTGCAGAAGAAACTGATACATTAATAGAAGGAAATGTGGAAGAGAATGTACAACATTCTAGTGAAGAAAATTTTGAGCAAGAAATTGCGAAGTTTAAGGTGATTTCAGGTGAAAGGCCAAATTATTCTCGTATTTGTTGTCGACGAACACATTATAAAAATCAGACCAGGACTGTTGATCTGTATTTAAAAAGTGAAAGAGAAAAAAATATTGAGTGGAAGGAATTTGCAACTTATTTGATTGTAGAGAATTGTTTTGATTTGGGTTCTGATCAGCATATTTGTAATTATTGTTATAACAAATTAGACGAGAACAAAATGCCTGCTAGAGCTGTGCATAATAATCTTGAGTTGGTAAATATTCCTGGTGAACTGATGGATTTAAATACCTTTGAGTCTATTCTTATTCAATGTGTGCATCCATTTCTGGCTATTGTTCGTATGGAGCTTAAGACAGTTAAATTGCCTCCTTCAGATTTACATAGAGGATTAAAAGGGAAGAGTTGTATATTTGCCTCTAGATTTAAAGAAAAATATTTAAACAGTTGTGTAAAAAAATTAGAAGATGAACCTCTAGTTATTCTTGTTAATGGCGTTCCTACTAAGTGTAAGAAAATCTGTCAAGAATTAGTGGATGTTCGGAAAGTGAAAAAGGCAACGTTGTATCTGGTAAAAAATAATCAGTGCTATAAAAATGTGTATGTGGGAGAAGAAGAAATAGCTGTAGAAGAAGATACTGACTCGTCAACTGGACACATTGAAAAAGTGGACATATCCAGAACCGAAGACATTTATGAACATTACAGTGTTCATCCACTTCATTCCAAAGAAGTGATTGGGAATACTATTGAGTTATTCCAAATGAAAGAAGCAAAGGGAAGTCCCATAAGTGAGCTTGGAAACTCGTTGTTTCCCTCGGTTGTTTTCAACAGGAAAAGGAGGACGACATGATGAACGATCTGTTTAGATTCCTGCATCTGAATACCGGACATCAAGATTGTATGCAGAAGATCCAACATTTTGACAATGTATTCCGTATTTGTTTCATCTTTTGTTTGAGAGTGACTTGTCTGGACTTTCTTATGCAGTCAACCATATATTGAAAACAGGTGTACATCTGCAAAATGTTTCGGCAAAGGAATTTATGGATAAAGTACACCAAAAAGATAATGTTTTGGAATGTCAGCTGAATAATCTCATTGCATGTCAGCGTGCTACTAATGAGTACTGGTACCGTCGTCATGGAAAACTTAAATGTACACTAAGGAACTTAGGAACGCCTACATGGTTCCCTACTCTAAGCTGTGCTGAATATGCTTGGGATGATTTACTTCAATTTCTTCGAGAGGCAAATCCAAATATAGTAAATATTGAATACAAGACACCTGGAGAACTGTGCTCTTTGGATCCAGTTAATGTATTCAGATATTTCAATCATAGATTTGAAGCTATGATGTCTTTTATCACCAATAAAAAAAATCCTCCTCTTGAAGAGGTTGTGGATTTCTTTTGGAGAAAGGAGAATCAAGCAAGAGGTGCTCCTCACATACATATGCTAATATTAATCAAAGATACCTCCAAATTCGAAACAGATTCAGATGATACTGTGTTGTGTTTTATTGAAGAATATGCTACATGTGCTATACCGAAAAGCACAGAAGAAAAGAACTTAAGAAACAAGTCTTACGATTCCAAAACCATCGTTGTGGGAAATACTGTCATCAAGAGTACAAATCTAAGGACAAGTTCTACACCAAATGTCGTTTTGGATTTCCGCATCCAGTAATTTCGAAAGGAAGAGTGAACAATTTTTTGTCATCTTTGCGACATACTATCACAAGAAAGTCTCCAAAAAATACCTACAACTTAAGAAGAAATGAAGAGTCAAAATATATAAATGATTACAACCCAGTTATTTTGTCCATGTGGAATGCTAACATGGATATTCAATATGTTGCAGACAATTCCATTGCTGTTGCTCGATATGTAACATACTACATAACAAAATCAGAAAAGACGAAATTGAAGGAAATGTTGGAAGAGATTTCCCATGAGAAGAGTCTAAGTAAAAAATTATACAGTTACAGTTTGAAGATGTTATCTCATATAGAAATTGAGCATATGAATGCTCGGATCGCTTATCATCTGGAAGTCTATACTCCAAATTTAGAAGAATCATTTGTGTGAGTATAGGTCTTGCTGCAACACGAAATCGAGTACTTAAATCTGTAACAGAAATCGAATATTTAGCTGAAAAAGAGCCAGAAAGTACAGATATTGTGAAAACAAATATGTTGGATACATATTATCCAAATAGAGGTCATCTTGAGAACGTGTGTCTCTATGAAGTGCTGCAAAACTATACTTTTAAACGGAATGTTACAGAAAACATCAACAATGGTATATATGCTGTGATTGGTTCTGAAGGATGTTTGGTGAAACAAAGAAAAGGACATTTGATTAATCACCGTAAACTGAGTTGCGATACTCCTGACAAAAGGGGATTTTACTATTGAGCTCTTTTGCAACTCTTCAAGCTGTGGTTTTCAGAATTGGAATTACTTGACGATTTTCAGAGCTACGAAGATTTGTTCAACGCAACTAAAGATTCTATAGAATGTCCTGTTTTTGCTAATTATGTGAAAATATTGAATGACAAAATTGAGCGAGAAGCTACAATTGCAGCTGAGATTGCTAGAGACAGTTCTCAAGACAGTCAAACTTCTGCTCCGTTGAGTCAGGATTCACTAGGAGAACCTATTGTTCAAAATGAAGCAGCAACTGCCATGGATGAGGTGGAAACAGCTATGTATCAAGCTCAAGAAGATGTAACAAACTTAGGAAACTTGGATAAACAACTAAATGTTGAGCAAAAACAAATATATGACCAAGTGAGAGAACAGATTGACCATGGATTACTTCATGAAAAGAAAGAGTGCTCATGTTCGTCATTTCATCCTATCCGAATGTAAGTGAGTGAACAAGCTGGAACAGGAAAAAGTTTTTTAATAAAAGTAATTACAACTTATCTACAGAAAACAACTGAGATGCATTTGTCTTGTGTTTTCACTGCTCCAACTGGGTTGGCAGCACACAATATTAAAGGAATTACTTTACATTGTTTACTAATTCTACCAGTACAGCATGAAAACAAACTGGAATACCAAAAGCTATCTGAAGAAGCTTGCTGTGAAGTTTCAAGAGTCTTGAAGAAAATGAAACTTCTCATTATTGATAAGGTAAACATGGTATCAAACTTAATGCTTGCCTTTGTGCATTTAAGAATGCAGTAAATTCTTAAAACAGAGTATGACATGTTATTTGGAGGAAAACACGTCATAGTTTTTGGAGATCTACTACAACTTACTCCTGTAAAAGGCCAACCAGTATTTAAAACACTGGCACATGAATATATGAGAAAGTCTTTGGGTAGCATTGGAAATGTTAAATTTGGTCATATTTTGAATATAAGGAACTTATTAATAATATGCGACAGGCAAATGAAGCTGATTATGGAACTATTCTTCAAGATATAAGAATTGGAAAAGTGACTGAACATGGCAAACCACCTTTACAGAGACGATTACTTTTCAATTTGTTTCTAAATGAAAATATTGTTCCTTGAGAAAATATATATGAAAATTGCAGAAAACAAATCTGTAATCTGCTTAATGCCAACACTGCGTGAATGTTCTATATTCAATGAAGAAATGTTAAAGTTGGAAAATGAAGAAATTATAACATTGGAAGGTATTGATAAAATAGAGCATGAAGGACTCGCTATTATTTTGACAGAAAATTTGAAAAGGAAATTGGATTCTTTAGAGAAATTGATAAGTAAAACTGCTGGTTTAGAAAAGAATCTATATGCATGTGTAAACTGTCGGGTAATTTTACGACGTAATTTGAATGTGGAAAAAAGTTTAGTAAATGGAGCAATGGGTAAATTTGTTGATTTTGTTAATTACATAAATAGAGATGGTATTGAAATTTTTAAAATCAAATTTAATCAAATTGAAGAAGTACTACAATTTAGTCGTTGTTCAGCTCGGTTTTTGATTGTAAACGATTTGTATGTTCGCAGAAAACAGTTTCCTGTTTCTTTGGCGTATGCAGTGACCATTCATAAATCTCAAGGTTTAAGTGTAGATAGTGCTTTGGTGAATATTTGAAGTACTGTGTTTAAAGAAGGTATGGCATTTGGGGCTTTGTCTCGAGGAATAACTTTATCTGGATTGTACTTGATTTATTTTGATGCGAGAAAGATTAGTGCAGATGCAAATTGTGTGAAAGAGTATAATAGGTTAAGAAGAGAATATGCTCCCAATTTAGGTCAATATCCTATATTTGAAAAGCGTGTGGTAGGTAGAAAAAGTAGATATGAGAATATCGGTAGTGAAGATGTAGAGAAAAAAAAAACAAGATGAAGTTGTGATTGCAAGCAAAAAGAAAAAAGGACACTGTTGTAGAGATGGTTGGTTATAAGTTTGAAATTAGTTCTGGTGTGAACTGCTATGCTAATGTAGTTGTTAATGTTGTTTTTTTTCTTGAAAGTTTGCAAAAGCAAATTGTTCAAAATCGGGAAAAAAGATTTTGTTTGTTGTTGTATTCTGTTTATGAGAAATGTAGTAGTGATAAAAGTAAAATACAAAGTGTTTCTGATATTCTAAATGTTTTGAACATATGTTGTGGTTGTACTCAATTTACGCAGAATATTCAGCAAGATTGTCAGGAATTTTGAATGTATATGCTTGTTGTATTGGAAGATGAAGGTATAGATATTGAAAATCTTTTTGGCCTTTCTTATAAATGGCAACATAACTGTGAAAATTGTTTGTTTATATATAGCACTAACATAGACACTGACAGATTTGACTTTACCAGACTGTGAATCAGTGTCTTTTACCAAGCTAGTTAGAGCAGCAAGTCAAAACATGGAATATAGGCAATGAAAATCACAAATGTCATCAAGATTATTTATACAAAGATATGGACAGTATATCATTTTAATGATACAACTTTGTACAGCTGATGGAAGAAAATTGGAAACTCTATTTAAATATTGTGCAGCTACTCAAGTATCAAGATCAGGAAGAATTTTTGTAGCTGTAGCAATTATTTTTCATGATGGTCCTTATACAACATCTGGACATTACACTGCTTATTTAAAATGTCCTAAAGGTTGGAAACATTGTAATGATATTCAATTGGTTTTTAAACAATGTTTGCCTAAGGAATTACCAAACTCTTACCTAATATTCTTAAAGACAACATTTTAGGAACAAAATCTGGCCTTTCAGGATTACTGCTGTTAAGGTAGGCTGGTCTGGTGTTGTGGAGTGCTTTGTGAGCATGGATGAGGAGCTTGAAGGTGATCCTCTTGTCGACTTGGAGCCAGTGTCGGTCTCTCGGGTGGGGGGGTGATGTGGCTGCGGCAGGGAACATTGACGATTAATCAGACAGGGGTGTTTTGGATTTGCTGTAGTCGTTGTAGGTGTTTGGCTGGGATTCCTGCATAGAGTGTGTTGCCATAGTCCAGTCAGCTGCTGACGAGGGCCTGTATCAATGTTCTTTTTCTTTCGGTCGGGATCGACTTGTAAACCCTGCGCAGCATGTGGAGTGTGTTTTAGCGGTAGGAGGAGAAGGCATTGACATGTTTACACATGGAGAGGGAGGAGTTGAGGATGAATTCTAGGTTGTGTGCAGGGTCGCTGGGTGTAGGTACTGTTCCAAGTGAAGTCGGCCATCAGGAGTTGTCCCAGGCTGACGGGGTGGGTCTGAGGATGAGTACCTCCATCTTATCAGAGTTCAGTTTCAGATGGCTGCTCCTTATACAGTTGGTGAGGGTCTTCATTCCCTCATGGAGGTTGGTTTTGGCGGTGTATGGCTCCTTGGTGAGGGAGAGGATTAGCCGGGTGTTGTCGGCATAGGAGATGATGTTGATGATGGTGGGCCACTTGTGTGAGGGTGGCCATGTAGATGTTGAATAGCGTCGGGCTGAGGGATGAGCCCTGGGGGATGCCACAGATGATATTGTTGGTTTCGGATCAGAAAGCTGGGAGGCGGACGCTCAGGATTACTATTGGACAACTTCCAAACAAAGAATTTGATGCACACTATTTAGCCATGAGGAAAAGTATCTAAAACAATTAAGGACTTTTTGTTGTATATTTTGTCAGCTTATATTTCTAAATAACATTATTTACAGTGTATGAAAATTAATAATATTGTTTTGTTATTTTATGATGGTTTGAGATGTCTCATATTTACGTAAGAAATGGCTCTTAGAAAAAAACATTTAAAATATGTTTTATTTCTATTTTTTAGATCGTTATTGAGAATGTTGAATGTTTTTTTTAGATAATCTTATTGATTGTCTTTTTTTTGCCCGCTGTTATGTGATGAGTACAATTGAACTCACTGTTTCTAGTGAGATTCAATATATTCTGAGAACAGCAAAAAAGGCAAATGAAATGTTTTACAAATTATTCTGTGTTGTAAAATATATATATTGTAACTGTATTTTTCCTTGTCTTCCACAGATGCTAATTTTATAATATATACTTGTTTTATTATTTATTATTTTTAAGTATATAAAAAATGGTCTATGTGTTGTGCTTCTGCACAGTTGAAGAAACGAGATGGACGCAGTACATATCTGTGCAAAGATGGTTTGTTTCTTTTAAAGATATATGAGAAAGTTAATATACATACTGAGAGTCTCTGGGGACCTACTATATTTGATGATATATTAAAAAAGTGCCACAGAGTTTTATTACAGAGATTTATAAAATGGGACATGGCTTCAGAACAGCTTTCTGCAATGCACCAGTATGATATTGAATAGAAATACATGCTTGGCTAGTAGAGACTACGGAGTTTCAGGATTAAAAGAGACCGAATTGCTCAACATAAAATATGTCACAGAGTGTGTTTTCAAATACTCTTTTTTGTTTAGAAGGACAGGATAAGTTATTGTGCATAGCCTTTCTTCTCTATGTAAATATGTCCTCATCATACACTATTCTATTGATTCAAAGTATGTAAAGTAGTTCTCAGGGCATGGACTGATTGAAATCCCTATGCACTATGCATCAAGTCTTCTATCTACCTGCACACTTGTCTTTTATACCTTCAATTCCCCAGGCTGTATCCTTTCACTTCCACAAAACATTCTGTCACTGCTGTTCCAGTATTGTAGGGACCCTTTCAGCAGTATATGGTTATCCATTCACTGTGCTAAAAGTGAAGCACTTATACATTCAATCAGGCACTCCCCTTGCAGAATTGTAATCATTCAGTCAGTACCCAAGTACTCATGCAGCAAAGTAGGCCTTAGGGCATGGACTGCTTCAAACCCCTATATACTATTCATGTAGTCTTCTATCCACTTCCAAACTTGTCTTTTATACCTTAAGTTTCCCAGTCTGTATCGTTACACTTCCACTAAACACACTGTCACTGCTGTTTCAGTATTGAAGTGACCCTTTCTGCAGTATGTGCATATCCATTCACTGTGCTAAAGGTAAAGCACTTATAAATTCAATCAGGCACTCTCCTTGCAGAACTGTAATCATTCAGTCAGTACCCAAATACTCATGCAGCAAAGTAGGCCTTAGGGAGTGGACTGCTTCAAACCCCTTTACACTATGCATGTAGTCTTCTATTAACCTGCAAACTTGTCTTTTAAACCATCAATTCCCCAGTCTGTATGCTTACACTTCCACCAAACACTCTGCCACTACTGTTTCAGTATTGTGGTGACCCTTTCAGCAGTATGTGCATATCCATTCACTGTGCTAAACGTGAAGCTCTTATAAATTCAATTAGGCACTCTCCTTGCAGAACTGTAATCATTCAGTCAGTACCCAAGTACCCATGCAGCAAAGTGGGCCTTAGGGAATGGACTGCTTCAAACACCTATACACTATGCATGCAGTCTTCTATGCACCTGCACACTTGTCTTTTATACCTTCAATTCCCCAGTCTATATCCTTACACTTCCACCAAACACTTTGTCACTGCTGTTTCAGTATTGTAGTCACCCTTTCAGCAGAATGTGCTTATCCATTCACTGTGCTAAAAGTGAAGCAATTATAAATTCATGCAGGCACTCTCCTTGCAGAACTGTAATCATTCAGTCAGTACCCAAGTACTCATGCAGCAAAGTAGGCCTTAGGGAATGGACTGCTTCAAACCCCTCTACACTATGCATGCAGTCTTCTATTAACCTGCAAACTTGTCTTTTAAACTATCAAATCCCCAGTCTGTATCCTTCCACTTCCACCAAACACTCTGCCTCTACTCTTTCAGTATTGTAGTGAGCCATTCAGCAGTATGTTCGTCTCTATGCACTCTGCTTAAACTGAAGCAGTTATCAATTCAATCAGGCACTCTCCTTGCAGAACTGTATTCATTCAGTCAGTACCCAAGTACTCATGCAGCAAAGTAGGCCTTAGGGCATGGATTGCTTCAAACCCCTATACACTATGCAGGTAGTCTTCTATCCACCTCCAAACTTGTCTTTAATTCCTGCAATTCCCCGAGCTGTATCCTTACACTTCCAGCAAACCCTCGGTCACTGCTGTTTCAGTATTGTAGTGACCCCTTCAGCAGTATGTGCTTATCCATTCACTGTGATAAAATTGAAGCAGTTATGAATTCATCCAGGCACTCTCCTTGCAGAACTGTAATCATTCAGTCAGTACCCAAGTACTCATGCAGCAAAGTAGGCCTTAGGGCATGGACTGCTTAAAACACCGGTACACTATGCATGCAGTCTTCTATACACCTCCAAACTTTTCTTTTATACCTTCGATTCCACAGTCTGTATCCCTACACTTCCAGCAAACACTCTGTCACTGCTGTTCCCGTATTTTAGTGACCCTTTCAGCAGTATGTGCTTATCCATTCACTGTGCTAAAAGTGAAGCACTTATAAATTAATTCTCCTTAAAGAACTGTAATCATTCACCCAGTACCCAAGTAATGATGCAGGAAAGTACGCCTTAGGACATGCACTGCTTCAAACCTCCATGCACTATGCATGCAGTCTTGTATCCACCTGCTCACTTGTGTTTCACACCTTCCATTCCCTGGTCTGTATCCTTACACTTTCACCCAGCACTCTGTCACTGCTGTCGCACTGTTGTAGTGACTGATTCATCAGTGTGTAGTAATCCATTCACAGCATTAAAACACTAAGAGGCAGATTTACAATAACTGGTGCATCCCCATGGATATGCCAGTTATTGTGCGCCATGCCACCACCACCATGGATGCGCTGCATTTACAATGCGCGCACCATGGGGCACCAGTGATGTCAGGAGTGATGTTACTGATCATGTCATGAGTGATGTAATATGTGACGTTATCAGCAGTGCATTACGGGCACACGAGTTATAGTTAGCTGAACTAACTATAACAGGGGAATTTCAATGGTTTTGTATGAGTAAAATGTCCAGCTAACTATAACATATGTGCAACCTATGGTTTTTTCAGTGAATTTCTATGGTTTTTTAAATGCTAATTCCTAACTATAACATATGTGAAACCTATGGTTTTTTCAGTGAATTTCTAAGGTTTTTTAAATGCTAATTCCTAACTATAACGTGCCTAAAACCTATGGTTTTTTCAGTGAATATATATATATATATATATATATATATATATATATATATATATATATATATATATATATATATATATATATATATATATATATATATATATATATATATATATATATGTGGATGCCATGAAATGTGCTACAGATGATCATTTAGATACAACAATAAATAAAGGTAATAAAGATCTGTATCTGATCATGCCTACACCAACCTTGGACCTTCAAGTTAATAGTACTGAAACCAACTCTCACAAAAGTTGTTCAGTAGTCTACCAAATAACTTGACTGCTGAATCTAGTCGGTAGTTGCTTAGTACACCCCTACCTTTTTTTGTTATGTTATGTTATGATAAAAGGTTTATACCGCGCACGTACACCGAAACGGTTTCTTGGCGCTCATAACAGACATATCGAGCCAGGGCAGAAGGTTTTACTCAAAGGCCGCTTTGAATAGATAGGTTTTTAAAGTTTTTCGGAACAACTCATAAGAGGGGCAGTGACGAAAGGAGGAAGGGAGGGAGTTCCAAAAAGAAGTGCCTAAAAAAGAAAAGCGCAATCCGCCGTGTTTTTTGCGGCAGTTAGATGGGATGCATAGAAGATTGTCAGCAGAAGATCGTAGATTGCGGGTTGGGAGATATCGCTTTAACTTGGAGGAGATGAACACAGGTGCGCGGTTATGAAGGGATTTGAATATGGTGCATCCGAGTTTGAAGGAGCACCGTTTAGCCACTGGGAGCCAGTGGAGGCTCCTCAAAAGGGGGGAGACATGCTGGTGTTTAGGTTGATGGAACACCAAGCGAGCAGCCTGGTTCTGAATTAACTGGAGTTTTTGGAGCTGATAGGCAGGAATCCCCACATATAGGATATTTGCGAAGTCAACCCTGGAGATGACCAAAGCCAGTATGACTAGTATGAGTGCCTCTCTGGTTAGAAATTGGCAGATCTTGCGGATCCTGCGCAGCTGGAAAAAGCAGGATGATGTTACAGCCGAGATCTGAGATTTCATAGATAGATCCTCAGAGATGAGCACTCCTAGGCTTTTCACAGAGCTGACCGGGCGAGGGGGGGCGCCAAGAGAATGGGGCCAGTAATTGTCATCCCATGGATTGGTGGGACCACCCACCAGAACAAGTTCCGTCTTAGATGGATTCAGCTTGAGCTGGCTGTGATCCATCCAGTCGGAGATGTATAACATTGTGGTTTGGAAATTAGAGCGGGAGGAAGGTGAGGTGTCCAAAGGAAAAATCAATTGCAAAGCGTCTGCATAATTATAAATAGTAGCAGCGGAGTGACAAAGGGAGACCATAAGTGGTTGCATGTATAAGTTGAAGAGAAGAGGGGAAAGAGCCGAACCCTGGGGGACACCACAAGAGAGGGGGGAAAAAGGAGCAGAGAAGGTAGAAAGGTGGACTGCCTGGGAGCGACCTTGCAGGAAGGATCGAACCCAATCGAGGGCGACGCCCTGGATGCCGACATTGTTGACACGGTCGATCAGAATAGTATGATCGACCGTGTCAAAAGCCGCCGACAGGTCCAGCAGTACAAGGGCTTGGGAGATGTTGTTATCAGCTCCGGTTCTAAGAGTGTCCATGACAGCCGCGATCACCATCTCTGTGGAATGGAGGGGGCGGAAACCAGCCTGTTGGGGGTCCAAGAAAAGAGAAGTCTCCATAAAAGTGCTCAGACACCTAGTTACGTAGGTTTCTAGGATCTTTCCCAAGAAAGGGAGAAGGGAAATGGGTCTATAATTGCTCAGCACAAGTGGGTCTGCGTTGGGCTTTTTCAGGATGGGTAACACCACGGCCTGCTTGAAAGATTCTGGGACAACTCCTGATGTTAAGGAGGAGTTGAGGAGAGCCAAGGCAGGATCAGGGCAGGTCATAAAGATTTCTTTGAGAATGTGTGGGGGACAGCAGTCCTTGGGAGACCCGGAACTGACTTTGTGAAGGAGACTGTGGAATTCAGTGATGGAGATGGGAGGAAAAGTATGGAATTTCTGAGGGTTTTCAGAGGGGAGGGAAAATGATTGGGAAGGGGAAGGTGGAGAGATATTGTTTTTAATTGTGGAGATTTTGTCTTGAAAGAAAGCATTGAGCTCATCACACAAGGCCTGGGTGGGCACGTGTGGGAGAGTGATGCGGTCGGGAAGGGAAAGCTCATTGACGATCGAGAAGATGTCTTTGACTTTTGAAGCCAACTCCAAGATTTTGCGGGAGAAGTAGGATGGCTTTGCCTCTAGTATGGAGGATTTATATTTGTTAAGTAAGGTCGTAAATTCTGTCTTGAGTAAGGGATCATACTTATGGCGCCAGCGACGTTCGGCTTGGCGGAGGGCCAGTTTGTCAAATTTAAGCTGGTCAGTAAACCATCGCTGGGTGTCGTGGGGACGCAAGACTTTTATGGTCTTTAGAGGAGCTACAGTGTCGGCAGCTGCCTTCAGCCAGTGCTCAAGAGTAGAGGCTTGGTGAGAGACTGATTCAGAAGTTGGAGGAACTGAGGCTGCCAGAAGAGAATGGAGTTCTGTCAAATTGGCATTCTTCCAATTGCGGGCCGTGATGTTAACAGGGCGCGGAGGGCGGTGAAAGCTAGGAAGGTCAACAGAGAGGGAGATGAAGTAGTGGTCGGACCAGGTACACTTTTTGCTGGAAGGCAGGATGATAGTTGATTCATCACTTCACCTGTAATACAAACACGACCTCATGCAATCAGGCTGTGATTCTTGTCAATTCCTCTTACAATTTACACAGACTTTTTTGAGTCATTATAAATTCCAACAAATACAGTATTTGCCCACACTTTCCATTTGTATACAAAGTTGTCCTCTTTCTCAGTTTCTTTAAAGCCTTTTGCAATTTGTTCGATTTGGGACTACTACTTTTTTCACCCGCTCTAGACCACTTCCTTCTTTGCACATTTTGGCTTATTTTCATGATGCAGCACAGGATGTACTTGTTAGGCAAGTACTTTACAAATATTTTGATTACAGAAAGTTTATGTCAGAATGACACTGAGCGGAGATGTCCTTTCTAACATAAAAGTGTCACTCACCCTAAATAAAGATGGCAAGCGCTAGTGGGAGCAGATAATGTGCTTACCTGTCCATCGTACCCTGGGCCATATACGAGCTGCATACGGAGGTGACCAACGCAGGTTAAGCCATTGTTTATATACTCAGATCTCACATTGCTGTATCTTATTAAACTACAAGAGGGCCCTTACTGATTACGTCATTCCAGAAGGACTACAAAACAGCCCAATAAATCATGGGAATTGTAGTTCATTCTGGGTGAAATAATTTTCGCAATGTATGTAGGGGCATAATCTCAAGAACGTGTGATAACCATTGCAAAAGTAACTTAACACAACTTCCAACATCATATTCTATCACGGGAAAATTACGCCATGTTAACCAAGCATTCTTATGACGGCGGTACCATGCGATAGTCTCCAGATAATGCATCAAAAGTCCATGTTAAAGTCAACACCACGCCGCAAAAAATGCAAAACGCGAACGCAAACATTTTTGTGATGAGGCCAATCGCGGTACAAAAAGCAGCGAATACCAGCAACAGGCCTGCAAATCCCACTGGTCAACTGCTGAGCAACCTGGAGGGAGCCGGAGCAAGTACAGAGGTCACCCAACATGCAAACAGAAGTGTCCGTGAGTTGCAGTGCACTGAGTCAGCGGCACTTGGATTGCTGAGCAGGGGATTAGGCAGAAGATGGCATCCACAACAGGTGCAAGCAACTCTGCCAATCTGCCAGTACCACCATTTCGACTCTGGCAGAAAGCAGTTGGAGGTGGCCCTGGTGATGGTGGAGTGTGCCTCCTGGGGTGATGCCACATCCCGGTCGGTCAGGACTCGATTGAATGTTTGAGCCCTGGTGGGCGGCAGTTGAGGATGGAGGCAGCGGACAGCGCAGGGCCACAGACAAATGGCATTGATGACCCAAGGCCATCACCTCAGTATCCATCCAATATCTCAGAAGAAGAGTTCCCAGACCTGACCAGCACAGTCATAATATATAAGCAGCGGCTCAACCTGCCATCGGTCACCTCCGTATGCAGATCTTATATGGCCCGGGGTACCGATGGCCAGTTAAGCACATTATCTGCTCCCGCTAGAGCTTGCCATCTTTATTTAGGGTGAGTACCGCTTTTTGTTATAAAGGACATCTTCGCTCAGAGTCATTCTGACACATACGGGCAGTGCACCATTACTCTCTTTGCCGTGGCTCAGAGTGGCTCTGAAGCACATTGACAGGGCATTTTTATTTGGGTTTTTATTTGTTATGCTGTAATGCTGATAGATTGAGTGCTGACACAAGATATACACACTATATATTTGCTTAGCAATTTACAGAGGGAAGGCTGGGAGTTGCCTGTAAATTATGCTCACCTGGAAGTCACTTTTAAAATAATTCCAGAAATACCTGTGCTGTGTTCTTTTTCATCTAACAGTCAAAAATAATTAAATGAAAGTTGGTTAGACTATTCTGGCCCTTATGGTATATACAACTAGTCCTAAAATTGATACTTGTAAATTGATACTTGTATAGCGCACTACTCACCCGCAAGGGTCTCAAGGCGCTTGTACGAATACCGCTGTGGAACCCTTCCTGTCTTTCCCTGTGAGGCATCCACTCCTGAGCACCCCCAAGGTGGAGGCCAGGCATCCTTAGCGTTGTGGGGGCCATTGTGGAGATTAAGCAAGCTATTGCCGAGAGTTGCAGAGTGGGACTCCATGATTGGAATAGGCACCGAGGCGAGAATTATCAGGTCCATGGAATTTTGAGCCCTAGACCCGCGGAGGCGGGGAATTGAACCCTGGTCCCAGAATACATCTGTGCATCAGGGTCTGCACTCTAATCATTGAGCCACACTTCTCCAAATGAAGACACTTTTCTCTGCTCTGCTGACAAGCTCAAAATCTTAGTGGCTGAGCACTGTTTAATCCTTAAGATGAAAATGAGTAAATGCTAACTTGTTTTTAGTCAGCTGATTTTTTCAGATATCGCACTGTGAATTGAACTGACTCTCAACAACTTCAGTTGTACAGGTTCAACAGACCTCATGGCATTTTCCATGTCTGATTATCACCTATCCTTTTTCCTCCTTTTAGAGCAGGGCCTCACGTCCTGAGCTGTAGCCAGGTGAGGAGAGGCTGTTTTCTTGTAAATTACGGGTAAGAAAACACTGGCAAATAATGTTTTGAGTGCACTGTATAGGTACAAGTTACAATGGGTTTTACGACCCACGTGCCGGATAAAAGTACTAAGCACAAGTTGATGTCTTTGTTGTTGTCACGAAAATTCTGATGTCACCTTTTTCTTTTTAGGTGTTACCAGTACACTGTATTCAACCGAGAACCAAGCCAACGAGTTTTGTAGGTTGTATATGTTCCAACCTAATTTTTTATGATCATTTTACTGATTCACAATAAAGCAGTAGCATTATTACATCCAGGTCCCGAGGAAGGCTACAATTTAACTTTAATTATAATGGCAGAAACATGTAGACCTTGTTTCTGGACACATGCAGTCAATATTTAATAACTGCATCTGCACTGTTTTTAATTTAGATACCAGGAGATAATGAATAGAAATGTTTTCCTTTCCTGTTAGACAATTTTACATCACTTATCACATTTCACACTGGTGCACTGCGCACATCACTCTTAAATATTAAAAATTAAAAACTCCATGGGTAGATTTACAAGCCCTATATGCCACTTTTGTACCGCTGTTGCGTCACTTCTGTGAAGCAATGGCGGTGTAAAGCCAGCACCATGCTGCGGGGCATTTACAACGTGACGCATCTAGGGAGATGCATCATGTTGTAAAACCCTGCGTCACATGAAACCTGCATCTACAAGATTTCACTCAGTCACATTTCTGACCCCTCTGCGTCAAAACCTTGCGCCTGCTTGTAAATGTAAATTGATACTTGTATAGCGCACCACTCACCCGCAAGGGTCTCAAGGCGCTTGTACGAATACCGCTGTGGAACCCATCCTGGCTTTCCCTGTGAGGCGTCCACTCCTGGGCACCCCCAAGGTGGAGGCCAGGCATCCTTAGCGTTGTGGAGGCCGTTGTGGAGATTAAGCAAGCTATTGCCCAGAGTTGCACAGTGGGACTCCATGATTGGATTAGGCACCAAAGCGAGAATTATCAGGTCTGTGGAATTTTTGAGCCCAAGCCCCGCCGAGGTGGGGAATTGAACCCTGGTCCCGGGTTAGACCTCTGCATCAGGGTCTGCCGCTCTAATCATTGATCCACACTTCTCCACTGCTTGAAGCAGGCGTAAGGCTTGATGCACTAAATTTGACATATGCAGGTTGGAACAGTGTTGGAGTTGCGCCGCGCACGCAATGCAACTCCAGCACTGCGCCAACCTTACGCCGGCAGATGCAACACGCATCTGTTTATCCTTGTGCCATAATGCGCCGCATTGCAAATGCAAAAACCACAGTTGATGGACAGAATGCAGAACAATGTCATACATTCACCCCAGTACAGAGATATGGGCCTAAATCCATCGTTTTTTTGCACTCTACACCACCCCAGTTCAGACATGGCCATATGCAAATCAGTCTGACCCTGTGCCTCATGGGAACAGTCCAGCCCGAACTGCCAAGCCATGCCTTCCCTGGACTGGAAACAAGCTTCCGAGGACCGGTTTCTGGCATTCCAGCCGTCTTCAGCCCGGCTTGCTTGAATCCAGTGGTGTGGAGTGCATGGGACTCACGTCATGTCGCAATAATTGCTTATTGCAAGAGGGAAATATAATTTATTTATGTGTCAATTTCCACATCTATAGAAGTGTTGTTAATCAATGTAACACATATAAACTACATATCTTATTTTTAACAGAACAGGCCAATCCTTTAAATTAAATATTCGTCTTTGTGGCGGTCAGGAAGGATAATTTTGAAAGATGCCAATATTTGCATCCAATCACTGTGGCGTCTGTATTCGCCTTGATTGAAAAATCAAAAATAAATAAATATATTAGATCACATGCTTAATAAAGCATAGATCGCATATGGAAATTATATTGTGTGACCAAATACAGTTGTCCTTAGGCATAGGGGTATCAAAAACCAAGCCATGATATTCCCCCCCCGTCCAAGCTAGGTATCAGGGGCCATATTAGCCAATGATCAAACAGCCTCCATAGTACTTACAAGGGCATTCTGCTATTCAGAGGCAGCTATTTTAGTAGCTCAATAACATCCAGAAAGAAACACCGGGCCCAGCGTGAATTAGTTAAAATCCCCTGCTTAACATACAGACAGCAAATGTCCAAATACGAACTTCAGCGATGAGCGGTATACCGTATACTACGCACCACTAGAGTTCCTGGTGACAGTCTTAAGCGGTAAAACAAAAGCAGATCAACAAGTCTATTTCCCAGGTCATGAAGGTCCCCCAACCCTTATTTATCCAAGGGCGTAAACATTATAGAGAAAACGGAGATGTTGCAACCCGCGCTATTAACAAGTAAACCACCCCCCTCATTCATTACTAACTAGTATACAAGCAGCGTGTCAACTCAACCCCGGTGTCAGCTTCGAGTTCGTAGATAAAAATGCTGACAGAGAATTGCAAGTTTAAATAGCCCGCAAATAGTAGACAGCTGTTTCTAATTTGTGCAAAGGACGCAGAAGGACAGTTGACCGCGGCCGCCATCTTGGAGGGGACCAATTCTTTACAAAGGCTGTCTAAGTAATATCCGACTACGAGATATAAGCGATATTCTTGATAAATATCATACTGAAAATTACGTACTTAAGGACTCCATATGTATATAATTAATTATAAACGAGAACGGTATCTATTTTTAAAGAAATCATATTAAACATTATTTTTATTTAATTGAACAGTGTTTTGTTCAGCAAATCTCATTATGATTTTGATAAAATAAAAGTGTAAGCAAGACGATAAAACCAGTTTGTATTATGAGTCATTTACAAGTCTCAATTTTCCATGTCCAAATAATCCTACCGGGTCCTCCCGTTTTCGGCCCCATTTTAGAACGGGGAGATAAATATGTATGTTTTAGGTGTAGCTGGAGTATATCAGATTTATAGGTCTGCCCTAGCCCAACAGTATGATTGGTTGTTAATTCAAATCTATATCGTTAATATACAATTACAGGACTATTATATGTGTATAACATGCTAGATGCTATATTTAAAATTACTCGCTTTTGAATCCCTAATGTTCGTGGACAAATCCTTATACGACCATCACGTTCCCAGATGCCATTTTTAAACGTGCAAGTTTACATGAATGTCCCAAAGAGAATCACATCGATGTAGTGCATTTCAACAATTTTGTTAGACCAAATGACAATATGTCAGATCCTATTTCAGATATACATTATTACATTGCCTAAACTTTGTGTTCAATGTCAATTATATTGATCAGTTTTTAATCAATATATCAGATACTGATATATGGTGTAAATATCCATTTTACACCATATATTGCAGTGCAATTTTCAATTGAATGCCCACCAGGCCTGGCGAACAGAACTGGTATGTCCAGGAGATAAATGATTTTCCAGTCTAAGCCAATTTATCAAGTGTTATAGTGCAAAACCACACGCACTCATGGGTCAATGCTCTTCTTTGTGATGTTACTAAAAGATCAACAAAGCCAGACAGTTAGAGTTGGCAGCCTCTTTATATATCAATAAATTGACTAATCAAATGTAGACCAAATTCGTCTGTAAATGATTGTTATATTGTCCACTAAGCCTAGCAGGCATATTCAGCCTTTTTCATAAACTTACAGAAATCTATCCTTTACATTGATATACAGGGAAATTGCATTTTTTCTTTATTTTCTCGTTGAAGATATTATTACAAAAAATGATACAGTTCATTATTGATGTTAAGACCATTTGAGATACTACGAAGACGACAAAGTCCACCCAGCTTCAGTCTGTCTAAGCGCCTTGGTTCTGTCTCCACCTCTAGCTAACGGTTTCACCTGTTCTATACCATAAAACCATATTTTTGATTCCTCTGGATAATTTTCATGAATGTGTACAGACACAGGATCAGGATATCTTTCATCCCTATTTTTTATGGCCCTCACATGCTCCTGTATGCGAGTTTTCAGACTTCGAATGCTGCTGTCTATATATATTTTATTACAGGCACAGATAATGATGTATACAATATGAGTGGTGTTACAGTTTATAAATGAGTTTATATAAAACTCTTTCTCAGTATTGTGTTTGGATTTTGTTTTTCAATGTAGGCCAAAATGACATACGTTACAGGTCCCACATGTGTAGAAACCATTAGGTTTCTCAGGTAACCATGTTGTTGTGTCCTTTTTCAAATCCTGAACGTAACTTGGGCAAAGCGTGTTTTTAATAGTTTTGCCTTTTTTATACACTATCTTTGGTTTTGCAGCAATAGTCCCCGCAGGCAGCTTAGCTGATTGTAATAGGTGCCAATTACGATGAAGAAAGTTATATACATAATGACTCTGCACATTGTATTGAGTTATAAAGGATACACTTTCGGTCTGTGATGTAAATTTGTCCTTAGGTTTCTGAATAAGAGCACTTTGTCTATCCACTTTTTGTTTTCCTGCTCTGCTCTTGTGATATTCTCTTTGGAATAGCCTATTTTAGTGAAGTTGCTCTTTATTTGATTCACATTGTCCCTAAATGATTCGTCAAGGCTGCAATTGCGCCTCGCCCGAACCATTTCCCCATAGGGGATAGCTTTGATGGTACTTGCTGGATGAGCACTTTCAGCATGTAATATACTGTTACATGAAGTGGGCTTTCTAAACATAGCACTATGTATCTTTTTATTCATGTGAAATAATTTTAGATCTAAGAAATCAATGCTCTCCCTTGAGTATGACATAGTTAGTTTGACATTAAACTTGTTATTATTCAGATGACATTGGAAAGCAACCAATTCCTCTACACCTCCATTCCAAATCAGCAAAATGTCATCTATGTACCTTGCATAGAAAATGATGTTATTCATCCATTGCATGGTTCCTGGTCCCCAGGCATGCTCTGCCTCATACAGACCCATAAATAGCTTCGCATAAGACGGAGCAAACCTGGATCCCATGGCCCTGCCACATTTTTGGAGGAACCATGTGCCATTGGGCAAGAATACATTCATGATTAAAACCATGTGTGCCATGTCAAGCAGCATCATGGAATGGTCTAAATGAGAAGCACTTCTTTTGTACAGAAAGTGCCTCAAAGCCTTCAGACCACAGTCAGTATAAATACAGGTGTATAGGCTTTCCACGTCCATGGTGACGAACATTAGTTCATCACTATTCCATTAAAAATCATCAAGTTTACTTAAAACATCCCTGCTGTCTTTTAAATAGGCTGGTAAATTAGGCACTAGCGGTTGTAGAAAACTATCTATATACTCGGAAAGATGTATATAGATACAAGGGTATCTACTGTCCTTAGCTTGTAAATATTTGTATTCTCTATCTGAGATCAGGCCTGTTTTGTGCCAATCCTTTAGTCTGGCATTGATGGCGCTTTCAATTTTAGGTATGGGACATTCCTTTAGGCGTTCGTAGCAGGTTGTGTCACTCAGTTGTCTATCTATTTCTCCCAGATAATCTTTGAGAGCCATCAACACAACATTTCCTCCCTTATCTCCTCACGCACAACAAGCTCCCTATCTTCTTGTAAGTTTTTTAGGAGGGCCATATCATCTTTAGAAAGGTTGTAGTGATGTACACAATGAGAATATCTGCCGTGGTTATCTTCTAATTGGTGTAGCTGAGATGTTACCTTCTCCAAAAAAGCCTCCAAATGTATATCCTGTATTCCTGGTGGTAAAAAAGTAGATCTATTTCTCAAGCCACTATCAACTGTTGTATCCTCATGAACATCTAGCAAATCCGCCATCTGTCTAATGTTGATATCTAGATCATCCTCATCTAGAGTAGCTAACAAATGGATACCATCTAAATCACAGATAGTCTAACCATCAGCATCATTCGTGTTTCTTGGAACATTAGTGTCAACAGACTGATGTTCTGCAAAGTATTTTTTCAATTTTAGTTTTCTCACAAATTTGTACAGGTTGGCATGTAATTCAACATAATTACAGTTTTTACTGATACAATAGTTTAAGCACTTCTGCAAAATAAAATACATGTCTCTTTTTCGGTCAAACTTTTAGATGATACATTTACAATGTTTAATTTATTGATAGTAGGAAATGTAACATTTTCAATGGAATTCACATTTTCTATTACATTATCTATTTCTTGGACATTTTCAATTTGCTTTGTAGGCGTGTTTGCACTCCTGCTTTTCCGTTTCTGCCCTCCCCGCCTGGATCTACGTTTAGATTTTTTTGTCGATTCCCCAACCTGTAACGTTGAACCTCTTGTAAAAAAAGGGAGGTTTGGGGAGTGGCCACCATACTACTGGTGCCTTCCCCTGGGTCACTCTCAATGGATGACAGCGAGCTGTTGCTAGTTAAAACATTTAATGGTGTTACCACAGTTTTGTTTATAGTTGTTTGTTTAGGGTTCACCTCATCATATTTTTTAGCAAACGTGAAAACCTTACCTCTCTCATAATCAATTTCATCCCTTGTGATATTTTTCTGTTTTTTATCTTTAAGATAAATCTGATAATTCATTAACTCTTTCTTCAGGATTTCATAGTTCTTCTGTGTATTATCTTTCAGGTTCATTTCTGAGATTTCCGTCTCCAATTTCGCAATTTCCTCTCTAATTTTCAATCCCTTTCTTTCAACGTTAGTTATTAGGATTTGCATCATGCGAAATGATGAGTCGTACAATCCCTCTTCCCAATCTTCCAACAGGTCACTATCTAAGTCTTCACAGTTCGGAAAGATCAATGTTCCTAGGCCGCGGGGTATCTTTTTGTTTTCAACATATTTTTTTAAAGTAGCCCCGTCTCACCACTTTCCCCATTCTTGTTTTTTTAGTCTTTCCAAACAAATGAATTTCTCTTTTAATCCCTCATTTTTCTGAATTTTACTTTCTACATCTTTTGTTGGTGAGCTCTTGCCTTTTTTTAAATCCTCCCCCAGCATTTCCTCACGATTGTCTTCGAAATTCATTATATGTCTAGTTATATCCCAGATAGTGGAAGTCTGCCCAAATTTATAATTAACAACACTAAAGCAACAGGGGAATAGGGCAAAAGATTACTGCACTTTATCCAACGTTTTATGGTCTACTTATTTTCAGAGAATTCTGGGTGCCAAGAATCTGAAGTCACATACCCCTAGACTCCCAAGGGCAATGCCCAAAAAGCTTTGCAATGAAACACAATGGTTCAGCACTCCCCCGCAATAAACAGTAACAATAATATTCAAAATTGATGATTTAAGAAATCAATTCAGTAGGACTTAAAGTTTTCTTTTTTTCTTTTATTCAAAATCTTCATACAGAGCGTAGCCAACGCGTTTCGTCCAGAGGACTTCTTCAGGGTTACAAAAAACGAGTACACAAAAAATACAGGAAGGATAATTTTGAAAGATGCCAATTTTCACATCCAATCACTGTGGCGTCTGTATTCGCCTTGATTGAAAAATCAAAAATAAATAAATATATTAGATCACATGCTTAATAAAGCATAGATCGCATATGGCAATTATATTGTGTGAACAAATACAGTTGTCCTTAGGCATAGGGTTATCAAAAACCAAGCCATGATATTCCCCTACTGTCCAAGCTAGGTATCAGGGGCCATATTAGCCAATGATCAAACATCCTCCATAGTACTTGTGAGGGCATTAAGCTATTCGAGGCAGCTATTTTAGTAGCTCAATTACACCCAGAAAGAAACACCAGGGCTCAGTGTATATTAGTTAAAATCCACTGCTTAACGTACAGACAGCAAATGTCCAAATACGAACTTCAGCGATGAACGGTATACTGTATACTACGCACCAATAGAGTTCCTGGTGACAGTCTTAAGCGGTAAAACAAAAGCAGATCGACAAGTCTATTTCCCAGGTCATGTAGACGCCACAGAGATTGGATGCGAATATTGGCATCTTTCAAAATTATCCTTCCTGACCGCCCATAAAGACGAATATTTAATTTAAAGGATTGGCCTGTTCTATTAAAAATAAGGTATGTAGTTTATATGTGTTAAATTCATTAACAGCACATCTATAGTTGTGGAAATTGACACATAAATATGATATATTTCCCTCTTGCAATATGTGATTATTGTGACATATATTTGAAGTTTGAAATAACATAATTTTGGAAGACACTCAACAGAATCTCCATATCCTTCGGTAAGATAAAGCACTGAACTTACTAACTCCTTCTCAGGTTTAGATTGAGTCATAATATAGGAATTAAATGATCCTCTCCATCTTCGGTTCAAATGCCTCTGTAGAAATACAAATGGTCTTATGTATAAATGACATTGTTTTGCTCAAAAGGATTATCAATCTGATATGTTAACTGGCTGTACTAAGCATCATGTTATTCTTAGATCTCTTTCCGTCTTTTGATTCTTACAAAACACTTATTGATATCCTCTTGGAAGGAGACATAAATAGATGATAGACTGTAAATTTTGTCAGTAGGAGAATCATGTTTATTAATCCAGGTGTAAATGTATATACATCAGGTATTTGTAATTATGATGTATCATAAACTGTTTTTATATTGTAAATAGTTTTGTATAATAAATGTATTTTTGTGTACTCGTTTTTTGTAACCCTGAAGAAGTCCTCTGGACGAAACGTGTTGGCTACGCTCTGTATGAAGATTTTGAAAAAAAGAAAAAAAGAAAACTTTAAGTCCTACTGAATTGATTTCCTAAATCATCAATTTTGATTATTATTGTTACTGTTTATTTTGGGGGGAGTGCTGAACCATTGTGTTTCATTGCAAAACTTTTTTGGGCATTGCCTTTGGGAGTCTCGGGGTATGTGACTTCATGTTCTCTTTTTGCAAAAGATCTGAGGTTTCAAGAGGAGGGAATTAGCACTCCTTGATGGTCTACCCCCTCCGGATAGATCTAGCTTTTGTGCAAGGTAGTTGGGGTTTTGAAGTGGAGGGCTTTGTGCGATAGGCAGGCAATCTTTAGTGAATTCTAGCTTCGTAGGGCAGCCAGTTTAGAGATTTGAAGACCGGGAAGATGTGGGCATTTCGCTTGGTGGCCGTAATCAATCTGGCCGCCGTGTTCAATAAAGCCATTAGGGGGGCCAAAGTCTATTTGGGGAGGCCACATAGCGTAGCACTGCCATAGTGAAGCCTCGGCAAAACAAGCGCTTGGACCACTTGCTTGAAATCTGCTTGTCCCTTGGTGCTTGCTGCCAGTTTTTTGGGTCACATGACTGTGAATGGCACTGCTGTTGGCATTTATGTGTTACTGCCATATAGTGAGAAAAAGGGGATGATATGTAGGCAGGATGGGCCCTCCTGCCTGGATGTCTAGGGGCAGAGTTGTTCCCTGTCCCACTTACTCTTCAAAAGGCTTGCCTCCAGCATATACCAAGGAATCTGAAACTAGTCTTTGGTCACCCCAGACTTGTTGAAAACTTGACAGGGGAAGGGAAGAACTTTCCAGAACCAGATGTGGGTTAGTATAGGGAATACCCCTACATTATAGATTGGCACTAGGTGTGAATATTGGACATCCAGAGGCTCACTTCAGTACACTCCTTAGTCTGTGGACATTACAAGAGGAAAGACTGCCTTGTTCCCCAGGGTGATGCTTGAGGCCCGCCTTGTTCCCCAGAGGACAGCCCAAGTGTTGACGCAAGGTTTGGCCCCCAAAGGACTGTTTTGCTGCTTGAGGCCTAACCTGAACTCTGAGAAGAAAGACTGGCCCTTCTTCTGTAGGAAACTGGGTTAATGATTGAGGGGGTAAAATCCTAATCAAGCAGCAACCACAATCCTTGTCAGCTAGACGTCACAAGCAAACCCTCTGAAGCTTGGCAAACGAGCAGTGATGCCTAACTTAGAAGCAATATGTAAAGTTTTACCGCAACACTTCAAACTGTTTTAAAATAAAAACACAACACAAGGAAAATCACACAGCAAACAACAAAGATTAGAGAAAGCTTTAATAAATGAAACAAGGCCAAAATAAAAAAAATCTAATAAGTAGAACCGGAGATGTGCAATAAAAAACAATTCAGTGACAGTAGCACCAAAAAGCACAAAGCTCCTACTGTGATTATCTGGCCACGAGTCACAAGTTCAGGCCAACTGCAATGGCATGCAGGCCACCTACCGGGACCCAGTTAGGCCCCCTGAGCAAGGTGACCTTAAATCCTGGTTGCAGAGAGGTGTGAGGTCCCGCTTTGTGGATGTATTGCGCAGCTGAGGTGATGTGAAGTCCTGGTCGGAGATGTGTCACACACTGTAGGTTTAGAGGAGTTGCGAGGCTGCAATGCGAGGTCCTGCGCAGTTGAGGAGGCCATTGACGATGGAGCTTGTGATGCGAAGTCCTGGGTCAAGGATAAGTCACGCACCAGCTGGTTCTGAAGAAGTTACAGGGCTTGCAATGTAGAGTCCTGTGTCACTGTTGAAGATGCCCTCAGCCATAGACTTGCAATTCACAGGCCTGCATTTGAGATACATCCATGCAGTGGTAGTTCCAATGAGGCTGTGGGCTGCCAAGGTGAAACTAGGTCCTTACAATGTGAAAGTCCACGCAGCAGCAGTGATGAGATATGTCAGTTCTGCTTCATCCGCAGATGGACTGGCAGAGCACCTTCAGACACACTTTCAAGAGTCCAGGACTGGGGTGTCACCAGTTGGCAGGATGGGACAATTGCAGAGTCCAGACACTCGTTACAAGGGACAAGTCCCTGAAGTCACTCTGGTGGTCCCGGGTACAAGTTGCAGGTTCAGTGTTTCTCAGCCAGGCACAAGGACAACACAGTAGCAGGGCAACAGTCCACCAGGGCAGCAGTCCAGCAGAGTGGCAGTCCTTCCAGCAGCACAGCAGTACTTCTTCCTGGCAGTCATCCACAGGTCCAGAAGTGCATTGAAGAGTTGGTGTCTATTTATACCTGGTTCCTTCTTTGAAGTGGGAGATGTTTCTAGAGAATTCCATTTGAATTATTCAGGTTTCCTGCATTCCCACCCAGGATGCAGACTAACAAAAGGGGCATGCAGTTATTTGTGTGAAGGCAAGACACAACCTATTCATGAGTAAGTGGGCCTGTGCCCCGCTTTGTCCCCTATCCTGCCACTGATGGCCCATCCAGGCACACACAAACTCTCAGTTGTGTGGCAGACTAGGAGGAATAAAGACCAACTGCCAGCTACGACTAATCATGTTTCCCAGAGACAGGCTGCAAGCACTAAATGGCAAAGGCAGAAAATGCCAACTTTCTAAAAGTGGAAAAAGAACAATTGATGGACAGAATGCAGAACAATGTCATACATTCACCAAGCCATGGGCAAATCAGTCTTGACCCTGCGTCCAATTGGAACAGTCTAGCCCAAACTGCCAAGCCAAGTCCTCCATGGACTGGAAACAAGCTTCCTAGGACCGATTTCAGGCTTCCAGCCCTCATCAGCAGGATAGCTTGACACCAGTGGCATGGAGAGCACAGGACCCATGTCTGGGCATACCCGTCCCACTCTGGGTGACAAATGCAAAAAAGAAATATTGACTGACAGAATGCAGAACAATGTCATACATTCACCCCAGTACAGAAAACTGGACCTAAATCCATCTTTTTTTTTGCTCGCCATTCCAGTTTAAACCCAGCCATATGAAAATCAGTCCTTACCCTGCACCCAATGGGAACAGTCCATCCCGAACTGCCAGACCAAGTCCTCCAAGGACTGGAAACAAGTATCCTAGGGCCAGTTTCAGGCTTTCAGCCCTCATCAGCCAGGATAGCTTGACTTCAGTGGCATGGATAGCACGAGACCCAAGTCTGGGCATACTCATCCTACTCGGGGTGACAAATGCAAAATTAACAATTGATGCACAGAATGCAGAACAATGTCATACATTCACCCCAGTACAGAGATCTGGGCCTAAATCCATAGTTTTTTTGCTCACGATGCCAGTCCAGTTTGGACCCAGCGATATACCTGCGCCCAAGTTACGAACTTGCTCGTTTTCAGGAAGCAATAGAAAACCTGGTAGTTTCAACAGACATCATAACCTTTTTGGTCTCTTCTGTTTTTTTCTTCTTTCCCTGTTCCTTCTCCGGTTTTCCCCTTGTTTCTTGGATTCTTTTCTGTCTCTAAGCGCCGGGACACCCGTTTGAGCAGCTGTGCGCTCTAGAAACCCGTTCTAACATAACATAACATAACATAATATAACATAACATAACTGTCCAGCCGTAACTGCCAGGCCAAGTCCTCACTGGACTGGAAAAAGCATCCTAGGACCAGTTTCGGCCTTTCAGCCCTCATCACCCAGGATAGCCTGACTCCAGTGGCGTACCCAAGTCTGGGCATAACCGTCCTACTTGGGGTGACAAATGTGAAAAGAACAATTGATGGACAGAATGCAGAACAATATCATACATTCACCCCAGTACAGAGATCTAAGCCTAAATCCATTGTTTATTTGTTCACCATGACATTCTAGTTTGGACCCAGCCATATGCAAATCAGTCTTGACCCTGCGCCCAATGGGAACAGTCTAGCCCGAACTGATAGGCCAAGTCCTCCCTGGACTGGAAAAAAGCATCCTAGGACTGGTTTCGGGCTTTCAGCCCTCATCAGCCAGGATATATTGACTCCAGGTGCATGGAGAGCACGGGACCCAAGTCTGGGCATACCCGTCCCACTCGGGGTGACTAATGCAAAAAGAACAATTGATGGACAGAATGCAGAACAATGTCATACACTCACCCCAGTACAGAGATCTAGGCCTAAATCCATTTTTTCTGCTCACCATGACATTCAAGTTTGGACCTAGCCATATGCAAATCAGTCTCGACCCTGCACCCAATGGGAACAGTCCAGCCCAAACTGCCAGGCCAAGTCCTCCTGGATGGGAAACAAGCATCGTAGGACCAGTTTCAGGCTTTCAGCCCTCATTTATTTATTTATTTATTTATTTATTTAATTTATATGGCGCGTTATAACCACCGGGGTCTCTAAGCGCTGTTTGTCCAGATTTACGTGGTGAGATATTACATTCACTTGAAACCACCTGTGCACCTAAGATCTGCTCCATGCTTGTTTAAACAGTACAGTTTTTAGTTTTTTTCTGAAGAATAGTAAGTTACTTTCCTTCCTGAGTTCTGGAGCCAGTTTGTTCCATAAAGCTGGGAGCGTGATGGAAAACGCACGACCCCCCACCGTGGTCAATTTGAAGCGGGATTGGGACAAAAGAGTAGCGTCCGACGAACGCAAAGTCCGACCCGGTGTGTAGGGGGATAGTCGGGATTTCAGATATTTTGGTGCTTTGCCATACAGAGCCTTGTGAGCGATACACAATCCTTTAAAGACAATCATCTGACGAATTGGGAGCCAGTGCAGCTCCTGCATCAGGGGAGAGGAATGAGCAGTCCTGGGTTTTTTTATAGATCAGCCTCGCTGCATCATTCATAACCCCCTGTAGTTTGTCCAGCAGCCGCTGGGGCAAACCTATGTATAGGGAGTTCCCGTAGTCCAGCCTAGCCAGAATTGTGGCTGAGACCACGTGTCTCAAAGTAGGGAATGAAAGTAAGGCAGAGATCTTCCTTAGTTGTCTTAGAAGGCCTATGCAGGTACCCACTACCGTGGTAACTTGTTTTTCCATGGATAATTTGTTATCCACATATAGGCCTAAACTTTTGACTGCGGATGTTGGTTTTGGTGGTATACCCAGCTCCATAGGCCAAAATTTCTCACTCCAAGGGTTGCCTGAGATAGAAATGGGCAACACTTCCGTCTTATCCGGGTTGACTTTCAAGGAGTTCTCGGACATCCAGTTGACCGTGGCTTTCAGTATGTCCTGCAGCCTAGTGGATGCTCCCGGGCCATCATCCAGCCGGATGATTATCTGGGTATCATCGGCATAGTTGTACACTAGGCAGTCCATCCTATTCAGGAGAGCAATTAATGGCTGCAGGTAGATATTAAAAAGTAGGGGTGACAAGGCAGAGCCCTGTGGGACCCCGCAGGTGATCGGAGCAGAGGTGGAAAGTAGATCTCCCAGCTGTACTCGTTGTGTCCTACCCTGCAAGAATGATGTAAGCCATGCATGTGCTGTACCCATGATGCCAAAGGATCTCAACCGCGACAGAAGCTGTTTGTGACACACGGTATCAAACGCCGCGGAGAGATCCAGTAGTATCAGGGCGCTCGGTGTTTATACATCAGCCCGAGTTCTTAGCTCATCTAGGATAGATAACATAACTAGTTCCGTGCTATGATTAGCACGGAACCCTGCCTGATTGGTCTCCAGCAGGTTGTTACTCTCTAGATGGCCCGAGAGTAGAGCTAACACATGCTGCTCAATCACTTTAGCCAAAAAAGGCAACTGAGAGATGGGCCGAAAATTTTTCAGACATTTCGTGTCCGAACCAGGTTTCTTCAGTAAGGGAATCAGACGAGCCTCTTTAAAGCTAGAGGGATCTGTCCTGTACGAAGAGAAGTGTTCAATAGATGCAGAACCTCTTCCTCAATTCCTGGTATTGCCAACTTGAATACGTCAGGAGGGCATGTATCCACCAAGGAACCCGATTTAACTCGGCCTATGATTTTAAGTAGTTCCTGTTTAGAAATTGGGGAGAACTCAGCTAATGGTGGGATATTTGACGGGGCGGTAAGGTCCGGTAGGCAAGGACATTCGAGGGGTGTAGTTTCCGCAATTTCGTCCAAGATATCGGATATCTTCTTTACGAAGAAGTCCTGAAACCTCTGACAGTCCTCCTGAGTGAACTCGGGACTTTGCTCTTTATTTACCCTGAGCTCCGCCAGGACCCGAAAGATTTCCTTTTGCGGATTTCTTGCTGCAGCTATTCTTTCCTCGAAGAACGCAGCCTTCCTAGATTGTATGGCTAGTTTATAATGAGCTAAGGATGAGACGTATTCTTGCTTGGCAATGGCGTCATATTTTTTACGCCATGCCCGTTCTTTCTTCCTCACCCCACGTTTCATCTCCCTTAGGGAATCATTGTACCAAGGAGCCCCAGCTCCTCTCGCCACCTTCTTCATCCTGCGAAGAGGTGCCACCACATCAATGGCACTCCTCAGTTTATGCTGGAGGTGACCACACAGGATATCAACGTTGACATCCTGCTCTTTTGCTGAAGGGGGGTGTTCTAAGAGGTGGACCAATTTCTCCCCATCAAGATTTCTCCATTTCCGGGCCATTTTCCAGCCCTCCCCAGGTTTGGACAGGGGGCCCCTCAATAAGAGTCTACCCTTTATTAGAGAATGGTCAGACCATACACAAGGGAGAATTTCTGTAGCGCCCTGGGCTGGCATGGTAGTCCAGACTAAGTCGAGCACATGTCCTTTCTCATGTGTCGGTCCCTTGACCTGTTGGGTAAGACCTAAGGAGGAGATCGCCTCCTCGATCTGTAATGCTTGTCCCTCTTTGGGGGATTTTTCCCAATGATAGTTGAAGTCCCCGACAACAACCATTTTATCATATCTTGTGCGCAGGTCCTGGACCAATCTCGTGAAGAGAGTCGGAAAGTCTGGCGACGCCCAAGGTGGCCGATATACCACCAAGAACACCACACAAACCGCTCCCCGCCTGAGCTTAACCCCCATAACCTCTGCTCCCCCGAGGGTTTCGGAGAGAAACCTTTCGGCGCGGAGGCGTGTCTGATACAAAAGGGCAACTCCCCCTCCTCTCTTGGCTCCCTCCCTGTTGAAATGAATTGCCAAATAGTTGTCTGGAAGGGCCGCCACTAAATCTGGCACCGAACAATCCTCCAACCATGTTTCGGTGAGCGCAAGGACGTCTAACTCCCCGTCTTCCAAAAGTGTGAAGACCTCCATCTTATGGCTCTGCAAAGAGCGTGTATTCAGCAGGCCATAGCTCAGGGTATAGATGTTAGAAGCGCGCTGCGGCCCTCTAATGCTCCTAGGTGAGATTAACAAGCCCTCACAAGCCAGCCGATGTATAGTAGCTGGCTCAAGATGAGACTTGCCCAAGTTAAGCTGCAATAAATCACCCCTGGAGTAAAACACGTTTTGGCCAGGGGTTCTGGCCCCAGGCCCCGGATGGTCACGGATGGGCAAAGATGGGCTCACCTCTGGCGAACCTCCGGCGCACCTATGGCGCGCCCGCTGCGCGTATCCGCTGCGCGTTTGCTCCATGTGAGCTTTAAATAGGAGGCTCCTGATGGTCCTAGTACAACCACTAGACCGTCAGCTCTCCAAGATGGCCCCCGGAAGTGAGGGTGAAAGGGCTCCCTCTGTACCGCGTTAGTCCACTCCCTCCACAACAAACAGCACAAGCTGCGGTGGAACGGGGAGATAAGCGGTATTGTGTACACAGGAAGGTAACTTTGCTAATGTGCCAACAGTAATTAAAATAATACCGTGCAAATAATATTCATTCACAGCAGTACAAGCGGCGATTTTAAAAGAAAGAATTACAGGTAAAAATCAATAGCGTGCTAGCGTGGTCAAACTGCTACAGCAGCGCGTCAGCAAACAGAGTTTCAGTGCAGGTAAATGCTTGGCTCATCAGCCAGGATAGCTTGACTCCAGTGGGATGGGGAGCACAGGACCCACATCTGGGTATACCTGTCCCACTCGGGGTCACAAATGCAAAAAGAACAATTGATGAACAGAATGCAGATAATGTCGTACATTCACCCCAGTGCAAAAACAACAGTTGATGGACAGAATGCAGAACAATGTTATACATTCACCCCAGTACAGAGATCTGGGCCTAAATCCATCGTTTTTTTGTTCACCAAGCAATTCCAGTTTGAACCCAGCTATATGGAAATCAGTCTTGACCCTGTGCCCCATGGGAACAGTCCAGCCCGAACTGCCAAGCCAGGTCCTCCTGGACTAGACCAAGCATTCTAGGACTGGTTTCAAGGCTCGGGCTCGGGCTTTCAGTCCTCATCAGCAAGGATAGCTTGATTCCAGTGGCGTGGAGAGCAGAGGACTCACGTCTGAGCATACCCGTCCCACTCGGGGTGACAAATGCAAAATACATTCACCCCAGTGCAAAAACAACAGTTGATGGACAGAATGCAGAACAGTGTCATACATTTACCCCAGTACAGAGATCTGGGCCTAAATCTATTGTTTTTTTGCTCACCATGCCAGTCCAGTTTGGACCCAGCTATACACAAATCAGTCTAGACCATGCGCCCAAGGGGAACAGTCCAGCACAAACTGCCAGGCCAAGTCCTTCCAGTTTGAACCCAGCTATATGCAAATCAGTCTTGACCCTGTGCCCCATGGGAACAGTCCAGCCCGAACTGCCAAGCCCGGTCCTCCCTGGACTGGAACAAGCATCCTAGGACCAGGCTCAGGCTTTCAGCCCTCATCAGCCAGGATAGCTTGACTCCAGTGGCATGGAGAGCACGGGACCCACGTCTGGGCATCACTGTCCCACCAGGGTTGACAAATTATAATTTTTTAAACCAACTTTACCATAAAAGAGGATTGTTCATTACAATTCCAAAGATACTGAACATGAAATGTTTACCTGTTCCCATTTGGAAGTTATCTTTATTAAATATAATAAGCCAACTTCAATGTTATCCTATGGGAGAGGTATGCCTTGCATTAGTGGAAAGTGAATTTAAGACGTTTTTTCCCAATCATGACATGTAAAGCTTAAACGTACATGTCTCACTTTAAAAAAAAATTGTACCCTGCCCTGTAGGCTGTTTAGGACCTACCCTAAGGTTGTCCTATATGTATTAAAAAGGAAGGTTTGGGCCTGGCAAAAAGTTGTTTCACCAGGTCAAAATGGCAGTTTAAAACTCCACACAGATTGAAATGGCAGCCCTGAGACAGGTTTGAAAGTCTAATTATGTGGCCCACTGGTAGTAATTAATTTACAGGTTCTGGGTGCCTGAGGTACCACTTTACTAGAGACTTATAAGAAAATTGTTTATGACAATTGGGGAAAAGCCATGTTTCTAAGTTTTAAGGAATGAGCATACGCACTTGGTAGGGTACACAGAAACCTAAAGCCAACAAAAACGAGATCATAACAATATGGAGTAAGGCTAAATGTTTGGGGGAAGGCCACTAAGGCCGACACATCTAACACCTCCATTCATTCCAGGCTCCGAGGGTCTGTTGGCAGACATTCTGTGTGAACTAAAGGCACACAACACTCTCCAAGGCATCCCTGCAACTGTCCTGCTGACCAGCTGTAACTGGACATGCAACTTGACCTACCTAAGCCCCACTGGCCTCCAATTCAGTGAGGCATCAAAAGTATCCCACCGATGAGTGGACTTTCCTGGGTGTGAAATTTAAACTTTTCCTGCTTGGATTTATTCCCACAACAGCCAACTGCTACAGTGGGACCTCATTTAATGGCTATCCAACTTCGAGAAGACTGCTTCAGTTACCATCTGCAACTTTGCCCCACTGAAAGAACTGGACTTACAATTTCAGAGCCAAGTCTTAAGATAAAACCTTTGCTCAACATCTGTCTTCTTGGTCAGCCTAAGTTCCGGTCACCCTCGAAGTGATCACTCATTTTTGAGTTTGCTTTGTCTTGGCCCTTTCTCTGTTAAATCTTTAAAAAAAATCAGATCTCTGGTTCCCGTTATTGGATTTTTTTCCATCTTGTACATGCAGGTTGCATCTCCAGGAGCAGTTCTCCAAATCGTCCTGCTTCTCTTGGAAGATCACAGATTGTTCTATGACCTTAACTAGGTGGGCATGGTATTCCTCTAGCTCCAGGGCCCATGTGTCCTTGGTTGTCTCTAGCCATTCCACACCCCAGATCAACCAGATTGAGGTCCGCTCTAACGTCTCCAATTTATGATTTGAGGTCTGCAAAGAATAGGAGCATAAAGCCTTTAGTAATTGACTCCTTCTCGACGGCCCCTCTCCAATAGCCACCTGAATTTTCCTGTCTAATTGGTTTGGGGACACCTTCTCCTTTCTTCTTTGGGGGCATTTGTAACAGGTTCCTTATCAAGACATCATGGCAGTGCATGGTGTTCATCCTTACTGTACGGGACCGGTTTACACATTGTTCTCACATCTCCCCTAGGCCAGATGATGAGGGTCCCCCAGATCATGTACTCTGCTACGCCTATGCCCCATTGTGCCAGGCACCTGCCACCTTGCTGCCTCAGTTCAATCTCAACTTTGGGGTGCCTATTGTAAGTGCTGCTACTCACCTGTTGTTTTTGCTACTCCCCAGTCAGCATTTGATCTCTAGGGACCTCTGAGTCCTTCTCCTGGCTGTAGCTGTGGGCTCTGTACTCCCGGTGCAGTCAGGATTACTAGAGACCTACCCAAGCAGTTCAGAAAATGCGGTGGGATGCATACTCATCTGGCTGCCCGGGCCAACATTTCACTTCACAGGCAGCAATGCTGATGAAGGTGGGGGCACACTGTTGCCTGTTGCTCCCACTATCAGCCCACTGCTGCTCTTGTGCTGGGCCCTGGAGAAGACGGCCTCCAGGAAGCTCTCACCCATGTGGCGCCTGCGTCCCCAGCACACCTTGGTTCCAACTTTCTTGAAGCAGGTCACCAGTTGGGGTGCCCCATCTTCTCTGGCCCTCACTGGCAATCCCAGGGCTGGCCGCTCTGCGGCTGCTCTCAAGCGGGGTCCCAGGCTGTGGGCAGCACTCCATCTGCATGGCCTCTGACATGCGGCTGCCAGCTACTCCTCATCAGTCTACCAGCTACCCAACATGGGTCCAGGAACACCCGGATCCTCCGCACACAGTCACTAGTGTTCCAGCATTAGCACGTGGAATAGAGCCCCCGGGGGAGCCCTATGTCCTGGATCATGTGGATCAACACAGAGCTCCAAGACTACACGCCTGCACCATCTTGGACTTTTCCACCTCCCCAGGCTAGAGCGGTGGGGCTGGGGTTACATTGGATGATGATGAGGGAACATTAAAAAAACAGGTAATTTTCCCTCGTGGTCGTCTGTCGAAATCCCCCCCGCCCCACTGCTCTTACCTGCAGTGGCCGTGGCTGCATACATTGCTATCTCTAGTCATTTCTTTCCAGGGTTTGTCGATTAAGGCAAACTCCAAACATGCCTTATGCTCCACATCCATATCCAAATTTGGCCACCAAAAATTATATCTCACCTTTCTTTTCCTACTGGAAAATGTTTGGATGTGACCCTGCTGAGAAGGCAAAGTCCAGTAGTTGCAAATCTGATCAATCAGATTAGAACATTCTCTTCAGCTACTAGTATCGAATTTTAAAAGTGCCAAAAGCATTATTCAGTGTGTGAGGTATGCTCGTTTTTAATGAATTGCTTTTCAGTGTGTTCTGTGTTAGAATGATGATGTCCAGATCATATATCAAGTTACATCCTTTCCTTAAGTGTGAATGCTGTTCATTCTACAGCCAGTGTTCATTAGATGTACAGTTTAGACCAAGCATTGCTTTGAACTTATGTATGTAGAGTATGTCTTCTCTGTCTTTAACTTACCTAGAGCGGCATGGCATCCAAAGGGACACGACCTGTCATGTGTGGTATCATTTGTCTGCACAAAGAACTTCCAGGGCATCTGACTTGAACAGATAGCGAGTCTCTCTAAAAGCAAGGCTAGGCTGTGAGGTTGATGAGAATAGGAAAGTTGCCCCTTGGCATCTATTAATAGTAGAGTTGGATGAGGAGTCATTAGGAGTTTTATCCCTGGACTTGGACATGGGGATGTTTCTCCATCAAACTTCGGAGCACAGTGAGCACTTTCTGCTGGGTAAAGCAGCAAATAGATAATGCACAACAAGAAAATGACTCACACTCCAGGTGTAAATACACGAGTATGCGTGAATAGTAAGGAAACACATAGATTGACTGCTGAAAAGAAAATGCTCTAACATTTCGTATAACTGAACAAATCACTTCTGCATTACAACTAAAATATGGATTATTTGCGCAGGACTACGTTTCATTGCTAGCTGACTCATACTAAAAACACAGTTATAATTATTTCCTCTCTAAAATGCTCTGTCCTAGAGCACGACCAAAGATTTCCTGGTGATTCGTATAGTAACATTCTGTTAGAACAGATGATTAGGGATGAAAGCTTTGTTTATGACTCTGGGAACATGATGCTGAAGTTAGGAACAGACTTTACATTTTTGATGCAGATTAAGCGCAGCACCAGCTGCGACAGGTGTTTATTCTTTAACTCAGAGCATGTGCGCCCTTGTCTAGGAGGGAGTGTCTTCCTGGGCAGTAATTATTACCAGCACTGTTTCCTCGAACAGGACTCCTAAAATGTGTGCTACCTTCAAATACACTCGGCACCATTGTGACTTAGTTTTATGATGGTAGCAAGACTTTCCTTACTCTGCGGGATAGACATGTCAGGTCTACTGCCATTCATCTGGTGTCCCACGATCCAATGGGACTTCTCCTCGGCTGCCTGCAACCCTTCCAACTTCTCATACACAGCTTAACATGTCAGCCTGGATGATATAGAGAGGCTGCCAAGAATACTCCAACATGCACAAAAACAATGGGGCATATTATCAAGGGAGTTTATCTCCGCTTTTTTGGCTTTAAAAGCCAAGAAAGCGGAGATAAAATTATCTCCCTATTACCTAGCTGTCGCTAACACCAGTTAGCGACAGCTAATAGGAGATAGCGACCATCTTGGGCCCCGCTTTGCATGTCAGTGATATTTATCACTAATGACATGCAAAGTGGGCGTGCCAAGATGTTAGCTACTGGAAACAGTCCCTAACATCGCTATCTCCTATTACCAACTTTTGGAGATATTCGCGCTAAGCGCGAATATCTCCAATAGCTAACACCTGCCCTGAGCAGTTCTTAGCCATGTTATCCAATGGGAGGTGGATAACATGGCTAAGAGCATTTGCTCGATAATGCATGAATATCGCTGACTTTTCAGCGATATTCATGCATTGCGGCCGTTTTTTATCGCATTTGCGATAAACCTTGCTAATAACAAGGTTTATCTGCGATAAAAATCGCCGATGTGCGGCGATAATTTTTGTCTCTAAATAAGTTAGAGACAAAAATTATCGCTAGTTGTTGGTAATATGCCCCAATGTTCGTTGATGCACACGTATGCAAAGAACGATATGTTATGCTTTTAAGTAATCGGGAGAATATGTTTTTAACATTTCTGCTGCACTGTTCATTAATGGGTGGATAGAGCCCCAACTCAAATTATGAATAAGCCACCACTGTGGGAAAGCCAATGATAAATTACAACAAATATTAGACAATTGGGGACAAGAAGCTAGTACACATAAGAGAAAAAATAACATAAAATAAATATTGAGAATACATACAGAATAAAAAATGGTGTTTCATGTATGTCCTGCTATCTAAACATAAATATCCTACCTAGGTAATATCTATCCTACCTGCATATCTTAGTTAAGTTATAATTTCCAGTGGAAGGGGTAACTTTTTTTGAGAAAATAACCACAAAAACCAGCGTAGATGTTTTGTGTCTATATATCTTACATACTTAGGGCCGGACTTAGAGTTAGGATGACAGGGTACATCGCAAATGTGATGGAGTACCCTGTCCACCGAACCCTATGTCCGCCATTCCCATTCAGAGATGGGAGCACCTAATGTTTTCTGTTTCAGTCAGTCAAGCACCCATTGGCTCAGCCGATGGAAATCCTCCTCCAACAGCCTGACCAAGTAGGGCCAGTTTCAGGAAGGACCTTACACAGAGGGCCATATTTAGAGTGAACGGTTTAATACCTCTTTTGTTTGTGACTCAAAAAATCTGGTGGTGAGAGATAGAAAAAGATAAAGAATGACCCGCACCAAGGAAGAAAACTGTTAGGGTGTAGAGGCCTTTCGTTTTTTGTTGTTCAGAAAAAAACTCCCAGTTTGGGAGTTTGCTTCTGAAAAACAAAAACATTTGAAAATTGTGGTGAACAGCCATCAAAACCAACAGCAGCCATCCATCAAACTTTTTGTACATTGAAATGAACTATTGTTCTAATATTCCAGTATTATCCCCATATAACATACCATCAATACAAATCACCAAAGGACGCAAATGATTGCATTCTCAATCACAAAAAACTATTGAACTTATCCAAAGGTCAAAGAATATAGATGACACCACTGTGAACAACAAAATAAGAATATAAACGTATATATACAGGCATACGTCCTCCCAGGAGTCAATTATATAAAAGTAACTTACAGGGCCAAAATAAAATAAAGAGCCTTCCATCAATTTTGATTCTTGTATGTAACCATTAAAGCGTACGAGAAGACCTCCTCTAATGCTGATGCTTCAAGAACATTTCTGTGCCGTCCATAGTGGCTCCTAAATATTAAAGAAAAAATAGAGCTATTGGAGACACGTGGGGCCTCATTTATGAGGTGTTACAGTAGGGAAGTGCAGTAGACCTTCCTGCTGCGCTTCCCTACGGCAAAAGAAAAGGGCAGGAATGCGCCGTTCCTATAAGATACAACGCATTCCTGTCCTTTTCCCCTGCGCCGGCGCTCAGTGGGCTGCCGGCGTCAATGCAGGCACCTTTGCACAATGGTGCAAGGCTGCCTGCATTGTGGGGATGATTATTTTTGTACAGGAAGGGAAACCTTTCTGTACAAAAATAATCACAAGAGGCTTTTCCTCTTTCTATGTGTGCTGCAGACAAGGGGGTTATAATTCGCAATAAAATGTGAAAATTTCAAGGCGACGGCAGGAACAAATAGGGAAAAAAGGTTTTAAAAGTGAACCTTGAGGACAAACTCAAGATTATTAAAACAGTTTGAGGAGAAGTGTTGAAATCAACTTTTATTTTTAAAGGTAACATGCACCAAAAAAGAATAGAACACCATTAAAACAACAGTTCATGATTGACTGGAACCTAATCGCAATTTCTGCATGACCGTGATGGAGCAAGGTCTGGATTAAAAAACCAGGTCATTCTGGTCAAAGATTTTACCTCCGGAAGTAAACTCCCGTTGCTGGGAATTTTTTTTTCTGGTCAGTCCTGCAAACCCTTGCACTTCGGAGCAGGAATCTGGGCACTTGCAGCCTGATTCATGTACGGGCCGTTTTGCGAGGCTCAAATAGCGAATCATAAGGAATCGCTATTTGAGACTCGCAAAACGGCATTCATGTAGGAATTGCTACTTAAATAGCGATTCCTACATGTTCTTTATTTGCGAGTAGCAATTTGCTACTCGCAAATACTCCCCATTCATTCCTATGGGCCAAGAGGCCCATTGGAATGAATGGGGATTTGCGAGTAGCAATTTGCTACTCGCAACTGAGATAGCGATTTTAAGGGTGACAGGGGTGTCCAAAGGACGCCCTGTAGCACCCCTAAAATGCACTTTTGGACAGGTGTTGTGCACACACATGTCCAAAGGACATGTGTGTGTGCTACATGCAACTTTGAAAAATGCTTTTAAAAGCATTTTTCGGAGTTTTTGCTATTTACCGACAGGTCTGACCTGTCGGTAAATAGCAGCCCCAAAAGTCCAAAATCGCTATTTTGTTGTGTGTCATGAATAGCATTTAAGGAATCTCTATTAGAGATTCCTTAAATGCCATTCCACGCAAATATGCGAATTCTTAAATAGCGATTTTTGCATTTGGTATCATGAATACCAAATGCAAAAATTGCGCTCGCAAAGGGCCAGATTCTGAGAATCTGGCCCTTTGCGAGTGCAATTTAGCTACATGAATCAGGCAGTTAATCTTTCTCTAACCAGATGTCCAGTATCATTCAGTTTGCTGTGATTATCTGTGCCCTTCTAAGGTCAAGAATTCTTCTGCTTTTTGTGTCCTCTGAGCAGTTAAAGAAGAGACCCTTGGAGAGTTGGAGAGCAGTCCCAAGATGCCACGAAAATTCAGGAGCCCTTGAGTGAGGCTTCTTCTTCAGTTGGGAATCTTCTTTCATCCAGCTGGGCTTTTTCTTCAGATTAAGTCTTTCCAGGCAAGGAATGTTCTGTGAGATGATTGTTGAAGTGCAGGATTTATCCTGTCCTCTAACTAGTGACTTGGTGAAATTATTGCATCAATCCTAGCTATTTAATTGCACTTTCCTATGCCCTCTTCCAATAACTTCCTCTATGACTGACTGTAAAATTACCCAGGAGCCCATGTTTTAATATGGCAAAATCCACCAGCCAGCAGGCAGGCCTGTCTTCAGCTCCTTGGCCACTGCTTTAGTTACTTAAGTTCCCCTCCCACCTGATGGGCTCCAAACGTTTGCTCTTTCCTACTGTGACAAGAGCCAAACTGTCTTGGAGGGTCCTATGAAAACATAGGAAAAGCCCTTCCTGGCAACTTCAAATCAGAAGAGGTATTACCAAGGCTGTACTTTGCTCAGAAAGCTGACCCCAGCTAAACGTTCAGCAGGTAACACCTTCCTGTCCTTCCAGGGCTCCCTTGTGAGCCAGGTCATTAACTCTCCCAGCCAAGGATATGTATTCCTGCTTGGTAAGTCTGATTAGTGACATAACTGTTTTTCAGCCATTTCTATCTCAGCCAACCTAAAGATCCTTTTTATGATCTGATTTCATCATAAAATAGATTTTGAAAATTAAGTAGGAAAACAACTTTGAAGTATTTTCAGGCTAGGCGAGAATAGGGACATATTTTAATCCAATCTAGGCCTGTTCAGTGAAAGGTCTATCAGAGTCTCCACAGTGGGGTAACTTTCAAGCTATATTTCACTATGAACGCACACTAACCCTACTGTGTAATGTATTGTGCCCTATTTTCCAATACTAGCTCCCTGCCCTGTAGGCTTACAGGGCACATTTTAAGGTGACTTAAAGTGATATAGAAATGGGAATACTTTTCCCTACCATGTGTCACTGCTGTGCATTTAAACTGCAGCCCAGTTAGACCACAGTACTACTTACGGCAGACATATAATTATGATATACATGTTAGTGGTCTTAATTGGCCAATATATATAATAAAGCACACATATGACATTTAAATTCCATGCCATATGTTCATTTTCTGGGCCCTCTACAATGGTCTACCAAGACAGGTAAATATTGGGTGAATCCATCTTATTAATACAATTTTAGGGCCCAAGCACCCACATTGTCAACATGCAACTGGCCCGCCACCTCGAAGACAACAACATCTTGGACCCGTACCAGTCCGGATTCAGACGAAACCATATCACTGAGACAGCCCTCATTGCCGCCACAGACGACATCAGGCGCCAACTAGACAACGGCGAAACTTCAGCCTTCAGCCTCCTGGACCTACAATCCGCCTTCGACGCAGTCTGCCATCGCACTCTAAAGACACGCCTCCTAGAAGCCGGAATCCAGGAGAAGGCTCTTGACTGGACCACCTCCTACCTCTCCGGCAGAACCCAGAGCATCGGCCTCCCACCCTTCTGATCCGAAGTTACCGACATCATCTGCGGCATCCCCCAGGGCTCATCTCTCAGCCCAACGCTGTTCAATGTCTACATGGCCACCCCTCACACAAGTGGCCCGCCATCACGACCTCAACATCATCTCCTACGCTGACGATATCCAACTCATCCGCTCCCTCACCAAGGACACACACACTGCCAAAACCAACTTCCATGAGGGAATGAAGGCCGTCGCCGATTGGATGAGGAGCAGCCTTCTGAAGCTGAACTCTGACAAGACGGAGAACTCGGACCCACCCCCTCAGCCTGGGACGACTCCTGGTGGTGGGCCACACTAGGAACAGCACTAACACCCACCGACCATGCACGCAATCTAGGATTCAACCTCAACTTCTCCCTCTCCATGTCTAAGCAGGTCAACTCCGACTCCTCCTCCTGCTACAACACCCTCTGCATACACCGCAGGATCTACAAGTGGATCCTGACCGAAACAAGAAGAACGGTGACACAGGCCCTCGTCAGCAGCAGACTGGACTACAGCAACGCACTCTACTCAGGAATCCCAGCCAAATACCTACGACGACTACAACGCATCCAAAACGCCTCCGCCCAACTGATCGTCAACGTCCCCCGCCGCAGCCACATCACCCCCCACCTGAGAGACCTACACTGACTCCCCGTTGATAAGAGGATCACCTTCAAGGTCCTCACCCATGCACACAAAGCACTCCACAATGCTGGACCAGCCTACCTGAACAACAGACTCAGCTTTTACACCCCCACCCCCAGCTCCGCTCCACCAGCCTCGCCTTCGCTGCTGTCCCCCGCATCCAACGAACGACCTCCGGCAGCCGATCCTTCTTCCACCTCATGCCAAGACATGGAACACCCTCCCTACCCACATACGGCAGACCCAAGACCTACTCACCTTCAGAAGACTCCTCAAGACCTAGCTCTTCAAGCAGTAGCAGCAACCCCCCTCCCTTCAGCGCCTTTCGGCCCTCACGGGTTTGAAGCGCGCTTTACAAGTACTCTGATTGATTGATGGATTGATTGATTGTGACACTGAATAGCAGTGTTAGTGGGCACAGAAGTGTAATGTAATCATAACAGGAGGGAGTGCTGAAGCGAATGGTTCGCATGGGTTGATTAAGCTTCCCGATAACATCATAGAGAGAGCTAACCTACTAATATGCCACACTGATGAATTCTAAAACCCTGTAAGCTGTGATATTATTTGTTTTTATAAAAGAATTCTCACCCACTGATCACAAAAGTGGCATGCCTCATCATAGAATTCTCTTGTGTGCTTACGATCTCGACCCTCAAGGGAGCCCTAAGTATATTGGGAGGGACCTTGAAAGAATTAAATTGTCAATACAGAACCCTAGATTTGTATTTTAATATGGGCTAGTGTGGAAGGAGTAAAAACTAGAAGTTATGCCTTGGAGGTTTTTATTACTCGGGCACCTATTGCAGTCGAATCTCTGACAGAATATCGAGAGACAGGATATCGACAGACAAAATATCGACGCTGGAATATCGAAGGCAAGTATATCGACACCCTATCTACAACATGGTAAGTACAAAAATATCGATACTAAAATCTCGATAATAAATAATACTTTTATATAACTTAAACTTATGTAAAAATATTTTAGAATATTTAAAATGGATAAATAATACATATTTAATGTTAAACATTTAATTAAAATTAAACATAAAATATGTAATATGTATTTAATTATTTATAATATTTATTAATTGTTTTAATTAATTTAAAAATATTAACAAATTCTATAAATTACAAAAACATCAACACTCATAAAATATTAACATAAATAATAATAAATATTTATATTTAATACATAAAACAATGAAATATACTTTCAATATTTGAAAAATTAATTAAACACAACATTATGTAACATAATAAAAATATTATATAATACATAAATAAAAATAAATTATATTGGATAGCGTAAGGCTAAAAATAGGTATTCAAACTAAATAGGGTGCAACAGTAGGGAAAGTGTTGGATAGCGGATAGGTAAAAATGACTATTCCCACTCCAATGAGTGCAACATTAGAGAAAGCGTTGGATAGAGTAAGGGAAAAAATTACTATTCCCACTCCAGAGAGTGCAACAGTAGGGAAAGCGTTGGATAGCGGGTGGGTTGGATAGCGTACAGGTAAAAATTACTATTCCCACTCCAGTGGGTGCAACAGTAGGGAAAGAGTTGGATAGCGGGTAGGTAAAAATGACTATTCCCACTCCAATGAGTGCAACATTAGGGAAAACATTGGATAGCGGGTGGGTAAAAATAACTATTCCCACTCCAGAGAGTGCAACAGTAGGGAAAGTGTTGGATAGCAGCTGGGTAAAATTACTATTCCAACTCCAAGGGGTGCAACAGTAGGGAAAGCATTGGATAGTGTAGGGAGAAGAATTACTATTCACACTCCAGAGACTGCAACAGTAGGGAAAACATTGGATAGCAGCTGGGTAAAAATTACTATTCCCACTCCAGTGAGTGCAACAGTAGGGAAAGCGTTGGATAGTGTAAGAGTATAAATTACTATTCCAACTCCAGTGAGTGCAACAGTAGGGAAAGCGTTGGATAGCGTAAGGGTAAAAATTACTATTCCAACTTCAAAGTGTGCAATAGTAGGGAAAGCGTTGGATAGTGTAGGGAGTAAAATTACTATTCCCACTCCAGAGAGTGCAACAGTAGGGAAAGTGTTGGATAGCGGGTGGGTAAAAATTACTATTCCCACTCCAGTGAGTGCAACAGTAGGGAAAGCGTTGGATAGCGTACGGGTAAAAATTACTATTCCCACTCCAGTGGGTGCAACAGTAGGAAATGTGTTGGATAGCGGGTAGGTAAAAATGACTATTCCCACTCCAATGAGTGCAACATTAGGGAAAGCATTGGATAGCGTAAGGGTAAAAATTTATATTCCAACTCCAAAGGGTGCAACAGTAGGGAAAGCATTGGATAGCGTACGGAGAATAATTACTATTCACACTCCAGAGAGTGCAACAGTAGAGAAAACATTGGATAGTGGGTGGGTAAAAATAACTATTCCCACTCCAGAGAGTGCAACAGTAGGGAAAGCGTTAGATAGCAGCTGGGTAAAAATTACTATTCCCACTCCAGTGAGTGCAACAGTAGGGAAAGCGTTGGATAGCAGCTGGGTGAAAATTACTATTCCCACTCCAGTGAGTGCAAAAGTAGGGAAAGCGTTGGATAGCGTAAGAGTATAAATTACTATTCCAAATCAAGTGAGTGCAACAGTAGGGAAAGCGCTAGATAGCGTAAGGGTAAACATTACTATTCCAACTCCAAAGGGTGCAACAGTAGGGAAAGTGTTGTATAGTGTAGGGGATAAAATTACTATTCCCACTCCAGAGAGTGCAACAGCAGGGAAAGCGTTGGATAGCGGGTGGGTAAAAATTACTATTCCCACTCCTGTGAGTGCAACAGTAGGGAAAGCGTTGGATAGGGTACGGGTAAAAATTACTATTCCCACTCCAGTGGGTGCAACAGTAGGGAAAGCTTTGGATAGCGTAGGGGGAAAAATTACTATATCAACTCCCAAGGGTGAAACAGTAGGGAAAGCTTTGGATAGCGTAGGGGGAAAAATTACTATTCCAACTCCAAAAGGTGCAACAATAGGGAAAGCGTTTAATAACATCGATTTTTATTTTAACATACTTCTAAATAATGTTTATATTTGAAATAATGTATAATTAATTTTCTAAATACATCAACATCAATAAAAAACAAGTAATAATTAATAAAACCAATTACATTTGAATAATTAATTGACAATAAATTAACAACAAACACCAATAAAAAATAATTATTAAATATTACTCACCAAATAATAAATATTAAAGAATACATTATTTATCATAACAATAAAATAATTTTTAAATTTAAATCAATATTAAAAATTAAAATACATTATACAAATTAATATTTTTTAGAAAAAAGATTTACCAAGTATTTAATTAATTTTTCTAGTTATTAAAACATATTTACAAATTACAAATATTAATTGACAATTTAAAAAATATTTCTCTATTAAAATAATTAATTACCAATTAATAATTATTTAATACATTAATTATCCATAACTAAAAATGTATAAATAATTAAATATTTACAATAAAATTACTTTCCACTCAATACCCCTATAAACCCACAACACGCTCGGGTACTAAAACATAACATTTAATTAAAATATACATTAATTACCAATTAAATAATCAATTTATCAATTAAAATAATTAATTGCCAATTAATTAATTACAGAATAAATTATACATAAATAAATATTTTATTAATTACAATTAAATTACTTTCCACCCTATTCCCCTATAAACCCACAACCCGCTCCGGTACTAAAACATAACATTTAATTAAAATTAACATTAATTACCAATTAAATAATTAATTTATCAATTAAAATAATTAATTGCCAATTAATTAATTGCAAAATAAATTATACATAAATAAATATTTTATTAATTACTATTAAATTACTTCCCACCCTATTCCCCTATAAACTCACAACCCGCTCCGGTACTAAAAAATATAATTTACTTATAAATAAATTTATTAATATATAAAAGTAATACACATATAATATAAATTATTTTAAATACTTAACTAAAACATATAACACATACATAATAAAAAACAAAAAAATAATACAAATATCGATATTAGTGTCATCGAAATTAGTTACATCGATATATATGCTATCAATATTACTAACTTCAATATTACTTACATCGATATAAAGAATTTCAATATTACTTACCTTAGGGTCGATATTCTGTCCAACGATATTTTTGACATCGATATTCTGCACCTTTGAAATTTCAAACACAATATTTTGGTAGGTCGAAATTTAAAACTCGATATTTTGACTGTGTACCATTGCAGTCTACATGATTCAGCCACCTTTTTCATCAGTTTATGACCATGTGGCTTTCCTCATGACCTAAACAGGTCCCTGCATTCCCTTGAGTTCTTATGTAATTTAGTCATTCACAAGCAAACTGTGTTCAGTCACAAGCACTCAAAAGCATTCATACAAACTTATCCTGGAAGACTTCTATTTTTTCTGTGAGTAGAAAGAAAGTGAACAAAAAATCGCTTTAGTGACAATATTGTTGTAATCTCAACATATATCATTATTATATTTATCTCCTCTACACATGAATAGTTGTCATCTTTTTCGGCAATCGTGCTAATTGACACCCTCACAATTTGAGCAACCATTGCAGTGTTATGTAATAAGGCGAATCTGTGTTGTGCACCATAAAAATACACCTTATTTTAATTTACTCTTTCACACTTCCAGCAAAACATATAGGTGTAGCAATGCCCCGATTAAGGTAATGATTTAAGGTCATTAGAGTCGGGCCGATTTGTGTTCAGTACATATAACCACGAAGACAAAGTCATAGTTGGGCTTAACATTGCTACATGATCAGTATCCCTTGTTTTCTCCTCAGGGTGTTGGAGGGGGACGTGTCTTATAGTGTGATAATCAGTGCATATCAAGTTGCTACTCACTTTGTCAAAAGATGGTGCCTTCAGTATCGCCTGTTTCTCATCTACAGTCCCTCAACAGTGAGCATGTTAATGAGAAACCGCGTCTTGTCAGGTGGCCGGGCGCTTCCGCATCACATGACCAAGTCTGCATTGTGACGTCATATGTCATAGCACCATTCTGTAGCCACATGTTATCTTTTAGTAATCCTTTCGGGTAAATTCCAAAGGTGAAAGGCGTGGCTTAAAGGCATGGGTTTAAGCATAATATATTGTCTATTTTCAAATGAGTATGTGTGCCAATACCAGTGCAAAGTCGTATGAAAAAAAGTAATCAGATTTGCCTTCATTTCTAACTGAATCAAAGGAAAAAGTACTGTGTACCATACAATTATTTTCATTGCTAATTTTACAAATGGCCCAAAGGGATCTCATCATGTCGGAAGTCCTCATCCTGGGATCATCACCCTCCGCCTGGGACGACTCCTGGTGGCCCCCGGCCCAGGGCACCGCTCCCAAACCGAAAGACCGCGCATGCAACCTGGGCTTCATCCTGGACTCCTCCCTGTCAATGACCAGACAAGTCAACGCCGTCTCATCCTCGTGCTTCAACACCGTGCGCATGCTCCGCAAGATCTTCAGATGGATCCCCACGGAAACCAGGAAGACCGTCACCCAGGCACTTGTCACCAGCCGACTGGACTACGGGAACACCCTCTACGCCGGAACCACAGCAAAACTTCAAAAAAGACTCCAACGCATCCAGAACACCTCCGCTCGACTCATCCTCAACATCCCCCGACACAGCCAAATCACCGGACACCGGAGAGACCTGCACTGGCTCCCCGTCAGCAAGAGAATCACGTTCAGACTCCTCACCCACGCACACAAGGCTCTCCACGACCTGGGCCCCAGGTATCTCAACGACCTCATGACCTTCTACACGCCCACCCGCCAGCTACGATCGACCGGCCACGCACTCGCCACCGTACGATGCATCCGCAGAGCCACGGCCGGAGGAAGATCCTTCTCCTACCTGGCAGCCAAGACGTGGAACTCCCTCCCCACCCACCTTCGGCGAACCCAAGACCATCTCGCCTTCAGGAAGAAGCTCAAGACCTGACTGTTCGAGCAGTAACTTTCCCCTCCCCCAGCGCCTTGAGACCCTCCCGGGTGAGTAGTGCGCTATACAAATGACATGATTGATTGATTGATTGATCATTCAATCCAGACTTACCTGTGGCTAGCCTGTAAACCCACCACTGTTCTTTCTCATGCAGGGTGCATTCCACACTTCTGGTTAAATTGTGTATCATCTCCAGAATAACCTAATGTAGGTCATTCACCTATGTCATTCACATATGTCCTATTGTAATGTAATGATTTGTCATTTAAGTGATATCCTTCCTGAATCTCGATTTACTATGATGCTCATGATAGAGTGTGGAGGTCACCCGATTAATATTTCACCATATTCACCTGGGCCCCATAATCACTTATACATTTACTTAATTAGGTAACCTTCGCTCTACTACCAGATATTTACCTACTAAGTCCTATACCATTGACTTACCAATCCTTGTCACTGGTACCTATAACCTATTGGATCAGGGAGTTAGCATAATAGGTAAAATACCATTTGCACTCATGGAATAACCACAGCCTCAGGGAAGTTTTAAACTCTTTATCTAAATTTCATCAAATGTCATGATCCAAAGATTAAAAGCAATAAGACTATCAATAACCAAAATCAGAAATAGTGTATAACTATGCAAAAGATATATTATGCCAATCATTTAGCAAAGAGAAAAATAAAGGGAAGGTAACCACAAGGAACATGCTATTTAATAGAACAGATATTCACAGTTTTTTTCTACATGTGCGAAAAAAGGAATATGCTAAATAACACAGTTTAAGCAATTATCAAAGGGTGGGTAAAAAGAGGGAACATCATATGCCACCACGAAAACAAATTGACCATGTAGCTATAGGGAAGGTAACATTTTGGAACACGCTATTAAATCAAATAACCGAACCTAAGCACTTTTAAAAGAGAATGTGAAGAGAAACAAGAAAACATATTATGCAATCATGAGAACGTTTTAGCATTAAACTATAAGGAGGGTAAGAAAAAGGAACACACTATTAAAATCAGCAAAACACAAATTTATCATTTACCAAGGGAAGGGTAAAAAAAAAGGAACGTATGCAATCAAAGCTTTATCGATTTAGGGAGAGTAAAGAGAAGGACACAAAAAAAAATAACGACGAAACCCACACAGATTTATATTTACCTAGAATGGTGTGAAGACCAACCCTGGCCACGGGACAGTTAAAAGGACAAATGAACCCCAAGGGTTGCAGTTGCCAGTAGGCCAGCAGGTGCAGATCAGAATCAGGACAGGGAAAACCAGAATTTGGATCAGGACAGGACCACCAAAGGTTAAGACCAGCACCCGCAGTTCAGTTGTAACGCCTGCGCTACTCCCTCTCTGCAGCTAACAGTCAGGACCCCAATTGGGTTATCAATTTCACCGACAAAGTGCTTCGCCAGCACCTCAGCTTCCCAGAACCCCGATTGGGTCAGCAAATCTTCTGACAGAGTGTTCCGCAGCCCTCTGCTCTTAGTTACCTATTGAGTGCATTGGGTCAGTGACATGTCAGCTATTCGAACAAGTCGGACATATTAACTAGCTAAGCCTACTCTAGTTATGCCATTTTCCAGGGCAGTGTACAACCCCCCAATGTTGCAAGTGTAAGGATCCCCAATTTCAATTGGACAGAAGAGGAGGAGAGGTCATCACACCACCCCAAATTTTGTTACTTCAGCATTGAATATTAATTTTTCCTCCCCCACCCTATCAATTTACTTTCACATGACATCTGTATTTCACCTAACGATGGTTGTTCTATTGACAAATATATTGTAATATATTGTGTACAGTTTAGCTTCTTCTAGCAGGGTCAGAGGTTGTCTTCCCAAGCACATCTTGGCTGTGACCGTCTTTTGGCCTCTGTTCAATGACAAACGAGTTCAGTTCCTGGCTAGGCTGGGACATGCGTAAAAGGACTTTCAAGATGGAGTATTAGCACCTCCCAGGCCCAAAGATTGCGATACATGAAAAACAAAAGGAAACAGTTTTAGAACACAGAATAAATTAATACACTGTATACCATGAATTTCTACTCTATACCCATTACTTTTTTGTATCTATAGCATTAGGATAAGGCAGAACGAACAGCTTAGCAAAAGCAGCAGTACAAGCTTCTCGCATGTGAGAACATAGAGCAGCCATATTAACACTAGTGCGCAGAAGCAACAGATTCTCACCAAAGCTAAGAGTACGTCATGTCAAGTGAGGATGACAGACACATGCACAGTAGAAAATCCAGCGTAGCAGCAGCCATTTTTAGATGAAAGCGTATTACAATTAGTAAGACACATAAGCAAGCTTCTCTCGGACACCCGATTTTGATGTAAAATGTGCAAAATTAGTAAGACAGACATGTTGGTTACTTTATTAACGTTATTCGAGGTTCATGAATACAAGCAAGTCGCTTCATGTGCGAATCCTTGCTCAATCACTCACATATACTTGTTTTTACTTTTCTGCAGGTCATCCCAATGTATCTCAGCCCACAGGGGCAGGTTATCACATATACAACCTGTGATCAATTGCAATTAGTGTGTTTGTGTAAGGTTCAGGTTTTTCTGAGCCCAGGTTCAAAGTCTATGTTTGCTCTGTTAGAGGACATACACTGCAATTGCCACACTGGAAATGGCCCACCACCCTCAGGGAGCTCCATAAATTTGTCACTGTTGTTAGTGTGTATTCAGTCTTTCTGTAGACCAAAATGTCGGTCTTTTGTGGACCAGAACATCTTTTATACTCTTGCCTCTTTTGTGGGAGACCATGGGTTTCTAAATTAAGGTGTCCTGTTTTTTAGTTTTCTCTTAATGTGATTATTTACATATTTTTAATCTGTAATTTGTTTTAGTTCTTATAGTGTCCTCTGGAAGGGCTTCCCTGTTATTGCTTTTAGCTCTCTTTATTGCTTTTGTTCTGGTTTTTTTTATTGCAATACTTTCTATCTCAAACTCCTCTACTAGAGTCAATGCTTGGACTTTAATATCATGTAGGTCAGTACAGTTCATCCTCATTCATAGAAATTAGCCATATGGTAGGTTTTCCATCACATGCTTGGGGTAGAAGCTGTCAAAAGCTAAGCAAATAGTTTATTGCAATGGGCTTTTCATATGTCATTGTACTTAATCGGCTTTGATCTGGAAAAATCGTAACATCTAGGAACGTTATCTACTGTACGTGTGAATCTCAGCTGTTCTTTTAGAGTTCAACCAAGCAAAAAAAACATTTGTTATTTTTCTGTCCCCATATTGGCCTTGCTCTCCCATGAGACAACATTGGAATCACTTTATTGCATTTTATAAGTGGAATGTCCAAATGGGAATAAGTAACCAGTTCATGCTTGGTGTCTCTGGAATCACAATTTAAAATCCTAACTTATGGTAAAGTCAGATTTTAAATTGCAATTCAATGCCACTTTTAGAAGGTTGTCATTTTCTTGCCTTAGCCATTTCTTGGTACTGGCCTGTCTATCGTCACATGACTAGATGTAGCTGGAAGTTGGGCTTTTGTATTCCTCCTAGACAGCCGCTTACAATGTGGAGCTTATGTGTGATTGGATGAGCTATCACGGGTAGGATGGGAGGGTGGGGCTGGGCACAGGAAGTCAGGGCATATGTCACTTCGAAGGCATACCTGTAGAAGCTTCTCCCACTTTTAAGGGCACTATTTTGTATACCAACTGGACCTCAAACTCCAACTATTCATTACACTTCTGGACCTGTGGATGATCTGTTAGTAAGAAGGACTGTTGTGATTCTATAAGGACTGCCATTCTGCTGGACTACTGGTCTGAAGGCTGCTGCCTGCTGTACTGCCTTGCTGCCTGCTGCCCTCCTGATGGGTGAGAAGTGTTGTACCTGCATAACTTGAACCCAGAACCCAGTGTGACCCAACAGGCTAGTTGGATGGCCTCCTGATCTGAAGACTCAGGGACACTACAGGCATCCAACAACAGTGGAGTCACTCTGTGTTCTGGGTTCAAGTAATGCAGGTCCACTACATAAAAAGTCAAAAAAATGTATTTCAGTGTTTCATTACTAGACTTTATTTTTTTAAGCAAACAACGGTTAGTCTGCGAAACAGTGAAAGGGCAGAGATTTCATTTCATGTGCAGATTTAACAATCCTTCCGCTAACATTCACACTCTCCCTGATTATGCCTCCATAGGGGTGGACCTGTGTCATAGCACCATCTAAAAGCCCACCCACTGTGATCATTCTGTCTAGACACATCAACAGACATGTCTGATTTTACATATTGAAAAGAAAGCTTCACTGCTGATGCCACTTTTCCCATGCAGAGCCCAATCCTTTTGGGAACTTTCAGAGCCCCTCAGCTAAAACATATTTGGGGCTTGAGACCCACCGTTGTTTTTGCCATGTGTATGGCCCCAGAAATGCAAGCAGGCATCTAGCAGTGGTCAGCAACCTGGAAGCTGTGGTCCAGATGTGCTTGGAACATGAAGATGTGGACACGCACAGCCTGTATTTTATGAAGGTTGATGGGTTGGTTTGCTGTCGCGTGCAATCGGGGCTTCACTGTCTGGACTGAACAGTGTTGTAAATATGAATCAAAAAGAATGCAGCCCCTGGTTAGGGGTTGTCGCTCGGTGCACAGCGTTGAAAAACAAGTGAATGTTTATATCCTGTATTCAATTGAGTCACAAATTTAAAACAAACGATCGGTTTTCAAACAGTTTTTAATGATCACTTCACTTCAATGATCACTGGTCTTTCAAACGTTGAGATTTTCACAAAATTATAATTCAAATGTCCCACAGTTAGATCTCCAAATTAAATCCATAATCCCAATGCATTTCGGGCATCGGAGTTGCCCTTCCTCAGGGGATAAATCTACAATCAAAAGAGATAGTAATGGGCTCTTAGTAGGAAGTATCTCGGTGTGGCTGCTGGCTATAAGATAGGGACTATTCATGCTCTATGGAGGATGTGATAGGTTAAAAACGCGCGTCAAAAATCAACTAGGGTGCTTTGAGTGATTTAGAATAACTGCGGTAGTGAATGTGAACTCATGATGTTGTGGGTGATGCTAGTCTCCGGCATAAGTGAAGGATGGTAATGCAAAATGCATACACAGGTACGCAGTGAGATGGCAGCTCATTGAAGCAAGTGTATCAGGTTAAACTCATAAGGTGTGCATGTGAGGTGAATAATAAATAACTCGGGCGGTAAGTAAAAGTGCCACTGAATAAAGTTCCACGAAATCTATACAATGCGCGTGTCATGCAAAGTGAAAAACGTGAACTGTGGAGCGAGATAACAAGCAAGTTCTCACGTAGTCGAAGGATCAATGTGGATGCAACATTCTGTAAACGGATAAAATAAAGAATTTGCTGTTACAGAAATCGTACGAGTCAGGTGGACGTACACTAAACTGGAAGTCCACATAAAGCGGTACTTACGGGTGTGAAAGTCGGGGTGTACTAATATCGTCCAGTCCTCCGCATTGTGGTACGGCTGTGGGCTGTGTTGAGGAGCTAACGAACGGGTGACGCTCGCGTGGCGAGAATAGGTTAGTTCGTAAACGGTGTGGAAAAAAAGAAGATGGACTTGTTCCACACAATGAAGCATGGGCGCCATCTTAGAATGGGATGAAAAGTGCGTCGAGAGTAGGAGAAACTGGTGTATGGAGCCTAGAGGGTGTGATGAAATAAAGGCAATGGGATGTAAAAACATGAAAAGTAATACATTACAACATCAAGATGATGGACAAATAAATAAAGAAAGTGAATAAATGATGAACTGCAAGTCAATTGCCCAGGGTAAGGGTAGCAAAATTTATAGTTAGATTAAAAAAAAAGTGCATAATGGTGCTAGTGTCAGGTACACATATGTTCAATGCTGTAAACATTAAAGATAACACAGGTATTCCATCCTGTCGTTCATCCCGTGCAGCTGCATCGTGCATAAATAACAGATTCAGTAGTTCTCTCTTTGCAATAGTCTGTTTTTGTTGTGTGTACCCTTGTTAGGTTTGATGATCTCTAAGATGAGGAATTTCAATTGAGCAATGTTGTGTCTCTTCCAAAAAAAGGGTGGCAACTGTCGATCTCAAATTTTTGGTTCGGATATTGCTCTTGTGTTTCAATATTCTAATGCGGATTTTCACTCCCGTGTGCCCCACGTAGCATGACCCACAGGGACACTTCAACATATAAATGACGTTGGAGGTGTTGCACGTGGCGTTCAGTCTTAATTTAATTTTGATGCCTTTCATTGGATGGTTGAAATAATTGCCTCTGATGATGTTGTGGCAATTGCTGCAGTTTTAGCATGGTACCAAGCCTGTATATTGGGTGGGTGACTTGTATTCTGTCGATTTGGTGAGTAGATCTTAGAGATTACTGCCTCCAGTATATGCAAAAATAGGTTTGCTGTCATATAATCCCATGAAGTCTGGTTTGCTGCTCAGTAAAGGCCAGTGTTTGAGAATCATGTTGCAAAACCTGTGGCTCAAATGGAATATTTAGAAACCACTACTATCCGTTTATTGGAATCCTTCGTTTTCACTGTCAAGAGATCTTGTCCGTTGAGAGATTCACATCTTGTTTTAGCCGATCTCAGGATCTCTTCAGGATATCCACGGTCTCTGAATCTTGTCAGCATTGCATCAATTTGTTGGTCACACTTAGTGGGAGAAGAAACTATGCGTTTAACTCTGAGTAGTTGTGCGAAAGGTAAGTTGTTTTTGAGGCTCGGTTTGTGAAAGCTATTATAATGCAGAATGCTGTTGCGATCAGTAATTTTGCGGAAAAGGTTAGTTGAAAGTTTGCCGTCATTAGGTTGAATTTCGACATCCAAGAAATGGATTAATCGTTGGTTAAGTTCCCACGTAAATTGAATGCGTTCATCGATGGTGTTGATATGTTGTAAGAAGTCTTCTAGGATGTGCGCTGTGCCTGCCCATAAAATGAAAATGTCATCTATAAATCTGAGGAAGATTTTACTGTGTTCTTGCCAAATGGGTTGATTGAATATATGTTGTTCTTCGTAATGTTTCATGAACAAATTCCCGTACGCAGGAGCTGCGCAATTGCCCATGGACGTACCACATAGTTGAAGGTGTCATTTGTCATTCCACTCAAAATAACTGTGATATAATGTAAACATTAGTAGTTCCATAAGGAAGATCTGAAGGTCTGTATCCATTGAAGAATTGAGTAAGGTTTGTTCAATGGCTTCTATTCCAAGATTGTGAGGGATCGAGGTATATAAGGACTTCACGTCCACTGTACATAGCCAGAGTTCATCTTCTGTTGGTATGGAAATAGCATTGAGTTTATTAAAGAAGTCGGAGGTGTCTCTGATGTAAGACTGGATGGTGATCACGAATGTTGCAAATGTCTGTCAATGAACTTGCCGACGGGCTCATGGATACTGCCTCTGGTCGATACGATGGGTCTGAAAGGAGGTTTTGGAGGATTTTTATGGATTTTCGGCAACATGTATAGGAATGGTGCCTTGGGATTCTCCTGAATGAGAAACTTCTTTGCTCTCTCGGTGATGGTACCATTGTCTACCGCATGGTAAACAATCTTTGTTTAGTGCTGATGCAAACTCTTGTGTGGGATCTCCATCTAGTTCAACATAAGTGTTGGTATCAGACACATGTAATGCAACTTGTTCTTGGTAGTAAGTGCTGTCTATGATTACAAGGGCGCCACCTTTGTCCGCAGTCCGGCAAATAAAAGATGGATTGTTGGCTAGTTTTTTCAAGATGCTTCGGTCTTTCGTTGTAAGGTTATGATTTTTGATCCAGATGTGCTTGGCTCAGGCACATGATTGCCTGTACAGTACACATGCATGCAGCTACCACCATTTTTTGTGATCCCCAGCCTGTCAACCACCAGTATAGGAAGCAGCTCTAGTTAGGAGAAGGTCCGGCAATAAAAGGTAGCTAATAACAAGAAAATAAATCTAAATCAGGAAAACAAAAAACAAACAGAAACAAGAGTCAGGCATCCCTTTTCGTAGGAGTCTTGTGCTGCTGAACATCAAGGATGATACTCTCAATTCCACCTCCTGACACTTTATATCATACTTGCAGATTATTTGTCATCCCAGCATTGTGTATTTATCACTGCTTTCCTATCTTTCGCTCTTTCTCCTTCTTTACCCCTTTTCTAAATGTTTTTTTATCAATGTGAAGATAACAAATAAGCTCCTGTTGCCAAGAAGTGGCGCCCACCACCGGCAACGACTGGCACAAATTAAGTATTGGGTGATGGGAACCAAATATATATCAAACACCAGAGGGCATGGCTAGGACGCCGTTTAAGATGGCCATCTAGTTGTGAGTCTCACAACTCACCCAAACTGCCAATGTTCTAATTGCAGCTCCAGCTTCTTCTTAACATGTAAATGGAATGTTATTAGGCAGCAGAACATCCTAGGACCTGCAGGAATTGAGTCCAACAGTTTTCCCTGCATTTTATGCCTGAAATGAGTAGTTGGCTTTGCTTGAATTGTGGATTTTTACGACATCAGGAAAATCCTATCCAGTGTTGTTCAGCTGGCCCTGTGGGAACTCTGCAAGAAGTGCACCAGTGAGTTATTTGATGCTCCCACTACTCTTTACATTTTGACCCTAAGGGATCTTCTTTTTCACTTCACTTGAGACCTCAAGCCTCTTCATTCACCACCCTAGTTCAGTTACCCCAAAACCAGTCACAGGGTGCATGTTTCCAGTACAGGAAAGACTTGGCTTGGCAGTTTGGGTTGGACTTTTCCCATGGGGCAGAGTCAAGACTGATTTGCATATGGCTGGGTCTCAACTGGGGTGGCGAAGTGAGCCAAAGAGCGATGATAGATCTGTGACTTGGGATGAGTATCTGAAAAGTGTGAACGCTCAGTCCATCATCTCCTTCTGTTTGATTTGTACACCCTAAGTTGGCAAGGTATGCCCAGATGTGGGTTCCTTGCTCAATTTGCCACTGGATTCAAGCTAGCCTGGCTGATGAGGGGTGCTACCCGGTACCAGGATGCTTCATTCAGGTCCACGGAAGACCTGGTTTGGCAGTTTGGGCAGGACTGTTCTTATGAGGCGCAGGGTCAAGACTGATTTGCATGTGACTGGGTCTGGACATAGGTAGAGAAGTAAGCTAAAGAACGATTTAGGATTGAACCCAGATCTGTGACTGGGGGCGTGTGTCTGAAAAGTTTCATTGCTCTGTCCATCATCTCCTTTTGTAAAGTAAAACATTTCTCTCACAAGATATATCCACAACTATGGCTAAACGTAAGAAGGAGTTCCTTGAACTTCATCCCACTATGCGCACATTAGGTTTTTATTAGTTTAAAAAAAAGTTTCACCGCAACAACAATCAATTTGATACAGAATTCAAATTTGCACAGCGGTCATCCAATCAACAGTCATAGCTAGTTAGTGGTCCCACTATTCATTGTCATCTTAAGCAAGTGGAGCCTGCATATACACCCTCCAGTTTAGCTCCCGCTATCCATATGCGATTATTGTGATAAGTTACCCAATAAGGGTCCATCATTGTCTAATGTCCAAAGGCATGACTGTGACACTTAAACCAAACAATATAGTAAAAAATAAGCCAACCCACTTCTCCACCTCCCTCCTAACCCACCCATGTCCCCTGGTGCGTCCTAAACTAACATTATTCAATGAAATATAGTGCAACATTTCACTCAGCAATGTTAGTACAGTATATGCTAGCCCCTACTTGTTCAGCTACAATAATCATTCAACAGTATTTACAGAAATTCTAGAGGGCACATGTGATTCAGGGCGACACCGCTTGCACAATCAACTCCAAGCTTGCATCTGAATCTACCTCTGGTGCTTGCAGCAATACTACTAGGGCCTCCCAGGCCCTTGCGGCCACTAGGGCCTTATCCCCATTAGTCCGCCTGGCGGTATGAAACTGGACCGTACTTTCGCTCGTTGACCATCTAGTTAATTCTGCTTTCCATCTCTTGATGCTGGGTCCTCGTGCGGCTTTCCAGTGCAATGTGATGCCTCTCTTGGCCAACAACAATCCCAAATCTAGAAACTTGCTCGTAACCTTTGTTTTGGTTGTGTGGGGAAACCAATAAAGTAATCAAGTACCCATGTCAGGCTCTATTTGTCGTTCCGTGACCACACAAAGCAGCTTGATCACTTCTTCCCAATACGTTCCCATTTGCGGGCAATCCCACATCATATGGTTAAACTCTGCCCTGTCTAAATTACAGTACGGGCACTTTGCTGTGTCTATTTTAAAATATTTGTTAATCCTGGCAGGAGTGAGATACACCCTATGTAGTATAAAGAAGTGTACCATTTGTATTCTGGCATTTCTGGTGCTTTTCCACACTCTTTTAGCTATTTAAGCCCATGTTTTCTCGGGAATCTCCATACCCAGATCCATCTCCCACTTCTGTTGCAGGTCTCTCAATGGTTCCATCACCTCGCCTATCATGCGCCTATATAATCATGTAATTGCTTTGAAGGTCCCTGCTGCCATTATTAAGGCCTGACACGCCATAGACGTCCGCCGCTCCGACAGTCCCTCCCACCAATGGCGCTGTATTTCTGATACTAGGGCTGAATGAAGCAAGAAATCTCCACAAGGGAGGCCATATCTGTCCTGCAAGGCCTGGTAGGGTAATAGGGCGACATCTTCATATAAGTCCTCCGGGACTTGTATCCTCAGTTTTTCCCACATGGACAGCGCAGTCCAATCCCCCCATGTGGAAACGCAGCACACATGGCCAAAGGTATCTCCGGGGCGTATGGATGGTAATCCCAGCTCTGTGCTGGCTCCGGTTCCAGCATAACCTCATCGTCCGCATATTCCCGAAGCATAGCTGCTGCTGGAGGATTATAGAAGACAATACGTGTTGTGAGATCCCGTGTCCGTCTCAGCCGTCTGGACCCCGAAACTCCAGTGCCACTGTCTGAGTAAGCCACTGCAGCTGAGCCGCTTAGTAGTATAATTGAAAATCCGGCACAGCCAATTCCCTATCAGCCCTCGGGCGCATCAGCATGTCTAATGCAACCCGCCTTCTACCAGGCGCCCAGATAAACCCCCAATCATTGAACGGATCTGTCGAAAAATAGACATCGGGATCCAAATTGACAATGTCCTAAAGGAATACAACAACCGGGGAAGCGCTACAATTTTCAATAGCACTACTCGCCCAGCCACCAAAAGCTACAAGTTTCCTCAAAATGCTAAACTACCTCTGAGACCTCGCACAGCTCTGCCTACATTGCATTCCAACAAATCAATGGGTGTATGGTAGATGTTGGTGCCCAGGTAAATCAAACAGCGAGATTCCCACCTTATGCTGTTAGTGTGAGAGAGGTCTGCATCCGACGGGGCTACCGGGAATGCCCCGTTCACCTCAAGCCCTGAAACCCTACCAAAACCATGAAGGAGTTTCACCGCTCCCTCTAGGGCCTCCGTTGTGTTTGCTAGAAACATAAGAAAGTCATCGGTATAGAGTGATATATACTGCACAACCCTGTATAAGCCAAGCCCAGTATATCGTCATCCCAGTCTGGCATGTGCTGCCAATTTCTCTATGGCCAGTGCAAATAACAAGGGGGAGAGCGGGCACCCCTGTCTTATTCCGCGCCATATTGTGCAAGAGGAGTAGATCAGGGCCCCAGTCCGAACCCGATTTGTATAGAATTTCTGTCCACCCCACGAAGGCATCTCCAAGACTGAATATGCACATAACTCGAAAGAAGTATGGCCATTCCAGGCTGTCAAACGCCTTCTCAATGTCTACCGAAAGAATGGCAGCAGAGGTAGTAGAGCAAGAGTCCTCCCCCAATATGCGAAGCAGACGCCACACACTGGTGGCAGTATTCCAAGTTGGGATAAATCCCACTTGGTCTTGGTGAACCAATTGTACCGTGTGTGGGAGCAGTTGTGTTGCAAGAATTCTGCTCAGGATTTTATAATCGGACGAAAGCATGGACAAGGGGCGATAGGCTGTTTTATCAGAGGGGCTCTTCCCGGGTTTCAGTAATGGAATAATGACGGCCTCTCGGGTAGAGGTTGGCAGTATTCCAACCTTTTTCACCTCGTTAAAGACAGCCAAAAATTTAGGAGCCAAAAGATCAACATAAATTGAATGAAACTCTATTGGTATCCCATCCTTTCACGGCATTTTGTTGCGCGCCATATACTTATTCGCACTCCGAATTTCACCCAGCATGATCTCCTGTCCTAGCAAATTGGCCTGTGTCTTTTGCAGTAGTCCTATATTTGTGAAGAATTCCCCATGGATTCCCCATCAACCTGTAACTTACTCCGATACAACTCTGAATAGTAACCCAAAAAACGCCGATTAATCCCCTGTTGGGTATACACCGGATCTTCCGTTGGGGTATCCAGTTCTAGTTTGGGCATACCTCGGCAGACTGGATTAGCCAACCATGCCAACAGTGTGCTTTCCTTATCTTGTTCTGGGTGCTCATGTGCCAAGTATTTCTAATGGTCGAAACAACGCAACCTCTCTACTTGTACTGCCACTGCCTATCTAGCATCTGAAATCTCCGAGTGTTCGTCAGGGCACACGGGGTAGGCTCTTTATGCTGCACGCAAGCACTGTTCTGCTGTGTCTACGTCCTGTAATAACGTCTTCAGCACTTCCGCACTCCCACCATATGAGCGATACACAGTCCTTTCACTACAACTTTGAAAGCATCCCATTCAATTGCCGTTGACAATGCTGTTCCCTCATTTTCAGTAAAATGCTGAGTTATTCCTGCCCCGACCGCCTCTGCGAAGACCTGGTCTTCCAGCTCCTCTGGTCGCAATCTCCAAGTCGAAACCACAGGCCGCTCCGGACCCCATTGAAGTCTCAACAATAATGGTTTTTGATCTGACAGTGTTCTTGTAAGGTATTCACTGTGTCCCACCTTAGCATGTATCTTAGGGCCCGATGTAGGTAATCCCAGATTACCACTTCTTAAATACCGAATCATACCGGCAATGGGGATGTAGGTATTTTTACTGAATTAATTACCGAATCGGTAAAAATCGGTAATTACCGATTCGGTAATTACCGAATCAGTAATTACCGAATCCTGCCAGGGGGAACAGGGTGTCACTTTGAAACCCTGTAGCACCCCTGTTTTGGCTTGTGTGCAATGTGACACACATACATGCCCTTTGGGCATGTATGTGTGCCACATGGCACAGGTGTACATGCACAGATGTACATGTACACAGGAATTCCTTATTTACCACCCAATTGTATTGGGTGGTAAATAATGAATTCTTAGAGGCCTCTAGCACTGTCAACAGTGCTAACTACATTAGAATTTACAGATTCAGTATTTTTACCGAGTCTGTATTTACTGATTCGGTAATTTTACCGATTCGGTAAATACAGAATCGGTAAAAATACCGAATCTGTAAATAAATGTCTTCTACATAGGAAAAGGCATTTACCGGTTGGTAACGGCCGAATTCGGCCGTTACCGACCGGTAATTGCCTACCTACATCGGGCTGTTTGTGCGTGGTATTGCATCTAAACGGAACATGAAATTCATGCAATGCCAATAAAAAAGAATAATCTCATTTGCCCGGGTGCTGCGCCATGGGTCTATCAGACCCCATCTACTCTGCCAGTCTCATCTAGCTTTGGAAATTCTGTGTATGGGCACCTCAGGAAATGGAGGGTGGGATCGATCCATGACTGTGTCCACTATAGAGTTGAAATCTCCTCCCATAATTAACGGACAAATCAAATATCGCGCTAACTTCCCTGATAAATGATTAAAAAAGGCCGGCTGATCTACGTTGGGAGCATATACACTACACAACACCACATCTTTATCATTAAGGCGACCCACTACTACCAAGAATCTCCCCATTGGGTCCACCAAATGTTGTGTTGGCTAAAAAAGGACCCAGTTCTTAGGATGAGCTATGGGGTGCCCTCTACCAAATACCACCTCTCCAGGAGCTCTCTCATCACCTCCAATCTGCTAGGGCAGGAAGTTCATCAGCGGGACAGTGGTGTTCTCAGAGAGCACCCCTTCTCCCCAGCCAGGACCCTGCCCGGCAATCTCTCTCAGCTCGTGATCTGAAACAGACCTGGTAGTTCCCGTACCGGTAGAAGATTCGCAGCACTCCTCTCAACCGCGCCTCACCAGCAATTGGAGTTCCCCCTTATATGATGATCTAGGGGAGCCGACCCAGCCACTGTTGGGAAACCACCTTGATTCACCTCCAGTCTCAGAGTCCGCCGTCTGCTGGTGCAGCCAAAATGGCACCCATGTCCGTTCCTGGCAGCTTAGGCAAAGGCAACAAGCCAGGGCTTGAACAAGGACCCCCCCTGAACCTCACTCACAAAGGCGGACACAGGCCCACCAGCCAGTTGTTTTTTCCGGCTCCACGGTCTTCAGCGCTATCGGGCATCCCCACAGGCAGTCCAGCCTCTGCAGCAGTCAGGTCACAGCGACCCTGGTTCAGCCGGCGCTCTGGGGGTCCCACTGATGATGCAGGCAGGTGAGGCAAATCGCGACCGCAGGATCCCCTACGGGATCAGAAGATCGGCTCCGTACGCTCTTCCAAGCTAACTACGGGCGCCAATCCGCCACGACTAGTGCCATTTTGGGAAAGTGCAAGCCGGGTGCTCCATCTTGCTCGATCCCCAGCTGACAGCAAGGGCTCAATCTCGCCGAGGACCGCCGTCCATGATTCCCTGGGCCAGCGGTTATAGTCTCAGGCCCTTGAATGTTGATCACCGGCTCTCAGGACAGGGTAATCAGTGTGGACGGCGCGAAGCTCCGGGCTCACGCGTCCGTCCTCATCGGCTCTATAGCCACGTCCCCCACATTAGGTGCTTGTTATGGATTATTTCATCCATGCACATTTAAAGTTATGTTTCAGAACGATACTACAACCTTTGAGGATCTAGCTGAAAAGTTATGAATTCTCATTTAACGGTTTCAATGGATACTGCTGGTCCCTCCTCTTCACACTGACTTTTATGCCATGTTTCAATGTGTTTATAACTTTTATTATCTTCTTTACAGGTTGGTTATTAGTTCTTGGTTATTAGTTGTTTAAATAAGTTCTGTTTACTTCCCATACCGGTCATATTGATTCCTCCTGCGCATATTTCCTTTCCGTCTATGTAGTGTTCCAGTGTGGTGCGTTGTTCCATCTGTGTGTCACCACCCACTTTCTTTTTTGTTGTATATAATGTACAAAATCAGTCCTGCCATGCACTGTTTTCTATTGTTGTATTCATCAATCTTATCCCTCCCTTCATCATTGTTCACAATTTCATACTCCTATTATTTTCCTGTTTCTTTGCTTTTTCCTTTCCTAACCCTTTTTCCCCCCGTTGGTTATCATCTTGTACTCATATTAATTTCCTTCATTCTCCTTTTTCTTTTTTCTCTCTATGTTCATTGTTGTTGATTGTGTAGATTTTTATTAATATGCTGATTGCTACAGTCAGAGTTGTAACCTGGAATGTAAAGGGTTATGTTAACCCTGTTAAAAGGCAGAGAGTTGTATCTCCATTCGCTTCCTACACAGCTAACATAGTCCTTCTCCAAGAAACACATCCCTGCAGAGGCAGATGCTTTAAAATTAAATGTAATTGGGTGGTTTCATTTTTATTTCTCCTAATGAGAAACATTTTGTAATTATTTTATTCACTAAAATGTAATGTTATTACTCAAAAAATGGACTTGGAAGGCAGATGGTTGATTTAATTGTGTATCAATATTATTCCACCAACTGTTCTTAATATCTTTGCTCCAATCCAACCCGATTATTCTTTCTGCCCTAATATAGCTAAAAAATGTCTTCAGTTTAAAGATGAATTTTTAATTCTAGGAGGTGATTGCAATCAGACTCTTGACCCATTTATAGATCAAAAATCTCAGGTTCATAATAGACTCCATAAGGGAGAAGCCACCATTGTGGTCATCCACATAGCCGGGAAGCCGCCTCACCAATGCTCGTCATATCGGCCAATATAACTCCTTAATGTAGAGACCAAGGTTTTGGCCAAAGCCTTGGCATCAAGACTACTTGCGGTACTGCCAGACCTGGTGCACAGGGATCAGTCTGGGTTCATGCCGCACAGGAGCACCAGACCGAATCTGCATCGGTTATATGGGGTCCTATATATGACAGAGGGGGAGATGATACCCCAACGGCATTGATGGCGCTGGACGCCTCAATGGCCTTTGACATTGAATGGCCAAATCTGTTTCAGGTTCTGCAGCGCCTTGGCTTCGGTACGATGTTTTGCAGTTGGGTGGGCCTCTTATGTGAACACCCAGTGGCTAGAGTGCAGGTGAATGGAGCGACGGCTTGTGCATTTCCCCTGCGCAGAGGCACCAGGCAGGGATGTCCAATGTCCCTGCTTCTTTTTGCTCTGGCCCTGGAGCCGTTGGCCCACTGGACCTGGAAGGACACGTCGTTTTGGGGCCTGTCCCTCACGGATGAGTGGGAGGAGCGTATATAGTTATACGCTGACGATATTGTCCTCTATATGGCTCGCTCATATAACTCAATGGCACAGGCACTCCATCTTTTTGAACTTTTTGGCAGCTAATCCGGGTATACAATTAATTGGACCAAATCATTGATCTACTCCCCTGCCCGGCCCTTCCCCAAGAATGCCATCCTGATGCCCTGCCTCGATAGTCACCGAAGGATTTAAATACTTAGGGGTGTATGTTACCAGGGACAGAGCGGAGTTCTTTAGCAAGAACCTGGAGCCCCACTTGGTGTGTTTGGCATCGGATGTTACCCATTGGCGAACCTTTCCTCTATCCCTGATGGGGCGCACCACGCTTTTTAAGATGCTGGCACTGCCACGCCTGCTTTATATCCTACATAATTCGCTCTATCTGATCCCAGCAGGGGTGTTTAAGCGCATTGCCTCATCACTGCGGACGCTGCTCTGGGAGGGGGGGAACCTGAGAATAGCGATGCCAAAGCTCATGAAAGGGGTGTACTTTGGGGGGATGACCCTCCTGGACATGCAATTGTACTACTGAGCCTCACAATTGCAGGTGGTTAATGACTGGGTCTACGCCTCGCGGTCTGAGCCTGCCTACTGGGTCGATAGGCATGTCATGCCGGGGGGCTGCTGTGAGCCTCTATTATACGAGTGTAGGCAATGCAGAGATCTTCCATTGCATACGCGAGTAGTCCTGCAGTACTGGAGGGATGCTAACAAATTCTTGGGTTGGGCGGGCACTCTAACAGGCAGGACTCCTCTCTGGTTCGGGGACCCGCTGGCCGAGGTCTCCAGACTAACTGGCTTCAAGGGCTGGTGGCTTATTGGGATTGACTACCTGGGCAACGTGTGGAAGGGGCACGCTCCCAGATCCTTTGCCTATCTCCAGAAAGAATATCAACTGTGCGACTCCCAACACTACCATTACCTGCGCCTCACACATAGCCTACGAACACACATACACGCGGACTCCTCGCTTCCAGAATACTCTCCCCTAGAGGACAGACTCCTTCTAGACCCAATCCCTGAGAAACCCATATCTACCATCAAGCTCATCAATAATATGCCGGACCCCTGATGACTCTGCGGGAACGATGGGAGGGTGACATTGGTAGCCTTGAGGATGAGGATTGGCAGGATGCCCTGCAAAGTCCCTGTGAAATAGCGATTAGAATCAGTTTCAGCCTGGTGCAATTGAAAATCTTGCATCGGGTGTACTACCCGCGTACCCACTTGTTCTCCTGGGGGAGGTGCCTGACTCTTTTGTGTGTGCAGGGTTGTCAGGAAGAGGGGACCTTTTTCATATACCGTGGAGCTGTCCGTACATAGTGCCCTATTGGACGAAAGCGGTACAAAAGGGGGTGGTAATGGACGGAGCCTCTGAACTAATCAAACACTCACACCCAGTCAAAAGATCTGGGTTTAATCCATCACCGTTCTTTAGCCCACTCTGCCACCCCAGTTCAGACATGGCTATATCAAATCAGTCTGAAGTTCAAGTTCAAGTTCGGAGATTTGGATAGCGCACTACTCACCCATAGGGTTTCAAGGCGCTTTAGGGAGGGGGGGTGCTTTCCTTGTCGAATATCCAAGTTTTTAGTTGCTTTCTGAAGGTGAGGTGGTTCTGTGTAAGGCGGAGGTGGGTGGGGAGAGAATTCCAGGTTTTGACTGCTAGGTAGGAGAAGGATCTTCCCCCCATGGTGGATTTATTGATGCGCGGAATAGCGGCGAGGGCTTGATTGGACGATCGTAGTTGGCGGGAGGGGGAGTAGAAGGACAGTCGCATGTTGAGGCAATCGGGTCCTTGGTCGTAGAGGGCTTTGTGTGCGTGGGTGAGGAGGCGGAACGTTATTCTCTTGTTGACGGGGAGCCAATGGAGGTCTTTGAGGTGGTCAGAAATGTGAGCTTGCTGAGGAATGTCCAATATGAGTCTGGCTGAGGCGTTTTGGATACGTTGGAGTTTTTTCTGTAGTTTGGCTGTGGTTCCGGTGTAAAGGGTGTTTCCGTAATCTAGTCGGCTGGTGACCAGTGCGTGGGTGACTGTCTTTCTTGTTTCGGTGGGGATACAACGGAAGATTTTTTTGAGCATGCGGAGGATGTTGAAGCAAAATGATGAGACTGCGTTGGCTTGTCTGGTCATCGAGAGGGAGGAGTCCAGGATGAAGCCAAGGTTACGTGCGTGATCCGTAGGGCTGGGTGCGGTTCCCAGGGCTGGTGGCCACCAAGAGTCGTCCCAGGCAGAGGGGGATGATCCTAAGATGAGGACTTCCGTTTTGTCCGAGTTCAGTTTTAGGCGGCATTCTTCAGGTTAGTTTTGGCGGTGTTTGGGTCTTTGGTGAGGGATAGGATCAGCTGAGTGTCGTCTGCGTAGGAGATAATGTTGCGGTTGTGTTGTCGTGCTATGGATGTGAGGGGACTCATGGATACGTTGAAGAGGGTGGGACTGAGTGATGATCCTTGTGGTACGCCGCAGATGACTTCGGTGGCCTCTGATTTAAAAGGGGGGAGGCGGACTCTCTGGGTTCTTCCGGCGAGGAACGAGGTGATCCAGTCCAAAGCTTTCCCTTGTATTCCGATGTTGCTGAGGCGTTGTATGAGGGTGCTATGACAGACTGTGTCGAAGGCTGCGGAGAGGTCGAGTAGAATGAGGGCAACTGTTTCTCCATTGTCCAGTAGTGTTCGAATGTCGTCTGTTGCTGCGATGAGGGCGGTTTCGGTACTGTGTTTGGTTCGGAAGCCGGACTGTGAAGGGTCGAGGGATTTGTTGGATTCGAGGAAGGTGGCGATTTGACTGTTGACGGCTTTCTCAATGACTTTGGCAGGGAATGGGAGGAGCGAGATGGGGCGGTAGTTCTTAAGTTCAGTGGGATCTGCTGTGGGTTTCTTCAGAAAGGCGCTGAGTTCGGCATGTTTCCAGCTTTCCGGGAAGGTAGCGGAGTTGAAGGAACAGTTGATGACATCGCGGAGATGGGGTGCGATGATGGAGTCTGCTTTGTTGAAAATGTGGTGGGGGCATGGGTCGGTTGGCGATCCTGAGTGGATGGAGTTCATAAGGCGGATGGTGTCTTCGGTGGTGATTGGGTTCCAGGCGCACAGGTTGTTAGAGGGCAGTTTTGGTTCGGAGGTGGGTGGGGGGGACTTGTCTTCGGACTGGTTTTCAAAGCTGTTATGTATATCGGCGATTTTGTTGTAGAAGAATGAGGATAGAGAGTCGCAGAGTTCTTGGGAGGGAGTGATGTCGTTGGTGCCGGCGGTGGGGTTGGTAAATTCTTTGACGATGTTGAATAGTTTCTTGCTGTTATGGGCATTTTTGTCAAGTCGGTCCTTGAATGCTGATTTCTTGGTGGATCGGATCAGTTGGTGTTGTTTGCGGGTGGCGTTCTTGAAGGTGGCCAGGTTCTCAGAGGTTGGGTTTTTTCTCCAGGCTTTCTCGTGAGTCTGACAGATCTTCTTGGATTTCTTGAGGTCATCGTAGAACCAGGGGGCTTTTTTGCTACTTTGTTTGAAAGGATGGTTCTTCAAGGGTGCTAGTACGTCGGCGCTGTGGCTGATCCATTGTGTGAGGTTGGTGGCTGCTTGGTTTGGGTTCGATGATATGGCAGGGGGGTTTTGGTGGAGCGAAGTGAAGAGCTGGTCGGTGGTGATTTTGTTCCAGTTTCTTCGAGGAATAGGATGTGGGGGGTTGTGGGTCGTGGTCTTTTTGTAGCTGAAATGAACGCAGCTGTGGTCCGTCCAATGGAGGGCTGTGGTGTGATCGAAGGAGATGTGCTTGCTGGAGGTGAAGATAGGGTCGAGCGTGTGTCCGGCAAAGTGGGTGGGGGTGTCGACAAGTTGTTTGAGTCCGAGATTGTTCAGGTTGTCCACAAGGGAGGTGGTGTTGCTGTCGTTTTTCTTTTCCAAATGGAAGTTGAGGTCTCCTAGTAGAATGTAGTTCTCGGAGGTGAGGGCATGTGGGTTGATGAAGTCAGTGATGTCTTCACTGAATTGTGTGCGGGCCCTGGTGGTCTGTAGATGAGGGTGCCTCTGAGTTTGGTCTTGAGGTTGGTGTGGATCTGAAAGTGAAGGTGTTCGGCGTTAGCGAGGTTATCATTGGAGCTGGTTGTGATGCGGATGGTGTTCTTATGCACGATGGCGATGCCTCCTCCTGTTTGGTTGATGCGGTCCTTTCGGATGATCTTGTAGCCGTCCGGGATGGCTATGGCGTTGTCGGGTGCTGAAGAGGTGTTCATCCAGGTTTCTGTAAGGAAGGCGACGTCCGTTAAAGTAGTGTCAAGTAGGTTCCAGAGTTCAATGGAGTGTCTGTGGACCGAGCGGGTGTTGAGCAGGATGCACTTTAGATGGTTGGTGTCGGAGCTCTGTTTGGAGTTTGTGGATTTGGTGTGGGTCCTGATGCAGTTGAATTTGCAGGAGTGGCAGGTGAAGGGTCCATGGTTGTGTCCTGGGGCAGCTTGGTAGCATTGTGGTGTGCGGCCGTGGTTAAGAGCTGAGAGGGTTGCAGCATCGTATGATATGCGGGCGGAATGGATTTTGCGGGGGCCAGGGGGTATGGCCCTGGGCGCGGTCCAGGCGCGGACGGGTGTAGACGGGATTACCTTTGGCGCACCTTCAGGGGGCGCGACTGCTGCGCGTGAACGCTGCGCGTAGAGGCATCTGTGCCTCATGGGAACAGTCCAGCCCGAACTGCCAAGCCATGCCTTCCCTGGACCGGAAACAAGCTTCCGAGGACCAGTTTCTGGCATTCCAGCCGTCTTCAGCCCGGCTTCCTTGAATCCAGTGGCAAAGTGAGCAAGGGACTCACGTCTGAGCATATACTGCCACACTTATGGTGGCCAAAAGCGGTACAAAAGGGGGTGGTAATGGACGGAGCATCTGAACCAATCAAACACTCTGGGTTTAATACATCACCCTTCTTGAGCCCACTCTGCCACCCTAGTTCAGACATGGCTATATGCAAATCAGTCTGACCCTGTGCCTCATGGGAACAGCCCAGCCCGAACTGCCAAGCCATGCCTTCCCTGGACCGGAAACAAGCTTCCGAGGACCGGTTTCTGGCATTCCAGCCGTCTTCAGCCCGGCTTGATGGATTAAACCCAGATCTTTTGACTGGGTGTGAGTGTTTGATTGATTCAGATGTTCCGTCCATCACCACCCCCTTTTGTACCGCTATTGGACGAAAGTAACACAAACAATGGCAACTGTAGTGGGGTCGCTGGTACCGGTGGAGCCTAGGTGGCTATTGCTAATGATTAAAGTAGCCACTGACAGGTCCATATACAATGAGATTTGGTTAGCAACAGCGGCAGGGGTGGCGAAACGGAACATAGCCAGTAGCAGTGGGATCAGTGGATGAGAGACCTGGACGGGTGCCAGAGGGCGGAGGAGACTATTTATAAGTCGAGAGAATGTGTGAAGAGATGGAAAAGATTGTGGGGCCCCTGGTGCAGATATCGGGCCGAGCGGGCAGGGGTGGGATAAGGAGGAATGTATTAGTTGCCCATTTCACGTTTGGTGTGTCCTTTCAAGTAAATGTACTGCTGATTTTCTGTATGTCTTCTGATCACTGCTATGGATCGTATGAGATCTTGAGCACATTTAATAAAAATATATCCCAATAAAAAAAAAAATCTCAGGATCAATTTATCCCTCACAAAGCACACAAGCAATTTCACTCTGTTATTTCCCAGAATACCCGGCTAGATGCATGGGGTCTATATAACCATACAGCACAAGAGTTCCCTTTTTTATTCTCCACCGCAAGGTTCCCTCTCTCATTTGGATTATGTTTTTCTTAGCAAACCATTAGCAGAAAGTCTCATTGATTCCATTATTAAGCCTATTGTTATCACTGATCATTTCCCAGTTGTTGCAAATCTGATCTCCTCCCAGCACATCCCAAATCAAATAGATGGAGAGTAAATGATTCTCTTTTACTTGACCCTAATTTTCTCTATCTCATGCACTACTTTTGCAGATGATTTTCTTGCACTTAATTCAGGTTCAGCCACTAGTCGTCATCTATGATGGGATGCCTTTAAACAGCGCCTCAGGGGTTTATCATTGACTTTGTTTCCTAAAACGAAGAAACACTTTGCTAAACAACAGGACTCCTTATTAACTTCCATTAAATGCTTAGAAGTCCAATTATATACTTCATCCTCAGACTTTAATTTACAAGAACTTGTTCACACTAAACTATATTTTAATAAAATAACTACTGAGAATGCGTGTTCCTCACTACTATGTAGCAGTGCCCGTTATTATGGTGGGCGCATAAAGTAGCAAAACTTCTAGGTTAATATTTAAAGGTTAAGAAACAACACGCTTCTATCAAAGCTGTTAATTTATCTGACGGGAAATATTTATTCAAAGATCAAGGAATTTTAAGGGAATTTAAAACTTTTATAAAGATTTGTATACTCCCAAATCTCCTGCTCATACTTCTCTTATTGAGTGTTACCTTAATGCCTTTCCCCTCCTTCCATGACTCTCTTAATTTTTCAGCCCTTGAATCAGAGTTATCAATCTCAGAAGTATTCAAAGTACTTCAATCTCTTGAGAAAGGCAACACTCCAGGCCCAGATGGTTTTACGGTGCAAATGTACTTACACTTTTCTAATACACTACTTCCTAAACTTCTAAAATTGTTTACAAGTTTTCATACTGTTGGCAAAGCTGCAGGTACATTGCAGTAGGCAACAATTTGTCTTATCCCCAAGGTGGGTCAAGATCCTTTGCAGTGCAAAATATATCGTCCTATCTCCCACGTCAATGTAGATTACAAAAATTTGGGCAAACTATTGGCTTTGAGGCTTGAACCTTTTCTACTCAAATTCATGGTAAAGAATAATCAGCTTTTGTATAATGTACTTAAAAAAGCTTCTTCTCATCCCTATTCTTTAGCTGCCATTGCTATTGGTGTGGAAAAATGATTTGATATAGTAGACTGGTCCTTTTTACTTAAGTCTCTCACTTGACATGGCTTTGGCCCTAATATTATTTTGCTTATATCTATACTTTATATGGCCTAATGGCTTTTGTGCTGATCAATGTACGTGTTTCCCAATCCATCCCATTACAAAGAGGAGTTCATCAAGGTTGTCCTTTATATCCTCTGTTAATTGTTTTAGCCCTTGAACCCTTTTTATCTCAAATTCGACACAACAACCTTATACCAGGTTTTCAATATGATGAGAATAAGCATTTGAAGCTTTCTTCCGATGTGGATGATATTCTTCTTTTCCTTTCGAATCCTGATGTTACTCTCCCTGCTCTGCTTCATGAAATCTCTTAGTTATCTTCTTTTACTGGCTCTAAAATTAATTCTGCCAAAACAGAAGTTCACCAAATTCTGTATTAAACACTGGCTTCCACTAGAATAGTTCTAAGATTAAATATTTAGCCAACTGGTTTACCAATTCTATTACAAACTCAGTTACAATTAAATTAAAAGTAGATTGGAATAGAATTGTCTTGTTGTGGCTGTCTTGAATTCATCAAAATGATGATTATTCCAATTCTGTTATATATTTTATCCTTGATCCCAGTTTACATACCACTTATTGAATAAAAAAAAATGACTCTCTTCCTTCCAATTTTCTTAAAAAACCCAAAACGGAAGATAGTTCCAATTTTCTGGACTTTCAGGCACATGCATCAAAGCATTTTGCGATCGCAAATGGTACAAATCGCAAAAATCGTCCATTTGCGATTGCAAAGTCAGCTTTGCGATGCATCAAGGGTGAAGGCCCTTGCATTTTGAGAATTCACAAATATTTGAGTGTTTTCAAATTGCGATTGCATTTAAGAAATCGCATTTTGCGATTCCTTAAATGCAATGCATGAAAGTTTTAAAAATAGCGATTTCGCAATTAGGGGGGCCAAATTTCCATGAGGTTGAACCTCATGGTAATTTGTGAAAACTTTTAAAAATGCACTTTTGTGCATTTTTCAAAGTTTCATGTTGTGCACACACATGCCCTTAGGGCATGTGTGTGCACAACATATGTGCACAGATTAATTTCAGGGGTGCAACAGGGTGTCCTTTGGACACCCCTGCCTCCTTGAAATCGCATTCTCAATTTGCATTTCGCTAATTGCGAATGGCAAATTGAGAATGTCCTCCCATTCATTCCTATGGGCTTCTAAGCACATAGGAATGAATGGAGAGGCATTCCTTAATTGCGATTCGCAATTTGTGAGTCGCAATTAAGAAATGTTTAGAAATCGCAAATTTGTCAGCGATTTCTTCATGCATAGGATTTTGTGATTTCTTAATTGCGATTCCTTATAAATCGCAATTAAGGGGGTGTGGCTAACAGCCGAGCAAGATGGCTGCTTAGTTGAAGAGCTCCAGGGATGGCATAGCCCTTCGCATCTATCCGTGGCGGCCTGGTCGGGAGGTTGAGACCGTGGCCTGAAGTTGGGGGAGACCCATGAACGAGGTGCGAGTGAGGAGGAGCATGGCGGGCGGCAGGTCGGCGGATGCGGACGGACGCCTCACAATAAAGACAAAGTGCTCCACAGACACTCGGTGATGCCCAAGACCGCGGACAACACAACGAAGACTCCGCCGTTAGCGTGACGGGGCCCAGAAATAACGCGACAGCCATGCAGCTGAGCCCCGTTGGGCCGCCGCAGCTGTCAGACGGAAGAGGCAGGAGGCGAGTAACTTGAGTGGATTGGCGCTGTGCTCTGACTGCCGCAGGCAGGGGTGCTAGTGATGACCCCCCCTCATGCACAGCCGAGAGGCTCAAATAGGCCAGCGGGGTGTGGCGCTCAACCGACAGCAGCCTATCCAGACATACAGAGGCCGGGGCCCACAGTACCCCAAGAACCGGCAGCGCAGCAAGGAAGACTCGGAATACGGCAGGAGGCGAACCGGCGCTGGTACGCGCATTGTGCACTTTTAGGAAGCTGAACACTATGCAGGGCTCGGTCACGGCCGCTAAGGAGGGGAAGGACTCGACGCGGGCATGGTGCGGCCCAGTATCATGGTTACACTTGGACACCTGGGTCCTGCGGAGCTGAAAGGTGCTAAGTGACAAGGTGAGCAGTGAGGTGGTGCGGGCGAGCGGATTGCCCTACATATATACCGAGATCCTACAGGGACTGCTGGACACTAGGGACTTCATTACACAGTGTACACGGCAGGGGCTGGCAGCCATAAGCAGGTGCGGGTGTGGCCTACAGTCTTTCCCCCGTGAGCATTTTAAACTGTGTGATAGTAGTATGCACATACCACCCGCCGCCTTGTCACCGAACCAGGACACGTGTGGGGCCTATCACACAGAACCCCAAAGGAGCCATAACCGACCGTGAGTCGAACATTGCATAGCAGGTATCTCATTCTGCCCACGATTGCACCATGTCGGGCAGGGGTCCAAGAAATCGGACTACGCAAGGCAAGCTGGATAAATAGGCCTACGATAAGGGCTTTCCACCACTGACAGAGGGGCGCACGTCCACAGGAAAGGGGGCGGACAATATAGGAGCGAAGAAGGTTACACTGGAAGACATCATGAAGGCATTGTCCAGTGTGCAGACCACAGTGGGGAAGATCCCCACAGATGTCTCCCTATTAGGCGCAGACTTTCACAAAATGGCGGACAGAGTTAAAGAGGTGGAGATAGTCACTAAATCATTGGTGGCGGACACTTCAGAGTTACAGACAGCCATTTCCCACCTCGAAACAGAAAATAAACTGCTAGTGGAGAAGCTGGACGACCAGGAAGGGCGTTCAAGGAGAAATAATGTACGCATCCTTGGTGTTCCGGAGAGTGAAGGCGCTCAAGCAATGGACCTCTATGTGGGAGACCTGGTGAAAACAAGATTGCAACCTAAGGGACTCTCAAGTTTCTTTTCGGTGGAGCGAGGCCATAGAGACCCCGGGGGCAGGCCCAAGCCAGGGGGGCCCCCAAGACCAATACTCGCCAGGCTATTTAACTTCAGAGACAGGGACGCAATCCTGCAAACGGCGAGAGTCTCCCCGCTCATCCGCATCCAAAACTCAACGATCACCTTCTTCCCGGACTATACGGCAGCAGTTTCCAGACGCAGGCGGAGATTTTGGGAGGTAAAAAAAAGCACTACGGGCACAGGAGTTGCCTTACTCAATGCTCTTCCCTGCAATACTTAGAGGGGTGGCAGAGGGACGGACATGGTTCTTTGAGACACCGGAGGCAGTGCAAGATTGGCTCGAAGGATGGAGGCCAGTGGGTAACACCGGTCGCGGAAACAAAAATCGACATCGACGAAATGGGGAGGAGGACTCAGGCAGTCAACTGTCCTGGAATCGGGACACTCACCAGAACTGGTAACGGAGGAGATCAGATGAAGATAATTCCAATATATAACTGTCTCCCACCTAATTGCAACGCCGTTTGAGTGGTCATGGTCGAGCCGGCTGTGGACACTGGACTGAAGCTAGCCATGGAGGCAGGGAGGGCTGATGCTTCCATTGGACTCTTTACCCCAGACAAGCAAGTACTATGGTTGGGGATGAGGAGAAGCACTCTGCTACGTTGGGGCAGCGGGGGTTGTAGGTCCATTAAGCAGGGAGGCTCCCGGGGTGGGAAAGTTAGTAGTTTATTGAGTTTTGTTTTATTTTACGAAGGGCACTGTTGATAGAGAACAACATTGAACAAATGGCAGATACACATATTGTCATGATCCACTAACCCATGCCCTCTTAGCCCATGCCCCCTTGGCGCAGTGGCAAGGAGATGTTTGCCCCTTCTAAAAACCCGCCCCTGTCCCGTGCAGCCAGCACGCCAAAGTATAGGTAAAGTGTGTTAGTGCAGAAACATTGTATCACTGTATTTGTATCACTGTATTCAGTATTCATGAGTAGACAATGACCTGGTTCATCATTCTTATTTCAGGAAACTTGAGTAATCGTATCATGTATTTCTGGAATAGAATAAATGCTACAAATAAACGTTGTTTTTCAAGCTCTGTTGTAATGGTTCGCTCTGCTTTGGTGATCGGAATATCAAGGAAGGTCTGCTGTTAAGGCGGGGCTGTTGACGCACACGCACGCAGGTAAACGGTGCGCGATGCGTCCTCTTCACCCGGGCGTGGCTCTACTATAAAAAGCCACACCCAGGACTTCTCGATGCTTCGTCTTCCGCTACGCTCCAAAGAAGAACTCACCTGACGAACTCTCTGATCCTGGACGACTGCAGCCACGCGGAAAAGCTTCTGAAGGTCTTCTGATTTCCGCTTGGAGTTCAACGCGCATCCCTGCAAAAGAAAAAGAAAAGCTAAGTGAAAATCTTTTCTACTTTTAATTTAAGGCGCCCAACGCAAGCAAGCAGCAAACATTTAAAAGACTCGAACTTACCTGGCAATATCGCAGTGACTTTTGAAGCGTTCAGGAAGAGAACATTTGACATCCTGAAAGAAAGTAATCAAAGCTTTGAGAAGAATATCAAAGTATTTTGGTGATTGAAAAAACTTTAGTTTGAATGTCGTGTTTTGCAAATTGTATTTTCCTGTGTAATATTATTCTCATCTAGGAGGTGAAGGCGAGAAGGGATTTCACAGAGTTGTATAAGTAAGTGATATTTACCAAGAGAGGGTGAGAGTTAGAGAGTAGAGTTAGAGGAGAATTAAAAGGGAAAGAAAGTAACTTATTTATGCATGATTGTTTTCCTAGGAGAAAGAACAGATTTCTCCTTTTGAAAATTCTACTCTTCAACTTCAAGAATTCACATCCCTTCACTCCTCAACGACGACACGGACGCGACGCCCAGATACTCATTGTCGCAGGTAGGCCTTTTACCAGTTTAGAAAGAAGACTGTTTAAGGAAATGCAAGAAATAGGCGAGTGTTGGAAATAAGAACTTCAGTTACATAAGTTTCTTTGTTGCCTCGCAGGTCGACAACCCAGGAACCAGGTAGCGTCCATATCCGGCCCTCCTCCCTATTTTCTATTTAATTACCTAGGTGTTTTACTATAAGTCACTAGGTGTTGCCTAGGAATTTGGGAAGTCGGTCCATAACGTCTCTGCGAAATCCAGCTACAAGCAACTTACAGGTAAGATTGCTTGTGGTCTTGACAGAAGACGAAGCCCACGTTAATTATTTTGCCCAGACGTTATGGATGCTGCTGATCAGATTTCTCTGCAAGACATCGCCAACATGTTAACTGCTATTCAAGAAGAAAGTGTAGCCCTTCGTAGGGATGTTACGATGATTCAGCGTAATATACAAACCGGACCCAGTACCTGGAGTTTTTCCCCTAGTCAGAAATCAGTCTTGAAACCAGCTACTTTTCAACCGGGGTTTCAAACCCTACATTCAAGTACTGATTCTTCTACAACCCCAACTCAGATTCAGGTAGTGACACCTGTGCCTGTACCTTTAGCATCTCCAGAAAGATTTTATGGGGATAATAACAAGTTTTCCATCTTTATGAATCAATGTCAGCTGCATTTCATCGCAAAGCCAATTGCGTTTCCGGACGATTCTTCCAAGATCGCGTTTATTCTATCCTATTTAGGTGGTGATGCAGCTCAATGGTCAGTGCCTATAGTTGAGCGAAATGACCCAATTCTGTATGATCTCAGACGATTTAAGAACACCATGAGAAAGTTGTTTGCCAAACATGTTTTCGTTCAATCTGCTGACCATGAACTCTTACATTTAAAACAGGGCTCTTCCGATCTTTTACATTATATATCACAGTTTAACAAACTAGTGATTGAAGCACGTTGGCCAGAAGATAAGCGAGTGTCAATCTTTTATAAAGGGCTAAAGGATGAGCTTAAAGACATGGTCACACAAATCCTGGATCCACCAGAGGATATAGAGGATTTCATAGACTTGGTAGTAAAATTGAACCATCGGTTGTCTGAACGAAGAGGGGAGAAAGGTAAATCAGACCACAATAAAGTGTTTTCTTTCAAGGACCGAATTAGTAGTGTAAAATCTGACTCTTCACCTAAGTTAGATTTTGGAGAACCTATGCAGATAGGAACTATAAAAGGACCATTAAGTAAGGAAGAAAAGGACAAAAGGAGAAAACTTAATCAGTGTCTTTACTGTGGAAAGTCTGGGCATTTCGTTAAAGAGTGTCCAGTTCGTCCAACTAAACCTAAAATCAAAAACTCTGAGGTAGGTCTAGTTCAGCAGTCGGAAAACTAGTTAGCTCGGCTAATCAAGAGGTCAGATTGTCGAGTATGTTATCTAGCTTGGCCTCCGTCACTCCTGTAATTACATCCCATCATCTTAGTATAAAAATATCCTTACAGTCTGTACTAAATAAAGGCAAGGTTTGGACGGTTGACGCTTTAATTGATTCAGGAGCTACGGGGAATTTTATTGATACCTGTTTCCTGAAGGACTTAAAATTCAAGACTGAGTCAAAAGAAAACCCCGAAGTAGTTAAAGCCGTGGATGGAAAAGAGTTATCATCTGGGCTAATTCACTTCAATACGGAAATGCTCTTGATGACTTGTTTAAACAAACATGAAGAAAAAATCACTTTTGATGTAATTGATGCCCCCCAATTTCGTTTAATCTTAGGCATACCTTGGTTGATCAAACATAACCCAAAGATTGACTGGGTTAAAAAGACAGTGTTATTTGATTCCGAATTTTGTCAATCCTCTTGCTGGTTATCCTCAGAATCTGGATGGGTGGTTCAAGGTAGTAATTACCCTTTGAACTCAAAAAGCATTCTGTTATTGGAAGGAGTTCCAAAAGAGTACGCAGATCTATGCGATGTGTTCGACAAAAAAAAGGCTAATACCTTACCACCTCATCTGGATTTTGATTGTCGAATAGACCTAGTGCCTGGAGCTACTCTACCTTGTAGTAGGATTTATGCTCTCACCGAGAAGGAAAATGAGCATTTGAGAGAATACTTGGATGAATATTTGGCCAATGGTTTTATTCGCCATTCAAAATCTCCAGTGTCATCCCCCCTCTTTTTTATTCCTAAAAAGGGGGGAGAGTTGCGAACCTGTATTGACTATCGAGCCTTGAACAATGTCACAATCAAAAATCGGTATCCTCTTCCATTGATTCCCACTCTTCTTGACCAACTGAAGGATGCCACAATTTATACGAAATTGGACTTACGAGGTGCCTACCACTTGGTGAGAGTACGGAGTGGTGATGAATGGAAAACAGCCTTTCGTACTAAGTTTGGTTTATATGAGTACCAGGTTATGCCATTCTGACTCTGTAATGCACCTGCAGCATTCCAATTTTTTATAAATGAAGTATTGCGAGAATATTTGGACGTTTGCTGTATAGTATATATTGATGATATACTCATCTATTCAAAAGATACCACGGAACATGTAAAACAAGTAAGAGCTGTTCTTCGAAAACTACTTGACAATTCCTTATACATTAAACTCGAGAAGAGTACTTTCCATACCACTCGAGTAGAATTTCTAGGATATATCTTAAGCCCCAATGGAATCGAAATGGATCCAAAGAAAATCCAAGCAGTTCTGGACTGGTCTAGTCCCTCCTCAGTAAAACAAGTTCAGAGTTTTCTAGGATTTGCAAATTTTTATAGACGGTTCATTTGTAATTTTTCGCACATGATCACTCCAATAACTAAACTGTTAAAAAAGAACGTTAAGTTCGAATGGAATAAGGAAGCTGAAGAGGCCTTTCAAGATCTTAAGAAACAATTTACCACAGCACCAGTGTTAATGCATCCAGATCCTTCCCAACCCTTCATAGTAGAAGCGGATGCTTCTCAACTTGCTATAGGAGGTATTTTATCTCAAAGGCATAAGGAAACCGGACAGATGCATCCTATTGCATTTTATTCGAGAAAATTAACTCAAACCGAGCAAAATTATGCCATAGCGGACAAGGAATTGCTAGCCATAAAAGCAGTTTTCGAAGAATGGCGTCATTATTTGTTAGGGGCTAGGCACCCTGTGACAATTTATACTGATCATAGAAACTTGCAATTCTTGCGTTCTGTAAAAGCCTTAACTGCCAGACAACTAAGATGGACATTGTTTTTTAACGATTACAATTTCATAATTACTTATCGACCCGGAAAAGAAAATTTGAAAGCTGATGCTTTGTCTCGCATAGGAATTTCTGAAGATAAAGATAGCATCCTAGGAGAAGTTCAACCAGTGTTATCTGAATGTTGTTTTAAAATAGGTGTGATTGTATCTGAAGTGATCAATGACATAAAAGAAAAGATACAAGAAAAGACGCTGAAAGAATGGCAGGATTTGTATCCTCTGTTACAAATTAAGGACAATTTTTTGTACATGAACGACCAAATGTTTGTACCCACACAAGAGTTGCAGGGAAAAGTGATGCAAGCACATCATGACACTTTGATGTCGGCTCATCCAGGAGTTGCAAAGACTTGTCAGTTGATTAAAAGAAAATTTTGGTGGCCTACTTTGTTAAATGATGTTAAATCTTACGTTGAAACCTGTGAAATTTGTTCACAAAATAAAACACTACATCAGGCTCCCAGTGGTCTTCTACTTCCCCTCCCAACTCCACCTCAGCCTTGGCACACAGTATCACTTGATTTCATTGTGGAACTCCCTAAAACTAAGGAAGGTTATACTACCATTCTAACTGTAGTAGATCATTTTACTCGCATGGCTCATTAAAGAAAATACCTTCAGCCAGAGAGTTAACTTACATTTTCTCTAACGAAATTATTCGCTTGCACGGCATTCCTTCAGTAATCATTTCTGACAGAGGCCCTCAGTTCATATCGCATTTTTGGCAAAACTTAGGAAAAACTTTAGGCATGGAAATACGTACTTCTTCTGGTTATCATCCCCAAACGGATGGCTTAACAGAAAGAACTAATCAAACTATCGAACAATTTTTACGTTGTGCGTTAGTAGAAGAAGAAAGAGAATGGTCAGATATACTTTGGGTACTAGAGTTTGCCTATAATAATATGGACAATTCCTCTACTACTTTTTCGCCCTTTTTTAGTACTTATGGATTCCACCCCAGAAACATTCCCGATTCTGTAATCATTCCATCTGATATGCCATCCTTAGAAGATCATATCAAGAAGATAAATCACACTCAAGAATTGGCTCAGTATCATTTAGCACAAGCAAAAGAAAAGCAGAAGGAAAATTCAGATTTGCACAGAAAACCCCCACCTAAATATTCAATAGGAGATAAAGTATGGTTATCTACAAAAAATTTAAAGATAAGAACTTGCAAAAAATTTCGTCCCAAGTTTATCGGACCATTTTCTATCGAAAAAATAATAAATCCAGTCAGTGTAAGATTAAGTCTACCAAATCAGTATAAATTTCATTCAGTGTTTCATGTGTCACTAATCAAACCTTGTGATCCAAGAACAAGATTTAAGGACAAACCCGCAAGCATTCAGGTAGATGGTGTCCCTGAATTTGAGGTTCAAAAGATTGTGGATTCAAAAAGAGTTCAAGGAAAATAGTTTTATCTAGTTCATTGGAAGGGCTATGGTCCAGAAGAACGAACATGGGAACCTTTAACACATTGCAGAATGCTCCTAAATGTTTGAAACGTTTTCATCTGCAAAATCCCACTAAACCTAGACCTGTTCCTCAGATTTTGGGAGGGCTCTTGAGAGGGGAGTACTGTCATGATCCACTAACCCATGCCCTCTTAGCCCATGCCCCCTTGGCGCAGTGGCAAGGAGATGTTTGCCCCTTCTAAAAACCCGCCCCTGTCCCATGCAGCCAGCACGCCAAAGTATAGGTAAAGTGTGTTAGTGCAGAAACATTGTATCACTGTATTTGTATCACTGTATTCAGTATTCATGAGTAGACAATGACCTGGTTCATCATTCTTATTTCAGGAAACTTGAGTAATCGTATCATGTATTTCTGGAATAGAATAAATGCTACAAATAAACGTTGTTTTTCAAGCTCTGTTGTAATGGTTCGCTCTGCTTTGGTGATCGGAATATCAAGGAAGGTCTGCTGTTAAGGCGGGGCTGTTGACGCACACGCACGCAGGTAAACGGTGCGCGATGCGTCCTCTTCACCCGGGCGTGGCTCTACTATAAAAAGCCACACCCAGGACTTCTCGATGCTTCGTCTTCCGCTACGCTCCAAAGAAGAACTCACCTGACGAACTCTCTGATCCTGGACGACTGCAGCCACGCGGAAAAGCTTCTGAAGGTCTTCTGATTTCCGCTTGGAGTTCAACGCGCATCCCTGCAAAAGAAAAAGAAAAGCTAAGTGAAAATCTTTTCTACTTTTAATTTAAGGCGCCCAACGCAAGCAAGCAGCAAACATTTAAAAGACTCGAACTTACCTGGCAATATCGCAGTGACTTTTGAAGCGTTCAGGAAGAGAACATTTGACATCCTGAAAGAAAGTAATCAAAGCTTTGAGAAGAATATCAAAGTATTTTGGTGATTGAAAAAACTTTAGTTTGAATGCCGTGTTTTGCAAATTGTATTTTCCTGTGTAATATTATTCTCATCTAGGAGGTGAAGGCGAGAAGGGATTTCACAGAGTTGTATAAGTAAGTGATATTTACCAAGAGACGGTGAGAGTTAGAGAGTAGAGTTAGAGGAGAATTAAAAGGGAAAGAAAGTAACTTATTTATGCATGATTGTTTTCCTAGGAGAAAGAACAGATTTCTCCTTTTGAAAATTCTACTCTTCAACTTCAAGAATTCACATCCCTTCACTCCTCAACGACGACACGGACGCGACGCCCAGATACTCATTGTCGCAGGCAGGCCTTTAACCAGTTTAGAAAGAAGACTGTTTAAGGAAATGCAAGAAATAGGCGAGTGTTGGAAATAAGAACTTCAGTTACATAAGTTTCTTTGTTGCCTCGCAGGTCGACAACCCAGGAACCAGGTAGCGTCCATATCCGGCCCTCCTCCCTATTTTCTATTTAATTACCTAGGTGTTTTACTATAAGTCACTAGGTGTTGCCTAGGAATTTGGGAAGTCGGTCCATAACGTCTCCAGCTACAAGCAACTTACAGGTAAGATTGCTTGTGGTCTTGACACATATGAGGAGGTGGGGCACACAGTAGGGTCCTGTTGGCCCCTCTGAAGGTGTTAACGTGGAATGTCCGAGGCTTAGGAGACAAGATTAAAAGAGGCCTGGTACTGCAGGCCCTCAGGCGTCAGGGCCCTCCACTAGTTCTCCTGCAAGAAACACACTTAGTGGGGACGACATGTAAGGTGCTGGATATATGGGGTATAAGATGGTAATCCATTCTGAGTTTTCAACTGGTTCCAGAGGGATGGGAATACTGCTGCGGAAAAACTCTCCTTTCTTGGCTTTACAGACGAAGGCAGATCATCAGGGGCGGTTCGCAGCGGTCCAGGGACAATGGGAGGGGAGACTCTTTAACGTGGTATCGGTGTATGTTCCGCCTGCGTAACACACAGTGGCACTCCCAGCGCTTAGCGACTTCTTTTTGACACTGCCGGAGGGAGACCTTGTCATAGGCGGTGATTTTAATGCTATTATGGACGCTACAATTGACAAATACCCGACTAGACCATCAGCGTCTGGTACTTCACGCTTACAGGGTTTCGTTGATGCACTGGGGCTGGTGGACGTTTGGAGACACTTGCACCCAACGGAGCGACAATACACGTACACAATAGTTTGACTAGATTGGATCATTTTTTGATGCTGGAAACCACCCTGCAGAATGTTGAGGGGGTCGTAATTAAAACGAGGGGCGTCTCTGACCATTCCCCTGTGATGTTAACTTTATCTCACTACCAAAAGAGTCGTCGGAGGATATTCCCTATTCGACCTGGTCTCTTAATCATCCCTAGTATAAGAAAAGACCTCCGTAACACCACAAAACAATTTTTTGCCGAAAATACTGGGTCAGTCCGCTCACCCGCAATGGTGTGGGAAGCATACAAGACGGTCTTTAGAGGGCAAGCAATATCGTCCATATCGGGGCACAAGCGGGAGCAACAGAGGGTGCTATTACAGTTAGAATTAGCACTGCAAGCTGCTGACATGCAACATTCAGCAGACCCAACACCGAACACGGCACACACACTACGCATCAGCCAACAACAACACAGAGGCTATTTACGCGTAAGAACGATGGCCAACCTAGTGGCGACGAAACACGAAATATATGACGTAGGAGATAAAGCTGGCAAACTACTGGCATGGCTAGACAGGAGGGAGGCAAGTCCTAAGGGGATATGGCAGATACGGGATGCCGAGGGACAACTAGTGACAGATCCAGAAAAGATAGTGAATATTTTAGCGGACTACTTTCGCAAAGTATACACGCCAATAGCACATGTAACAAGCGTTGCGGTAACAGAGTCGTTATCACGTACAGACATGCCGAGGTTGTCTCCGGAGGAGGCTGACAAAATGGAGGCCGACCTCACAATTGGCATTCAGATCACTACAATCAGGTAAAGCACTGGGGCCCAATGGCATCCCGGTGGAATGGTATAAACAAGTGGCAGACACTATTTGTCGGAATATGCGAGCAATGTACAACGACAGCTTGCAGAGGGGCGAGCTGCCGTTTGACCAGAGAATAGCGACGATAGTGGAAATCCCCAAACCAGGTAAGGCCCCAACTGAAAGTACTTCCTACCGCCCTATATCTGTGTTAAATGCTGAAGCAAAAATACTAGCAAATTTGCTCGCCAATAGAATAATGCTGTACTTACCATGTTTAATACACCCAGATCAGTCGGGCTTTATGCCCAACCGGAATACGGCACTCAACCTCAGGCACTTACATGGGGTACTGGCGAGGGCACCGTCCCTGTCAGAACCTGCAGTGATTCTGTCCCTAGATGCAAAGATGGCCTTTGATATGGTGGAGTGGAAATACCTATTCGCAGTCCTCCCTCATTTGGGGTTCGGCCCTAAATTTTGGTTCCTGGGTGCGCCTCCTATATACGAACCCACTGGCTGTTACAGCTAATGGGCACATGTCTAGTGATATCCCGTTGGCGAAAGGGACACAGCAGGGCTGCCCTCTGTCACCGATTCTATTTGTGCTGGTGCTGGAGCCACTGGCGGCTATGATCAGGTAAGCCCCTCTACTAAGGGGTATTCAATGGCGTGCGGGTTGGGAAGATCGTCTCTCTCTGTACACAGATGATGTGTTGGTATACCTCACAAACCCGAATCAGTCTATCCTAGTGCTTCTCACCATCTGCGAAACCTTTGGGAGGGTATCGGGCTATACGATAAATTGGTCCAAGTCAATCTTATATACATTGAAGGGCCCAGAGCCACAACTACCCCTTGACTGCCCATTGATAGTAGCGAGAGACTCGTTTAAGTATTTGGGTATACATATTACCACGGATGAGAAGGAATTCTTCTCCAAGAATTTAGCACCCCCATTGGAAAGACTACGGAGAGACGTGGTACACTGGGCATCTCTTCCACTAACCCTTTTGGGTAGAGCTGCACTGTATAAAATGATGGCCCTGCCCCGGTTCCTTTACGCCCTGGACAATACACCACAGATACCTACGCAGGTGTCACTACTTCGATGGGGCAGCTGCCTAGCCCCAATAGCACAGGCTAAGTTACATAAGAGCTGGTACGACGGAGGCATAGCGCTTCCAGACCTCAAACTATACTATTGGGCGGCACACCTTAAGGTCATTAATCAGTGGCTGCATGCACTGCAGGATGACCCGGTGTACAGAGCAGACAGAGCCCAACTGGGAGCAAATCGGATGCTCACAGCATTATATGATAAATGCCTAGCGATGAGACTGCATGGCCCTACAAAACATATGGCATCTTTGTGGCATACAGCGCTGGCACGGCTAGGGTAGAGAGGGGTTATTACTAAGCTTACCCCATTGTGGGATGCCAAGAAACTAGGACAGCTGAGAAACAGTAAAGGATTTGATCAGTGGGAAACTATCGGTATATCCACAGTAGGGGATCTTTGGGACAAAGGGACCGTAATTCCCTTCGCCCCAAACTCCAACAACAATACGAATTGGGCCCGACCCAGACCTACATGTATACACAAATAAGACATGCATTACTAACAGCAATCCCAAACAGTAGAGATGTTCCTGAGGCTTCCCCATTGGAAGACCGACGTCTGACGGATCATTTGCAAAAACGCACCACGTCCTTCACCTACAGAAAACTGATGAACAATTTACCGGACCCAACAGAATCCCTTAAGGGGAAATGGGTGAGAGAGATAGGTGATATAGACGACTCGGAGTGGTTGGAGGCCCTGGCCTCACCAAAGGAGGTGGGAATCCCTGCAAGACTTCGGCTAGTGTAACTTAAAATCCTACATAGGGTATTCTACACTAGAACCTTGTTGTTTAGGATATCACGGGCACAGCACCCATATTGTTTAAGAGGATGGGGGAGGAGGGATCTTTCATGCACACGATATGGGAATGCTCCAAAATAGTAGATTATTGGAGACAAATAATGCAAACAATTTCTCAGGTGATGGGGGTGTCGCTGCTGCCAGAGCCGCGTAGATGTTTACTCAATATATGGGAACCAAACGACCTTGCACGCTATGGTCAAACATGGGTCACACAGGGGTTTATGGTGTGAAAAAGGAATATCGCACATAAATGGAGTGCAGTGGACTTACCGATGCTGGAGGCCTGGTGCACAGATATGGATGTTAACATGGTAACCGAAAGAACTGCGTACATCAAAAAAATGGGCTAAGATCTGGGCGGCCTGGAACGCGTAGAGAGGGGAAATTTGTGACCCAATTCCGGAATCAGATTCCGATAGCTCTGACGAGGAGTAGAGGGAATGGGGGCGCATTTGGGGGGGTATTATCAATGGCTACCCTACTGGAAATAAAGATTAATTGCATTCGTGAATGGTAATAATTGTAGAAATGTGACACAGTGCCGTATGGCTCCTACTCTATGTATGTATCATCATTGCCTATGTATTAAATGAATAAAAACATTAAACAAAAAAAACAAAAAAAAATCGCAATTAAGAAATCGTAAAAGCCAACATTTGTCACTTATAGTAAAGCTTGCTGTTTACCAAAGGCCTCTAAATGGCTCCACCCAGTCTCTTCTCTATTCGCCCCTCTGTGGCTTGATATTGAACATTGCTTACTTGATCCACTTTCGCCTAATGAAGTTCTGTCTTTTACTTCTAAGAACATCATTACATCTTCACCATTATTTAAACATACATGGCTTCTATTAAAACCTTGCTATTATTCACAGACTTTATCTCAAGATTCTTTTTTTACATTCTTCCCTTTGGTATAACCACCTTTTTTACTATCAATAATCGATTTTTATATTGGAAGTCTTGGAGACAAAATGGGGTATAATATGGGTTCAATACATGTTTGATGGCTCTAATTCACGCTCTTTTCCTCACTTTCAAGAAACTATTAAATGCTCTCAAACCTTTTGGCACAAATGTCCTGTTCTCATAGAAATCATCTAAGATATTTGTATTCACTCCCTTTAAATTCTACATCTGATTCTTCCAACAACTTACTTTCAAAAATACTTACACTTACTTCCATGGCCTCCCATATTTATAAATATTTGGTTAAAAATAATGAAGCTTTCTAGAAACGCCTTCACTATTCAATAAATGTTCTTTTTATATCTTAGACTTAATCATACACCTGCATCCATATCGAACTTTTCTAGCACAAATGATAAAGCTTGTTAGTCATGTGGACACCCAAATGGTAATCTGATGCATCTTCTCTTTTTTTGCCCTGCTACTGCTTCTTTTTGGATAAAAGTCTGGTCCCAACTCACAAGAATTTCTAATTTACTGTTGTCAGATGTCCTCATCATTATTGTTTTTAGGATGTTTATCTGACATTGTCTCACTGAGTTCAGATAAGAAAGGATTATTTGACCTCATGTTAGCCTTGGCTTTTCAGCAAATTATTCTCAACTAGAAATGTTCTGTTAATATTCTTTCAAAGCATGGTGTTTGCTTGCAGTGGCACCAGTCCAAGATAGGTGAGTCGACCACATGTGGACTTAGTGGTGGCACTCGGCATGCAAGCTCTCTCCCTCGCAGTTGCGCTCCTGCAGCATTCACAGGTTTCCTGTGGGACACACTCATGATGGGGTAGGTGGGATGGCTATGACTACCCCATTCTTGGTCCTGCACTTGGGTGACGGTGTTCCCACCAATTCATCATTCATCCAACAGGGGTCACTTCCCTTGCTGTCCACGGTCTCCGGTCCAGTCAACATGGCAAAGTTATACAAGGCAGCCCCTCCTGGCATATGGGGATTGCACCACTGCCACACATATCTTTAGCCCTTACCACACAACAGTTTCTTTACCTTGGTGGCCCCTCCTGGCATACGTAGTTGCTGCACCACTACTGAACAAGGCTTCGGCCTTTACCACACAGCAGTCTTTGCCATAGATACCTTCACTGCAGCCACTCCCCACATACGGGGACATCAGCTCAGTCCTCCACACCGGTACCGATCCAATTGGTACAGCAGTAATTTCCCCACACCTCTCACAGGGAGTCGACAAAACAGGGATCACCACTGGACCTTGTTCCCTCCAGCGCTCTCATCTTTCTCCCAGGGAACATTGGTTTTGGCAAGCAGGCACGCCCTGGAGCTCCAGGCTCCAGGGCAGGTAGTCTTGGATTGCCAGGGTAATATCCCCTCACCCAACAGGGAGACTAGCAGTCCTTATTAAGCATGGGTGAATTTTGCGAATTCGCGATCCGCGAATTTGCGGGTTTGCGAATTCGCGATCCGCAAAATTCACGCATTTGTGTGATTCAAGGGTCAGAGCAGGGTCAGAGAATAGTTGCAAGTAGGCTCCAGGAAGCAATTAGCAGCAGGTGTCCAAGTTGAAGTTAATTTGTTTGTAACCCTTTTGTAAAAGGTTACAAAGAAATTAGGTTCAACTTTTGCACCTGCTGCTGTAACCCTTGCTTGGCTGAAAATTAGTCCCCGCTGATTCGCGGATTTTACCGTGATTTCGCGAGATTAGTGGATAGCGAAATCGCGGAAAATCCGCAAATTCGCCCTCGAAACGGATTTTACGCCCACCCTTAGTCCTTATTCCCCAGTCCCGGTCATAGACAGAAGTCTCTCAGAGCTTACCCTTCTCCTACAATCTCCTTCTGTCTGCATGGCAGATGATCATTTTGGGGTCTCAACCTCCCCTTCATAAAGTCCATTTCCAGACACCAAATGTGATTTCGTGACTGAGTCTTTGATGTTTTATGTTGAGATTCTCCGTCATTTGAAGAGCATGCTCCTCTGCTCCCCCTTCCTTTTGAAAAGAAGTCTATAACAATATAGATGTCTCCAAAGCAGATAGTCCAACAACACAGGCATGGGAGAGACTAGAGTTCACAACTGAATGTCAGCCACATGGATATATGCATCAAAAAGGTAGCCCAGGGCTCCTAGCCCTACACCTTGGGATTCTACAATTAGCCCCATCTCCTTCTTGAGATGTGCTCAGGCCCCTCCCTTGTGACCTCTCACTGAATCAAAGGTCACCATGTGAATTGTACAGGGGAGGCCTATCCTTCCCAGTGTGTAGCCCACCCAGCCTACAAGAATGCAGCAATCCACAAATCTTTCTGAGTGATCTCTCTTCCTCCACTCCATGTTTTACCATTTAAGCCTGGTTCTCCCAAAATGAAACCCAGGGCCCTCCATGCATTGTACCATCCACTGGCATGTATACAAGCAGTATATGTATGCAGCATGTTCACACTGCACAGTACTAGATCCTACAGCCACTGTACCATTCCGAGGCACACATATATCTTGCACTGGCATTTAATATGCATGCATTGCTCAGCACTGTATCATTTATGTAAAGTACCGCACACATACACCCAACACTTGCACTTATCCTGCATGCACTGCACAGTTCATGTATTATACCATTCATAGATATACATACAGCCAGCACATGCACTCATCCTACACGCACTGCACAATTGAACCGTTTAGGCACTTTGCCACTGTCGGGCACATTCACCTCCAGCACATGTATAGAACATGTAAGCACTACTAAGTACCACATTGCCACTGTGCGACTACCTCCCCAGGTTCACATACATCCAGTGAAGATACACCTTCTGTGCAGTGCAGCACTTCAGGCTAGCCAGATACATTCCAAGAGTGAGCCAAGCATACAGCAGTGGAATTTTAAAACGTGAGTGAGCCTTTAGGCTTAACTTCAGAGACCTAGGTTTCAAAATTACTAATTCACTCCTACTGATCACTACCTGGCATGCTACCAACAAACTTATGCTGCTTAATCCCTGGTGATGGCAATAGCCTTACCTTTATGATGGGAGCACTTCGGGCAACCCTCCTGTTAAAAGTAGAACACAGGAAACTTGCGTAGGTTGAAGCTTAATTTATTGAAGCTTATTTCCAGGATTAAAGCACCCACTGCCAGAGCCATCCAGTCGTGAGGAAGCCAACGTCCGATCTGACGTTCTAGGAATCCTCACGACTGGAGAACTGGATTCTGGAATGCAGGTTGAGAAAGCTCTCGTGCCAGCAAGCACGAGAAGGCGAGGAAAGGAGAGAAAGCTCACATTATAACATCTTTCCCACTAAGAAGAGAAACAATGCAAACAAACAAAAGCAAACAATAGTTTAGGCAATAAAAAAAAAAAAAAAACTCAAGCAAGTGCTGGGTTAAGCAACATTATTCTAAAACATAATCTCTCAACCTGCAAGATAGCTGTTTCAAACGAAATGCCCTTTTCTTTGCCACTTCAGAAGTTTCATGAGAGGACGAAACGTGTGGAAGGGAAAGCTCCTCGGAGGCAGAGGAGGGTGGCAAAGAGGATATGATGGAGAGGGCGTCAAGTATGAGGGATGAGGGAGTAAGAGAGATGTCCGTGGTGGACGTGGAGGTTACGTGAACAGTTTCGGAAACAGGTTGCACAGTTTCAGAAACGGGTTTGTTGGAAAGTGTTTGGGGGTAAGGAAAGTCAAACCAATCACAATGTTCAGAATCTGAAGTGGCATGTTCTTTGATGACGTTGGCTTGAAGAGGAGAGATCTTGACAAGAACTCGTTTGTTCCACCATCCACCGTCATCAAGAAGGGCTGAGGTTTTACTAACTTGTGTGACCAAATTTGGGGAAGAGAATTTGGACATGCCCTTAGAAACTCTTTTGGGATTTTTGATAAGGACAATATCTCCTTTTTGTAATGGTTGATCAACAGAGTGTTTACCTTGATCAAAACGAGATTTCATAGACAATTGTTTGGCAGACACACGATCTTGAATAGAAAAAGAAGAATCAGATAAACCAACATTCTTATGCAACCAACTAGGATTAAGAACAGAATGAACACTTCTTTTTCTAAGTAAGCTAAAGGGTGAGACCCCGGTGGTTGAATGTGGAGAAGTATTATAGGCCCATACTTTGTCATGAATGAAGGGTAGGGGGTCAAGCCGAGAGGAAATGGCAGTTTGGACACCCTCCTTGATAATGCGATTGCATCTCTCAACAAGGCCATTTGAAGAAGGGGAATACAAGGCAACTTTGTGATGAAAAATATTGTTACGTTTGAGAAAAGAACACATCTTTTGAGAGACAAAATGAATTCCGTTGTCAGTAACGATGGATTTGGGAAAACCTTCAATATCAAAAACAGACTGTAAGAAATTAATGGCATTGTCAGTAGAAGCAGAATTGCAAAAAGAATAATAGAGCCATTTGGAGTAATAATCAACAAGTAGTATGAGAATCTTGTGTTCAGAGGGTAAAATATCATAAGGACCAGAAAAGTCCAAGGCTACTTTGTCCCACGGGCCAGCCGGTAGAGAAACAGGACATAAGGGTGTGGAAAGGGTCTTCCAATGTTTATCAGAAAGGATGCACTGGGTGCAATTGTCAATCATCTTTCGAATGTGAGAGTCCATAGAAGGCCACCAGTAAAATTGTTTGACGCGCTGACAGGTCTTAGAGATGCCGGGGTGACCCTGATGAGCAGAGCGAATGATAAGATCACAAACAGATTGAGGGGGAACAAATAGATCATTGCGCATAACCATATCATTGACCAAAGAAAGTTCCTCCGAAACATTAGCAAAACCTTTAAGATCAGAGGATAAGGTTCTACGTTCAGGCCATTTGTTGACAATAAAATTCTTAACTTTACAGAGAACAGGATCATTGGCATAAGCTGTATTCCATTCTGCTTCAGAGATGGGTTGACATTCAGCAGCAGCATCAATGGTGGCAACAACGCACTCAACATCATCATTAACAATAGAATCATCAGTAAGAGACATTCTAGAGAGGCAATCGGCCCTGAAATTTTTACCTCCGGAGATGTGTTTGATGATAAAGTGAAATTCGTAAAGCTTGGAAAGGAGACGAACAAGTCTAGCGGAAGCTCTATTAGAGGCACTGTCAGAGAGCATATGCATGAGTGGCTTGTGATCTGTGTAGATTTCGAACTCGCGACCCCAAATGTAGGATTTGAACTTTTGAATAGCCCAGACGCAAGCGAGGGCTTCTCTTTCAATTGTGCTGTACCTGGTTTCAGCGGGAAGAAGGGTTCTGGAAGCGAAGGCAACCGTGTGTTCTTTGCCCTCAACCCACTGACCCAGGACAGCACCCAAACCGGTAAGACTGGCGTCTACAGTGATAAAGCACATAGAGCCGTCACAAAAGGGGTTCAAAGCAGGTGAGTCTTCGATGATCTTTTTGACTTGCTCGAAAACTCTTTGCAAGTCTTGAGACCAAACAAATTTTACACCTTTTCTTAAGAGTGCTCTTAAAGGTTCAACAATTTGAGCGTAACCATGAACGAACCTGGCGTAATATTCAGATAAGCCAAGGAAAGAGCGAAGTACATCACGATCCTTGGGGGGTGCAGCGTCACGAATGGCTTTAATTAAAGAAAACTAGGGTTTAATGCCATTGGGAGAAAGGGAGTGACCCAAGTAATCCAACTCTTGGACACCAAATTTACACTTATCGTGTCTAACAGTCATGCCAGCTTTTTCTAGGACTTGTAACACGGTATTGAGGGTTTGATTGTGCTGAAAAGAGTCATTGGCGTAGACCAAAATGTCGTCTTGGTAGGCTTGTACGCCAGGGATATCTTGAAAGAGGTTGTCCATTAGTTTTTAGAAAATGCTGGCTGCAGAGGCCAAACCAAAGGGAAGCCTAAGGTACTTGAAAGCACCGAAGGGGGTGACGAATGTTGTTAACTCTTGAGACCTGAGGGACAAGGGAATTTGGTGATAGGCGGATCTGAGATCAAGGAGGGAGAAGAATTTAGCCCCACCCAGATTAGCCAAAAGGTCGTGAATTTTGGGGAGGGGGTGACAATCAACAATGATATTATTGTTTAGGGAGCGTAAATCAATCGGCACATAACCTAACCTCTCCGGTCTTCTTGCGAACTAGGACAATGGGGGAAACCCATTCAGAAGAATCGCAGGGAGCAATGATTCCTTCGTCACAAAGGTTTTTGAGAACACATTTGAGTTCGTCTCTAGCGCTCAAGGGAAGAGGGCGAACCTTGTGAACAACTGGTTGAGCATTGGGTTTGAGACGAATTTCATGTTTAAAACCAATCACAGTGCCAACCTTGTTTTGAAATTAGTTTGGAAAAGAACTCAGCAAGGAGTCAATTTTAACAATGGGAAAGGAAAGATCAGAAATGTCAAAGTTCCCAGAATCATGACTGGTGTAATAGTCATGAGGGATGTCGCCTAAGGCGATGGGTTGGTCAGAACCAGGTCTGAGGATCAAGCCCATTCTGGCTAAGTCAAACCAGCCTACGACGTCCCTGACCTTGAGGGCAACATAAACTTTGGTGAAAGTGTATCTACCAAGACAAGCAATGTTGGAATAAAAGAAGCCCAACATATCAATGTCTTTTTCGCCAAATGCTTTGAGATGGAGATCGGATTTAGAAAGAGCAACTTTAGGCCAATTTGCATAAAATGTGAGGTCAGACACAATGGTGATGGGGGAACCAGAATCAGCTTTAACCTGGATAGTGATTGTACCAATTAGCAATTCACACAAAGGACTCTTGATTTTGGTAAACTCAAGTGAATCACATTCAATCGATAACATGACATCATTGAGTCTGGAGGAACAAGACTCTATATTTTCCTGGATCTCAATGTTATTGACTCTAGTGAATCTCTTACGACCCCTGCAGACAGAAGGAAAATGACCAATTTTCTTGCAGGAGGAGCACTTTTTGCCAGAGGCAGGACACGTGGGAGAATTGCTAAGATGGTTCCTGGATCCGCATCTGTAACAAATGAGAGGTTTTCAATTTGGTTGTCTTGAAGAACTGTTGACAAGGTCAATGGAAGTGAAACCAGAGGATTGTTCAACTAGATGAACAGAAGGTTGAGAAGTGCTCTCTTGTAAAATCCTAGAAGAATAAGTTGCACGCTCAATTCCTTTGGCAATATCAATAGTTTCAGTTAAAGAAGGATTTTTGCAACTCAAGAGACGTTCCTGGATTTTTTTTGAATGGCAAGCAAATATAAATTGATCTCTGATAGAGGTATCTGTACTAGCACCAAAGTCACAAGTAGAAGCTAAAATTCTAAGTTGAGCAATGTAATCCTCTACAGATTCATCAATACTTTGTCTTCGTTTGAAGAAGTTATGGCGTTCCAATACAATGCTAGGTTCATCATCATATTGTTTGTTAAGACGAGCAATGGCTTCTTGGAAAGCATCCCAGTTGTCACCAGCTTCACCAGCAGGAGAAGCAACAAGCGGTAAATTTTCAAAAACTTGTTGAGCAGCAACTCCCAGACAACCATAGAGAATGGCAACCTTGCGAGGAGGATCATACTTAGTGGCATCAATGGCTACTAAATAATTTTCAAAGCCTTTTAGCCAGTTGCGCCAAGCGAGAGTAGGTTTGCCAGGAGTTTGTAGAACAGGAGCTGGTGTTTGAAACTGTTGGCCAGAAGCCATTGTATTGATGAAATGGAAGAAGAGCGTGAAATAATATTGTAAAAATGTGAAAATGGGTGATAGGCAGGAAGCGTGCCTATCGCTGATGACTTTGAAAATCAATGGAGAAAGTCAAATAAATAAGGTGGCAATGAAGCGTGCCAATCGCTGATGAAGGTAAACGTGGTAGGCAATGAGCGTGCCTATCGCTGTGGTAAATGAAAGTGGTAGGCAATGAGCGTGCCTATCGCTGTGGTAAATGAAAGTGGTAGGCAATGAGCGTGCCTATCGCTGTGAAAAATAACATGGTAGGCAATGAGCGTGCCTATCGCTGTGATAAATAACGTGGTAGGCAATGAGCGTGCCTATCGCTGTGAAGAGATTTAAATCGCTGAAGAAAAGCGTGTGAAATGCGCTGTGTTGCGTGGACACGAAGCGCAATGACAAGAAAGTTAAAGAGCAGGCTTAAAATGGCCGCCGTAGTCGTCGTCAGGGAGACGGGGAGACGCAAGTCTCTAAGGTTGGTGGAGCTTGCTCTGAGGCGAAAGCGAGGCGCGCGTGTGGAGGCGCGAGCAGGAAGTCGGAACGTTGCGCGCGGCTGGGCGCGAGGAAGCAACTGCCAGACGTAGCGCCGGGGGAAAAGGCGATGAAAATAGTCAATTCCCACACTTGGAACCAGGAGATGGACAGGAAAATTGTCCAGAAAGCATACGACCTGGTGCTGGAGAAGGTGGACTGGAGGCAGGCTCAGCTGAGGAGACGAAGAGTCGAATTCAGGTGAGTTGGTTGGCGTGGGTGCGGCAAAATCCCGATCGTCGCCAATATGTTAAAAGTAGAACACAGGAAACTTGTGTAGGTTGAAGCTTAATTTATTGAAGCTTATTTCCAGGATTAAAGCACCCACTGCCAGAGCCATCCAGTCGTGAGGAAGCCAACGTCCGATCTGACGTTCTAGGAATCCTCACGACTGGAGAACTGGATTCTGGAATGCAGGTTGAGAAAGCTCTCGTGCCAGCAAGCACGAGAAGGCGAGGAAAGGAGAGAAAGCTCACATTATAACACCTCCCTGTCCAACAAGACCGCGTTCTGTTAAAGAGCCTATTTCATGGCACACACACATGATTTGTGTTTGCTTATGACAACAAAATCAGCATTAGAGGTCCAGATATCAGTACAGTTGGGCACTCAGGCAGGGCTGTGTGACCAATAAGATGCAAAGGACTTTTCCGTCCCAACACTACCCATTGTAGGCTTTCCTGTAATGGTTGTATTGTTCCATGTTTATTGCTCCACTGCTTCCCATTATCAAGAACAGGTCTCCATAGTCTCGATGATGCCTTAATCAGACATTGCCTGCAGCTCACACCTTGCTTCTCTGGATAGAGGGTTAGGAATAACTGGTACTCAGGCAGGTTGAAAAGAGCAGTAAAAAGCTTCAGAAGAAAAAACTGCACGCGCATATAAAAAACCTGGGTTCAGGCAAGTCAAAGTCAAATGGTGCAGCATTTCCTTTTAAATTGCAGGAAAATAAAAACCTAAACTGGAGCAGCGCAGACAACACTAAACAATGTTGCAACACTGTAATTCAATGTTCAGGCAGTCATTTTAGCCTGAGATCACTAAATGCCCCAGATGTGCTTTTGTCATAATGGATTGGCTGAATAAAATGTGCTAAGAGAAGATATGCCCCTTCCCCACAAAGATAAATCTAGCTGGATCGCTTATTTTGAAATGTTAAGGATTGGAAGCTTGCAGCCTCAGAGGAGCATCAAACAATCGCCAAGCAGCACCCGAGATAAGAGGCCCTGCACGACCCCATGCCACACAGACTGCCGAACACCTTGAAAGCCCTGACCATGATTAGGAGGAAAACGTGGTCGGGAAAAACACCGGAAGGTGTCAGAACATCACACTCTCCCTTAGATGGGCTGGCTTTGGAAACCAGCTGGTTTCATGAAAAAAGACACTGCAACTACCAATCTAGGGGTGTGCACTGAAACAGCTGGTTGCCAAGACATCTCAGAAGGAGGATATCCTTCCTATCCACCAGACACTGAAGTTGATTTCTACAGATTTTGGAATCACAAATGCCTTTTTCTATATATTACTTATGTCGATGAACAATAATAGTTTTTAGGAGGGACATGCTGTTAACTTAAATTGGAGCAGAAGGTTGGCTTTAACAAAGAAACATGAATAGAAGGATGAACTCACCAGAAAGGTGGAATCTTCAAACTAACAGTAACAGAAAGCATTTATCTTTGGTCCTAAATAGTCCAAAATATCTTGGAGAAAAATCGTTGGATCTACTATTTCTAGAGCATAATTTAGATGAGGATAGTCAAACCGTTTCTCCAACTTAATTTTTTTGTGTTGGTCTTATTTACTTGTTTTTCCATTTGACTTACCTCTCTTTATTGTTCTATGCATTCATAAAAATACAATTATGTATTATTTTAGTTTGTTAGCTACTTTTTATAACGCTGGATCAGGCAATTCTAATTCTGTGACTACTGGATTTCTTTTGGATGTATGACGTTACAACGCATGCTTTTACCACGCATGCCTTTACAACGCGTTTTTTACAACGCATGCCTTTACAACGCATAGTGCTTTGGGGCGCTGGATAGTGAATAGTTTAATTTACTTTTCGAACTCCAGTCCCTGTGGATAGTAGGGAAGGTGTTAGATAGTAAATTAAACCTATTCCCTATCTTAGAGCGCCCGCAGCGCAATGCGTTGTAATGGTTTGCGTTGTAAAAGTTGCGTCGTAATGGTAGTGCGGTGTAAAAGTTTCGTTGTAAAAGTTGTTTACCTTTCTTTTAGGACGGTATCCATCGTTGGCAAAAAAATAGGCTAATTAGATTGTGTAAGATTCATAAATCATGGAAGATATTCTTCTAACATTTGTTTCAACCTTTTATTTTGCCCAAATGTGTCTGATTGAAAACCTGAGCAAGGGGCTCTATGGATGCCTAGAGATTTACAGGGATGGGTCCAGAATTAAAAAAGAAATTGAACTCTTTGTCAGAAATTATTTTCCAGGGTACACTGTGCAGTTTCACAATGTCAGAAAAACACCTGAAGCAGTTTGTACCACTGAAGGAAGTTTACTCATCAGAGAAAAGTGGGCCTTCTTCATGAAGTAATCTGTAGTTATCATAATCACAGAGTTCTCAAGGGCTTTGGGAATATCAACATACCAATTCTTTTGAGAAAAATGCCCACATTTGGGGCAAATATTTAGAGCTTGAAGATAGCCTGTCTTGGTTAAGGTGCAGGCATTAGCTTGAGCTTAAATCTATCAAGATTCAACATAGTTCTTGACATCTTTTCTTAAGGACGTCCACCAGATACTCCGGCAATGAGCTTACTTGTGTTCCATTGACCTCTATGTCCAGTAAGCCCAGTAATCTTGAAATCATGATGAATCTGAAGAATAGGTCTATGCAGGTCCTGAGGAGGAAATAATAACGTATCATCTATAAAGAGAAGACCATCCTTACAGAACAACTTCTTTTTACCTTACCAAGAATAAAGTCAACTTTTCTTTATTTGTTTTTTCCTTGTTCATAGAATGTGTTAATCATGATAGTCACATCAATTGCTTCTCCATACTGAAGGATACTATCCCTAGAAGGAGATTCTTCTATCTCTGGGAGCATCCTGGAAAATCAGTCAACAACTTTAGTGCATGTACCTACAATGTAGGCCACTATGGACTTGTATTGTTGAAAAGGGTATGCCCATTGGGCTTGTTAACTGTTTCAACACTCTGCTTGTGGTAACATGTGGAAGTTACAATGATCTATTAATGCACAAAGAAGAAACTGTCTCCTTTCCTTATATATGAACGTAATTGCCAAAACGTTATTTTTCTAAGCCTGAGTAGTTTGTTTCAAAAGAACTTGGGCCTGATTACAACTATGGCGGTTGTGCTGGCACTCCGCCAACACAGCTGTGCCAAATCTGTGTAAGGACTCCCCGCCTTATTACGAGTTGAACTCGTGTAAGGCGGACGGGCCTACATTTTTTCAATGGCAGTGTCTGGACAACAGGTACCGCAATAGGAATGCCAAAAAAGTTCCAGCACGGCATGGACGATGACGTCCATGCTATGCTGGAACTTTGGGGGAATACAGACAAGGGGGAACATCATGTGCCCCCAGAATATATCCCCATGGCGGGAGGCATGGGGGTCCTATAGGGCCCCTTTTGTTCCACCAACACCAGCCTTTTCATGGCGGGCTCCCACCAATAAATGTCTGTTGGTGGTGAACTCGAAATATGCTGCGTAGGACTGCGCCAGTGCTGCTCAGCATGCTACATTGTGATGCAACTCCACCACTGCCAGGGTTGTTCGCTGGCGCAGCCAGTGGTCCTCAGTCGCAATGACGTTTGAAGTTGTAATGTGATGAATGGACCACCACCACTGTGAGTCTGGACTCTTGATCAGGCCCTTAATTTTCGAAATATAAGGCTGTAGCATATTCTTTCTGGTTCCTATTCTCTTTGAAAAGGGCTGTAGTTATTCCCCTGTTTGAAGCGTCAGTTTCCACAGTAAAAAATCTGGTTGGGACAGGAGGCATCAAGGTGAGAGCTTCTGTTAATCCTTTCTTTCACTCAGAAAAAGTGTGGGAAGCTTGCCGATTCCATGAGAAAGGCCTTCTTTAAGAAAATCCATAATTAGATTCATGATTTTTAGAAAATTGTTTAGTACCTTTTGTATTACACTTTCCAAGGCTTATTAAGCTTTAGGGTTCCTTGAGAGACTTTGTTTTCCTCCCAGTGTAGGATCGCCTCGACCTTCTAAGTGTCCATGATACTTTATACTGATATCTCGAACCCCGGATTTTCAACTGAGGTTTGATCAAATAAACATTTACCAGGTTTGGCTTGAAGATGATTTCCTCTGAGTCTCGTCAAAACTTCTTTTAAATCTATTTCATATTGAGTAAACATTGTGGAAAATATGGAGACCATGAATCACTGAAAATTTGAAGTGGTGTTACAAAGGCCATTTTCCATTTATCCCCTTCCCCGATTCTGAGTGGGTGGAACACCACCCACAGATTACATAACGTAAATATCTCTGCTTCTGTGATGGATTCCAAAATATCATACATCATAAGTAGCATATATTAATCTCTAATGGTGACAAAGTCTGCAAAAGCTATTACAGGGTCAACTCCAGGATACCCTCCAAGGTGACAGTGTGCTCTAAAATCTACAAAACACATCTGGGTCTCAATTCCAAGAACCCCCATTGCAAAATAAAGAAAAGGGAGGACCCCAGCAGGAGATTTACAGGGCACAGCTAAACCATTTTGAAGCTTGCTGTCCAAATATTTATTTTATCCAGGGAGAGGGAATATATTTTCCAACATGGAGCAATGGCATTGGGTTTGAGATCATTATAACAAACAATGTTTCTGTGTGAAGGCAAGTTCTTAATTCGTTATCAGCATATTTAACAGACATGAAAATACCAAGGACTATTCCACCTTCAGTTGATATTTAGGCTAAGTCTTCCAATTACTGATCTTTAAGTGTGTTGAATTGATCTCAGTAATTCTTGATCCCCATAACATGTTTTTGCGACCATTTGATAGATGGATTATGCAGAATCAGCCATTTAATTCCAAGAATTAATAAGTAGTGGTGAGAAGCTAATAAATCAAAAGAGATTTTCTCAGAATGTTTTAATACTCATAATATCATCTGATTGGTATGTGCATTAACAGTGCCAGAAGATACATGAGATCTATCAACTGCCTCTACTATTACCAGTATTTCTTTTTCACACAAAAGCACCTATTTAGGTTAGCTCAGGTTATGTCCATGTAAATTCCTAACAAAGCGCAGTAAATAAGAAGGAACTTCAACCACCTTACTCTTAAAAAGTAAAGTTGCTTCCAAATAATAACGCCGAGATCTGTCATTACTTTATAAGCTTGTGGCAAGGATACATTCTGTAAAACCCCTGCCTTACCATGCTTTATAGGTCAGTTTGGTAGTTTTCCGATTGCCTCTTTGGTCTCACAGGACAGCTTCCCAACAAATTACCCTTTTGCCAACAATAAAGACATAAGCCAAGTTTTCTTCTTCTCGACTTTTCTTCTTCAGACAAAGACACACTTTTCAACCCTAGCTTTATAGGCTCTTCTTCATGTTGCTAGCCTGTTAGGGTTAGGAGAACAGAACTGCTGAACATTCCTGGAACAAACCTTTTGATTGGTGCCAATTATCTCTGTACCTGTGCTTCCTGACAACATAAAACGCAACACGAACTTTTAATGTTAAACATATCGTTAATAATCAAAACCAATAATCAATAATCACTAAAGTAATTGATAATAATCATCCTCTGCTTCCTTGAAAAACTGATCCAGTGAAAAGGGGGGCCAGGATGAATATTTTTACACTCATCAAAAATGGGTCCATATACACACTAACAATTTTCCTGGCTGGCTTTCCGCTGAGTGATCAAGTTTTATATTCACTTTGATCTTGATTAGTTAATACCTAACTAATATTCACAGATCAACACTCTTCCTTTGGTCAATGAACCATTAGTTGAGTAGCTGATGGTGATATTAACAAATTACCTAATTTATCTTATAGCTCTCAATTATATAACCACAGACTCAGGGTAAGATTCAATGAATTGTATCTAATTACTCAGTCAAATGAACACTCATTTATACAGATTCACAGTGCAAACTCCATCAACTTTCATGGGAGGAAAAATTAATTTATCAAATACATTTAATGCACAAACAAATTCAACAATTCCTTGCATTTGGAGTGGATAGATGAGGAGACAGGAGAAAAATTAAATCATACATTTGCAAAAGATATGCAAATTTAAGACAGAATAATATTTACCGAATGGTGAATCGGGAAAACCAACCCTCTGGCCTAAGGACTGGAGGAGGTCACCTGATTAAGAAGACTATAGGACAGGATCAGGACAGGGAGATACTTACTACACTGCTCTAGAACTCCGACACAACAGAACGCATCCCTCTCTTCCACTGTCTCCCTCCTCGATATTCTTCCGCAATCTTCAATCTAATTAGGTTGTCTTTCAGGAATGAATCTTCCCAGTCTGTTCTCTCCTTTCCAGCTGCAGCTTTAGTCTACACCTCACTCAGCATCAACGTTGTATCATGAACACCTCTGACAAACTCCTTAAACTAACCTTTTGGCACTCCTATTATACTCTTTAATTCTGCATGTCCCACCCTCAAAGTTGCAGATATCAGTGAATGATGAACTGTGATTGGGCAGGGGGAGGGGAGTTGTCATCACCTCAAGCTGTCATAATTAATTTTCTAATGAACCCCTTTGTTTAATAAACCCTTCCCATTTAATTTAATTTTTAATTCTGCATCCTTTCCCACCCATTCAAAGTAACAGATTAAGTATACATTTTGTGAAATTCCACAACTGAAAGGAGTTCTCATAGTCTCTGTCCTTGGCTCTTGGCAGTCTGTCAGCGGTTCGGTCAGCGGGTCACATCTTAACTCCAGTGCGCAGACTCAGCTTGTTTACGCTTTCTTTTTCATTGGCTTAGCACATTCGGGCCAAACATACACTATTAATGAAGGAAATATAAACAGATGTTAATTTCTCAAATATGTGATTGTCACTGTTCACCACCCACTTCTATTCTATCCCATTTTAAATGTTTTTTCTTTAAGCAAAAGCGTTAACAATAACGTCTTCTTTTAAAGATCAGGCAAGCATATGTCAGGCACACGGTCCCTCAAGATCTAAGATTAGTAATTCTTGCACATGCGTGAGAGTTTTCCCTCTCAAACGAGTTAATCACATGGTTATTTACTTAGGTTCTAGTTTGCACATGCGCAGAAGCATTTTTCGGTTTAAAGCGGGATTTTGTCACGTTGCCAATTATTCTTTGTTATTTAAGCATGCATAAAGGTTTTTTCCATATATGTAAGTGTTGTACACTTTTTAATTCCGTCTTAATTTTCTAATCTAGTGATTAGTACTTGTTAATGGTGAATTGGTTAGAGCAAGTTTGATTTTCTTGAATCCTTGCTCGATCAGTCCCCCATCCGATGGCATTTTATAGCCATCATAAAATACCCATCATTACCAAGTGCCAACTTCATCTTTAAATCTTGGTATCTACATTGTTTTCTACACATTCTTTATTCTTTTCTTTTAGGTTTATTTCTTTCATCTTGCCATACAGATTTTCTCTCATTTCTTCAAGCTCTATTTTCTCCCTTTTCCTCTTTCTTCCCATCCTTCTATTCTTGATTCCAATCATGGATCTAGTTCTCAATTTTCCATTGCAACATTTATAGGTCATTATTATCGTTAGTATCACCAATGCTATTGTAATCACGGGGTTTATTATTTTCCCAAATAAACTACTTAAAAAAGTGGAAAACCAACTACCTATAGTGGAAATACTTTTACAAAGTCTCTCCCAAACATGGTCAACCTCCAATTGGGTTAACTCTTTATGAATCTTTGTAATATTCTTAATATATCCATCAATACCTTTACTTTTGTCCGGGATATATGTACACCAGTGTTGAATCTTCAACATGCCACAGACTCCACCCTCTTTTGCCATTAGTATATCCAAGGCAAGTCTATTTTGAAAAACCATAGATCTGATCACAACAATTTCAGTACTGATCGTTAAGAATCCTCCACACAAGACCATGGGTTGGCACCGCACACCCACAAGACAGACCACACTATGGCAGTGCACATGGCTACGTGAAATACATAAGCGTGGGAAAACCTGGGCATATCCACTCTGGGGGATGTAATGACGGCCACCTCCTTCAAAACATTTCAAACACTGCGAGCAGATTTCGGACTTAGCGACATACAACACTATAGGTATCTACAATTGAATTATGCATGGAAGGCGGAAGGCCCCTTCCCCTCCCCACTACAAGACTACGCACCACTAGAGGGATGGGTATTGCAGGACCACCTACAAGAACAAGCAGTGTCCTACACCTACAGAACTTTGATTAATAATGCCACAGACCATCTGACAAAACTGAGGGAGACATGGGAAAGTAATCTGGGGCCCTTCGACAATACGGACTGAGAATCGGCACTTATGCATCCCGGGAAGTGGCAATCAAGTCCAGATTAAGACTAATGCAATATAAAATCCTACATAGGATCTACTACGATAGGGACCGATTGCACAGGAGCGAGCGACCGGTGTTGCCTGAGATGTGGCCATGACCAACTAGACTTTTATCATACTATATGGGGCTGCCCCCTTATTCAGGTATATTGGGAGAAAGTGACATTGGAATTGGGGAAGGTGCAGAATGAGACCCTACCACTAGACCCAAATTGTATCCTCCTGGGCATACCAGGAGATGTAGATCTAAGCCGTCCTCACTTCATTTTCGCAGACCTGGCCCTGGTTGTAGCTAAAAGGGACATCGCCAGGAAGTGGGGTTCTGCACTGGGACCACAAATAGAGGAGTGGAAGACGGGGATGGACCTATACATGGCAGCGGACATGGCAGCGGAGAGGGTCACATAAAAAGCTATTGGTTGTCCCAAGAAATTTAAAAAAGTATGGGGAAATTGGAGAACATATTATGGCATAGATGGGGAGGTATATCAACGATCCCAGATAGATGGACAGGCAACGCATAGAGGCACATCCCACTAACCAACGAGAGGGCTTGAGGGACCAAGACACGACTGATGCAGGGAGTGAGGCGGGATGGGGTCTTGCTGGGCAGACACTCCATGTAATTCCTGCTGTACGAAATGGGTCTGATGGTGATGTAATGTATTCAGCGCAATTGATTGACTTATTGCATACCTTGATTGTTTATGGTTTGTTTTACACTCTGCAGAAAAAATCAATAAAATATATATTTTTTAAAATAATGAATCCTCCAGCAGTGTCTGTTGATAAACGATCAACCACTGTGGATAATTAATGTATTTTATGCGACTCCAGTATGACTCCAACTGACGGTATCAGCGCACCAAATATATCACCTACCATTTCTGAAAAGCTTGCTCTTTTATGTCTTGTTAATTCTTCCCTTATTACATCCATTTAATTGTTCTTAGTGATTTGGTATACCTTTGAAAATACAATGGCAACGTAACAACTGCCATACCATTGTGCTGGTCACCTATAATAGGTATTTGCACCGCACACATACAACATTCCTGGAAATACAGGATCAGGTCCTCATTTTAGTCCCTATCCCCCATAATTAGTAAGGCATGTTCACATTTGCCAGTACCAATGAAGACATTATTATATTCAGTTGTTAGTCTATGTAAACAATTTTGACAAGTCTAGGGACATTACAGCATGAGTCTCGCCTTTCTTATAGTCCCCTTCTAAAGCAGCCCATGGAGGTACATGTCACTTTTGCCCAACAGCTTTCTTTTGGAAATCCTTCCTTCTTTCTTCTACTAAATTTAAAAAGTGTTTTCTTCATCAGGCAAAAGTCGTCAAGTACGGTTATTTTTATGAGCGTGTGTTATATCCATAGGATTCAGTGTTAGGGAAAATTCACCCATTAATTCTGTATTCTTACTACTAAGTACAGGGTTTAAATTTCTACGAATAGAAATTTCTGAAAAGACTTAGGGCCAGATGTAGGTAAATTCCATTTACCGATTCTAAAATACAAAATTTTACCGATTCGGTATTTTAGAATGGGTAAATGGTATGTAGGTAATTTTTACCGAATCGGTAAAATTTGGTAAATACCGATTCGGTATTTACAGATTCAGTATTCCCCATTCATTCCTATGGGCCTGGAGGCCCATAGGAATGAATGGGGAATACCGTTCGGTAAATACTGAATCGGTAAGAGGGGGAAGACCTGCAAGGGTGGCAGGGTGTCACATTGACACCCTGTTGCACCCCTAAATAGTGCATGGGTGCACATGTGGCACACATACATGCCCTAAGGGCATGTATGTCTGCCACATGGCACTGTTAAAAAAGCATGAAATAGCTTTTTTAACAGTTTTCGTTATTTACCATAAACTTCTAGTTGGTAGTTAATAACGAATCCTTACAAGTGAAAAGCACTCACTTGAGTGCTTCCTACATTAAGGATTCAGTAATGTACCGATTCGGTATTTAAGAATTCTGTAATTTACTGATTCCTTAAATTACCGATTCAGTAAATTCCCGAATCCTTAAATTAGGCCCCTACGTCTCAAATGCTAAATACCGGTCGGTAACGGCCGAAATTCAGTAATTTTGGCCGTCACCGACCGGTATTAGGCTTCCGACATCTGGCCCCAAATCCATATTACTATAACAGTATTGCAACTTACCAGTAACATAAAACAAACTAGTCATAACACTACAAGTTACACCATAAGTTAATGGAAGATGGTGATAGGTTACACCTTATGAGACTGAAGTACGTAGTTTGATGCAAACATAACAATTACTGACATCCATTGTATCCACATATTGGTAAAGGAGTTTAGTAAATACATTTAATGACAAATCACTACTCAATTTGTCATGATAATACATGCTCTTATTCATTTGTTCTAAATATGTAGTAGTAGTTCTTTTAGTAACAGCACTCACTCTTTCACTAGTATTTGTATTATTTACCATTAGGACAGGTATCACAATTGTTAACAATAACCACATCAAGATTAGTATTGTAATACTACATAAATAACTTTTAACACATCTCCGTTTTAAACTAGATTTCGGATGTTCAGTCACCTGTTCTTTCACAGTTTTAGTATATAAATTTTAATTCAAAAAAATGTATTCTTTCTAATAAAAATTGTAAAATCATTAAAAGGTAAAATCTTTGTGTGATCCCACAATTCAAAGGCCTTCAGCTTTTAATCAGTTTCTTTTCCCCTTTCAATCTTTTTTTTCTTTTGCTTGATAATTTCTCAATAAATCCACCCTTTGTATAAAAGTCTTTTCTTTAAGGTGGTCTCAATTCCCTTTCATCAGATCCCTCAACAATGCCACTTTCTGGTTCTCCATTTAGATCAAGATTTTCAAAGTCTTCGAGTCTTATATAAGTCTACTCTGGAGATTTATATTTTCTGCTTGGTACTCTTCCTCTCTTTGACAACCTTAATGATCTTCTTCTTGACTGTTCTTGCTCTACCTGACTTGACACCTCATTTACCTGTTCTAATTCTTTCCCTGTTTTTCTTCTCAGAATGTCTCTCAGTCTTTTTACTCTACTTGACCAGTGATCACCCTTTCTGACCCTCTTTGATTATACTGCCTTTTCACCTTCTTCACCTATTTCAAGTGTTCTTTTATTTTCTCTTACTCTTGGTTGATTTTGTTCTGATTTCCCTGAGTTTTCTTCTTTTGCTGTTTGTCTTTATTCTAGGCTCCCTACTCTTTTCTTTTCTTCTTATTGATCTACATTTTCTGCAGTTAATTCATTCCCTTTTCCTAAATGAGCTGGATCTGAACTGTCTACAATGGATTCCTTTTCTTTTTCTTCCTGCAATTAAATTTGATCTAAGTTTTCTGCAATGTGTTTTTCTTCTATTTCTAACTGAGCTGAATCTTGGTTTTCTGCAATGAGTTCTTCTTCTATTTCTGACTGAGCTGAATCTTGGTTTTCTACAATGATTTCATCTATTTCTGACTGAGCTGAATCTTGGTTTTCTACAATGAGTTCTTCTTCTATTTCTGACTGAGCTGAATCTAGGTTTTCTTCAATGGCTCGTTCTGGTCTTTCAAGTTATTTATTATTATTTATTTTATAACATTTGTAAGGCGCACAGCTACCCACAAAGGGTTTCCCGGCGCCGAATCAGCAAAAACACAGGGCACAACTAGAGTGAGAACAGATCCGAAAGCAAATTATTTGTCAAACAACCAGGTTTTTACGCTTTTCCTGAAACTCCTGTAGTTTTCTTCTTTGCGTATTTGAATGGGCAGTGTGTTCCAAAGAGTTGGACCCAGATATGAAAAGGATCTTCCGCCCATTCTAGCCCGTTTGTACCTTGGTACTGCAAAGTTCGCTGATGTGACTGAACGAAGATTGCGATTAGGAAGGTAAGGCTTGGCAAGATCTTGAAGATACTTGGGAGCAGTCCCAGCTTTGATTTTGAACAGATAGCTCAGGGTTTTAAAGCGAATCCGGTTTTCGACCCTGAGCCAGTGCAGGTCTCTGAGATGTTTAGTGATCCTGGCGTATCTGGGGATTCTGCAAAGCAGTCTGGCCGCAGCGTTTTGTACCAGTTGTAAGCGTCTTATTACTGCTTTGTTTGCACCCAGGTACAAGATGTTACCGTAGTCAAGCCGAGATGTCACTAAGGCATTGACTACGGTCTTCTGGGTGGTAGGTGGCAACATCCAGACAATTTTACGTAGCCATCTGAGAATAGTGAAACATATGCCAGCCACTTTGTTTGCTTGCTGCACCATGGATAGACTGTCATCAATGGTGACCCCAAGATTTCTGACCTGAGTGGCTGGGGTCGGGAGCTCGCCCAGTGAGGTCGGCCAGTGGGAATCTCTCCAGAGATCTTTACTGTTCCCTAAGAGGAGGATCTCTGTTTTCTCCCCATTCAACTTAAGTTGATTGGCCGACATCCAGCAGAATATTTCATGAAGGCCTGTTTTAAGTGCAGATGGATCAGACGGGTCAGATTTGGAGGGTGAAAACAGAATCTGAGAATCGTCTGCATAAGTCATTAAAACAAGACCAAAGTTCTCTGCAAGGTTGGCTAGTGGGCGAAGGTACAAATTAAACAACAGGGGACTCAGGATAGATCCTTGTGGTACACCGTGGGGAGAATAGAAAACATCCGAACAGGCCTCAGAGGAGGTGATCTGGAAGGTGCGTAGGGATAAGTATGATTTGATCCATTCTAACGCCCTGCCCTCGATACCACTCTCCCCCAACCTGACAAGCAGTTTGGAGTGAGAGATGGTGTCGAAGGCCGCACTTAGGTCCAACAGGACCAGTGCCACCGTTTGGCCATCATCTCTGAGCTCTCTGATTTTTTCCGTGATCCCAAGCAGGGCAGTCTCGGTGGAGTAACCACTCCTGAATCCGGACTGGAGCCTCATGAATATGCCTTTCCAACATTTTGGAAAAAGCAGGGAGTAACGATATTGGTCGGTAATTGGCCAATATCGTAGGATCGGCGGCTGGCTTTTTCAGCAGAGGGCTGACTATGGCATGTTTCCATAAAGCAGGAACTGAAGCCTGTTCCATGGAGGCATTAAGTATCTCTGTAATGGGCGTCAGGGTAGAATCCTCCAGTTGGCTAATGATACTGATGGGGATGGGATCACGGGGGGAACCCGATTTAATAGATTTAAGAAGTTTCCTCAGTTTATCCGATGTAATGGGAGGCCAAGCTTCGAGGTGACAGTTTCCTTTAAAGATTTGAGAAGTGTCCTCTTGGTTATGAGAGGTGGTGCTGTTTATATTGATATTAGAAACGATCTTCTCGATCTTTTCAGTGAAGAAGGACGCCAAATCCTGACACTGCTGAGTACTGAGAGGAGGAGCCTCCGCTCTAGAGCTTTCTCCAGCCAATTCCTTCACCGTGTTCAAAAGAGTCTGGGATTTGTTAACAGCTGTATTTATAGTAGTGGTAACATAGCATGCTTTAGCTTTCATGCATGCCGAGTGATAGCTGTTTCTGGCCTTAGGGTAGATCTCTTTTTGGTGCACTTCGTAGTTCTTACGCCACTGTCTCTCCAAATTCTTACAGGTAGATTTTTCTTTCTTGAGGGCCTCTGTGAACCAGGGGGCCGGGGGACGATGTACTTTTCCTTTGCAGTGGGATAAGGGCAGACAGGCATTTACTGCGTCATTTAGCCATGTCTGTGTGGCCTCAGCTATGCTTTCCATGTCTCCATCAAGACATGGGAGGTCTTTGTTCAATGCATTATTAAGATCATCTAAGTTTAAGCTTTTCCAATTTCTCCTCAAAGATTCAGAGGGAGTAGTGGAGGGGCGTTTAGTGGGTTTAAGAGAAATAGAGAAAAGTGTGAGGAAATGATCTGACCAGCAAATAGGGGTAGTGTTCAGCCATACTAGTTCTTTCATATTAGAGATGATAGGGTCAAGCAAATGTCCTGCTTTATGGGTAGGACCCTTATTGAGCAGTGTCATATTCAACGCCATGAAGTCATCAATAAGATTTTTACAGATCGTATTGTTATCATCCTCCAAATGGAGATTCAGGTCCCCAAGTACTGTAAAATTTTGAGCATTTAAATGGTGAGGTAGAATAAAATTTACCAAATTATCTGACCATGAGGGGTTATTAACTGGTGGTCGATAAATGAGTAAGCCAGAGAAAGTGAAATTGGGGCTAAGGGTAATTTTAAAAGATGCCGCTTCGCAATTAGGAATGTCTGCAGGTTCGAAATTGCATACGAAGTCTCTACTGTAAATAATGGCAATGCCCCCTCCTGTTTGGCCAACGCGGTCCCTCCTTACAATAGCGTAGCTCGGGGGGAGTGCCGTGGCAACGTCAGGGCCTGCAGTATCGTGAAGCCAGGTCTCTGTGAGAAATATCACACTGGGCTTCTCTTCCATTAAGAGATGGAAGATATCTAGTTTATGTTGTGGTAATGAACGGCAATTTACCACGTAAAATGTAAAATTACTAGAACAGTCTTTCTGCCGCGGGATTTTATGGGGGGAGCCGTGCGAAGTATCCGAGTAAGGCTGGTAATTGGACAGGGAGAGAGAACACTTAGGACAAATTTGCGTTCCAGCACACAGCGGGTTCAGCGTTATACATTTCTCATGTCTGGCAGGGCGTAACGCTCTAAGAGACTCGCGTGTAAGCATCGTGCCTGAGTAATAGAAAGGGCCAAGTTCAAGCTTCAAGTTCAAGCTATCCTTTGGTCTTCACAGCAGTCTCTTCAGTCCCAGGAGCTGGTGCCTACTTTAGTTGATTTGTACTTGGTTGTTCTTCGTCAATGCGCTCTTCAAAGTCTGTTTCTCTGATTTATTCGACTTCACAACTTTTAGCTTCTTACTCTTTTCTTTGTTCTACCAGTTGCTGCTTTTGTTGTTCAGGTGGACTTGGGACTCTTTGGGTATGAATGGCATGGATTCAGTTTGGCAAGCCAGCACACTTTACTTCTGTTGTCGGAACCAATATGATTTGATGTGGTCCTTTCCACCTGGGTTCCATACAAGATTTCCTTGTGTGCTTCTTCACCAAGACCCAATCTCCAGGACACAAATCATGAGCTTGGTTTGGCTGTGCAGTGATTGCATATTCTCCAACCTGGTGAGGCACAGAACATACCAGATCAGCTCGTCCCTTACGAAATTCCAACACTAGATCATCAGTTATATTCACCAATGTGTGCCCAGGTACAAATGCTTGTCTCATTGCTCATCATGTGGACTTAATCCTGTCGTTAGGTCAGGAATGCGTCTAAGGCTCATCAATACAAGGGGTAAAGCATCAGGCCATGTCAGTGAAGTGGATGCACACACTTTCCCTAACCTGGATTTTATTGTGCCACTTAGCTGCTCAACAACTCCAGAAGCTTCTGGTCGATAGGCACTGTTAGAACTGGGGGTCTCTAGAGGTAGGTACCACTGTCCAAATAGGGACACTTGCTTCTAGTCAGGGTAAGGAGGAAACCCTCTGAGATAAACCCTGCTTACACCCTTGGTAGCTTGGCACGAGCAGTCAAGGCTTATCAAAGGCAATGTGTAAAGTATTTATACCAACACACACAGTAACACAGTGAAAACACCACAAACTGACTCCACAACAGTTTAGAAAAATAAAGGTATTTAATCTAAGCTACACAAGACCAAAATGACAAAAACCCAACATACACAGTTCAAGAATATGGTTTCAAAAGAGTTCTTAAAGTTGCGATAAAATAATCCACAGTTGCGTGAAAAGTTCACAGTTGTGTCACGTTTAGCCAACAGTACCTTTAAATGCGACAAAGTTCCAAAACCGAAGCTGGTGCGGTGGAAAACAAAGCGTCACTCCTGAGACCTTGGGGAAGTGATGCGACAACACCGCTGGATGTAGCGGGTGTGTTGCGACTAATCCGGTCTGTATGGGGAGTGAGGCGATACCTTGTATGGATTCCGGTGCCGAGGTTCCGTAGTGAAAAAGCTCGCAAAGGCACGATGCGATGATCTTTGGAGGCTGCGACGATCTCTGGGGTGACGATACGCGGTCCAGCGGTGATCTTCTTCTCGCAGCTCTTCGATGCCATGGCTCTGCGACGATGCTCGCAGCAACGTGATGCGGTTGGCAAGCAAGTGGTGCAACGATCTCACCCAGTGACGACAGGCTCTGTGACGATGCTCGCAGCGATGGTAGTCTTCCCGCACCGGACTGGCGCGTCCTGTAAACGAAGGATGCAACAACTCTGGCAGCGGCAACAGGCGCCACAATGATCTCGGCCTTCGTAGCGGCGGGAATTTCCTCACAATGACGGGTATGCGCTCTGCAAGCGAGCAATGCGATAAAACTTGCAGAAAGTCTTTAAAATCTTGGTTTACAACTTCCCAACACCGGTAAAACTTCCAGAGGCACCACAACTGACCCAAACACTCTAGGAAGTACATAACTCTCTCAGCAGAGTTCAGGGAATCTGGGGGTAAAGTCCTTTTGTTCCTGGGACTTCTTAACAGGGAGCCAGCTCTTCTCACGCCCTTGGAGATTCCTTCAAGCAAGGGGACACAGCACAAAGCAAAGTCCTTCCCCTCTCCTTGGCAGCAAAGCAACAGCAGGTCAGTCCAGCAGATCAACAGAAGGACAGTCTTCCTTCTTCACTTTCGGCTTTCTACTTGGCAGAGGTTCCTTCTTGATTCCATGATGGTCTACTTTTCTGTAGTCAGTGGTCCTGTACTTATACCCTCAAAAGGTCTTTGCTCCCTTTGTGAAGGAGGGCTCTGAGCCCGGTCGGAACCAGTTCTGGGTGTTCCTTGAGCACTTTTGTTTTCCTGGCCTCTCCTTTCCTTTCAGGGAGAGGGGCATGGTCGTCAGCAGCCCGTCCGGAGGTTGAGCCAGCCTTGTGGGAGGCAGGCACAGCCCTATTCAGGCCCAGGTGCTATCCCTTCCCACCACTCAAGACGCAGATGCAGTCATTCAGCCTAGGGCTGACTCAGCCGGCCTCCCGGGGGCTCGCAGCCTCTGTCACTCTCAAACCAGACAGTCAATTCGCAAACAGGCCAAGGCACACAGAAAGGTCAGACAAGAGAATAGTGACTTTCTAAAAGTGCTGTTCTCAAACACTGGATTTAAAAACAACCTTTCCTAAAAGATGTGTTATTAAATTCTGAGTTCAGGGATACTAGACTTTTATGTCCTAGCTTGCTCCTATGGGAAGATATGCTGGTAGCCACTGTAGACAACATTCCCCATGATAGCCTATGGGGCAAGATAGGCTTACAATAGTGAAAAACGATAATGGCTGTAATTCACTACCAGAGCATGTCTCCTACACTAGTACATGCTCTACCTTTCACATACACTGCACCCTGCCCAAGGGGTTACCTTGGGCCTTTCATAGGGGTGACCAATGTGTACAGAAAGGGAAGGGTTAGGCCTGGCCAGTGGGGACACTGACCAGGAGGACATGGCAGATCACAGACTGCACACAGGCACTGTGGTGGCAAGCCTGAGACACCATTTTAGGGCTACTTCTGTGGGTGGCACAATCAGTTCTGCAGGCCCACTAGTAGCATTTGAATCACCAGTCCTGGCACTCTCAGTGCACTTTAATAGGGACTTCTTGGTAATACAAATATGCCAATCATGGATAACCAATCACAATAACAATTTACCCAGGGAGCACTTGCACTTTGACATTGAATAGCAGTGGCAAAGTGCCCAAAGCATCTAAACCAGCAAAAACGAAATCCAGCACAGCATCAAAAATACAGGAGGTAAAGGAAAAAAGATAGGGGGAAACCGCGCCAAGGGTGCCAGGTCTAAGGCACAATGTAATTTCTGCTCAATTTTGAAAGCTTCACAAATCAACTTAATTATCTCATTATTAAAATGAGGTCTTCTATCTTATTCCAAAGTGACTGGAAATCCCAAACGAGGAATGAGCTCTCTCTACAGAAGTTTGGCAACTGTGAGACTAACATTCCTCCTTGTGGGATAAGCTTCTACCCATTGCGAAAACAGACACACAATGATAAGGACATAATTCAGACCATTGCACAATGGCAACTCAAGAAAGTCTAGTTGCAATCTTGTAAAGGGTCCTTTTGCTTTTCTAATTTTTCCCCAACTGACCATTGTCTTTCTCCCTGGGTTTTGCAGTTGGCAGGTCAAACACCTTTGCCAGAGACTTTCTGCAACTACCCTAAACTTTGGATTATACCATGTTTGTCTAAAGTGTCTAATCATGGCATCCCTCCCAATGTGTGTGGTTCCATGATATAACCTAGCCATGTGTGACAACAAGCTATCTGGCATTATTGGTCTACCATCTGGACACACCCATACTTCATCATCAGCTCTTCTTGTACAACCTGTTTTGATCCAGTGTTCCTTCTTTTTTGTGTCTACTCCATCCTGTAACTGTCTAACTTCATCCCATGTTTCAAAAGCTGGGAAAAACATTAGTTGGCAATTGATAACTTCTTTTTCCATCCCTCTGTTCAAAGGCATTGTATTTCTTGCACAGAATTGTGCCACTTGGTCTGTGTACCAAATAACCAGAGTCACATAATAATTTTCTGACATATGTGTGGCACATTTGACCATTGCAATTTCTTTTGGCAACTGTAATGCTTCCAATAGTTCTTTAACATCTTTTCCATTCCTGATGGAGGATCCTGAAGAAGTCAGAAATACGCTCTGTAGCCACAATTGGCCAAAGTCATGCACAACCCTGAAACCATATTGACTGTCCATAAATATGGTTACTCTCACTTTCTTCCCCACTTTACAGGCTTTCGTTAAAGCAAACAATTTGGCTATTTGTGCAGACTTGACTCCTTTTAGGCGGGAAGTTTCTATGATGCAGTGCATAAAGCATACCTGATACAATACATAGAGAATAACCTTACCAGACATCAATTCTCCATTCTCCCTTCTCAAAAATGACCTATCAACAAACAGTACAGAGTCTGACTCTTCCAGTGGAACGTCAAGGAGGTCAGATCTGGGTTTTGTACACATTTCTGTCATATCCAAACAATCATGATCAACTTCTTCTTTCACTACTTCACCATATGTGTCAGGCAACAAAGTTGCTGGATTCATCATTGTGCATCTTGTCACACTCACATTTTCAGCACCCAAAATTACTCTTTCATGCTTAGTCAGCCGACTTGGGGTCAAAGGTTGAATACGAGTCCTTGTTAAAATGATCTTAACTGAATGTGGTACAAACACCTTTATAGGGTTTCTCATCACAATTGATTCACTCGGTTCCAGACTTACACATGTAGCAACTACTACTTTTAAGCAGCCAGGTAAGGCCCCAGGCACTGGATCCAGAGTAGCAGGAAAGTATGCTACTGGATGTCGTGTCAATCCTTGTCTCTGGGTTAATACTGAAAGTGCACAACCTTCCCTTTCACAACAGAACAAAGCAAACTCTTTCGTATAATTTGGCATTCCCAAAGCAGGCGCTTGACACAAACAACTTCTCAATTTTATGCATGTTTCCTCACTTTCATCATCCCACTCAATCAGATGCATCATCTCTTTTTGTGTCAACCTTATTAAAGGTTTTGCAAGTAGTAAAAATCCACTTATCTACTGACGACAGTATCCAACCACTCCAAAAAAAATTCATACTTCCTTTTTAGTTTTAGGCAGGCTCATTTGTTGAATCACTTTTATTTTTTCCGGTGTCACCTTTTTCTGACTCCTCTGTCTATCTTATGTCCAAGATATTGAACTTCTTGTTTGCAAAACTGTGATCTTTCTGTGTACACCTTGTGTCCTCCTTCCGCAAAATGGTTCAGTAAAGCTATTGTGTCAGTGACACAAACTTCTCGTGTTTTTGATGCCACCAAGGTCATCAATCTACTGAACCAAAACCGAATTTCTGGGCATAACCAAATTCTCTAAACATTCTTTCAGGATCTGGTTGAAAATTGAAGGACTCTTTGTGTACCCTTGAGGAACTCAGCACCAATTTCTCCGAATCAGAAAGAAAAAAGATATTGGATATCCGGATGCAATGGAATCGAAAAGATTGCTTGGCTCAAATCAATCACAGTATATCAATGTGCATCCCATGATATCTGATCAAGAATCACTGCAGTGTTTGGTATTTCAGGACAAGAGGATACTACTATTTTATTTATTTTCCTCAAATCTTATACTATTCTATATTTTCCGCTAGGCTTTTTAAGTCCCAAGATAGGTGAATTACAAGGACTGCTTAATATTTCTTTTAGAATACCTCATTTGAGCCAATTACTGGGAAAATCCTGCTTTGACTTCAGGGCTCATTCTGTATTGTGGTGTGTTTGGATATATTGCACCTTCTTTTACCACACCTTTAACTGGGTCTACCTTTGCCATTAGACCAATCTCCTTTCCTGTAAAATCCCACACATCTGACCCCACTGTGTTTCTCAATTCATCAGGTAAATCATTCTCGGTAAGAAGTAAAAACATCTCATCCACTTCTGTTCCCTGTTTTGCTAGCATCATTTTGAAAGCCACATCTTCATCCAGTGTTTGGAAAGCCACACCATTAGGCGTACAAAAGATGGAGCAGTTCATCTTGAACAGTAAGTCTCTTCCTAACAGGTTTACCTGACTTGAGCCACATACCACAAACCGATGCATGTCTCTGAAATTCCCAATATTCACTGCTATGTGTTTTGTGACCGGGGTACTAATCTGTTTATTTGAGAGTCCTACAACTTGGATAGTTTCTCCTGAGAGGGGTAGGTTTGGGATTTCTGCTGTTCTCACAGTAGAACTTTTGGCACCAATATCCACTAGGAAAGTGATTTAATTTCCTTCAACCTTTCCATCAACAAAAGGACCTGACTGATCTACCGCCAAGGATGCGCCAAATACGCACTCCTCTTCCTCCCTCAGGCACTATCATTGTGACATTCCCGATTCACTTGCATGACTTTGCATCCAATATTGTTGAACGGCCTGTGTATACTTACCACTTTCTTCTCGAATCCGGTGTTCACACTGTATCTCTGCACCTGAGTATTCAAATTGTTGGGCAAAGGGGCTTGTGGCACCTGTAACTGAGGAGTAACTATCTGCTGCTGTTGCTGTTGGTTCACAGTCACCCCAGTCTGCATCTGTGGATTTAAAATTTGATTTACCCCATTACTCTGTTGTTTATTTCTACACTCATTCTTTCCAATGTCCATGCTTTCCGCACCCATTACAAGGGTATTTTCTTTTTCAATATTTGACTACTCTGATTCTAAACATTTGTCTGGTTGTCATTTTGAGAACCATAAGCTGTCTCTTGATGTTCTGCAAATTTCACTTGTGCCTACATCATTTTCTCTTTTTAACTTTTTATTTTTCGCATCAATCAATCAATCAATCATAACATTTGTATAGCGCTCTACTTACCCGGAGGGGTCTCAAGGCGCTGGGGAGAGGGGTCCGTTACTGCTCGAAAAGCCAGGTCTCGAGTTGCTTTCTGAAGTTGAGATGGTCCTGGGTTAGCCGGAGGTGGATGGGGAGGGAGTTCCATGTCTTGGCTGCCAGGTAGGAGAAGGATCTTCTTCCGGTGGTGGCTCTGCGGATGCGTGGAACGGCGGTGAGGGCGAGGCTGGTTGATCGTAGCTGGTGGGTGGGAGTGTAGAAGGTCAGGCAGGTGTCTCAGGTGGCCGGAGATATGGCTGTGTTGGGGGATGTCCAGGACGAGTCGTGCGGAGGCGTTCTGGATGCGTTGGAGTCTTTTCTGACGTTTGGCTGTGGTTCCGGCGTAGAGGGTGTTTCCATAGTCCAGTCAGCTGGTGACGAGTGCCTGGGTGACCGTCTTCCTGGTTTCGGTGGGGATCCACCGGAAGATCTTTCAGAGCATGCGCAGGGTGTTGAAGCACGATGATGAGACGGCGTTGACTTGTCTGGTCATCGAGAGGGAGAAGTCCAGGATGAAGCCCAGGTTACGTGCGTGGTCCGTTGGCTTGGGAGTGGTGCTCAGGGCAGGGAGTCCACCCAGGCGGAGGGCGATGATCCCAGGATGAGGACTTCCATCTTGTCTGGGTTCAGTTTCAGGAGGCTGTTCTTCATCCACTCGGCGACGTCTTTCATCTCTCGTGTAGGCTGGTTCTGGCGGTTGCGGGGTCGTTGGTGAAGGAGAGGATCAGCTGGGTGTCGTCGGCGTAGTAGATGATGTTGAGGTTGTGTTGGGGTGCGATGGCTGCGAGGGGGCTCATGTAGACGTTGAAGAGGGTGGGGCTGAGTGATGATCCTTGCGGTACGCCGCAGATGACTTCGGTGGCCTCGGATCTGAACGGGGGGAGGTGGACTCTCTGGGTTCTTCCGGTGAGGAACGAGATGATCCACTCCAGTGCCTTGTCTTGGATTTCGATGCTGCAGAGGCTCTGCACTAGGGTGCGGTGGCAGACAGTGTCGAACGCTGCGGAGAGGTCCAGGAGGATGAGGGCCGCTGTTTCCCCGTTGTCGAGCAGGGATCTGATGTCGACAGTGGCTGCGATGAGGGCGGTCTCGGTGCTGTGGTTGGCTCTGAAACCGGACCGCGAGTGGTCGAGGGATCCATTCATCTCGAGGAAGGCAGCAAGCTGTCTGTTGACGGTCTTCTCGATGACTTTGGCGGGAAAAGGGAGGAGCGAGAAAGGGGGCGGAAGTTCTTGAGGTCGGTGGGGTCCGCTGTTGGTTTCTTTAGGAGGAGGCTGAGCTCGGCGTGCTTCCAGCTCTCCGGGAAGGTGGCGGTGTTGAAGGAGGTGTTGATGATGTCCCGGAGTTGGGGTGCGATGATGGAGTCGGCCTTGTTGAAGACGTGGTGGGGGAGGGGTCGGTTGGTGATCCGGAGTGAATGGTGTTCATCGTGCGGGTGGTGTCTTCGGTGCTGACCTGGGTCCAGGCGCAGAGGGTGGTGGTGGGGGGCGTTGGTTCGGAGGTTTGGTGCGTGGTCTGTGCACCGAAGCTGTTGTGTATGTCGGCGATCTTGCTGTGAAAGAACGAGGCCAGTGAGTCGCAGAGGTCTTGCGAGGGAGTGATGTTGTTGTTTCCGGCGCTGGGGTTGGAGAGCTCTTTGACGATACTGAAGAGTTCCTTGCTGTTGTGGGCGCTGTTGTTCAGTCGTTCTTTGAATGCTGTCTTCTTGGTGGTGCGGATCAGCTGGTGATATTTGCGGGTGGCGTGCTTGAGGGTAGTCATATTGTCTGTGGTCTGGTCGTTGCGCCAGGCTTTCTCGAGGGTGCGGCAGTTCTTCTTGGAGTTCTTAAGTTCGTCGGTGAACCGAGAGGCTTTCTTGCTGCCGGGTCTGCTGGGAGGGGTCTTCAGTGGTGCGAGGTCATCTGCGAAGTTGGTGATCCACTGTGTGAGGTTGCTGGCTGCTTCGTTGGGGTCAGTTGTGCTGAAGGGAGGGTTCTGGCTGAGGGAGGTGGTGAGCTGGTCGGCGGTGATCTTGTTCCAGCTCCTGCGAGGAACCTGTTGCGGGTGGTGGTGGTGGTGGTGGGTCGTGGTTCTTCTGAAGCTGAAGTGGACGCAGCTGTGGTCAGTCCAATGAAGTCCGGTGGAGTGGCTGAAGGAGATGTATTTGCTGGAGGAGAAGACTGGGTCAAGCGTGTGGGGATGATTATTTTTGTACAGGAAGTTAAACCGTTCTGTACAAAAATAATCACAAGAGGCTTTTCCTCTTTCTATGCGTGCTGCAGAATGCAGCACAATTAGAAAAAGGAAAAACAAGGAGAAATAAAGATATTTCTTCCCGTTCCGCCTCTCTTACGCCTCCCCTGGGGAGGCCTAAGCTTTTGGCACTGCCTCAGATTTACGATTTCTCATAAATCTGGGGCAGTGTCAAAAGGACATAGATGTTGCTGGGAACGCCCCCCAGCAACACCCCTTACACCCCCCTTTGACGAAGAACACTGGCTTAGTGCTGCCTGATAAATATCAAGCAGGCTTCTGTGCCACGGAACGTCACAAAAAGTGATGTTCCGATGGCTCAAGGGGCCTCATAAATGAGGCCCTTAGTACACTTCTCTAGAACCCCGACGCACTGGAACGCATCCCACTCTTCCCCTCTCTCCCTCCTTGATATTTTTCCACAATCTTCAATCTAATCAGCTTGTCTTTCAGGAATGAATCTTCCCAGTCTGTTCTCTTCTTTTCAGCAGCAGCTTTCACCTACACCTCACTCAACATCGCGTTGTATCATGAAATCCTCTGAAGAACTAACCTTTTTTCACTCTAGTTATACTTTTTAATTCTGCATGTCCCACCCTCAAAGTTGCAGATATCATTGAATCATGAACTGTGGTTGAGCAGGGACAGGGGTGTTGTCATCACCTCATGATGTCATATTCAATTTTCTAATGAACCCCTTTGATTAATAAACCCTTCCCATTTAATTTAATTACTTCTTTATTCCGCATCCTTTCCCACCCATTCAAAGTAACAGATTTAGTATAAATTGTGTGTAATTCCACAATTGAAAGGAGTTCTCATAGTCTCTATCCTTGGCTCTTGGCACTCTATCAACGGGTCACATCTTAACTCCAGTGCGCAGACTCAGCTTGTTTACGCTTTCCGCCGCCATCTTTTTCATTGGCTTAGCACATTAGACCCAAACATACACTATTAATAAAGGAAACATAAACAGATGCTAATTTCTCAAATATGTGATTGTCACTGTTCACCATCCACTTCTATTCTATCCCATGTTAAATTTTCTTCCTTTAAGCAAAAGCATTAGCAGCAACGTCTTCTTTAAAAGTTCAGGCAAGCATATGCCAGGTGCACGGTGCCTCAAGACCTAAGATTAGTAATTCTTGCACATGTGCGAGAGTTTTCCATCTCAAACGAGTTAATCACATGGTTATTTACGTAGGTTCAGGTTTGCACATGCGCAGAAGCATTTTTCGGTTTCGGAATTTAGTAGCATTGCAAATTAGTCTTTTTTATTAAGCCTGCATAAAGCTTTCTTCCCCATATGTAAGTACTGTGCGCATTTTATTTTCATCTTTAATTTCTATTCTAGTGATTAGTACTTGTTAATGAGGAATTGGTCTGAGGAAGTTTTGTTTTCTTTAATCTTTCCTCCATCACTATCACTCTGAAGAGTTATAGAAAGTAACTCTTGAAGTGAAGAAGGTCGCACAACATAAGCCAACTCATCCTTCATCTCTTCTCTTACCCCTTTTCTAAAAATGGCAAAAAGAACAGAATCTGTATTATCAGTCTCACAAGCTAAAGTATTGAACCTATTTATGTAGGTGATGAGGCAAATAAACTGCTGAACCCTTCAACTGACACATAAAACTGATTATGACACATTTCAGAGAAGATGACAAACATGCACCAACTGTGCTATTTATAAGTTGAAGAATCATGAGAAAAATCTTGAGAAGACAGCTATTGCATCATTAAAGCATGCAGACAAGAGTAAAGTAGATGAAATTGAGTCATTTGAATAACACAGTATGTACTCTACTTACTACTATTAGTGAATCTTTTCAAAACTTAATAGAAGATGCTAAGTGATAAATTCACATGGTCTAAACAGCTATGAAGTACTAATAAAACTAATGCAATCTAGCAGATATTATGTGTGTGAGGCTTTCATATTCATGGAGGCTGCACACCTTTCTTTAGCCGCGTCTAAACAAAGGATTGTGGCTGACTCTAAAGTGAAATCGCGGCATGGAGCGCTTTGACAAAAAAGTCATGTTTGTTAGGTTTTTTTGTCAAAGCGCCCATGCCATGCTTTCACTTTAATAGCGGCCACACTCCTTTCTTTAGACGTGGCTTGTCTAAAGAAAGGGGCCCGCCTCCATGAATGTGGGAGGGCAAGATTTTTGATCTCTATCTTATCATTCCAGATCTAAACCCCATTCTGGTCGACTGAATCTTTATTGCCTGTCATTGAGGAAAGAAAGTGCATCCAATACCAGGTTAACTTTACTAATAATGTACTCGACTCGGAAAAACCACATACTACTTCTAAGTTTAAAGGTTTATTACAAAGTCATTGATAACTGCAAGTACAGGCATCTCAAAATGAGATTCAAAAGATACAGAGGCACTAATACAAACATATGTTCTCTGAAAGCTCTTAGGCGAGCAAAGAACACTACTAGGACTAGTTCCAATATCAGCAGGGCTGCTAGCATAGACACAAATTGTGATCTATCCGTCATTTACAAAGGAAGGAAGGAATCAGGTTAGGCTGTCCCTACCCTGTACTAGATGGTATCCCTACTTAACACGGTCCCAACTTATCAAAGGTGTCAGCTGTGAATGTCTTCCTAAGAAGATCACCCACTCTTAGTCTTTAGGTGAAAACCTATGATCTCCAGTCATGACCCCTCTCTGCCTACCCATCCGCTCTCTGAAGGGTCCTCAGGCATCTGCTCTAACTCCACCCAGGGGTGCTGTCCCTAATACAAAACCCCAATTACAGTTGAAACGCCCCTCACGAGACGCCCCTCACGTGGTGTCGATTCTGGCTTTTTCCATGATGATCTTCCTCTGGGCCTCGTGCTTAGCGTTGACCTTGCTTCTAAGGCTCTTCTCCGGCCCGCTGATACCCCCTAAACATTCCTGAATCCTCCTCCATGTCTGTACCAGTCTACTCGAACAGAGCTCTATTCATTAAACTATTAATCGAAACCCCCTCGCACCTGCAGACAGACATCCGCAGCTTGAATCCCATTCTCATAGACTTTTAACAGGAGTTTGCAACTTATGTATCAATACAACTCGACATGTATCAGCACGTGCAAATTAGAAAAACCCTTTTTCTCTCTTCAGGCCTACAACCCTTCTCACAGAGGTTCTATCCTCTTCAAATCCTTTCGAAAACTAAAATAACATGTTAACACTTTATTCTTGGATTATGAAAAACACATCTATGGGATATAAATCTAACGAATAAACAGAGTTACTATAACATTAGTGCAATTCATGTTTATGTATAAGTGTGCATTTCTAAACCCTTCTGCCCTGGCCATGAGGCCTGCTCCCTTCGATGCTTTGCAGCATGACATTCCTCCATTAGCAGCTACATAACATGGATCATGATTAATCACGTCTAATAAGAATACATTTTCCACACATTTCTGCATCAGTACCACTTCTATATGAATTTTCTATGTTAACTACACACGTCTAAGTATAGGCGAATATATCTTCAACACTTACAAGCACTTCTATTATAATTGTGCGACTAACTTGCATTTATGGTGCACTCATGCATTTTGTTCAGTTTGCGCTCTCTCAGTTCCCCCCTTTGATGACCTCTCGTGGTCATCACCAAGATTCAAACTGAACTAGTTGCCATCCCCCCTCGTTTCAGCATTTCGAGAGCCCTCAGACTCTTGTACTGATTGTCCTGCATGGCAGCTAGTCTTCGTTCCTGTTCTCTCCTGGATCTCTCCAACCTATTTGATCTATACCATTGGTACGACCTCACCAATCCCCACAACATGATCACGCAGATCACTATTATGATGATAGGCTTCAGTATGTACCATACAAGGCTCTTCCCTATGTTGGCGAACCAACCTCCAACTTCACCCATTCCATGACCCACCTTTTCCCAAACATTTACTTTAGTCAGGTCTTCGATCTCTTTGTGAATGTTAGTTATGTTCATGATAACTTTCTCCAGAGGCTTTGAATTGTCCGGAATGTAAGTGCAGCATTCCTGGACCTTCAAAGCCTTACAGACTCCGCCCTCTTTTGCTAGCAGAACGTCTAACGCAAGACGGTTCTGAAGCACCATGGCCCTTATCGATTGCATCTCTCCTTCCACCAGCATTAAGGATGTAGCAGTACTGGCAGACAATCTGTCAACGACTGTTGCCAGTCTCCTAATTTTGACATCATTGAGGATCAGTCCTAAAATAGGAAATGCAGCTCCAAATACGTCTCCAACTAATTCTGCATCCCCTAGGTCTCTTCTCCCTCTGGTTGAGACCTTACCCTCTATGATCTCCAAATCTTGAGCGTGATATATTTTGGGGAAGACAATGGCTAAATAGCATGATCCGTACCAGTTATCGGGTAGTCTCACGTAGGCATTTCTTCCACATACAAAATATACATTTGGAATGACTTGCATTCCTTTCAAAAAGTCCTTTGTGTAGTATTCTAATCTAAAAGCATGTTCGCAACTGACCTCCCCTACGAATACATTTTCGTAGTACGTTTTGCTTCTGTGAAGGCATAACTTCCCTCTCTGTGTTCGATCCAAAGCTATTGGACCACTACTACCCTTCTTTTTGTGTGCCTTCTCCTTTTCGGTCCAATCTGTCTTCCACTGTCCTGATTTCTTCAGAATCTTTTGCCTTCTATAACGATCATCCACTTGCCCTATAAACTTTTTCTCGACTTCTGACACTTTGCAAGTCAGATTATTTCTGCGGGCATGCGAAGTATCTAAGGTATCCCAAGGAATGAAGAACTTTGCCAATCTGTCTTCACTCTTATAATAGTCCCACTTATTCATTTGCTTATAATTTGGGACTTCTGGTAACACTGCATCGTAATTAGAAAAGTAGTACTCAAAACTATCTCTACCATAAAATATGCTAAGCAATAAGCTACATGTAATGCCATAAGTCAATGGGAGATGATGATATCTAATGCCTTCATCTACAGACGCAGGCAGCTGCATACACACATAACAGTCTTTGACCTCCATGGCATCCACGTATTCGTATAACAGTTTGGCATAAGCATTTGACCTATAGTCGCCTTGGGACTAATCCTTGTGTAACCTACGGGCTTCTGCTGCTAATAACGCTTTCTCCTGTTCGGTTTCACCTTTCTTACCAGCAGCGGTGGGTTTTGGTGTCACTACAGATTTTGTGTCTGGTACCCCTGCCTCACTCTCGTGTCCCATCACATATGATACAGTAACTACTAAAGCTATAAGAAGTATCACTCCCACTATAAGTGTGCCTATTATACATTTGGCTCTGCGGTTTGGATTACCGGCCTCCATGTTCTTCAGACAGTACGGTTCCTTTCTCCCTTTCAACACAAAGTTCTTTCTCTTGAGTTCCTTTACAGTCTCTCTTATCTCGACTTCAGTCTTTAGAACCACACAATTGGAAGCTGGCAATCTCTTTTTGCTAAAGTCTTTTCGAACTTTATCTCAGACAACCCTAGCCCTTCTCCGTCAACTTAAAGGAAACCCCTAAGTTTTCTCTGCATTCCTAGGCGCTAGGTTATCTTCTTACTCTTGTTTATTTACAAAGTCTTTAAGCATCTACAATGAGGCTGAAACCAGCGGCTTGGATAGCGTAGTTCAATATTTCCAAACGAAGGATGTGCTCTTCATGACTTGTTATCGTTGTTCCAAAGTCGGGGAATTGCAATTCGGTGAAAAACATGTGCTTTAACTTGCTCAGGTAGGGAGGGTTGGGGATTTTGAACGTTAGTGTCCCTTCTGTTTCGACTCCAGGCACCAACAGCTGTACTTCTACGTTGATAATGGGATCAGTGCTGGTCACTATCACCGCCCTTATTCTCCCTGTGACTCGTTCCCAAGACATCTGTCGCCAGATACGTCCACTCAGGGGTGGTGTATCTTCTGTTAGGCACACGTACTCTCCTTGACCTTCTTGGACCTGCTGCTTCAGCGCCCAGAGCACCTTCGTCCGGATCTGAGTCTTCAGATATTGGAGCAAGGGTCCTCTCTGGAGTTGATCTCAGACTTGACCTTCTCCTCTGCGGCCAGCTAGCCTCTCTACGCCTTCCACCTCCGCTCCTTGTCCGTCTGCTTCGCTCGGGCTCACTTTCAGCTTGGCCAGCGTCTGATTCGTACTCCCAGCTACTTCCTCCTTCTGTGGCGTTGTCCGTTTCACTATTGTACTGACCGTCCTCAGCTTGGTCAGACACACTCCCAGCTTCTTCTTGCACCTCTACAGCTTGGCTGGCCCCCTCTGTGGCTTCTCTGTCCGCAGCTGGACTTACATCCGAGAGAGGAGCTGTTTCTTCCAGAGGTGCTGGAACTCTCCGCGTGTGAGACGCGTGGATCCAGTTGGGCAGACCTCCCACTTTCACAGCAGTGTTCGATATTAGGATGATCTGGTAGGGCCCACGCCAACGAACATCTAGGCAGCTTCTTCTGACGTGCTTTTTGACCAGTACCCAATCTCCAGGGCACAGGTCGTGACACAAGTCCTGGCACGACGGGACCTCGGCAGCCTGCACCTGAAGGGACACAGAATGAATGGCGTCAGACAGACCCTTACAATAGTCCAGGATCATATCATCTGTGATATTCAACAAGGCTGCAGTCGGTACTGATGGCAATCTCATTGCCCTCCCCATTAACACCTCGTGTGGCGATAGTCCCGTTCTTCTGTCTGGGGTACTACGGATGCTCATAAGAACTAGTGGCAAGGCATCAGGCCAACTCAGAGACGTTGATGAACACATTTTGGCAATTCGGGACTTGATGGTGCCATTTATCTGCTCCACAATTCGAAGCTTCGGGTCGATAGCTACAATGCAATTTCTGGTCTATGTTCAGGGCTGCACAAATCATCTTCACAAGCTCGCTGTTGAAATGCGTTCCCCTATCTGATTCCAAAGAGGCCGGTACCCCGAAGCGCGGAATGAGCTCCCTAAGCAATAACTTGGCTACTGTGAGGGTGTCACACCTGCGTGTAGGGTATGCCTCGACCCATCTGGAAAATATGCAAACAACCACCAGCACGTATCGAAGGCGGTTGCACCTTGGCATTTCAATGAAATCAATTTGCATTTGATTGAATGGACCTCCAGACCTCCCTATGTGACTCAATGCAACTGGTGTTCTTTTCCCTATGTTCAGCTGCTGACAAGTCACACAACGCTGGCACACTGCTTCTGCTGCTACTCTGAACTTGGGGTTGTACCAGGTTTGTCTGAATACTCTCAGCATAGCGTCTCTCCCTAGGTGTACTGGACCATGAATTTGCCTCGCCATTGGGCTCACCAACTCATTTGGCAACACTGCCCTTCCATCTGCTGATACCCAAAAGTCTGTCTCGCCTATCACACATCCTGCAGTTTCCCATGTTCTTTTTTCAAAATCTGGTGCATTTTCTTGTATACATTTTAACTCGTCCCAAGTATCTACGGTTTCCAATATCATAGCTAATTCAGTCCTTGCATTTATTCCACCCACTTCCACCTCCGTGAAAGAGTATCCCTGCTCAGCACAGTATCGTGCCACTTCGTCCACGTATCTATTGCCCTGTGACACAAAGTCTTGGTTTCTTGTGTGTGCGGTACATTTCACAATGGCAATAGCTGCCGGACATTGCAAGGCTTCCAACAATAAGCGTACAAACTCTCCATTGCGAATGGGGGAACCTGAAGAGGTCATATAACCCCTTTGAGACCATAATTGCCCGTAATCATGAACTACCCCGAAACCGTATTGGCTATCGGTGTATATGGTGACTCGAATTTGGTTGCTTGCCAGGCAGGCACGCGTCAATGCAATAATTTCAGCTACCTGAGCGGAGTGTACTCCTTCCAGGCATGCGGCTTCCACTACTCCAGTAATTGTACAAACAGCATAGGCTGCTCTCAACTGCCCAACATCGTCTCTTACACATGAGCCATCAACAAAGAAAACTTCATCAGGGTCAGTCAGTGGCTCATCCACGATGTCGGGTCTCGGTTTGGTGCATAGTTCAGTCACATCAAGGCAATCATGATCTGTACATTCATCATCATCAATGTCACTTGGGAGTGGCATCAATGTAGCAGGGTTCAAAACAGAGCATCTCTTGAGGGTCACGTTCTCTGCAGCAAGAATGACTTGCTCATAGCGCGTGAGCCTGCTATTGGTCAGATGCTGTGTTTTGGTCCTGGTTATCAACAGTTCAACAGAATGGGGCACATACACCTCTAACTGGTGCCCCATAACGATATTCTCGCACCTTTCAATGCTGACACCCGTTGCGGCAACGGATTTGAGACATCCGGGCAACGCTGCGGCTACTGGGTCTAAGGTAGCCGAAAAATATGCGACTGGTCTACGGGCATTCCCATGGATTTGGACCAGGACTGACAAAGCACAACCCTCTCTTTCACAACAGTAAAGCAAGAATGGTTTTTCGTAATCTGGCATTCCCAGAGCAGGAGCCCGACACAGGTCCTCTCTCAGCTGTAGGAACGCCATAAAACAATCTTTGTCCCATGGTACCGGATTACTCACCTCCTTGTGCATCAGTTTTTGCAAGGGTTTTGCTTTCAGTGAAAAGTTCGCTATCCACTGTCGGCAATAACCCACCATCCCTAGGAACATCCTGACCTCTCTCTGTGTTTTAGGTGCGTTCATTTTCATGATCGCCTCTATTCTGTCTGGTGACACCTTCCGTTTTCCTTTTTCGATTCTGTGCCCCAAATACTGCACTTCTGTCAGGCAGTACTGCAATTTGCTCGGAGACACCTTGTGCCCGTTTACAGCTAGGTGATTCAGCAATGCAATGGAGTCCTCCTTGCAAGCTTCTTCAGTTTCTGACGCGACAAGTAGGTCGTCTATGTGCTGGACCAGAACCAAATTCTGGGGCAGCACTAGACTTTCAAGATTTTTCTTCAAAAGCTGGTTAAAGATCGATGGGCTCTCTGTATACCCCTGTGGGATACGACACCATGTTAATACGCGACCTTCCAGCTTAAAAGCGAAAAGAAAGTGGCTATCCTCGTCCAAAGGGATCGAAAAGAAAGCCTGACAAAGATCTATCACTGTGAACCATTCGGCTTGGAACGGTATCTGAAACAATATCACTGATGGATTCGGTACCACTGGACAACATGAGACAACTATGTTATTGATTTTTCGAAGGTCCTGCACTATTCTGAATTTCCCACTTGGTTTCTGCAAACCCATAATCGGGGAGTTACATAGACTACCCACGATTTCTTTCAGTATTCCCTGCTTAATCATGGACTCGATCACGGGTTTTATACCTGCAATCATTTCTGGGGTCAATTTGTATTGGGGTGTTCTCGGAAACTCAGCATTCGGTTTTACTATGATTTTCACTGGGTCCACTCCCTTGACTAGTCCAATCTCTTCCCCAGTGAAATCCCACACTTCTGGTGCCACTGTCTCCCTTAAATCCCAGGGGAGCTCATCCACTGTCAGAGTGGGATACAGCTCCACGCACGTTCTTGAGTTTGCGACCTTAAAGTCAGCGTCATCATCATTAGTCAGTACCTCCACTCCCTGCGGTGTGCAGTATATTGTACAATTTAACTTGCACAATAAATCCCTTCCCAATAGACATACAGGACTAGAATCACAAACCACAAACTGATGCTCATCGCTGTATTTTCCTATTTTCACTAGCACTGGTTCTGTCAATGGGCTTGTCATTCTCCTGTTTGCGACCCCCACCACTTGAATCGTTTCTCCGGACATGGGCAGACCTGGAACTACGGCTGATCTTATCGTGGATTGAGTGGCCCCGGTGTCCACTAAGAAAGTCGTGGGACACCCTGCCACTTCGGCCTCAATGTATGGTCCCCTTTCGTCCACCTCTAAGACTGCCCCGAGGGTACATTCTTCTCTATCCACTCTCTGTCCCGTTAGGGGATCAACGTAGTAACACTCCTCTCCTCCTACGAAAAGAGGCATCTGTCTATAGGTCTTTCCCCCTGTCGCTATTCGGAGTGGTTGAGGGAACTGGGCTCGTGGAGCTGGGGTCCCCCCTTTGACCACCTTTCCTTGGTATGCTGTTGCCCCTTTTCCTGGAGGGTTTGGACCTCTCCCTCCTCTATCTCTAGTTCTCCAATTTCAACATTGTAGGGACACTCGCGTTTCCAATGTCCCACCTCGTTACATTGGTGGCACCGGGTCGTCTTTTTCAATGCCGCAATATCTACCCTAGGTTTGAAGTTGGTGTTCTCTTCATTACCTTTATTCTGGTTATTCTGTCTCCTGCCCCCGGTCCCTGTTCCCTGTTGCTGTTGTCCACCCTTGCCAGCTGACTGCATCTGGACCACCATCAGTTTTTCTTTTAGCTTTTTGGCTTTCGAATCTATCTCATCACTGCAATACCTAGCATATCTCAGAATTTCGTCTAAAGGTTTATTTTGCCAACAAATCAAGTGTTGCTGAATCATTAAACAAATATCCGCTCTTAAGCCCAAAACGAATTTAGACACAAACTGCCCTATGTCTTTAGGATCCATTACGTCCAACCCGCTATATTGTTTAAACGCCTTCAACAATCTCTCATAATATTCATGAACTGTCTCCTTGGGTTCCTGCCTAGTTTGATCTATTTTGACCCAATCTATGTCCTGCATCGGCACCTTTTCTTTCAGCCAAGTCATCACTCTCTCATATTTTGTCATGACTGTCTCGGACGGTCCATTGGTCCGTGCATCCCTCTCGGGTTCTGCTGTGGGCCATTCAGCACTAACCTTACATGCTGACCACAAATCTCCTGGCACCACAATGTCAAACAGGGTGTTCAGGTCAATCCATAGTACTTTGGAGATTTTTACGAACCTCTCTACCTGCTTGTACCATTCCACTGGATTCTCCCTTAATTTAGGAAAGGAATTGGTAAAGGCAGCTAAGTCCCCCCTACTCCAGGGCACATGCACATAGCTCCCGTTTGCAACCTCACGCAAAGGGTATGCCTCTATCTTCTGCAGCCCTCCCTCTGGGGACATTCCAAGTATGCTTCTCCTGACGGTCCCTTTCTTGGACCATCTTTCTTCCCATTTATCCAGTGCTCTCCATGTCCTTATTCCAGTGATCAATTCCCTTATGTGCGTTTTTAATCCTATTGTTCTTCTCTCATCTAGATCCTGATCTGAATAATGTAGCCTGTGGTTACCCTGTAATGCTTTGGTCCTTGACAAGTCTACCATGTATTTTCCAGAAAGTTCGACTAATTTCTCATGTGCTGCTCTCGCTTTCCTAGTGACGTCCTTTGCCATGAACAGTATCTCATCTTGCTCGTACATGTCCATTCTCTCCAAAGGCAAAGTGCCATCTACCATGTCATCCAGATCTGATCTTAAACTGGTGACATCAAGTCTCTTTGCTTTTATCTCGGCTCGCAGTATGTCTTTCTTAGGGTGTTCATTGGTATCTCTCCCATCCCAGCTCCGAGTCCTACGCCTAGGCTCAGGGGCGTTAAGGAGAGTCCTCCCTTGTTCCCATCTTTCTAAGTCCCATGCTCAGCCATCTTCCCTTGGGGGGTGGTGAAACACTGCCCAGTTTCCCCCAATTTCATTTAGTCCATCCTGTCTGTTCTCCTTGGCCCCATGATAGGACTCTCTGCTGTTCTCCACCCTGTCGCTATTCCCTCTTTGCCTAGTGTCACTCAGTATCTGGTAAGCTCCTTCTCGGCTCCCCATGTCCCCCGGATTCCGCTCATGTCCGTGATCACAGGGGTCATGGCGAGACCTCTCGCAACTGTCGTTTTGTCTACTATTGCCAGATGCATAGTGAGTGCACTTAAAGCTGTCCCTGTACTCCTGCGTTCTCCTATCCCCTTCACTGTGAATGGGGCGGGACACCCCCCCACACTCAGGGCCTGTACTCCTGTTCTCCAGTACTGATCTACCTCCAGTTCTGGTACGACAAGTATCTTCTCTATTTTCTTGACTCCTCCCGTCCCACTCCGGACTGCTTTCGTCAGCCCCGCAGTGAGTCCGGATCCTGCTATCTTGGCTTTCCCTTCCAGCTTCCGCTGGTATCAGGCTCTTGTGAGCCTCCACTGCCGCATCCCATTCCTTCAGGTACTCCCTTAACTCCTGGAAGGATTTCGGCCCTGATCCCCTCAGATCCATCGGCCATCTCGGGCCCCCCTGATCTCCTGTGGGATCTACTGCTGTATGTATTGGGGTACTCCAATCTCTTGGTCCTGGCAGCTGTCTTGGGGAATTGATCGTATCGTTCCTCCTCACCATTTCTGCTCTCTCCCTGTCCAGTCGTACCTGTTCCTCCCCTCTGGCTCTTTCCGGGTCATAAATCGATACTATAGGACCTATAGTAACAGGTACTTGCAGAGCGTCTGGTAGTGCATAGGATGTGGCACGCTCCGTTTCTGGCACCTTTTGTACCACAAACCTTCCGACTACCTTCTGCCCCGGACTAAGTTGAGGCAATTCTTTACTTGCAGTGGGGTCCCAATCGGTGATAGGAAGCGGTCTATACTCCCCTATGCCAGCCCCCCTTCTCTGCTTGTCTCGGCATTTTCTGTCTCTTTGTTGTACGGGGGTGGCCTATCTGTTAGCAACCTATTTATCAGGCTGTCCTCTGTCTCGCTCTCATCATCTTCCTCTAAGGGGCTCCTGTTTTCCGCCACCTCTATCACAGGGTACAATTTGTTTACTTCAAGGTTATGCACTCTCCATCTTTTAGCATCCGCATCCCATTTGGCATCCTGCACTGCTCTTACCGATCTTTTCACCCTTTCTTGGCGCCTGTTCTGGTTTCTATCGTGCGCCGCCCTAATCCATGCATTGAGGGCTTCAAACTGGGTCGGTCTAGGCGGAGGTCTCATTGAGGTCATAACTGCTTTTAATCGATGTAATACCTCTAATCTAAACGTCCCGTACTTTGGAAACGTCAGTTCCTCATTCCCTTCGGTAATCTTACACCAATTTGAAATCCACAATATAGTGTGCAACCCAACATTTGTCGCCATATAATTTGCCGGCGTACCCTCCGGCGGGGCTTCTTCCCCATCATAAGATCTCCGCCTCTCTCTCTTAAACGCCGCTCTTAACCATTTAAAACATTTCATGATTAAAACGCACAATTTCCTGCTTCGCTATTCTGTTTACTTCCTGGTGACAATCCACCAATCCTAGCGCGGCTTTGCTAGCTGGCCTATCGCAGCGCGGTCTCACCCGTACCGGCCAATCCCAGCGCGGCACTTTCTGACGTCACTCGTCTCACGGCGCGGTCTCACCCGTACCGGCCAATCCCAGCGCGGCACTTTCTGACGTCACTCGTCTCCCCTCTCGCAGCAGTTCCCCTCCTTACTCAGCTCGTCTCCCGGTCACGCATGCGTCCCATTCATACACCGAAAAATGACTACTTCCGACCAAGCGATCACTTTTCTTGACTGTACGTCCACAGTCTATCTGTAATTGTCACCACAACTGACGAAATGCCTTTTCGGGCAATCGTCTCTCTGATAGGTTGCATACACACAGTAACTTCCGACCAGCGTCCGTTACTCACGCACTCACTCTTACGTTCCCCCTATCTCGGTCCTGCGGGCGATCAATGGTACCTCATGACCCCCTTCACTCTTGGTTGACAATTACTCTGGATGTCCGATACACCCGAACCACTTAAGCTCTCTTCTGAACCTAAGATTTGCACCGGTTGCGCGCGCTCACAACCTGTTCCACAGTCACTCTACAGGCATTCAACTCCGCAAGACATTACAACATAGATGCAACACAAAAACACCGCAATCTAACACGCATGACCCTTTATACTCACTCTCGACCGTTACTGCTGCTTTTCTTTCTCGTGCCGTCAGCACCCTCTTCGGCGGGCGGTTCTTCCGATCATCGATCTCTAGGGGCCTTGGGGTAATCTAACCTGGCCTAGATCACCTTCCTCAAGAAGGCAACCATCCTCTATAGCTACCAACTGGGAGGGCGGGATTTTTGATCTCTATCTTATCATTCCAGATCTAAACCCCGTTCTGGTCGACTGAATCTTTATTGCCTGTCATTGAGGAAAGAAAGTGCATCCAATACCAGGTTAACTTTACTAATAATGTACTCGACTCGGAAAAACCACATACTACTTCTAAGTTTAAAGGTTTATTACAAAGTCATTGATAACTGCAAGTACAGGCATCTCAAAATGAGATTCAAAAGATACAGAGGCACTAATACAAACATATGTTCTCTGAAAGCTCTTAGGCGAGCAAAGAACACTACTAGGACTAGTTCCAATATCAGCAGGGCTGCTAGCATAGACACAAATTGTGATCTATCCGTCATTTACAAAGGAAGGAAGGAATCAGGTTAGGCTGTCCCTACCCTGTACTAGATGGTATCCCTACTTAACACGGTCCCAACCTATAAAAGGTGTCAGCTGTGAATGTCTTCCTAAGAAGATCACCCACTCTTAGTCTTTAGGTGAAAACCTATGATCTCCAGTCATGACCCCTCTCTGCCTACCCATCCGCTCTCTGAAGGGTCCTCAGGCATCTGCTCTAACTCCACCCAGGGGTGCTGTCCCTAATACAAAACCCCAATTACAGTTGAAACGCCCCTCACGAGACGCCCCTCACGTGGTGTCGATTCTGGCTTTTTCCATGATGATCTTCCTCTGGGCCTCGTGCTTAGCGTTGACCTTGCTTCTCAGGCTCTTCTCCGGCCCGCTGATACCCCCTAAACATTCCTGAATCCTCCTCCATGTCTGTACCAGTCTACTCGAACAGAGCTCTATTCATTAAACTTTTAATCGAAACCCCCTCGCACCTGCAGACAGACATCCGCAGCTTGAATCCCATTCTCATAGACTTTTAACAGGAGTTTGCAACTTATGTCTCAATACAACTCGACATGTATCAGCACGTGCAAATTAGAAAAACCCTTTTTCTCTCTTCAGGCCTACAACCCTTCTCACAGAGGTTCTATCCTCTTCAAATCCTTTCGAAAACTAAAATAACATGTTAACACTTTATTCTTGGATTATGAAAAACACATCTATGGGATATAAATCTAACGAATAAACAGAGTTACTATAACATTAGTGCAATCCATGTTTATGTATAAGTGTGCATTTCTAAACCCTTCTGCCCTGGCCATGAGGCCTGCTCCCTTCGATGCTTTGCAGCATGACATTCCTCCATTAGCAGCTACATAACATGGATCATGATTAATCACGTCTAATAAGAATACATTTTCCACACATTTCTGCGTCAGTACCACTTCTATATGAATTTTCTATGTTAACTACACACGTCTAAGTATAGGCGAATATATCTTCAACACTTACAGGCACTTCTATTATAATTGTGCGACTAACTTGCATTTATGGTGCACTCATGCATTTTGTTCAGTTTGCGCTCTCTCAAATGTGAAAGCGTGCGTGGGCTTGAGTAAACATAAGAAAATAAGTATGCACTGCTGCTATACTTAAAGGGGACCACGCTGCTAAAATAAATATAGAAACACGGCTGCTATAGTTAAAGTGGACCGCCATTAGTAAATAAAATTAAACCGGGTGGCATTCTGCAAAGTAGTGGATCGTATAGGGGCAAATCATTAACCAAATAGTGTACACAGCCAAGATAAAGCAGACTGTGTAACAAGACAAGTAAAATGTCCAGTCGTTATGGTAGGTAAGAAATGCAGACAAGGCGGTACGAAGGAGGGACTAACAAGCCTAATCAAGACTCAGAAACCAGCTTTTACGAAGGACAATGGCACAATTGATGGAGCAGGGTTTTGTGATAAGAAACCTGCTCGGATTAATACGCCCATAATATGTACTAACCATAAGTAGAAATAGAAAACTAATGTACACCCTACATAAACACAGGAGAAACTGCGTTTGTGCATTGCATGAACTAACATGAAATAATACACAAAAGAGTTAAATAGTAATAACATTTGTGCTTTGTACGAAACGAGAAGTATTGCATGGCTTCAAAGATTGCTTATTGCATTCTGCTTTGAAATAATAAGTAATGATGCTTTTACCACCAGCAATGCTCAGAAATAGGCTAACAGGGAATAGTACAAAGCTGGGTAGTAAACAGTGAGGGTTGCATTTACAAATAATTAATAAATGTTAATTTCCATTTACTTTAGCTTGCTGGCTGAAACAGCCATCTTCCTAAAGTTGGCTAAAGTGGGAGGGGGAGACTCGAGGAGTGAGTCCGTTCTGTCAGAGGCAAGACAGATGCCCTGTGCACCGTAGATGACATGAGATGGTTGAAGGCCAGAATTTCAAGCGACTGCCAAATGATGTACCCAGGCGTGGGACCGGAGATTCATTCTGCGGTTGATGTTTTTTTGTGGATTGAAAATGTTAAAATATGTATCTTATGTAGTGAATGTGAGAACAAACTAAGACCCAAACCAGGGAACAATTGTAGAACAATTAAATAGTTGAATTAGAAGTGAAGTCATCATGGTGTGACAACGCCACTATCCAAGCCCACCAATACCGTTGCGAGTTTTATGAAAGTTTCCAACAAAGGTGGGACAGCCATGTTAGTTTTAGGGTGTAATTGGGGTGACTTTAGGGGTGTGGTTTAACCTTAGGCTGGCACTAGAGAAGTGGGGAGATGGTCACTGTGCATCGGTTTGCGAAAAGGCCTAGCTCTTCCTGACCTGTCCTGTTGCTGTCCCTATCTTTGTTCCCTGACTCTATTTCGGGGAACCCCTTCCTTCTTCTAGGCCGAGGTGGTGGTTTTCTACAGACCGTTAGGTTTGTATTTACCTTAACTCATTATAGAAAACTTACTTATAAATGTATTTTGCTCTCTAATTTTTGTCTCTTCATCTATCTACTTCGTCAATGATGTATTGATATGTATTATTTAGATGAAACTATTGTCTCTTCATCTAGTCTCTCCGTTAGGTGTATTATGTTTAGCATATTATTAAATCTATCCACTCCTTCATTTGTATAAAGTCATTGCCTTTGGATGAGTTTGTATTCATTGGATTTGCATATGTTATATCTCCCTTCGTGAGATTCATTGTTTGTATTGTGCGTCCTTATGCAGTTGAGCATGAACCTTATATTTGAGATAAAATGTTATTATTAACTGTACAGAGAGACTGTGATTATTTAGCTGGCTGAATAGTTAGTTACATAGTATTATCATTGCCATCAACAAATTGACCATCAACCAAATAGAAGGAAAGTTGATGCATAAGTTAGAAATGTTTTCAAAGATGTCACAAAGGAACCTTTAAGGAAAGAATTGAACGTACATATAAATTGACCCCAGTGCATCAGGGATTCAAAGTAAATGTGTATGGGCCATTGAAGTTTGATGATTATGGGGTATTGATCCCTGATCAATTATTGGTGTTGCACTGGAGCGCAAGCCAATTAAAATTATGGGTGGACAGTGGGTGGGGCTTCAAAGCCATACTCCAATATTGCATGCCTCGTAGCAGCGCATGCGCTAGTCAGGCTCACCCTAAAAATGGCAATAGAATGCAAAAGTCAGGTTTGAGCTTTCATTGACAGGAACTAAGAAATTGTGATACATATCTCAGCTTTAATATTCAATGGGCTGAAAATGCATATGAAGTGTCTGTAACATAAACTTTCAAAATAGCATTTTGCAACTTCTTTTAAAAAATGTAAATTATTTGACATACTTTACCATTTGTAAATATAATTGAGATATTTCCTTTAAGTTTTTAAAGTTCAATGTACTTACAGGTATTAGAAATTATATCTATAGTTTGGATGTTTGCACAGTCAAAATTAGTTTGTCAAGGTTTTATATTATTTTGTTGTTTCTAATGATTGCTGTTTCTGTTCTGCAATTGTAACTCGGTTTGCGTTTTTGAGTTTTAACTTGAAATAAGATAATTCAAGAAATTCCTACATTTTGTGTTATGAGAAAGTCATGAAAATTCGGAAAAATTCACAATTTTGCATCCTGTTTTTTCACTTGAGCATATACCTTTTATAAAATGGAGTGGCGAGATACCAGTTAAAGATGTGTTCACATAGAAAATGCCTCACTTAGTGACATTTCCTGCTTGAACCAGTCTTCTGCCGTAATCTCATAAAAGATAAGCGGCACTCTCGGGTAAAAAGGTTACACGAAATACTGACAAACTACATTTTGCTATGAAAGCATAATTTTGGGTAATTTCACATCATTTTCATTGAATATTGTGAAATTTCTGAAGAAAATAATATCACTTTGGCAAACTGTAAAACAACTTAGGACCTGGCATCACTCTTTATGCCTTACAACCTACTCTACTGCAGGGATAAAGTTTGTGGTATAACATATTGGGTAAGAAGTGGCAAAAATTGCCAGGGGGAAAATCCTTCTGGTTCTCTTGACGGGGGTTACCTTTTATTTGCCCTGCTACTGCTTGTTGCACAACTGTGAGTGACACAATAACACACTTCCCTGAAAGGCTGCATTCAGCCAAGAGTAGGCAGTCTGGAGTGTTGGAAAGCTTGAAGGAAAGTCCCATTGTCAGTACTGTAGAATTATCAGTATACCTTTATTGGTATGTCATGTTACTTGAATATGTATAGTGCAAGTAATCACCCTTGAGGGTATGCAGGTCCTGGAGAAAGCGTTTAGGCATAACACTGAGGGTGTTGGGTGTCAGGACATCAGTTCCATGCGGAAGTGAGGAGGAGGAAAAACCTAGAAAGCAACATTATAGAATCCGAAAAGAACTATCCTGCAAAATGTGAGAGGTTTGCACACGTCAGCCAACATATGAAAATAAGTACAATTAAATTGGGTAAAACAGAACAGCAGAAAGAAGCGCTATGCAGAATAATGTTGGCAACATCACAGAGTACCAGACTTGTGAGAAAGGAGACTATGTCAGTCGTTCTGTATTAAATGGACTATATTCCAGCGGCGATAATTGTTGAAAATATTTTAAAGGTTAAGAAGCATGTGTGCCGTTTTCCCATCGCTTTATATTTAATTTTGATATCAAGCCCATGTTGTCTACTTGTGTTGGTCATGTTCCTGGCTCTGTGCTGTATTCTGTGTTTTGATTGTGAAACGCAGCTTGGCGTGCTGCACTGCCGCTTGCCTCCACGGGAAATGTCTCGATGACGTAGCTGTGGGCAGCCATTAGAACACTAGGCTGGGCGTACTTTCCCACAGACTTACACATTCCATCCACACCCCAGAGGGCTGACCTACCCCCTGCATCGGCGCTTCTGAAGGATCCCCGCATGATGACAGATGTTTACAGCATTACTGGGAAACATATTCAACAGGGAAACAAGAGCAAACAGGATGCTTTATTTTATTTTGCAGCTTTCAACATGACCTCAGCAGAAACACTTAAGTAGATTCAAATCACCTCAACGTGCGTGGCACGTTCGTGATATTTATGAGGGGAGGACCAGACAGGGTCTATATTTAGATCAAAAACAGAAATAGAGGCGACACATGCAGTACTTCTCACATGCAAGTGCCCTCCCTCTGAATAACCAAGGAAAGACAAATGTTGGAAGTTGTGGACATGAGTTTATTTCACTCAGAATAGTATTTGACCCTGAAATATTTGACTGTGTGCACAGCAGAAGTCTTGCCTTTTGTAGTTTTAGTACACTATGCAGCAATTACAAGTCGTGGTCCGGTCCAAGTTTATCAGCTTTTGCCGGATGATAGAGTATTGCTTAAATAGAAGGGCACAATGTTGATTCCTGGGTTCTTTATTGAGCACTTCCTCCCTTCTTACTTTTCCACAGTTACTAATCACTGCTAACACTGAGGAGTCATACCTTTTTTGACGCGCTTGACTTATCCACTAAGACGCCAAGGGGGAGAGCCCCTTGTGAGGCTGTGTTGCACGACAGGGAGGGAGCAGGAGAGCGCCAATTCTTCAGAGATATGGCTGTCTCCTCTCCTTTTCCTTGCGCCTGTGCTGATTTCAGGAGGGAACTGTGCTATGCACGATGCAAAGCTGTTCCCACTTTGCATACGTGCAGTAAATGTACAGGAATTTATATAGCGCAAATCACCAAGCGGTTTCTAAGCGCTTGCTTAGGGAACCCGTCCTGGTATTCCCCTGTGAGATAACCCCGGCAGGGTATCCACAAGGTGAAAGCCAGGCATCCCGCCACAAGGGGCCGTTGTGGAGATTAAGCAAGCTATTGCCCAGAGTCACAGAGTGTGAAGCCGTGAATCAAGTAGGCACCGGAGCGAGAATTGTCGAGTCCATGGACATTTTAGGGCTCAAGACCCCGCTGAGCCGGGAATTGAACCCTGGTCCCGGGCTGACCTCTGCTTCCAGGTCTGCCTCCTCTAACCAGTGAGCCACACTTCTCCACTAGAGTGCAGCACGCATGGAAAGTCGGAAACGCATGGAGAATGTTAGCAATTTTCCTGTTAGCACCTCCTTTGAAGGGGCATTTACTTTTGGTGCAAAACCATGTTTACAAATCTTTGTATATATGGTGTTGCGTCAAAAAGCATGGGTGGTTGCATGGGAACTCTGTGCAAAGTAACGAAAAGCAGTGCTTTGCGCTGCTTTGTGCTACTTACAGGTTAATTTCCAGCGCAAAACAAGTTTTGTGCTGGAAAGAAAATAGCAAAAAAAAGTTTTTGCTAGTTTGCATCACTTTTGCGGCTAAACCAGCACAAAAGGATTGAATATCTCCCCCTAATGTTGTATTGTTACCTTCTATTGAGGGCACATTATCATGATTATAAGAAATAGATAATTCGTTTTCGCCTTTTCATTTAGTTTAATTGTAATCAACTACAATCAATTACATCCCATTTTTGTTTGTACTATAGATGTCTCCAAGTTTTGCTCGATTGTTTAATAAGAAAGCAGGGATGGTGAATGGTGGAATTTGCAGGCTCTTGAGTGCTGGACACTGTGCTTGTTAAACCCCCCATGACTGTTTATAGCAATTTTGCTCTAGTGGCCCTTTTTAATTCAAGTGCTAATTTTAATAGGTAAATAATTTTTAGGTCCTGGGTGCAGACAGCTTTAGTTTTCCTGTAGTTTTGCTGCGTGACACATGGAGAGTACTAACGTAAAATAGGAAAGTGCAAAATCAAGCTTTGATAAGGCTTTGCAAGTATAGCTTCCCAAGAGCATTGCCAGCAACGTTCTTGGGAGGACCGGCTGTACTTGCGAACTAGAACCCTGCAATAGCCTTCCTATTGACTACATACTTTTCTGGCTGTCTATTGAGAAGCATACAGTGAGGCACCACACTACAGCGCTCTCGCTCTCCACATTGTCTGGTGCTATTCTTTCTATCCTTGAGAAAATGTCCCTGTGACAAAATACGTGTCGGCTGCCTGTCTGTATCTGTACCTTATGGGTTACCCCATTACTTTAATGGTTGCCTGTCTGTATTGGATATCATGTATGTGGCTGTGGACTTCTCTGTGTGCCTTGGTATTTTATTAACAGTTATACAGCGAACAGGGGATTCACCTGTTCTGGCCATTGCACCCCAGGTGGCAGGGTGCTTATAACAAGAGAGCACCAAACCTCGTACTTGTTCTAGATTTGTACATATAATATTCCCTATGCAATTCTACAACTTGTACTGTGCAGGACCCCTGGCCATCACCTTTTCATGGACTGTACATGGAGAGTGGTGTTTTAAGTTTATTTCTGTGACTGTAAAGTTAGAGGATTATGTAAAACAAGCTATCTGTAAAGGAACTGCACAAATATTTCAAAGTATATCAGGATTTAGAAAAGCGAAGCACATTATTTAGTAATTCTGAAATGTGCTGATAATGATCCTAATAGGATTAAAATAAATCAAGGCACCTTATTTAATGGTGTGCCATTATAATTATTTTCTGAAACCCATTTTCCACACATTATCATTTAAATGCTAAATAGTTCTATCAATAAAACTGCATATCAGTGGGATTTCTTTTTGCAATTTGAATGCAAAATGTTCTGTTTGTGAATCACAGAGCCCTACCACAGCATGGTTTAGTAATGTATTTGCAACCAGCATTGGGGCTGAGGTGCTACGCCCCCTCAGCTTTTGCCCCAAGAATAGTGTCTGTCAGGCTTAGCAAAGATCGACCTGACAGACACTCTTCATTTTCAGGTCAGGCAGTCAGGAGTCAGACATGTGCTAAATGGCTCCCGGCTACCTAAGCTGAACCTTGCTGGGCTGAGGATGTCACAGCTCGTGTGGGCATGACATCTTCAGGTCAGCAAAAATCTTTGAGGGGTAGTGTCGCTTATTGCCTCAGACCAGGGCGCTTCAGTTTTAAGCCCCGAAGCAGAATAGGCGAGGCTCATTTGCTATGCTTGTTCTTTGTGTTATGCTTGAATTTTTCACAGTCTTATGACTTCAGTGATGTAGCCTTGATGGCAGAACCCACACTCTGGAAATTGTTCCAGCACAACTGGCCCGAGTGCCTTTGTGTGACATTTCCATGCTTTCAGGCTTGGGTTCTTATGTGTGACATCTCTATACTTTTTGGCATGGGTACTTATGTGTACCATTAGCATGCTGGTCTGGGTGCTTATATGTGACATCTCCATATTTTCTGGCTTGGGTGCTTATGTGTGAAATTACCATGATTTATAGTCTGGGTACTAATGTGTTACATTTCGATGTGTTCTGATCTGTGTGTTTATATATGACATGTCCATGCTTTCTGGCCTGGATGCATATATGTAACATTTCCATGCTTTCTGGCCTGGATACTTAAGTGTAACATTCTCATGCTTTCTGACTTGAGTGCTTCTGTGTGACATTTCCATGCTTTCTGGCTGAGGTGCTTATGTGTGACATTTAGACACTTACTGGCATGTGTGCTTATGTGGGACATTTTCACCCTTACTGGCCTGGGTACTGATGCAGTGCGTCTCCTGAAATTCACTGTAAACCATCACCTTAACCGAAGGAGCTATTCACAAATTACTCACCAGTGGGCCCGTAACACTGTAAATCATTCATACACACATTTACCCTGCTCCGAGGATTCGGTGGACACCAAAGGAGAGCTGCTAGATTATAGCGGAGTGTCTAAAACTAAAATGTTATACATTATTTACATCTGCAGTTTAATTTCTAATACCATGTTTTTGATTTGAGAAGACATTTAAACACCCCACCATTATTTGTCAATGGATTAGCTAGTAAAACGTAACTAAAGGATAACAAGACCTACTTAATTCTCCATTTATTAATTTTTTATTTAGAGATTCAATCTCCCAGCATGACCTCTATGTTTTATTTCAAAGAAAATTCAATTATACATTAATAACCTGAAAAGAAAAGTTTAAAATTCAACATATTCATTTATTAGCATGACAGTTTAGAAAATAAGAAAAGGTCAATATTACCAAAATGTAGAAATGCAGACATCAGCATAAGACAGAATAGTTCCCAAAGAACACCTCTCTATCTCTCTCGATGTTCCCCTCTCATAGGACTCCGCACCCATTCAAAAGTTAAAGTTCAGAAAATGTAAAAGTCCCTGGCTGTAGGGAAATTGTGCAGTCCAACAGCATATCGGGATGCAAAGATTAGATCGAAAAACAAGCTTTTTTCATTGTCCCAAATGTCTTCTTTTATACACTTTTTCACTAACTTATCTATCTAAAAGTTAAAACTTTAGGGTTCTAGACTGTCCGTGATTAGTCACTTAAGGGGTGGATGAGCATCATCTCATCGCATTGCTGTTCAATTTCCGCAGAGTCATCATTATAATTGAAAAAAATAGTAAGCCCATTGTTCATGTCATGCTTCTTCCGTTGTGTCCTTCAATTTGTTATTCAGTGCTCTATTCCCACGTTCAAGATGCTGACATTCGAAAAGTTGGCATCCATTCCAAGATGTAGGCCACACTGTCCTTGACCCATTCTGTACAGGCACAGGCTGCTCGCTCCTCTCTCTTTACAAACTTGCGCACGTGTACTTCCTTGCAAACTCAGAGTTGCAGTCAGCCTCCATTTTGTATGGGCCACCAATGCCACATTTTTGGAACTATTATAAAAACAAACACAAACAAACGCACACTTGAGAAATAAAGCCCTTCTGTTTACCTCCCCCTTTCTAATAGTATCCTAGTTTGTAGGCACGAAGGGTCCAATCCTCTAGAGTGTGTGTTTCATGTTATATGTGTGTTTGTAAAATATATGTTCCCTTTTTTACAGGGTCACCTGCAGGAGTAGCACGACATGATTTGTCTAGTGACCCAACACAATATATATATATATATATATATATATATATATATATATATATATATATATATATATATATATATATATATATATATATATATATATATATATATATATATATATAACAACACACAGAATTTGGCTAGCTTAAGCCACTTGCAACGGCGGGCTCCCGGCGGAATCGCCACTTCCTCGTTATAATACCTTTCCCTGGTATATCACGATTTTTATGTCAAAAAACCAGTGCCGAGGCCCAAATGGTGCTTGATGTTGGTATTTATTGGCTCACGAAAAAAACAACCCAACGCGTTTCGAAGCCAAGCTTCTTGCTCACGGGTAACATTGCTTAAAGCGGCCATTCTTTTTAAAGTGACATGATACAAAGTAACGTGCACGTGTTTGCAAGGACATGAAAGAAATACTTTGCTACACTGTTTTCTCTTTTCACTTTGTGACAATTACAAAACGTGATTTAACAAATAATAATAGAGAAACATGTTCCAATAAAAATGATGGTCCTTGATGGCATTTTTAGTTCGTATGTGTGTATCAACCCAAGTGGGTAATGATTCAATCTCATGACACCTCACATTAAGCTACAAGGTTAATCCACAAATTAATGTTCAGTCAAGTTGACGTTGTTTCTCAATTCATAGTCATAAATCAGACTGTGTGTTACCCAAGTGGGTGATTTCTAATCAGTCACGTTTCAAGACGACATCTGTAAATAAAGAAAAACACGAATATATGCAAATTTTTTAAAAAAGGCCATTGGAAATGTATTTGGCAGAAGGTCTACTACAATTGAACAATGTGGATAATTATGTGACCTCCAACTTACAAGAGTTTAATACGTCAAAACAAATGTATTATGACAAACTAATGGATTGGAGGGATAGAGGAATCATTGAAGACAGTGAATATAATTATCTCCTGTGCAGACATCCACAAATTCCAGCATTGTATTTGCTCCCTAAGGTGCACAAGAATTTGGAGGTACCCCCCGGCAGACCCATAGTCTCCTCCAATGGGAGTCTGCTCGAGAATACCTCCATTTACATTGATCACTTCTTGCAGCCCTTAGTTCGTGCTTTGCCATCTTACATCAGGGATACTTCCGATTTCTTGAGAATCATTAATGATTTGACGTGGAATGAGAAGTATTGGCTTATAAGCTTTGATGTAACAAGCTTATACACAAGCATACCGCAAAATCTTGGTGTGGACGCGTGTAAACATTTTTTAAATGATCGGTCTATTAACTACTTACTCCATACACATATGTTGTTGGAGATGATCAGTATTTGTCTGAAGAATAATTTCTTCATTTTCAACAAAGTAATGTACAGGCAGACCCGGGGGACCTCAATGGGAAGTTGCTTCGCCCCCAGCTTTGCGGGGTTGTACCTGGGCTGGTGGGAGGAGCAAGTGGTGAAGAACATCTCCCACTTTTCTGACCACGTGGTCCTCTGGGTCCGCTTCATTGATGATATTTTTTGTGTGTGGAAGGGCAGTTTGGAGGAGGCCGAGGAATTTGAAAACATCTTGAACAATAACTCGTTGAATCTAAAATTTACCAGCAATATGCACAAAAGTCACCTTGAATTTCTGGACGTTCACTTGGCTGTTGTAGGTGGAGTGTTAACTAGTTCTCTTTTTCGCAAGCCGACGGCTGGCAACAGCTTGCTGCATGCTGAAAGTTGTCATCCACCAAACTTGAAACGCAGTATCCCTTTTGGTGAACTTATCAGGGCTAAACGAAACTGCAGCATGCAGGAGTCATATCAAACTGAGAAGAGAGTAATGTGTAAAAGATTTTGTGAAAGGGGTTACAGCAAACATGTCATTAAACAAGCTGAAGCCAAGGTTGAACTCATGGAAAGGAAAAATTTACTGGTTCCCAAGGCTCATACGAATTCTGACCAGATCAGATTCATTACAAGCTTTGATAGTCAGTCATGGAGAGTCAGGAAAAGTCTTGAAAAATATTGGGATGTTCTAAAACTAGATGATGACATAAAGGAAGTAATCAGTGACCGTCCTGCAGTTACCTTTAAGAAGGCAAAGTCGCTCAAAGACACTCTAAGCAATGCCTTAATAAAGGAAAAAACTAAAAACTTGCAAACTGCTGGATTTTTTCCATGTAGAAACTGCAAGGCTTGCAAACATAGCTATAAATGTAAAAGCGTAAAAATCTCCCAAGATCAAGAAGAACACAAAATCACGAAACAACTAGGATGTAACACTGAATTCGCGGTATACGCGTTACAGTGTCCCTGTAACAAATGTTATATAGGGATGACCACAAAAAAAGCCAAGTTGAGGGTATTGGAACACATGAGGGCCATTAAAAATGTCAATCCACAGTATCCGGTGGCCAGGCATTTTGCCTCTGTACATAACCAAGATCCTGATCTGTTGAGATTCACGGTAATTGACTGTGTGGAAAAGAAAGAAAGGGGTGGTAACAGGTTGTTGGCTCTGCGAAAACTTGAGTCCCGTTACATCATAAGGTATAACACCACACATCCGAATGGGCACAATTTGGGGGAAGAATTGGCTGTTCATTTGCAAACTTGAAAATGCATTAATAGCTGTTTACTGTTCTCCATCATTTTCCATTCTTGAAGTTTATGAATGTTTTAAATTCACTTTGGTGCAAGGACTTTTTAAAAAAATTTGCATATATTTGTGTTTTTCTTTATTTACAGATGTCGTCTTGAAACGTGACTGATTAGAAATCACCCACTTGGGTAACACACAGTCTGATTTATGACTATGAATTGAGAAACAACGTCAACTTGACTGAACATTAATTTGTGGATTAACCTTGTAGCTTAATGTGAGGTGTCATGAGATTGAATCATTACCCACTTGGGTTGATACACACATACGAACTAAAAATGCCATCAAGGACCATCATTTTTATTGGAACATGTTTCTCTATTATTATTTGTTAAATCACGTTTTGTAATTGTCACAAAGTGAAAAGAGAAAACAGTGTAGCAAAGTATTTCTTTCATGTCCTTGCAAACACGTGCACGTTACTTTGTATCATGTCACTTTAAAAAGAATGGCCGCTTTAAGCAATGTTACCCGTGAGCAAGAAGCTTGGCTTCGAAACGCGTTGGGTTGTTTTTTTCGTGAGCCAATAAATACCAACATCAAGCACCATTTGGGCCTCGGCACTGGTTTTTTGACATAAAAATCGTGATATACCAGGGAAAGGTATTATATATATATATATATATATATATATATTCATTTGTTACAGGTCACTGTACCATGTATGATGATGAGGAGTAAAGTACTACATTGTAGTCTTTTCTTCCTTTTTGTTTTCTTTTCAGGTTATTTGCATATTGGCAGAGAACTCCATTTAATTTGTAGGCACATTATAGTACTACATCTCCACTCTTTTTGTAAATACACTTTTTTACTTAGAAAATCGTGAGTAAGGGGGGGTGTGGTGCACCCTGTCCTGAAGAAGGAGTTTATCTCCGAAACATGTTGGCGCACCCAAGTGGCGATGTGCTTAATATCACATAATCACCTCGACCTGCACCCTTTTTAACAGTACCAGCCCGGGGGCTCATTAAAATTATTTTTGACTTACCCCACGAGCCAGGCACTTTTTAAATCATTCACTCACTTAAATTGCTCCACCACGTACTCACACACAACCCTCACAAGCACCATGCATAGTCTTTGTAATTAGTGCACCCGTGTAGTCGTAGGTCGTAGCACGCCGCATCCCGTAGAGACCTCAATGATGAAGCATGACACCAATGGTCCTTTTGGTGTGTGAGGGGTATTTTAAAAACACTATGTGCTCCCTACCACAGTAGGGAACACATCACCTGATCAGGTGGTTCCGTGACATCTTGTCACAAGGAGAGAAACAAAAAACTAGTCAGATTGATATAAAATCTTGTCATTTCTTTAAATTTGCTAACCATAGTTTTAATACATGATGAAGTATACTAAGGGATATTTTGTTCCAATTTTTTTATAAGTTTGCCTAAGCTTTGAGAAACCTCTTGTCTATCAATTTAGATTTTCACTTTGTATACGAAGAGGAAATCATGCAAGAAAGGAGGAGCAGAGAAAGTACTTGAAAAAAAGAAAAAATGCAAGATAAAAGCTAGCCATTACCAAAAAGTAACTGATATTGTTAGTCACAAAAAGATGTGGTTTCTCTCAAAGGTGGCAGCACATACACCAGCTTCAGTACCGAAGCTGTTGAACAAACTGCTGAAGGACAAAGGACTGAAATAAGTAGTGGTGCTACCGTAAAGGAGGTAGCTCCTGAGACTATAGAAGGTTACACTGAATAAGAAAGCGAAGAAGATCCCAAAGAGAAGTGTCAAGAAGACACTGTAGTTTAGAAACCAACATGTGCTGATGTGACTTGATCCAGCTGAAAGTGTTGAGTGAAAACCAATGCCAACATATAAAAATGTTAATGTCTTTTTTAAGTTTCACCACTGTCAACCAGATGGTCTATGTTGGAATTCTAAAATGAGCAAACAAAATGAGAAGCCAAGGCAATGGTGACTTAGTCACATACAACTGTTACTTTTTTCTCTGTTGTATATCTAGCTTTTAGCAAAAAGATGGATAGAAGTGCTTTCATTGATGGCTGACTGACAAAAGAGATCTGAGCTATCGAGCAAGTACAGAAGATAAAACATTGAATTATGGAAATTGTTTGGAACTTCTACAGTATTTTCAAAAATGTGATCTAACATTGAAAAGCCACCTTGAGTATGTCATACAAAAGACTAAACAAGACCATGTGGTTGCAAAACAATGGTAAAAGTTGTGGCAATCTGGTTACCCTTATTTCTAAAAAAACCTGTGAACTCTCTCATAGATATTATTTCCTCATTACTGAAAGAGGGTATCACTGAATAAATCAGTGAAGCTGAAATGTTCTCGATACAGCTGAATACAACAGAGAACAGTGCTCTATTATGATCAGATATGTGACTGGTGTTGTCAGCGAACGTCTCATGGCTGTGGTGAATTGTACAATGCCAACTAGAAAGGCATTATATGAGCTGGTTTGCATTGCACTTGAATCCATGAACAATAAATGTTGCAAATTGTGTTGGGAACTTAACAGATGGAACCTCCAACATGCATGGCTGAGTAAAATAGCACCTGATCAGATTCATGTACGGTGTCCCACACATGAACTTAACCTTGTGATAACTGATATCACTAAAATCTCTGGGGCAGATTTACAAGCCCCTTGCGCCTCTTTTACGCCGCCGTTGTGTCACTTTTGTGACGCAGTGGCGGCGCAAAAGATGCGCCATGGTGCGGGGTATTTACAATGTGACGCATCTGGGAGATGTGTCTCGTTGTAAAGCCCTGCGCCATAAGGAGGCGTTCCTGTGCAGGGGGCGTTCCTGCGCAGGAATGCCTCCTAAAAGTGGCTGAGTGAAATCTACAAGATTTCACTCAATCACTTTTAGGCCAATGCTGTGTCAAAACCCTGCGCCTGCTTGAAGCAGGCGTAAGGCTTGACGCAGCATTGGACAGATAGGGCCCCCCAGAGCATTGCTGGAGCTGCGTCGCACTTGCGATGCAACTCCAGCAATGCGCCTGGAGAACCGGGCATATGGGCCTGGCGGCGCAGGGTACGCCTTAAATCCCGGAGTTCACCTTCCTTGTCGGACAGAGATACGAGACACTCTGTTAGGCGTAAAAAACAGGTTTATTAGCTGCAGCTAAGCACAGTTGTCCCGGAAGTACAGAGTAGGTTCTCAGGAGACTGCCACTTTATTCCGTGGCGCACAATCTTTTATATATTACATATTTATAATGTATACTCCCAATACATACAAAGCTAGCCAATAGGAAAAGTTGGAAAACAAACTATCAGGTGACCCAAATACGCCCTTCTTTCAGACCCTGTGTTTCATCCCTCCCCACAAGTTAATCAGTGCTAGTGCCTACAATCCAATTTGCAGGTGGCAGGACGTATTTGTGTGCCTCAAAGGATGGTTATGTAACAAGAGAATACAAGGAGAGAATAGCGAAGGCCAGTTGGATAAAATAAACTAAGGAAAGAATAGGGGAAACCAACTAGTCAGTCGAGACAGGGATCAATCAACCCAGACATGGATTAGTGAACTCGGCCAGACCCTGACATCGGTTTCGTAAACAAGGGCAGGGGGTTACTTTTTAACAGAAGAGACATGTAGCAGCTGGAAAAGGCAAAAACACTCTGTTCGCCGTGCTGCCTGAGTAAGGGCAACAAAAAATGGCGACAAGACACAAAATGGCCAAATACGGGACGAAGTCGAAAACCAAAGAACCTCACGCCGGCTTTACGGCACAAATGCGTCACGCATATGTGCCGTTTTTTGCCCCATGGTGCGCCGCATTGTAAATGCGGCGCACCATGGGTGGTGGAGCTGCGGCGCACAATAACTGGTGCATCCCTGGGGATGCGCCAGTTATTGTAAATATGCCCCTCTGTATTTGCAATATCACTGCTGTTGGGCTGTAAAATTCTAGTGCTATATTTCTCAAAGATTTATACCTTCGAATGAATGTGTGGCGAGACAAAAGTATTGAAGCGCTGTTTTCATCCATCTCTACAATTAGAGAAACTTGATAGTGGGCCAAAGATGCAGCACTCCAAAAAATGTTTAGTTTATACAATGGCCCAAACAAATCGGTGTACATTGAGGTTCTTCAAGCTATGCAAGAGATATACACATCAGATAACTTCAATAATGAGATCAGATACACAACCATTTCATTACTAACACCATTTTAAAGGCACAGTTGAATTTGTTTACTTTTCAAAATACCATTCTTTGATCTCTGTACTTGAAACACAGGGTATTGATATACTGCAGGCATATCGAATGGTTACTAAAACCATAAAATCCCTACAGAAACAGGGTTGAGATTTCAGCTGCATAATGGAGGCTACAATCAAATTCATGAAGTGGGCAGAAGACAAATTGGATCAGTGTGATAGCAACATTTAGATTCAAACTGACTTCTCAGAGGCTCAAATACGCAGGAAGAATATGATGCCTGGTGAACCTGTGACTGATGAACCCATCAAGTCATCTACTGACAAATACTGGATAGAAATTAAAAATGCTGCGATGAACAAATTAGTTACCAGTTTGTAAAGTCGATTCTCAACTAATGGTCAGTTGTTCGCAGATTTGGCATGCCTGGATTCCAGAAACTTTGAAGACATCCTTCAGAATCTGCCTTTCAAATACTAACTAGATGTTATCCAGAAGCATCTATTGAAAAACTGCAGCATGAGTAGCTTGATTTTGAATTCAAATGGAGCAGTCTAAAACTCCAGAGGAAGAGTACAATATCATCCAAAAAGCTCAAGATGAGGCAGAATTAGACACCCATTATTTCAATTTTGAGGATGAGATGGTACAATACGCTAATGTTGGGCAAAAAAGTATAGGAATGAGACTTGCAAGGGCTTTATAGCGTGCTACTATCGTTTATTATTGTGTTATAACATGTACATTAAAATCTACTCTTCTCTTTGCAATGCCTAAAAGTTGACATTGATTATTTTCTCCTCTCAGGTGGCTTGTGACAGATCTTTTTATAAGCTCAAGTACATCTTGAAGAGGCTGCATGATTCTCTCTCTCAGTCACTTTTGGAAGCCTTTATGCTAATGTCCATTGCAAAAGATTCCTTCATGAGGGAAGCAATGCAATGAGGTAATCATTGATCTTTTTGCCTCTAAAAGCAAATTGATGCAGGGGCCTTGCGTCGACTCTCTTTGAGCCTGCTTTGCACCATGCACACACCTTTGCACTATAGTAAAAGGTTGTGGGCATTATGTCAAGCATATGTTTTGCACTGGAAGGATATTCAGCCACTACAAAATCCTATGCTTAGGCTAACTTTAAAATGTTTTCCACATTGATTTGTGCTGTACAGTAGAGCACAAATGCATTGTTGGAAAACTTCAAGAAGGCATCAGTTTGTGGCTGAAATCTAGGTCTTGTAAGCAGGGAAGGCTTTGCAACAAAATCCATGTTTGATTGCTTGGGAATTCTCACATGCCACCCCTGGAACACCCTCTTGACACAAATTAATGTAAAGTAGAGTGAACTGGGAAAAATATAACACTTTTTTGAGATTAAGTACATTTAAATTATCTTAATTACAGTATTTCATGATAAGGAAATTGCTGCAGGCAATGTTAATTGTTTAAACATGCCCACAATTGTAATGCTGTGCACTGTTGCACTTTAAGTAAGATGTTTTGATTAAGCACTGTTTACAAAACTCTGGATATAAAAATCATTTGCTTTTTGCACATTGTCTTCTACATTTTTTCCTCTAAAGCTTTGCCCACTTATTTGAGATTAACTGTGTTTTGAATCTCTTGTTTATAGTATTTTATATTAAGAATAAATCTATTATATTTAAATTCAAGATTCATGTTTGACATCTCATTTTTTGGTGTTCTTTGTAGAAATGTGTGTGAGTTATGACTGTGTATCCTGGTGTGCCATATGGTCATCATTTACTATGCTTTAAAAGTTAACGCAAATAAATACGTAAAGAAAAGTATGTTGTAAATGCATTGCTTTGGCCTTTCTTTTGCCAAACATTTCTTGGGAGGAGAACCCCTCCAAACCCCCCTAGTAGTGATCACACTTGCTTTCTGCATTTGCTCACTATGCATCATACAGGAGCTGGTCTGTTTTATACTTTGTGTACTCTGATTCACTGCTCTCAAGTCTATTTTAGTGTTCTTGGTAAGAATGCATATGGGTACATATGACTGGGTATCCTGTTGCTCTTTAAGGTCATCATTTACTATTTACTATGCTTTTAAAGTTAATACAATTAAATATGTGATGAAAAATGTGTTGTAAAATGCACAGTTTTGGTCTTTCTTTCTTCACACTTTTCATGGGGAGGGAACTGCCCAAATGCCCCTTAGCAGGGGGTCAGTCTTGTTTGCTGCCCTTGGTCGCTATGCACAGCACAGGGCTGGTCTGACAGAATTCGCCAAAGACATCTCCTAATACAACATGGTAAACTGAGCCAACTAAGGTCAGTGAAGGTGTACAATATCAAAATGTTGTCACAATATGATTAGAACAATTTCACCCATAACAGTGAGTCATATTCCTGATGATGAGTACATTGGCAGCATGGTCTAGATATGAACACTTTCGGTGTTGGCATGGCATTATTCAAGTGCAGTAAAAGTTGGTCATAAACAGATGTAAGAGGAGATTAGGTATGCAAGTTCAGCTAGTGTAATTCTGCATTGCATGACACATCTGGAGTTAGACAAGGCAGCACACATTGTGAATATACCTACTGGGCATCAGGTAGCCAATCCATAGATGGGGGTGGGCTGCTTCCTCCTGTAAGAGATCAATGTAGTTCTCTTCACTAATTTACCCTCAGGCAAATACACTGAAATCTGACATGAAGCTTCTGTTGTACCTAAACCATGATGACCTTTGCATAAACAATTTTTTGCACACTCATTCTCATAGTGCTGCATTCAGCAGCGCACAATTTAAATAAGAAAATAGTATCTCAGGAATATGTGCATGCATGCAGGTGCACTCATCTGTAAAAGACCTTTGTTTGGTATAATGTAGGGTCACTTGCACCATTAAGCAAGGGTGCCTGAGTTGGTGCTAGCCAGTGTAACTTATGCCACCATAAGATGAGCCATATGCTGCTAACACTGTGCATTCCTGCCAGTGTACTTTTACACAGTGTTGCAACATGGCTTCATACCTTGCAATGTCTTTGAAATATCTTTATTCGGCAATTTTATCACCATAAAAGAGCACATATACATATACAATTCACATTTACCAATAAAAATTTGTAAAATACATAAGAACAGGGAGATCTCATTTTGATAGATTTACAACACAACCAGATTAGTATCGACCAGTAGGGCCCCCCGGGGTTTTAATAAACGGGAGCGTATCCGCCATGCATTTCCCAAAAATTTGGCCACCCCACAGATCATGAGGGCAGACGAAGAGTCTGTAGAGAGGACACGGAGTGCCTGTTTATGGCACCTCAGCCCTAATTCCCTACAGACCGGTTTCAGCCAAAGCTTCCTCGCCCCTTTATAGGCTGGGCATGCAAACAACAGGTGGGCCACCGATTCCTTGGGGGCCGCACAGCCGGGGCATGTACGTGAGAGGGCATCAGAGGCCGACCAACTTGCCGTGAAATCAAGTACTGGAAGCGTCCCATAGCGCAGTTTCAGGTACAGCGATCGATCCCACGGTTTAGTTATTAGGTCTAAAAAGGGTTCCAATTTCCTTACACTCTTAATTGATAAAAATTTGTCCGTAAGTGAACCCACATTCGTAGCCCTCGTGGCCTCACTCTGGACCCAATCCCAATAAAGTTTTTTAATAACGGCTTTGGGTGGCGGGGATTGAGACTCCCATGCCTCTCTTAGACCCAGGTTGATGGCCAAATCCTTCAGTTTTTTTAGCCATCCTATTTTATTACCTGTGTCCAGCAAGAGTAGATCATCCATCCCTTCTGCATACTTAGCCAGCTCCTCAGTTCTTCTTAGTCGAGACCAGAAGAGCAGCGGGCGAAGCCTCACCAGGTCTTTTAACGTTCTTCTGCCCAAATCTAGTCTTAGGGGGATCATTGGTGTTGAAGCAGGGAGAGCAGCCACTTTCCTAAAGAAATTATTTTCTGCCACCATCAAATCTGTAACCCCTTCAAACCCCCAAAGTTCGGAGCCATATAATGCTGAAGGAAGAATCTGACCCTCATAGATGGCCATAACTGGAGAAACCGGTTTACTAGAAGATTCCCGGAGTTCCTTCAGCGTCACCCCGGAAACTCTATGATGACTAAGGAGCATTTTGGAAAGATGATCTTTCCAGGTCATACGGCTGTTTATCCGGACTCCAAGATAATCAAAAGATGTGACCAGCTCAAGGGGGGCACTATTGAGCACGAGGTGATTTTTAAATCTTTTGGAGGGGGCAAAAGCCATCAATTTGGTTTTTGAAGTGTTAATGGTTAAGCCTCGAGTAGTACAAAAGGAGCTAAACAGGTTCAAGAGTTTTTGTAAGCCCACCGGGGATTTAGAGATTAATAGGGTATCGTCCGCGAAGAGAAGTGTGGGGATTTTCTCCCCCGCCAGGGATGGGGCATCCGTCTCTTCCCCCTTCAGATGATCCACAACTCCGTTTACAAATAGGGAGAAGAGGGTCGGAGCCATAACACAACCCTGGCGTACTCCTCTCCGCACAGGGATCTTATCTGTTAATTGTCCCTGCGATCCCCATCTAACCCGCGCATAATTCCCCTCATGCAGCTTCGTTATTATATGCAGAAGGCTACTGGGAAACCCCATTTCGCCAAGTATTTGCCAGAGTTTTGCACGAGGGACCAGGTCGAAAGCAGTCTTGAGATCTATGAAGGCCATATACAAACTGCCTTTCTTGATGGTAACCGCCTTCCAATAGATTGCAAAAAAGCGAAAGACCTGGTCCATCGTGCCAACCTTCTTTCTAAACCCCGCCTGCAAGTGGGAGAGAACACTAGCCTCCTCTATCCAGTCGTCAACTCTCGAGATGATGACCCTGCCAACCACTTTCTGGATGATGTCAATCAGACTAATGGGTCTGTAGTTCGCAGGGTCATCTCTTGCCCCCTTCTTGTGCACAGTAACTACCTCGGCTCCTTTCCAGGAGTCTGGTACTTGATGACCCCTCGTGATCAGATTCATAATACTGGCAATTAGTTTGGCCCAAACTTCTGGCTCATACCTTGCAATGTACAAACGCCTCTCAGAAATGGCACATAGGGGCTATACGAGGCATGAGCCTGGCATTTCACTGCCAATCCATGTGCAAACTAGTGCACTAGTCCAGCTGGCCACACCATGCCAATGACACTGTATCCATGCATTAAGGCCTATGGGCACTCCATAGGTTATCGACAATGACATTTGCAAAATGTGATCCGAAATGTACACTTTTCATAGAGATATGAAGTCTGACATCTGGTTTAGACCTGCAAAGTAATTTGACCAGAACCCTGCCATGTGGACATCTACACTCAGAATGTGCATTGGTTAGGCAGTCTGGTAGTGGTTTGACCCGGTCACTCTACTAGCGCATGGCCCCCGTGTGCCCGGATTCTGCTGCCGCTGCCTGCTTGGCCCTCTTGCTGCCGCTCTCCAGGCTTGCCCTCGCTCCCCAGGCTTGCCCAGGGTTGCCCTCGCTCTCCAGGCTTGCCCAGGCTTGCCCTCGCTCTTCCCCGCTCCGCTTTCCACTCTTTCCAACCCCCCCTCTGCTCCCCGCCGCTGCTCTCCTGCGGCCCGCCCCCGTCTCCTGTCTCCCGCTCCCCATTCGCTGCCCCGCTCTCGCCTCCCAGCTGCTCTTCTCTCCCACTTCACCATAAATGGCGGGGACCGCGCGTACTCGCAGTGGGCGCACCGATTGCGCGCCAAAGGCAAGCCCATCTACGCCCATCTACACCTGGACTGCGCCCAGCGCCAGAACCCCTGGACCCCGCCAGAGCCAACCAACCCGACTGAGCTACGACGCGCCACCCTCCACGCACTCAACACCGGTCGACATCCAGCCTGCTACCAAGCCACCCCGAAACGCACCCACGGAGCCTTCACCTGCCACGCCTGCTACTTCACCTGCACTCGGTCCTGCACCGCGCCAGCCAAAACAGCCACCAACAAGAACCACCTCAAGTGCATCCTGTTCAACACCCACTCCATCCACAGGCACGCCGTCAAACTATGGGACCTCCTGGACAAAATGACACCAGACGTCGCCTTCTTCACGGAAACCTGGATGAACGGCTCCTCAGCCCCCGACATTTCCATTGCCATCCCGGACAGCTACAAGATCATCCGGAGGGACCGCGTCAACCAGACCGGAGGAGGCATCGCCATCGCCCACAGAAACACTATCCGCATCACGGCCAACACCGACGACACCCTCACCACCACAGAGCACCTGCACTTCAAGATTCACACTGACCCCAAGACCACCCTCAGAGGAACCCTCATCTAAAGACCCCCGGGACCATGCTTACACTTCAGCGAGGCCATCGCAGACTTCATCAGCCCACTCGCCCTCGCCTCCCCCGACTACATCCTCCTAGGAGACCTCAATTTCCACCTGGAGAACGACCAGAACAACAACAGCACCGCCCTACTAGACAACCTCGCCAACCTCGGATTCAAGCAACTGGTCAACACCCCCACCCATTACGCCGGCCACACGCTCGACCCTGTCTTCTCCTCCAGCAACCACATCTCCTTCAGTCACACCACCGAGCTCCACTGGACCGACCACAGCTGCGTACACTTTCAACTTCAGGAAAACAATGACCCACCACTGCCCTAAAAAAAAACCCGAAGACGCTGGAGCAAGATCACCACTGACCAACTCACCACCTACTTGCGCCTCAACCCTCCCACCAACACCACGGACCCCAACGAAGAAGCCCGCATCCTCACACAGTGGATCACCGACTGCACCAACACCCTTGCTCCACTGAAAAACCCTCCCATCAACCTCAACAGAAAGAAAGCCGCGTGGTTTACCAACAATCTCAAAGACTCCAAGAAATCCTGCCGTGACCTCGAGAAAGCCTGGCGCCACAACCAGTCAACGGACAACATGACAGCCCTCAAGAACACCACCCGCAAACACCACCAGCTGATCCGCACCACCGAAATGTCATCCTTCAGAGAACGACTGGACAACAACACCCACAACAGCAAGGAACTCTTCAACGTCGTGAAAGAGCTCTCGAACCCCAACGCCAGCAACAACGACATCACGCCTTCTCAAGACCTCTGCAACTCTCTGGCCACCTTTTTTCACCGTAAGGTCGTCGACATACATGACTGTTTTGGCGCTCAGAACAAGTACCCCACCACCGAACCTACACCCCCCACCACCACTATGTGCACCTGGACACAGGTCAGCAAGGAAGATACCACCCACACGATGAACACCATCCACTTGGGCTCACCTGCCGATCCCTGCCCACACCACATCTTCAACAAAGCCGACTCCATCATCGCACCCAAACTTCGGGACATCATCAACAACTCCTTCATATCCGCCACCTTCCCGGAGAGCTGGAAGCACGCAGAGATCAGCGCCCTCCTGAAGAAACCCACCGCAGACCCCTCAGACGTCAAGAACTTCTGCCCCATCTCGCTCCTCCCCTTCCCTGCAAAAGTCATCGAGAAAACCGTCAACAAACAGCTGACAGCCTGCCTGGAGCCGAACGGCTCCCTCGACCCATCGCAGTCCAGATTCTGAGCGAACCACAGCACCGAGACCGCCCTCATCGCGGCCACCGACGACATCCGGACCCTGCTGGACAACGGAGAAAGCAACGCCCTCATCCTGCTCGACCTTTCGGCTGCGTTCGACACGGTCTGCCACCGCACCCTGACAACCCGCCTCTGCCACGCCGGGATCCAAGGAAAGGCCCTGAAATGGATCACCTCCTTCCTCTCCGACAGAACCCAAAGAGTCTGTCTCCCGCCCTTCCTCGCAGAAGCCACCAAGATCATCTGCGGTGTACCTCAAGGCTCCTCGCTCAGCCCCACCCTCTTCAAGGTCTACATGAGCCCCCTTGCAGTCATCCCACGCAAGCACAACCTCAACATCATCTCCTATGCTGACGATACCCAACTGATCCTCTCCCTCACCAACGACCCCCCCTCTGCCGGAGCCAGCTTCCAGGACGGAATGAAGGACATCGCAGACTGGATGAAGCTCAGCCACCTGACACTGAACACAGACAAGACGGAAGTCCTCATCCTCAGCCCATCCATCTCCACCTAGGAGGACTCCTGGTGGCCCCCTGCTCTGGGCCCCCCACCCAAGCCCACGGACCACGCAAGCAACCTGGGCTTCATCCTTGACTCCTCCCTCACGATGGCCAAGCAAGTTAACGCTGTTACCTCCTCCTGCTTCATCACTCTCCGCATGCTCCGTAAGATCTTACGCTGGATCCCCACTGGAACCAGGAAAACGGTCACTCATGCCCTCGTCACAAGCCGTCTGGACTACGGGAACGCCCTCTGCGCTGGGACCACCGCCAAACTACAGAAAAGACCCCAGCGCATCCAGAACGTCTCAGCACGTCTCATCTTGGACATCCCTCGACACAGCCACATCTCCGCCCACCTGAGGGACCTGCACTAGCTCCCCGTCCAAAGGGATCACATTCAGACTCCTCATCCACGCACACAAGGCTCTCCACGACTTGGGCCCTGAATACCTCAAAAACCGACTCACGTTCTACACGCCAACCCGCCAGCTCCGCCCCGCTAGCCTCGCCCTCGCCACCGTCCCACGGATCTGCAGAACCACCACCAGAGGAAGATCCTTCACCTACCTGGCGGCCAAGACCTGGAACACCCTCCCCACGCACCTACGACTCACCCAGGACCATCTCTCCTTCAGGAAGCAACTCAAGACCTGGATTTTTGAGCAGTAGCAGTCCCCCCCCCAGCACCTTGAGACCCTAGCGGGTGAGTAGCGTGCTTTATAAATACTCTTGATTGATTGATTGACTGGACTCCATGGATCAATAGGGCAGCAGGCCTACATTCCTACAGTCTCCAGGGCATCAGTGTAATTGCTACCCTGTCACTCTTTTTCACATAGGTATTACATGGACTACTCCGTTGGAGGCTCAGGCACTCCTTAGGCTGGATTACAACCGCCATAGCTTAGGTTAAGTTAGCTAAATAATGATTCATCAATAATTATGTAAATGTGCTAACACCCTCCAGAAACACACGTTGAGATGTCACGTGTTTTATGTCATGGGTCAACTTCCTGATGTTGAGAACCTTTGCCATGTCACTTTCACATTCCCAGTATCTATCATAGGAAAAGTGGTTTCAATATGATGGTAACCATGCTGCCACTGTCCTAAACTATTTCACAGTTTGACTTTTGATTTGACATACAGCTACAGGGACAGGTATGTATCATCAAAGTAGTAACTGCTCAAGTCTACTCAAATATGATATTTGTGAAGCCACTCAAGGCCACCTTGAGTTGCCCTGAGTGGCTTCATGAATCTCGACTAAAACAATGCATCATGAATTGCTGTATTGCCTTATTCTGCACTAGGGAGGCATGCCATGGCCATTTAATGGGTGTTCCCATGCAACTCCTATTGTTTTAGATGCATCTCAAGACTTACCAGACCTGGTAAACCTTGGAATGCGCCAGAAAGATGCACCTTCTCAGGAGAGGCAAAACAAGGAGTGATATCTTAAATCATCTGCAGTCTACAGCACACATAGATAGATCGTGGAGTATGCCTCTGAGGATTTGTGTTTTGCTGGAAGGTGCCCCCTTAGGCACAAAAATAATACTGCATGCAAATAAAGCCCCCTTGGTGCATTCATTGGCGTTATGCAATCAAAATGGCACCAGTGCTGGGGAGAAGGTAGAAATGTGCTGTAATATTTTAAATACAGCATATTCATGCCCTTTCCCTGTCACTCAATGCAACGCATCAAGGTGACTTACTGCACTATGTGACGAAACTTGTCAATCTACTTCACTGTTTGTTCCACACTACCTTTGAACTGTACTAGGGTGTACCTCGTAAAACACACACTATCAGCACACACACATTACCCATGTGCACACTGTTCACATTTCAAACAGAGGGCCCGATTCAAAAAGGCAATCTGAAACAAAAGTCTAAATTTATGACTTTTTATATCCACAGAGGTCAGGCCCGAATCTCCGCATCCAGGTTGGAATCTTCGGCTCAGACTGGAATCTCTGCACCCGGAGTGAAATCTCTGGCTCGGGCCGGATGAAGTGTAATCAATAGGCCAGAATGCAATTTTTGCAAAAAGGATTATTAGGAATGTGAGCTAAATGGTAGATTAGGTCATGAAAATAAGTTTGGGCAGAGAAAAGGGTGTGGCCATATACTGCATCACATCTCAGAAAAGTTTGCTCCTTTGCATCATGGTACATGCAGCCGATAATTTGCGCTTACCTCAGTGTTGACTAACACTACAGTCAACACTGAGGAAAGTGCACACCATTGCACATACACACATATCACACTTAGCTTATATGATAAAACTTCTACTCATAATGACTTCACTTGTGAAACACATGATTATTGTGTTGATTTGGTAACTAGTGGAGAAAAATGTATTCTGCCCACTCACACATTGTGAGTTGACACAATACTTTGCACAGTTAATTTTTCCCTACTTCCATTGCAGGATTAGTGAAGGTTTGACACAATGGAACATCATTATTTTAATGTGGGAGACAGTTCTTTCTACTATGAGCATATGACACAAGATCTATACCCAAATACAGAGACGGCAATAATGTCATACATTACAACTTCTGAGTCTGTATTACGTTTATTTGTTGTTTCCTTACCGATGAGTAGGCCATTCCCATATGTGCCATTCTGAAACTGCTCTTTGATGATACTGTGGTAGAAGATAAAGGCATCATGTGTGCTGCCAGGATATTTAGCCAGCACATTTATGAACATTCCCTTAATGTCTACAATGGCCTCACATTGATGGAGTATGTGTGTTTGCAGTTTCAGGATGGGTGGTATGTCTCAGCAGGGGGCACCAATTGCACATGTGTACAATGAAGTGCACCAAGAGCATGGGGAAATCCAGCAATGGAGTAGAATCCTTGCTTTGAGTCAAGTTGCTGTTGTGTAGTTTTGGGAAAGAGAAGGTACAGGTGTTTGAGTTTGATTATGACATCTAAACAGAGGAGAATAACACAGAAAATGCTCCTGGTGAAATTCCTGCCAATCTGGTTGGTGTGATTTGGAAGGTACCTGATGCACGCATGTGAAGCACAGTCAACAATTTGACATGTGCTGGAATTTTATTAGGCCTTGCACTTGGTAGAACGAGACACAGCATAATCTTCTCAAGTAATTCCAAATAGCTGAGAAGCATGTGAACTCAGCCCTCTCTGAATGGTACCCAGGGCCTCTCTGAATTCTGGGAAAGGTACAACCAGCTCCACCCCTCACAGACAGTATTCAGATCACAGCAGGGCACGGAGACCGCACTCCTGACGGTATTGGAGGAAACTAGAAAAATCTGGATTGGAGGATGTTACGCAGCCCTTATTCTGTTGGACCTCAGCGCAGCCTTCGACATGGTGAACCACTCTCTGTTGATTAGTAGACTCAGAAGTGACTGGAATAGCACTGAAATGGCTGCAGTCCTTCTTTGAAAACAGATTATTCTCAGTCTTCGACGATGACATTTCTTCAAAACAACTGCCCCTTACATGTGGAGTTCTTCAAGGATCTGCCCTGAGTCCCACTTTATCTAATATTTATATGAGCTCCTTGGCATAAATAGTTACTGAGTTTGGGGTTCAGATTGTCACTTATGCCGACGACACTCAGTTGGTCATTTCCCTCAATAAATTAACAATTCTGGACCGGACATAGCTTCTTGCCTAGAAAAAGTCTTCAGATGGATGGATAGCTGTTATATTCTGTATAGCTGAAGCGTTATGTAATCTGTAACCCTTTCCCTTTAACTGCATGTGCCATGTTATGTTTCTTCTTATGTTCTGCATTCTGAACAGAGCTTTCCTCATACAGCATTCTGCTGTATTTGTCAGTTGTAACTTGGATACTGCTGCACTAGGACTTGATGCTGTGCTGAACATTAAATCTACTTTAAACCAAGTTTCCACTGGATTATTACAAAATTTGGCAACGAGGACAACCTTACTCCAGCCATTTTCAGCACAGGAGCGGAGTTTGAACCCATTACTACAATTTTAGAAGATTTTGGGTATTTTTCACTTTTTCCTTGCTCTCCAATTGATTAAGGAATCTTTTTACTTCATTTTACTATTTTGTATTTGATCTCAATGAGCATTTCGCCTCACTGGAAGATTTCTAAGTATTTTACATTTCTCTTTACATCGTATGCATCTTTTGACTTGTCTTTTACCTGCCTGGTGCATTGCACTTCGTTGTTCTACTCGTCTTTCCGTTTCCTGGCAACCATCTCTGTACTTTGATGCCTGGCAACCACTTGTTACACTTGCTTCGTCATCTATCTGTGTGACGAGCGTGTACAGAACGAAGCTTCATCATCCTGTGGGTGCATTCGGAAGACGAAAGAGAGACGTCAATGATTTTGCATCATTCTGCGGTTGCGCGAAAGACGTGCGAGATGTCATCCACTGCTGTAAGAAGACGCGCAGCTTTCCTGAGTCATAAGATAATATGCGGCGTTGTCTAAAGCTTCAGAAACGTAATCTCAAAAGAAACGTCAAAGCGCAGCGCTCATCACGTGACACGAGTCACGCAACGTGCGACGTGACTCCATTTTGTTTACCCTTGTGTTTGGTTGTATCCTAGCAACCATTACACAGGACTTTTGAGATTGTGGTTATTTCTTCTTTCTCTACTTTTCGATTCTTTATTAAATTACAACAACATTTATGCGAACATTTTCAGCGCTTTTAGATTGATATTAGCGCTTACAGCTTACCTTAAAAGACTTTTCTGGATTTCTGCTGGATTTCTTCGCTATTTTCTACAACTTTAAGTACTTTGACAATCTATTATTTTGTTTTTGAGCATTTTAACTGCAATTTATTCTTTTCTTTATTATTTTTATTTTCTTTTAAAGCAAGTTTTCTGAGTTTATTTCATTGTTGTATATTATCTTGTCTTAAGTTTACTTTAAATAATTACTATTATTCCACTACAACAATGCAGTTTGACCCTCCTGCTTAGTTTTTACAGTTAAGGGTGATCCTCCTATGCCTTGGTCAAGGTGGAAGGAGGAATTCTTCAATTATATGAGAGCTATAGATGGAGAACGCATGGGAGCAGGGAGAAAAAAAGTATTTTATTGCACTGTTTAGGGTCCGAGGGACAAGACATTTTTAGAACTTTACCCCATTTATCTGTTCCTACTGGAAGTGGTGACACCATGAATGTTTATACTGAGGCCCTTAGTAGATTAGAGAAAAGATTTAAACCTACAGCTAATATTGCTTTGAATCGTTTCAAATTTTATACTAGGGCACAAAAGCAAGAAGAATCTTTTGATGATTTTCTCACTGCTTTAAGGGCTCTAACTTTACATTGTAATTTCGGAGCCATGTCTGATAAAATGATCCGTGATCAGATTATTGTTCAAGTCAAAAACGAAAAGGTTCAGGATAAATTATGGTGTATAGGTGACCCTAATTTGGAAGAAACTATCGCTATTGCCAAATCAACTGAGATGTCAGAAAAATGGATGGACATTGTTGTTAAACAAAGTTCTAACTCTAGTAAAAGTAGTACAGAAGAAGAAGTTTGTCTTGTTAAGCCCAAAGTAGAGGCCAAGGATTGTATTCCTTCTCAAGTGAGAGCCAAAAATGCTTATAGTTCTAATAATAGAAGAACAGATTTTTCTAATAGTTCTGTGTCTTGTTTTAGGTGTGGTAGTAAATCACACATTGCTTCTTTCCAGGGTTATCCTGCTATAAACAAAACATGTAATATTTGTGGTAGGTTAGGACACTTTAGTAATGTTTGTAGAGAAAAACATTATAATTCTCAGTTTCGTCCAGGACAACTACAAACGCCCCCTAACACTATCACTCCTACAAAAGTATCTCCAATTTCTATTGCTGATGAAACTAAGCAGGATCTAGATCGTGGTTATGTTGTTTCCATTGTTCAAAGTGGGTGTATAGCGTAACCAGTAAGAAATCTCCAAGATGTGTTTTTCATGTTTTTACTATTGATATTGAACTTATGGTGGATTCTGGGTCCCCATGGACCATAATTACCAAGGAATACTTTAATGAAAAATGACAAACTGTGTGTGATATTTCCACCTTACAACCTTCAGATATAATTGCAAAAGGTTTCAATGGGAATAAAATTGATATTGAAGGATTTTTAAAAGTTCCATTAAGCTTTAGAGGAAGATAAGCTCTTATCAAGTTATACATTGCTGTGAAGGGAGTCAATGTTCTGGGCTGGCATGACCAATGGGAACTTGGCATCAAATTAAATCCAAGGGCCAATGATCCCATCTCTCTTTGCAGTGAGCAGGAAATGATAAATGCCATTTGTTCTAGTGATGAAGAGAAAAATGATATTTCATTTTGGAGCAACAAGTTTAACAAAGTCTTCTGTGAGCGGTTAGGGAAATTGGAAAACTTTTCACATAAGATTGTGTTAAAGGAATGAGCACTTCCTGTTAAACAAAAACTAAAAGAGGTTCCTCTAAATGTTAGAGATGAATTAAAAGAAATGTTGAATGATTTGCTGAAAGACAATATTATAGGACCCATTGAATCATCCAAATGGGTTTCGCCCATTGTTTTGGTGCGGAAACCCGATCAAAAATTGAGAGTTTGCATTGATTTGAGGGCACTTAATTCTAAGATTATTATTGGTGGTCACCCCCTGCCTAACATTAATGAGCTTGTTTCTCTTTTTGATGGTGCGCAGATCTTTTCCACTTTGGATCTTAGGTCTGCGTACCATCAAATTGAGCTTACGGAGGATTCCAAAAAGTTTACAGCCTTTATCACTCCCATGGGTCTTTTCCAATACAAAAGGATGCCTTTTGGTTTGGCATCGGCTGCCTCCGTTTTTCAACGGGTTATGTTCAAATTTTCAGAGACCCTGATTTGTTCGTAAAGTGTTTTCAGGATGACATCTTGATCTTTTCAAAAAATGAGGTGGAGCATTCTTCACACTTAAATGAAGTTTGTAGCAGGTTAGAGAAATATGGTCTCACTCTCAAAGCACACAAATGCAAACTTTTTAGAAAATCTGTTGAGTACTTGGGACATACATTATCTGGGGACGGTTTAATTCCTAAAAAAACAAATGTTGAAGCCATACTCAGTGCTCCAGCCCCAAGCAATGAGGAACAACTGCTGTCTTTTTCGGGCATGTGTGAATACTACAGCAAATTTGTAGTTAATTTTGCTACCAAAATGGAGCCATTAAGAAGATTATTGAGGCAAAGTAATGAATTTGTTTGGGAAGCTGAACAAGACAAAGCATTTACTGATATTAGGCATGATATTGTCAATTCACCAACTTTGAAACCTTTTAGAATGGGTAAGAAATGTATCATCACCACTGACGCAAGTTTGTATGGTTTGGGTTGTGTGTTATCTCAGATGGACGGTGTCATGGAATGGAATGTGGCTTTTTCATCTAGGACTTTGAGTGAGACGGAGCGCAGGTATGCTGTTATTGAATGGGAACTGCTCTCCTGTGTGTGGGCCATTGAACATTATGGAATTTACATATGGGGTAGCAAGTTTATCTTGAGAACCGACCACAAGCCGCTTGTACATATTTTATCAGTTGGTGGAGGTTGGAACTCTATTGCAAGGATTGCACGGTTGGCATCAAAGTTACAAGAATATAATTTTACTGTGGAATATATCCCTGGAATTTTTTTTTTACTGCTGACTGCTTATCACGCCTTCCGTGTCAAAGTCAGGAAGACAAAGTCAACAATATTAGTGAAATTGATTTTGTTTTGAATTTATCTGATGTTGTTTCTCCTCGTATCAAAATATCACTGAACAATTTTGGATGAAATGTCAAGATGAGGATGAGAAATCTGGAATGTTAAAGAGTTATCTTTTTAAGGGTTGGCCCAATAAAACCAGTGTCAGGGATGATTTGCTTCCTTTCTATAATGTAGCTGATGAGTTGTGTTGTGAAGGTGAACTGAGATTCTTAGGTTAGCACACAAAACTCATCCTGGGATTTCAGCCATGAAGCGGTTAATAATGCTGAATTTTTGGTGGCCAGGGATGGACAGGTATATTGACCGCACAGTTAGGGAATATAGCAAGTGTTGTTCCAAGGATAAAATGTTAAAACTGTGAAGTGACCTGAGTTTCCTTGGAACAAAATAGCTTTTGATATTTCAGGCCCCTTTCATATTTTACCTGAAGCATCACTTTTTGCATTAGTTATGATTGACTACCATTCTAAATGGCCAGAGGTGAAATTTGTGGCCAAGGTGACTTCTGAGGTTGTTATTGCTTTCTTTAAGGACATTTTTGCAAGGGAAGGTTGCCCGTCTGTGTTAGTGTCAGACAATGGTGTACAGTTGGTTTCATCTGAGATGGAATCTTTCTTGCAAAACTGCAATATCAAACACATTCGGACATCCCTTTATGAACCGCATGAGAACGGACAGGTTGAACGCTTTAACCGAGTATTGAAGAGTTTTGTTGCTAATGCCATTAAGGAGAAGGGCAGTTGGTTGAATGTGCTTAGGGAGAAGCTTTGGACCTATCGCATAACTCCCCGTACCACCACGGAAGTTAGTCCGTTCAAGTTACTTAAAGGTAGGGATCCTGGGTCAAACATATGTCCCTGGCGGTTCAAGGAAAAATGTAAAAATCTGGGAGAAGATGAGGTTGAAATCCAAAGTCTTGCGAATAGAGTTAGTTGTAAACAGAGTAAGTCTGCTATCTGGTACAATAAGAGGTGGAAGACAAGGGAGCATTGTTCTGTATTGAAGTGACTTGTCCAGCCGGACAATGGTCAACATGTATTTTTCATAACAAAGTATTTAAAGGGATATCCTTCAACAGTATCACAGTGTGGGGCACAAGCCTGTACCTCAATTACAATTTGACACTTTAGTACACTCAAAGTGAACAGAAAAGGCTTCTAGGCAAAAAGCTAAATTGTTCTTTTAAATCACAATGTGAACAGATATTGTCAGATGCGCCATTACATAAACATTGCACAAAGCATACAGACTGTATATGGCACATGAATATGGTCAACGGCGTTTCGATCCCACATTTAGATCACAGGGATCATCATCAGGACACTTGGTAAATGCCTAATAATAATATGCCTCTCAAACCATGTAGTGATCATGGCTAGGTTCCGGGCGGTTTGGTAAAGGTGGGGGTCACCCAATCGGGGACCTGTTAGGCGGGAATCGTGATCCGAGATTATTTATTTCCAGGGGGTACCGGTTTAGTCGGTATCATATCCTCGTCGACAATGCAAGCTGGGATGGGATGGTGCTACTTGCAGAGTTAAGCCTTGACCGTCATTGATCTTGATCTTGGTAGAGACAGTAACTGTAGGAAAGTGCACTCTTTTGGCATGGTTGCCACCTTTTTTTGCTGAATTGCTGATGTACTTTGACATAGTGTGCCCTGGGCTCCTGCCAAAATGGTACCCAGGGCCTATGTTCTTTCCCTAAAACTACATTGAAAACAAAAGCCAATTGGCACTCTCTGGCCACAGGTCAGCTCCTGGTAAATGGTACCACAGGTACCCAGGGCACTGTGGCCAGAGAAGGCCTCTAAGGGCTGCAGCACTTATTGTGCCATTCTTAGAGACCCTGTAACTTTACACACACACTCCGCCTTTGCAGGCTTCATGTTTTGGTGCAGAACAAAGTGAAAAGTCAACCTAGCATGCCTACAACCCACTGCCCTGGCATAGATCAGCCACTCCTCTAGCTCGCTGCACTATAACAGCAGTGGTGAGAGTACGGGTGCATGAGCCATGTACCATATAGTGTCTAAGCCAATTCTTAGACATTGGAAGTGCAGTAATGCCATTAAGAGTATTTGGTGCTGGGAGCTTGTCATATCGAACTCCACAGTACCTTAATGGATTTATTGAAAACTGAAAAGTTTGTTATCAAACTTCTCAGAACATTAAACCCACACTGATGCCAATGTGGGATTTAATGAAGGTATTTTAGAGATGCCCCCTGAAAAATGACCTAACACTAGTGTCCAGGCTGAGAGGCTGATCCCCAGCTGCCACTACTAGACATGTTTCAGGACCCCTAGGTCGAGAGCCTGCTGCTCTCGGGGTCTGAAACAATCCACATCCTGGGACAAGGTGCCAAGCCTCCTGCCCCAGGATGGGCAGGGTCCAGGAAGGGGAAGCTTCAAAGACTTGCCGACTTTGTGAGGTTCCCCAGGCTTTTTGCTGCTTCCTGCAACTGGTCCCCACTGGTTCTGAACCGGCGGGAAAACCAAGTGAGGAATAGAGTTGTGACTACCTTTGCCAAACCCACGGCTCTGGTGGAGGAGGCTCAGTCCCCGCCATCTTGCATATGGGGGACCCAGGAAACCACAGTGAGGAATATGCCCCCTCACACTGGAGGGTGAAATATTAGGGGGTGCACCCACCCCAAGGAAGGAAGCCATTGGTCCCAAACTTTACTTACCTCTAACGCCCCTAAATCTAGTATTTAGCGGCACCCCCGAACCTTGCCTCCGCAGACAAGAAACGACCAAGAAGAAAAGAACAAGAAGGACCGAACAGCTGTGCTGAAGCTAAGAAGAGGAGGACGCCCACTGACTTGGCCCCAGCTTTACCAGCCTGTCCCATCTCAGTTCACCGGCAGACTCTGCCTCTGGCCAAATCCGTGAGTCTGCACCAGTCTGCACCCATTGCCCACAGCCCGAGTTTGAGTGACCCAACACCATGAGGAGGTGTCTCCAGCGATTCTGGCCCGAGATCTGTTGATCTCTGACCTGCCTCAAATCTCCCAGTGAAGCCTGCAGTCCCTTTCTGGAGGATCCACCAGACCGCGACAAGAGCTGGTAAGAGAAACCCAACGCTTAAAGACACCCCTGCACCCAAAGCCCCACGACCTTGGGTGGCTCGACCAGGCATCACAACTTAACTCTCCAACTGTTGGTCACCTCCAGGTGATCTCCAATCCTGCAGTCTTTGTTGAAACTGGAGAATCCACATTGGAATCAACATGGCACCGGACGCCAAAGCCAGCACCCTACACCCAGCCCTGCACCACTGTGGGTGCACTTTGTGTGCTAAACAGGTTTCCCCTTTGCCCTGAGCCTAACACCAGGAGCTTTGCTCTCACAACCCAGTGGCCTGCTCGTAAGCAGCCACTAACTGGAGAACCCCTATCCTCCACTGGATAACACTGGGACTCAGCACTCTGCAACCGCCGCCCTGGTGCAGCTGAGGGTGTAACAAGAGTGCACCCTTGACCATGGGGGACCCCTTATTGCTACCCCTGAAACTCAACCACAAAGTCTGAGGGCCTCATTTATGAGAAATGACGCATCGCTGCATGAAAGCAGCGATGCGTCACTTCTCAGTGCGCACTCCTTGCGACATACCTGCTGCATCATATTTACTGTATGACGCACCATGTCGCAGGTTTTTACAGATATCATATTCTATAAAACAGTGGTCCCTATATGTGAACAGTATACACAAGAACATTAATCATACACTTAATAAGTGGTATGTCTTCTGTCCGTCCGGACAGGAATTTTATTTTCCATTAAGTACAATTTCATAGTTTTTTTGAACAATTGGATGTCAAGCGGGCACAGCTGTGACCCTCAACATACAAGACAAAACAACGAAGTAGGTGGCCAAAAAGGGCAAAGCAAGAAGTATGTCTGTGTACTTGTGCTAAGTATAACAGACTTAAATTATTCAAAAACCACACCATTGCATTTTTCTCATTATTACATAAATGTTTTGCATATGGGGTTTGTTATGGTCGACGACGTTTCAATGCCTTTTTACAATTGGGGCATCATCATCAGGACAAAGAATATCAACATTGTTGTCTTGAACAAGAATAGTAAGCACTAAGCCTTTTTGTTACATTTACTGTCCATAAATATTTTACATTTGGAAGAAAAAGGGGGGAGAAAACAAAAGATATGACATAAGTATCAGGCATGTAATAATAGACCTCATAGTTATACTTAAAGTGATTCATAACTTCAAGTGACTGATTGTGTTTCTTATCTAGAACTGCGTGATAAGTGATTAACCTTTCGATTTTCCACGGCGAGTGCATGTCAGCAAGCAGTCAGTGGAAGAGTGAAACTTGCAGTGAATGTTTGGGTGTGCGTTTATTTAGAGGAGGGAGAGACGTCTATGAAACTGGATGAGGACGGTGCCGGCGCAGTGACTGTGCCCAGGTGAACAGACACGAGAATTAAAAATCGGCGATTTCATGCTCAATGGATCCTACCGTGATGTGCACACTGTTGGTCATAGGGGCAGTATACCGGTAAAACTCACTTGAAATCACACACTGCATAATATTTAGCAAAGCATGTATTTCACTTACCTGTGCCAGGCTTGTCTCGGTTCTAGAAATAAAATAACATAATTTTTTATACAAACAAAATTGGTCTCAGTTCAGTCTTTGATTGTCTGACATAATTTGCTGATTGAGTGTTTACAACAAATGCTTAACACTACCCTCTGATAAAGCCTTACTGCTCTCCCACTCTACAACAAATAGAGAATATCTTGCTATCTAGTTCTACCTCCCCCTACCTTTGGAGTTCCCCTTGACTCTGTGCACACCATACCTAATTTTTCATATGGTATATACAGAGCCAGATTCCTACAGTAGCCTCCTGTTGCCAAGATTCCACCTTCCTCCACAAAGCCACCAGTTATTAAGGAAGCAGGTGAGACGGGCAAAATAAATCCCAGAAGTGTGCAGGCCCACCTCTGCCTTCATCAGTGTCCCACCATATCCCAACCAAGCAAGAATTGGGTGCCTATACTCACAACCCATTTTTAACATGGTCTTTTGGAAACAGGAGGATGGCAGAGAGTTAGTGTGAGTGGCTGGCCTGGGATATGAGGTACACTTATGCAAGTGGATACCCTGCACCAGTCCAGACACAACCCTTATGGTGATTTAGGAGGTCTTAGACAACCTTAGAAAGCTGGTAGCTGTGGAGAGCAGCCTTCAGGCTTAGTCCAGAAGGAGTGTAAATCAGCTTGTTTTACCAGAATGCAATCTTATAGGTAAGATTAAGTGGAAAAAAACACACAATGTATTTATTAAAATATTTATTTATTATGTAAGACTCACTAACACATACAGGTGTCTCCTACCTTGAGATATGCACAATGCACACAATGCTTTGCATAGAAATCACGTAAATAGCATAGAATACACAGTGGACCCCAGGGGGTGACCAAACCATATACTAAGAAAGTGGTATAAGAACTATGACTCATATCAGGACAATGCCCAGAGGATGTAGAATTAATGGAGACCCAAGGAACCACCCAAGGTGAGTGACTAAGAACCCAACGAAGATCGCGTACAGTGTGTGAACGTGACCGCGTTCTCCATACAAATCAATGTGTAAATCGCGGTTGCAATTTTAAACATTAAGGAGCCTTCCCAGTGGACCCTAAAGAAACCCTGTGGAAGACAGAAAGTTGGAGAGCCACCCCACCTGTGAATACCCTAGTACCCATGTTACCTGCGCCAGGGAAGCCAGGTGCATAGGTGTTATGTGATGTCAGAAACTTCTGTTGAATCCAATGGAGGACTTCAGGAAAATGTCGCTGCTGGAGAAGGATAAAGTACCCAGTGGAATTTGAAAGTGGATTCAAGTTGAAAAGTACCTGCAAGCAGAGTCTATGCCACTCAGGAGTGATCCGGAGACCTGGAAGACGAATACCCACCAATGTCGGGAGTTCAAGGATAGTTGACAGTGACCTTGAATCTGCAGCTGTGAGGACCAGGGGATATTGTTGTAGACCAGGAACCATCCATGAGCTGTCACACATCAGATGTCGAGAGTTGAGGGGGCGGCCTGTGTCAGGAGCACCAACAAGCCTTGGCAACTGCAAACCACATGGATGTCGAAGAAGGTGCAATGTCAGGACCAGCAAGGTCCAGGGGATGCATCACAAGCAGGGGAGTCAGTGAATTCCCAGAGGAATCAAGGGAGCCCAAATGAAAAAGGTGACCCTCAATAGGACCCAAAGGCCTGAGGCACTAGTCTCAAGAGGACCTCGAGCAGCTCACCTAAAGATGCAGGCCATGGTGCAGACAATGTAGTGTGGACCAAGATTCTGGTCACTGGAGATGCTTGAGGTTGGGGCTACTAGGAGCCTGAAGATCTTGGTGGAAGGAAGCCAACAAGCCTTTGCAACAGCAAGTCAATGCAGTGCACAGAGGTTTAGTTCCTGCAGCTCCTACAAGTGAAACTGGCCTCAAACTTAGTGAAAGGGCAGGGCAGGCACCAAGAGCTATGGAGAACCACCACCTGTGTTATTGTGTCTTTTGGAATCTGTGGTAGCTCAGGATCAGCAAATTGGTCAGCTTAGTTGTGGTGTCTGCAGATGCAGAGAAGTGACTCCTTCACTCCAAGGGAGATTTATTCAGGTGGATTGGATGCCCACAGTTAAAAAGCAAGCAATACCCAGTCAGCAGAAATGGGGTTGATCCAAAAAAAAAATGTATTTTCTCACAACTAGCATTCCGCTCCATTGTATTTTGCTATTTACACCATTATAGAAGAAGACTAATCACATTCAAATCAGTATTCTTCTCATCCCAAAAGGCACAATCCACAGTCTTGTCCACTCTGAAATGTTGGCCACTTCCAATACATGGAGACACCAGACACATTTCTTACATATGGGGAGTTCCTGGTAAGGCTAATTACAAGTGTTCCAGAATAATTAAAGCATGTTCATTCATTACATTTGTTCTGTCTGAGTTATGTCATGAAAACAACAATTACAACAATATTGTGTTTTCCCTGCACATCATAAGTACTCTGATTATTGTACATGCTGGTATTTCCGATTATACTTCCTTTATTTGGATTGAAATTCGGAACCATAGACAAGGTATGCATTTTCATTCATTTAAGTCATGAAACATATGCCACAAAGAAGTTGTGGAATCAGAAAAAATATTGAAAATGAACTAGTACGCCTCTTGGAGGATCTTATGCCCCTCACTATAAGGAGTCAAGTTCTGTCGCAGCTTGTTTTGAATCTATGTGTATGACTACAGAGATCACAGTGTGCTCTATGACTGATCTGGCAGGTACTTTAACCTAATTAGTACACTGTGTGCTTGTGCCATGGGAACAATACCATTGGTGTTTTTTTTAATCTTATGGCGAGGCAGTGGTCTGTGATAAGTCCTGCACTATTGCTTTCAAATAGCTGCTGTGAACTTGCACCATGTAATATAACAGGCAATGGCATATAACAGACAGTTCACCTGATGCAGTGCAGCAACCAAAATTGCAGCGCTGTGTTGTGTTAAAGGGAGACACCAAGACCACATCTATTAAGGCATGGTGCTGTTGCACTCTTCCTCAATAATGGTGCTTTTTGTGCTACGCACACACCCTACCATAGTGCAATGCTGCCTTAGCGATATCTACTCTAGGTTTGGCATTCTAAAGTTGCTTTCCAGTACAAAAACATAGACATAATTTATAACTTTTGCAATTCTGTACATGTGCTGTACCGTACAGCATACATGAAAAGTTTGGAGAAAATAAATGTCTCCAACTTTATGCCTTTCTTGAGGAGTCCTACATATTTAGTGCAGAGCCCCGTCTTGCAATGTTAGTATATAAGACTTTGAGTCAAAATCCATAGTTAGTTGCATGGGAACATTCATGTACCATCCACAGGACACCCCCTTAAGGCCTACTTTCCAAACCAGATGTTAAAATGGAAAGTAAACCCAAATTCAACACATTGTATCAATTTGCATCACTTTTTGTTAACACTTTGCCAGCTCAAAGTGTTGACAAATCTGGTCCATAATTTGTAAAGCATGTCTTCACCCCCAAGAAACTCTCTTTGTGTTATTATTGATAGGCAGCTAAGGCCGGATCATTAATTCTTTTTGAGTGACGCTATTTCATCTCCTTGGTGGTAAGTAAAGGCAGTGCTTGTTCCTAACTGTTTTTACAACTGATTCTCGAGGTGGTATCGTGTGAAAGGAAGATTTGTGCCTATTCGCTGTGTAGCATTTTGTTGTGTGGCACTGTGTTCTATTGTTTTTGTGCTGCTGTGTTCTTGTTCTACACTATTGCAGTGTGAATGTCAGTTTGGATTGCGTTTTATTTTGGTGATTTTGTGGTCATGTATACTGTTATGTTCTAATTGTATTGATATAATGTTTTGTGTATGTTATAGAGGTTGTTAGAACTGGGATTTCTGGTTGGCTAAGGCTTACGCCAAAGCCAGGCAGAAACCACCATTCTAGTCAGGACAAGGGAGTCACACACCAAGATAACCCCTGCTCACCCCCTTGGTAGCTTGGCAAGAGCAGACATGTTATCCTGGAGGCAATGTGTCAAGCATTTGCGTACGCACACAACAATAACAACATCCTAGGCACACCACAAAAGGAACTGCACACAAGGTTATATAAAAATATATTTTGTATAGTCAAAACACATCAGATAGTAATCACACAATATACCTTGTGCCAACTGGCATGGCAATATTCACAAGGGATTATTTACACCAGGACAGGGCCACATGGGCCACTGTCAGAATCAACACATAACAGAAATAGCACTTCTAGAACATAGAATAAGTGTGGCACAAAATAACAATTCTAGACCACAACCAGTGACCACTGGTAACAGGTAGGTACACACTATGCAATACTAATAACCATAGGCATAGATCACGCATGGACACACAACATCTCTAGTATAAACTATGCTAGGCAAAACAACCTCCTAAGCATGAAAGCACATCTAGAGGTATCACAGGCATAATGGCATTGCACATTACGCCTAAATCACATTAGGCCTAACTAGTATAAATACTGTAGGCAATCTCTTCACTAGTCTAAACACATTAGACCATCCCCCCTGAGAATAACTCACATTTAGGGGCGTAACTCACAGTGAAGTAAACTCTCACTAACACCAACCTCCATAGGTAAAACCATCTCTAGAGGTATCAACACAGGGTGCGTAAAACATACTAGAGGCATTACATTTCCTAGCACCACATTTAAAGCACATATCACCTTTAGCACATAAATCACATTAGGCAATTATCATCACAAACATAGTAAGTAGTCACCTTGTGCAAAAATCACATTAGGGCTTTGTGCCCTATCCACATACCAGCCCCTCTGGCAAACTGGCCATCTCAAGTAGTAGCTCAAATGCCCTGTGTCCAGAATGTCAGGGCTCGCTGCCAATGCAGCGCCAGTCAGGGGTGCGCCACCGGCGCAAGCCTAACCATTGCAGCTGGCCACTACTTGCTGGGCAGCTGATGACAATCGAAAGGGCCTAAATGCTGCAGCTGGCACTAAGTGCTGCGCAGCTGTGAAAAGCCAAGGTAGGGGAGAAGGGAGTGCGACTCACTCCTGGATTCACAAAGAACAGGTCCCCCTAAAAGAAATAAAAGCCTAAACGGTGCAGCTGCCCACTACTTGCTGGGCAGCTGTGAACTTCAAACTGCGGCAAGGGCTCTCGCTGGCCCCTAGGATCCAAACTGCCCCTCAGGGTGTAGCCCTCTAGACTCTGAAAACACATTCTGCGCACATTGGAACCCTCTAGACCCTTAAAATAAATGTGCCCCCCAAAGGTTGGAATACTTGTCACACAATGTCCTGTAAGGTAAAAGTTAGTAGACAGTTATGAGTAGCATGCACATAGCATTGCTGCAATGGACAAGAAGGAGATCACTCAATTTTGAATCAAAAAATAGTTATTCATTTTTTGTTATAGCATTCATTTCATGGTTGGAAGTACACAGTTAAGAACAGCACTGCATAAAATGTATTGACAACCACATTAAACTTGGTGCAACAAACGTGAACAAATAGTGCAAGTGACGACGCAAGTGAGAAAAGTGAAAACAGCGTAGTCGGCGCACTGTGTATAGAGTGCAAATTATCTACAGTGAGTGGCTAAGGACGGCGCATGTGACAGAGTGATATCACAGTGGGCTCAATTAATTAGATAGATTTAAAGCCACTAAGAAGAAGTGCGCCTATTAATTAGGCTGTTGAGTCGACGGCGTTTCGATCCGGACCATTTCGGATCATCATCAGGACTGGTTGTCTGAGTTGGATAGTGCTTAAGTAATCCTTTTGAGTTGGAGTACTTGTATAGGTGTAACTTGAAAAGCCAGGGGATCATCGGGGGATCTCTTCGCTGGAGTGAGCCAGTTGTGGCTCACTGGGGGTTCCAAAATGTATGGAACGTGCCTGTGGTTCAGCCAAGTTGGGGAAAGTAGTGTGGAGGCACCTCAGCGTGTCAGCCAGCCGCGTTAGTCAGCCATGTCTGTAGCGCTGCATAGCTTGCTGTATCCGTCTAAATGTCGGAATGAATGATGTGGTTGGAGCCACACGGGGATCTGTAAATAAAGATGTCCCAAACGGTGGAGCCCCACATGGGCCCTGGGACAAAGACTGCGCAAAATGTGCCACGGGTTGGAGCCCTCTGGCTCTAGAAATAAACACATGCCCTCTGGAGCACTCTGGCTCCTCAAATACCCAGTCTGCTCAAACGTTGGAGCCCCACGGGGCGCAGTAACTAAAGAAGGCACCCCCTGGGACCATCTGGCTCAAACACCAACACGTGTGTCCCCTAGAACTGTGGGGGGACAGGGGCCTCTTTTGCTAGTGCCGACCCCGGCACTAAGGACACATATCCCTCGTTGGCCCTCATTATGGGCACAGCACTACAGTATCTCTGGACCCCCACTGGGGCCCTTTAAAACAACTATGCCCCCAGGGGAGCGCACTGGCTCCCGAAGCAAAACAGGCCCCCATGGTGGAGCCTCAGGGGCTTTGAAAGCCACTGTGCCAAACATAAGAGTGGCCCACTGAACACACGGAGCCGCTCGGACTCAGTTTCTCTCCACCCCCCCTCCGACCGGCTTCACTCACGGACTTTCCAGGGCTGGGACACTTTGCGCCGCTCTGTGTCTGGCGGCTCTTCCTGAATGCGGGGCTCTCTCCATCACGAGAGCCCCGTGGATCGGCCTCACATCTCCAACCTGCGCTGGGGGGGCAGGCACTGGCAACGTGCCTCACGCCCCGCCCTCCTCCTAGCTGCATTCTCTGGTGCCTGCGGGGCTCTCCCTCTGCATGGGAGCCCCGCATAGGCTGGCGCCATTACTCTCCAGTGAGTTTCTCCTTTGGCAGCGCGGGCGGGTGCCGGGCTTCCTCCAGTCACCCGGAAGTCCCACCTGCCATCAGGCACCATGCTGCCTGACTTCCATTTTTGCCGCGGTGGTGATCTTTTCTCGGGGGCAAGAGGGGTAGGCGCCCTCGTAATAAAAAAAGTAAATAGCGGAGTGAGCACCCGCTGTGGGGGCACATCACAACGGGGTGGGCACCCGTAATAATAATAAAAAATTGCAAATAAAGACGCAGGGTGGGCACCTGCGCACTCGGGGGGCATACAAAGGGCAGGAGCGCTTCCCTCCTCGGGAAAACGACAGCGCTCTGCCCGAAATGAAACATAAAGCGTCCTCAAGGCGCTGGGGGCACAGGCAGCACCAGGCCCCTCAGGAATGACCCCACAAGCAACCAGGGCCCCAGCAACAAGGTCCTCCTAGGTGCAGAGGGCATGAGGGTCCAAAATAAGTCCTCCAGCACCCAGGCAAGGCACAGGGGTCCCAGCACAAAGTCCATCAGCAATCCAGGGGCTGGGCAGGGCCCAGGGAGGCAAGCCTTCCCCTGGGCCCCAGCAGCAGCACGCCCCTGGTAGATTCAAGTCTGTAAACAAGAAAATTTTCATGGGGTCACAGCCCCCTTTTTATACAGCAAAAATCCTTTGTCTGTGTTTGCAGGGTGGGGGTAAAAACCAGACGCAGCTGGTTTTGGAGCACTCTGTTGATCAGCCACCCTTCCGATTCACTAGTCAGGCTAGGGTCATCAGTCGCACCACAGGGGGCGGAGCCAGCATTGTGTAGGGAAAGCTCAGCCCTATTCAGGTCCCAGGTGCACTCCTCCCCAGCCATCACACATGCAGATCTGCCATTCACCACTGGGGCAGACCCATCCTGACTCCTGGAGCCTGGCACACCAGACAGTTCAAGCCAATCACAAGCCAGACAGCCAATTCACATAAATTACACAGATATGCCAACTTCTAGAAATGGCACTTCCACACTAGACACATTTATGCCGCACACATCATCGTGCAGCATTCAATATTATGAGTTTGCACATACCAAACTCGACCCTGCACACCCCACACATCAGATACTACCATGGTCACACATATTCCCCATGAATTCCTATGGGAGGGCAGGCTAGTCTCAACACACATACACAGAGAGCGCACGCACTTTACGCTGGACCACAGTGAAAAAGTGCGCAGAGGCCTAAAATCACCAACACCAGGTTACAGAAATATGCTAGGAAAAAGCAAAAAAGTTTTGGGGTGAACCTGCCAAAAGGGCCAGCTCCAACAGTGGTATATTCTGTTGTTTACATTAGATAAGTCAACAAATCCTGCTAGCTTTTCAGCTAAAAGCATCAGATACCTTTATAGATCATGTGAACAGGTAGTTTTTACCCTGTATAGGGTGGGAAAATACCACGGCTCCAGCTTAACGTCTTAAAACACCACTCAAACATAACTGTGACAGAGACTGAGTTTTAACTTAGTGCTTCTAGTGCTTGTTTTATGTGACTCAACCCCAGATGTTTATTGTTACACAACTATTTTTTTAAGTTTTTATTGTAAACAAGCTGACAGGAGAAAAATACATATATGTATCCAGGACATTGAAAGCATGAGAGAAAATAATTAAATTATACAGCAGATAAATAAGTAATTAAGGAACACAAAGAGTATCATTAAAGACAGCAGAAGATCATATACATACAAATTTATGGAGCATCAGGAAGAAACAATTAATACATTTCATAATGAGTCAATAAATAGAGTTTGATGAAATCATATCATGTTAAGCAGCAAGTTCCCCAATTTCTTTCGAATTTAACCAGTGAGCGGCCACCCCTTATGTTTGCTAGGGCAAGTTCCATGGAGTATATTTCCATTACTAAAGCCCACCAATCCCAAACGGTAGGTGGATCCGTGGCAATCCGGGCTCTTGCAACAGTTAATTTAGCACAGGAAATTAGTATGGTTGCCAAGGAAGATTGTGAGATTGGGGAAAGATGGCAATCTAGCAAAATTAAGGGAGCGGTAAAAATGGGCAGCGCAATCTTCTTAATTCTGCAAATATCTTGAACCTCCTCCCAAAAGGTCTTAAGCTTGGGGCAGGAAAATAACATATGAACTAAATTAGCAGCTACCTCAGAGCATTTAGGGCATTTTGTACGATCTGTAAAATCAGGATTAGGGGACCACCTAGAGATTCTTGCAGGAGTGTAACAGAGCATACAGGTTGTTCTAAACTGCTGTAGCCTAAGTCTAGAAGATCTAACTAACTTCTTAATATTAGACAAAGAGTTCTCTATTTGTTTCAGAGTAACATTTGAGCCGAGTTGGGCCCCCCATTTTTCCGTTAGTTTAGACATGTCATTTGTTTTATATTTTGATAGTAGTTTATAGGCCCCACTAATAACTGATTTGTTTTTTTTGGAATATAAACATGTCCAAATGTTACAATCTGTAATAATTCGAATCTTTTTTTTTGTTAATTAGAAAATCATGAATCTGTAGATATTTATATCAAGCATTTTCCGGTAGATCATATATAAATTTAAGCAGATTAAAGTCAGCAAATCCCTGTGGGCCATATCAATCGGCCAAAGTATTAATTCCCTTCTCAGCCCATATGTTATTAATATTGTCAGAAAATACTCTTGGGAGACCAGGATTGCCCCATAATGGTAGCTTTGGGTGAAAAAATGAAGTCCTGCAATATGTCAATACGTTCTTCCATATCTTTATTATATCCCTGGCCGTTTTAAACTTTACCCTCTTGAAATAATTGGGGTTGTTTGCTCTAAACAAAAACATGTTTGATTCTTGCTTCAACATGAGATGATGACAAAATATGGTTCCTTCCTTATGAAGTAAAGAGCGTAATCGTAAAAAAAACGAAGACCATAAATTCAACTTAAAATCTGGAAAATTAAGCCCTCCCTCGTTCGTAGTATTTTTCAGGTATTTCAACGATCTTCTTGCTTTTTTATAACCCCAGATAAAGCTATTTAAAACGCCATCCAGTTGTTGAAAAAAACGGTTATTCAATGCCAGCGGGATAGATCGGAATAGATATAAGAACTTAGGTAATACCTTCATCTTAATAAGATGAATTCTGCCGATGATATTCAGAGGTAGCCTATGCCATTTCTTTAAGAGTAGAGCCGTGGATTTGATTAGCTCATTATAATTGATGTGGTTTATTTCTTGTATTTTGGCCGTAATTTTGACACCAAGATAAGTAGCTACCTTGCAAATCTCTGGAATGGCCGTAGAAGGGGAATAGTTGGCAATAACTTGCGTCTTCTGTATATTGAGCCTGTAACCAGACACTTTCCCAAATTTAATAGCCTCTAGTTTAATTCCTTTTAGGGCCTCATTTATATCATGTGTATAAACGGCAATATCATCCGCATAGGCGGTCAATTTGAGCTCTTGAGAACCAGAGCTAAAGGGGACAATCAAGTTTTGGGAGTTAAGAGCCATTAAAAAAGGTTCCAAAGAAAGAGCAAATAAAAGGGGTGAGAGAGGGCAGCCTTGGCGCATGCCACGCAAAATTGGAAAATCCGAGGAGGTTAGACCGTTATAGCTAGTGCAGGCAATGGGATTATCGTATAAAGCCTTTATGCCACTCAAAAACTTTCCCCTAAACCCTATTTTGGACAGCGTGCTCCAGAGATAGTTCCACTCCACTCGATCAAATGCTTTTTCTGCATATAATAAGATCATGCCTAGTGGGGTGGATTCTATCTCTGCAACATCAAAGGCCGTAATAGCCGTATTTACATGTGAGGTGGTGTCTCTCCCAGAAATAAAACCGTGTTGTTGTGTGTTAACAAGTTGAGGTATGATAGGTACCAGTCTGATTGCAAGAATTTTGGCAAATAATTTAGCATCTGTGTTTATCAGTGAAATTGGTCGATATGACCCTCTCTCTTCCTTTGGTTTATCTTTTTTTAGAAAAAATATTATTTTCGCCCTATTCCATGACTTAGGTGCTTTTCCATTCGTCCCTACTGACTGCATAACTTCTAATAATAACAGGTCTAATTCAGGTAAGCAGGCCTTGTATAGCTCTAGCGGGATGGTATCTTCCCCTGCTGCTTTACCCCTGGGCAAGGAGTTAATAGCCTGGTGTAGCTCTATCATAGTTAGATCATCAGACAGAGAGCTCAAGTCTAACCTATCAGCAGAGCACGGTGCATATTCATCAATATAATCCCGTATAAGATCAGAATCTGGCTGATTCTCTGGGGTATATAGGGTTTTATAGAAGCTAGCAAATTGCTCTAGCACTTCCTGTGGTTTATTATATATGTTGTTGTCTGACCCCCGGATGTTAGAAATTAAGGAGTCTTCTCTGGATTCAGCCACTTTATAGGCCAAAATACGGCCAATTTTGTCCCCCCCCCCTGGTATTGCGCTATTTTATATTTGTGGATGTTGGCACTGTGTTTCTGATAAAAACTTTTCTTTGCATCATTTTTTAATGCACTAAGTTTAAGATTAATATCTGTAACAGTTGGCAGGTTATGTCGAAGTGCTAGGGCCAATTGCTCTTCTTGATTAGTTATTTGTGATATTATCAAAGCTCTGCACTGCTTAAGTTCAGCATTTTGTCTAAACACATAAGCCTGTGTAAAGCCCCTTATACTTGCCTTGCAGGCATCCCATACTACATAGCACAAGGCCGAGTTCTTGTTAATGCTGATAAACTCGACAAGATGAGCTTTCAGCTGCGAAATATAGGATAGATCTGAAATAAGATATCTGAGAAAGGAGAACATTCTAGAAGGGGTTGTGCTATGTGGTATAGAGAATGATATAATTATGGCATTATGATAGCAAGAAATACGAGGGCAGGGGGTCATAGAGCAAGTCTTTAATAGATTGTCGCTGACTAGAGCCATATCTAATCTCGAGCATAGTTTGTGAGGTGCCGAATAATAAGTATACCCAGGTCGTTTTGGGTGTAGTCGTCGCCAGGCATCTTTAATGTTATGTAAACGACAAATATCTAATATGGCTGCCCTAGTCTTATGCATCCGTTGATGGCTATTTGGTCTAGTTGTGTCCAATTTATAATCCATGATGCAAGTGAAATCACCCATAATTATAATTTCCCCCACCCAGTCCAGAAGTTTAATGTTCAATTGATCGAAAAGCATTGGTTCATCTATATTTGATCCATACACCGCACATAATACAAATATATTGTTTTCATACTTAAACTGAACTATTGCCCATCTGCCATCCTTATCATAAGCAGTCTGCATCACTTCAGTCCTAACTCGCCACAACTAAATGGTGGTCTTTTTATTGACATTGAAAGTTAAGTGATCTGGGGCCATATGTATCAAGCCAAATCGCATTTGCAAACGCCGAAATTCGCTGAATTTCAGCGTTTGCGAATGCAATTTGGCCAAATGGTATGTATTAAGCAAATTTGCGTGCAAAATAAGGAATCACAAAATTTGCGATTCCTTATTTTGCGATTGCATTGAAGGAATCGCAAATTTTGCGATTCCTTAAATGCAATGTAAGAAGCATTAAAAAAATGCAAAGTGACCTTAAGGAATTGCAAATTACCACCAACTTCAAGTTGGTGGTGATTTGCGAATTCCTTGAAAAATGCACTTTTTTGCTTTTTTCAAAGTGCAATGTGAAGCACATACATGCCCTTATGGCATGTATGTGCACCCATGCTAATTTCAGGGGTGCAACAGGGTGTCCTTTGGACATTACTGCACCCTTGAAATTATTCTCAATTTTCGATTCTCAAATTGTGAATCGCAAATTGAGAAAAACTTCCCATGTATTCCTCTTTGCCTCCTGGCCCATAGAAATGAATGGGAAAGTATTCCTTAATTGTGATTCGCTATTTGCTAATCGCAATTAAGGAATATCAAGAAATCGCAAAAAAGTTGCGTTTCTGTACATACATCCCTTTTGGCGATTCTCAAATAGCGATTTCTAAAAAATCGCTATTTGAGAAACGCAAATCAGGTTGTTGATACATATGGCCCCTGGTCTGGATTCAAACCTGTGACTGTAGTGTCAAATACAGATTCCTCAAGTGGATGCTTTAGTCCACTGAGACACCTAGTCATGATTCTCAGGTCTAATGAGAATTTACTGGACACGCAGGGGTCATATTTACTCACTTTTCAAGCTAGTCAGGATAGCAACCAAAGTTACTATGCTGCGTGAAAGTGAGAGAGCAGAAGAGCCACTATATCTACTTCGAAATGGTGCTGTTTTCCTCTCTCCCAATCAGCGATCACTTTCGTCCATGTTCCGGCATACACACCAGTACACCACATGGCAGGGTGTGTTCATTCTATTAATCATAGGCTTTGAACTGGAAGAGGTCCCTTCCAGTACAACAACTGAGATTTCATACTTCCCACTTTGTGCATGTGCTGTTCAGCTCAGCACACACGCATAGTTATAAACCATATGGCCGCGATACCCGCCACCCCCTCTCAACACACTCCCCAAGGATGGGAAACCGGAAACAGTTCTGAACTTTTGGAAGACGGGAGGGAGTGACCCTCCCGGCCGTATTTATTAAAATATGAAACAAAATTAAACATTAAAATAACAGTTTCATATTATGTACAATTTCATTACCACATTGCGATGTTTTTGGCTAACCTTAACATATTCTCTAATACAAAGGTTCTCCTAGCCGAACGAACATCCTACAAAACATTAACTTGAAATTTTGAAATTGTACATCCTAACGTTTAAGGGCCAACGGCAAGGTCGTAACCGGTGTCAAGATCCCTAAACCCGAAATATCCCCCTCACTTGTGAGGGGCGACCGCACAGAGGTGTACCTCAAGTGCAACTACCAATTTCCCTTGACTTGACGGGGGCCCCAATAAACTCGACGCCACTTAAAGGTCGTTCGAGGACTCGTGTGAGGTATCTAGAAGGTAGCGTAGACCCCCTCCCAAACCCCACACAACTTACCACATCTGCCGTCGCAGATATCCTGGCCCCGGGAAATTCCCCAGGAGGGGGCTGTAGCCCCTCCTACCCAGGAAGGGGCCTTGACCGCCTTTCCTTTCCTTTCGGCGTCCCATCCTTAGAAGGGACCGCCTACCCGTTGAGGGGCCAATGGCCACCTCCCTCGAGCGCTCCCATCCGTAATGGGTGACGCCCACTCATAGGGATCTACCAATTAGTGCTCACCGATCATGACCTTACCGCCCGACCAAAAAATAAATACGACAATTTAACTAAATTACTCAATTACAAAAACAACCATAAACCATTTCACGTATGATTACTGATCAATACTTAGTGCAGAATTCCTTTATTTGAAAAACATATTGTAGCTGACCATTCTTTATTGCATACTAAAATAACACGACAATCACCACAACCTGCAAGAAATAGAATTACCACATCAAAACTTTATTCAAAACAACTGGCTGTCCTCAGGGGCTGGTGGGTGGGTTCAAAATTGGCTCTTCGTTCCGTCTCGAGCTCACGTGCAGCGAGGGGGTGCAGCTTCAGAGCACAGGAACAAGAGGATGCGTTCTTGGCTTGTTGCTCCTTTTATCCGTCTTCAGGGCGGGCGTAAACCCGCCCCTGCCTGCCTTTAGGGCGTGGCCAGCCGCGTCAGTGTCTAGGCCAGCCCACTCGAGGGCGGGAAACAGCGCGCCCCGGCTACGCCGCTTTGGGCATACCAGCCGAGGCTCGCCTCCCGCCCAAAAAATGGCTTCCCGGGGGGCTCGTGGTACTCGGCCATACGTTCGGGGGGACCGAATGGTCGCCCCTTTCCATATGGCTGCGATACCCGCCACCCCCTCTCAACACACTCCCCAAGGATGGGAAACCGGAAACAGTTCTGAACTTTTGGAAGACGGGAGGGAGTGACCCTCCCGGCCGTATTTATTAAAATATGAAACAAAATTAAACATTAAAATAACAGTTTCATATTATGTACAATTTCATTACCACATTGCGATGTTTTTGGCTAACCTTAACATATTCTCTAATATAAAGGTTCTCCTAGCCGAACGAACATCCTACAAAACATTAACTTGAAATTTTGAAATTGTACATCCTAACGTTTAAGGGCCAACGGCAAGGTCGTAACCGGTGTCAAGATCCCTAAACCCGAAATATCCCCCTCACTTGTGAGGGGCGACCGCACAGAGGTGTACCTCAAGTGCAACTACCAATTTCCTTTGACTTGACGGGGGCCCCAATAAACTCGACGCCACTTAAAGGTCGTTCGAGGACTCGTGTGAGGTATCTAGAAGGTAGCGTAGACCCCCTCCCAAACCCCACACAACTTACCACATCTGCCGTCGCAGATATCCTGGCCCCGGGAAATTCCCCAGGAGGGGGCTGTAGCCCCTCCTACCCAGGAAGGGGCCTTGACCGCCTTTCCTTTCCTTTCGGCGTCCCATCCTTAGAAGGGACCGCCTACCCGTTGAGGGGCCAATGGCCACCTCCCTCGAGCGCTCCCATCCGTAATGGGTGACGCCCACTCATAGGGATCTACCAATTAGTGCTCACCGATCATGACCTTACCACCACAGGCCGGATAGTTGACCGGCTATCCGGACCCCCCACACACTCCTACCTAAAGGTCATGTCTTAAAGTCCCCAGCCAAGCTATCAGGTCTCCTATGAGTAACTCGTTCCCCACCCGGGACAAATGAACACCATCACCCAAATACATACTGTCCCCTTTAATACAACCATGCGAAATAGAATGCAGTGTACCTGAACGGAACAATCAACTCACTTTATTATTAATCTTCCTTACTGAATGATTCAGAGCAGAAACTGAAAGAGCCCCCCGCCACACTTTTCGCGGTATCATATGGGACCATGCGATTGTGCACCCTGGAACTCTTCTCGCTAACCAACTTACAGTGGAAAGCATTGCCTCAAGAAGTAGTCGTCTACCAGTGGACACCAAATCGTTGCCCCCAAGATGTACTATGACTATAGCCGGCGGTGACCTCGTCCGCCCTAACAAACCCTCAAAAAATGATTGAAACTGGTCAATACAGAGCCCGCCCTTTCCGTAGAAGGACACACTGTACCCGTATTCCCCAGCCACGTGAATCATGTCACCTGCTTTGAATACGTCCGCGGCCCGCCTCACGTATGAGTGGCCCACGACCCACACCTCCTTTTTCACAGCCGGTGATGTCTGACCGCTGACCCGGTGTTGGGTCGACTGCACAGTCCGCCCCGCCTCGTAGGCTTGCGCAACTGAAAACCAAGAAAAACAAGAAGCGTGAGTACATCATTACAGCTTCACAACATGTGCAACCGCACATACCTTTTATAACAGTTCGAGGACCAACGCCCCACACGTTTAACTTGTTCGACATTCAGACCCCTGGCTGTAGCCTCTGTAGCAGCCCCTATCCGAAAGGAATGGGTCCCAAACTCGCCGGGGTTCAAGCCCGCAGCGGAGATTGACATCGCAAGCACCCGCTGAAACTGAAACCTCGTCAGTGGGGTGGTGTCAGCGTGTCGCAACAATGTCCCCCCCCATGATGCCACCCTTTGCGCTAAATATTCCTCTACGCAACTTACCGGGCACATGGAGGACCCGGGAATCCTTTGTATGATTATGCAGTCCCCCATCGCACCCTGGTCGGTCTTGGACCTGACAAATGAGATGGACATCGTCTCCCCTCTGACCTGAACGTGCTCTCGGCACAGTCCCCCCGTCACATCCTGCTTGTTCCTCGCCACTAGTTCGCTTACCCGCATAGCCCCATGGAATGCCAGCGCAAAAGCGGCTCGGAATAACACCGTTTCATACTGGGATGAACACGTTGAAGGGAGTACAGATAATAACAGGGCCAGCCTATCCAGACCTATCGGGCGCCTTTCATCTACTCTGCGACCCTCAAGGCGTTGCCACCCACGTAGCGCTTTTTGTACAACGAAAGACGCTGTCGGGTCCTGGATCCCATAAGCCCTAGCCATAAAGGAAATGGCTGCCCGATGCCTCTGGGCAGTAGCCACAGATTTGCCTGCCTGATGTAAAGACAGCAGGAAATTTACTACCCACTCCTCCTGGCCCCAAAGCTCCCCTCCAGCAGTCCCCATAAAGGCCAAATAGGAACGGAACGCCTCTTCATATGCCTTCCTTGTCCTGGGTGCTAAACTCTCTCCCACGAGGTTTCGTAGTTCGAGGCACCGAGAGACCAGAGAGCTTCGGGAAAGGGTGCCGCCACCGGGTCCGCTGTGGGCAGAAAACCCCAGAAGGCCTGCATACGGAAACGAGAAAGCGCATCAGCCGCTTGGTTCATCACCCCCGGCACATGTCTTGCCTTAAATAGGACATTCAATTGCATACACAACAAGACAATTTCTTTCAGCAGCCTCAGGATCCATTTGCATTGTGCCGCCTGGCTATTGATACACTCAACCACGGTCATGTTATCAGACCAGAATACCACAGAGTGATCTCTAAACCCCTCAGGCCAAGTTGTCAGGGCCACCAGAATGGGGAACAGTTCAAGAAAAGCAATGTTACTCGTCAACCCATCCTCATGCCACCATGACGGCCATTTTTGAGCCGACCATTGTGTGCCAAAGATGGCACCAAAACCAATGCTCCCTGCCGAATCTGTCCACAGCCCCAGCTCCTCGGAGGACACCGCCGGTTTGTTCCAGACAACTCGACCATTGAAATCCGCCAGAAATGCCAACCAAATGCGCATGTCCTGGCGAACCTCGGCCGAGAGCCTCGTGCGATGGTGACCCTCCTTCAGGCCGACCATGGCCTGAGCGATCGAGCGGGAAAAGGGGCGGGCCATCGGTATTACTCTCAGGGCAAAATTCAGCTGTCCCACCAATTGTTGTAATTGCTGCAACTTAACCTTAGACTGACTAATACACGTCTCCAGGGATGCCCTGAACCTAATCACTTTTCCTCTTGGTAAACGAAAACAACCCTCCTCCGAGTCGAGCTCGATCCCCAGAAACTCGAGGCAAGTCGAGGGACCCACCGTCTTACCAGGTGCCAATGGCACACCAAAATGGTCCATTAAGACACAAAATTCATTCAAAGCCTGACCACATTCCGGATCCCCGGCTGCCCCTAGAAACAAAAAGTCATCGAGATAATGCATAACCTGATGAAACCCCGTCTTCCTTGTGAAGACCCATTGCAGGAAACAACTGAACTGCTCGAAATAGGAACAAGATATAGAGCACCCCATTGGCATACATCTATCCATGTAATAGTGTCCCTGAAACGTGAAACCAAGAAGACGCTGATCGTCTGGATGTACCGGGAGCAACCGGAACGCTGACTCGATATCAGATTTCGCCATCAGCGCACCGGGCCCTAGGCGATTCAATATGGCTACGGCCTCATCGAAAGATGCATACCGTACTGAACACACTGCCGGGTCTATCGCCTCGTTTACGGAAAGACCACGTGGGGCTGATAAATTATGTATCAGCCGAAACTCACCCGGGTCCTTCTTGGGGACCACCCCTAAGGGGGAACAAACAAAGTTAGCAACCGGTGGCACATTAAACGGACCGGCGACTCGACCTCGAGCCACCTCTTTCCCAATCTTCTCCTGTACCACGGCCGTGTGCTGCAAGACTGATATTTGGTTTTTACATTTCGCTAAACCCTGAAACTCCCCCACTGGGATGCGGAAACCATATGAAAACCCGTTCCGCAACACCCCAGCGGAAGCGTGGTCCGGGTATTCGCTGAGCCAAGGAATCATTGCCATGGTATCAATCGGAGTAGGTAAAGGCGCCCCTCTGATTATTTCAGACCTGTTTGGCGCCTCCTCTACCCCCGTTATCACCCGTTTTGGCTCTGCACATGGACTCAGGATGGGACGCTTGCCCACACCCGCTACATTCGTGCCTAAATTTGCATGACCCCTGGGGCCTCGTACATTTACCCCTGTTAAAGTTCCAACAACTCCCCTTTTTACCTGTGGTGCCGTTCGGCCTGGACTGGTATTCGTTACTCGCGCCTGATCGAAAGGAGGTCCCAGAATATTGGCGGGAGGACTCCCCCACACTACTCCCTACTAATGGCAAATTCAACATACCAGTATCCGCCATTTTTGACCATGACACAGAATCGTAACAATCCCAAGTTAAGTTTTTATCATGTTCTTTCGCTTTTCTGAAAATATTATCGTAACAGAACCACTGATTGCCCCCATGTGACACGGAATACCCCATGATCCGTGACTGATAAATCGGCAATTCAGACAGTAATTCGGGCCTACGTTCGCCCAGGATGGATGTAAAAATTCCCCACGCCTTGCCCCAATTGCCAATGTTCTCATTTACCTTGAAGGCGGCCATCTTTGCGCGCCAAACACTCGGATGCATGAGCTCCTTTTGGCTCTTAACATATTCCATCTCATAATGATCGGTAAGCAACGAGAAAATGTTTACATACTCATCTGCCCATATCTTCTCCTTAATAGCTAGAGGGACATGTTGACCCAACTTTTCCCTTCTCGACGGGGCAGACTCATCCCTCGCAATCGGCAATGGCCGCTTACCTGAACCGGAAGCTGTATCTGCGGCTGAGCCTATCCCAGGTGGCTTTCCTCCTGCCGCGGCCGGCGTGATGACTGGCGATGCTGCCTTAGCCGCCTCCCTTGTCTCACGTAGTTGCCTCATCAAAACCCGTGCGTCGTCAGCCGTGGCGCCCTCGTTATTTTTACCCAACCACGCTGCTAATTGTGCTGCCAGCTCGGGCGGCATATCCTCCCCGGACACGGGGGTGACCACCACGGGAATCGGATTCCCCTCCGCCGGCACCGGAGTTGGCTCTTCGAGTGGGGTACAGGGAACCGGGATGTCCCCTCCAGCTGCTCCCCTTCTGGGCCTCTTGCCTTTCCCTCCCGGAGCTGCTCCAGCCAACGGACGTTTCGGTCCCTCTTCCCCATCTTTCTCCGCCATTCGCTTCTTTAGGTCGGCCACCTCTTTCATAAGAACACGCAGCATCTGGTCGGTAGTCATTCGCTTTCCAACTTTCTTAGGCATTCCCCAACAGAGTATCTGTAAGACAAACAAGAAAGATTACCACATTCAAAATTGGCTCTTCGTTCCGTCTCAAGCTCACGTGCAGCGAGGGGGTGCAGCTTCAGAGCACAGGAACAAGAGGATGCGTTCTTGGCTTGTTGCTCCTTTTATCCGTCTTCAGGGCGGGCGTAAACCCGCCCCTGCCTGCCTTTAGGGCGTGGCCAGCCGCGTCAGTGTCTAGGCCAGCCCACTCGAGGGCGGGAAACAGCGCGCCCCGGCTACGCCGCTTTGGGCATACCAGCCGAGGCTCGCCTCCCGCCCAAAAAATGGCTTCCCGGGGGGCTCGTGGTACTCGGCCATACGTTCGGGGGGACCGAATGGTCGCCCCTTTCCACATGTTTTCCTGCCTCATGAAGCATCCCGTTTTTACGTAAATCCCATAGTGGATAAGGATTTGCATCAAAACCTATTGGTGGTTGCAGGGGAATGCCCATGTACAACCATGAAATACCCTTTAGACACAAAGTAGTGCAAAGTAGAGGAAACTAGCTCATAGTGCTACTTTGAGTTACGTTGGCCAACTTTCCAATGCAAATCGTGATTTGTGATGGAAAGTAAATATCACCAAACCTCTATGCACTATGCCTGTGTTAAAGAAGTAATGTAGTACCAATGTAAATTGTTCGTCAATCTGGGCCGTAATCTTATAGTTTCAGTAATGAAGCCAAATTAGCAAATCCCTGCCTGCAAAGTAATACTGGCTAAAGGGCCAGTCTTGTCTGATGACATGTACACTTTGGTGAAATTCATGTAATTTGTTTTGTGGAAAGTATAGAGGATGCCCATTTGTGGAAAGTGTAGGAGATGCCCTTAAAATTCTGCATTATCACACGGATCCTGCATTTTGTGCTATTTTGCGTACCGGAAGTAAGGATGCCTTTGGTGTTAAAAGAAAACTGGGTCATATGGTGAACAACAGTGCGTGGTGTTCTGTTTGTTAGTGTTGTCTCCATGCTCCTACACAGGGATTTTTACCTGAACGAAATCTCAATTATGCACTGGTCTTCAAGGCGTTCTCTGCATGCAACGTTCATAATGTGAAATGCCAGAAATGACTTGAGATTTCGAAAATGTAAAAAAAAATGTCATTCGCGCTTTATGACATTACACAACACATGACCTCTTGGTAGTCGTGTATTTTTCTTCTCTGTTTTTTAAAACCTATTTCTAACCCTAGATGGTACAAGATTTACTGGAGCCATATAATGAACTTATTTTCTCCGTCCACGGATGTTCTACTGTGCTTCTTTATTCGTCCCTCTTCCCTAAGGTATGAAAAGAAACTCTTTTTGAAATCCGAACGGGTAGATATGAGACTCAATGTTAACATCGTAGGGATTGAAAAATTGACCACGTAGTTCTCCCATTAATGAATACTATTACCCTATCCATATCACTAGACACATTACACAAGCTCCATTCTATATGAAAAATAATTTTTGTAACAGATTCAACTGTCCGATCTGCATATGAACAGCTGACTCGTATAAGAAAATTATCCTCCGCGCATACTCAGACTGTGTTTAATGACCTTGAGGCATGTTCTCATGTTATCACGGCCGGATTATTTTCGTTCATATTAACAAATGCTGTCTTCTACTTGTCTAGGCCTCACCTTGTTATCAACAGCGCAGCTTGCTTCCTTCAGAGTTTCCATTATTTTCAACACAGCCGCTGATAGCGGGTTTCCTTCATTGCACAGTAATGCCAGTTGAGAATACTTTGCCTCGTTTGAAATAGAGGCAGCGCGGACAGTCCGATGCTAAACTCAAGCCCTTGCAATTAGTCACAAAAGATGCATATATCACACTGCGCCTCCTACAACTGAGGCTGTCAACACTTTCATTGCATGGAGTTTCCCGATCGCGCCTTTTACCCATACTACCTTTACCTCTGTAGGCCGTGCAGTGACCAGTGTTGTTGTAAAAAAACATGTTTTCTCAGCATTGACTCATAGGGTCTCATTGGGAGTACCGTGGCCGGTAACAGGCGTTATTATTAAACTCAAGATTACAAGATGCATGTAAATCCGAGGATGTGGGGTGTTTCTTCCGGAGGCTCACTCTAGTAATAGCAGATGGAGTGTCTGGATGAAATCCTGTGTTCAAAAGTGCTTTTTATGACCCTCCTAACACCACAGCCACAAAAGAAGGGTTCGTGTGAGGAAGACACTGCTCAGATAAAAGTGGGAAAACATGAATACTTTAAAGGTAGATTTGCGTCTGTGTGCAGGCTTCACATGTGCCAGGTCCATGTGCTACTTTGGTATTCCCCTATTTCACTTGGTGGTGGTAATTGCCCTCAGCTACAGTACCTGAACCATGGACAGAGATTAGTGGGACAGGTTTTGACTCAGGGACGTGTGGGATAGGATCCCCAACCCCTCCCCCCCCCCCCCCCCCCCCCCCCCAAAAAAAATATTTACTTTCAGTAGGGTAACATGCAGAACTGTCTGGCCAGTCGGGTTAGCTCATCTGTCGCCTGTTTCCCTGGCCACGGACTAGGGTGCTGTGGCAGGGCCCCGTCTTAGGCCTTTTCAAAACATTGAAACACATTCTGTCCGCTGGCTGAAGTTCGACTCGCACTTCATTGACCGTGATTCAGGCAGCTGGGCCTGCATGTTCTTACAACAAGGAGGTGGGAGTCGGAAATGCAGACTCCGGTCTGCGCCTGGTTTCAGAAGTTAAAAAAAGATATTTTCTGCTTAGTCATTCCTTCAGCCCACAGAGCCAGCATTCATTCGGGTGTCTGCCTCCCCAATGTCCCTGCTTCTTTCAAGCAGTTTGAACCTGCTTGAGGGGGCTTGGGGCAGGGAGGTGTTATTGCATTGCTCCCATAGATAAAGCATGATAACTAAAAGTAAGCAACACAAGTGTGAGTGTGTGCCTGTGTTTGCACATCAGTGAGTGTGTGTATATGCATGTGAGTGTAGTGCACAAGCATATCAACGAGTGTGTGAGAGAATGGGTTTGCGTTGAGCGTGGGTGCATATGATCGTGTGCGCATGTGAGAGTGTGTACGTGAACGAGTGTGCCCAAAAAGTTATGTGCACTTGAGTATATGTGCAATCGGGAATTTCAGTTTGTGGTGACAGATTCAAATCTGGGTAAGTTTACTCAGCCTTTCATCCTTCTGAGGTCGATACAATGAATACATTTGAGCTAGGTAACAGTAAACATATGTTGCCCTGTGCCAATATACCCAAGTGGTGAATGTGACCTTTCATAAACATGCATGTTTTGTGTGCATGTGAGTGCGTGTGTACACAAGTATTGTGTATGTATGTGCATGAGTATCTGTGTTGATTTGTGTCACAATGGTTTGAGCAACACCAAGCATTTCAAACTGAGTGCATTGGCCAAAGCAATAGTCTTGTCAGTCACAAATAGCTACATTTATAGCTTCTCCAGGATGTGTTTTACGTGCATTGGTACATTACCTGTGACTATGTCAATTTTAGAGGGTGTGAAATTCACATAATTTGCTTTTGCATAATTAAGTGACATTTTTAGAGAAATTATGTGAAATGCAATCTCACTATTTTGCCCTACATTTTAGCACGAAATTCGCCCCCTTGTCAATTTTTGAAAATAGTTTAAAACAAAAAAACACTGTCATATGCTTATTGTATGGTCAAGAATTTGTTTGTTATTTAATTATGTTTTATAGCATGTTATCACTTGGTGGTGTACAACGTTGTTGTTGCTGCCAGTGGATGATTCTTTTTTTTTATTTTTTTTATTTCCAGGGTTGTTTTAAGGTGACACAACAAATTATTTTATACATTTGACTTAATCAATACATAAATAACGTAACATAAATAACATTATTGCTAGCTACTTATTTTTTTATTTTTTTATTCCCCTTTCCTTCTTTCTTTTCTTCCAGCTTTACAGCTTTAAAACATTTACTTCCAGCACTTAACAAGACCAAAGACAAAGGAGAAAAGACAAAGGGACACACTAAACTAGTTTATCTGATAATATTTGCGATAGGGCTCATCCAGACTCTAAATAGTCTGTTAAAGCACCCCAAATTGATGAGCCTATACGTTTTTTTCTTACCCCTTTCACTGCATATAAACTCCATTCTAGTTCATAAATATTATAAAATTTAGCCCTCCAGAATTCGAACGTTGGGGCCTCTGGCTGTAGCCATTCCGTAGCAATACATAGCCTAGCGACAGTCATGGCTAAGAATAAGAAAAATTTGTGTTTACTTAATACTGAATCATCATCCACGTTTGGTTCAATTCCCAATAACATAAGCATTGAAGATATTTTAATAGGTCTATGCAATACAAGGGAAATTAATTTCTCCAAACCGTTCATGAATGGGGACAACTTAATGCAATAATAAAATATATGAGACATATCAGCATCGGGATCTCCACAGCGAAAACACTTCCCATCATATTTACTGCCCCAAGTTGCCATTCCCTTACGGGTATAATATAGCCTAAATACCGTTTTGTATACTTGAGCTTTTAGGTTAGCTGCCATACAAATCTCCTTAGCCATGCATAAAGTATCATGAATGTCAACTTCTGGGGCAGCTAACTGATTTTGCCAATAAAGATTACATTTATTCATATCATCAACTCTGCCCTCTAGCAATAGCGAATATAATGATCCGATCATTTTCTTGAGGGGGATCCCTTCAACAAGTGCGTTTGGTACTGGTTTAATTTGCTTTTTTAAACAAAAATCGCAAATTTGTAAATATTTAAAAAAGGATGCTTGAGACAAATCATATTTTTTTACCAATGTTTCAAAAGTAACAAATGTGGAATGCTCTTCATATAAATCTCCAATTTTTCTTAACCCTTTATTTAACCATCCCTTTGTGACGTTATCCCAAAAAATAGAAGGTAATATTTTATCCACAGTGAAAGGGGTGTAATAAGAAATTCTTCCTAAATTAACTAATTTCCGAACCCTTCTCCAAACTTTAAAGGCTGAGACTAACACCTTAAAGCGAGTATGCTTGTAGTAGTTACCCTCTAGTTCTTTTAATAAACTCCCTTTCGCTTGCTCTCCTAATAACAAATAAAATATTGAGGGTGACTCTGCTACATCCTCTGTAAGTTCTCCTGTGAGCATAAAGCGCAGCTTTTGCAAAAAACATGCATAGTAATAAAGCAAAAAATCGGGTAAGCTACGCCCGCCTCTTTCTTCCGGGAGCCTGAGCCATTTCATGGCACGCCGAGTTTTACCCGGGAACCAGAAAAATTTCAGACACACAGTCTGAAGCTGATGTAAGTATTTTTCTGGGAATTCCAATGGGATGCTCCGAAATAAATATAATACTTTTGGTAGAATATTCATTTTGATAATATTCCCTCGCCCTATGATAGAAACTTGCAGACGCCCTCATCTTTCCAAAGATTGCTTGATTTGAATTTTTGTTTCTTCCCAGTTAGTATCTACTATTCCTTGCATTTGAGCTCTGATTTTTATACCCAAGTATGTAACCTCAGTAGTAACTCTTGAATCGTTAAATTGTATAGTCTCTGTACATAAGATTTGAGTTTTTGCTGAATTTAATTTATATCCAGACCTGGCGCCAAACACTTCTGCTAGTTGCTCTATCTCTCTTAATGCCTGCCCTGGTTTGGTAGTTGTGATCGCGATGTCATCTGCGTATACAAATATTGAATATGGAATCTCTTTGACAACAAAAGGTTTAATATTGGGTGAATTACGTAAACTAATAATAAAAGGGTTTATAAATAAAGCAAAAAGCAACGGGGAACACGGGCACCCTTGCCGGGTCCCTCGAGTAATATTAAACTTTTCAGATTTTAAACCCATGGCCACTATTCTTGCGTTAGGTGCCTTATATAGTACCTGGATGGCAGTCATAAAAGCTTGACCAAATCTCATCCTCCTCATCACCTCCCATAAATATACCCACTCCACCCGGTCAAAAGCTTTCTCGGCATCAAGTAATATTAATGCCAAATCCCTCTTTTCCACTTCCGCTATATCAAATAGTGTAATGACCCTGTTTATATGTGAAACTGTGCCTCTTTTGGGGATAAACCCATGTTGAACTGTTGATACTAATGGTGTAATAACTTTAGACAATCGATTCGCAATCATTTTGGAATATAGCTTACTATCACAGTTAAGTAATGATATAGGGCGGTACGAGCCCGGTAGCTCAGGAGGTTTCCCTTTTTTACTGAATACGACAATCGCGGCGTCATCCCAAGTGTTTGGGGCTATCCCCTGCTGTGCCATTCTAAAAGTATCCAACATAACCTGTTTTAATGGTTCAAAAAAACATTTATATACTTCCCCCGGGATAAAATCAGGGCCCGCTGCCTTTCCATTTGGTATACTTTTTACTGCTACCTCTAATTCCTTCATCGAAAAGGGACTATCCAGAAATTCCGCCTCGCTTTCACCCAGCTTGTTAAATAAATCCTCATTCCAATCCTGTCCTACCTCTTCATTAGCTTGCCTAGTATATAATTCCGTATAGAATTGTTGAAATATGTTTAAGATAGCTCCCGGCTCTTCATGCATCACCCCAAATTGATCCTGAAGACTATGAATCAGACGAGCTGTTGCTTTCATTTTTAATCTAAGTGCAAGGGAACGGCCTATGGACTCTCCATTGTTGACTAGGTATTTACTTGCTATCTCTTTCGACCAAACACTATTGATACTGGCCCGACAGCGTGCTACTCTGCCCTCTACTTCTGCTATCATCTGTGAAGTTTCTCTTTTCCCAATTTTTACAGTTAGTTCCTCTTCTGCAACTCTTAATTGGTTATACAATTCTCTAATATATGAGCGACGTTTGTTTTGATGAAATATACCATAGCTAACTGCTTCCCCCCTAAAACAGGCCTTAAATGTATCCCATACCGTTTCAATACTAGCGGTGCCCAAGTTGACATTAAAAAAATCTGTTATCCATTTATGCATATATATTGTATATGCCTCATCAAAACACAGTTTCCTATCAAATGAAAAACTCCTAGGACAACCAATCTCTATGTGAATTGGGCATTCAATTAAGATTGGGGAATTATCCGAAGATATGCTTGGAAATGTCTGTATATTAATTCTAGTCCGGATAGATGTAGAGGTGAAAAAATAGTCCAACCGGATGAGTTTCCTGTGGGGGGCAGAGTAATAAGTATATCCAGGAAGTGTTGGATGCTTCTTACTCCAGATATCTATCTGCAGTTGAGGAGAAACGACAGGGGAAGGTGCACGGCACACAAACTGTTCAAGAGAGTAGTGCTTTGTTAGACTCTACTACAGCTAGTGTGGATGTGACTCCCTTGCCAACTATGGATATTGTTAATGGCTATTTTGAAAATGAAGCGGAATTGACTGTACCGTCGGAGAGTATTGCTGAGGGGGAATTGACTGTGGAGTTACAAACCAGCTGCTCTGCAAACAGGAATGAAGGTCCGGCGGTTAATGCACCATTTCCCACTCAGAAAAATCAGATAACAGCAGTAAACGTAAAACTTGTACATCACTCAGTTAATATAGAGCATGTGCTGGAGCCTATTACTCAGAAGAATTTGGGTATAACTAATGAGGCTGAATCGGGAGATTTTTATTCAGTATCTGAGAACTCTGCCTCCTCATGTGACGACCTGACATCACAGTATAGCAAACCGATGCGTTTGGATGAGGTGGAGAGTGAGGGTGATGAGGAAGAGGAACAGGGAGATTTTTCTGAAGACAGTCCGATTACGGTGAGAGGGGGAGGAGATACCTCTATTACAGAGGGGGCTGTCGGCGGTTATCAAATAGACACAGGTGAAGATATCACCGTCGCTACCATTTATCAAACGATACTGAGTCATATGGACAAAACGGAGCAGGATACTCAGAAAATTCAGAACTCTTGTCGTAAGCTACAAAACTCAATTAGACGGTTGGTTAAGTCCCTTTCTGAATTTGGTGAAAGGTTTACAGAGGTCGAAACAAGGGTATCTACTATGGAGGACGAGTTGGTTAAGCAGAAAGAAGTGACAGAGTCTTTAAGTGCAAACAAGGAGGATTTATTGTGGAAAATGGCCGATTTCGAAAATCGCGCTCGCCGTAACAATCTAAGGCCGATGCAAATACTCGAGGGTAAAGAAGGGCAAGACCCCCGTAAGTTTGTTGTAGAGCTCTTTCAGAAGGCAATCCCCGACTTGAGCAAATGGGATTGGGAGAGAGAGATTGAGAGAGCGCACAGATACCCCTTTAATATTCGACTTCGACCAGGACAAAATGACACTAAACCTAGACCCCTCCTTGTGGCTTTCAATAACTTCCGGGCTAGGGAAGATGTGTTTTTGCATACTCGCCCAAATAGTAAAAATATGGAAGTAGGATTTACCTTTTTCGCGACATCCGACTATTGCAAGTATGCTATGGACACTCGATGGCAGCTGCGGCAGTTGGTGAGCCAGTTCCAAAGCAAAGGAGCACAAGCTTTCATTATGAACCCTGCAAAACTCTAAGTTATTTATAGGGAAAAAACTTGCTTTTTCACAAATGTTTCAGCTGCAAAAGAGTATCTGCAGAGTTTTTCTGAATCTTAAGCATAGGTTTAATGGGTCATAGTCAAGAGTGTAGTAGCTGACTTGGATAATGAGAGGAGGCCTCTTTATTCCTTTTTTTTTTTATTTTTTATTTGTAGTCACTTTCAGATTTAAACCTAGATTGAGGTTTTGGCAATGGCTAAGGCAATGTAAATAGGTTTCAATGTATTGAAGTTGGAATGGAAAGCTGGAAAAGTTGAGATTTGTGGTAAATGAGCTATAACTAGCACTCGACCCTGTGGCCGGTGTCAGAGAGAGGGTTGCAAGCTCACCATCATCAACTGGACCGTGAGTCCAATGGCCTCGGTAATGGGGGGGAGAGGGAGGGGAGACTGGGGGGGACAGTGGGTGTAGGTGGAGGGTACTCGGAGTAGGGGGGAAAAAGGGGGAAAAATTCAGGGTTGGGACGGGTGACAATACTGAAGGAGAAGATTTTTGTTGGTGTAGGGACACTTATGTAGTTATTTTATACAGAACAATACAAACGTTTTTTGGTAGAAAGTATGTTGAATGTTGGACGGTGCTCTTAATATTGGATGGCGCGTAAAGTTAAAATTTGTTCATTCAACGTATCTGGGATTAATAATGCCAATAAACGGAAAAGAATTGCAACTGAAATTCGTGTTATGCAACCTGATATCCTTTGCCTGCAGGAAACCCACCTAGCATGGGATAAAAGGAAACTTATAGCGGACTTAGGATATACTTTAATAGTTGCTTCTAAGCAGACTAATATGATTAGAGGGGTGATGATTCTTGTCAGGTCGAGTTTCTGTATTTCAGTCCGTAATCTTAGTGACAAATGGGGTAGATGGGCAATTGCGGAGTTAAAATTGGGACAGGGAAACTTAACAATATGCTCAATTTATGGGTCTAACATGGATGAGGATGAGGTGCTGGGATTGTTAAATATAGAATTAGCTACTTGGAGATCTCCATTAATTATATGTGGAGACATGAATATAAATTTAACCAATACGGAATTAGCCGCAGGCCCAGAAAATTATAAGGGTCGTAAACCGCGAGTGTTTAGAGCCTTATTCGATTTAGTAGTTGATGATTCTATCTATATATTAATTCGACCAAAAATAGTCCTTCATTTTTCAAGATCCAAAATACTTTCCCTAATGCCCCTAACTTTGTCCACCTCATGTCCCTGGGTTGACTTCAGCATGTCAATTCAAACACTTCCATGCTGATGTTCCACTTTCACTCTAGGATTGCTTCACGGACTCATGATGGCTTCTGTGCTCAGTGTTCGCTCAAGAACAGTATTCATGCTCCGTGAAATGCCCCAGATTCCTATATGTCCATCAGGAAAACACATGCAGGATTCATTTAACCGCCGACCATGGCATGGCCCTGTTGGCTTGATGAAGTCGTGGGGCAGTGAATGCTGGACAGATGTGATATACTGTGCCACAACGTTTGTTGCTACAAAGATGGAGGTCCATTCAGGCTCCAATATGGGAAATTTGGGGCAACTCATTAAGTGAGAAAAAGGGTTGGAGAAAGTCGATCATTGATTTAAAAAAAAGGAGGGGCAAGAGGTGTTGAAGGTGAGGACGTTGTCTGTCATTCGTGATAAACTTCTTTGTAGTGTCAGATTTGAAAGAGTAAGGAACTTTTGAATACCGAGGACTTATAGATATATCATAGATTCATTCATTTTCATCATGCCCTGCTTAAACGTTTTTAAATTTTTTTAAACAAAATATACTATCATTTTCAGATTGTAAATGGAATTTAAATTTCATTGTTTTTTATTGGGGACAAATCAATTTTTATTAGTGCATGGGGTGCACCAAGGCAGCTACCGAGTAGTTGAACTGTAAGGCGGATGTATTATTTATTGTAGGACCTTAGTCTCGGGTGGACTACCAGTGTAGACACACGTGACGGAATAGAGGTCATATGACTTTCAAGAATTTTGAAACCCACATTTACATTCTGTATTCCCGTGCTTTAAATATTTGGCTATGTTTCCTGTCATTTGCTGTCACTGTGAGGCTGTCTGCTTATTTATAAAGTAACCAGTTCAAGTTTTCGAAAGTTGTCTACTAGGCCGTCTCTTGGTGGTTGATAGCTCGAGGCCTTGTGCCAACACAGACATGGTCCGGAAAACGAAAATGAGTACAAGTTTCAAAAATACTTAAGTAATGTGATGAGAGCCATGAATTGCTCTGGCCTAAACATTCGTTTCAGGGGATTAGTTTTTGTTTAAATGTCACTCTTCCGTGAAAAAGAATCAAAAAGCCTAAAATGTTTTGTTTAATTTTTTTGACTAAGTTATATCATTTTGAGCCTTTGACCAAACCTGGTGATAGAAGGTAATTCAACACTGGATAAACCTGTATGTCAAAACCTTTTAGCATGGTCCAGCAACATAATAGCATAGTTGTTATTTTTGTAAATGACATAAATCTAATATAATATGCTTTCCTTGCGAACCTATGTGTGTACAGCAGATTTCAAACGCCATCATTTTAAAATGGAAAATGATATTAGGTGGTGATGTGAACATATTTTATTATGGCATCTATTGTCAACACAGGCACCTTAGCCTGTAGAAAGTTATTCTGAAATGTTCCATGGCTTCAGCAGGCTAATCTCAGGTGCACATGCATTTGCCGATGTGCGCGTACACATATAAACACACTCTCGGGGTCTCATATGAAAAGTGATGCATCGCTGGGTAAAAATAGTGATGCGTCACTTTTCTTACGCGGCCATGGATGCGCTGTATTTACAATATGGCGCTCCATGGCGCAAGGATTTACAGATAGGTCAGGATTTCTGACCTATCTGGTGGTACAAAAATGATGCATTGCTGAGTGTTTCAGAAAATGGACACAACTCCAGCAATGTGTCATGACCCATGGGGGAGTCCCATGTGAAAATACCTGCGTCAATCCCTGCGTCAATCCCTACGCCATCTTGTAGCAAGCATAAGGATTTTGACACAGTCAAGTCGTTTAAATGATATAGTGAAATCTCATAAATTTAACTGGGCCACTTCTATCTGGCTTTTTTACAGGGGAACACCCACCCTGCATACATCATACCTGACGCAGGTATAATGTAGTGCAGGCCTTCTTTACAAAGTGACGCATCTGTCTAGATGCGTCACAGTGACCCATGTGTCTAGATGCGTCCTTTTGTAAATAGGGCATATAGATTGGCGCATTGATAACGCCACCGCAGCATCATAGAAAAGTGACGCAATCGTGGTGCAAGCCCTTCATAACTAAGGGTCTCACTATTTTACACAACAGAGAATAAACTTGAAATATATGACATGAGGGAACAAGCTTTCACAAAAATAAACTAAAGTCTGCATAAATCAATTTTTAAAAAGGGCCATATTACATAAGGTGAGCATTGGCGGGACTTATAGTTTTGCTGCTGACTTATGTCCTAAGTAGTTGAAGAGCTGAAGTAGAGCTATTTTACCACCTTTCAAAGAGGTAAATAGTTGGTTTTCACCGGATCTGTCGAGGTACAAAGTACTACTGCTTTAGACTGGAAATAGAGCAGCTTTTGTTTACATATCTATTGGAAACAATTAACTATACTACAATTACATTCACAAAGCAAAGTAATACAACAATGAAAACATAAAATGGCAACATTCAAAACACAATGCAACACAAAAACCATAGTAAAACAAAACCACATTTCAATTATGCAGCATATAAAGATGGCAGTACACAAAACTGCAGAAGACATCACTAAGCATAAAAAAATGCAACACAACAAATGTGCACAAACGTTCTTGCCTCACATTACTTCCTTGTCTTCATATTTTGTTTGTAAAGGTGTTTAGAGGGAGCAGTACCTTAATAGCGTCATTCATAAATAATTTGCGATCTGGCTCAAAGGGTGTACATTAAGAGAGCATTAATAAACTAATGTTTCTGATTCAGGGTGAGGATATTTAATGACACCCAGTCCTTAAGGAGGAGTCAGATGGTCTCCATGCTGCCGTCACTCAAGAAATAAACTGGGAAAGATGGGGGTTAGGGCCAGACTGGCCGTAGCGGGCACCGGGCAATCCCCCGGTACGCCCCAAGGGTGGAGGCCGGTTTTGGGCCCCTAGGGGCCGTTTTTGTTACAGGGCCGTTTTTGCAGCCCTGGCAAGAGCTCGGCGGCACCCCCAACCCCCCGGGTGGCGGGGTGCCGAGCACTTTGCCAGGGCCGGTTTTGGTTTGCAGTCCGGCCCTGATGGGGGTAATGTTTTAATACTGCCTTGTACCTCATACCCCATTTTTTATTTTTATTTGTAGAGAGCAACAGTTACCCAAAGGCTCCTAGGAGCTATAGCCGACCATCCAGAACTAAAACCTTACTGTACATCCACCTGAATAAAGCTGCCTATAAAGCGTAAAACCAATAGTTAAGTACTGTCCTGAAAAGCAGCAACTTTGGGATAGTCCTCACGCTTTGTAGAAGAGAGGTCCAAGTCTGCTTGCAGCATTCGAGACAGCTCGATCTCGCCATTTCTTCTTTCGAGTCCTAGGCACAGTAAGGAGGTTTCAGTGTGCTGAACTCCGGTTTCTACTTGGAGAATGACAGAGAAACATATCTTTAATCCTCACAGGACTGGGGAAAAAATGGACATTGTGCACTGCACAGACTGCGCTTTCTGATGTGGAGCCAATGTAAGGCCCCAAAGCCCATGGCACCTGGGAATGTCAAGCGTTATACTGGCAAATGCATTATGTACTATTTGGAGTATGTGCTGAGTGCTAATGTTGGAGTCCAGGTAGAGAGAATTACAATACTCTAATCTGCACACAACCAGGGCAAATGCAACCTGCTTTGGTGCACTCTTATTGGTCCCATTTGTAGTATTGGTGATCAATCAATCAATCATTGACACTTATAAAGCGCACTACGACGGCGGCGAGGGCGTGGTTGGCTGATCGGAGGTGGCGTTTGGGAGCGTAGAAGTTGACTCGGCTGTTGAGGTAGCTCGGGCCTTGGTCGTGTAGGGCTTTGTGTGCGTGGGTGAGGAGGCGGAAGGTGATTCTTTTGTTGACGGGGAGCCAGTGAAGGTCTCTCAGATGTCCGGAGATGTGGCTGGTTCGTGGGATGTCGAGGATGAGTCTGGCTGAGGCGTTCTGGATCCGCTGGAGTCTCTTCTGGAGCTTGGCGGTGGTACCGGCGTAGAGGGCGTTGCCGTAGTCCAGTCGGCTGGTGACGAGGGCCTGGGTGACGGTCTTCCTGGTCTCGGTGGGGATCCACCAGAAGATCTTCCGTAGCATGCGTAGGATGTTGAAGCACGCCGAGGAGACGTTGTTGACTTGCCTGGTCATGGAGAGGGAGGAGTCCAGGATGAAGCCCAGGTTGCGTGCATGGTCTGTCGGTTTGGGTGCGGTGCCCAGGGCGGGAGGCCACCAGGAGTCGTCCCAGGCGGAGGGTGAGGAGCCCAGGATGAGGACCTCCGTCTTGTCCGAGTTCAGTTTCAGGCGGCTGGTCGTCATCCACTCGGCTACCTCTTTCATCCCTTCGTGCAGGTTGGCTCTGGCGGCGGCGGGGTCGTTGGTCAGGGAGAGGATCAGCTGGGTGTCGTCGGCGTAGGAGATTATGCTGAGGTTGTGTTTGCGTACGATGGCCGCGAGGGGGCTCATGTAGACGTTGAAGAGGGTGGGGCTCAGAGATGATCCTTGAGGGACGCCGCAGATGACTTCGGAGGCCTCTGACTTGTACGGTGGTAGGCGGACTCTCTGTGTTCTTCCGTCGAGGAAGGAGATGATCCATTCCAGCGCCTTGTCCTGGATTCCGATGTTGCTGAGGCGCCGTACTAGGGTGCGGTGGCATACCGTGTCGAATGCCGCGGAGAGGTCTAGGAGGATGAGGGCCGCTGTTTCTCCATTGTCCATCAGGGCTCGGATGTCATCAGTGGCGGCGATGAGGGCGGTCTCAGTGCTGTGATTGGCTCGGAAGCCGGACTGTGAGGGGTCGAGGGATCCGTTCGTCTCGAGGAAGGCGGCCATCTGCTTGTTGACGGTCTTCTCGATGACTTTGGCTGGAAACGGGAGGAGCGAGATGGGGCGGTAATTCTTGAGGTCGGTGGGGTCCGCTGTTGGTTTCTTGAGTAGAGCGCTGAGTTCGGCGTGTTTCCAGCTCTCAGGGAAGATGGTGGTGTCGAAGGATGTGTTGATGATGTCTCGCAGGTGGGGTGCGATGACAGCGTCGGCCTTGTTGAAGACGTGGTGAGGGCAGGGGTCGGTCGGTGATCCGGAGTGGATGGAGTTCATCGTGCGGATGGTGTCTTCGGTGCTGATCGGGGTCCAGGCGTGGAGGGTGGTGGTGGGGGGGTGGTTGTTCGGTCATGGTGTGCGTTGGTTGGTTGTTGAAGCTGTTGTGTATGTCCGCGATCTTGTTGTGGAAGTATGAAGCGAGGGAGTTGCAGAGGTCTTGCGATGGGGTGATGTCGTTGTTTCCTGCGCTGGGGTTGGAAAGCTCTTTCACGATGTTGAAGAGTTCCTTGCAGTTGTGTGCGTTGTTGTCTAACCGGTCCTTGAATGCTGTTTTCTTGGCGGCGCGGATCAGCTGGTGGTGTTTCCGGGTGGCAAGTTTGAAGGGGGTCCTGTTGTCCGGTGTCGGTTCCCTTCTCCAGACTTTCTCGAGGGCTCGGCAGTTCTTCTTGGAGCTCTTGAGTTCGTCGGTGAACCATGGGGCCTTCTTGCTGCCGGGTCTGCTAGGCGGGGTCCTCAGTGGGGCGAGTTCGTCCGCGCAGTTGCTGATCCACTTCGTGAGGTTGTCGGCGGCCTGGCTGGGGTTCGCTGAGCTGGCAGGAGGGTGCTGGCTCAGGGAGGTGGCGAGCTGGTCTGCTGTGATCTTGTTCCAGCTTCTGCGGGCGGCCTGTTGCTGGTGTTGGTGGGTCGTCGATCTCTTGAAGGTGAAGTGGACGCAGCTGTGGTCCGTCCATTGAAGCTCTGTGGCGTGGCTGAAGTCGATGTCTGTGCTGGAAGAGAAGACTGCGTCGAGTGTGTGTCCGGCGAGGTGGGTGGGGGTGGACACCAGTTGCTTGAGTCCAGGGTTGGCGAGGTTGTCGAGCAGGGTGCTGGTGTTGCGGTCGTTGTTGTTCTCCAGATGGAAGTTGAGGTCTCCCAGGAGGATGTAGTCAGCGGAGGGGAGGGCATGCGGGCTGACGAAGTCGGCGATGTCCTCGCTGAATTCTGTGCGTGGTCCAGGGGGTCGGTAGATCAGGGTGCCTCTGAGGGTGGTGTTCGGGTTGGTGTGGATCTGGAAATGCAGGTGTTCGGCGCTGGTCAGGGTGTTGTCGGTGCTGGTCGTGAGACGGATGGTGTTCCTGTGGATGATGGCGATGCCTCCTCCCATCTGGTTGGCGTTTCGGTCCCTCCGGACGATCTTGTAGCCCTCTGGGATGGCGATGGCGATGTCGGGAGCTGAAGAGGCGTTCATCCAGGTCTCCGTGAGGAAGGCAACGTCAGGGGCTGTGGCATCTAGAAGGTTCCAGAGTTCGATGGCGTGTCTATGGACGGAGCGGGTGTTGAGCAGGATGCACTTGAGGTGGATGCTGCTGGTGTTCGACTTGGCGGGTGCTGGTGCGAGGCTGGTCCGGATGCAGGTGAACTTGCAGGCGTGGCAGCTGAAAGGTCCGTGGGTACGTCGTGGAGTGGCTTGATGGCATTCTGGGAGTCGGCCGGTGTTGAGAGCGGTGAGGGTGGCGGCGGAGTACGTCAGGCGGGTCGGTCGGGGTCCTCGTGGGCCAGGGGTCCTGGCACTGGGCGCGGTCCAGGCGCGGACGGGCGCAGACGGGCTTACCTTTGGCGCGCCTTCGGCGCACAAACGGCGCACCCGCTGCGCGTGACCGCTGCGCGTTCGCACGGTCGCCATTTAAGGCGAAGTGCGCGGGTGGGCGGAGCAGCTGGGAGGCGGGAGCGGGGAGGGTACAGAATAGAAAAAAGGGGCGGGGAAAAGCGGCAGTGGCGGGAAGGGAGAGCGGAGGGCGGCGAGGTAGGCGGACAACAAGGAAGGAAACCAAAAATACAGGCACAATAGAAAAATAAAAATCAGGCACAAATTACAGACAAAACACGGCAAAAACAACAGCAGCGGAGGCAGCCGGCAGCCGGCAAACGAGGCAGGCAGCGAGGCAGAGGGCAGGCAAGGGGCACACGCAGCAGCTGGTGGCCGTGCGGCGCGGGGGTGTCCCACAGGTGGGTCACACTCACCTGCGTCGCACGGTCGCCATTTAAGGCCAAGTGCGCGGGTGGGCGGAGCAGCTGGGAGGCGGGAGCGGGGAGGGTACAGAATAGAAAAAAGGGGCGGGGAAAAGCGGCGGTGGCGGGAAGGGAGAGCGGAGGGCGGCGAGGTAGGCGGACAACAAGGAAGGAAACCAAAAATACAGGCACAATAGAAAAATAAAAATCAGGCACAAATTACAGACAAAACACGGCAAAAACAACAGCAGCGGAGGCAGCCGGCAGCCGGCAAACGAGGCAGGCAGCGAGGCAGAGGGCAGGCAAGGGGCACACGCAGCAGCTGGTGGCCGTGCGGCGCGGGGGTGTCCCACAGGTGGGTCACACTCACCTGCGTCGCACGGTCGCCATTTAAGGCCAAGTGTGCGGGTGGGCGGAGCAGCTGGGAGGCGGGAGCGGGGAGGGTACAGAATAGAAAAAAGGGGCGGGGAAAAGCGGCGGTGGCGGGAAGGGAGAGCGGAGGGCGGCGAGGTAGGCGGACAACAAGGAAGGAAACCAAAAATACAGGCACAATAGAAAAATAAAAATCAGGCACAAATTACAGACAAAACACGGCAAAAACAACAGCAGCGGAGGCAGCCGGCAGCCGGCAAACGAGGCAGGCAGCGAGGCAGAGGGCAGGCAAGGGGCACACGCAGCAGCTGGTGGCCGTGCGGCGCGGGGGATCAACTTTTAGCTCTGCTGTGCTTGGCTATGAGCACATTTTCTAAAATATTGCTGCCAGTTCATAAATGATAGGTCCAGAACTTCCAAATAGTACATAATGATCTCTCACCCCTTGCACATTCTCTCGGGCAAGTTGCACAGAATATCGATCACTGGTGGGCTGAGCAAAGTTTCTTCGGGCCGAATAAACAACTGGGATGTATTGATGAATTTCAACTGAAAGGAAGTTTCGATCTATAGCTCTGTGCACATAATTGGAAGCAACAACACTCAGAGGACCTTTAATTTGCTTGGAGTGATCTCTGACATTGTGTGCCCAATTTATAGAAGTGAACAACTAAATGGGAATACAATGCACGTTCCTTATTTATTCTCATATTGTTAACAACAAGTTGAACGTCATTGATGTGAGCAGGAACACATTGTAGTCAGCTTTAACTCGGAACTAGTGATACAACAGTCGCACATGTAATTTGCATATATTTTAGCACTAATGCTTGGTCATAAACAACTTGCAGGCCAAGTTTTCATCAATCTCCGATTCCTTCCAGACATTCATTAGGAGGCCTTTTTTTATATTGATTTCAACTACATTGCTTCTGTTGTATACATTTGAACTCTTTCTTTTAATTTTGATTGTCTTTTTCTTTAACTCTTTATCTTTTGTAACTAAACTTGGTGTTGACTTTTAATTCCATACGTATTATTTAGTTAGCTTATTGCACACAACATGCCAAACATTTCACTAGGGATTGCCTTAGCACCCATGCCAATCACTCACAACTGGGAGGTCTGTCAACGTTCCTTTCAAGAATCCAATAGTTGTTCCTATTGTCTGTCTGTCAGCTTCTTGATTCTTCTCCATGGGTTTCTCTGATTCCAAGAAATGTTTCCTCACAATGGTTTTTGCTGATTTTGATTAGTACTATTAACACAATGTCTATGAAGCAATCATGGCTAAAAAAAGAAGAGCAAAGATCCATTGGCCTCATAACTATGTTACCTTCGTTATCCTTGGTCTGAAAAGGGTAAACTTGTGACAGATCAACAGTCTAAATAAGGAACTCAAAAATATTGAAAAGGGTTTTTCTTTTTACAGATCACGTAGAGGAATTAATATCTAAGTTCTCTTAAGTCATCTCACTAATGATCTTCTATGGAAATCAGTGCCCCGCCTTCCTTGCAAAGTGCTCAGATTTAAAAAGAATAAACTAAAATGAATCTGCTGTAGCAAGAATTCTTTTTCTAATGCTTGTGAATGCATATTCAGACAGTCATGTATGTTTATAGGGAGTATTCCTGTAGGTCAGCAATGAGCAGCAAGAAGCAAAATAGAGGTCAGAACCAGCAGCAAGAGGCAGAATAAAGGTGAGAAAATACCTTGTGGAGGCAAAATAAAAGTCAGCAACAAACAGAAAGAGTCAAAATAAAGATGAGAAAAGAGCAGCAAGAGGCAGAATAGAGCTCAGGAGCAAGTAGAAATATGCAGAATAAAGGTCAGAAATTAGAAATAGGCTGAATAAAGGTCCAAAATTAGCATAAGGAGGAAGAATAAAGGTATAAACGAGCAAAAAGAGGCAACATTGAAGTGAGAAACAAGCAGCAAGAGGCAGATGGAATGGCAGAAATTAGCAGAACAATGCAAGATAAAGGTGAGAAATGAGTAGAAAGAGGTAGAGTAGGATCAAAAACGAGCAGAAGCAGGCAGAATGAAGGGCAGCAATGAGAAGAAACCTGCAAAAGAAACCTGAGAAATGAGCATCAAGAGGCAGATTAGAGATCAGAAACATGCAGCAAGAGACAGAATAAAGGTCAGAAACTAGCACAGAGGCAAATGGAGGTCAAAGATGAGCAGAAAGAGCAGAATGAAGAGATGAAATGATCTGAAAGAGTCAAAACAAAGGTCAGCAATGAGCAGAAAGATGCAAAATAAAGGTGAGAAATGAGCAGAAAGAGGGAGAATAAAGGTCATAAAAATGAGCAGAAAGACGAAAAATAAAGGTTAGCAATGAGCAGAAAGAGGCAAGATAAAGGTGGGAAGCCAGTAGAAAGATGCAGAATAAAGGTCAGAAATGAGAAGAAAGAGGCAGAATAACATCGTCAGCAGCAAGAGGCAAATTAAAGGTGAGAAACGAGCAGCAGGAGGCAGACTAGAGGTCAGAAATGAGCACAAAGAGGCGGAATAAAAGTCAGAAACAAGCAGTAGGAGGGAAAATAGAGGTGAGAAACAAGCAGAAAGAGGCAGATTAAAGGTGAGAAATGAGTAGAAAGAGGCAGAATAAAAGTCAGAAATGAGCAGAAAGAGAAAGAATAAAGGTGAGAAACGAACAAAAAGAGCCAGAATAAACGTCAGCAATGAACAGAAAGAGGCAAAATAAAGGTGAGACAAGAGAAGCAAGAGACCGAGTAGAGGTCACGAATGAGCAGAAAGAGGCACATTGGAGGTCGGAAACTAGCATAAAGAGGCAAAGCAATGAGTACAAAGAGGGAAAGTTGAGTAACAAGCAAAATAAAGGGCAGAAAGATCAGAAAGAGGTAAAACAAAGGTCAGAAATGAGCAGAAAGAGGCAGAATAAAGGTTGGAAAAAGGCTGAAAGAGGCGAAATAAAAGGGAGAAAAGAGCAGCAAGAGACAGGATAGAGGTGACAACTAGCAGCAAGCGGCAGAATAGAGGTTAGAAACAAGCAGAAAGAGGCAGAATTAAGGTCAGAAATGAGCAGAATAAAGCAGAATAAAGGTCGGAAAAGGTTGAAAGAGGAAAATATAAGTGAGAGAAGAGCAGCTAATGACAGAAGTGAGGTGAAAAACGAGCTGCAAGAGGCAGAATAAAGGTCAGAAATTAGCAGAATGAGGCAGAATAAAGGTCCGAAAGGAAGAGAAAGAGGCAGAATAAAGGTCAGAAACAAGCAGAAAGAGACAGAATAGAGGTTAGAAAATAGAACCAAGAGGTAGAATGAGTCTATAACGAGCAGAAAAAGGCAAAAAGTAGTCAACAATGAGTAGTAGGAGTCAAAATAATGGTCAGAAACAAACAGCAAAAGGTCAAAATAAAGTTGAGAAAGGAGGTGAAAGAAGCCAAATAAAGGTCAGCAAGCAGCAGAAAGAGACAGAATAAAGGTCAGAAACGAGCAGAAAGAGGCAGAGTAAAGGTCCGCAATGAGCAGAAAGTGTCAAAATAAAGGTGGGAAACGAGTAGCAAGAGGCAAAATAGAGGGGAAAAAAGCAGAAAGAGGCAAAATAGAGGTCAGCAACTAGCAGGAAGAGGCAAACTAAAGGTGAGAAATTATCAGATAGAGGCACAATAAACATCAGAAATGAGCGGAAATAGGCAAAATAGCAGTCAGCAATGAGCAGAAAGAGGCAACATAAAAGTCAGCAACAAGCAGAAAGTCAGAGTAAATGTCAAAGACAAGCAGCAAGAGGCAAAAAACTAAGATGGGAAACAAGCAAAAAGATGCTAAATAAAGGTGAGAAAAGAGTCGAAAGAGGCAAAATAAATGTCAGCCATTACCAGACAGTGGCAAAATAGAGGTCAGCTACAACCAGAAAGAGGCAAAATAAAGGTGGGAAACAACCGGAAAGAAGTAAAATATAGGTACGAAACTAGCAGAACCAGGCAGAAAAAGGTCAATAATGAGCAGAAAGAGGCGGAATAATGGTCAGCAATGAGTTGAACGAGGTGAAATAAAGGTGAGAAATGAGCAGAATGAAGCAGAATAAAGGTGAGAAATGAGCAGAAATAGGCAAAATAAAGCTCAGAAACCGGCAGCAAGAAACAAAATAAAAGTGAGGAATGAAATGAAAGAGGCAACATAAAGGTGAGGAAGGAGCAGAAAGAGGCGAAAACACAGGTAAAAATTAAGGAGAAGAAGGCAGAATAAAGGTCAAGATTGAGCTGAAACAGGCCTAATCAAAGTCAGAAATGAGTAGCAAACGGTAAACTAAAAGTGATACCCGAGCAGAAAGGGGAAGAATAAATGTGAGAAACTAGCAGAGAGAGGCAAAATATAGGTCAGAAAAAAAGCAGCAAAAGGCAAAATAAAGGTAAGAAATGAAATGAAAGAGGCAAAATAAAGGTCAGGAACCAGTAGAAAAAGGCAAAATAGAGGTCAGAAACTAGCAGAAAGAAGAAGAATAAAGGTGAGAAATGAGCTGAAAGAGGAAGAATAAAGTTCAGCTATGAACAGAAAGAGGCAAAATCAAGGTGAGAAACAAGCAGAAAGAGGAAGAGTAAAGGTAGGAAACAAGCAGAAAGAAGCTGAATAAAAGTCAGTAACAAGCAGAAAGAGGCGATAATATAGGTGAAAAACGAGCAACAAGAGGTAGAATAAAGGTCAGAAGTGAGCAGCAAGAGGCAGAATAAAGGCCTGGAATAAAGAGTAATACGCAGAAAGAGGCAATATTAAAGGTGAGAAATGAGCAGAAAGAGCCAAATAATGGTCAGCAATGAGCAGAAAGAGGCAGAAAGAGCTCAGGAGCTAGTAGAAAGAGGCAAAATAGAGGTCAGAAGCGAGATGCAGAACAAAGTTCAAAAATGAGCAGAAAGAGGCACAATAAAGGTCAGGATGACCAGAACCACTAAGAGACTCACACATTCACTCACTTACCCAAGCAGAGACTCAAAGACCCACTCACACACTTATGCACCCACTCTCAGACCCACTCTGGTGAGTGGTTGTTTATACTTACCAAAGCGCTGAACAGTAGCGCTGCAGTCTTTTCAGCCGGGAGTTCTTCTGCACTTTGGGACGCCCTGACCTGCGCCACAGCACCCGGTACCTGGTCTCCTCCTGCCGCCGCAGCTTGTGCTTCCTAGAGCCCGGCCACAGTAGGGAGGGGACCAGAGGACTACAGCTACCGGCAACCTTTGCGGCCGGAACCCGGAAGCCGCCTGCAACTAATCCGCGCCAAGAGGCGCATAAAATCTGCGCACACCCCCCGCGTCGCGGGACCGCGCGCGGGCCAAGCGCGGGCCAAGCCAGGGCAAAGGGCGGGCCCTCTACGGCCCTCATCGGCCAGAGGAGGCCGGGCTGGGCCAGACACTCTGCCCAAATAATATGCTGGGTTAACTCCTTTTTTGATCTGGATCATCTACGTGATAAAAGATTTTGCGTGTACCGTGGTAAGACGCATAATATATCTCTCTGTACTGTTACTGCATTTATAGACTGGTGTTCCCTCTCCCACGGATATATTCATACGTGCTACTAATTACAGCATGGAGATGCGTGAAACCAGAAGTAGGGCAGTAGTAGGGGGGAAGAAACTAACAGGCACCCTGGATGATTTTATTGTTGGGACCCATATACTGATCGATGAGGGGATTTCTCTGATGGAAAGAAGGGTATCGCAGGACTTGGAACATGCCAAAAGGTCTTCAATGGGCCATTTTGCTAATGTACGGAGCCCAAATAGAGGAGAGAAGGATATATCGCCTATGGAGGGGACTAGTATAGCGGTTTTGCAACCTCCCCTCGTAACACCTAATTTTAACTCTACTCAGGCTCCCCTGACCCTAAGCTTACCACCTACCCAGGCATCCACTAGTGTATTGATACATACAGCAGCAACCCCTGAACATAACAATGCAGTGTCACAGGGGTTAAAGGAAGGGGCAATACCCAAAAAGAAGACTATTCAGAATACGCACGCCACTGTAGGCGGTAAAGACTCACAAATAGACACAGGTAATGCACTTTTTGTTAATGGTAACGATACACAAGGAGAAGATCCTCTGCCCCCTAACATTGTGCGTCTATCCATTCTGGATGATACCATCCTGGATGACTCGATGGCTGATTTAATTTCTAATACCTCTGGAAATAGCGCTGCTGAGGATAGCCTTAATGCTAGCAGGTTAAGAAAGAGTACAATGTTATATCTCTTGGAAACCTCAATGAAAACCCTATTAACCCCAGTGATAGAACTCTTAAAGGAGTTGGAGAAACAAATACAGGACCTGAAAAACGACACAAAAAAACAGTTGGAGAATTTGGCTAAACAAGTACTCATGGTTAGTGTGCCCAAGTCTAAAGCTACTAAAGCTACTGCAACAACATCAAATAAACTTGGCCCTACACTGACAAAGAGTCTCCCAAATAATACTTCTTCAAGTACAACCAATGCCGAAAAACGAAAACCCCCTAATAACCAACCGTCAAAAACTGTATCAATACCTAAAACTCCGGCTCCCACTGTTAAAGAAGCACCAGTTCTACAAACTCCTAACTTATCACAGGCTAAAGACCAACCAGCTAAAAGGGAAGTGCGTAGAAGCATAAACTTACCCCCGAAAGCCTCACCGTATGTTTTGGTTCTTACTGGAGTGCCTGAACTGGATGCACAATCAACTGAAAATAATGGGGCACTTGTGAATAAGATTATCCATTGGCTGAATAATAACTACCCTCTCCCACCAGCAATCAGAAGTAATATCCTAATGGTTCAAAGGGTACCATGGATTGGGTATAGTAAAAAAAGGGTCCGGGGCGACTGTGTGGTAATAACTTTTGAGAACCCACGCACTGCCGAATACATCACAATGAGGCCCCCAAGAAATCATGGCCTGTCCATCATGGCCAGGGCATTATCTTATTTTTACCCTGATGGGGAACATCCGGACAATAGATGGAGTTGGACTAGGAACAACCGACATCAAAGAGGCAGAAATTGTGCGGATTTTGATAGGAACCAACATAACACACAATGGGGTGGGGGAAATGAAGACGGGTGGAATGTAGTGAAATATAGGGGGAGGACTCCTCACTTTCTCCCGCAAATGTATGACCCTGGTTGGTTTGGTAATCAGCAATTTCCTCCAATCACTCCGTCTTACAACCGGTTTGACTGCTTGGAAATGGTAGATTGACTCCCCGAGACAATAGAGGTCTTTAAGGCACCTATGCCCGTAAAGATGGGTCAAATTAATCTACCACGGTATAAGGTGACACATGAAATACGAGCAGTGGCCGAGATAACACAAGGGAGTCAGGGTGGCCAAGTTGGGGTCATTGAAGAAGCGCTTCCTATAGAAGAACTTTGTAAGGTGGTTTTTTGGAACGTGGCAGGCTTAAAACAAAAAATCCCCAATCCATCTTGGGACGACGCAATTTCTGGTGTAGACATACTGGCCTTACAAGAAACTTGGGCCACCGCACCGATACACCTAAATGGCTACAAAACCTATTTACTCCTGCGGTGGGGGGTTCTTATGGAAGACCCAAGGGTGGATTGATTATGTATATATCTAACCGGCTAGCTTACGATAAGATTTCCTTTTCTCCTGGATCCAGTTACTATCAGAAAATTGTGATAGATACAAGGCAGGGTCCAAGGATTGTCCTGTTACATTTTTATAATAATTTTTCAAGTAGCATGATCAAGGAAGTACTCGCCGCAATAACTGTAGATATGCAGTCTGAAATTGATAAAAAAAGGAACGAAGTAATGATATTATGGAGAGGTGATTTTAACTGTACATTGTGTAAAAAGGGTCATAAAGGTATATGCGGTCTGATGTTGGAACAGGACATTAATTTGACGCATTTTGAACATACCCTACTTGGTGACTCACTAAATGAGATGCTTTTTAATTTTGATTTTGGATTTACTAATGAGTTAGCCAACCACACAATGCCATTTGTCCCAACTTTTGTGGGTTGGGGGGCTTTGACTACTATTGATTTTAGCCTGTGTACAAATAGCTCCGCGGGAAGATTGATCAGCTCGAGCATAATGGACTTACCTCTGAGTGACCACTTTCCTCAGGTATTAAAAATGGAGAACCTATTCGTTCCTTACAATAATGCAATACGTTTTAAGCACATGGTGCAGGATGTGAAGCTAGGCTACCAAAATGGCTATACTCTTAAATGGAGTAAAGTGGTCCCGGATGACTTTTTGTCCAAACTGATGAGTAAGTGTATGAATAGCTTTTCGATCTGTTTGAACGAACATGCTGAGAGTAATGAAATCTTATTTCATTTTAATATTATTGCTACCACAATTAAGGAGGTTCTGTGGGTTACACGAAAAAGTTCCCTAAAGTCTAATAGGAAATGGTTTGACAAGAAGTGCACTAAAGCCTTAACAAAGCTTAGACACGCGATTCACAAAAGACCGCGGGACATAATTTTAATTAGAGAATTGAGGAGGGACTACAACACTGCACTGAAGGATAGGAAGGACAGAATTAAAAGGGATGCCTGGGATAAATTATGTTCGGTGTCACAATCAAAGGATCCGGCCGCTTTTTGGAGGGTTATAAACACTCCACTTTGGTATGATAAAAAAGCGCGCATGGAAATCGCCGTTACAGAAGGTGAGTGGGTGGCTCATTTTTCATCCCTTGATAGGGCTGTTGAACTAGTGTCTGATACAGGCTATGACCCCACGATGGTAAATCTAGATCTACCTAAAGCATTGGTTGTAACTCTACCTGAAGTTCTTGCGAGCCTGAAGGCAACTAAGGGGGGTAAGGCGGCTGGTCCGGATGGTATACCAGCCTACCTTTATAAGGCCAATACTGATTTATGGGGGCCATTGCTAGTCCAGCTTTTCAATGTTGCTTTGGCAAAAGGTCTAATTCCTACCTGGTTCACATCAATTATAGTCCCGATCTTTAAGAAAGGCGACAGGCAGAACTGCACATGTTATAGGCCAATTTCTTTATTGGACTCCTCCATAAAAATTCTTGGGAGAGTGGTTTTAGTTAAGTTACAAAGCTGGGCAGAAGAAAATGGGGTGCTAAGTGATTTTCAATATGGGTTCCAAAGGGGTTTAGGGACTATAGAGCAAGGACTAAATTTGTTTATCTTGCAACAGAAGTATATAAGGGTTAAAAAACAACGTCTATACCTCACTTTTGTTGATTTATCATCAGCTTTTGATTGCGTGTCACACAATAAACTGTGGGCAATTATGGCCGAATTGGGGGTAGACAATGCTATTATATGCTTCCTGAGAGATTTATATTCTGGGGCTACTGCAACTGTCCGATATGGGAAAGAGGGAGAATGTAGCAGACATTTTGGGATTGGTCGTGGTGTACGCCAAGGGTGCGTTTTAGCGCCTTTTCTATTCTTGCTATATACAAATGGTTTGGAGCGTTGCCTCGTGCAGGAGGACAGGGACATGCCTATGGTAGGTGGGAGGCCTGTCCCTGCCCTGCTGTACGCTGACGACGCGGTCCTGATGGCACGCACCCCAATGGCACTTCAAACTTTGGTTACATCTTTTAATAGCTTCATGTTTAGCTTGGATTTGAAAATTAATTGCTCCAAAACACTGTCTATGTATTGTGGGACAAGAACAAGCAGGCACTTGAAGCCAATTTTTTATAAATTCCAATCCCTTAGAGAAGACCGCTACTTTCCCATACCTGGGCATTTTGTTCCATGAAAGTGGCTCATGGTCTTCTGCAATCAATGCTAGAACCCTGTTATTTTCCAAAACTATTATGGCTTTACAGTGTTTCGTGAAAAAGCTAGGAAAAAAACCCATAAAGGAAATTTTAACTATTTATAATGCCACTTGCATAGCAGTAGCCACTTATGGTTCAGGATTGTGGGGTTACTTGAATGTTAGTGCAATTCAAACCATGGAGAATAAGTTTCTACGCCACATTTTGTCCGTCCCTGAGAGCACTGCGAACCACATATGTCATGCTGAGTTGGGTGTGGTGTTCGTCACTGATACAATCAAGATCCAGCCAATCTTACTTTGGCACAGGGTATGGACAAACGATGAATGTGTGGTTAACCGGGCCATTTTAAATGACATTCTTGTACTGGACAATATTAACAACTTCAAATGGATATGCTATGTCAGAAACTGTCTTGAAGATCTAAGTTGTGCCCAATACTTTGAGGACCCGTTATCCATGGCACATATATCAAGAAGAGACCTGAAAAATTATGTATTACTCACCTCAGGGACAAAAGACAAATGGAGGAGGTGAAAAAAAAGACGGTTTCTGCACATCAGGCAATTATAAATGGAGAAACATTACAGCCATATCTATCATTATATATGTCCAACCATGAACGTTTCCTTTTAACCCGGTTTAGATTTAACATTGTTTTTAGGTTATTATCTTTTCCTGTGATGAATTGCTGGGTGAAAGATTTATGCCCCTGCCCACGTGATGATGTGTCCCCTCAATCCGATATTCATATTTTATTCTTTTGTAAATTTTATAGTTTTTATCGTGGAAAACTTATTATCCCCATTCTCAAAGATTTAAATGTATATAGATGTCGCTTAGCGTTTTTAGAGTGTCAGAAAATGGAAACTGTTTTTATGGTAGCATCATTTGCTGAATTTTTTAAATCAGTTTTTAAGTGTCGTAAATCCATTCAAAACAATTAATTTTTATGCTGCATGTATGTATCTCTTTGGTTGTTTGTCTCTCTTTTTGTAGAGATTTTAAATAATGATCACCTGACCGATTGTAAATTGTACTTTTTCATGCTACTTTTATGGTTATTCTCTTTTTTTAACCGAATAAAGTATTTTGAACTGAACTGAGTGGTTGTTTAGCTACTGTCATTAGTGATGTCATTTGAGATGCCATCAGTGATGTCACAGGCCATGTCATGAGTGATTTATTATGTGAGGTCATAAGCAGTGCAAAGCAAGGGCATAAGTTATAATTAGCTCAGGTAACTATAATTGCTGAATTTCCATGGTTTCAATGAATGAAATCTGAGCCTAACTATAACGTTCCTGTAATAGTTGGCTTTTTTAGTGAATGTCTAAAGTTTTTCAAATCCTATTTCCCAACTATAACATCTCTGTAACCTTTATTTTTTTTTCAGTGAATTTCTATAAATTTTTTAATTCTAATACCCAAATATACGTCCCTGTAACCTTTGCTTTGCAGTGAAGAACCGAGGTACTAGAAACCAGAGAAAAACATGAAAAGGGGGCAAGATAGAAACACCCTCACCCCCTAGGCCTGCTTAGGGGGTCCCACAAGGACCCCCAGGGCCCCAAATTCTTTTTTTTACAAATCAGCAAAATCCAAGCAGGGTGCACAGATCCTACCTATAAAAAAAAAAGCGAAGTGCAAGCTCCCGCGCTTCGTTAATATTCAGCAATCTGGTGGGTCGAATCCCGGGGCAATGTTAATATTGGGTGGGGGGCCCAAAGGGGCCCCCCCAGCCCGGGGGACCGCCACCCCCCAGGGTTTCAATACAATATGGGGGGCTCATAGCATCCCCTCAGCCCCGGGGACCACCACCCCAAGGCTTCTAACATAAATGGTTGGGGGGCTCAAGTCCCCCCAAGACCAAGGGACCGCCACCCCCCAGGGCTTCAATACAATATGGGGGCTCATAGCACCCCCCAGGCCTGGGGACCACCACCCAAAGGCTTCTAACATAAATGGTTGGGGGGCTCAAGTTTTTTCATTGTATGTGGGGGGGCTCCATGGAGTTGCATTGCAGAGTGTTGCATAAAGGGGCGTGGCCTCTGAACACCTCTCTTCAACGCAGCTCTCTGGCTCATACGGGAGGTACCTGTTGGGCTAGTTGGCCCCCAGGGACTCTCAGGATTGAGAAGGAGTTAATTCTCCAACTTAAAACACACCACGGAGCTTGTTTACAGACATGTCACCTCAGGCCCTGCCACCTCCCTTCATCACTGTGCAAACGCACCCGGTGGCGAGTTGTAAGTTGGGGAATTCATTCTCTTTCAATACTGAGGGTTCCTGAGGGCCAACTAGCCGAAGAGGTATCTCCAGTTTTACACCTCTCTGCAACACAGCTCTGTGGCACTTACTGGAGGTACCTAGTGGGCTAGTTGGACCCTGGGGACCCTCAGTATTCAAATGAGCGTAATCTCCCAAGTTAAAATGGCCACAAGACGTGTTTACACAGTGGTGAAGGGAGGGGGACAGGTCCTGAGGTGACGTGTGCAAACACGCCCTGTGGCGCGTTTTAGGTTGGGGAAAAAATTCCCCTTCAATCCTGAGGGCCCCTGGGGACAACTAGCTCACCAGGTGCTTCCAGTAAGCTCCACTGCGCTGCGTTGCAGAGAGGTGGTCTAGGCCATGCCCCTTTCAATATCTCTCTGAAATGCAGGTCTGTGACACTTACTGGAGGTACCTAGTGGGTTAGTTGGACCCTAGGGACCCACAGGATTCAAGGGGACTCAATCTCCCAACTTAAAATGGCCACAGAGCGTGTTTGCACAGTGGTGAAGGGAGGGAATGGACCCTGAGGTGATGTGTGCATCTTAAGAGGTAGTTTTTATCCCCTTGCCCTATTATATACTCTGGGCATACAGAGGAGGTCATGCTAATCACAGGGCGACCCCAACGCATAGTGTTCCCTAGTGTATGTAGGTGTTTTCACTGTATTCTAAGTTTCTTTTAACATAGCACTGGCTCTAGGACTGGTTAGTCAGAATCAGTTACCACCAGTACCCGTCTGAAAAGGTTGAGGGTACAGGATGATTGTGTAACAAGGCTTCTTTCTGCTCTTCTGTTTGTTCTTTCTGCACGCTTTCCTTCTTCCTGCATTTTTCTTCGTCTTTGTTGACTTCTGTTGCTCCTTTCTGCATTTCTTTTTTTCTTTCTGGCATTTTGTCTTCTTTCTTCACATGTCCTATCTCTGTAGGCATAGTTAGAAATTAGCGTTTAAAAAACCTTTCAAATTCACTGAAAAAACCATAGTTTTCAGGCACGTTATAGTTAGGAATCAGCATTTAAAAAGCCTTAGAAATTCTCTGCAAAAACCATAGGTTTCAGGGGCGTTATAGTTGCCTGGACATTTAACTCTTAAAAAACCATGGAAATTCTCCTGTTATAGTTAGTTCAGTTAACTATAACTTGTGCGCCTGCAATGCACTGCTGTTGATGTCACATATTACATCACTCATGACATGGTCAGTGATATCACTCACGACATCACTGATGACATCTCAAATGACATCACTGATGATATCACTGATGACATCATCCTTGCGATAGTGTGGCAGACCTCCTCTCACCCTAATATAACCTTTGATACACACATTAAAAACTAGAAACTACAACTTTTTAAAATATGGACATACCAATACCAGTTACAACAACCTATTCAGTAATTACAAGATCTACACACACACTCACTCATTCACCAACCGTTCTATATAGTCACTCATACATGTACTCACACATCATATGTACTCATACACCTATACATCCTGTTCCACACTGCCACCCATTCATAGAGTTACTCACACACATAGTCACTCATGTTAATAAAGAATCAAATAAAGAATCAAATATCCATTTACTTGCATATACAGTTATACACACATCACTACACTTACTTCTACAGAAATGTACACATACTTACTCTCTTGAGCAATCACTTATAGAAACACATACTTATTTATACAGGAACTCTTCCAATCTCTCTATCTCACATATACTCCCTTATATACATCAATACTCACATATACTAGTTTAAAAAATATGTAGTTACTCATAAAGACACTATTGAGACAGTCATTCACTCACTAACACAACCATACACACACTCATCCACCCATACCGTTCTGCACACATGCTGTCTTCAACACATACGAACAGTGAGTCACTCATTCATGCATCCTTAATCAGTCAGTTACACAATCAATTTTACAAAAAAAACATCTTTTTAGACACTTATTTACCCATTTATTCTTACATCGACCTTGATATATATATATATATATATATATATATATATAAAACATGTTTAATTTTCAGAAAGACACACATTCACTGGATGATGTCATCAGTGATGTCCTTTGAGATGTCATCAGTGATGTCATCAGTGATATCACTGACCATGTCATGAGTAATGTAATATTTGAAGTCATCTGCAGTGCATTGCGGGCGCGTGAATTATAGTTAGCTGAACTAACTATAACGGGAAATTTCTATGGTTTCGTATGAGTGAAATGTCCAACTAACTATAGCGTCCCTGAAACCTATAGTTTTTTCAGTGAATATATATATAAATATATATATATATATATATATATATATATATATATATATATATATATATATATATATATATATATATATATATATATATATATATATATATATATATATATATATATATATATTATACAATCCAAACTCCTGAAGTTGTAGAAACATCCACGGACAACAGGTACAGACCACTCTTTGTGCAGATTAAAGTGAAAAAGTGCTTTATTCCTCCTCTGGCAGCATATATATATATTGAAATACTATGAAGTGTCTTCAAATGCAGCATATCAGGAGAGTATCAAGTTTTATGATTAATTAATTCGGAAATGGTATGATAGCTCCATCTTGGGGAGAGACGGACATATGTTTCTTCGAAGCAATAATCCAGTCATACCCACATTTTACCACATTCCTAAACTTAATAAAGACTGTTCCAAACCACCAGGATGTCCCATTGTGTCCTCTATGAACAGTTTGATTGAACACTTGTCCATGTTTGTTGATTACTATTTGTTTCCATTTGTTACACAATAAGAATCTTCTGTACACGATACCAAGGATTTCTTGAAAAAGATCGCCAATATTGAGTGGGATTCCTCATACCTACTCATAGTACTAGACATAACCAGTCTTTATACATGCATAGAACATCAGCATGGCCTAGGGGCAGTCCAGGTCTTCTTGAAAAAGCGGCACCTACGTTTCATGGAACACACCAACATGTAGCTAGAATTTGTGGAATTCTGCCTTACCAATAACATGTTCCTATTTGAAGACCAATTCTTCAGGCAGACATCAGGAACGGCAATGGGCACCTGCTTCACCCCCAGCTATGCGAGCTTGTTCATTGGCTGGTGGGAGGAGCAGGTGCCCAAAACCGTGGAGGGTGGTAATGGTGGCAGAGTGGTACAGTGGCATCGCTATATTGATGACTTGTTCATCGTGTGGCAGGGGATGATGGAGATGGCTCACGGTTATATTGAGGCCCTGAATAACAATAACCTTAACTTACACTTCTCTGGAACAGTGAGTCCAGTGGCAGTGGACTACCTGGACCTGAGGGTGTTCGTGGAGGGAGGGAAATTGCATACAGCTTTATTTCGTAAAGCCACAGCTGGCAATTTAACATTGTTTGCCTGCAGTAACCATCCCCCTAGGCTCATCCAGAGTATACCTTACGGAGAGCTTTTAAGATTAAAAAGGAACAGTTCTAAAGATCAGGACTTTGAGGCGGCAGCCTCGGAGTCTATCATGAGATTCAGTGTGAGGGGTTACCAAGCTACTATTTTAGAAAAAAACCCTACAGAAAGTAAGAAGAATACCCAGAGAGAAATTACTAGCAGAGAATTGTAAAAAAAGAAAGAACAAGTTAAGGGACAATTCCGGATGGTTACCCCTTATTCTTCTGAAGCCAACCATCTAAGGAGAATGCTGAGAAAAAACTGACACGTACTAAAACAGATGCCATTATCAAGGATGACATACCAACACAACCACTATTGACTTTCAGGAAAGCCAGATCGTTGAGAGACATGCTAGTCAAAAGTCACCTAGAAACCATTCCCGGAAGAATAAGCACTTTGAAGGAAATTAGTTTTTTTTATCCTTGCAGTAGGTACAAGGCTTGTACCAACAGCAAGAGGGTTCTAGGTTACCAGCTGAAAGCCACGAACATGAGGAAGCCCATAACCAAATTCATCACCTGTAGTACTTCCTATGCAGTGTACTGCTTGGTATGCCCATGCGGGCTGCGATTCATAGGAAGCACTATCCACCAACTAAAAATCTGAATTTTGGAACACTTACGGGCCATTGATAAGGTAGATGCAGCATATCCTGTGGCATGCCATTTCTCGGAATTTCATCAAAGAGATAGGACGAAGCACCAATATTATGGCCTGGATTATGTTCCAGTTAATGCCAGAGGTGGAGATAGGCTGAGAAAAATGCGGAGGCTGGAGCCTCGATACATAATAGAGCTATTGACAAAATCCCCGGAAGGATTAAACAGTGAAACTTGTATTTCAATTTGTACTCAGACATGATGAATTTGGCACTAAATCTTTGGTAGCTCTTTTTAGACCCCTTGGTTTTCGTTGAAATTAATTAAGCGCAACAATTAAGTACTTGAACATGTGGACACTGATCAAATTGATATTGACTGTGATATCAAGTGTCTAATGAAAAGGTTTACAGAAGGGACACTAGCCGATACACGGCAAGATTGTAGATGAACATGACAAATAATTTTTTCATGAGTCAATCATGAGGAGGTTATCGTGTCTACGAGATGATTACTTCATTAAGAATGTTATATGAATTACATTATCTGTCATGCTTGAAACTTTGCATTATATATAATAATCTGCAACATTGCTTGGCAGGTTATATTTACTACTTCAAAATGGCGCCCATGATAGCACAAGGGTGCTTGTCCCTTCTTATTTCCATATCCAAAGAGAATATTTTTAAACGTGCTTCCTTCGGTGTGTCATGAACACCGAGGAAGGCGCTACGCCAAAACGCGTTTGTTTACTGCCTGCTAAATAACGTTTTTGAAGCATCCCCGGGAATGCGGTAATTCTTTTAAAATAAGGAGTTGGAGCGTGAATATATACATATATATATTTTTTTTTCAATTGCTACTTGTGTATACTCTGCCGCGTCTCCAAATCAGAGGGCGCGTCGCCAATCTGGACTCACCAAGCAGAGTCCAGATTCAATTGCCACAAAGCCTAACGTAGTAAGGATGATGATGCCGTGTCTTTGATAAGAACTTTTACTTCAAATGTCGGCTGTTATTGGATGTGTTTCTCCTGCACAGCAGGCTTGCTCATCAACAATTTGATAAAGTTTGTTTAATCATTTAAGTATCCTGATTGAAAACGTATCACGTGAAAACTACCAGTGCAATAGAAAGAAAAGACAGACCTGTAGTTTCTGGGTAAAACTGCAAAATCGTGCATTTACTTTCATCAAGTTTGCATCAATCTATATTATATCACAGTTTAATAGATGAAAACGATCTAAATTAATTCATTCATTAAGAAAATGCACAGAAAACGCTATTACCGAAGGGAATCCTTGCTGCAAGATATTCACATCTTACTGCATGCAGTATGAATGCCACATTATAAACTGCTTTTTGAGACATCCATTTCAATCTCTGTCTTATAAATATATGCGTGTTTAAATACACTGATATTAGCAATTATGCAAATTCTGCTCCAGGGGGCTTACTCAATGCTTAACATTGGGCTAAATATTAATGACTTGATAAATCACTCATTGACTGTCTGTCATAATGAACTCAATAAAGTGCTTGTGTTGAAATCATAACATAACTGAAAGAAAAAATGGTTAAAACACAGGAAGGGATACAGAATGCAACATTTCCTTTTTACGGATGAGTATAAAAATGTTCTTCCATATTTAAACCTTTCGGATGCTTAGTATTGAGTTCAATAATATAACATGATTCCAGTCTTCTCAATTTTTTCAGCCGGTTATCACCCCTTGTATTTAGTGGGATAGCATCAATGACAAAATATGTGAGCCCATTTGTATTTTTTGTGACACTGTTCAAAATTTCTCTCAACTGGGTAGTTTTTATCGCCACCCTTGATGGCTCTTAAATGTTGCAACACTCATTTGTGGACTGGTAAGATTGTGCTGCCTACGTACCTCAGGCCACAAGGACTCTGAAGCACGTAAACAGCAAAATCTGTTTTGCAAGAGAATTGACCCCTGATTTTCTTTTCGATGCTAGACAAATTCGATTTACATGTAGAGGTATTGACACCATGGCACAGGCTTTACATTCAACGCATTTGATACAGCCGTCCTTTCTATTTAACCACATAGTACTGGTAGCCTTTGATGAAACAGTTGGTAACAGGTTACTAACCAGGCTTTGGTGCAAAGATTCTGCCCGTCTAAAAGTTATTTGTGGTTTGCGCTGTATAATTTTTCCCAAAATAGGATCATTCCGTATCATGTGCCAATGTATGAACAAAATGCCTCTCAAATTGTCATGTTGTTTGTTATAGGCTGTAATCATTCTACAGTGCACTGTCAAGCATGGAGTAAGCCCACTGGGGCAGAATTTGCATAATTGCTAATATCAGTGTATTTAAACACGCATATATTTATAAGACAGAGATTGAAATTGATGTCTCAAAAAGCAGTTTATAATGTGATATTTTGGCATTCATACCGCATGCAGTAAGATCTGAGAATTAAAAGTTCTTATCAAAGACACAGCATCGTCATCCTTACCACATTAGGCTTTGTGGCTAAATATATATATATATATATATATATATATATATATAAACCAATTCGACTTAATGGCGGCAGCCACTTCCGGGTGAGAGGGTTCGCAAAACGGAAGAAAGCTGTTATGGATATGGGTAAATAAAGAACATCTTGCCTGAGAAAGTGGTTCGCTTCTCCTTCTTCGCCGCCGTGGCTATAGTGGAAGTTGCGGGAGTCTTTACTTGATATATATATCCCCACGTATCCATATAGGATTGAGTCCCCACGTATCCATATAGGATTGAGTTATCTAAAACTAATGGCTATGTGGTAAAATGGGAGAAGATTGTCCCTAGTGTGTTCCTGAAAAAGCTGTTCTCTGAGTGTGCCATTGTTGTTAATGTTTGTTTGGAGGAACACGCGGAGCCCTCTATTGTCATGTCAGCCTTTGCCAACATTCAACATCGTATCAAAAATATGCTGACCCGTGTAGCGAATAACAATAATACATCTAGTGAAGGGTGGTTCAATAGGAAGTGCACGAAAGCACTAAAAGCCCTAAAAAAAGTGCTGGCCCATAAACCAAGGGACCCCCATACAATCCGCAGTGCCAGGCAATTATATAAACTTGCATTAAAAGAAAGAATATTGGCCCTAAAAAAGCAAGTCTGGGTTACACTAAGAGAAGCATCCACCCAGAAAAATACCACTAAGTTCTGGAGGTTGGTCAAAACTCTATACCACCCGAATAATAGTGGTAATAAAATAGACCTGGCAATAACGGGTGAAAGATGGCTAACTCACTTTAGGCAACTATATAAGCACACAAAGCCAGCTGATACTATTACATCCCTAGGGCTGAGTCCCACTGTAGCCCAAACTTCAGAAATCAGTAGGGACACTCATCCCCCAACTTGCCCATTCCCGATTGACTTAACCTTTTCAGTAGGTGAAGTCCAGGATGCAATTAGGGATAGTGCACCAGGTAAAGCAGCGGGGCCCGACTGCACCCCGGTAGACGTGTATAAAGCCGAACCGGACTTCTGGGCTCCCCTGCTTACAAACGTGCTGAATAAGGGTAATCAAAAGGGGTTTATTGAAACCTGGTCGGACGCAATAGTGGTCCCCATTTTTAAAAAGGGCAGGCGAGATGACCCGACCTGCTACAGGCCAATATCCCTATTGGATGGTCTAATGAAGATAGCAGGTAGGATTATTTTAAAGAGACTTCAGGAATGGGAGGAAGAGCATAATGTCGTGTCACACCTTCAATATGGGTTTAGGAAAGGCATAGGGACAGCCGAGCAGTGTTTAAACTTGGCCCTTTTATGTGCTAAATATACTCAGGCTAGAGGTGGATCGCTTTTTATAACTTTCGTTGATTTAAGTTCCGCTTTTGATTGCGTGGACCACATGCTATTATGGTCCACGCTTGGCGAGATGGGCATTGACGCCCGTATAATCACCTTCATTAGAGAGCTGTACCACAAGTGCGGGGAAAGGGTGAGATATGGCAAGCAAGGGGAATGTACCAATAAATTTGCCCTCTCAAGAGGGGTTAGACAAGGATGTATTTTGGCCCCAAGGTTATTTACATATTACATAAACTCAGTGGGTCAATACCTTTCCCTTTTCCCAAATGATTACCCCATCGTGAAAGGCTCACCAGTGCCAATCCTCCTGTACGCCGATGATGCGGCCATAATGTCCCAGACTCAAGTGGGACTGCATAGGGCGGTGACTAAATTTGCGGGGTATATGCAGGACAGAGTGATGGAGCAAGGATTCGCACATAAAGCGACTTGCTCGGATTCAAGAACCTCGCCTAACTTGTAATCATACTAATTCAACCTGTCCGTCATTTATTTAGCATTTTCCCCAACACGCGGGTGTCCCCAGGAGGCTTGCCTGTGTGTCTTTTCATCCTAACAATGCTTGCACTACGGAAATGGCTGTTTCGCAGAAAACCAGTCTGCGCATGCGTCGGTCATACCCATGTGATGTGACGCACTCGCATTTTGGAGGGATTTTGTGCACATGCGCATTATTGCAAACATGGCCGCTTGTCTCTCACCATGCTCTCTGCTTGCCACCGCTGCTTCTGCCTATCTGTCTTTTTGCACTAAACTTTAATGCTATAGATATTATAAAGTAAGGGGTGCAGTGAAGTCTATAACGGTATACAGTGTAATCAATTTTTCGTATGATTCTAATTTGTTTTCACTTGCTTTTCATGTACCTCGTATCTGTGGGTCCGGGGATGGGGAGCCGCGCCATACTGGAAGTTCCTTTGAACCCTGTCATGTGACATGGGAGAAACCCCACCGCGCAGAAGCTAAAACCAGCCAGCTGGCTCCTGAAGCCCGATGCGCCTGAGAACCTACATAAAGATGCTGCAGTTTTCCCTTGACTGTGCAACAATGTATCTGTATAAGGCTTTCTCTCATTGTCTTCTATATTCCTATGCCTGGGAACGTGAACTCAAGGGGCGGGTATGCAAAATTGAATAATAATGATGGGAACACTGAATTATAGGTGGTAACAATGACCTAACCACCTCTCCTGACCAATCGTAACATGGGAACTTGTCACTTGCAACATTTGTGGGTGGTCTAGGGGTCCCAAAACAGCATAATTGGGCTAGTTTAGCTTAGAGAAATTGTCCGACTTGTCCGAGTAGCAGACCTGTCACTGACCCTACGAACTCTATAGGTGATTAATCTAGAGTGCTGCGGAGCACTCTGTCCATACTTTCCACAAGCTCCTAGGGGTGGAAATAGTCCTAAGTGCTGGCGAAGCACTTTGCTGGGGAAATTCGAAAACCCAATCGGGGTTACTGGTGGATTACTTGCAGAGAGGGGTAACGCTGGCGTTGCATCCGAAGCTGTAGGTGTTGGTCGTACCTTGGTGAAGCCCAGTCCTGACCCAAATCCTGAGGGGTATCCTGTCCTGACTGTCCATGAGCTGTACCTGCTTGCATTCTGGTATTCCAATTCTGAGGGTCCTTGTCCCCGTCTTTCCAAACTGAGCCTCATTTCTATCTAGGTAATTATTAAACTGTGGGTTTACGTCTTCCTATCTCTCTTTTCCCCTTCTTAATAAAGCACTCTTGCCTGTGATATTGCTCTATCACCCTTTGAAAGCAACGTATATGCAATTGGTTATTAGAAATGTTCCACTTCTCTTCCTACCTGTAGGATATTGTTGAATTGTCATTTTATATTAGTGTGTTCCATTTTCCCCTTCCCTTAGCATGGTTGCAGTGAACTTAGTAAGAATAGCATAAGTAGCCTAGTGTGAATATACATTTAGGCCCTGCTCATATCCCCTGCCCTAGTTTAAGTTTGTGATGAATAGCTTGTTCCTTGTTTCCCTTACCCTATAGTGTTCTCAATTACTCTAATGGTACTTGCCCTAATCCATAGTTACATTATAGCATTAATCCTGATAATTGACGTGTTGATCTGTGTTTGCCTCATTATTTTGGCATACTCATTCTGAAATTTCTTTATAAATCTTTAAACCCCATCAGGTGTCTGTGGTCATTTTACAGTATAAAGAGTGGATAAATGTACTAAAGTGTATTTGAGTTCTGCTCCTTTTAGGAATCTTGTCACCTGTCCACTGCTAGCTCCTGAATCCATCAGGAGTAATGTGCCTGTGGTAAGTCAGGTACATGAATAGTAAGTGGTGTGAGAGTCACCCCCCCGAATTACTCATAGTAGCGTGCGAAGGATTTCACCCGGTTCATGCAAACACTGTCGTCATATTCACGTCAGCGCCCAGTGCGTGGAAATTTGGTAAACTCAGTGACCCGGGTGACCTGCGCGCTCTATCAGTAATTTTCTGGTAGCAGAGCTATGGTTAGGACTAGTTAAGATAGGTAGATAGGATAGTTGATAAATAAACCGTGAAAATAAAATGTGCTGCTGATATTTCTATGCTGTTCTACTGATTGTATTGATTCAAATATTGCGCAATCGGTTAAAGGATTTACATGTATATGTAAATGATTTTTGCATTGCTGCTATAAGTGTTATAGGTGATATTAATCAAAATTGTTTGTAAGAGTTCAGTGTAGTCCGAATCCCCGGGGAAGTATATAGCTAACGGTGAGCAGAATCCGGTTGGCTGTCAAGGTCACTTGTTATGAGTTATTAGTGCAGGGTTAGGAATACCTGGAAGCACTAATTAGGATCTTTTTGCATCTGAATAAATGATAGCTACGAGTCCTTTTGTATAAAACTTCCATTGCGATATCACCTAGTAAGGGTCACATACGGAAGGAGTAGTAGGGTCTCCGAGGCTTGAATGGTAAGTAAAATAGTCCGCTGGTGAAAGCCTGACTTAGTATATATCCCAGAAAGAAGTGGATGAGTCAGGGGAATAACAGGTTCTATATTACTCGTGTGAGAGGTTAGGCAGAGAAGTCTATCCGGAGTGAATGAAAAGTAGACAGAAGTGGTTTACTTGTAGTGAAAGAAAATTTTTCTATTTAGAAAACTCAGACACAGTGGCAAACGTTGTGTGTTGTTAACTAAAATTTGCACTCACACTTTAGGAAAAGTTAAAAGTTTCCGTTACCTTGTGAAGGAGGGAGTCGGTCGAAAGACTGCTCTGACGTCACTCCGTGCCGCGCTGGTATTGGTCGAGACAGCGGGTGTGTAGTGAAGCTGAAATTGTAAGGGGGTGTGAGTGCCGGGGCGTGAGACCTCGTCTCGCGAAAAGGCCGCGCACCCATTGGACAAGGGCTTTTTATAATCACTGTGTTGATTGGCTGCCGCGAAATAAAAGTCGCGCTAGCATTGGAAGCACAAAGGTAAACAAAATTAATCAAGCCGAGTTAGAAGCTAGTCTGGAAAGGTGTATGTGGTATCCAGATTTTATACCTAATCCACAGTACTTAGGATTTCATAAGGATCAAATTCTACGAGGTAGACCGCGCATAATGTATGGAGTAAAAAGAAAATTGTCCTTTTCCGATAAAATCAAGAATTTTTTTTAAACGGACAAGCCCATTAGAACAAGGGAGGGTGTGCTTATTCCTCCACCAAATACTCCTGCCTCCTTCATGATGTTTGAAAAAGGGTATCATACCTGTGTATGGTTAGAGAACTGGGCAAAGTATACTGCAGATGACGGAGTCCTAGCATTCCCTATTGATGGTACGTTTAATGGCAGGATCCTGTTTAACTTGAGGACCCGCATGAACGAATTACATCCCAGACCCAGATTGACCCAGTACGAAGCCCTAGAAGAATGGGAAATTGAGGCTCTAGAAAGAGATAGACCCCGGATGGACAAGGGAGTAAGCAAATGGTATCCGAGGGTCCATAGAGAAACCAAAGAGCAGAAAATGAAACAGTGGAGGCAGAATATGATGGTTGAAGGGTTATTTCCCATGATGGGAGTACTTGAACAAAAGAAAGGAAAATGTACAGAGAAAACCCGCCACTTAATGGCTATGGGAGACTCGGAAGATGAACATCTAGAAGACAAGTTGATGAAAAACCCACCTCCCTATGTAGCAGAGTCAGAGCCTTTGAGTTCCCCAAAACCGTTTTCTAAATATCCTAAATGTAGAAGGGATAGTGAGACAGGTGGAACGGGTACAGATAGTAAGACCAGTGATGGGGATGGATTTTGCAGACCTCATTCTACAGTCCCGAATTACCGTCCTTTCGGAGAAGACCCCCCTCGGTTGGTTACTCCGACAGCCCCGAATATTTACCCTACTTTGGTACCACAAGTATTGCATGACAATTCTGCAGACAAGGCTTTGAGAGAGCGAGAGAAGGAAGCCCTGGCGAGACAGCGAGATGATTTAATTCGGACCATAGCTCAGATACATCCTCATCCAGATTCCCTGATTATCCCAGTAACTATCGGTCCGGCTATTCCTCTTTATGGGGATAGATTGGCCAGTCCTCAAACTCCTGCTATAACCCCGATGGTCCCAAATGCTAGTGTCCCAACCCCGAGAAGAGAGCCACTCATTGATGATGATCAAGAAAGTGAATGTGAGTCGGTGGTTTTGATGGATCTGCCTGTAGGGGGACCTGGACCCAGTGTATCAAGGGCAAGAAGTCAGAGTAGGGCAAAAGAGGTTCTGATTGAAAGCACATCTGGGGTCAGAAGTGCCACGGTAGTAACTCCAGAAGAATTGGACAGATGGACAAAAGAATTAGAGAAAGAGACCACCCCCCAACCAAAACCCTTAGAAATTTATAGGCTAAGGATCGAAATTGAAGAACTATTGGCCGGAAATGTAGGATTAGACAGGTTAAACTCCTTTAATGAAGAAGAGTTACTGTTTATCAGCAAGAACCTTACCTGAAACACTAGATTACTACATGAAAGATTAATGGACACCGCTGCTGACATGGGAATCGATGCTAGTAAATCCAAAATCCTTCAGAAACCCTACAGAGCAGATTTTTCAGACAAAGACTTAGAGAGCTTGAATGTAGTAGGGAAACAAATCCAAACTAAAGAATTACTGAAACTCCTACAGAAATGGGGGGATGTAGAAAAATGGAAAACCAGATGGGCAAAGAAAAAGGAAGACAGTAGGGCAAAATCCCAAACTTCAGAATTCGTGCTCAAAGAAGTAGGTCCCGCAGAGAAATTGTGTCCCATGAGAGAGGTCCCTGGGGGAAAATACGTCCATGTCCCTTGGTCCCGACAAGACATTGTGTCATTTACAAATGACTTTCCGAAATTGCGAGAGAAGCCAGTTGACTGGTACAGACAAGTCGAACGCTTCATAAAGGTTCAGAAATGTCTCCTGAAAGACCTGGATGGGTTTTTCGACATTGTAGTACCTGTAGATTTATGGACTGAATGCAAAATTGAAATTGATTGGCCCAATGATGAATATCCGAGGGATGCCAGAACCGGAGCTCCCTCACCCGAAGTAATGAGGAAGTATGATCAAGTCATACAATACCTCAAGAAAAAGGTGCCCGCAAAGGAAACCGATTGGACCCGGATAGATAGAACTACCCAAGAGCGCGATGAAACTGTCCACTCCTTTTATGAAAGGTTGCTGCAAGTGTTCAAAACTTACAGTGGAATCGCTAATGTGGACATGAAGGACATGACCCATTTCAGTTACAGATTTGTGCTGGGATTAAGGCCTGAAATATCCCAATGGATTCGAGACAATAAAATCAGTTGGCAGGGAAAGCCGATAGATGACGTCCTTAAATACGCAAAGTACTGCGAGGATGAGATAGAAAACAAGAAGAAAGCCCTCAAGGAGAAAGTTATGTGGGCACAAGTGAAGTTGGCCGAACAGCAAGAAAAGCAGTTAAGTAAACTGAATTCTAATAATAATGCCCAGAATTCCAACGCTGGGGGAGGAGGGAAGCCCCGAGTAAAAATGAGTCGAGATGAGGCTATGAAGAAGTTCCCCTGCCACGGGTGCGGTCAGATAGGGCATTGGAGAGACGAGTGTCCACACTTACAGGCCGGTAATGCCCCTGTAAATGGTTTAAATCCACAGGTGCAGAAAGAGGGGACGAAAAAGAACCAGCAACAGGTAAAGCTACCTCCAGTACCTCGCGCTCCTAGACAAAATTATAAGAATCTGGGTCAGCAGAATGAAAGGGCGGAAATATGGGAAGGAGAGAATGAGAGAAATGCAGCAATTCCACAGTACTTGTTGAATGATTCCTTCCTCTGTGATGATCAAGATTGACGGGGCCTGAGGGGGGAGGACAAGGAGTGCGTACTTGGCGCCTCCTTACGGGTAGACCAGACTGGACCATACATTGAAGGAAAGGTTGAGGGAAAAGACGTCACCTTTCTATTGGACACTGGTGCTACCCGTTCCACTGTGAGAACAGTGGATGTTCCAAACCTACCCCTCTCGTTAGAAGCAATCCAAGTAGTGGGTGTCTCCAATCAGATAATAAGTACTCCAGTAACTGAACCAATGGAAATTTCTATAGGAAATTTCAAGGAAATGCACAGATTTGTGGTCTGTAATTCCAGCCCTGTGAACCTGTTAGGACGCGATTTGTTGTGCAAAATGAACTGCACCATCTTTTGCACACCAAAGGGTGTCGAAATTCAGACCCCAGATGAGGATGGCCTGTACAAATTGATGTTGGTAAGACCTGACACCGACATTAAAACCTTGTCCATTGAAGACTTACCTGAAGAGCTGCAATTAAGAGTGGTACCCGAAGTATGGGATTTCACAGGAAAGGATGTAGGCTTAATGGCAAATGTGGATCCAGTTAAAATAGCAATAAAACAAATGCTGTATACCCCAGAACAAGACAGTACAAGATGAGTGCAGAAGTAAAAGCAGGAGTCGCAATTGAAATTAACAGGTTGCTTGAAGCAGACATCATACAGGAAGTGATGAGCAGTCCCTGTAATTCGCCCATAATTGGCATTAAAAAGCCTAGTGGAAAGTACCGGGTAGTACAGGACCTGCGCAAGGTAAACCAGATTGTTGTACCTTGCTGCCCCATTGTGCCTAACCCCGCAGTGATACTATATCAGATTCCTTGGAATGCAGAATGGTTCACTGTCATTGACTTGTGCCATGCATTCTTTTCCATCCCATTGCATCCAGAAAGCAAGTTCCTTTTTAGTTTTGAATTTGACAGCCACGCCTATGTCTGGAATCGTGTCCCTCAAGGGTACACTGAAAGTCCATCGATCTTCAACCAGATCCTAAAGAAATGCCTTGAATCTCTAGTACTGCCAAGAGAGTCCGTATTGGTACAATACATAGACGACCTTTTAGTGGCTTCAAAAACTCAAACTGACTGTGTCACGGACACCATTGCCTTACTGAATCACCTAGGAAAGGGAGGACACAAAGTATCACCAGACAAACTACAGTTCTGTAAAAACTCAGTGAAATATCTGGGGCACCAGATAGAGAAAGGGATCCGTAAAGTTACTACAGAAAGGATCAAGATTATTAAAACAATGGACCTACCCCGAACTCAGAAAGAGGTAAGAATGTTCCTAGGAGTTGTGGGGTACTGCAGGCAATGGATTGTAGGATTCGCAGCTCTAGCAAAACCTTTGATAAAAATGACCAAGACAGGAGTGGAAGACCCAGTCAGTTGGGACAGTGAAAGCATGTCCGCTTGGGTAAAATTGCGAAATTGTCTATGTACCGCTCCTGCATTAGGTATGCCGGACTATTCCAAGAACTTCGAACTGTTCTGTGACACCAGAGACAATTGTGCTCTCTCAGTCCTTACTCAGGAGCATGGGCTGGTCAGGCGTCCCGTGGCCTACTTTTCGGCCACATTGGATCCAGTGGCTGCTGGATTACCCGGATGTCTGAAGGCAGTAGCTGCTACTTGCGTCAGCCTAGAACAGAGTGAGAATATTGTCATGGGACATCCTGTCACTGTATATATTCCACATTCTGTTGTAATTTTACTGACGAGAACCAAGACCCAGTACCTCACACCTAGTCGGCTGACTAAGTATGAGAGAATTTTAATTGGAGCTGAAAATGTAATTATTTCCCGGTGCAATGTCTTAAACCCTGCAACACTGTTACCCGTTCCTCTGGAGGTAGAAGCAGAGGATGAAATGGAGCATAACTGCATCGACTTAACAGAGTTTAGCACCAAGCCCCGTCCTGACATCAGAGAAATAGCTTTACTTGATGGGGATCTTACAATCTTTGTGGATGGCTCGTGTTTAAGACATGAGAATGGAGGGTTGTGTGCTGCCTATGCCGTAGTCACATTGACGAACACCCTAGAAGCATCTTACCTATGCGAAGTGAAATCTGCGCAAGTAGCAGAACTCATTGCGTTAACAAGAGCATGTAAGAGGGGTAAAAACAAAAGGATAACTATATATACCGACAGCCAGTACTGTTATGGGGTTGTTCATGACTTCGGCCAACTATGGTTGCAAAGAGAATTCATGACTTCCTCAGGTACCCCTATCAGAAATGGAAAGGTGGTACAAGACTTACTGGAAGCTATTCAATTGCCCAAAGAATTGGCTGTGGTCAAATGTGCGGCTCACAAATCCGGAAATGATGATGTGACAGCCGGAAACAGATACGCTGACCAAATCGCCCAGTTTTGTGCCCGACACCAAATGTCCCTCCAAATTGGGTTATGGGGTGGAGGAAACAGCTGCCAACTGATGTTGTTTGAAAATGTGTCAACATGGGAAGAATTGAGAGACTTACAACAGGTAACAGACAGGGAAGAAAAAGGCAGATGGAGGGCGAATGAATGCAGAATAAGGAATGATGGCGTGGTGGTGAACTCAACTGGGGTGCCTGTACTGCCCGACAGCCTAGTAGATCCCATGGTCAGAATGATACATGAACCAACACATATGGGAAGGGACGCAATGTGTCGTGTGTTTGACAAAGTGTTCTATAATTCAAAATTCAGGAACCAGGCGGAAAGGCTTTGTCAGAGGTGCCTAGTGTGTCAGCAATTCAATGCAGGAAAGAGGACTGTAGTAGAACAGAGTACCATTGGAAAGGCAGTGGGTCCCTTTGTCAGGATGCAGGCGGACTTTATAACAATGCCCAGGTGCAAGGGATACAGGTATGTCCTGTCATAGTTTGCCTGTTTTCCAGGTGGGTGGAGGCCTACCCAGCAAAGAAAAATGATGCCCTAACTGTAGCTAAACTATTGCTCAGGGAGTTGATACCTAGGTATGGAATTCCTGAGACGATTGAAACAGACCAAGGTGGGCATTTTGCCAACGATGTCTTAGACGAACTCTGTACGGCATTTATGATGGAGCAAAGGCTGCACTGTGCATACCGTCCAGAGGCTTCTGGAATAGTTGAGCAGATAAATGGTACGATCAAGTCCAGACTGGCGAAGATGTGCGATTCCACCAAAATGAACTGGATAGAAGCTTTGCCCCTTCTGCTGATGAGCTTGAGAAGTATTCCGAATCGAAAAACAGGCTTGAGCCCCCATGAAGTGCTAATGGGGAGAGTGATGCGACAGGCATGGGTGCCTGGACACAAACTACTAAGTATTTCTGATGATTTGGTGCTAGAATACTGCAAGCAGCTGGGTGACCAAGTGCGTTCTATCTCTCACCAGATTGGAGAGACAGCTGACGACTGGCCCAAGACTCCAGCACATAAACTGCAACCAGGTGATTGGGTGGTGTTAAAGAAACACACCCGGAAGAGTTGCCTTGGACCAAAGTGGGGAAAGCCAAGACAAGTGATCCTTGTCACTACGACTGCTGTAAAGTGTGCTGGTGTACCGAAGTGGATCCATGCCAGCCACACGAAGCGGGTAACTGGAGAAAACGCGACTGAAGCTGAAGGCAGCCCAGCTGAGGAGACTCCCGAAGAGGGTCCGGATCTCGCTGACATCGAACTGCCGAGCACAAGTCGAGACGTTGATTGGTTCCCTGCCGACGACCAGGTTCTTGATCCAATACGAACCCGAAAATATTCCTACCTAGACAGTGAGTGGGATAGTCCAGGTGAGACAGAACTAGAGGACGAAGGTCAGGTCATCGAGACTCACATCATACCTGATCAGGAAATAGGCCAAGTAGGGACAGATCAAGTCGCTGACACTCCTCCTGAAACTCCAGAATCTGGAAAGGGACAGATAGTGATAAAAGCTGAAGTTCATGCGGAAGAAAATCAAGGGATCGAAGTGCATGAACCGAAACAGATAGAAATAGAAGAACGTGTTCAGGAAGTAGAAACCAAATCACCTAAAAATAACGAACAGATACACATTCAACCTGAACAAGGCCAGTTTAGGGACCAGGCAGAAGAAATAGATGAAAGACCTGGGACTAGTCAGACAGGAAGGGAAATAGACACTGGCAAGACCAAAGTGCCACAACGAAGTGAAGGCAAAAGAGTGCACGAGGAAGGCCAAGTTTCCTCGACCACCGAAGGCCACAGAAGCAGGGATGCACCCCGATATGTTAAAAGACTGAGACTCCGAATAAAAACAGTTGAAGAAAAACTAAAAGACCGAAAAAGGGCTGAAAGTGAAAGGAAAGCAGCCCGAGGAAAGTCTCTCAGAAAAAGCGACAGAGTAAAGAAACAAAACAGGCTGTATAGAAGCCCTGAATGGACATACTTGGTGTTGGAAGAAATTGATGAACCCAACCACAGTGGCAAAAGTGACGAAGAATCCATTGCTGATCAGAGTTCTGACGAAGACCCTCCTTGAAGCAAACCCGAGTGAGCCTTTGGTGTAAAAAAGACAAAGAGGGGTTGCAAAAGCCACCTGTAATCTAAAAATGTCTGATTCAAGTGTCAATGGAAGATCCAGATTTAGTTGTTGCAAAACCTGCTGTAAAATATGCTTATGTAGTATAGCCATATTGATAGTGATATGGATAGGACTAACAGTCTTTATTCCTTTTATGATAAGTAAAGATCCTAACTTGTCCCCTACTGAACCTGAGACGCTAGACACTAACGTTGTACAGACTGAAGAAACACCACGAAGTTTAGAAAAACGTGACAATGCAGTTAGTCTGAGACACACACAACCTAAATTAGAAGCATCAGATGAGGGTGGACTACATTTTCACAAAATGAGAAACAAGACACATTTGAATGTTTTTGCTAACCTTTTAGTGCATTATGTAGAAGCTATGGAAATAGAAGATTGTTATGTCTGCATGAAGCTACCCACTTCAGTGGCTGAAGGCGTGACATACCACCATTTACCCCTAACCTATGGAATTTCCTGTAGTATATTAGCAAGCTTATTCTATAGAAGCACTTTACAGTACTATTATTCAAATGCTGACGTAATCTTTTCTGAACTTCCTATTAGAGGACACCTGAACCTTGTACATGTCAGAAGCGAGGTAACCCGGTATATGGGAGAATATTTCTTGACTATAGGTGACATAGACTTAAATGAAGCAAGACAAGCTAATCAGACCTGTTCCTTGCAAGAGCAGGAAAAGATGTTTATAAAAATGGCAGACAGAAGGAGGGAAAAGTTTCAGAAAAAGGCAAATGACGAAAAAGATAGAGTCCCTAAGTGGGCAGAACATATGGATAACACCTCGCAAGGCGAAGCTAATCCTGCTCTGTTGCTGGATTTTGAACGGAAAGGAAAACTTTGTCTTCATAGAGAAAGGACAGACTATTATAACTATGTATTCATCGGTTCCAGCGACTTAAAGTGAATATTTCCAAAACATATACTATGCCATGCACCAATAAGCTTAAGAGGGCTCCCTGCAATGTATCCCTGGACAAACAGAATATAGCCACTGTAGATAAGTTCTGCTACCTGGGTGTTCTGTTTGACAGGCGGTGCCATTGGAAACAGGCGATTGAAGCTTGGAAACTGGCTTTTATTCGCACTATAGGCGCTCTGCGCGCTTTTTCTAACAGAGTTGGTGGCAAACCAATCAAAGAGCTGACCCAGATATATCGGGCTAAGTGCGTGTCCACAGCCACCTACGGGGCGGGACTATGGGGCATCGAGAAGGATCAATCCCTGCAGGGCTGTGAGAATCAATTTATCAGCTATCTTCTGGGCGTACCAAAAACCACATCTTCATTTATGACGCATATCGAGACAGGAATTAAGCACCTGAGCGACATAATTAAGATGGCCCCTATTCTTTTATGGCACAAGGTATGGACTACAAGTGAAGCCAGTTTCAACAGGGACCTGTTAGAAGACTGCCTAGCCCTAGATGGGGTTGCAAATTTCAGATGGCTATCGTATGTAAGAATCTTACTTACCGAGATAGGTCACCCAGAATATTATGAAAACCCGAGATCTTTGGATGGTGTTTTAAGACCAGTTTTCAAAAAAACACTAACCACCCATCTGGAAACTTTGAGATGGAATTCTGAAAAGCACAAACAAACCATCTTAAACTTTCAGGAAATCACCCCCAACGAAGGCTTGCAAATGTACCTAAATGTTGATCCTAGTCCGTATCACAGAATGCTTCTGTCTCGTTTACGCCTTGGGACTTTTTACCGCATGGTAACTTTACCTGACATGAACAATTGGTCAACCACTAAGCTGTTCTGCACATGCGACAATATTGCAGTGCAATCTAATATGCATATAATGTTCTTTTGCACTTTTTATTCTAACCCCAGAAAACTTTACTTGAAACCTCTACTAAATCGCTGGGGTATAAGAAATTGCAGGCCAGCTTTCTCAAGACTGTTAAGATTTGAAGATGAGCATGTGATCTTTGCGGTATCTTGTTTTTTAAGAACTGTCATAAAGTTGCGGAAATCCATGTGGTAAAACATCCCTCTTGTGGGTTCCACCCCGCTCATTGTTGCAGATAGCAGATATTGCACTTTAACATGTATAGAATCTGATATTCTTTTATCTGCTCGACTATCACACTTGTTTTTAATTGTATGTGCACATGTAAGCATTTATTAATTGTGATTATGACTTGATGTATGTGTTGTGCTTTTATGATTTTATATGAAAATCGAATAAAGCTATATTTACCTTACCTATATATATAGATATATATATATATATATATATATATATATATATATATATAATATATGTATAGAAGCCAAACTCGTCCCAAAAGCTCCAACACTGCCAGATAGCACGCAGTCTCGAAAAGACGAAGAGAGGAACCCAGGAATGGTGCCAAACAAAGTGCGTATTTATTTAAGCTCAATTTTGCTCAGCATGCCCGCCATTACGTGTTTCGACAGTATCCACTGTCTTGATCACATGATGTGATCGCAAAGCCACAAGGGAATTTAGTTACAGCATCAGTGACACAAAAGGTGGACTAAAGTTAACCACCAATTCAAACACATAATGTTTTAGGGTTCAAAGAAACAAACAAGGGACTAAACAAATAATACATAGTCCTTTCTGGTCTTGAATACAACCCAAGTAGGTGAATAAATGAAGTATATACATTTGTGCAATATCACGCAAATAAATAAATATATACATTTAAATTCATGAATATATACATATAAATATGTAAATCATAAAAACATGGTGTTAATTTCATCTCTTCAAAGACTATGTCTCAAGACCCTTAATAAACATTTTGAAAATGTATCCCAAGTGGGAATTTCCACTAAAGTGTCAAGTGCTTCATGTAAACAAAATCTATTGTAAACATACACAATTTTGGCTGTTAATTCCCTAGATGTGGCAAAGAGCAGCCATCTTCGCAAAGTGCAAATAAGAATAATAAAAGTGCTAAGTGCAAGTAAATTATAACAAAATTTTGAAAAGGGAGGAGACCCCTCCCTTTGGAATTCAATTTGCTGACTGATGTTCATACACAGCTCTAACCTGAAATGCCAAGAATTCTGTGAGAATCCCTTTGTTTAACACTCGGTGGCACACAACTGCTATGGAATATGTCATGCATTCATGATAGGACGAATCAAAAAGTAATAAGGAATCAAGAATCATAAACAGGTGTACAAATCCTCACTGGCGTTAAGACCTCCAGGGGTACGGCTATTTAGTTCCAAATATATATCGAGTCTCAAGGACCCTCAATAAGCCATCCCTATTCCCCCCTCCTTTGAGGGGTAGAACGCAATCAATGACATAATAAGTGAGATGTTTAGGATCACTCTTATGAACAGCCTGAAAGTGGCGCGCCACCGGATAGGATTGCTCATTATTGGAGATTGCTCTTATGTGCTGCAGTATTCTCCTGTGAACCGGAAGCCGGGTGCTCCCTACATACCGGAGATCACAGGGGCACTGCAGCACATAAACAGCGAATTCTGTCTTGCAGGACAGCTGTTTGGTTATAAGTACAGGATCATCCTTGAATGGCGTATTGTATCGTGTTTTGTTACACCCATTCTTGCAGGCCTTGCAAATGGAACACTTCAAAAAGCCTTTTCTCAAATTCATAAAAGTTTTAGATATGGGGGTTCCAAATGGTTTTTAACCAGCCTGTCCGACATGGAGGTGGATTTTCTAAAGGAAAATTCTGGCCTTTTACTTACTGAGCCACCGATGACAGGGTCCCCTGTCACCAGGTTCCAATTGCGGCAGAAGATCCGCCGGATCTCCTTGTGCTGTTGGTTATATGTTACCACTACCCTAGAGCATTCTATGGAAGTTTCAGAAAGAATGGCTTCAGACTTTGGCTTATGTGCCAGAATCTGTGCTCTCGACATGTTATTCGTGCGCTCAATAGCCCTGGAGATTGTTTTCGCAGAGTATCCGCGTGCCAGGAAGCGCAATTTACTTTCCTCCATTGCTCTTGCACATTCTCTTTCATCACTACAGATTCTTTTGATACGAAGCATCTCCCCGAAGGGGATGCTCTGTATCAAGTGATGGGGATGTTGGCTAGCCGCGTGCAGGATAGTGTTACCTGCAGTCGGCTTTCTATATAACCTTGTGGCGAGTTTTCCTGCTTCAATGTATACCTCCATGTCTAGGAAGCATAACTGTGATTTACTTATAGTGGATGTAAATTCCAAGTTAAGGTCATTACAATTGAGTTTCTCTACAAATTCCTGAGCCTCCAGCATAGTACCCTGCCAAATAAGAAAGAGGTCGTCTATATATCTGAAATAGACTGGGACGTGACTCCTCATAATGGCCTGATGTTGTACCATGAGGACCTGCTCCTCCCACCAGCCCATGTGCAAGCACGCTAGGCTGGGAGAAAAGCAGGCCCCCATAGCTACCCCTCTGATCTGCTGATAATCTTGGTTGTTAAACAAAAAACAATTTTGTTCTAAACAGATCTTAATTATGGCAGTAAGCATGGAGTTATGAACAGAGAAATTAATTGCCCTCCTATTTAAAAAATAGTTAACTGCTCTAATACCGTCCATATGTCGTATAGACGTGTATAAAGACGTAACATCCAAACTCATAAGTATACAGTCCGCATTCCAATTAAAGTCACCCAACTTTCTGACAAAGTCAGATGAGTCCTGCACATAGGAATCCAAGTTTTTTACACAAAAAGCAGTTTATAATGTGATATTGTGGCATTCATACCGCATGCAGTAAGATGTGAGAATTAAAAGTTCTTATCAAAGACACAGCGTCGTCATCCTTACCACATTAGGCTTTGTGGCTATATATATATATATATATCTATATATAAAACAATTCGACTTAATGGCGGCAGCCACTTCCGGGTGAGAGGGTTCGCAAAACGGAAGAAAGCTGTTATCGATATGGGTAAATAAAGAACAACTTGCCTGAGAAAGTGGTTCGCTTCTCCTTCTTCGCCACCGTGGCTATAGTGGAAGTTGCGGGAGTCTTTACTTGATATATATATATATATATATATATGTATATATATATATATATATATATATATATACATTCTATAAATTCCAGGGCGGCTGCAGCAGCGGACCGTGACTGCACGGAGGACAGAGAACAGCATTGTCTTCTCCTTCCCTGCCCGTTTGACATTAGTAAATAGGGGACTGGAACGTCAGGGGGCCGGAGGGAGCACTCTGATCACTCACTCCCTGGAGATTGACTTTCTTTCTGCAGGGAAACTCTGCCATGCAACGCTATTCCATTAGGAGACACCGCAAGCATCACTTAAGTGTTTCCTCCCGTATCCCCACTGTGGCCTCTGCTTCTTCACAGATGGGAGGAGTTGCAGCTATATATATATATATATATGCAACATATCCGTGCCATATGCAACAAGGATGATAGTTACCCTGTGGCACGGCATTTTCAACAAAGTCATAACAGTGACCCTAAGCACCTGAAATATCACTTACCTGGCTGATGCTTTCTGGGGCCTGTAGTTCGGACGAACAGCAGGCAGTGTGCTTTTACCCTATTGGTGGGTGTGGCATCCTAAAACCAATGGGACAGTGGCAGGGACTACTTACAGGAGCAGCAAAGTCGCCAGAATAATCCTGAAGGCATCTGAGGAAGGCCGTTGTCAGGCCGAAATGCATTATGCCCAATTCAGTTAATTAAAGTGTTTCCTCCGGTATCCCCGCTGTGGCCTCTGCTTCTTCGCAGTTGGGAGGAGTTGAATCTATATTTTGTGCCGTTCCAGTTAACGCGCTAAAGAGGCCCTGTACCATCAAGAGGCCCGTGCCCATCTGGATCCTGTTTTGGCAGGCTTCTTTTGAGCAAGATATTGCTGCAGCCCGGAGACCGCCTCTGAACACCTATGAATTCCAGGACGGCTGCAGCAGCGGACCGTGACAGCATGGAGATGGAGAACATCATTGTCTTCTCCTTCCCTGCTCATTTGACATTGGTAAATAGGGGGCTGGAACGTCTGGGGCCGGGGGGAGCACTCTGATCACTCAGTCAGTGGAGATTGACTTTCTTTCTGCTGGGAAACTCTGCCAAGCAACGCTATTCCATTAGGAAACACCGCAAGCTGCACTTAAGTGTTTCCTCCCGTATCCCCGCTGTGGCCTCTGCTTCTTCACAGATGGGAGGAGTTGCATCTATATATATATATGCAACATATCCGTGCCATATGCAACAAGGATGATAGTTACCCTGTGGCATGGCATTTTCAACAAAGTCATAACAGTGACCCTAAGCACCTGAAATATTATGCAATAGATACCATCATGCCTCAGAAAAGAGGGGGAGATAGGGAATGCAAACTAAGAAGGTTGGAAACATCTTATATCCTTAGGTTTGATTCTAAACATCTGAATGGTCTTAATATTAGTGAAGACCTACATACCATCCTCTAACACATGTTAAGATTTATAGTTTAACTGATGCAATACTAGAATGAGATAATTACCAAGAAAGGACAGGCCATGGCACAAATGATATGGTTTTGGAGAAATGCATTCGGACATCTGTCTGTTCCACCAAATGAAAGCTTATGAATTTTATAGTGTAAATGTATTTAAGGATAGTGTAATTTTGTTGACATATTTATTAGGATTAGGGATATGCTTTTAGAATCCTTATATAGAAAGTATATATATTTTTGATACTTCTGATATTTATGATGGTTTTATCTAAGGATTGACCCCGGTAATTATATATATGTTAAACTGACTGTCCTGATTGCACTTTGCACTTTATATTCATATAATCCTTTGCACATAAGATACGTCGCTTAGCTGCCAAACTGAATAATGAAATGACTGTTATTTATTGCTTATTCACTTTATGGTATTGCACTATTATTATTATTTATTAGGCACTTGAATAAGTTTACTTTCAATTCATGGTGGTATACAATGGCACTATTAGCATTTATGCAATGAATTACTATTGTGCTATAAAATGTATAATTGGAAGGACCCATTATGGGATTAATGTGAAAAACTGAAATTACATTTTGTATGATGTTTTTTTAAATTACATAGCAATGGATGTGGAATCTAATTGGAAGATGTGCCCGAACAATAGTATTTCCACTATGTCTACGTATGGCCGCACTGCACAAGCACTTTAAATAGCGAATGGTGATGCCTTTGGGTTGTCATGTGATTAAGGGAGGGATCTCCCGAAACGCGTTATGGAGCGATGGCTAAATAAACAAATGCACGCAATTTACCGGGTCCACGCTTGTTTGTCCGTATGAGGAGTGGGAGTGAAAGCGAGGAGAAAAGGACATATATATATATATATATATATATATATATATATATATATATATATATATATGTCTATATATATATATATATATATATATATATATATATATATATATATATATATATATATATATATATATGCATTGGTGACCGCAAGGTTGGACTATGCGAACCTGCTATACCTGGGGGCACTGGGGAAGAGTTTTGGTCGCCTTCAAGTGCTGCAGAATGCGGCAGCACGTTTGATCCTCAGGTTGCCCAAAAGGGCGCCTTCGAGGGAGGCCTTGCAGAAGCTACATTGGCTCCCTGTGAGGAGCAGAGTTGAGTACAAGGCCCTCTGCACCTGCCATCGGATTTTGAATGGCAGGGCACCTCGACCACTGCAGAGCTTGATTGAATCCTATGAACATGCCCGAGCGCTAAGATCTGCGGGTGGGGGACTGCTGAGAATCCCCAAGGTGAAGAAAGCCCGCATGGGAGGCAGATCTTTTAGGTATTTAGCGGCAAACCATTGGAACAAACTCCCAGTGGATCTACGTTTAGAACCGGCAGAAACTAGGTTCCGAGCTAAATTAAAAACTTACCTCTATGTCAGATAACTGCCTGCCCTGCAGCTAAACTCCCTGTTTTCCGCCTCTCTCATCTTAGCGCGGGGACACGCCGGTGTGCGTAACTCAGCGCTCTACAAATGCCCCTATTATTATTATTATTATTATTATTATTATATATATATACAATTTAGGGTTTAGTGAGCGGGGAGGTTATAGGAGAGTAAGGGTATTTATAGAGTGTAGGGGTGGGTTAGGGCATTGTGTGGTAAGGGAGTTTTAGAGGTGTAGCAGTGTGTAAGGCTTGTAGGGTGTATAGGGTGGTAAGGTTGTTTACAGGGTTTACGAGTGGGTAAGGGCATAGGGTGGTTAGGGTAAGTTTGGCGTTTGTAATGGGGAGGGGCATGCAGTGGTAATAGTGTTCTCAGAGTTTAGAAGTGATTAGGAGAATAGAGTGGTGAAAGGCTTTTAGGGTTTTGGGGTAAGTGGGGCATAGAGTGATAAGGGCTTTATTGGGTTTTGGAGAGAGTGGGGGCATGGGTGATAAGGATGATATTAGGCTTTAGGTGTTGGCAAATGTATAGGATGTTATGTGTGTTTTTCAGGGTCATGGGGTGATTGGGGGCATAGGGTGGTAAGGGTGTTTTTAGGGCTTGGGGTGGGTAGGTGCATAGTGTGCTTTTATGGATTACGGTGGGGATGAATATAGGATGGTAAAGGTATTTGTAGGGTTTGAGTGGGTAATGACATAGGGTGCTAAAGGTGTTTTTAGGGTTTAGGTTAGTTAAGGATATGCCAAAACTGATATAAAAGTTTCAAACATTAAATGGCATCCAGAGAAGAAAAACTATACAAAACCAGGAATTGCTCATTAATAGCTATTTATTCCATGTAAATGAAAAAATGCAACATAAGGATTATTTCAATCAAAATGTTACAGACACATATAGAGCAAATTGGACACAGCCCTGTATTTGCATTTGTATGCAAGTTGGTTGCCTGTTTATGTACACTTGCATAGGCCTTGTTGGGTAAAGTGTAAAGCCAATGTTAAATGGTTCATTTAGAAAAGTCATGCCAGATTTCTTAGGTTATTGTGAAACATTATGACAAATCCAGTAGACATGATCTAGTTATTCTAAAAAGCAATTGGTAAAGACAATGGGTTTTTAGGGATATATTGCTATTACACTGTGCTTAGGCCTAAGGCATATATTTTGATACATTTAATTTCACAGATTACAATAGTAGGCAGGGTTTTGGAATTTTTGATCCCCTGAGCAAACTGCAGAGCTAGAAGGTATACATTTCAATACTCCTTGTTAGGTTCTCTTAGGAAAGACAGCATTTTGCTTTGCCAACTGTAAATTTGTATTAATTTCTACATGACTGTGTGTTGGATGGTTGCCTTGTGGAAATCTTACACTCAGTACAATGGGCTTGAGTTTGTATGGTGACAAGCCAATGATAAAGAGAGTGTGTTGGAAAGTGGGTTATTGGTAGGGGCAAATGTAATAAGGCCACTAACACATGATAGGACTCAGGGTAGGTCTTGGAAATATATTCCTATGCTCAACCCTTGGTAACGTGGGTGTGAGCAGACAGGCTTAACTTCAAAGACAGGTATGTAAAGCATTTAAAAACACCATATCAGTGAATAATTAAGACACAACACATAATACAAATCCAACACAAATTTATAACAATAGGAAACACTGTTATGTCTGAAATGACACCAAAACAACAAAAATCCAATCTAGGGAACCGGAGATACACATTTTCAAAGATTTAATCAAATATAGCACTTAGAAGATTATAGCACCACATTTTGATACCTGCTCGCGATAGACCGGGGCAAAGTCAAAGTTTCCGGCCAGCCGCGATGGAGCGCTGAGCGGCTACAGCTCGCGGCAGGTCCCGGTCTACCTTCACACTTTGAAACTTTTCTGGAGCTTTTCTCCTCGAGGCCCCTCAACGCTCCCAGCCAGTCCGGATTAGGTGAGGGTTCGCCGGCTTCACTTGTGACGAGGTCCCGGTCAACTCCTTGGAGCCGACTCAGAACATTTCTCAAGATCGCTTCAGCGGGGCAACCCAGAAATCCAAGCCAGCACACAATGGAAGGCAGGTGGCTTGTCTTTTGCGGTTACTCCTGGTCACCTTTTCTATGAGGGGACTTGAAAACGTTTCTGGAGCTTTTTCTAGCGGGGTCTCTTGATGCTCCTCATGTAGCTGGATCCAGTGAGGGTTCGCCGGCTTCAGATTTTCTCTAGTCCGGGTCAATCTCTGGAAGTTGGAGCGATGGAGCTTTTTGCGGGATGAACCTGGTTGGCTTGGCCGGCTCACGCTTGAAGGCTTGAAGGCAGGTGGCCTGGCTGGCCAGGTTGATTCGGTCCCTCTATGGAGCTTATTTCAAAGTTGGGCAAAAGGTCTACTTGAACTTCTTCCTGTAGTTCCTCAAGGGGTCCCAACATGTCTCAAACTCACACCAAGGGACTGGAAGCTCCAAAATGGCCTTTGAAAGTTGAGGACTTCAGTTCCCACAATCCACTGGTACAAAAACCTTACAAATCCACTGATGGTTCTCCAAGGTGTAGATTTAGTTGGTGATGTTCCAGATGAGCTCTTTTAATCTGTAGTTTTCAGGGCTGGAGTTTCATATGGTGCAGTCTTCAGAGGTCCGGCCTTAGAAATCTTTGCACAGCAAAACTTCTCAACAGGGCACTTCTTGCTTCAGTAAGCTTCAAGCATCAGATCTGGATGTGTAGTATTTCTCTTGCACATCCAGTGTTTTAGAACATTGGATGTGCATTGGAATACTCTGGTTGCCTAATAGCCTTGAGGTATTTGTTCACTTGGACCAACTGTGCTTAGCCTGGTGGAGCTTCTTTATGTGCTCCACGACCGTGGAACCTAATAAATACCTTTGAATCACCTTTGCCTCCTTCTCAGTTACTACAAAATGTATGGCAATGATTCATGGTTACACGGTCACATTTTTATTTTTAAACCTTGCATGCATATTTTTTTTCAAGCTTCAACATGACAAGATCCTGATCCTGCTCGATTTCTAGTTGACTTTACCTGGCTGATTAGCTGGAAGGAACAGATTCAAGACTCCTGTTGCTGTTTGTTTTAAATTTCAAGAAGAAGTTGTCGACTGAAAATTGGTCCGAGCCTGGTAGGATCTTTATTTACTTTCTTTATGGATGCTTTCTTCAATTATTTAACTTGGCTCAGCACAGCGTTTTATACTCTACATTTTAATTCTGATCATCCATTTCTACGAAAGACATTATTTGTTTTTCGTTTGCCTTTGCTGCATATACTTTAAAAACTCTGCGCATTGTGTTTATTTTGCGCTTACATTATTCAAGTTATTTTGTCGGCTGTCAAGTTCGGGCAGCAATTCTGTTTGTCGGCTGTCATTTTGTGCAGCGTTGCGTGTTTACCTTCCAGCGCACATCATAACTAACTTTGGCATCAAGTGCATCTTTTGAAATCTTGTATTTCTTACCTGCCTCTTCCATATTGGAACTCTTACGGCATCACTACAGCTTTGGAGCGGTGTCTCTCCCAGCGCGGATCTTTCTCTGCGTCACTGCCTGTCTTGTGTTCGTCTATACGTTCCTCATCATCGCGTATTATCACGCGCAACGTCATGTCTGCCATTGTTGGTTGTTACCTAGCAACACTAGTCAGTGTGCGTTTCAGCTCCATAATAGGCGTAGTGTTTACGTTCCACTTCCTGGAGAGAAGTCGGACATTACGGTGATATGCACACCATTGTTTTCTATAGTCATTATCCTCATTTTACCAGAACATCGTTATTCTGTGTATTCCACGGTGATATACACACCAGCTCAATGTTGAACTACCTTATCATATTAGAACATCATTTTATTTGAAAACCACATTTCTTGGAGAATTCTACGGTGATATACACACCTATTAAATTGCTTTCTCACGATTGCAGTACATCACAATTTTTGTGTATTCCACGGTGATATGCACACCAAAGTTACTTCTGCTTTCTATTTGAAAAAAAGAAATCGCATTTCTTTGTGTATTCTACGGTGATACACACACCAGTTAAATTGTTTTCTTGCACTTACACAATTGTTTTGTTCTATTGTGCTTATCGTTCGGTGATGCGCACACCTGAAATATATTTATATATTTTTCATTTTGTTGAATTATATATTTTTTCTTCCTTATTCAATCCTTAGCATCATTTTTTTTATCCTCTTTGGTGTCACCTTCAACATGCAATCCGTGAACCCTCCTCCTTCTTTCTTAGAATCACCAGGTGATCCACCTGTTTTATGGGAAAAATAGTTTGATGCTTTTGAGACATATTTGGGAGTCATTAGAGCAACACGTTTTTCTGCTGAGAGAAAGAAATTTTTGTTATTACATTCCTTGGGGTTCGAGGGTAGATCACTTTTCAAACATTTTCCTGATCTCACTGTGAAGAAAGTGACGGCTTAGATGAGGTTCTCATAACTGTTTTTAAACAAAAAAAAGGTTCGACAAACAACCAAGTATAATTGTATTAAGACACAAGTTCTTCAAACGAAAACAAAATGAAGATGAAGACGTCGACACTTAAGTTTCTTCCTTAAGACTTCTAGCAGCTGTCTGTACATTTGAACATTTTACTGAACAACTTATAAGGGATCAATTTGTGTGTAAGTGCAGAGAGAAAAGCATTAGACAAAAACTTTTAACATTAATTGATCCCACTCTCGATGAGACTTTGAGAATTGCTAAGAGCATAGGAACATCTATTTTTTCTCTAAAGGAACTATAAGAGAAAAGTCTAGAAAATTCTAATGATTGTGTTAATGTTGTAAAAAGTAGTAAACTTGCTCATAAAACTAAGAATGTAGCCTCTAAGAATACTATTAAGCCTTACAGACCTGATGTAATCAATCCCAACCAGTGCATTAGATGTGGGAATCCTCCGCATGGCAAAAACGGATAATGTCCTGCTATTTCTGTTACTTGCACTTTCTGCAAGAAAGTGGGGCATTTCGCAAAGGTTTTTCTCCAAAATAATTTAGTAAAAAAACAGTGGCATGTGTTGTTGAGTCTGACTATGAAAGTGATTCCGAAACTATATCTGTTATAAGGGATCAAGAGCAAATCATGATTGGATCTTCAAGTATACCAATTGAAGGAGATCCTTCAGAGTGTAGAGATCCTATCGTGGATATTGGTGTTGGAGATAAAACTCTTCCCTTATTGGTTGATTCTGGTTCACGCATCACCATGATTACTAATAAACGTTTTGAGGAAACATGGGGTGATTCCATCTTTCTGTCTCCTCCAGATCGCTCCCCAGTTTCTTACGAAGGAAGAAAGATTGAGCTTTCATTTTTTAGGACAAATTTTATTTTAAAGGGAGATGCATTAAGGGTAAAGTTTATGTTGCGGTAAAGGGGTTAAACATCCTGGGGTGGTTTCACCAGGGATTGTTTGGCATGATTCTAAGGCCGGGACCACTTGAACAAGTCCTAGTTGTGGAATGCAGTGATGATCACGAGCAAAAGTGGAAGTCCAGATATCCTTCAGTCTTCAGTGAGAGTTTAGGTAAAGTTAAAGTTTTTAAGCATAAAATTGTTGTTAAACAGGGTGCCACACATGGTAACCACAAACTCAGTGGAGTGCCTTTTATTGTTAGGTCTGATTTGGAGAAGTAATTAAAAGAATTGTGTGCTAAAGGGGTTATTGAACCTGCAGAATCTTCCCTGTGGCTTTCACCTTTAGTCGTTGCCCGAAAATAAAAATGGCCAACTTAGAGTTTGTATGGATTTGAGGTCCCTCAACAAAGAGATTTGGCTTGATTCCCACCCTTTGTCCAAAACTACTGACCTTTTTGCAGCTACTAAAGGAGTGAGGTTTTTTCTAAACTTGATCTAGCTAGTGCCTATCATCAAGTTGAGCTTCATCATGAGTCTAAACATCTTACTGCTTTTGAATCTCCGTTGGGCACTTTCCAATATTGCAGGATGCCTTTTGGGCTAGCCTCAGCAGCTTCAGTGTTCCAAAGAATTATGAACAATATCTTGCAGGATGTGGACTCCGTCTTGGTGTTTCAAGATGATGTTCTTGTTTTTGGGAAGGATGATGTCAGCCATGATGCAGTTTTAGATAAGGTTTTGTCTCTATTCAAGGAACATGGTGTTGTACTTAAACCTGAAAAGTGTGAGTTTTCACGCGATAAATTCGAATATTTAGGTCATGTTGTTTCGCAAGAAGGAATTAGTCCTAAACCTTGATTGTTAGTAGCCATGCTCCTGCTCCCATTGATATGTCTGGCCTAAAGTCCTTATTGGGATTGTGTGAATATTATTCTAAATTTGTACCTGATTTCGCAACCATTGTTCGTCCCATCAGTTCCTTGTTAAAGAAAGGTGTACGTTTTGCATGGGACCAAGAGTGTGTGGATGCTTTCAATTGTGTCAAAATTGCTTTAAGTAATTGAAAAGGTCTCTAACCGTTTGATACTGCTCATGAATGTTTTATCACTGTTGATGCCATTCAGGTAGGTTTGGGAGCTATGCTGACACCGATGGTCTCAGGTATTGAACAAACAATTGGGTTTGCTTCTCGTGTACTGAGAGGTGCTGAACATCAATACTCCGCAATAGAAAAGGAGCTTCTTGCTTGTTCTTGAGCTATTGAAAAGTTTCGCCCATATGTGTGGGGTAAACATTTCACTTTGCTTACTTATCATAAACCTCTTGTAAGCATTTTAGGTGATGGTATGAGTAAGTGTTCTACCTCTCGTATACTCAGAATGGTGACTAGGTTCTTACAATTCCAGTTTGATGTCAGGCACATATCTGGAGGAAAAAATTCAAGGGCAGATTATCTATCTAGGTTTCCTATTTCTGAAAACGAGCAGGAGGATACCCAATTTGATGTTCGTATTGATGAAGATTGTGAAGAGTGCTTTGTGGCTGCTTTAGAGATTCCTCATCACAGAGTAGGTTCTGAGGAGGAATGGAGATCTGCATTCAAGTCAGATAGTGTTCTACAAGATGTCCACGTGAGAGGTTCTGTCTCCTTTGTTACAGCCTTTTTGCAAAATCAGTCAAGAATTGTCCCTTGAAGATGGTCTTTTGTTTAGGGGTGAAAAGCTTGTGCCACCTTCTTCTCTCAGATCTGGTATTTTGAAACTTGTTCATGAAGGACATCTTGGGTCCACTCTCACCAAGTGGCGCCTTCGAGACTCTTTCTGGTGGCCGTCTATGGATGGTGAAGTGGAAAGCATGATTAAGGAATGTGGTGTGTGTTGTTCTTCAGACAAATCTATCAAAATTTCAACTCCTCCTTTAAAACCTATTGAGTGTTGTGATAAACCTTGGATGAAGGTTGGCATTGATATTCAAGGGCCATATGATGTACTTTGTGGTCCCTACAAATATATCCTGGTTTTGGCTGACTATGCATCCAAATGGCCGGAGTTTAATTTAGTAAGAGATGTAAATACTAAAACTGTTGTGGAGTTTGTTTATGAAAATTTTTTGAGATAAGTTTGTCCTGAAATTATTGTTTCTGACAATGGGAAACAATTTATTAGCAGTGAGTTTCAAAATTTCCTTCAATCTATAGCTGTCAAACATCTCAAAGTTCTCTTTATCATCCTCAGACAAATGGCCTTGTGGAGAGGATGAACTGTGTGATTGGTGATTGCGTGAAGTTGGCAAAGTTTGGTGGTCATGATGTTAAACGTTCTCTGGAAGATATGTTATGGTTTTACAGAACTACTCCACAATCGGTTACAAAGGTTTCTCCTTTTGTTCTTATGAGGGGAAGGAATATTAATACTGCTTTTAAACCTGGGTGGATGAGCAATCTGCAAACATCTAACACAAATGTTGACGTTCTGATGTTTCAGGTCAAAGAAAATGTATATATTTCGGAAGAAAAACAAAAGGCTTGGTTTGATGCGAAAAAGGGTGTCAAGATGTCTTTACTCAATGTAGGTGATTTTGTGAAAATTAAATCTCCTGTACATACGAAAAAAGGGATTAGTAGATTCAGTAAACCGCAACGTGTTGTTAAGATCTATGGCAATGCTGTACAAGTAAAAGGAGGTTTTTGGTGGAATTTAAATAAAGTTTGCAAAGTTTTGAATGGTTCTTTTACAAGATCCTATTAACAGAAAATGAGTAATGTTTCAAAACGTTTGTGTTGTTCTCCTAAACCATCTTCTAGTCATGATTCTCCAAGTATTCCTGTTGTTAGGAAAGTTCAAGAAAATGTTCTTTTCCTATTCGTTTTAGATGAAATTGTGTTCATTTTGATGAATACCTATATTGTTGTATATATTCTTGTTTTTTTTAATTAGCTCTTGTAATAATAATAATTTTTTTAGGAAGAAGAGAAGATATGTTGTATTTCTCTTACACATCCAGTGTTTTAGAACATTGGATGTGCATTGGAATACTCTGGTTGCCTAGTAGCCTTGAGGTATTTGTTCACTTGGACCAACTGTGCTGAGCCTGGTGGAGCTTCTTTATATGCTCCACAACCGTGTAACCTAATAAATACATTTGAATCACCTTTGCCTCCTTCTCAGTTACTACATACTGATTCCAAATTATCTGGGTCAGGCAGGGGGTCACTTTTGACCAACGGGAGCAGGGTAAGTCCTAACAAATATGACCACATCCTGTAGAGTGTGGCATTATTTTGTGCCAGAGTGCATCAAATTGTCCAAATCCATATTGGCTGATTTTCCAACAAGGAGGTAAGAGCTGGCTAAATACACCCCATAGGATGGCTAATTTACTTCGACTCTCCCCCCTGCATCTGCTCATACCTTCCTTAATCCTACCATCTGCCTAAGGTGGGAAGTTCAGAGCTGTAAATTACAATGGTCCCTACTCTTCCCCTTAAGAAGTATAGTTGCAGGGCTGATTTAGCCAATCATGGGCTTGTTTTTCTCCTGGAGCCAAGCTGGCTAAAGGGACTAAGGAACGGGGCAGGCCTGGTGGTAGGTTTATCTGCTTGTGACAAGGTTGGCCTTTTTTAAATGTAACTAGTCCTTGGTCAGAGCAGCTCCCACGCCTTCCTAGCAAGGGAAGGACAGCACCACCCGACACCCAAGCCCTTACACCTCTGTCTGGGATGTGAATCTCGCCATAGGGGAGTAATTGATCTTCCATTGGGACAGGCAGGAAAATGGTAACTTTTTAAAGTACTTTGTCAATTATTAAACACAATTTGATTTTACTATTAAATACTATTTTGGATAGCTATAACAATGAGTCCTTGTATTATTTCTCTAGCTGCTACATATCCAAATTTAACATTTAATAAATGTAACAATGCAATCCAATGTTTCTCTATATATGCACCTTAAGTGCCATGCAACCTGTCCTATTGCTTAGGATCTAACCTAGGTGTGAGTTATAAGTATTAGAAAGGAAGGTTTAGGCCTGCAAAAGGGTTTGCTTTGCTAAGTAGATCGCAATGGAAGTTTAAGTGCACATCCAGGCTGCAGTGGCAGTCCTGTAGTACTGTTTTGCAGTGCTACTTTAATGGATGGCACAATGAGTGGAATGGCACACAAGTAGTATTTAATTTACAGGCCCTCTGTGCATGTGAAACCATCTACTAGGGACTTACAAGTAAGTTAAAGGTGACAATTAGGGTATGCTCCTTCTAACATGTTTAGAGAGGCAAACACAAGCATTTAACCACTGGTTAACAGGATTAAAGTGTGCTGAGTCCTGTGGCCAGCAAAAGTAGTTTCAGCAAAAGAAGGCAAATATCTGGGGTAATACCACAAAATATAGTTATTTCCAACAATGTCAATAGGTTTTTAAGGGTGAATTGCCATTACACTGTGCTAAAGCCTGTCAGCTGATGTTTTTTTTTGCACTATGGTAATCCTTATTATGCTCAATTAATACAGAGTTGTATATTGTTTCATAACTCTGTTCTGTATATATTTGCGATTATATCATGGTATACCTTATGGCTGCACTGTAGGAAGGTTTATGAACCAATAGAGTAAGTCTGAGTTGATTATGGTGGCAAGCCATTGATAAAGTATATAGTCCTGATTGGTAATAATGAAAAGGCATGATAAAGACAGGAGGTATTACATTCATTGTGAAAAGTATATATTAGACTCAATATGCACTTAAGTGAATATTGTTTTTACTCTGTATTAAAGTCTATAGATAAGCATTTTGTTACAAGGAATCTCACAGATAATCATTGTAGACAACGTTTTTGCTTCTGGTTACCCCCATTGAAAAACCATGGATATAGCAGCTGTGTAGTCAGAATCCTTGTTAGGCCCTCTTAGGAGAGACTATATTTTGCTTTTCCAGCTGTAACTTTGTATACTATGTAATTTTGTGACTGCATGTGTATGCTCAGTACATTATGATAGTAAGCAAGCAAAAATAGCCGTAGGCATGATTCGTTTATGAGGGAAAAATATTTCTGTTAACATACGTCTGATCTATTCAGACTCATGGCAACAAGCAGTAGGCCTGGCATATTGACTGAGAAAGCATATGTTTAAAGTAATACGCACTTAAGGACAGATTGCTATTTCTCTGAATTAAAGCCAACAGAGATGTATTTCTTACACAAAATGCAGCAAACTATCTTCGTAGGAAAATATTTTGGTGTTGGATACTGCCTAACAAACCAAGGGGGAGAATATTTGCAGTGTAACCGTTCGTGCCAGAATCTCTTTTTAACCATTCATCCAGGATCTTGTAATCAACAAATCATTTAAAAACGACATACATCCATTTATAGAAATATATATTTACATACACCTACATAGAGGGCGTTGTGTCTGTTATGCTCTGCCATTGGTTTGTCTGAGTATCATTTACACTCTGCTTCCATCAGTGACAGTAAATTGCATGGTGAAATTGTTCAGTCCACATCAGTCATTGGATCTCTTGCCCTGCGAATGACAGCATTACATGTGTACATCCATCTGAAAATCAGTATGCATCAATGTCAGGGCTAGTTGGCCTGTCATTTAGTGTCAAATTTTCTCCTTTTATAGATTCCCTTTATTTCTTTGATGCTCTTCTTTTTATTTTAATGCTTCTTAAGAGAATACCCCAGCCCTACAGGCAGTGTTAACGGGTCGCATGCTTGCCACTAATTTCATCTGCAGTGCACCACATCTGACAAGGCCACTTCCTCAAAATCGGAAGACCGTTATGGAAAGTGGTTGTTCCTAGTGTACCATTATTTTATCATTCCAAGACACATTGGTTCTAAATGTGACTCTGATGCTTGAACTTTAAAACACAAATAACTATTTACACTACTGTTGCAAGATGGACACCCGCTGCTATGTTTTGTTTTAGTGTTGCAAACATATGTCCGTCGTATTTAGACTGCAGAATGCTTTCATTTTTCTACTTACATTCTTAAATTTATCATGCATACCTTGTAGGGTTTGTGTGTTTTATTTCAGTTGTGTTAAAAGTTGAACACAAGAATCAGTCAGTGGCTGGATAAAAGGATGCATGAGTGTGAATATGAGTGGCAATATGAGTGGCAGGGGTAATTTAAGATGCCTTATTGGGTGCCTAAACCTATCAATGCCACAAAAGGCATTCAATTATTAAATCAGGAGCCAGACCTATTGGCATTGCCAATGCTTGTCCTTGGATATTTGCAAGCATTTTTGGCATTTATCCTAATTATGAAATACCATTATGTTCCAATTTCTATAATAATCACATAACAAACAAAAACATTGTTTCAACCTCCTTGTGAGCATTTATATATGCAAATGCAAAATATTTTATTAGTGACAAAAATCATATTTTATTGCACAAGGTGATTGATACTTAACTGTGTGACTCGCTGTGAAAGACTAGCTACTATAGGTTGCTTGTGTTCTAAACAATTGGGATGGTGTACTTGCACCAATAAGTAGCACTAATCTAGACTGTGCTGCTCATAAAGATAATGCAAGCCCCTCATAAGAATGTAGCCAGTGCAAGAACACTCATAGAGAATGGGGGCTTGTTGTTCTGGAAATGATAGGGCTTATTTACAAGCCCATTGCACCGCTGGTGCACCACAATTTCTGGCGCACCGACAACGCAGTGCGCCTGTTCATATTTACAAGACTGCATAAAGCCACCCTGCGTGGCTTTTCATGGCCTTGTAGATATGGCCCCCTCTCACGCATTCAATGGGTGTTGCTGTGAATATTCCCATGCAACATCCATGGAGCCTGACGCATTCCCTGATTTACAAGGTTTTGTAAATTTAGAAAAGCATCAGATTCCTATGTCTCCCCAGGGTAGGCGTAAGGGAGGCACAATGAGGAGAAATACCTTTCTTGTCTTTTCGTCTCATTTTTTCTTTTTCTATGTATGCCACATTCTGAGCACACACAGAAAGAGGAAAACACTTCTCGTTTTTTTTTGTGCCGGAACGCAGACACAGGGCAGCTCATTGTGCACATGCGCTGGAGAAAAGGACAAGAATGAGCTGTATCTTGTTTATACGGCACATTCCTGCCCTTTTCTTTTGACACAAGGCAGCACAGCAGGAATGCTTGCTGCGCCGCAGTGCATCCGAATATTTTAAATGAGGCCCAATGTTTCTTGCGTTGAAGCATTATTGTAGTGCAGCCACATGAGCTTCAATTATTCCGGGTTAGAAAATCGTGCACTGTGTTTGTAACTCTTCCAAAGACAGGATACCAGTTACAGATGATCAACATTGCTAGCTGGGAAGCAGCCTGGGAAAAGCTGTGTTTAACTCTGCCCAATAGTGATAAAACTTCATTAGGGTTGGCAACGCAGTGTGGATCTGACTTTCATTCCATCTTACTAGGATAATAAATTAGCCAATATTCTTTGATGAGGTCAGGTTAAACACACAGGCAACTGAATGCACCATTGTCAATCAACATTTGAGAAACATTGCTTCTAAATCCAGTGGTGCAAAAGAAGTTTTTTTTGGTAAGAGGCCAGGTGTTGACCTTTAAGTTTGTAAACATTGATACAATGTGCATTACAAGTATTATCATATGCTCAAACAACAATGTCTAGTCTTTGTTATTTTGTAACTGTTATGTGCCGCAGTACTGTGGGATTAAGATCTTAAAAAACGTTCCAAACTTTTTTTAAACCTGTGGGAAAACTGTGGTTACATGTTAGACCTGTAAGCCTTAGTATGGTCTTCCCCTAAACTTTTCACTTCATTCACTTACCTTGTTTCTTCTGGCCTTAGGACTCTGAGCAATGCTAACCAGTATTAAAGTGCTTTTGTTCTCTCCTCTAAACATGATACTATTGGCTTATACCCAATTGGCATATTTCATTTACTTATACATCCCTAGTAAAGTGGTAATTTATGTACCCAGGGCCTGTAAATTAAATGCTACTAATGGGTCTGCAGTGCTAAATTGTGCCACCCACTTAAATAGCCCTTTAAACATGTCTCATTGCAGCCTGTGCCATTTCGATCAGGCAAAATAAACCCTTTGCCAGGCTCAAAGCTTCCTTTTTAATACATGTTGAACACCCCCAGGGTAAGCCATCGACAGTCCAGAGGGCAGGGTGCAATGTATTTAAATATGTGGAAAGGTACTTTTACATTTTCTATGCCCTGATACTAAAGAAATCGTACATTGGTTCTTCACTGCTGCAAGTCATATCTCTCCCATAGGATACCATTGGAGTTGCCTTATTACAATTTATAAGTGTACCTTACAAATGGGAAGAGATAATCAGATCATGTTTGGTGACTCTGGAACTAGAATTTAACATTCTAACTTATGGGGAAGTCATATTTTGAATTATAATTCTGAAAATGCCAGTTTTAGAAAGTTGGCATTTTTCTGCCTTAACAATTTAGCATGTGTAGTCTGTACTTGGGTCACATGATTAAATGTAGTTGATAGCTGAGCTTTGTGTATTCCTTCTAGAGAGCCACAGACAATAGGTGGCTTAGGTGTGCCTGCAAGGGCCATCTCTGACGGGATGGGAGGGAGGAGCTGTTCACAGACCCACTTACACCTAAATAGGCTGTGTCCTGCCCCCACACAAAGGGCTGCACATCTCCTACAGTTACTCTGGAGCCAGAACAAGTAAGGCAAGAAGCCTGGGGACTTAACAGTGACACCTCTAGAAGCCTCTCCCTCACTTTAAAGGCATAACTGGGTAAAAATGCTGGACCTCATACACCAACTCTTCAGTACACCCTTTTGGACTGCTGCTCTGTATGAACCTCTGCCATGATGTGCTAATCTGCTGCCTGTTGTCCTCTTGCCTGGGGAAGAAGATTTGAATTTGCAACTTCATGGTGAACCCAGGACCCCATAGTTAATCTAAGGGCTAGTATGCTGGCCTCCTGATCTGAGCTTCTGGGACAGAAAAAGGCTCCCCAACCAGCTCCTGGATCCAGCTGCAGCTAGTTTCTCAACCTCAAGTGGTGCCCCTCAGGTCCTGGATCCTTTGTGTGGGTCCTGGCTCTTAAATCAAGAGCCACACTCCGACCGTGAATGAGCCTGTTCCCACGGAGACCAGGCTGCTAGCGCCAAAATCAAGCCCGAGTTGTTACCAGCCCTCTCTTTGAACAGCAGCCTCAACAGCCCATGGGGAACAACCAGCATGAAGCTCCTGCCTGCACATTCCCTATGCCTAGCCTACTCTTCCCACCACTCTGAGAAATGCCTGCAATGCTCTCTTAGCTCCCCCCAACACTCTCCAACACAAATGGACCTCCGTGCCACAAAGCTTGGGAAAAATTAACCTTTCGCATGACTAATCTTGGACAATATCCGACTCGTGTTTCACTGTTGTAGGCCTGAACGTTTAACTTTGACATACTACGATGGTGCTTTCCCACATCACTGCGCACATTGAAGGAAATATATGCTTTCCCATCACAGTAACAAATGGAATGCTTAAAAAAATACAGCATTTATATCTGTTCAAAATATCCCTGGCATAAAACAACATTACCTCCTCATGTATGGGAACATAGCCCTAGCCTCAAGTAAGGAACAGGCCATGTTCAACAGTTGATCTTCAAGGTGTTCGTAGAATCCCCTCAAACTTTTCAATAAAATGCAGTCTACCCTCTCCCTGCCTACAAAGCCCGACTCCCCCACTGCTACATTTTGCCAAGGGAATACTATCAATGCTTCACTTCCTACCTCTATATATTTCAGGAATTTCTTTAAAATCTGTATTTTCTCTTAAAGCTCTAGTTTCAGTGCCCCAGTGTTCATTAGTCAGATGAGAGCCCTAATCCTCCATTTTGATTTATACAGCTTTAGAATGGGGACACATAAGTTGGAACATATCCCTGGAAAAAAAGGGAAGGGGAGAGAAACAAACTCCGGACTGGAGTAAATTCCTTCCGGAGGAGCACATCTGAGTCAGCTTAACAGAAGCCTTGTTTAGCTGCTGTTGGATCACCTAAGGACAGCACAGTAGCAGTCATTTCATACAGTATAGATGAGTCACATGCATTGTTTACTGCCTCCAAAAGAATTTATGAAGAACCCCATACACTATCAGGAACAATTCCCCTCTTCTCCAGTAAAGTTGAAGTCCAAACATACTTAGCAGAATGCCAACACAATATAGAGGGGAAATTATACCTGCAGATAAATTTAGGGAGGGAACCCAAACTGAGGAAAGAAGGACATTAATAATGGTGTGGGTACAGAGAATGTGTGAACTTCAATACGAAGTGGGCAGAAGGAGCAACAGAAAACAGTTGCCAGGCAAAGTGAAGTTCCCACACTGTATTTCTGTACTGACTACCTCTAATACCCAGAAATGAAAGCTGGTAAAGTTCCTGGGAACCACTAGAATGCTGTCGCCCTCTCCAGTGTATCTTCCATGTCCTGTCTGCCGGACTTGACATTATAGTTTTCTACAGTGAAACAAAGGACCCTACAAAATACTTTAATATACCTGGGGAAAGCGCAACATGTGTAAATGGGTTTTGCCTAAGCACACCCTGCCAATGACATGAATCCTAGTAGGTTTTCCTGCACACCTAAGAAGGGTGTACATCAATTCTCTGAAGTATGTCATTATGTAATAGTCACATCACCGGTGCCAAATATGACACAACACACAAGGGTTGGCTAATAACTGATTAAATTTGGTCTCAGTCTGATCCTATTATTACATAAACCTATTCTATTCTCCCTACTACTATTCCAGTCTATTTCTAATTCTGACGCAACGCATTATATCCACTACTTACACGAGACCATACAATTAACTTACTCTTTATTGCTGTTAGATCAGTGTGGCTTGAATATGCGTGTATGGTTCTCCACCCATTTTTATCTCACATACATCATTTTGTAAATTCTGACCACATGTGACCATATGTTTGTTTCATAGGGAAAACTGGGCCTAAATTAGCCTTGAAGCAACATCTTTATAAACGGTAAATGGATAAGTAAACAATGGTCATGGATAAGCGTGATCAGCTTTGAATATATCTGACTAATTGTGCACCCTTCTTTAGAGCGGACCACGTCCACAATATCATTATTGTTAAAACCCATTAAACCCCCTTTCTTTTGGGTTAGATAGCGCCGGACTGCAAATACTTGAAAAAAGCTCAGGTATGTATCCCACATCTAGTTTGTATATCACTAAATGCTAGCACATCCGATGCATCTAAAAGATCTCCTATTGAGCAAATTCCTGCTTCCTCCCTTCCAGACATGATGTTATCTCGGAAGATCTCTGGCAAAGTTGGATTTTTAAAAAGTTGTGTATAGTAGTGCAGCCAACCAAGGCCAACTTTTTGTTTAAGAGATATCCAAATCTTAACCCCTTCTGTGCTTTGGATTGCCCCCGGCCATCCAACGTCACGGTGGGCGTATGCTGACGACCCCCGCACAGTGCGAAAATTCATGCAGCGCGGAAGGGGTTAAAAGCTGCATGCAGGGTTTTGAACCTGACTTTTTTGTAATAGCTTGGCTCTCTATAGTTCAAGAAACAGTCCTGTGCAACCTCGCCTTTTAGTAATTTCTCCACATCCCCTCATCCGAGTTGATTCCTCTGCTCTTCTGTTTTCCATCCCAACAACACACGCATATATTGAAGGGTGGTCGCCCAGTAGTATAGTCTTAAATCGGGGACCCCCCAGCCTCCCTTCTCCCTTGTTAAGAAGTTGAGTGCCCTTCTGGTCCTACCATGCAACCAGATAAACCTACTAAACATACTTTCCATTTCTTTGAACCAGAACTTTCCGAACTCAAGGGGTATAGCCCTGAAGAAATATAGTATCTTGGGAAGAAACAACATCTTTGTTATATTGCATCTACCTACAATAGTGAGGGGAAGAATATGCCACCTGTCATAATTTTTCTTCTTTTGCCTTATTAGTGGAGCTATGTTAGCCTCCACTAAGCACCCCAATTACGACATGATTTGTACCCCAGATATGTAGCCATGTTTGTGACCATTGTACCCTCAAAGACAGGCACACTATTGACAATGATTTGGATTTTCTGCTGGTTGACTTTATACCCTGAGACCTGCCCAAATGCTGCTGTTTCGTTACCTATTTCAATAACTGGAGTCTGGGGGTCAGGTGTGACAACTGCCAAGTTATCCACGTAAGCAAGGATTTTGTCTCCAGCTCCTGAAATTTCATTGGTATGATTGTATGGTTTCCTTCAATTCTTCTTATCAGAGGGTGAATGTATATAGCGAAGAGTAAGGGAGAGCAGGGACACCCCTGTCTGGTTCCCATCGAAATCGTTATTGGTTACGGACACTCCCCGTTTACTCTGACTCGAACCACCTGACTCTTGTATAGACCCATGATTGCATTATTAAATCCGTCTCCTAGCCCATGTCATTCAAGGGAGCCCCACAGGTAGTCCCAGGAGACCCTATCAATCGCCTTCTCGGCATCCAGTAGGATGAGTGCCATACAGTCTCCTGAGACTGCTGCTGCATCGAAGAGTGTTATTACCCAGCAAACCTGTTCAGTAGTTCCTCTTCTGGGTATAAACCTGTGCTGGCGTGGATTAATTACATTGCTGATGATAGAGCTTGATCGGGTAGCAAATATTTTTTACAAGATTTTGGAGTCTCTATTCATTAGAGTGATAGGTCTATATGAACCAGGTTTGCGCAGGGGTTTACCTTTTTTAACAAAAATAACTATTACCGCCTGTACCCAGGACTCTGTTATTGAATTCCCACCTTGTGCTTGCCTGAGGGTTTCTATCATGTCCCGTTTTAGTAGATGATAAAAGATTTTATACAACTCTAAAGGGATCTGATCCGGCCCCACAGCCTTACCCGATGGGAGGCTCATCAGGAAACTATATATTTCTTCCTCTGTTAAGATCATATCCGTGAGGTCTATATCTTGAGTGGCAGATTGCTCTATCTGAATATCATACAGATTGTCACTAAACGAGTGGTGGGACAGCTTAAGTTCCTCCAGATACACTTCACTGTAATATTTATGAAATACTTCTTGTATACCAGTAGCTTCTTTGATTACATTCCTGTCTTTATCCAGTATTTCATCTATCTCCCCATCACCCTTTGATGTCCCGTCTGAACTGCCAGCATGTATCCGACTTGCTTGTTGAGTTCATAGCACTCCTCACACCATGTAAGATATTTTTCAGCTCCCTTAGTCAAAGAGATTTCAACAAACTCAGCTTTTGTCACTGCAATTTGAGGCGTCTTTAGTGGTGCACCTTGTGGTATTTCTCTAATCAGCTCTACTTCTAAAGCAGCCATTGCTTCATATAGTGTGTTAACTCGCTCTGTTTCATTTTTCCTCCTTCTGGCCCTGTAGCTAAGTGTCTCGCCTCTGACCCTAACCTTGAAAACGCCCCAGACCACCCAACTAATGGCACTATCCCTATTTATTTAAAAACAAAACCTCAATCCAGGTATTCATATGTGCAATATAATCTGGGTCTTTTAGCAAACCTCTCTCAAATGTCCAAGGTGTTTTTTTCCTCTCTGCCCCCCTAAGATTAACGGTTAATACTAGAGGATTGTGGTCTGAGAACACTCTCACTTTCTATATCACAATCTATGGCCAAATGAGAGAAGGTAAAAGAATAATCAAGTCGTGCTACAAGTTTGGACGGTGCAGAGTAGTACGTGCTTCCATGATCCAGAGCTTTGGTCAAAGCCCAGATGTCTGTCAGACCATTGTCTTGGATCAGCGATAGAAAAGCCCTGCAAACCTTATTTTTACGGCCTGTATATATGCTGGTGCCCCCTCCCATCTACTGCTCAGACCATTAATATTAATTCTCCTAATAATATTACTAGTGTTCCTCGTGAAGCCAGCTCTGAGTTCACCTCCAGCAAGACCTCTGGGTCATCACCCATAGATCCATACACTGAGCAGAGTGTGAAACTAGATTCACAGCAACAGCCTTCTACCATCACCCATTGTCCAACTTTTTTGGTCTGACAATTTCTCCATTTTACATCACATCGCCCCCTGCATGTATTCATGACTAAATGATACCCTAGCTGCTCCATTAGTTTAGCCCTGGAACCCTCAATGTGTGTCTCTTGTAAACACAGAATGTCAGCCCTTATCCTTTTCAATTCTATTGCAATCCTTTGCCTTTTATTTGAATCGTTCAAACCACATACATTAATTGATGCTATTCTTATTTTCATCATGTGATATTCGAACAAACATTCCCTGATTTTGTATTTCCCAGAGTTGCCATTAATTCCTTTTACTTCATACCTATGCCGTTTACACTTAGATTGTATCCCCTGCTTTTCTCATGATCCCCGTGAACCGATTTTTCCCTCCTATCCGTTTTTATATATCATTCTATGAAAATTCTACCTTAATGTTTTTTCATTGATTGTGATTTTATAAAGCACAGACATGGCCTGTGGGCATCAGAATGCTTTACAATAAAACATAAAGTATCAATAACAAATAGAAAATATACATGTAACATTAAAGGCAAAAAGAACATCAGTGTAGCCTCCCTGTGAGGTAAAGTGCTTCACACGTATTCACTGTAAAACATAGCAGTGAAAGACAGGTGGTACAGTATCATTAGCTAGATAACAGTAGTTTGTGTTAATTGAGGGTATTCTGCTCTGAACAGGTGCATGAAGGAGTAGGAGGAGTTTAGGCTATATGGTATTCAAAGAGAATAGCTTTGAGATCTTTTTTGAAAGTGACATGATGTGGTCAGGTGGAGGCTTGGCAGGAGAAAGTTCTGTCATCTTTTGGAGCTTCTGGAGAAGTAATGGCTCATGTATCGCTCATGCTTGAAGGTTGGAGTTTTGAAGAAGAGCAATTTAGTGTTTTGTGAGTCTTGGACGGCACCTGAGATTCTCAGTTTCTCAGCGTGGAACGAGGGTAAAGAGGAGTGAAGAGCTTTGAGTGATGCAAGCAGTTTTAAATTGAGCTCTCACTGAAGTCACTGAAGGGAGCATAGAATGGGGGAGATATGCTTGATTGTGTCTTGCTATAAAGTGGGCTCCCACATGTAGGACTTGCCTTAAAACGACCTAGATGAACTTTGGGAATGCCAGAAAGGAGTAAAATTTGTTTTGAGAGCACAAGTGCCTGTAGAACAGATTTAAGGTTTTACAGAGATGAGGTTCTTGGTTGTCCAAAAAATCCTTTAAATGGGCACTCATAGAAATTGGGGTGATATGGTTCTAGAGGTTCAAACATCTGTTGAGAGTGAATCCCAGAAATTTGTTATTCAGAAAGATGGAAGGGCAGCTGACCATGTCCAAGAGGAGATCCATCCAGTCTTGGATCAGCGGGTTAGCTTTCTCCGAAGATAAGAAATTCTGTTTTCGCTGGGTTTAGTTTGAGGTGGTTGTTAGCCATCCAATTTTGAACTCTGTTCGGGCAGTTGGACAAGTGGGCGCAGTCTTCCAGGCATGAGACCTTCAGATAGATTTGGGTGTCATCAGCATATAGGTGAGAGAGGATCCTGAGTTCCTGAGGATTGTACAGAGGGGTTCTAGGTAGTGGTTGAAAAGGGGTGAGGAGAGATTTGAACCTTGCAGACCCCTTGTTGCAGGCTGATTGAATCTAAAACTGCATTCCCAATTTTTACAATGTGGCAGAGGTTAGTTAGGTATGAGGAAAGTATCAATGAATTAATGACGTTTAATTCTCGTCATGCGGTATTTAGGTCCAGTTGACCTGACCATTCTATAGTTGATTAATAGGATCTTGTAAATAATCCTTTTGTGTATCGGCAGCCAATGCAGAGTTTTGAGTGCTGGTAAGCCTGATGACCCCCTTGGCTGTTTCAATACCAGTTGGGCTGCTGCATTTTGGACTATCTGTATCTTTTTCAGAGCTGTTTTGTTTGCTCCTGCATATAAACTGTTACAGTAGTCCAGCTGAGACAGGATTAAGGGCACTGCGACTGTCTTTCTAGCTGGGAGTAGATCGAGAACAATTTTGTAGAAGCAAGTGCTGCCCACAGAGAGCGCTTGCTGGTGGAAGGACAACGTAGTGCCAAACCTAATCCCCAAGTTCTTCACAGTATTCACTGTATTAGGAGGGGGTGCCAAGTCAGTCTGCCACCACTGTTTGGGCATGAAGATGTTTGATTTCCCAAACAGCATGATCTCCGTTTTTTGCATATTGCATTTGAGATGGTTACATTTCATCCAGTCAAAGACAGCAGAGAGGAAATGTTCCTCTGCTGCTGTAGAATCTTTATCTAGAGTTAGGACAAGCTGAGTGTCATCAGCATAGGAAACAGGTTCGATGTCAAAAGATGCAATTAAGATAAGTAGAGGTACCATACATATATTTAAAAAAAGTGTTGGGCTCAGGGCAAAGCCGTGAAGAACACCAGAGAGCAACTGTTTCTCTGTCGATTGGTAGTTGCTGGGGGTACCTATTTGTCTCCTGTTGTCCAGAAATGATGTTAGCCAGGCCAAGGCTTTGTGTGAGATGCTGCTTTTAGCTAATTGGTCTCCCAAGATATCATGGGAGACAGTGTCTAAAGCGGCCGATAGATCCAACAGAATCAGCACTGCAGTTTTTACCTTGATCTAGGGCAACTTTTAGTGTTTCCGTAATATGTAGCAGTGCTGACTCTGTTGAGTGTAAAGACCTAAACCCTGATTGCCTGGCTTGTAGAATGTTGGCTTCTTGCAGAACATCATTTATTTGTGTATTTACTAACTTCTCTGTTATTTTGCTTAGACATGGTAGCAGAGAGATGGGTCTGAGATTAGAGAGGGTTGTCGGCTCCGGTAATTGCTTTTTTTGAAGGGGCTTGACTGAAGCAATTTTCCAATTTTCAGGTACTGTTGCTAGCCTAAAGGAGGAGTTTAATATTTGAATGATAATTGGGTTTATAGTATCTATGAGAGCATGTTGAATTTTTGGGGGGGCAGGGATCAAGAGGGGAACCTGATTTAGAAGAGAGGATAGCTGGTCTGGACAGCTCCAGATTAATCTCCTTGAAACAGCTAAGCTTTGGTCTGTTTTCTAGGTAATCTCTTCCTGAAGGCAAGGTGTCAATTTACTTAAAAAAATGTTTAAGTCTTTAACATTTCAAAGTAGTCGGCGATCTGATCACATAGGCTTTGTGACAGTGGAATTTCATGATCAAGCATTTTAGGGTTGGGTAAAAGATTTTACAATTTTAAAGATTGCTTTTTGGTCAGATGCTGCCTGGTTGGTGAGATTAGCATAATGGACCTTCTTTTCTGATTTGATTTGTTGATGATAGTTTTTGAGAGCTACTTTAAAGGTAGTGAGCTCTTCAGATTTATAGCTTATCCTCCATTTTTGTTCCAGTTTTCTACACTGGCCTTGTAATTCTTTTAACTGAGAGGTGAACCAGGGAGCAGAAATTTTACAAGAACAAATTATACTAGGTAGGGCTGGAGGCGCTAAACTGTTAGAAAGTGAGGCCATCCAGTCATTGAAGAGGTGAGTATCTAGCAAGGGGTCCCCTGTTAGAGTGGGTATGCCAAATTCTGCCATTGCATGCAGGCTAGGATTAGTTAGCTTTTTATTCCATTTTCTGATTGTATTTCAGGTTTGACCAGAGTCTTTCATAGGTTGTGTAATGTTACAGCTAATCCTGAAAGGAATGAACTTGTGGTCAGACCAAGTTATAGTGACCAGAGGGTCTACTGTAAGGCTGGTGGAACTGGTACAGATTCCATCCAGGATATGCCCTGCGCAGTGTGTGGGACCAGCCATCTGCTGATTGAGTCCAAGAGTTTCTGTAATCTCTCCAAATCTTTTGCAGTTGGGGTATCTTCTGTTTGCAAATATATGTTAAAATCTCCCAGTATAGTAAAGTTAGAGTATCTAACTACCAGGGTACTAGATGACACCATACTCATTCAATGCTTCAGGGTGTCTAGCAGCGACTGGTGATTGATTGTGTCAAGCGCTGCAGAGAGGTGAGGAGCATAAGTAGATAGGCATTGCCCATGTCTAGGATGTGGCAAACATCATCCTCAATTTTCAGAATTGCAGTCTCAGCGCTGTGGCCGTGACAGAATCCAGGTTCATGGGAGTTGAGGTGCTAGGTGTCCTGGATGTGGGTTTACATTTGGGAGGCTGTGCAACTTTCAATCACCTTTCCCAGGAGAAGCAGGAAAGATACTGGGCAGAAGTTGCTGCAATTTTTGAGTTATAGAGATTTTTTTACTTAGGAGAGGAGGACCCATCTCTATATAGTGTGGGAAAGAATCCTGATCCAAAGATGAGTTTACTAGGGTTGTCCAAATGGGAGAGGCAGTTTGTCTAGGGATTTACTGATGGAGCCTAGAATAGTCTGGCATAGAATAGCATGGCAATGCTGGTTAGAGGTCTTTGAAAGACGTTGTTGTAAATCTTCCTCAGAGATTGGGGAGAAAGATGACCATGGATATAGTTATTTTGAATTTGAATTTGAATTTAAAAACATTTATTGAGCGCGCTTATACCCAGCGGTTTCACCAGCAGCAGCAACGAAAAAGACAGGCTAGGCGGCAAAAGCTCTGGAAAAAAGGAAGGTTTTTAGGTTCTTCGGAACTCCAAATAGGAGGTTGAGGATCTAAGTGTTTATTTATGTTGTCGACTTTGAAAGTTAGGTAGATGTTAATGTCTTTGATTTTATTTGTCAACTGTGCATAGTTATTGCAACATATTTCTGATGCCTTTAATAGGGGGTTGAAAGCAGGGCTGTTGTCTTTACTACTTCAAATATTCTTTACGGTATATTCTTGGCTGTATTGAGGAGGGATCTGATATGTGATGCCTTGGCTATAGAGATGTGACCTTTGTACTTTTGTCTTGCAGTATGAGGCTTTGTTAGAGATAATGGTGAGGGTGCTTTCCGCCAGTCTTTCTTCAATTTTCTGATGTTTTTTCTTTTTTAGCAGAGGGCTTTGGAGTGCAGGGGCGGAGGTTTTGGGTCTACTGTATTTGCTCTTATCGGGTGGGAATTTCTCAATCAGGGAGTCCATGCAGGAGTTGAAATTGACTGTGGCCTGACTGTATAAGGCTCTCTGGAGCCACTGCCCCTCTCCAGCCCCTGTCATTCAAAAGCCTGATACGCAATGCACAAACCTAGCAGGGGTACACTAGATGGCTAAGCAAACAAATGCCTACTTTCTAAAAGTGGTATTTACAAACTCACCCTCACTCAAAGATGCATTTTAACATTCTGAGTTCAGGCATACTAAACGTTATTTTCCTAACTTGTTCCCAGGGGTAGTTATGTTTATAAGATGTGAGAAACAAATTCCCCATTCTGTCCTATGGGACCAGGTAGCCTTGCATTAGTGAAAAGAAAGTTTGGCAGTATTTCACTATCAGGACATGCCACACACATCAGAGAATGTCCGGCCTTTCACCTACAATGCACCCTGACCACAGGGGTACCTTGGGCCTACCTTAGGGGTGACTCACATGTAGGAATAGGGAAGGTTAGGGGCTGGAAAGTGTGTGCACTTGGCAAGTCATCATGGCAGTCCCAGACTGCACACAGGCTCTGCAATGGCAGGCCTGAGTTACATTTTTCAGGCTGCTTCTGTGGATGGCACAATCAGCCTGCAGCCCTTTAGCAGCATTTGATTTACAGGCCTTGGGCACACACAGTGCACTGTACCTCAGTCTGAGTAGTAAATCAAATATGACAATCATGGAATCACTAATCCATAATAACAATTTTCAATGGGAACTGAGGTAATGGAAATTTTCAGGTAGCCAAAGTGTCCCCCAACTCGCACCCTATCCATGCACCCATGTTCCTTGTATGTCGTGTAACTTCTGTTCTGTTCATGCTAGAGAGACGCAAATACATTTGCGTCCATCCTTAACATGTCAGCTATCCAGTCATGCATAAATATCCTGTTAATTAAGTTTCTAGACCTACTGTGCCAACGTCTTTACATGGTGCACTTTCACGTTTTCGTCCCCGTTTTCTGGCCCAGTCAAGTTAGGCCCTTAAACGAGGCCCGAGTCTCATCTCTCCTGTCTCTGAAAGCTGTGTGCATCCCTGACCCTTGCCTTACTTCCTGCCTCAGACGAGCGGTGCCCGGCTCGGCCTGGTTCGCTTGCCAAGATGATGTTTTACCTCCAAGTTATCTGTCCAGCCTCCTCGAAAACACATTCCAGTCTAGTGAAATAGGTAAACATATTCCTGGCTGCAGAGCAAAGGGCCCTGCCTTCCTGTCTCCATGCAAGTAATTTACTGCTCCTGTTACCATGGTAGTCCCATGGCCCCCGTACTCTACATGAAGATCCCTTTGCACGCACTTGTATTCAGTGTTGAACGGCCCTTGCCCGAGAGACCTTTTACTCCAGACACTACATCCTCAAAACATACGATATCAGATATGCTATAGGTACAGGTCGTTTTGACACCCCAGACACCAGTCTCCTCTACTCGTGCAAAAGTCAAAGCCCCAGTTCTCCCCGGTTACACGTCATGCTCAGCTGCGCACGCATATAGGTTAGAAGTTTCTGCCGACTCTGCAAACTTTCACTAAGCATCCACCCACTTGTGACGTTTCATGCTACGTTTCTCTGACATATCCAGTGCACGCCCATGTGTACGCCTTCTTACACGCCTCCTGTTACGCACATGTGTTCTTATCTCTCTCTTTTCACCTGTTACGCCTACTGTATTGGCTCCTATTGTACCGTTTTACTATATATAATGTGTACTGTTAATAAAAAAGTTGAATGTCCCTTCCTGAACCTGCGTGGTGATGGAACCCGATGTCCCTTGCTTCAAAGCATAATATTAAAGCCCGTATGACTCAGATACCACGGACTCTGCCTCTCATTTTAATGAGCTGTCTAGTATTGATAATTATACGGAAAAATGAATAGGTAAAATTTATTTACCACATAATTTGGCGCCCGAACAGGGACCCCCCTTCCCCACTCGCCGGTGAAGTCACGCGGCCTTTGCCCCTTCTACAGCCCCGACGGAAACCGTGCACGTTTGCGGGTTTTCCTGCTATCTTCCCTCGGGCCCACGAGGGAGACGGAGACTGCGGTCCGGCGTCCAGACGAGGCGGTGAGGAATGCGGAGGATCCCGACCAGAGCCCTAGTCGAGAGAGCAAGGTCCGAGGTGTCCGGAGGCCCACCTGTTCCGAAGCGCATGCGTAGGAGAATCGTCACCTGACGCAGTCCAGTCCAGTCCGGTTTCCGAGGCCTTCAGTTTCTGCTTCCCGGTGAGTACCGTTATTGGGAACGCATCTAGACGGGTTCATTAATTTGTTCCCGGTCAAGACAGGTCTGGGTACACAGGCCTGGTCCGCACGTGTTCACTTAGGTGGATGCGGTCCGACGTGTCTCTTTATGGGACCGGTCTGTACTGTTTTAGCAGTGCATCTAGTTATCCAGTGATTCAGTATTCTAGTGTTGTCACCCGAGTATTCGAGTTTCAGTCTCGCTTTATGTGTTCTCTATGTATCAGGTAACATGTTCTTTAATGTGTTTTAATGTTGTGGTATGAATGATTGTTTTGCTATTCATTACTGTCATTACTGTGTTTTACTGTGTCCACGTTTAAAGTAATCCGACCATGCCGCTGTTCTCAAAATTACGTCAGATAGGTACTAGGAAAGGGATATTAGAAGAAGCAGTTCCCGTCCCGCCTAGGGACACTCCTGGACATTTTATGTATAATAAACATGGCTTAGATGCCATACTGTACCTAGAATTATGGGCAGACTACACCAAGGGTCTGGAAGAAAAGTTTAGATGGCCTGTCTCAGGGACATGGGATGCCGATTGCATCATGAGAGTAGAAGAAGCGTTGTGGAAAAAGAAAGCCAGACAATCCCAGAAAGATGCCATAGAATTATGGCGTAAAGAAGCTCATAGACGAAATGAAAAGGAAATAAGAAAAGCCGAAAAAAGTAGAGAAGAATCTGAAAAAGCTAGAGAGAAAGAGTTACTAGAAGAAGGAGAACGAGTCAGAATAGAACAACAAGACAGACAGAGAAATGCACTTATTACAGGACTGTATCCAGTTCTAGCCGAGGGCCTGCCCAAGGCGACCCCGGAAGTTCCATGTAACTTGCCACCACCATTGGTTCCGACTAAACTCCGTCACAAACAGACCGCAGCAGACATTTTCCTTTCCTCCTATTTAGATGATGTAGCTCCAACATATACTGTACCCGTGCCACCCGTTAATAATGCACAGCAGCCTGGTCAGGCTGTTCAAGCCACGACCCCTCCACGCCAAGACTCGCTTCCCGCACCTGTTGTCACTTCCCCTTCTGCTGCTGCGGCTGCTACTGGCACCCCTACTATTGGTCCTAACAATCCTTTTTCGACAGATGCAACCCAGAGTCCAACCCCATCACATGTACCTTTCCCACCCGCCATGACGTCAGGTCATGCCCACGCTTTTGCTTCAGGAGGTGCCGCAGGAGGCCACCCTCACACTCCGCCACAACTACAACGAATGACAATCAGAGAATTAGCAACACAGCGTACTCCGAAAGCGATGCCACATGAAAAGCTTAAACAGTATATTACTGATTGTAGATATGATCCAGTACCCGGCAAGAAAGGAGACATGTTGTTAGCCTCGTTACGTCTACGACGTGTTACAGATTATTTGTTGACATTACCAGAAATGCCAGACCATCTAGACAAAATATATCATTTTATTAGAACTGGGGAGAGACCAGAATGTATTCGTGAGGCCATGGCATATCAGAAAGCTGAGACACAAGGGTTAATATTAAGATTCTTAATTAATGGTTTGATAAGGGAACAAGATCGGCCAGGTGTTGTTCAAGAAGAGATGGATGTACTAACGAAATGGAGTCAAAATATTGCAGATTGTAAACATGATAAACAAACTTGTATAGATGCCATGTCCAGAAAGATCCGTAAAGAAATAGTAGCAATACATAACAGACAGAAGGCTGAACAGGAAGCCGGGTCAGACAAGAATGAATCCTCGGAGGAGGAAGAAATAGAGACTCCAGAAGAGGATGCAGACAGGATAGCGTACGTAGGTAGAGTGAAACTCCCTAAACAGTATTCTTTGAATAGACCTTTTGACAGACCCATTCGTCTAGAAAACAAGAAACGTTTCCTTTCCCCGATACCAGAGCAATGTTCTCTTGAACATTTATTCCAAGCCACTGATAAAATACTAAAAGATAGAATAGGTTACAACGAACTTAGTACAATGCGTGAACAAGAACTAGCACGGTCCGCAGTACAGTGGGCTGATAATAGCAGCGTATATAAAGATGATTCAGTAGCGCAAACATTTTTGAGTCTTACTCCAACTGAACAACGTTTAGCTGGTATATACATGATCCAGCATATCATTATGTTATATGAGAGTCAGCATTCTGATCCAGGTCCCCTGTACAATATATTGGATGAATTACTCCTGAATAGATGGAGAGGCCTAGGTACCGATTTGATTAATGTGATTCTTGAACAACGTCATCAATACAGAACATTCTTGACTCCACATTTTGTTCCCGTTCCACCTCCAGTAAACCATCCTTTTCACATAGACAGACAGAATCCCTTACGAGAAGTTCATCCCGTACAGACGACTCCAGGGGGTGCGCTTCAACGCGTATTTGTATACACGCCCTTAAGTAAAATGGAATTATTGGAAATGAAGAAAATAGTGCCCTGTCATGATAAAGATCCAGCAGGGTTTCACCGTGAATTAAAAGACATGTTACTCATGGGAGATTACACATATCCCGATATTATGAAAATGTTGAAAGTATTGTTACCGGCAGGTATTTACGAGAAACTCAAAGAAAAAGAATGGGAGGTGGGAGATAAAAAGATTAATTGGACTGAATTAGAAAACGAAGTAACGGGACGTACCCCAGGTTTAGGTCTTGGGGATAAAACCAAAGAATTACCAGGATTATTAGGACAGGTTTTGCCGAGGTTATTGACAACCAAAAAGGAAGACTGGGATGCAATCTCAGCCTGCAAACAGAAACAAGACGAAGACACTAGTGATTTTTATACCAGATTCGAGAAATGTTTTATTATTAATAGTGGCCTGAAAACAAGTAGCGAGTCATATCCACATCTTTTTGTGACCAAATTGGTTGAGAATTCCTTACCCCAAGTCAAGAATAGAGTCCTGAAAGTCGAGAGTATATGGCAAGCAAATACACCTTCCCAAATGTTGCAAATGTTACAGTACCACCAGAACCGAATTAGAGAGGAACATGAACATGAACAAAGACGTATGAAAGACACGAAAATGAAAGTACTAGTAGCCCAGACTGTTCCAGCGGACGGTCAAAGAAAGGGTACAGCACCTCCAGGTCAGTCTGCAGCTCCCGTTAAAGGGAATTGCAATTACTGCAAACAGCCAGGTCACTATATTAATGAATGTTTGGTTTTGAAGCACAATATTGCTACCGGTAAAACGAAAGAGAGACCGCGTCCTCCTAGACAGGAACACGTCCCACAGCATGTCGCACAGAATACACAACAGCCACCACAGCAAGTACAACAGACAGTAGCTGTACCCCAACCTCAACCACAGCCTATTGCTGCCACTCAACATGTCACGTCACAAATGTACCAGTATGCACAGTCAGATTATCCCGATTACCAGCAGTACACATGAAACAGCCTAGAGAGGGAGGTTGGCTTGCCTCTTATTGAGGTTCCTGTAGATCAAGATGGTCCCTATGTACATAGTCAGGTATTAGGGAAAGACAGAAAATTTTTGATTGACACAGGGGCGAGCAGAACTACCATTAGTCATGACGAGGTTCCAGGGGCTCCCCTCTCAGGCTCACAGAATGTTTCCCTGGGTTTTTCAGGAAAGCCTATTGTTAATGAAGTATCAAAGCCAGTTTCTCTTGAAGTTGGTCCATTGTCCCGAACTACTGACCTGTTACTTACGAAAGCATGCCCTGAAAATCTGCTTGGTATTAAAACGTTGAAAGCCTTAGGAGCTGTGATATGTTGTTCTCCGGAAGGAGTGAGATTGTTCCTACGTGACTTTAAGGGTCACTATGCGTTACGTGATTTTGATCCAAGATTGAGAAATGTACCAGCACATTTATGGGCGAAAGGTCCAACTGATGTAGGATGTATGCACATCACACCTTATCGTGTCACTCTCAAGCAAGGAGATGTACTGCCCCGAATCCGACAATACAAATTGCCCCCAGAGGCTGTAGTGGCCTTACTGAAAATCATTGACGAATTGATTGCTCAAGGAGTAGTTATAGAAACTGACTCCAATGTGTGTAACTCCCCAATCATCCCGATTCTTAAACGAACAGACCCAAATGCACCTCCAGTCTACAGACTGGTGATCGATCTTCGCGAGCTAAATAAATGCATCGTTCCCCAGTACCCAGTAGTGCCTGACATATCCTCTTTGTTGACTGCCATTGATTCCGAAGCTGCGTTCTTTACTGTAATTGATCTTAAGAACGCCTTCTTTAGTGTTCCCATTCATCCGGAAAGCCAATTTTTGTTCGGATTCTCATTAAATGGCCGAAGTTTTACATTTGCACGTGCACCTCAAGGGTTCACGGAAAGTCCCAGTATTTACAGTCAAGCCCTGAAAAGACAACTAGACAGTATTCACATGCCTGCTGACACTGCTCTGCTCCAATATGTAGATGACTTATTGATAACTGCACGGACCGAACGTGATTGCGAGCACGCGTCACTGACTGTCCTATGTTTCTTGGCCGAAAAGGGGCATAAAGTGTCCCCTTCGAAGCTACAATTCTGTGCCCAGCAAGTGGTATACCTTGGGCACTTGCTGTCCAAATGGGGGAGGCAACTGACACCAGAACGTATCCAGTTAATTGCACATCTGCCACAACCTAAGACACAAAAGGAGGTACGGGCCTTCATCGGCCTCACCTCGTACTGCAGACAATGGATCCCTCAGTATGCATTTCTAGCTAAACCACTCATACAGTTGACAACACAGGAGGCAGCGACTTCGACTGTCCTCCCTTGGACTCAGGAACACACACAAGCTTTTGACGAGTTAAAGAAAGCCTTATGTCAAGCACCTGTTTTAGCGACACCATGTTACAGCAAACCTTTTACACTTTTTGTTACTGAACGCGATGGCACAGCATTATCTGTTCTCACACAAGATCAAGCAGGACACCATAAGCCTTGTGCTTATTTTTCGAGTACATTGGATCCAGTAGCCCAGGCTCTGCCTGCGTGCCTCAAATCAGTTGCAGCGACAGCTCTAGCAATCAGACAAAGCGATTCAATAGTATTAGGACATCCCCTGACAGTACAAGTTTCCCATTCCGTGGAAGTTCTTTTGAATCGAACCCAGACTCAACACCTGACCATAGCAAGACTGACTGGATACGAATTGACATTGTTACAGCCACACATAGAAATTAGACGCTGCAACATACTAAATCCCGCCACATTGTTACCCTCGAGTACGATTGACCCGACACCACATGACTGCGTAGAAGTCATCAATACAGTAACAAAGCCAAGACAAGACTTGACAGACATTGCATTACCCGATCCAGACCTGACACTTTACGTGGATGGTTCATGTATGAGAACAAGTACAGGAGAGTTAGTGGCTGCCTATGCAGTGACCACTGAAACTGAAGTCTTAGAAACACATCGCATTGGCACACTGTCTGCTCAGGCAGCAGAGCTCATAGCTCTGACCCAAGCCTGTATACTAGCCAAGAACAAGAAAGTAAACATATACACAGATTCACAGTATCATTCGGAGTCGTTCACGACTTCGGTGTACTTTGGGAAGAAAGAGGTTTTCTAACTTCTCACGGTACCAAGATCCAACATGGTCCCCTTATTCAAGCTCTGTTAGAAGCAATACACTTACCTGCATCCATTGCTATCATGAAGTGCAAAGCACATACAAAAATTACTGATACTATTTCCCAGGGTAACGACCTGGCAGATCGAACAGCTAAGCTTACAGCTCAGACTCAGACAGACCCGACAAAGACTGTAGTACCAACACAGACACATTGTATGACAGTGAAGGATCCCATTCTAGACGTGCTCGACATACAGACACATGCCACACCAGACGAAATAAAGAAATGGACTGAACAAGGAGGGATCCAAACAGATCAGGGATGGATGACGAAGGGAAGGGCCACATGGTTCCTCCCCGACTCTATGGTTCAAGTAATCATTAACACAGCACATAGTCCAGCACACTTAGGAGAAAAAGCTATGTTAGACAGCATTCAAAACCTCTGGTTCAACAAACATTTACGAGCAGCAGCAAAACAGAAAGTGCGTACTTGCATGATCTGTTGTCAGTTCAATCCAGGCAAAGGTGTTCCCATGGAACAAGGTGGTTTCCACCCTCCCGATCATCCTTTTGAAGTCCTCCAGATGGATTATATCCAGATGGACCGATGTAGAGGATTTAAATATGTCCTTGTAGTTGTATGTGCCCTTTCCCGATGAACAGAAGCATATCCAGTCCCAGATTACACTGCCGCGACCACTGCCAAGGAGTTGGTTCGTGAATTTTTCCCGCGATACGGCTTGCCCCGTGTCGTGTACTCAGATAATGGACAGCCATTCTCGTCCGAGCTCATGAAACAGGTTTCACTCCTGTTAGGTTACCAATGGAAGTTCCACTGCGTACGGCATCCCGAAGCAGCTGGCTTGGTCGAGAGACATAATCAGACCCTGAAAACCCGATTAGCCAAAATATGTGCAGAGAAAGGTGTAGATTGGATAGTAGCGTTGCCAGTTGCACTCTTCTATATGCGTATGGTAGCCCATTCTAGAACAGGATTGTCTCCCTATGAAATAATTTTTGGACGGCCTCCCAATATGTGGGGTACGCCTATGCCAAAGAAAATCACAGATGTTGACAGTTCTATGCTGACAGATTACTTGGCCTCCTTGATGTCTGCACTACAATCTTGTCGTTCACAGGTCGCCGCTGCCTTCCCAGACAACACCCAAGTGAAACCGCATGAAGTGGTCCCCGGCGAGCACGTCCTCGTGAGGAACTTTGATAGGAAAAGTCCGCTGGAGCCGAGGTGGAAACAGCCTAAGTTGGTTTTAATGACGACGAGGACTGCAGTCAAGCTGGAAGGCAGGAAAGGCTGGGTGCACTCCAGCCATATAAAAAAAATTCATGGACTGTGCCCAGACACTCTGAATAAGGACTGCCCCCTTCCGGACATTGACTCTAAACTTCCCCTGCTAGAGAAAACTCCCCAAGAGGAGTATCGCTTAAAGCTGAGGTCTAGTAAGTCAGACAGCGTTTAATTGTTTAAGTCCCCCCCTGGGTGAAGCGGTTAGACAGGTTTCTGACATGAACAAGATAGACCCAAGTAGTCAGAGAGATAGGCGTAACGAGAAAAGAAAAAAGCACTGTAAAGTTTTGCACAGCGGATGCATAATCGCCTTATTCTCCATGTTTCTTCTGAGTCTTACGATAATATGTACAGGTTTAATGCTACATGTTTTTTTCCCTCTTGATTCACATGTACATGCTTCCTCTAACGATTCCGCAGAGCACACTTTCAGCGACCTGCCTCCCCACGAGTTATCCTATCGATTAGCAATGCGCAACAATACATTCATTCATATGTTACATCACACTCACCAGACCAGCAATGCCACCAATTGCTGGGTATGTGGCCGACTTCCACCTTACCAGAAATACAAGGGAGCTCTGCCTCTCTTTCCTTACCCGTTCACACATAATGGTTCATGTGGTGCATGGTTTGCTTTAATGTCTTCCCTCGATAGTAAGTCCAAAGTTTCCCAAGGCAATTGGATATGGGGGAACCTGAATACAGTCATGAATAAAGCATGTTTCCCAGACGCAGACGGTCTCCCACAAAGGACAGGGACCGATCTAGAAAATGAAGTGTATGCATTAGGTAACTTCTCCCTCAACCTCATGATCCTGAACGTCCAGTCCGAGACTAATTCGGACTTGCCGTTTATTACAGTTTTGCCAGTGAAAGGTGAATTATGTGTCAGAAAGAATGGTTCAGTACATTTAGGACACAGTGATTGTAATACTGTGGTCGAATTCAGTGACAAAGGAAAGTCTACTTTCAAAGCCTCTCGCCATTCTTATTTCATTTGTGGACATACAGCTTATGTTCATCTGCCCCCTGATTGGGATGGGACGTGTTATATTGTGTTCCTCCTGCCACCTGTTTTCCTAGCCCCGCCTGATTATCATCGTAATTCACGGCTTGTGAATGTAAGACATAGAAGGGAGATCAAGACCCCAATTGTCGATCAGACTGAGACAACGTGGGAACAATATACGGATTTCAATAAAGGATTCTTTTTCTTTGTAGGTCCTGTCCAGAATAGTAAGGAAATACGCAAATTAACAAGAACACTTGAAGCGGTAGTGAACGAAACTACCTCTGCCTTAGGTAACCTGACCGAAGAACAATCTGCTATGAGACTCGTAGTTCTTCAAAATCGCCTTGTCCTTGACGTCATCCTGGCCGATAGGGGCGGGGCTTGTAGAGTCATCGGATCCAGTTGTTGCGTTTTCATTCCAAATAACGCACCTTCTGTGTATAAAGCCATTACTAGGCTTCATGAAATAGCTCACCTGATTCACCAGAATCTAGGCACCTGGACTTGGTCCGGTTGGCTCTGGAGTGTGATATCCGCTTGGGGATGGAAATTGCTATCATTCCTAGGTATAATATTGGTTATAGTATTCAGTTGTTGTCTATGTCTGCAATGTGGGCCAGCGATTTGCGGCTTGTGCGCCACAGTCTGTATTCCAAGTCCAAGTTCCCGTTCCCGAATGAAAAAAGATGAACAAATGATGTTATATGAACAGATAGATGGTCTCATGAATATAGATATATCCTAAAGGGTGAAGTAGGGGCCAAGGAGGGAATGAGGTAATAGAAATTTTCAGGTAGCCAAATGTCCCCCAACTCGCACCCTATCCATGCACCCATGTTCCTTGTATGTTGTGTAACTTCTGTTCTGTTCATGCTAGAGAGACGCAAATACATTTGCGTCCATCCTTAACATGTCAGCTATCCAGTCATGCATAAATATCCTGTTAATTAAGTTTCTAGACCTACAGTGCCAACGTCTTTACATGGTGCACTTTCACGTTTTCGTCCACGTTTTCTGGCCCAGTCAAGTTAGGCCCTTAAACAAGGCCCGAGTCTCATCTCTCCTGTCTCTGAAAGCTGTGTGCATCCCTGACCCTTGCCTTACTTCCTGCCTCAGACGAGCGGTGCCCGGCTCGGCCTGGTTCGCTTGCCAAGATGATGTTTTACCTACAAGTTATCTGTCCAGCCTCCTCGAAAACACATTCCAGTCTAGTGAAATAGGTAAACATATTCCTGGCTGCAGAGCAAAGGGCCCTGCCTTCCTGTCTCCATGCAAGTAATTTACTGCTCCCGTTACCATGGTAGGCCCATGCCCCCCGCACTCTACATGAAGATCCCTTTGCACGCACTTGTATTCAGTGTTGAACGGCCCTTGCCCGAGAGACCTTTTACTCCAGACACTACATCCTCAAAACATACGATATCAGATATGCTATAGGTACAGGTCGTTTTGACACCCCAGACACCAGTCTCCTCTACTCGTGCAAAAGTCAAAGCCCCAGTTCTCCCCGGTTACACGTCATGCTCAGCTGCGCACGCATATAGGTTAGAAGTTTCTGCCGACTCTGCAAACTTTCACTAAGCATCCACCCACTTGTGACGTTTCATGCTACGTTTCTCTGACATGTCCAGTGCACGCCCATATGTACGCCTTCTTACACGCCTCCTGTTACGCACATGTGTTCTTATTTCTCTCTTTTCACCTGTTACGCCTACTGTATTGGCTCCTATTGTACCGTTTTACTATATATAATGTGTACTGTTAATAAAAAAGTTGAATGTCCCTTCCTGAACCTGCGTGGTGATGGAACCCGATGTCCCTTGCTTCGAAGCATAATATTAAAGCCCGTATGACTCAGATACCACGGACTCTGCCTCTCATTTTAATGAGCTGTCTAGTATTGATAATTATACGGAAATATGAATAGGTAAAATTTATTTACCACAGAACACTTGCACTTTGGCATTAAACAGCAGTCGCAAAGTGCCCAAAGCATCTAGACCAGCAACTGGGAGTCCAACACACAGCAAGCACATAGGAGGCAAAGGCAAAAAATGCAGGGAAGATCCAAGCCAATGGTGCGAGGTCTAACAGTAACCTTTTTTTCAGCATTACATGCAATACGTTTTCCTCAAATTGATTACGTATAGAACTTGTTTGTCGTCATATAGCTAATCATTTCTACTTCTACAAACTGAAGTGATTTGTAAACTCCCAGGTTAAAGCTTTGAACCATAAAACGTTGTGTATTCCTACTAGATTCAAAAAGACAAATCAACTATAATAGCTTCAGTACTGGAGATTGGGTATATGTGAATGTATGTGTTGAAATGGTACATATTTCAGATCAACAAGCCAACAACGACAGATAGCTTAATGCACTACATGTATTTAAGAAACTAGGAAAGAGCTATAGGTGAGCCCTTTTCAGTACTGTTTTTCAAATCTCAAATACGTAATCATAGTGATTCAATCGTATGAGGATTGCTACACTTCATCACATAATTTCATAGATGAAATGGCTCCTACAGTGATATGCATACATTACACGTTCCCTTTAAAAATATCTGTATCAAAGTGAAAATGTGACTGTCTGTTGTGTGCACCAGTGAGTAAGATTTATCTTCCATTTACAGGGATATTTATTTGCATTCCCTTCGAGAAATGTAAAGGTGTGGTTACAGGTGTGACTCAACGTACTGTCTTATCTAGAGGCTACTTTGCCAGCTTTGAAAAGAAGTTATGGGTTTTGGATTATTCCTGGCTTTCATACAATACTAAATTGTGTGATATGAATCAAATTACTTCATTATCCCTACCTGTGGATTAGAAGCGCTCAGAAACAGGAGTTACTGAAATAGCTGCATTGTTAACAAGCATTGGCAAAAACAATAGTTATCTGCTGATAATACATATGTATCTATGTTGGCCAAATGTGGATGGGCTTGTAAAATACTAAACAATGTATTAGAAGATGGCTGTTGCAGATGCTTGCACATCCGGTGCATTCATCTTTCAAAGCATTGTGTTGTGTTTTAACAAATGCCATTCAAAGATGGCTGCCTGGTTGTGCCTGCATTTGCAGGTGACTATCTTTGAATGTCCATTTTTTCGGCAAATCCTATTCAAAGGGGGGCACTGTGACAGAAGTGTGGCCATTATTCAAGGGAATTCGTCAAAATGCAATGTCATTCTTAAAGGTAACCTGCCCATGCACGCAGACAAGTGGCCATATTGGAATGTTCAGATAACCATGTTTAAATGATTGCCCAGGGATAGTGCAGCAATTGGTAAAATTGTAATCAAGGCACTGGGATTAAAATGGCACTGGGTGGGTGGTGGTAAACAGGGAGGAGAAGAGGCTGGGTATGTTAAGGGTGATGGAGTGGGAGATGAAATGTTCCCTTCAATGCACTGCAAAGCAAGGTCTGACGTCAACAGTGGATGGTTACGTCATCCAGCCAAGACACTATGAGACAGAAATATTCCTGGGCAGGATAAATACAAAAAGAGCCTTATAATTAGAAACAGGAAAGTGAGATAGAGAATTAAGCCATCAAATCGTGAGCAAGGGGCCCGTCAAACACCTACTGGGGACAAGAAGGTCCTCAGCAGGCATCTACACCTGTCTGTAGTGGAGACCTAAAATAGGTGCATACAAGAGTCCTGCGTTAATATAAAAAAAATCATACCTGTTGTGACATGTCTAGAGAGAAAAAAAATCTGCTCTATTAACCGTGAGTTCCCATTTTCCTCGACATATACTTTTGTGTCAAGAAAAATATATATATATATGTCCCCTCAATGTGTTGCACTTTGTTTAATTGCTATCATCTTCAAACTGCCCTTCAGTTACCTCACTGTGTCTCCTCCTTGGGCAGTGGATGTTTTGCGAGATTTCTAGTAAATCCTGCCTGTCCATTCTTGCAGAAATCTCCTCAACGTGGTTCCTAAAGTTTATTGAGACAAGCCAATCGCCTTCTGTCTGTCATTCAACACTTTACGACCCGGGTTGCTCTAGATGAGCGAGCACTTGTGTTAGATTTTCCAATAGCAGACACTGGGGTCAATAGGGTGTCTGCTGTTTTAGCCAGATCCAGATGGGGTTTTCCTATAAACAAGTGTACAGTGAATATTTATACAGTCTGTGGCACCTGACGCCTTAACACTCAGGACATTCTGTTTAGTGGCCACTCTTACTATAAGTCACTCCAGTGCATTAAGTAAATATTTTAATATAGTCATGTCACTGTTTATTATAAGATGGCGTGCTCCCAAGTCTTGCCTAATGCTTGGTTGAAAAGTCAGTTTACAACATCCTTTACAGTGAATCAAAGAATGCATAAACTCGATTCTTTTGTTACACAGAACTCTGTTTACTTTCATGTAAACCCTCTGAAACACTTGCTTATAAGATATGATATAACACAGATTTCTCCTAAACCGTGGTGTCACTGATGTCAGAAAGGTAACCTGGTATAGGTCAATAATACGTGTCAGCTCTACTGACTTTTGTTATCATTGGTAATTATTTTTGAATAGTCAAAAACCCTGCGTTACGATCCGAGGGCATTTACAGAGTATATGCTTTAAAAGAGAGGTGCCCGTTATTAAGCAAATAGAACACATCGTGCGCCACCATCACGTTTAGAAAAGTATCTGACAACCAGTAGTAGAGTGACAGTATCCGATCACATCAACATTTAATAGAGGGGCTCTTGGTAAGCATTTGTGCACAATATATTTGTACATCCTCGATTTAATGAGGCTCGCAAGAAATTGCTATCCATGGGTGCAAATAGTAGATTCTAATTCACAAAATCACTCTCATCTGCGCAGATTGAATTACGAACATTGGCACATTTGCTACTAAGGCAAACTTTCTACTGTCGAACATTAAGGGCCACAGGTAGGAACATTGCTGTTCTGATGAGAGAGACAGGTGGGGATTTCTGAGATTATAAACAACACCTTACCAATTGTTATCACACTCAATACTACATATAAAAGACCTGAAAGGGCCAGGCCCATAAATTCTGGACCTATTCCAGAAACACAATCCAATGGTTCTTTTTTAACAGCATGTAAGGCTAGGGAGGACAAAGTCATTATTATTTCCAATCAATTCAACAGGAATTTCTCTGAACACATAGTAAGCATAGACAACTGCGTAAGTTTAGTTAATTTATTACAATGCCATAAACAACTGGACAGAAAGACACCTCAAGATGAGAGTATAGAAACACATCTGGATCAGTATAAAGGCAAATCTGCGTATCCAGTTTAAATGGTGCAACATAAACTAAACAATTAATTCAAGAAACAGGATACAAAGAATCAGGAGGCATGAGTCCAAGTTTCCCTGCATCGCGGGTTGATGATTAAAAGCATTAATCTATCCCTACTTTCTCTCTAAATGACATCCCTACTTAAGTATCTTTAGTGAAAAGAAATAAAAGGTGTCAGCATATGGAGTCCTCCTAAGAAGTCTCTCCACCATTGATAGGTAAGGTAGCATAAAGCTATTGAGGCAGAGCTTGTTCTAAGGTGCTGTCTCTCTCCGAAGGCAGAAGGAGAAGTAGGCGCTTTCCCTACTCTCAACACGTTTGTCCATGACTCCCAACCCTTCTCCTGTGCGAAGGACAACGGGCTTCCTTTATTGATTCAGACTGTACATTCTACCTTTTTCTCTCCTTGCCTGACTAATAAAACAATGACATTATTCTATCTAAAAGGAGCACTTCTTTCATCTGCAACACAAAAGGTGAGAAAGAACGAATTCTACAGCACACATGAAATTCAAACAGTTTATTCTAGAGTGAGAGTTACCAGGGAAAATGCATTTCAGGCCTACAAATTCAGCTAACATAAGAAGCCAGGAAATGAACTTTATGAATTTGCATACGAAAATAAGGCACATTCAATTAAATACATTTACCTATTTAAAAATGACAATAAATTAATAAACACCTTTAATAAATTGTCAATTACACAACACAAACTCTTCACATTGATGTTTGCTGCTAATCACATTCACTTTCTATGTTAATTATCCAGCTTACGATTAAATGGCCTAAACATATCATGGTTCATGTTATTTCATTTTAAAATTCTAACAAAGTATTATATGCGGGTGTGCTCTACATGTGTGATTCTTATGCACTCATACAAATAAACTTCAATTTCCGGTTCATCAGTTCCCCTAATATTGAGTCATCACAGAACACTTTAAATCTCTGTACAGGAGAAAAATCTAAACAGATGTCGTAGTGTCACGAAGGGACAGGCCACTCCAAGATAGAAGAAGAGATGGAGGGCGAGAACAAGATTATATTTCTACTGTCCTCTGGTTTCAGACCCCCACATACTGCTTACCATGACTGTCAGCTGGGAGACGACAGCCTCTTTGAAGAAGACTCGCATAGCTATGAGTGTGCTCCCGTCATCGGATCCAGTACACCAATCACCACGGAAATACAAGATACAGGTTGTTTGAAAGGCCAGCCCCCCGAAGTGACTGTCAGCGTTGGCGGTTCGAGGCGGAGAGAAAACGTGGAGAAGGTGGTGAGGAAAGTTTGTTTTGCGGTCGGTCTTGCCCCGAGAGAGAGGAACAGGAAGACCCAGCCTCTGCCGGAGCAGCAGTCTACCCACCAATGAAGCAGAAGGAAGACAGATTAGGAGAACAGACAGACGAGACCTCAAGCCGTGTTCCCGGAGGCATGTGGTTTTCCAAGGTACGTGGGTGCCTCCGAGGCTTCCTGGGGAAGAAATCGTTTGGTCCACTAGCGGAATGGTCGGGGAGCCAGAGAAACTCCTAGTCCCGGTCTTCTTGTGTGTTTTGGCTATTTTTCGGGTGAGCTCTCCTCTTCTTCCCTTACTCCCTTTCCTTTACTTCGTGAAGGAAAAAAAAAGAAACAAAAAGACATTAAACAAGCATACTTAAAGGAAATTAAATCCTGATTAAGAAAATAAAATGGAGAAATAAAACAAAAAATAGCACACATTGTCATTCTCGGGGTCATCGTCTCATAGAGTGCCACAAGTAACTAGTCTCCTCTGTCTGAACTACTCCAACCACTTCAGATTCTCATAATGATTGTTCTACATTGCCCCTACTCCCTTTGTGTGCACTTAAATGGACTCAATAATGACTACAGCTATTACTATGATTACCCCTAAAATAAGTCTACCATTAAGTGCATCTATACAATTGTGCCTAGGATTGGAATTTCAAGACTTTTTAAGTGGCTCAGATTTCAGCTGTAGGAGGATCAACACACAGAGTCTCTTTTCTCCATCTCTTATTTTTGTGCAGAAAAGTCTTTGAGCAACTTTTCTTTTGGGTCGTAGAAAGTTCTTATAATAGTCTATCGCACAATATTTACACAGCTTCCAAGACTTCCCTAGTTCTCTTTCTTCTCCAAAATTAAAAAGTCCCTATTTTTATTTGTCTTCCACTCCGGCCTAGGTTATCTTCTGTCAAGCAACTTATTTACAGTTGAAAAGGTCAATTTACACCCTTTATAAGGTCAGAGGCAATTTCCTCAGTGACTCATTGTTAGACCTGGCATCATTGGCGTGGGTCTCCCTTCCTCCCTCCTCTTCCTTTGTTTTATTTTGGCTGGATTTAGATGCTATGGGTGCTGTGCCACTGCTAATCAGTTCTACAGCATGAATACTCCCAGCTGATCCTCCCTCCCACTGACTGCATAGCCCTGCTCCCGCCCTCGGAAGCGCTGTGACCGTCCTGACGCTCTCAGTAGCGGTCGCTCCCCACGCTCCCTGCTCTACTTTTGGTATCGTTGAACTGCATTCTTTGCTCTCATCTGATCATTTTAAATTTGCTAGCTGCTGTCTGTCATAGCGCTGTAGCGCGATAGGCATTGCTGAGTACTAGAAATAATTGTGGCACTTTGGCTGACTCAAGCACTGTGTTGTTCATTTGCGCAGTCCCTGTTGTAGCGCTCGCTGTGTTGCTCTGATTAGAGAGTGCATTGCTTGTCTTGTGCATAGATTTTTGTAGCGCTTTATTCACAGATTGTCTAAGCCGTTTGATTTGTCTTTGTGCCCCAGCCTCTCTCTAGTTTCACTTTTGCTGCTGCCATTTTGTTGTTGTTGTGCCTCGGAGCCCGTCCTCTACACCTCGCCCCCGCCTCCCAGCTGATCCTCCCTCGCCCCTCCCCCCTCCACTTCTCTACTTATGACAGATGTATTCGTGCGCAGCGTTCACGCGCAGCGGTCGTGCCCCATGCGCGCCGAAGGTGAGCCAAAGGTAAGTCCATCTACGCCCGTCCGCGCCTGGACCGCGCCCAGCGCCAGATCCCCTGGCCCCTGCAAAATCCCCTCCACCCGTATAACTTACGACGCCGCCACCCTCTTTGCCCTTAACCCCGGTCGCACACCACAATGCTGCGAAGCTGCCCCAGGACACACCCAAGATCCCTTCGCCTGCCACTCCTGCAAGTTCGCCTGCATCAAGACCCACACCAAATCCTCTAACTTCAAACACAGCTCTGACTCTAACAACCTGAAGTGCATCCTGCTGAACACCCGCTCGGTCCACAGACACGCCACTGAACTCTGGGACCTACTCGACACTGCATCACAGGACGTCGCCTTCCTTACATAAACCTGGATGAACACCTCATCAGCGCCCAACTTCGCCTTAGCCATCCCGGACGCTTACAAGATCATCCGAAAACACCGCACCAACCAAACAGGAGGAGGCATCACCATCGTTCATAAGAACACCATCCGAATCACGACCAGCTCCGACGATAACCTCGCTACCACCGAACACCTCCACTTCCAGATCCACACCGACCCCAGGACCACACTTAGAGGCACCCTCATCTACAGACCACCAGGAACCCGCACACAATTCGACGAAGACATCACTGACTTCATCAGCCCACATGCCCTCAACTCCGAGAACTACATCCTACTGGGAGACCTCAACTTCCACCTGGAAAAGAAAAACGACAGCAACACCACCACCCTTCTGGACAACCTGGCCAATCTCGGACTCAAACAACTTGTTGACACCCCCGCCCACCTTGCCGGACACACGCTCGACACTATCGTCACCTCCAGCAAGCACATCTCCTTTGATCACACCACAGCCCTCCATTGGACGGACCACAGATGCGTTCACTTCAGCTACAAAAAGACCACGACCAACAACCCCCCACAAGTTGTTCCTCGACGAAATTGGAACAAAATCACCACCGACCAACTCTTCACATCGCTTAACCAAAACCCTCCTGCCATATCCTCAGATCCAAACCAAGCTGCCACCAAACTCACACAATGGATCACCCACAGCGCTGACGAACTAGCACCCTTGAAAAACCACCAGATCAAACAAGGTAGCAAAAAGGCCCCCTGGTTCAACGATGACCTTAAGAAATCCAAGAAGCTATGCCGTACTCTCGAGAAAAACTGGAGAAAATACCCAACCACTAACAACCTATCCACCTTCAAGGCCGCCACCAGCAAACACCACCAATTGATCCGATCCACCAAGAAATCAGCATTCAAGGATCGACTCGACAACAGCGGCCACAACAGCAAGGAACTATTCAACATCGTCAAAGAATTTACCAACCCCACCGCCGGCTCAAACGACATTACTCCCTCCCAAGACTTTTGCGACTCGTTATCCTCTTTCTTCCACAACAAAATCGCCGACATACATAACAGCTTTGAAAACCTGTCCAAAGAACAGCCCACTCCACCCACATCCGAACCAAAACCGCACTCTAACAACCTTAGCACCTGGAACCCAATCACCACTGAAGACACCATCCGCCTGATGAACTCCATCCACTCAGGATCGCCAACCGACCCATGTCCCCACCACATTTTCAACAAAGCAGACTCCATCATCGCACCCCATCTCCGTGATGTCATCAACTGCTCCTTCAACTCCGCTACCTTCCCAGAAAGCTGGAAACACGCCGAACTCAGCGCCCTTCTGAAGAAACCCACAGCAGACCCCTCTGAACTTAAGAACTACCGCCCATTTCACTCCTCCCATTCCCTGCCAAAGTCATTGAGAACACAGTCTGTCATAGCACCCTCATACAATGCCTCAGCAACGTCGGCATACAAGTAAAAGCTTTGGACTGGATCATCTCGTTCCTCGCCGGGAGAACCCAGAGAGTCCGCCTCCCCCCATTCAAATCAGAGGCCACCGAAGTCATCTGCGGAGTACCACAAGGATCATCACTCAGTCCCACGCTCTTCAACGTTTTCATGAGACCCCTCGCATCCATCGCGTGACAACACAACATCAACATCATCTCCTACGCTGACGACACCCAGCTGATCCTCTCCCTCACCAAAGACCCTAACACCGCCAAAACCAATCTACACGAAGGCATGAAAGAAGTAGCCGAATCAATGAAGAACAGCCGCCTAAAACTAAACTCAGACAAAACGGAAGTCCTCATCCTAGGATCATCCCCCTCTGCCTGGGACGACTCATGGTGGCCACCGGCCCTGGGTACAGCACGCATACCTAAGACCACGCACGTAACCTGGGCTTCATCCTAGACTCATCCCTCTCGATGACCAGACAAATCAACGCCGTCTCATCCTCATGCTTCAACGTACTTCGCATGCTCAAAAAAATCTTCAGTTGGATCCCCACCGAAACAAGAAAGATTGTCACCCATGCACTGGTCACTAGCCGACTGGACTATGGAAACACCCTCTACGCCGGAACAACAGCCAAACTACAGAAAAACTCCAACGCATCCAAAACGCATCAGCCAGACTCATATTGGACATCCCTCGTCAAGCTCACATTACCGGTCACCTGAAAGACCTCCACTGGCTTCCCATCAACAAGAGAATAACGTTCCGTCTCCTCACCCACGCACACAAGGCCCTCTACAACCTTGGACCCGAATGCCTCAACACACGACTGTCCTTCTACACACCCACCCGCCAACTACGATCCTCCAATCAAGCCCTTGCCGCAATTCCGCGCATCCACAGATCCACCATGGGAGGAAGATCCTTCTCCTACTTAGCGGCCAAAACCTGGAATTCTCTCCCCAATCACCTCCGCCTTACACAGAACCACATCTCCTTCAGAAAGCAACTTAAAACATGGCTATTCGATAAGTAATGCACACACCTTCCCCCAAGCGCCTTGAGACCCTTATGGGTGAGTAGTGCGCTATACAAATCCCAGAACTTGAACTTGAACTTGTAGGGATGACTGTATGAATTAGGATAACCATAATACCTAGATCTGTGTAGCTTGCTCAAATAGCAAGTTACCCTCCATTTCACGGTTACTACTGTAAAACGATCTGTTCTCATAGACCAGAATGGGCGGGTTGAGAATTACCTTCTTAAATCCTATCAGACCCATGGAACCGGATAGGAACTTCGAGTTTGATATGTTTATGTTCAGGACCTCGCGATACACCTTTTAGTACGGACCATTTATAGATCTCATGTTTGGAAATGCCTCTTCTGGAAACGCCGTAGTTTCTTGCCTAAGCTTTACTGTAGGCTTCCTTAGTATGTGTATTGGCCATCTGGCTTTGGAACAGCAGGGCCAGCTGGGTCAGACCTGGCTGAGAGAGAGATTGGTATTCTGCGCATGGGAACGGGTGACTCTTTGATCTGAGCAAGGCCATGCCCGGCAAGGTGAATTATGGCTCCACCTCCCACGGTGCGTCTGTTAGCAGACCCCCTCATTCTGAAAGGGCAGGATATCGCCCCGTAAAGCAAGTGCTCTCCAACCCCACCAAACTGGTTCTGCCTCGACTGAGTGATTTGTGACTTTAAAGAGCAAATACTTTTTAGGTATAAAACTTTCACCAAGCTCGTCGAAGAAACTTCCCAAGGGCCTGAATTGAGAGCTCCTCCTGCTGAAGTCTCAGGGACATTAGACTTCACCCTGTCAGGTGTCGGAATTCCTGTGCGAGGAATTCTGCTTGGAGGTGAGGCCTCCGTCGAGTAATCCGGAGCCTCTGGTTCTACTTTGAGTACTCCGACTTTAAAACGTTTGCAACTTTGCTGAACCCGTGTGGGCTGCTGCATCTAAGAGAGAGCTGTCGCCGCTGAGAGCCCACCGGAATTTGAACCTTTGCTACTTCGCTAAATCTGTGTGGGCCACTGCAGCTTAGAGAGAGCTGCTGCTGCTGACAGTCCGCCTGAATTTGAACCTTTGCCCCTTTTCTGAATCCGGGTGAGCTGCTGCAGCTAAGAGAGAGCTGCCGCCGCTGAGAGCCCACCGGAATTTGAACCTTTGCCACTTCGCTGAATCTGTATGGGCCACTGCAGCTTAGAGAGAGCTACCATGGATGAGAGCCCACTTGAATTTGAGTCCTTGCAACTTCGCTGAACCTTTGCGGGCCGCTGCAGCTAAGAGAGTTGCGGCCGCTGAGAGCCCTCCTGAATTTGAACCTTCAGAGTCGTCGCTGGATCTGTGTGGGCCGCTGAAGCTAAGAGATTGCTGCCGCTGCTTTGTGCCTGCACCTTTGCCAACTTTGCATCACCCTTCATCCTGTGGGCCACCGCAGCTAATAGAGAGCTGCTGCGGCTGAGCGCCAGCACTGTTGCCAACTTGGTGTTATTTTGATCCGTCCTGTGGGCCGTCGTGGCTGACAAGGAGCTGCTACTGTCGAGTGCCTGCACTTTTGCCGACTCTGCATCAATGGGATTTGTCCTGTGGGCCATTCCATCTCAGAGAGAGTTGCTGCTGCTGAGTGCCTGCAGCTTGTTCCACATTGTCGAGTATTGCAGCTTACATCCTGTGGGTCGCTGCAGCCAAGAGAGAGCTGCTGCAGCTGTGAGCCCACCATGGAGCTGCAAGACAAGAGCCATCACCCCCACCAGCCAGGGCCACCACAGTTGTGAACTGCTGCTGCTGAGAGCCCATCGGTCCCGAGTACTCGAACCATTGTGGGTGCACGATGTGGGCCCTTGCCGCCAAGGCTTCTGGTCGCTGGGAATCCGACTGTCATTGTCTCGGCGTCTTCGAGAAGCAGTGTGCCGTGTCCCCTTTCCCCTGCAGGTACCTGGTGTGCAACGGGTCACATCGGCCCCGGCCTTGAACTCAGTTATTGTCACGTTCTGGGGATTACGTTATTGCCTTTTTGAGTTCTTACTAGCTCATGTCCATTGTAGCTTGTTGAAATGCTTTGAGAGTCTTCAGTTGAACGTTAGATAAAGATATTATTTTTCTATACCTACTTGAGTTATGTCTTTTTGTGGTGTCATTACTGTCTTATTGTGCATGGTCATAAATGCTTCACACACTGCCTCTGAGATAGGCCTAACTGCTCGTGCTATGTTTCCACAGGGTTTAGCAGGGGTTGTCAAAGGGGGTAGCCCACTTGCCCTGACTTAGGAAGAAGGGTCCCTATTTGGACATTGGCCCCAGACATGGCCAACTAGAGACCGCCATTTCTAACAGTGATTATAACAGTTCAGCTCTCAATGCTGCAATCACCTGAGGAGATGGTGGAATTCGGTAGTTCGATGTCATCCAGAATCAGAGTCGGTAAACCACTCAATATTGGTGGATAAGGCACAGTCAATGACAGGATTGCATTAGCCTCTATTCCAGGAACTCTCAGCAATATCTCGACGATCAGTATTGAGATCTCGGACCTCGCTCTCCCCGGCATTGGTAACCTGATAAGTCCCCTTGGGAGAGGAATATCTCCAACACAGCAATCTTGCTCTCCTTCATCTCCTTACACTTTCTTGGGCTTTCTTGGACTCAGTCACATCAGACTCAGATGATTCACTTATTCGTGCAAGTTCTTTTTCAAATGCAAGCCTCAAATTCATTCTTTTGTGTCTCACAGGTCATGTTTCACCTGCAACATCTTTCCTTCTTGACTACACATGCCCTATTTCCAGTCTCTTCTGCTGAGTCAGACTCTACAAAACCTGCAATGTTACCATATCCCCCAGAGTCTATATCAGGGTCTTCCATACCTTGACCCCCTGCAGCTTGATTTGGCGCATCTCCAGCCTCATCATGAACCTCCACAGCTTGGCTTGCCCTCTCTGTTAGCCCTTGGATCACGAATTGAACTGCTTCTGCGAGAGGAGCATTTTCTTCAGAGGGACCTGTGACTCGTCAGGTATGGGAAGCGTGGATTCAGTTTGTCACTCCTCCACACTTCATAGCAGTATTTGTCACCAATATCACCTGGTATAATCCACCCATCGAGAGTCAAGACAGTTCTTCCTTTCATGCATTCAGATGAGCACATAGTCCCTGGGGCTCAGGTCATGGTTAAAGGTCTTTCGATGTCAGTGCAGTTGTTAATTCAACCTGATGAGACACAGAATGAACCACATCAGCCAATCCTATACAGCAGTCAAGTATAAAGTCATCTGTGATGTTTATCAAAGTGGTTGCTGGCACTGCAAACAAGTGCATCTCCTTTCCCATCATTTCATGCAGTGATAACCCAGTACTCCTATCAGGAATGCTGTGCAAGCTCATTAGACCCAACCGCAGCACATCAGCAATTTCAAATATGTTGATCACACATTTTTGCCAGCCTCACCTTTAAAGTCCCATTAATTTGCGCCACAAGGCCTGATGCCTCTGGCTTGTAGCTACAATGCAGTCTTTGATCCACACTCAAGGTGGTACACAACAGCTTCCGGATCTCACTGTGGAATTGAGTTCCTCTATCTTACTCCAATGTAGTTGGAAATCCGAAATGAGTTATAAGCTTTCTCAACAATAACTTTGCTACTGTGAGACTGTTACACCTTCTAGTTGGATAAGGTTCACTCACTGAGAGAAAATGTACACAATAACGTAGATTTATCGCTGTTCATTACACACAGGCATCTCAACAAAGTCCAATTGGATCCGATTAAAGGGACCCCCTGATCTGCCACTGTGCAACAACTGTCTTTTCCCCAGCGTTCATCTGTTGGCATGTGACACACTAATGACACACTTGTACTGCAATCACACAAAATCTTGGATTGAACCTGTCTGCCTGAACAATCTCACTATCGGATCCCTTCCTTTGTGAGCTGCTCCATGAATCTGTCTTGCCATTGGGTTCAGCATAAAATCCGGTAACACTGCCCTACCATCAGTTGAAACCCATATGTCACTTTGTCACAATCTGCTCTGATCTAACCCGCTTGTTTCTGATCTGTTGCTACCATTTGCAAATGCCTAACCTCATCCCATGTGTTTGCAACAGCTAGCATTATGTTGAGTTCAGTCTTCTCAGCTGTTATGAAGTCACCCACCCACCTGTACTCTGGAAGTTTCCTCCTCGAGGCTCGGATTTTTGTGGTCAGAAAATGTGGTAATTGTATGCTTAGCACCCAACAAATGGTGTCTCCATTCCTGAAAGACTGCCTTTATTGCCAATAATTAGCGTTCTGCAATGGTGTTTTTATGTTCACCAGGTAACAATATATGCGAATAAAAGGCAATCTGGTGTAGCTGTCCAGACCCTGAATCTTTTTGCATTAATACTCTCCCAAGGCTGTTTTGGAAGCATCAGCCTTGACAAAAAATAGTTTATCGGGGTCAGGATGAATCAAAATGGGTGCTGAAGTAAAGACCTGTTTTAATTTCACCAAGGCTTGCTCAGCCTCTAAGCTGTATTGAAGTAACTGAGTGATAGGTGTGACTATCTCAGAAAATGTTGATATGAAGCGCCTATAGAAATTGGCAAAACTCAAAACTCTCTGTGTGTCTTTTACAGAAGATGGAGCAGGCCAATTCAAGATAGCTTCAACCTTTTTTGGGTCCATGATTATTCCTTCAGGTGAAAGCCAATAACCTAAGAATTCAACCTTTTTTGTGTTGAACACACATTTCTCAAGTTTCACGTTAAAAGAATTATCTTGTAATCTCTGTAATACGGTGCAAACTATTTCAGTATGTTTTTCCATTTCTTTTTTCTCTACTTTGCAATGTACATTTCTGATGCCCCCTCTGGGTCTTTCATTTGTACACTCCCCCAATCTGTGATCTAACTTACCACCCGATCTAAAAATTTGGCATAATCCTCAGGTAAGCTTACTATGTGTGCCAAGGAGTCCTTTAAATCGTCTCTAAGGCCTTTATAGAATAAATATACCATCTTTTCTTTGGGCCAATGAGTTTCTGATAGCAGTCTATTCAAATTTTTTACATAGGTTATCAAGTCTTTGGACCCTTGACGTAGATTAACACCTTCGCTGCTAGTGATATTTTCCTCCTGTGCTGATATATCATGACTCCCATTGTTCATGACGAGCTCAGCTCGTCATCAGCACAGCTCCACTGTGCCTCATGATGAGCTGAGCTCGTCATGAGCATCGAAGGGGTTAAGAAGTTCATTAAACTGGACATGGCTGTTTTAAAGGCAACTAGATTGTGTAATAAAGGGTTGTCTGTGTCAACATAGCACCATTGGCGGTTATGCCTCCCAGATAGGAAATAATAAAAGCTACTTTGGATGTATCGGTAGTGAAAGTGTAACTGACACTGACTCATGAAGGTAGCGTAACAACTACGGTCTCCTGTGAATCTTTCTGGGTTTGCTAAGGGAACACGATTTGGGGTTACCACCATAACTTGAAGGGGTTGTTCTGTGGTTTATTCTGAGAAAGGAATGGGTTGGAACCAAGGGCCATACTATCATATTATCAAGCAAGGGCGATACATTATCGCCGCTTTTATCGGCAGGAAACTGCCGCTAAAGCGGCGATAATGGGATTGATAATATGCCCTTGTGAATTCCCATAGATTCCCAGGTTAACACCAGAACCTGGGCTTGTTCTATGGCCCTAAATTGTGAAGGAGCTATTATGGTTCTTGTATCCCCTGCTGGTGAATCTCTAAAATTAGTGAACCCTGACTTGGTTCTATCTAATTATTGTCTAAGGGCCTGGTTTTCCAGATTCAACTGTTGCATTTCCTCATTTACTTTACGGACTAATTGAGTTATTGTGTAGGATCCATTATTTACTGACCTAAACTTCAAGAGTTCAGAATCAAAGAAGAAACAAGGGGATTTGGGCTTCCCTTTCTGTTATGAAGTCTCCCACCTGTACTCCGGTTGTTTCCTCCTCGATGCTGCCTTTTTTCCAAGTCCCTCTCGGATTCACCAGGGTCGCAGGGAAAAGATATACCTACTACCCTGATTGACCCTTGGGGGAAAGGGGGGTGGGAATTAGAAACAAGAAACACTGGACACTCTGTCTGGTCTGCTGAAGGAATCGTGTAGATGTTTCTCGAAGAATGAAGTGTCTCTGGGCCTTCAGTTTGAAATGAAACGTAACACCTGATTAAAATTCTTGTACACTTTGCCCCTGAATGAAAAAGCGTAAACTGTATTCAATTAGACCTACCCCAAACTAAAAAGCCCATGTACTCACTTTGTAAATAAAATATCTCAGTTGTTTTTTCACGGCACTGTATACTTTCATAAACACTGTGTACCTTCATTCTCAGTCACCAATATACAGGGTTAATCACTCTATGGGCCCCATTACGATATCGGGCGGATTGCCTCCGCCAGGGTGGCGGTGGCCACCGCCACCCAGGCGGAGGCAATCCGCCCGACAACCACTCTCGTGTTCCCCTCCGCCTGATTAGGATGGCGGAGGGGACAGTGGCGGACGGAAAGACCGTCCGCCACTTTACCGCCGCGGTCGGCTTGCGACCGCGGCGGTAATAGATTAATATGGTGGCGGTGTCCAATGGACACCGCCAGCCATGTTACAATGGCAAAAAGCAGAGGCCTTTCCGCGGCGGAAAGGCATGCGGTGATTGCTGCGGGGGCCCCCTGCAGGACCCCCAGGTTGGCGCCACTGTCTGGGGGGCACATTTATTTATTTATTTATTTATTTATGGGCTTCTAACGCGCCGGCATCACACCCGAAGGTGTATCTCCGCGCGGTGCTGTGAAGAAACAGGTCGGGCAGCGCTCCACTAGAATAGAGTTGTCTTTAGGCATTTCCTGAAAGCTAGATGACTCGGGCACTCTCTGAGGGAAAGGGGAAGACTGTTCCACAGACGCGGGCCCATAATGGAAAGGGCACGACCTCCCTGTCTAGTCTTGTTATGTCTAGGAACCTGAAGTAATAGCTGATTGCTGGACCTACGATTGCGGGAAGGGCGGTGGTATACAAATTTCTCGGCCAGATAGTGTGGACCGAGGTTGTGGAGACTCTTGTGCACCACACAGCAAATCTTGAATTCCACCCGTTTCCGGATGGGAAGCCAGTGGAGGGCCTTGAGGAGGGGCAAGGATGGAGTTCTAGGGGGGGCATTGGTCACCAGGCGGGCCGCATTGTTCTGAACCACCTGAAGTTTATTAAGCACTCCTTCATTAGCTGCTAAGAATAGGCCATTACAATAGTCCAGGCGGCTCAGAACGAGGGCCTGGACCAAGGTCTTTCTTGTATTGTCTGGTAGAAGGGGGAACACCTTCCGAAGGAGGCTAATGATGTGGAAGCAGGATCCCGCCGTGGTGCTGGCATGATGGGCAAGGGTGAGGTCATGATCTAGACGGACCCCCAGGTTTTTCACCACCTGTTTCGGGGAAGGGGCCTGACCCAGACTGGAGGGCCACCAGTCAGGGGTCCACAGGATTTTTGCCTCTCCGAATAGCATGACCTCAGACTTTCCCACATTACACTGGAGAAAGTTCTTGGCCATCCAGCTGGCGATCGCAGTCATGCCGTTGGAGAAAGCTTGTCTTATCTCCGGGGTAAAGTTTTTAAAAGTGAACAGCAGCTGCGTGTCGTCAGCGTAAGAGATGGGCATAAACCCGAAAGACCTCATAATGTTAGCCAAAGAGGAGACATATACGTTAAACAACGTAGGGCTGAGACAGGAGCCCTGCGGGACTCCTCCGGTGATGCTGGCCGAGGGGGAGCTGAAGGAGCCCATATTCACCTTCTGGGTACGCTCGGAGAGAAAGCTGGTGAACCACGCCAAGGCAGATCTATCAATACCAATCTCCTTTAATCTGGTAAGGAGGATGGCGTGGGATATGGTGTCGAATGCTGCGGACAAGTCCAGCAGCACCAACACCACTGACATCCCTCTGTCCAGGGACAAGCGTATAGCATCCGTGACGGAAAGAAGAGCCGTCTCTGTGCTATGCCTAGGCCTGAACCCCGACTGAGAGTGGTCCAGACTGCCGGTCTGCTCAATGAAGCTGGAAAGATGGTGATTCACATGCTTCTCCATCAATTTGCTGATGAACGGCAAGAGGGAGATTGGCCTCAGATTAGTCATATCTGACCAGGGGATGGAGGTGTTTTTCCTGATAGGCTTGACCATGGCCTCTTTCCACTCCCGGGGGACCAGTCCCTCGGAGAGGGAGCGATTGATCACCGTCTGAATGGAGGGACTGAGGACACTCCCAATGAGGTGCATGACACGGGCAGGTACAGGGTCCACTGGGCTGCCTGATTTAATAGTCCCAATCAGGGAGTTGACTTGGTCCAAGCTAATCTCGGGGATAGAGGACAGCGCAGCGGAAACAGCGCCGACTATTCCGGGCTGGAGGCTGGAAGAGGGGACCATTTCCTCAATAGGTGGGCTTGCTTGGGAAATGTTTCGATAAATAGAATCAATTTTATCGGCAAAAAACCCAGCAGTGTCCTCACACAGTTTTTGGGTCAGCATTTCTGGACTGTCACAGGCGACGGGCTTGGTGAATGTGCAGAGAACCTGGTACAGTAGTTTAGAGTCATTGCCAGCCTCAGACAGTTGGGAGACAATGTGGGATTTACGGGCAGCTCTGATGTTTTTATGATAGAGTCTCATGGCTGAGCCATAGCGGTCTTTATCGGCCGTACTGCGTGAGATTCTCCAGGATTTCTCCAACTTCCTGCAGGCCTTTTTCTCCGCACGCAGTAGGTCCGAGTACCATGGTTCCTGCCTGCGGTCAGAACGCTGGTTACAGCGTCTTAAAGGGGCAATTAGGTTGACCGCCGTGATCAAGGCATCATTGTATTTAGACAGGGCCGAACTGGTGGAGTCAGAGGGGAGAAAGTCGGGAGGTACGAAAGTAGTTTTAAAAGTGTCAGCGGACACCTTATACCACTGCCTGCGCCATAACGGGAGGGGAGCAGGTTGGGGGCGTTCTTTGATAAGGGTAGGGAGGGAGAAGTTGATTACAAAGTGGTCGGTCCATTCCACCTGCGTTGGAGGATAACAAGTTAGGGAGTGCGAGTTGGACAGGATTAAGTCGAGGGTGTGACCGGCCAGATGGGTCGGACCTCGGTTGCACTGTTTAAAACCTAGTACAGATAGATCAGCCAGCAGGTTGCGCGCTTCTGTATTGTCAAACAGTTCACTGTGGACATTGAAATCTCCAAGGAGTACAAAATTAGTCCCTATGCTGATATGAGGAGCAAGTGTTTCCAGAAGGAGGGTCGAAACCTCGGCACAGGGGCCAGGGGGACGGTACACCAGTGCTCCCTTCCAGCAAGCTTGTGAAGAGGAACCAATCTTGAAAACCAGGATTTCAATGTCCCTAGTACAGCATTGGTCGAGAAAGGTAACAGTGAGAGTGTCTTTATAAATTACAGCGACCCCGCCGCCGGTTTTGACAGGGCGGTCGAGCCTAAGAATCTTGTACCCCAAAGGGATCCCCAAGGTGATAGCAGGGACCAGATGGGGTTTGAGCCAGGTCTCCGTACAGAAGCAGTAATCAGGGCGGGTCGAGTGGATTAGGTCCCAAACCTCCGAGTGATGCTTCGGGAGGGATCTTCCCTACCTATGGTACCCCCCCCCCCACATTTGCATATCCAAAGCGGCAGGCGCCGCGCGGTGCCTGCCGCTTTTGCATATGCAAATGCAAAACAGCATTTTTAACATTGTGGCGGGCGGGCGCCCGCCACAATGCAAAAACTACAGGATGTGCCCGCCACTGTGGCGGTCACATCCTAATTCCCCCCACGGGACCCCCGTCCTTATGGCGGGCGGTCCCGTTCTACGATAGGGTGGCGGGCGGACAATGTCCGCCCGTCATCCTAATGGGGCCCTTAATGTCTATAATAGTCCTTAAATAATGGGAGTTTCAAAACTGGAGTCTTTAAATGTTCACAAAATACTGGTTTGGTATTTTAAAGGTTTTGAAAGTCTCACTGCCATCAGTATTTCAGAAAGATTTCTTGTATTAAAAAAGTTACTGCTTTCCTAGTAACTCTTCTGTTTCTGTCGTCTTTGCAAGAAGCCGGAAACCAAGCTGCCCGGAAGCCGATCAGAGCCCGTATCCAGGTTACAGGAAGGAGCGTCGGCACTGGAAAAGCGTCAGAGAAGAATTCCCAGAAGAGTTCTGAAGACCGGGAACAAAGCAGATGATCTTCCGACAAACGGGTCCGCATACAGGTGAGTGCTGAACGCTTTGAAGAGAAGCACCGGGGTTTAAACGGATTGGGGTTTTATAGTCAGAGAACGTACGTGTGCAAGCTTATTACACATTCACGTGCAAACGCGTGAAGATTTGGCAGCTTGTATAAACGGTTTCACGTGTCTACGTAGAAGCAGTTGACACGCGAAAGACTTTCCTTTTGCAAAAGTCACCATCTCTTCCCATAATAAAACATCAAGCATTGGCTCACCCAAAGCCTAATCATCCATAATTGCCTGTCATAACGATCCCTTTTCTTACAATGGTTCAAATATGTTTTTATTTAAATACAGATGGGATGAACAGGATAAACCTTGATTAAATACGTTTTACAAGACTTGGTGAGTTTAGTTTTCCCTTAACATCAGCACTCTCGCCAATATATTGCCCATTGAAAATTCATACATGTGTAGCTCGAAAGTTACAACTACATCCGCATAGAGGTTTCCCTTCATGACAAAGTCACCTCCCTTCCTATGGGCAGTGCATAATGACGGCCACTTCCTTTGGTTACTGCAGTGCTTCCAACAATTCTCTCACATATTACCCATTCCTAAAGGGAGAGATTGATGACGTTAGGAACCCTCTCTGTGGCCATAGCTACACCAAAACCATACTGACTATTAGTATAGCTCAGAGACAAGACATGCAAAGCAATGATTTCGGCTACTTTCGAGGAATGTACTCCCTGTAAACAAGCAGCTTCCCTAACTCCAACCATAAAAAAAGGACTTTATCGGGATCAATGGGTCATCGACAATGTCAGGTCTCAGCTTGGTGCAAAGCCCAGTAACATCCATACAGTCACTGTCTTCACAATCTTCCCCCTCAGCTTTTGGAACAAGTAACAAGGTGGCAGGATTTAACACAGAACAGCACTTCAGAGTGACATTCTTTGTGGCAAGCAACACCTGCTCATATCTTGTCAGTCTGTTATTAGTCAAATGCTGTGTATTGGTTGTTGTCATCATGAGTGTGGAACATATACAGTAAGTGGATGACCTATCACAATGCTTTCACATCGTTTGATTCTGACACCTGTTGCAGCAACAGACTTGAAACATCCAGGCAATGCTGAAGCTACAGAATCTAATGTAGCTGAGAAATAGGCCACTGATCTATGGGCACCTCCATGTGTCTGGGTGATTACAGGAAGAGCACAACCCTTCCTTTCATGGCAGAACAGCAAAAACGCTTTGATATATTCAGGCATTCCTAAATCTGGAACGCAACACAGGCCCTTTCTCACCTTCAAGAAGGCAAGTAAGCAGTCGTTATCCAAAGGTACCGGATCACACACATCAGATTGGAATGTTAGATACAATCATCCATCCCTTCCTCCATCCCGATGCATTTCGGCCAAAGAGCCCGTCGTCAGGGGATAGTTCTATAAAAAAAACACATAACATAACATGAGAACAATCCGTGGTCAACCGACACCCACGGTTTCAGTGACTAATTTGTTTGGGCTAACACAGTGACATGCTTAAAAACCAAAAAGGCAAACCTGGTGTCTGAAACCATAAAACAATTAATATAACCACATGGTCAAGATAATCCTTGCATGTGAACATGCCTATTCGGCCAAGTACAAGTGTACATACGCTAATAAATGTGTCAATACCATAGATAACAAATGACTACGTCATCAAATGTCATAAAATTCATGCAGCACATTAACAAAGCCAATCGTAGCATTGCTAAAAGTAAGAGATCGTAATCATGCTAGTACCCCCAGATACCTTACGGCCTGACAAATCATGTAATCAATAGATGAATGTCATTCTTTAAAACGCATGAAGATGTACTCCTCTAAGTAAATAGCCTATGTCTATACAACATGCAAACTCATATCGTGCAGGCGGATAATGAATGTCTCTTCATAAATATTTCTAAAAACTTAATCACCAATGAAGAATTATTAAGAATACATTAATATTAAATACCCATAAATAATACTTATTAATAACCAAATAATAAATATTGAACAATACAATATGTTTAATAACAAAACACATTATAATTATTTAAACTTAATTACCAATTAACACATATTGAACAATTACATGATTTTTTATACCAAAAATAATAATAATTATTATTAAACATTATTTACAATTGATTATTATTTAATAATATATTATTACATGTATCAATAAATACTATTTAATATTATTTCATTACCAATTGATAACAAAACAACAATAAATTAATTTTCATAACCAAAAAATTATATTTTAAAATAATTAATAATTAATTTCCAATGCCTTAATTATCAATACCCAACAATACATTTAATAAATTTCACTTAATTAGATTTTAATGACTTCTGAAACTATTCCCTTATAAACGCACAACACACTCCAATAATAAAATAATACACTTGAGAAAATGATCAATTAATCAATTAATACAAATTAATTACCAATTATTAATTAATTAACAATAAGGTAATTATCAATACCAATAATTTTAAATAAATTATTACTTAATTACAATTAAATTACTTCCCACCATATTCCCCTATAAACCCACAACCCGCTACAGAACTTAAACACAAAAAATAATTAAAATGAATTCATGATTCCTAAGAATTATTAATTAATTTAGTATAATTAATAATTAATAATTAAAATATTTCCCACCCTATTCCCCTATAAACCTACAATCCGCCACGGTACCTAAAAACAAAAATAAGTTAAAAAAATAATATAAACATATAAAAATTGTATACTTATATATTTTAAAACAAGTAGAACACTTAACAAAACACATATAACACATACACTTTAAATACATAATAAAATACATTACAATAATATAAATATCGATATTAGTAACATTGTTATTAGTAATATCAAGTATATTTGATATCGATATTACTAACTTCGATATTACTTACATCAATATAAAATAAATCGATACTACTTACCTTAGGGTCGATATTCTGTCTATCGATATTCTTAACATTGATATTCTGTCCCTTCGTCGATATTGTAACCTCAATATTAATGTAGGTCGATATTTTATTTTCAATATTTTGACTGCTCACCTATTGAATTATGTAACCACCTGTATAAACATAACTTTTTAAACATGATGGAAATTGCTGACGTGAATTATAATGGGGATACTCCGGAACCAACATTTAGAGGAACGGGTAGTGCCACCACCATTGATTATGTTTTAATTTCTCCCACTCTCGAGGATTGTTTATTTAATGCTATGGTTGTCCCCGCCATTCATGGTGACCATAATCCAATTACGATAGAACTACGAATTGCCCCCAAACTAAGCAGTAACAATGAGTGTGGTGCTAGGGATCTGACACCCTTTACCAATGACCTAAGATTGGTTTGGCGTGGAGCTAACTATATTGATCTTTTCATCGAAATGGTTAGGAACTTAACGATTCATAGTCTTAATAATTCATCTTTGACATTACAGGATCCCAACCTGGAGGTAGTTGGAAATTTTGGGAAACTATATGAGGGGATTAAGTCTATACTGTTGAAACTAATTTCGAGAGTGAAAACTAGGTCAAGATGGTTTAACTGTGAATGCTCACAAATTAATAGGGAGCTGCGTGTGGCATTATCAAAAACCCCAAGAGACCTTTTACTGGTTAACTCCCTAAGAAAAAAGTATAAGGAAGCTGTCCTACAGCGAAAAGAGCAGATTTTGAATGAGCGCTGGTTGACCTAGCAGAGGCCGCCCTCTTAAATAATGGGAACGCTTTCTGGGCTGCAGTCAAAAGTATGAGATCCCTAGCCCAACCACTATCTTCCATAAGCTGTAAAGTGACAGGTGAGGCACGGGAAGCCCACTTTTCGATGATTTATTAATTGCCTTTACAGAGCAAAGCATCTTTAGATCCTGAAGACCCCTCCATGATTGGAATAACTCTGCAGGAAGTTGAGGATGCTTTTAATCAAAGTCTGAGTAATAAAGCTCCAGGTCCTGATGGGCTGCCTATTGATCTGATTACACTTAAACCTGAGTTCTGGGTGCCCCTTTTATTAAATGTTTTTAATAATCTAATCAATGCCCCACTCCCAAGTACGTGGTCGACAAGCATTATTGTGCCCGTTTTTAAAAAGGGTGATCGATCGTAACCGAACTGTTACAGGCCAATCTCCCTAGTAGACAATACAATGAAAATTTTAGGGAGGATTTTGTACAACAGAATAAGGACTTAGGCCGAGTATGATTGTATTTTACAATTGTGCCAACTAGGATTTCGAAGCAAAGGGGGGACTATTGAACAATGTTTGAACCTCAAATTAATCATTTGGAAATATACTGTAGTCAAGCAAACCCTTGTATTTTTGGCTTTTATGGATCTCACCTCTTCCTTTGAATTTGTTAAAAGGTCCTGTTTATGGTCCATCCTTTTGGAGTATGGCTTAGATGAGGTTTTAGTCAGTTTTTTAGCATACTTGCATAGGGACCTAAGTGCTCATGGAAGGATCAACACTAGTGGGGAAGTTTCAGGAGACATCAGAATTGACAGAGGTGTAAGGCAGGGGTGTGTTTTGCCCCCCCTGCTTTTTATTTTATATATGAATAACTTGCATAAATCCCTTATTGTATTAAGTGATGATGTCCCCAAAATGAATGGCAACTTAGTACCCACTTTATTGTATGCTGATGATGCTGTTTTAATGGGACAAACGCTGAATGCTTTACGAATGTTAGTACGGCGTTTGTGGATATTATGGGTAGTCTAGATTTGTGTACTAATTTAAAAAAAAACATTTATTATGTCTTGTGGGTCAAAAAAGCATATTTTACATTTTATAACTGTAGATGAAAAAAACCTTTATTGCCCTAGCACTTTCCCTTACCTTGGGATTGTTTTTTCCGCCAATGGTTCATGGATTGACCACTTGGTACATAGTAGGAACAAGTTCTCCAAAGTTAATAACTCAATCACTAGTCTACCGCAGCCTAAAAAGACAGGGATAATACTATCACTTTTTAAAATTTAGAAAAACACTGTGCATTCCAACATTGACTTATGGCGCAGAGTTATGGAGAGACACAAAGGGGCCGATTCCGATTCGGTAAACTAATCCGTACGACAAATCGAATCCGTAGCCCTTTCCGTATGACTCGTACAATTCCGTCTGAATCGCGTAGTACGATTTGTTGGAAAAAAATACGACTGAATCATTGCAAACCGTACAAAAAGCAAGGGAAAATCTGTACGATACGGACCCTCAAAGTAAACTGTACGAATCGCAAACATGCTGTACAACCCGACAAGTACGATCCAGACCGAGGAATCAGAATGCGATTTGTATGGAAAATGTTGCATATGAGCTGCGATTTGTAAGGGAAAACTCAAGTATGAGCGAGCCACACAATCAAATACAGGACAAACCCACACTGAACTAAGCGCACGCGAACCCCGTAAAAACGTCGCATATGAGAGAGCCACACAATCAAATACGAGACGAACCCACACTGAACGAAACGCACATGAACCACATAAAACAGCACAAGGAGGGTAAAAATGACTTGTACTGCGAGAATGTAGCGTTGGACACACTAATAAACAGAAGCAAATACAACTGAATGAGCCGTACTGAACCATACACACACTGCAAAAGAGCACAAGGAGGGTGAAAACGACTCGCACAACACCACAAAACATGTCTCTAGTGTACAAACCATGGAAATGAATGTCCTGGGCAGATCCAAACAGGCAAATAGAGGTGCCAACTCTGAACCACCCCTTATAACACACCCACCAAAAATTCAAACTAAGCCCCCCCACAAATGAACCAATCAAAAGGGCCCACTCACACAAACCATGATCCTTTGCAACAGACTTAATTTGCAACAGACACTGCCAACACACCACCAACTGCACACATCCACCTTCACACATACCCCCATTCACATTCAGACCCACAGACCGTCACCCCACACCATGTCCACACAGAAGAATCCAAAGTTCACAAAGGAGGAGATGGAGACCCTTGTCAACGAAGTCATCAGAGTCGAGCCACAGCTGTTTGGCACATTGGTCAGATGGACCAGCATAGCTGAGAAAACCCGCCTCTGGGAGAGGATAGTCAATAGGGTGAATGCTGTTGCACCCATTGGATGCACAAGGAAGGAGTGCCAGGCCAGGTGGTACGATCTGCGAAGGACGATCAAGCGCAAAATGGATGAAGACTACGCACAAGGCCAGCACACTGGAGTTGGCGGTCCCCGAAGACCAGTACAGTACCAGACCTGGGAGGAGAAGGTGATGGCCCTGCTTCCACCAGTGGGAGTACATGGAATTGAAGGAGTAGTAGAGCCTGGTGAGTAAACAAACAACTCATGTAACATGGGGGAAATGGCATCCACACCCCAAGTGCAAAAAATGCCCGCACCAACACCCATCCACACACCGCCCAGAACTACAACCAAAAACAACGCTAATGCCACTAACATGTGTATGTCCCATTGAGAAAGTAAGGCCATGCTACGTCCCATACTACAGGAAGCACAGACCCGAGAATGGATGTCCGGTATGCTAGGATGGTGGTTGTCACTAAATGCATTGTGGGACTCCAAATCAGACCCAATTGCCCTCATCCCATATGGCCCAGGTACACACCCATGGTCCCTGCTCAATGCACAGGGAGTGGGAAAGTACTGACAAGATAGCTGATACTGGGCCCTGGTGTAAGCAGCACAAGGCCCTCCTGTGACCAGTGCAAACTCAAACACCAGGACAACACGGTCAGATATCTTGGACAGGAACTTACACCCACTGTCATGGCAGCATGCTCCATGGGGTGACAGCTACATCACGAGGGAGGCCCAGTGCCAACTCAGACTCCAACTACCAGCACAGCCTGTTACACACACCCCTTACACAAACATACCCTCCTGGGACAGGCAATGGAGTGCCCTACTGTCACAATGGCCATGTAACACAACAAGACTAATACAGAGCTGCTAAAGCATCCAAGCCAAAAATCCACGGTGCAGAGTTCCAAGACCCTTGCGCCTCTTTTATGCCACCGTTGCGTCAGTCTTGTGACACAGCAGTGGCACAAAAGTGGTGCCATAGTGCAGGGTATTTACAAGGGGGCAGGAACGCCTCCTAAAAGTGGCTGAGTGAAATCTACAAGATTTCACTCAGTCACTTTTAAGCCCATGCTGCGTCAAAACCCTGCATCTACTTCAAGCAGGCGTAAGAATTGACGCAGCATTGTGCAGATAGGGCCCCCCACAGCATTGCTGGAGCTGCGTTGCACTTGCGACGCAACTCCAGCAATGCGCCACTTTCACAGCACAGATGCTTGACGCATCTGTGTCGTTTTTTCCCCAAGGTGCGCCACATTGTAAATGCAGCACATCAATGCTGGCAGAGCTATGGCGCACAAAAACTGGCGCATCCCTGCGGTTATGCAGGGATGTTCCAGTTATTGTAAATATGCCCCCACATGTCAATGACTCAGGAGCACATATCAATCTGACTCCACAATATACCCATCCACAAGTGAACATTGAGGACAATGCAAAGCACAGAAAACTTCCTGGTGTAACAGTGCCAACTACAAAGAGTATGAAACATGGATGTTGCATGAAATGACATTAACACTGTCTGTCTCTCACACCCACAGGGCAACATGCGGAATCTACCCCCAACAATGGGGGAGATGATTCACAGTCCCAGGATCTGCAGGACCCTGATCCCACCGTCAGCGACGCCTCTTACTACTCCATGGATGACCACGACCATCCTGGCCCCTCTGCTGTCCAAATCCCTGCAGCACCTGGATCTGGAACATCTGTGCAAACCACCACCACCATTCCTGCCACATCCCAGCAGACATCTAGGAGCCCTGCCCGCAGTGAACAACTGAGCCAGTCTGATGATGAGGGACAAGGTCCGCCGGGCAACCAGGAGGTGGCAGACAACACCACCACTGCCATCCCTCAGGGGTCCCGTCGTCTCAATGTGCCCATAACGGCAGGCCAGGCTCGTGTGGGCAGAGGTGGTAGGAGTGGCGGCAGGCGGAGGCAAGAACCTTACCAGCCAGCTGCAGGGCCCGGTATGTCAGAACTAAGCAACGTCCTGGAGGCATACCAGCGGGACACCAAGGAGACCAGCCAGGTAGTGGTGACCTTCAAAACATCAAAAACCTGCAGGCCGAGCAACACGCAAGTCAACAACAACACTACGGACGGATGGAGGCAAGACTGGCTGAGCTCCTGGCGGTGCAAAGGGACATGAGCAATTCACTCCATCGGATCGCAGACAACATGGAGCACCCAAACCTGTGTCACCAGGCATCACACCTCTAGGTGACAACCGCCACCAAGCACAGGGAGGGAGGGAGGAGGAGGAATCGTCCGACGGAGCATCCCATGCATCGTCAAGGCCTGCATATGAGGGTCCACCAAGGAAGGTGGGTCATCCACGGAAAAAACCATGAGAGGCAGCGGGCCATGAACATCTCCCAGGTCACCTTGGTCTGGAACCTGGACTTTGCGTGCAACAGCATCACCTCATTGACTGTCATACTCTGCCACATGGACTTGCTGGTTGCAGTCTGAACAATGATGCCAAGCACTGTGGTCTGGACTCTGGTGACTCCAACTGCAAAGCTTCACATCTCCCTCTGTGAACTTTGGATTCTCTGGATTATTGTACAGCACCTATCACCTACGCACGAATCACGCACCTGACAGAGAAATAAAGAAAACAATCACAAGGTAAATTGATGTTGCAGTCATTTAGCATGAGTCAACAACATATGTGTGGGGATATGTCAAAGTATGCCTGAGAATGGAACAAACTCAAGCCATACATACACTGGGATCTGTGTCCATTCAAGGACACACATAGGTCACAATGTATCTTCAAATTCATACATGGAGCGCAATACTCACCTGTGATGGTCTCAAGATGGTGAGGGGGGGGGCTGCAATACTGCTCGGACAGACAGGTTTGGAAGAGTATCATGAAGGTGTAGAGGCCATGGGTCATGCGGAGGTGCCCAGGGATGGAGTCCCAGGTCTGTTTGGCGAGGTGGGAGAACTATCTCCTGCATGCAGTTGTTCTGTGGATGAGATGAACGGTGGCCAGGGCAAGGTTGGCTGGAAGGAGTTGGGGAAACAGGGTGTTGGAGGAGAGACGTCCAAGGTCGTTTTTGGGTCAAGGGTTGTGGACTGCCTCCTGAGTGTGGGTGAGGAGTATGAAGGTGATCCTGCAGTTGACAGTGAGCCATTGCGGGTATGTCTGGTGGACGGTGATGTGGCTGAGGTGGGGGATGTTCAGGATGAGGTGTGCGGATGTACCCTGGATGTGTACAAGTCCTCCAGGAGTTTGGCTGTTGTTCCTGCATAGAGGGCGTTGCTGTAGTTGACCCGGCTGATGTCGTGGACCTGGATGACTGTCTGTCTTGCCTAGGAGTGGATCTATCTGAGGAACATTTGCAGCATGCGGAGGGTGTTGCAGAATGAGGTAGAGATGGTGTTGAGTTGCATGGTTATGTTGATCGAGGAGTCTATGATGAACACCAGTTTGCGTGCATGGCCACTGGGTGCTGGTGCTGTGCCCATGCCGGTGGGACACAAGGAGTTGTCCCAGTCATAAGAGGACAATCCTCAGATGATGAGCTCAGTCTTGTCCAAGTCCAGCCTCAGGTGGCTGATGTTCATCCATTAGTCAACGGAACTCATGCCTTCTTTTAGGTTGGATCTGGCAGTGGCTGGGTCTTTGTTGAGGGTGAGGAGCAGCTCGGTGTCAATGGCATAGGAGATGATGATGAGGTTGTGTGCGCATGTGCAGGTGGAAAGGGGGGTCATGGAGAAATTGAAGATCATCACGCTGAGAGATGTGCCCTGGGGTATGGGCCAGATGACCCCAATGTACTATGTGTTGAAGGGGGGAGGCGGACTCCCTGGTCCTCGCTGGTGAGGTTCTTGGTTATGTAATCCTGGGCCCTCCTCTGGATCCCAGTGTTGGAGATGTGTGATCTGACAGTGTGGTAGCACATGGTGTAGAATGCCGTTGAGAGGTCGAGGAGGTGAAGGTGGTGGTCTCACCATTGTTGAGCAGGTTCCAAGATGTTGGTGGTGGTGGCAATGAGGGCGGTTGCAGTGGTGTGATTACTGTGGAAGATGGATTGGGGCGGGCTGCCTGGAGGTGTTTGCTTGGAGGAAGTTGGTCAGTTGTTCGTTGACTGTCTTCTTGATGATATTTGCCGGGTAGAGAAGCAGGGAGGTGTACCAGGAGATCCTGCGGTACTGCCTTCTGTTGTGTAAGAAGTGCCTGGGTCTCTACATGCCTCCAGCTCACATGGAATGTGGTGTACTCAAAGGACACATTAATGTAGTGCCTGAGGTGGGCTTCAAGGGTGGGGAATTCTGTGATTGAGATGTTGTTTTTGGAGGGTGTGATGGAAAGCCGGAGTGGATGGTGTACATGAGCCCGGTGGTTTCTTTGCTGCTGAGGGGAGCCCAGATCCTGAGGGGGGTTTATGTCCCGGGAATCATAGCTCTTTCTGCCTCTGTGTGCCGAGGCTGTCGTGTATGTCCACGAGCTTGTAGCGGTATAATGTTGTGAGGGATTTGCTTGGCCTTGCAAGGGTGGGATGTCTTTTGGATGGAGAACTGGGGTTAGCTAGTTCACTCACAATGCCGATTAGCTCCTTGATGTCGTGTGTGTTGGTGCCCAGGCACTTTCTGAAGGATGTCCTCTTGTCCTTGCTGATGATATGGTGATGTCTGTGTGTGGCGGTTTCCAGGGCTGAAAGGTAACTGATGGTTGTTTGTGTCGCAAAGTTTGCACAAGAGTCAGGCTAGATATGTATGAGTCCAGTAGGTCTGCCTTGTACCAAGTGGCTTAACTGTTGTTGTGCTTCACAGGAAAGTCTATCAATGTGGCAAGATTGTTGGATCAGTCGCTGATCTAGTGTGTGAGGTTGCAGGGTGTGGCGGTGGTGTTGGTCGGAGTGTCCTGGGCGAGGGTGCCACATAGCTTGTCTGTGGTGACTTAGATCAAGCATCTTTGGGGGATCTGTAGCTGGGTGTGGGCCAGTGTGTTGCTTGTCGGAGAAGTGGATGCAAATGTTGATGTACCAATGAAGGATGGTGGTGTGGTTGTCCTCCAGCCAGAAGTTGCTGTCCCCCACCACATGCAGTCTGTGGAGGTGAGGGCGTGCATGCTGATGTAGTTGTTGATGGCTTTGCGGAATTGTGGATGTAGGTCTGGAACCTGAAGTGCAGGTGCGTGACAATGCTGAGTGTGTCCTTTGTGTTGTTTGTGACTCTGAGGGTGTACTTGTGAATGAATTGCAATTCGTCCTCCTAGATTGTATGTGCAGTCCCTGCGTGTGATCTTGTATCCGTCTGTGATGGCAATGTTAAAGTTTTGTGCTGAGGATGCGTTCAACCAGGTTATGTAATGAAGGCAATGTGTGGGGCTGTTGTGTTGAGGAGGTTACAGAGTCCAATGGCGTGCTGGTGGATGGAGCGGGTGTGGAGTAGAAGGCACATGACCTGGTTGTTCTGACATGGTCTGGTAGGTGGGGCAATGCGGTGTAGGCAGTTGGAGTTGCACACCCAGCATGTGAAGCTGTTGTGTGTGCGCTTAGGGTTTGCCTGATAGCAGGTGGTTGATTGTCTGGTGTTCATTGCTTGGAGAGTGGCTGGAGCATGAGTCTGTTGTCTTACGTGGGACATGCAAGGACCAGAGGGTCTTGCACTGTGCACGTTGCAAGCGATGACGGGTGCTGACAGTCCTGCCTTTGGCATGGCGTTGGCGCAACATTGGCACAGACAAACTGCTGCCTGCATTAAGAATGGGTGGTGGAGTGAGTGAGGAGCAACTGGGAGGCATGTTGGTTGCAGAATCAGAGCACTCAGTGGGGCGGTGGAAGGGGTGAGAAACTAGGCAAAAACTAGCACACAAAGACAAGGAAGTCAGAAAGACACAGTGTAGCAGGTGTATGGCAAGGAAGGAGTGTCAGGTTACTCATGGGTCACTCGAAGAAAATGGATGAACAATCACCAAAAATGACGGGCACAGGATCAGGCTCCAAAAGGCCAAGCTGCGCCCTTGACACACAACGTCAGCAGGCGTTGCCTGCCCGTTGTGGGTAGCAACCTGCACAAATACATACACACCCAAGTACTTCATGCACATTAGGGATCATTAGCCATGAAGAACTGCATGCATGTTGCCAAAGTACACAAACACTCATATGCACAATCTTTGACTATTAAGCCATAGATAACGCATGCAAAGTGGCAAGAGATCTGCGGTGACAGAGATGAGGCACATTGTATTGTGGTGAACACATTTACTACACGAACGGATCAAGTATGCGTTGAGGCCATGCTGCATGAGCCAATGTCCATGGCCAGTGCCATTGCTCAGTGGAAAATAACAGTCATGTAATGAGTCTACCTGTACTGCTGGTAATCCAATGTGCACATGACTGCCTGTGACTGTCAGGGCCTTGAATCCTCGGAAATGTGCCATGCTCAAAGGGGTCCACCTCCTGATATCCCCTTGGTCTGAGTAGAAATAACAGACTCAAAAGGGTGATCAGGCAAGGGAAGGAAAGGAAGGGAACAGCAGGGAGGGAGATCTGAAACAAAGGTAAACAAGCATAAGTATACAACACTTCTGGTCACTGAATCACAGAATACCTGTAACAGTAATACCTGTAAATGAAAACAACAGCCACTGTATCCTATTTGGGATCATAGTAATGAAAGTGCTACTGGATCGCAGGGTAGAACAAGGACATTACTACACACTTAGAAAAAAGACTGTTCTATACGTTTTCATCTATTCATCCTGCAGTTAGCAACATGCCCAAATACGTTATAAGAGCCACATAACAGGGGAATTGGAGCTTTCTTCAGGACAAGCTCTTCAAGCCCCTGCTGTGAAAACAGAGATGAACAATCCACATGAATTCATAGCTCAAGGAAAGGTGACTAAACACCATAACACACCAAAGATAATGTAGTACGAGTTGCAAAAGAAATGGCTGGCCAATGTTATGATCCTGTTCCAAGGAATGTGCAACTAGCACAGAGATCAATTGCAGTGATATGAAGGGGGTATAATGCTCCACAGGCTGCTGCTTCAGTGCAATTAAAGCCCTGCGGTAATCCAGAAATTCACAGTGTATAAATAAAGTCCAATACACAGTAATTCAATTGCGCTGCTGCATGTCTCACACAAAGTGGATAATCCGTAGTTCCCCCAGGGAATCAGTGAGGGTCAAGAAGGGAAATTACCCAGCCCCTGCAAAAGCCTTAATAAGCTTGTCCAAGGAGGGAGGGAATTAGGTAAACACAAGGAATCCCCGCAAGAGCCAGTAATCGGCTTGTCCAACTGGGCTTCGAAATGCCCAGCAGAACAAGCTGCTGGGCCGGAATTCAACAGAGAGTAATGAGGAGCGATGGTGCAAAAGCGCCCCTACCGTGACCAGGATATGCAGAACACCACAAGAGAATCCTGGAATTAACGGCACCCGACTGGTGCCAAGGAAGCGTCTACATTAGCTTTCGCGCAACGTTGTGACGTCATCAGCGTCACGTTCTTGGCTTCATGGGAAATGTAGTTTCTCGTCCACTTACCGAGAAGGCTTGCACCGCAGTGTTCTCCACCGGCCCTGAGGAAGCGACGTGACAGTGACATGACATACTGGCACAAAGGGAAATGCATCCATACAAACAGACTCACAGGACAGTTGACAGAACATGTGGGACATACGCTGGCCCCCACCTTCACAACATGCATGTTGTAAATCCAAATGTACTGGCACACAAGATTAAGGGGATGAGCCAAACACATCCTGCTGCACACGGAGAGGCTGCAATTCCCCACAGAGCCTGTTGTTGTGATGTCCCACACAATGTCAACCTGTGGCATCCGCAAAGTGTCAGGGGCAAGGTTTACACACATTGATACCTTCACCAGACTCCACACTCCACTACATATGACTGTCAAGAAGGGTGACTGTCATGTCATGGGAGTGATGCTACATGTTATTTGATCCATGGTGAGGAGACATGTATGCATGGTACTACAACATGCACCGAAACAGTTCCCGCACGTTCCCAAACCGTAGCAACACCAAAAAAGCCAGTTTGTATTCCTTACCCGAATTGACATTTACACATGTCCATGCATGGAACGCTGATTCTCCCCATGTTGCAATCATCATGAGGAATCGCAGGAGGACAAAGATTGCACGAGCAGACAACAGGCACAGCAACCTGAGACTGACAGACACACAAGAGGTCACCGGAATTTTTTTGCAGCAGCAGACATGGGCAGTTTCGAAACATGAACAATGTAGGACACATGCAAATTTTAAAGAAAGTCATTTTGCATTACTGTGTCACATTAGCACTCGAGTGAGACATCAGAACACACATCAAAATCACTTTGCATTCGGTCAGCTAGACACACACATTGCAACACATGACACTCAATGCTACAAGCTTGCTCGCTCATACCCAGTGAATCACAATTATGAGAAGAAGTTGCGTATGAGCTGACTCCGGATATCATCCTCCTCCTCCTCATCACTTGCATCGTGACCATGCCCTTGATCCTCAAAGGGTGGATGTTCCTGCTCCTCAGGATCAAGGATGAGTGGCACTGCCTTCTCAACTGCCATGTTGTGCAGCATGCAGCACACAATGAAGATCTTACAGACCTTGTCCGGTGCTTATGGGAGGTATCCGCCGGTCTTATCAAGGCACCGGAATCGGCTCTTCAGGAGGCCAAACGTCCTCTCAATCACTCGCCTGGTCTGCCCATGTGCATTATTGTACCACTGATCTGCAGCTGTTCTTGGGTTGCGGAGAGGTGTCATTAGCCATGGCATGTTGGGATATCCCGAGTCCCCTACATGGAAACATCATGTAAATAAGTGGGTCAGGAGATGCCGTAAGAGCAAAAGATACTGAAACACACTGGAAAAACAGAGTTTACCGACCAACAAGACATGCCCGCTCGTTGTGCAGCCGCAGACTCATTTGTGGCACCCTGCTACACCTCATGATGAATGCATCGTGTGCCGAACAAGGAAAACGTGCACATACGTGGGAAATCTGCATGTTGGCAAGACACACCAAAAGGGAATTTATTGAATGGTAATGTTTACGGTTGCGGTAAGCCTGCTCCTGTGATTGTGGTGGCACCAAAGCCACATATGTCCCATCAATGGACCCAATGACATGTGGCATCCCTCCCAGGGCATAGAAATCCCCCATGACATCTGTCAACTGTGCAGGAGTTGGAAATTTGATGAATTCATCAAGGTGCTTCAACATGGCTGCCAAAACATCACGCAGGACACGGCTGAACATCATCTGTGACATCCCACCAACATCAGCTATGGTTAATTGAAACGTACCTGTAGCAAAAAAATGTAGGGCTGCCATCACCTTAATCTTGGGGTCAGCGCAGTAGGATACCTGTGTTGCGGTTGGAGATGTGGTGTCAGCTTGGTTGTCAAGTCCTCAATCAACTGTTGAGTGAATCTGTAACGTTGGATGCATGCACCTTCCCTCATGGTAGCCAAGTCCGGAAATGGCCTTGGTACAGGTGGTGCCCTGCAGGACATTTTTGAGAATATTGAAGATTGACAGTCAGCCAAGATCAATGGCAATGAACATAACATATGCAAAACTGCTAGTAAACATCAGGTCACTATGGAGTCTGGCGTGTGCAAAACATCCAGGACACATATTCCAGCTTACTGGCACTCCTACGAATAGCTAGATACACCTGTTGATTGACAAATCAACATGACATGCCCTGAAATTAGCTGGTGGGTGGGTCTGAGTGAACAGCCTGAGATATCATCCGAGTGACACATGTCACTATACCTGTAGTGGAAGGATATCATCCCATCCAGAGAGCTGACTGCAAGGCACACACACAGGTCACATGGAATGTCAAATGTACATATCACATTGGGATTAAGGGGTACACGTGACAACAAAACAACACATAAATTGACACAATGCAGACATGTATGCCTGGGGAAATATGATGTCTGATGCACACAGACCCAACAGCCATTTGAATCTACATGTGGCATGGTGTGCTCTATGCCACTCGTTTCCCCCCCCCTTTTGTGCCCCTTCACCTTCTGTTCCACTGCTTCCCCGCCGCAGTGCCCCCTGAGGCCCCGCCCCCTGCCCACTCACTGCTCCCACTTTCCAGCTGCACCTGGATCGCGCCCAGTGAAAGAACCCCCTGGACCCCTGCAAACGCCACTTCACCAGACTCCGCTACGACGCCAGCACCCTCCACTCACTCAACACCGGCCAAAACCACACCTGCTTCCAGACCACCCCAAAACGGACCCACTGACTCTTCTCCTGGCGCACCTGCAGCTTAACCTGCAAACAGAGCCACAAAACCTCCAAAGACTGGACCCAACCACCTACGCTGCATACTCCTCAACACCCGCTCAGCACGCAAACACGCCTTCGAGCTCTGGGATCTGCTTGACACCTTCACGCCAGACGTGGCCTTCCTGACCTGATGGAATGACTCCTCGGCATCCGAAATCGTCATAGCCATCCCGGACGGCTACAAGATCGCCCGCAGGGTTCGCTCCAACGGAATCGGAGGATGAATAGCCATCGTCCACAAGTCCACCCTCAAGGTCGCCACCCACGCAGACAACACCCTCAACATCGCCGAACACCTGCATTTCCGGATCCACACCCACCCCAACACCACCCTCAGAGGAACACTCGTCTACAGAAGCCCCGGACCCCGGGCTCAGTTCAGGGACTCCATCGCCGACCTCGGAAGCACCCACGCACTCGCCTCCATGGACTCCATCCTCCTCAGGGACCTGAACTTCCACCTCAAGAACAACAACAATACCAACTCCGCCACCTTCATCGACAACTTCACCAACCTCCGCCTCAGACAACTCGTCACCGCACCCAGCCACGCCGCCGGCAACCTGCTGGACCCCGTCTTCTCCACAGACACCCACGTCGCCTTCGACCACACCACCGAACGCCATTGGACCGACCACCGCTGCATCCATTTCAGCTTCAGGAAACCAACCACGCACCACTGCAGCCAACAGCTGCCTCCCCACTGCTGGAGCAAAGTCACCGAAGACCTGCTGATCACTATCCTCGCCCAGAACTCACCCACCGACCCCACCAACCCAGACGCCGCAGCCTGCAACCTCAAACAGTAGATTGACGACTGCGCCAAAACCCTCGCCCGCTCAAGAAACACTACAACAACCACGCCAGCAAGAGAGCCACCGAGTGCACCAACGAGCTCCAAACCTCCAAACGTGCATGCCGGAAACTGGAGGAGAAATGGCTCCATGAACGCACACCCGACAACCACGCAGCCGACAAGGACGTCACCCACAGACATCACCACCTCATCAGATTAGCCAAGAGATCCTCCTTCAAATACCGCCTGGATAACAACACACACGACAGCAAAGAGCTCTTCAGCATCGTAAAGGAACTCTCCAACCCCAGTGCCAACGCCAACGACATCCCGCCCTCACCAGAACTGTGCGACTCACTAGCCACCTTCTTCCACTGCAAGATCACTGGCATCTATGACATCCTCAACACCACAACTGCCCCGACTACAGCAGACTCCACCTCCCCTGCGAAAACCACCAGCACCAACCGCCCGACGTCGTGGTCCAACATCAACAATGACGAGACATGCAAGGTCATGAACTCCATCCAACCAGGATCTCCGTCAGACCCGTGCCCACACCACGAATTCAACAAAGCAGACGCATTCATCGCACCCCAACTACGAAGGTCATCAACATCTCCTTCGAAACAGCAACATTCCCGGAAAGCTGGAAGCATGCCGAAATCAACGCCCTCCTCAAGAAGCCTAAGGCGGACCCCAAGAACCTCAAGAACTTCCGGACCATCTCCCTGCTCTCGTTCCCAGCAAAGGTCATCGAGAAAATCATCAACATACAATTGGCCCGCCACCTCGAAGACAACAACATCTTTGACCCGTCGCAGTCCGGATTCAGATGAAATCACAGCACAGAGATATCCCTCATAGCCGCCACAGATGACATCAGGCGCCAACTAGACAACGGAGAAACATCAGCCCTCATCCTCCTGGACCTGTCAGCCGCCTTCGACACGGTCTGCCATCGCACCCAAAAGACACGCCTCCAAGAAGCCGGAATCCAAGAGAAGGCCCTCGACTGGACAACGTCCTTCCTTTCTGGCAGAACCCAGAGCGACCGCCTCCCACCCTACAACATCTGCGGCGTCCCCCAGGGCTCATCCCTCAGCCCGACACTGTTCAACATCTACATGGCCCCTCGCACAATTGGCCCGCCATCACGACCTCAACATCATCTCCTTCGCCGACGACACCCAGCTCATCCTCTCTCTCACCAAGGACCCACACACCGCCAAAACCAACCTCCACTAGGGAATGAAGGCCGTTTACAAAATACAAACAGCAAGCTCAATAGAACAAATGACACAACACACCTGACATAGTCACATAGGGTCATGCTGAGCGTGACATGTCAGTCGATAAAGTGCCCCTGTCCCTGGCATCAGGAGACAGGTGCCCGTAGTGTTGACGTGCCGTCCCAGTGTTGCTGTGCATGACAAATTCGGACTACTGACACACATGTGACAAGTGTCAAGGTCATGTGTGCAACATAGTGCCCCATCACACATGACATGTTGTCACAGGTCATCACACATCGATTGTGCAACAAGATTAGATGACCTGTGCTATATCACTGGCTGCCACACCTAGGGCCTGCACATGAAAGTATGCAATGACAAGTACTTGATAGACATCCTTGTGCGACTCATACCCCTGCATTCATGGCCTGTGTGCGCCTCAGCATGTGAAATGCACCGTACACCTGCATTCATGGCCTGTGTGCGCATCAGGGTGTCAAACGAACTATACCCCTGCATTCATGGTGTGTGTGCGCATCAGCGTGTGAAACGCACTGTACACCTGCATTCATTGCGTGTGTGTGCATCAGCGTGTGAAACACACCATACTCCTGCATTCATATCAGCGTGTGAAACGCACCCTACCCACATTCGCATCAGCGTGTGAAACGTACCATACCCCTGCATTCGCATCAGCGTGTGAAATGCACCGTACCCGCATTCCCATCAGCGTGTGAAACGCACCATACCCCTGCATTCGCATCAGCGTGTGAAACGCACCGTACCCCTGCATTCATTGTCTGTGTGTGCATCAGTGTGTGAAACGCACCATACCCCTGCATTTGTATCAGCGTGTGAAACACACCGTAACCCTGCATTCGCATCAGTGTGTGAAACACACCGTACCCGCATTCGCATCAGCGTGTGAAATGCACTGTACCCTTGCATTTGTATCAATGTGTGAAACACACCGTAACCCTGCATTTGCATCAGCATGTGAAACGCATCGTACCCGCGTTCACATCAGCGTGTGAAAACACCGTACCCCTGCATTCACATCAGCGTGTGAAACGCACTGTACCCGCATTCGGATCAGCGTGTGAAATGCACTGAACCCTGCATTCGCATCAGCGTGTGAAATGCACTATACCCCTGCATTCGCATCAGCGTGTGAAACGCACCGTACCCCTGCATTCGCATCAGAGTGTGAAACGCACCATACCCCTACATTCATGGCCTGTGTGAGCATCAGCGTGTGAAATGCACCATACCCCTGCATTTGCATCAGCGTGTGAAACGCACAGTATCCCTGATTTTGCATCAGCATGTGAAACGCACCGTACCTGCATTCGCATCAGCATGTGAAACGCACCGTACATGTATTCGCATCAGCGTGTGAAACGCACCGTATCCCTGCATTTGCATCAGAATGTGAAACGCACTGTACCCGCATTCACATCAGCGTGTGAAACGCACCTTACCCCTGCATTCATGGCCTGTGTGCGCATCAGCATGTGAAACACCCCGTACCCCTGCATTCATGGTCTGTGTGCACATTAGCGTGTGAAACACACCGTACCCCAGCATTCATGGCCTGTGTGCGCCTCGTATCACTATAGTAATGGTGCCATACGCGAGCGTGTGAAACGCACCGTTCACGTGTGTGGATCTCAAAATTAAATAGGGGGCGCATAAGGGACGAGTATTAGGCCCTGAATGCATCCTGGGTGTCATTGATACAGAGTTTTGAGTTGCTATGTGTCCAACAGGTGTCCTGCAAAAGTCAGTTGGCCAAAAAAATACAATGTTGCAAAGTGATTGTTGAGATAAAGCTCAAATTCAGAGGCGTATGTTTAAAGGGATTGGAGGAAATGTACGATGCAAACAAATCTGACCTATCACTCTGTACTCCTCGAACTGAATGCCCCTCAGCAGCACTGATTTAAGGCAACATGAACCCCTGAGAGGGCACTTGCCTGCATAACATTGGAGTGGAAGGCACTGCTGCTGTCTCTGAATCCTCTGGCTACCATGAAATGTACTGTGGAGAGGGCCCAGCCCCTGCTGGACACCCTCCTCCCACAGTACCCAAAGCTGTATGGGAGACCAGCGGAGCAGGTGAGTGCTGACTCCACTACCTTTGACTGGGCACCTGTTGAGTGACTGCCACTATTGGCATTGTGTCCAGGTGGGACAGACATGCAATGTGGTTTGGAGTGAGTCCCAGGGGGTGTACATGCTGATATCTCTCATGCAGAGCATGATGTAGTTCATGTGTGTTCACTCCTCAGTTTCATTGTGCTTACTGTGACATTCACTGCATAGTGAATGACACATTCCGCAGGGCAAAACCTTTGTGGATTTATTTTCTAATATTTTGAGGTGGAACAGTGGTCCAACCAGAGTGACAGGTGACTGTACTCACAGATGTTTATGACTTGAGGGTACCGGTGATGAGATTGTCCAAATGATGTGTATAACCTAATAGACAATGATGTGTGTGAATGTGCTTTGTCATGTGGGTGAGTGTCTATGTGATGTGTTGCACCAGAGCTGCATGGCATATGCAGCAGCTCTCCCCATCTGATGTGACAAGTAAGCTGTGCTGTGTGTCTGACTTGCAAAGCTAGCACAACACTTGTGATACTCCACAGGCAAGTGGCAAATGTGCAGAGTGAGCGTTGTATCCGCTGTTGTCAGTGACAGGCGAGTGATCTGTGCCAGGGTGTGTATGTCTGGTCTGCTGAGGGTTCGTCGGTGGAGTGGGACATGTGACTGTTTGGCATGTGCTGTCCAACATCCTGCAGTTGCATGTGCTGCCCAGTGTGTGCCATGATCAGTGAGTGTGCTCCACCCCTTACGCCATCTGTTGGCTTTCAATGCCATGTAGTGCATTGTGGCTTGCACACAGGGCAAAATCACATGGACAATGATGCAATTCCTGTAAGCATCCTATGCCCTGTTCACATTATCAAAGATGTTCAAGTGTGAGTCTCTGGGACATGGAGCAGGTGTAGTGATGTTGTCTCACTGTGTCTTCCTGACAAGTAACTGCCTATGAGAAGGGGGTTATCTGAGGTGACATCGTCAGGGCCGTCAGGTCGATGGGGGCCCCTTGCCCGCACCTAAGGAGTGTCCAAAAGAGGTGGCAGGACATCTGGTTCTGGACTGGCGTATCGCCCGAGTCCCGCTGAAGTTGTCAACTCCGCGCCGGCATGGCGGACGCCGTCGCCTGACCCATCACATTCTCCCTGTCCTGACGGTGGTTTTCCCAGACCTCGATGAACAGTTGCAGGAGAGACAGCAGCAAGGAGGGGGTAGGTAAATGGTTGTTTGTTCTGTTGTCTGTCACCTGCTTTTTGAAGTGCTCTGAAGCCTGGCTACACTCTCACAGTTGGGGTTTCTGCTCAGGCAGGTTATATGTGCAGTGTGTTTTCGGTTCCCCATAGTCACCTTGTGCTCATTTTCATCCCTTACCCTCCTTGACATGTATCCCCTGGTCTGTGTGTAATCACATTTGCACATGTTCATCTAGGGTGCTGGAAAATCAAACTGTACATTGATTTCTGCATCATGTGGGAGGGTGGTCTGTGACATGTGTTGTGACCTTGCCTGTGCCATGACCTGTGCACTGTGTCGGGGCTCCATATTTGTTGGCACTGATGATGAGTCTCAACATAGGAGTGTGAGGTTTCAACTGCACACCCTTGCAGCATGCATGACCAATGTTGTGGCCTCAGACATGATGTAATGAGTGGTAGATATGCATAGTGCCATGATGGTTGCTCATGGTACAGTCAGCTCATTCCAGGCCCACAGAGCAGTGTGCCCACTACAGTCCCCTGACACACCCTGGCCTCTTAATCATGTGTGTCATCCAACACTGTGCCCATTCTATGTGGGTTCAGCATAGGTCTGCCTCTGTGGCATTGCTCCATGGCATCGCTTGTATTTTTCCTGTGTCTGCTACATGTGTACACTGGACAGGGATACAACATTTGGCTTGTGCATACTCACACTGGGCAGTGCCTGTGTGCCTATTCACAGCAATCTGTTGATGGTTGATTGTCACAAATATGTATTGCCAGCCCCACAAGGTGATGTTGGGTCACTTTTGGAATAGTTGCTGCACAGTTTTTGTAATCTAGATTCAGAGGTGTAACTTCTTGAGCTGTATCAATCACATTGACTGAGGTATGGGGGTGTTGTGCGGGAGAGATCTACATGGGCAGCCCTGATTTTGCCTTGCCAGGTCTGACCTGTGGGTGAGAATTGGGTGAACAATGATTCACCATGCACTGCCCCTGTGATGGTGGCCAGTGCTTACTGTTTGGGCTTTGCAGCCTGTGTTATTTTGTTCCATACATGATTCAGGCTCATACATTTTTGTCATCGGTGTGTAGTTCAGATGCAACGCAGTTTTGTCTTTGTGTGCAGACATCTGTGTCGACATTTTGCCTAGGGATAAGGGTGTGTCCACAATGAAGCAATGATTTTGTCCATCACAATTGCAGGCCCATTAGCTTAAGCATTGTCCTGATTTGGGACATGTGTGCCACACCACATTACAGCCAGTATGTTTTATGTGCAGGCAACTGTGTCATCACGGAACGGATGCCCATGTGACGACAGACATAATTCAAGTTGAGACACACAAATGATTGTACCTTGGCACTCACAACACTTGTTAAAAGTTCTTCATGTTTTGAATGTGGTAATTTGACGATTTGTGGAAATAACACTTATGTGCCTGCATGAAAGATGTCTCACAAGGAAGTGCACACAAAACTACATTTCCACTTTCATGAGAGACGCTGGCACCTTTTCAAAGAAGCCAGTGTTAGCGATAAATGGTGTTGCTAGATCTTCATATACATGTTCCCACAGTAGTCTTAAGGTCTTGAAACTCCTTTGCTGTTGATGATACAAACTAAGGAGTGTCAAGACATCAAGACCTCCATTGGCCCATTCATTGATTTGATTTATTTCATTTGTAGAGCGCTCTATCACCTGATGGCATCCTGGCGCTGAGAAGCTCAAAGTACATGGCAGAAGACAGACAACAGAGAGGCACAGCAACTAGTACAGGGCGGTGTAACAGCTAAACTTTAGGAAATAGCAGAGTTTTTAACCTTCTTCTAAAAGGAAGAAGATCACTAATCTGTCTTAATTCCAAAGGAAGTCCATTCCACAGTCTGGCCGCAGCAACCGTAAAGGTTCTGCCACCGGTTCTGGCTTTCCTAAACCTAGCTGCTTTAACCAATCTGGCTGAGGTGGAGCAAAGGTTTCTGGCTGGGAAATACCACTCAAATTTCCTCTGTAGCATGACCGGGCCCATCCCGTGCAGAGCGAGTTTAGCTGCGGTGGACTGGATTCTCAAAAGTCTCTCCAGCAGGGACTTGGGAGATTCAAGCAGAAGGGTGTTGCAGTAGTCCAGTCTGCTCAAGACTGTACTCTCTACAACTAGTGCCCGCACTTGAAGAGGTAATAAAGGAAGAATTTTGCGTAGCGATCTAATGATTGCCAAGCAACTTCCTACCGTTCTAGTGACTTGAGCTTCCATGGTCAACTTGCTGTTAAACATAATGCCTAAGTTACAAACCTTCTCCACTGGTCTCACTGCAATTTACATTTCACTAGGCCAAAAGTTGCTAGGCAGCACTGAGGGAATTCGCAGAAGAGAATCTCCGTCTTACCGGCATTGAATTGTAATGAGTTATCTTTCAGCCACTGAGCCGTGTTACGCAAGAAACAGTGAAGCTGTTCAATAGAGATAGATTGCTCACCCTCCAGTGAGAAGATGAGCTGCGTGTCGTCGGCATAGTTTGTGATGTTAATCCTATGCTCTTTAACGACCGCAATCAAAGGTTTCATATAAATGTTGAAGAGTATCGGGCTAATAGCCGAGCCCTGAGGTACCCTATGAGTGATGTTAATCTGTTGAGACCGATATGGAGGAAGGCCTGCGTTCGACCTGTAAGAAAAGAGTGGAACCATTGCAAGGCGCGATCCTTCACCCCCGCCTTCTCCAGCCTGCTCAGTAGAATTCCACAGTTAACCGTATCGAACGCGGCAGACAGGTCAAGCAGGATAAGAACCGTTGCCTGATTCCTGTCTGCCCGTGACCGAAGTTCATCCATCACGGTAACCAGTGCCGACTCTGTGCCATGGGCAGGCCGAAAGCCGAACTGAACCTCCTTTAACAATCTGTGCTGCTCCAGATAATCGGAGTGGGTCCTGCTAACCGCCTTCTCCGTGATCTTAGCCGAAAAGGGTAGAAGGGAAATCTGCATAAATGTTTAGGACATTCTGGATCCAAGGAGGCCTTTTTAAGCAGCCGCTGTTCAGGGACTGATTACAGATTTGCCTAAGCGTGGGAAACAGCTCTGTCTCAAAGATCTTCCAGATTTTAGCAGGGACAGGATCTAGAGGGAAACCATATGAAATGCCCTTTGCTGTTTTACAAAGTTCCTCCATGGTCAGAGGCCCAAACCCGATTAAGGCATTATCATTGTTAGTATCTAGATGGTCGATAAGAGTGTTCTTTACCTCATTGTCCATATTGCCATTACCCGCAGAGTCAGAGGTGACAGATATCAGATGCTCATTCTCCTCCGCTAACTCATCAATAATAGCCTTGATCTTAAGATGAAAAAAGCTAGCTAGGTTGTTACACAAATCCTGGGAGGGAGCTATCTGCTTTTTTGTACATTCCGGGTTGGTAAGATTCTTTAGAATATTAAAAATACTTTCAGAAGCATTAGGGGCATTAAGGATCATATTTGAAAAGTGTTCTGCCTTAACCTTGATTATCTCCTTTTTATAACACGTGATCTTGGATCTCCATATTTGTTTATCCAGATCAGCGTAGTCCCTTCGCCATTTTTTCTCTGCCTGCTTACAATCCAATTTCATGGTTTTTAAAATGTCATTGAACCAAGGCTCCATGGGCCTGCCTCTGCTTCTGTGATTTTTCGTCGGGGCGACCACATCCAAATCTGCCATGATCTTTTCGCAGAGAGCGGAATAGTTCTTGCCTACTGAATTGGTAGCTAAAAAACAGTTGTCTACCGCAAACAGCGGGACTAAGCCTTGCTTGTGTAAGAGCACCTTCCAGTCACGACCAACATAATTCTTACTAACCCCACTCATTCTGAGGTTCTTTTTGACCATGTCCACTACAAATTTAATAAAAAAATGGTCTTCAGAGAAAATTAAATCAAGTGTATGGCCTCCCTTATGGGTTGCTTCAGTCATCTGCTGAAAAAGGTCAAGGCCCTCGCACGACTGGAGAACATTAAGGTAGCCTGGATTAAGGGGGCCATTCATCCAAAGGTTAAAATCCCCCTGTATAACCAATCTCTGATGAACAACAATCATGTTCATGAGGGTCTCCAATAGTAGCTGAGGCTGCAGACCTGAAAAGACCCCAGGGGGCCTGTAGCATATAATCCCTGTTAGTACATACGCATGGACATTTTTAATGGCAAATCCTAAAAGTTCGATTCCTTCAATCTCATCGATATCGATGGTGACCAGATCCCAGGAGTCCTTATAGATAACCCCAATACCCCCCCTCCCACTTTGTCTAGGCTTGTGGCAGAATTTATAACCAGGGGGACAGGCCAAACCCGAATCGACCTCACAGTCTGGGCGAGTCCACGTTTCCGTTAGAAACAAAATCACCAGACCATGGTGCTCCAACAACAGTTGAATTTCCATGCCATGTTTAGGCAAAGCTCTTACATTCAGAAGCCCACATGACAGCAGGTCTCTACTTACAAAATCTGTAGTCGGGGTGGCTGTTACCTCAAGTCTAATAATCCCCGTACCCTTGCCCTGCACCCCTATGTCTTGGAGCTCTGCTCTGGTATACCTTATAGTTGACCCACCCGCTGTACCTCCAAGAGTCCCAATTGGAGCGGCAGCATGTCTGGCGCTGGGCGTTTCCTTGGCTCGGACGGGCACAGACGGGCTTGCCTTTGGCGCGCCCGCTGCGCACGTCCGCTGCGCGCATGTGCCGTCATCACGCTTAAGCGCTTAGAGACCGGCGGTGATAGGCGCTATACAAATAATCTATAACATAACATAACATAACATAACATAACATAACATAACATAACATAACATCAGTTCTGATGCCCCGCCAGGATAGAAAGCTAGACCGCTAACTCCAGAGATGGCGGGTCCGCTCGCACGGACGGGCCAGCACTCAGGAGAGCGGCAAAGGACTAAACAACTGTGGGATGAACGTGTGGGAGGAAAGAGATCACCCCCAGAGTCTGCCTAAAGTATGTGAGTTAATTTTAGTTTAAAAAAGATTCTAGATCTTGCAACACATATAAAAACACCATAACCATAAAAAATTGCCGGTCGGGCGAGAATGCCTATAACTTCTCTGCAAACGTCCGTGAACTTGTAAGCTTCAATTAGTGAAGCGCGCTCGCGCCGTCATCAGTTCCTATGTCCTGCCAGGATGGAAAGCTAGACCGCTAACTCCAGAGATGGCGGGTCCGCTCGCACGGACGGGCCCGCACTCAGGAGAGCGGCAAAGGGCTAAGCAACTGTGGGATGAACGTGTGGGAGGAAGGAGGTCACCCCCAGAGTCTGCCTGAAGTACGTGAGTTAATTTTAGTTTAAAAAAGAATCTAGATCTTGCAACACATATAAAAACACCATAACCATAAAAAACTTGCCGGTCGGGCGAGAATGCCTCTAACTTCTCTGCAATCATCCGTGAACTTGTAAGCTTCAATTAGTGTATATGTGTATGTATATGTATATGAACATTCTGCAACACCATTTGTTTCTAGCAGTGTTTTATTTGCAATGGTGCCAGCTTCTTTAATGAAGTTGGAAATGTAGTTTTGTGTCTCCATATCCTTGTGAGACGTCTTTCATGCAGGCACATAAGTGTTCTTTTCACAATATGGCAAATTACCACATTCAATGCATGTCGAGTGTGTAAAGTATTGTGAGTCCCAAGGTACCAACATTTTTGTTTCTTTTTTTGTGCAAAAGGTAGTTATAGGGCTCTGAGTGTGGTGACACCTTGGGTAGTGAGGTGGGTTAGTTGACCTTGAGGGGCATCACTACTGTTTCTTTCTTGGTGAACAAGAGGTGGCATCACTTCATTGTATTGATGTGCTCTCCTGTTCACAAATACTAGCTTCTCTGTGTATTTTTCATTCAAGTTGTGGTCGGGTGTGTCCTTGTGTCCGAGTTGCATTGTGTGTCTACCAACTGGGCAGTTCAGGGCTCAAATATGTGCGGAGTTATCTGGCTTTTACTCATGATGCATGGCATGATTTCAACTGTGACCTATTGATTTTTGGTCATGTGTCAGATGTATACAGGTGACTCATGCATTTCTGTTTCTTCTCCTTGCCCACAGCATCATCACCTGAAACTGGAGGAGACAGCTGCACGGACCAGGAGGAGGGACCCAGCCACTGTGCCACCAGCGTGGAGGAGTCCGAGGGAGCCAGTGGCATGGAGGGTGAGGGGAGTCAGTCAGCGGACCTGTTGGGAGGCAACAGTTCTTCCAACGCCGATGGGTCAGAATCTGAGGAGGCGGAATATGCGGCAACACCTGGCAGCAGCACCTCCTCCAGAACCGTCTCCACCCTCCCAGTTGCTCCTGTCACTTCTGTCCATGCCACCCCCCATGTCTCCTTCAGCCCCGGCACCTCAGCCCCTGCCCCTGTCACCCCTGCTGTCCTCAGTGCGGATTCTGTGGACTTACTCCGACAGTTACATGTTGGTCAGACATCGATGCTGAATGTCCTCCATGTACACACTAAAATCCTGACACAGTTGCTGTCTTTCATGGAGGGTATGTCATCAACGATGTCTGACCAAAGTCAGATTATGCAGTCCATGGACTCATCACTAACGGCAGCAGTTTCCTTCCTGCAGCAGTCTGTCCCTCCACCTCCTTTGGACCCATCCACACTCCCTTCTCCCATACCTGGCCCATGCACACGCAGGAAGACACAGTCAGGCACCCCAACAGACACAGGCAGCATACCCTCACATAAAGTGAAGCATACACCTCCTGGCACGCACAGTCAGGGGGCTGCAGGCACAACCACAGGGTCTGGAGCTAAACCTCATACATGCAGCCAGAGTCACAGTCCGCACTCCTCACAACCCTCTCCCTCCACTACAATAGGGTCCTCAGGTGCAGGGGTTGTTCTTGACGAATTGGCTGCAGTGTGCAGCGCTGAGTATGTGGCCACCTTCGGCGCAGCCCCACCCATTGAGGCGGGTGCATCCACCCCTGCACCCACCACACCTACCCTCCCCACTCCTGTCCCTGCGGTGCCTGGTACTGCCCCAGATGATGCCCCCCCAAGAGTCGACGTCCAATGAGGGACTCTATGTGCACGCAAGTTCGGGGTAGGCGGGCTACCCAACGTCCCCCTCCTGGACATCTGTGCAGGATTGGCCATTGGCCTAATTTGAGCATGGACTCTTTTTCACCCACTTATTATTTCTGTGCTGAATAAAGCCTTTTTTTTTAAAACACTTTTGCATTGCAGGTACTTGATGTTGCAGATGAGGGTCCTGGAGTTGGTGTCATGGTATTATATGTGGGTAATGAATGATGTTTGTTGTTGATGGTCCTGATGTGGGCCCTGGTATCTGTGTGCCATGACAGTGTCCCTGCAATTCCTACTTTGTTGTGTGTGTTCAATTTGGTTTGAGACATTGTCCCAATGAGTGTTCATTCCTCTGTCGCATCTGACATATTCACTGCAAACAGTTGCACAATTGTTGTGCTGACATGTGTGCACATTTCTTTTGTAGATGATGTTCCCTTCAACAATGGCCATGCCATGCCTGCTCACAGATGTCTACTGCTCATTCATCTGTGCCATCCTTGCAACTCACTGTTCTTGTGTTTTGAGTATGTACAAATGCCTTCAGGGACACATTCACCCTTTTCACCACTATGCATGTGTTTAATCACAGCCTACCCCTATGATGGGATTTATTATGCAGGGTATTTCGGAACATGACTCACAATGTTGAGCATTGTATCTAAGGGGATTCAACCATGAGAGACTACATATTGTGGTCTGACCACCACCTGGACATTCATATCAGTCCTGGGATATGCGTGACAGTGTGTTTTCCCTTTCGCTCACTTTGTTTGGTGGGCAGTTACACCACTATACACTATAGGGTCATCATGGTAGGGTGTTAATTAGCCTGCAGCCGCCATGGGTGGGTATGCATGTGGTATTTGACATCACACCCACATGTGGTGTGTCATGCAGTGGGGGAAAGTCATTCATCCTCCAGGGAGTGGGACACTGCTGTAGGTGATGGGTTGCTATAGCACTATCATTATAGTCACAAGTTAGGGATGTGCACATACCCCCATGTTGTTGTGGTATGCTGATGATGATGTACCCACCATATCTGAGCACTGCTGGTAGTCATACCCACCCACCCCTCATATGGCTGGCCACTGCTGGGAGTCCTCTACACCCACCTCCATATGACTGGCCACTGCTGGTAGTGATGTACACACACCCCCTTGGAGCTGGATACCTCTGTCCCGGACCTGCACACACCATTGTGGAGGTAATATGCAGGGCCAGATCGACGCGTACCCTTCCGTTGGTGAGGTACAAAGGGGTTGGTGGACACGCCCCCAGGTAACCGGACATTGGTGGTGATGTGTGGCATACAGATTATGCAGTGGGACTTTGGTATGGGTGATGTTTCCCGCCTCTCAAACCCCCTAGCCACTGGTTGTTGTTCTCGCACCAGGTTCTAGCGTACAGGACTGCGATGACACGGACAATGGGGTTGATGGCGTGTGTGCGCCTCATATGACTATTGTGATGGAGCCAAACGCGAGCGTGTGAAACGCACTGTACCCCTGCATTCATGGCCGTTGTGCGCCTCAGCATGTGAAATGCACAGTACCCTGCATTCGCATCAGTGTGTGAAACGCACTGTACCCCCGCATTCGCATCAGCGTGTGAAAACGACCGTACTCCTGCATTCATGGCCTGTGTGTGCCTCAGCATGTGAAACGCAACATACCCCCGCATTCGCATCAGCGTTTGAAATGCACCGTACCCCTGCATTCATGGCCTGTGTGAGCCTCAGCGTGTGAAACGCACCGTACGCCCGCATTCGCATCAATGTGTGTAATGCACCGTACCCCTGCATTCATTGCCTGTGTGCGCATCCTCGTGTGAAACGCACCTTACCCCTGCATTCATGGCCTGTGTGCACCTCATCGTGTGAAAAGGACCGTACCCTCGCATTTGCAACAGTGTGTAAAACGCACCGTACTCCTGCATTCATGGCCTGTGTGCGCCTCAGCATGTAAAACGCACCATACCCCTGCATTCGCATCAGCGTGTGAAACGCACCGTACCCCTGCATTCATAGCCTGTGTGCGCATCAGCGTGTGAAACGCACCGTACCCCTGCATTCATGGCCTGTGTGCGCATCGGCGTGTGAAACGCACCATACCCCTGCATTCACATCAGCGTGTGAAACGCACCGTACCCCTGCATTCATAGCCTGTGTGCGCATCAGCGTGTGAAACGCACCATACCCCTGCATTCATGGCCTGTGTGCGCATCAGCGTGTGAAACGCACCGTACCGATGCATTCATGGTGTGTGTGCGCATCAGCATGTGAAATGCACCGTACCCAGCTTTCGCATAAGTGTGTGAAACGCACAGTACCCCTGCATTCGCATCAGCATGTGAAACGCATCGTACAAGTACACTTCCGTTGTTGCGGTACAGGTGTTGCTGGACCTGCCTCCCAGGTCACTCACAGTATGTGCTGTCGTCGGTTTCTGTGCACCAGGTCGCAGGCGTACAGGACTAGGATGACATGGGCAATGGGGTTCATGGCGTGTATGTCGCGTACCGGGGATGGAGTTCGGGTCGGACTCTGCTTTTCCGGAAGTTTTGAGCTCCCGTAGTAAAAGAGTCGGACGGAGTGTCGCAGACACCAATCGTACTTGCTGGGTGGGAAATTGCTGCTTAATTACGTACAGACATTGCGTACTGCGAGTTCCGGAAACTAATCGCACATATATTTCAGTCGTATGTTTTTTAGTACGATTCGTACGGAGATCTACTTTGGATCGGAATCGTACTTCATCGTACGTACGGGGACGTGTACGGGTACCATTCCTTCGGGAAATATGCTCCGTACGGCTATTTGTTAGTAATTTTACTGATTGGGAATCGGCCCCACAGTGTAATAGTGTTCAACTTGAAGAAAATAGATTTTGTAGGAAATTACTAAGTGCTGGGAGCCCAGATTTCTACCTCACAGTGTATTTGCCACGCAGAACTACACTTACACTATGTTGAAAACTTTGCAAGGGCACAACACGTTCTCTTCTAGCGTGCGATTTGGAAGAATCCTGCAGCGTCTCTGACTTAAGAGATCATTAGAGACTGCCTTATGTGTGATAAGGGGAAAGATATACCAAGGCTCGCTGCAGTAAGGGATGGTCAGAGTAGTATCAACCATGCACAGATTTGTACAAACCTGGATGAATCTGTTGACATGAATAAAAAAAAATTCGGGGTTTTTTATATGATCATTACAGGACTCTAAGATTCAAAAGTGAGATCCAGAAAAACTCTGTTGAAAGTTATTTGCCAATTGTGGAAGAATCAATTACCCCACTTAGTTACCTCCTTAAGCCAATTAGACGTTGAGAAAGAGTATTGTTGTTTCGTTTAAGGGCTGGTGCAGTAAAAATGTTACTGTGGTTTTCTTTCGGGTATACTGCAAATTTTGACAAGGTGTCTATGTGATGACAAGAGTTGGCAGACAACACCCCATTTCTTATTCTTTTGTAAATTTTATAGCCTATACACCCATCAGTTTTTGCTTCAATTTTTTAAGAATACCCAACCTATACATCTAGAGAAAGCCTACCAAACAATTCGTAAGTTAGAAAATTATGAGCTAATGGCCCGTGTAGGTACCTTTTTAAAATTGTCAGTGCGCACTCGTAAATCATTGTGCACCTTATTATGTTGGTTTTTTTTCTGAATCAACCTGTAGATGCTGTGATTAGGCCCCACATGAATTTGATGGAATCTGGTTTTTTTTCATAGATAATGAGCTTATAATATTAATTGATTTATGGGACTTTTTGTATTTATTTGTTTAGAGCTAAATCAATTGTTATGCATGATCTTGTTTTTATCTGCTTTTTGTAAATGGATTGCTATATTTTCCCTTTTATTATGACTTAGCTGTGCTTTTATGGATAAAATGTATCCGAATAAAGATTTGAAAGAAACAGAAACTTGGGGGCTGATTCCGATATCGGCCGGAAGGTCTCCGAACCATGTTCGTAGCCCTTCCGAGTGAATCGGTCACTGCCGGCTGGATTCCTTTCCGACCGAGCCATTCCGATGGGCTCGGTCGGAAAGGAATCCGACTCAGATTTCCGGATTGCCGACGACAGGCTTGGAGAGCCTGTGCACAGTCTGGAAATCCCACAGTACTCCCCCGGTCACCTCTTTACGACCAAGGGAGTACGATGGCAGCTTTTCACTGCCTTTTCGTGCCGGTCTGTCTGGCAAGAAAAGGCAGTCGGAAGCTGTTTCTGGGGGCCCACAGCAGGGCCCCCATGGGTGTGAGGCAGCCAGATGCAGCATTGATTCCTGCACCCGGTGGCAGGCACCTTGGGGTGCCGGCCACAGGGTGCAGGGATGAACTGCACCCCTGCTTTTTACAATGCAGCCATGCATTCCGCTCGGAATGCCCGCTTGCATTGTAAATTATATGAATGCGACCGGATGTACCATGTTACAACGCATACCGTTACAACTACCTACTATTACAACGCGGTGCTGGATAGTGGTAAGTATAATTTACTATTCTAACTCCAGTCCCCGTGGACACTAGGGAAGGTGTTGGATAGTAAATTATACTTATTCCCTATCCTAGAGCGCCCCCCAGCGCAATGCGTTGTAATGGTATGCGTTGTAAAAGATGCGTTGTAATAGTAGGTAGTTGTTAAAGATGCGTTGTAACGGGTGTATACCATGCGACCAAACCCTGTTCGATCACATCGTACTAGCAGGGCTGTAACCGACGACAGCAGGTCGGTCGGTTCCAGCTCCTTGCCGATGTCGGACGGACTCAGGTCCGTCCGACATTGGAATAGGTGCCATAATGTTACATAATATCTGCTGCTTAAGGTACATGCTGAATTTTTTCAAGTCTTGGCTTAAGCACGGGTTCTTAGAGCCATGGCAGACACTTGGGACCCAATTCACAAAGGTAAAGTTAGACCAAAGTTGTCAATTGTGATAGGAATAGTCTAATTTAGACCAAAAATCTAACTTGAATACTTGTCAGTATTCACGAAAGGATTTACAAGAAGAATCTTTAAGACTGAGGAGGTTTTGCATGAGGGGGTGGAGGTTCCACACTCGGGATGGAATCTCTGCCCCAAGTGTGTAATATCTGCACTTGAAACAGAATCTTTGCACTCGAGCCAGAATCTCTGAGCTCTGGCTGGATTCTCCGCACTCTGGACGTGTCACGACAAAGTGAAAAAAACAGGTCAAACACTGATGTATTTAACAACATATACTTATACTCACACATTATGAGATATACAACATCTAGTAGTACACCATAGTACAAAATGCCTCACTTAAAATTAAACAGCTATATGTAGGCATTGAACCATTACATATGTGTATGTTTAGGACATGTGCATGTAGGTATGACAAAATGTTACAAAACATTGGATTACAGAATGAGTGAGGGACACTCATTACTTGAAGGTGAAATAACCAAAGCTGTTTAACAGATGTGATGGGAGTGGGACCAGTTAGCTGTAAAAGGAGTGTTTTGAAGGGATATTTGTGATAGCAAAAACACAAACCTCTACAGCAGTGTAGATATATCAAGTAAGATACAATACTATAAACCTATTCGCATGACCCTTTAAGTGGTAAAAAGAACATCACAAGTACATTGGTTACACATTCTCTATTGCTGTTGCACATTTAACAATAATTTTTCTGTCATGTAATGTCTTTCACAATCAGTTTAAATGTGAATCTTATATATGTCAAAACCTCAGGTTCTGGGGCGTGGCTTAGCCAGCGAGCATGGCGGCCGTGTAGAGCGTGAGCTCCGACCAGCCAAACATCATCCTACCTGCATATCCTGGCCCTGAGCAACTTCAAGGGCACCCTGCGAGGCAGTCTACCGCCCTGCCCTAGGGGGTCTGTCCGCCGGCGACTGGGGGCCCCGTGGAGGCTAGGCGGAGTGAGCGGCAGTCCGGCGGGGCGGAGGGGCATGCCGGGTCGGGTTGGGCCGATTTTGGTGATCCCCGGGCTGGGCGAGCTTGGCCGGTGGCGACAGAAGACTGCTGGGGCGGCTGTGGACGTGGCGCGGCTCGCTCGCTGCTCTGCAGAGCAGTGCGCCTGCATCCTGGGGCCAACCGGCTTGTGACTGCCCTGGGACAACGACGGGGGAGCGGCTGTGGCCGGCGGACTTGAGGAGAGACCGGCCTCCGGGGCAGCCGGCAGGTGCGGCCACCATCTTGAGGCCTCCGCCTGGTGGGACCGAGGACGGAGACAGCTTTAAGGCTGTGCTGGTCGGCGGTGGGAGTCCCGCGGCGACAGAGGGGTCCAGGGCCCACCCTCCTGTGTCCTGCATTGCCGGAGGGGCCCCGGAGTGCATGACTGCGCCGGTCATATTGTGGTGAGTGGAGCCTGCCCACGAGGGGTCGGGGGTGCCCGGGGCCTCTGGCGCAGGCCGTGGCTGGTTGGCCCTGCTGGGTGTAGCCCCCCCCTGGAGACAAGGGAACTCAGGGGCTAGATCGGGCCCCGGTGGGAACTGTCTGCTGGTCCCTGGAGTGGTATTGTTGCGGCGGGGGGCCCAGTGGATTGACAGTGGGTGCGCTGCATGCAAGTAGACCAGCCTGTACTCGCCCGGCTGGACGGCGCTTTCTGCTCCCTGGGTGTGGGGCTCGGGGGCCTGGTCGGGCCTCGGTGGTGGCTGGTGGTGCCCGGTGAGCGGGGCAAGGAGAGCACCTACAGGTTTACCCCCTTCTGCCTCAGGCACTTGTAGAATTGCACTGCGTTGGTCGGCAGATGGTGGTGTTGGATCAGTCGGCCCGTCCGGGCCGCTATAAAACTTGCAACTCTTTACCAGCAACTGCGCCTGGCTCGGAGGGGCCTGCTTTTGGCTTCACCCGCAGTAGCCGCCATGACACAGGGCCATGCGGGTAGTGGTCCCTCTAAACAGGGGACGCTGGACAAATTTACTGAGGCCGGTTCGGCGGAGGGCGCTGCTGGCTCACGGGCCCCAGCCCCGGACAATGCGGTGCTCCTGGGCGCGATAACACAGTCTAGAGACATGCTAGATGCCAAGATTGGGGCAGTTGGGGCGGATGTTATGCTACTCCGCCAAGACCTGCGGAACGCAGTTGAAAGGATAACCGGAGCAGAGACCCGTATCTCAAAAGTGGAAGACGATGTGTCCGTCCTGAAGAAAAAGATGGTGGCGATGGAGTAGGTGCAGAGGGGCCTGGCCATGCGGGTGGAGGATGCAGAAGGGCGGGCGCGGAGGAACAATCTCCGTTTTGTAGGATTTCCGGAGAGATATGAAGGGGACAGTGTGGAACGCTTCTTGGTCCAATGGCTGGAGAGTTGGTTCCCTCCGGATACACTCTCCTGCTGCTTCGTGGTGGAACGAGCCCATCGGACCCTCATGCAGAAACCTCCGGTTGGCTCACGCCCAAAGCCGATAACCGCCAGGTTCTTAATTTACTCTGGCCGAGAGCCCCGCTCATGTTTGGTAATGCCACTATCCTTATTTTTCCAGACTACACGGAAATGGTTCAACAACAGCGACAATCGTTCCTCGCAGCTAAGGCCCGTCTCCGCAGCCTCAAACTCCAATATGCCCTGCTTTACCCGGCGAGGCTACGAGTCATCTACAAGTCCTGCACGCTGTTCTTTGACACCCCAGAAGAGGTGTTTCAATGGAAGGACGAGACGGTGAGGATCAGGGTCAATGCGCCCTTGGAAGGCGATTCTGACTCTTCCTCGAGTGGACGGTCCGGGAGGGACTGCGAAGTCAACTGAGGCGACGTAGGAGATCGGGGTCTGGCGGAGCATCCCATGTGGGATCTACATCTATGCGGCCTGACCCGGGGCAGGAGCAGCCGAATGGGGTGAAATGAAGAGGGTGACTCTTGCACGGAATCCTATGTTGCATTAGAAATGCTCAGGTGCCTTGTATTGGGCTGGACACCTGCCCAGTCACAGTGGGTGGGTGGGAGTAGCGACTCTCTAGTTATGGGGTGTGTTCAGGTGATCCATTAGAGGGGGTGGCTCTCGGTTCCCCGTTGGGGACCAGGCCACGATCCGACCGCGATAGGTGCTTCCAGGTTGGGAGGTGCTGGGTCGGGGGTGGTGGGGGCGGAGTTGGTGGTTGAGTTGGGAAGGGGGGGCTTTGGTTGCGCTTAATGTGCTGCTGTCAGTATCTTGGGTTGTATGCATGCTAGACCGTTAAGGCCTTCGTGGCTCATACAGTGCCATTGTCAAATGTCGCCTGTTCAGAGTGGGGGGCGGGTAGCTCCAGGCACAGTACGTATTGTGAGTTGGAATGTGCGGGGGGTTCTAGACAAGGTGGGGGCGGTGCTCCGCTATGTCAAGAGAGCTGGGGCAGATGTCTTGATGCTCCAGGAAACCCACCTACTGGGAACGAAAACGCTTTGCCTCCAACGTTTTGGGTACTCACATGTTTTCCATGCAGGCTTTACGAGGGGTTCCCGGGAGGTTACAGTCCACATACATCGCAGAATCTCCTTTACACACAAGTAGAGTTGGTCTGACCCACAGGGCAGGTACATCTTCGTCCAGGGGAGGGTTGGGGGAGGTAGGGTGACCTTTTGCAGTGTCTACACCCCGCCGCCGCTACAGTGGCCTCTGGTGGAGAAGGTTATGTCCCTCTGGAGTGGTGTGCCCAATACCCTGGCCGTGGTTGGGGGTGACTGAAATGACGTGATGGACCTGCACCTGGATCGATGGCGGAAGGGGACGACTGATGTAGATGTAGAGGGACCCCCACCAAGCTCCAGGCCCTCACCACGGGGTTGGACTGGACTGATGTCTGGCAGTATAGGCACGGCGCAAGCCGAATGTAAACTTATTTCTCCTCAGTACATGGATCGTTCTCCAGACTGGATTACTTGTTTGTCCCTAGGGGTCTGTTGGATCACTCGCCGGTGGCCCTTACATTTAGAGTAGGCCTGTCTGGGCTCCCGTTCCATTGGCGCATGTCTGGATGGCAGTTATTACAGGCCCCCTACCCCCTATAGAGAACATATGTCTCAGGAAATTGACAGTTACCTGACAGCCAATCATAGCTCGATGGACTCCCAGACGACCCTTTGGGAGGCCCTTAAACCTACCCTACGCGGGGTGGACATATTCTGGTGCATGGCGGCTCGGGCGGCTCGGGCGGCTCGGGCAGCTCGGCATCGGGATCTGGTGCGGCGAGAAGCAGAGCTGGAAATGCTGGAACGCAGGTGTTGGGAAGAGAGTGGTAGATTGATAGGGGTGCGATTTGTCCTAGCCCAGCAGCCGTACACAGCAGTTTTACTTGAGGAGGCGAGGCAGGCCTGGCTTGCCACTCGTAGTCAGGTGTATCAATGGGGGGACAAGTCCTGTAAGATGCTACACCGCCTGTGTCAGGGCACTCTTCATGCCCAGCCGCTGCCCCAGTTGTTGGATTCGGCGGGTTCACCGATCTCAGAGCCGTCTGCTATCGCGGAGAGCTTCGCAGCATATTATAAGGGACTGTACGCGCCTCTGGAGTGCCTACCGGCGAGACTGTTCAGCGGTTCAGTGACGATCTCCCACCGCGGTCAGTTTCGGATGAGGTTAGAGGTCTGTTAGACAGGCTCTTCACGGATGAGGAGCTGGGCTCGGCCCTGGGCGAGCTAAACCCGGGTAAGGCGCCGGGCCCCAACGGGTTCCCCTGAAAATTTTTTAAACGATTTCACATGCAGCTGGGCCACACCTGCGTCCGGTGATAGAGGAGGCGCGGGAAAGTGGGCCGCTCCCACCGGATTGGAGGCACGGCGAGGTGGTGTTTTTTCTAAAGCCGGGACGGCCTCCGGAGAGCCACGCGTCCTACCGCCTGATATCGCTGATCAATACGGAGGCCAAGGTCATGGCTAAGGCCCAAGCCAATAGGCTTAAGCCCCATATTACTGACCTGGTCCACCCTGACCAGTCGGGCTTTATGCCCCGGAGAGCCACCCAACACAATATCAGGCGTTTCCAGGTGGCGGTCTCGGCCTGGAGGATTCTGGACGAGCGGGCTGTTTTGTTCCTGGCAGACATGGACCGTGCTTTTGATTCCCTAAGTTGGACCTATCTGTTTGCCCTGCTACGCCGCCTTAATATAGGTCCTCGCTTTCTGGCCTACGTGAAGCTGTTGGACACCGGCCTCACGGCCTACGTGCGCGTTGGGGGGGCCGTGTCTCGGTCCTTTCCGGTTCAGAGGGGCACGCGACAGGGGTTTCCCCTCTCCCCATACCTATTCGTGCTGGCCATGGAGCCTTTAGCTGCGTGGGTGCACATAGACGCCCAGCTCAAAGGTTTTCGCTGGTCCCCGGGCCTTACGGACAAGATAGCACTCTACGCTGACAACGTATTGTTCTTCCTTACGTACCTTGATCGGTTGGGCCATGGCTTCTGCGCATCCTGCCGATCTTCGGGGAGTCCTCCGGCCTTTATGTGAGCCCGAGTAAATCCACCTTGTGGGTGCTGGGCGGCGGGGAGACCGGTAGGTGACTGGGCAACTGGCTTATGGTTGGACCGTGGGGGAATGAAGTACCTGGGAGTCTTTCTGTCCGAGGATGCAGGTGTATCCCGCATTCGTAACCTTGCCTCGATTTGGGATCTCACGCGGGAGGATCTGAAGGTGTGGGGTCGTATGCCACTGTCCATTTACGGGAGGTCGTCCATATTTAAAATGGTGGCGCTCCCATGACTTGTGTATCAACTACAGAATCATCCCTACCTCATTCCGCCTCGCTGGTTTCAACAAGTTAATTAGGCACTGGGCGGGTTCCAGTGGGAGGGTGGGACCATCAGGGTTGCGCTACGGACATGCTTTCGGTCCACGTTCATGGGAGGCCTCGCTACATCTGACATACTCTTGTACTATCAAGCCGCGCATCTTTTGGTCCTCAATGATTGGTGGTACGGGGACAGGGGGGATCCAGCATACACTGTTGAGCGCCACCTGATGGGCTCGTCGTCCATCCATGCACTACTGTACTCGGCACCACTTTGGCAGAGTCTTCCATCCGTCACGCAAGTGGTCCTCTCCGTCTGACGGCAGGCGCTGCGCAGGATGGGATGGTGGAACGTTCTCACTCGGGAGACCCCTCTTTGGCACAATGGTCGCTTGCCTCAATTGCTGACCCTCAGGGGCTTCGAATGGTGGGACGCCATAGGTGTTTCCTCTCAGGGAGACGTGATGTCAGGCCATACCCTGAAGTCGTTCCAAGAGCTGCAGGATGACTTTGGGATTCCCCGCTCTCAATTCTTTTGCTTTCTCCAACTTCAACATGCACTGACACCTTACCTGACGGGCATAGACACCCTTCCAGACTTTAGCCCACTCGAAGCCCAGCTGTTTATGGGGGAATTGCCACACAAAAAACTGACCCGTATATACCAATCCCTAGTGCGACACTGTTCCCCGGACCTACAGAAGTTGCGGGAGGCGTGGGTGGGGAATGTTGGGGAATTAGAGGGGGAAGACTGGATGGAGGCCCTGGCGAGTCCAAGGGGGGCGGCGATTTCCACACAACTGAGACTTATACAATTTAAATACCTCCACCGCACATACTTCACCAGGGAGCGCCTGTGGAAGGCGGGTATGATAGGGTGCACTGAATGCCTGCAATGTGGCTCAGAGGTAGGCACACTCCTGCACACAACATGGGATTGCCCGGCGCTGCATAAGTTCTGGACCGGGGTCTTTCGATGGCTATCGGAAGTACTGGCGTGGGAACTGCCTAGAGAATCGAAACTGGCCTTATTGCATGTTATGGAGGGGGTTGGAGGTAATCGATACAAACGCCACCTGTTGTTGCTTGGTTTGACCTTGGCCAAACAAGAAATAGCTAGAGCTTGGAAGGTGCCTCTGGCCCCACCCCAGGCTGCCTGGAAAACGGCATGGACTTTTGTATGGGGCTGGAGCAGCCTAATTTTCTGGCCAGGGGATACCCCCGTAAGCACTTTCGGATTTGGAAGAGGTGGGCGGACTACAGGGGGCTGGACCTAGACCCCCCCCCCCCTCCCGCTCCCCCCGGACAGTGACTCCACTCTGTCATTTTAATCACAGGGGAATGCTGGAGCACGTAAGTAGTGCTCTGATGGTTCTGGCATGTGCTCATTGTTCCTCTTATTATTTTCAGTGACCTGGTATATGGTAGCAGCACAACCAGGGGGGGGGGGGTTGTATTGTATGAAAATGTCTGACACTGCTGTACTTGTTCCATTGCTGTGTGCAACAGAACCCGGTAATCGGGGCTTTGCATTTATATTTGTGCAGACTAATAAAATGTGTTGTGAAAAAAAAAACCTCAGGTTCTGAGCTGGACAAATAGGAGAGTGCATCTCTACATAGGTATACCTTGTACACTGGCAGGAAGGCAGCTAGGGTTTCCTAACTCTTTTCCCACATTCCATGTATGGGAGTTGCAATTGATTACACTCATGTGGCACTTCAGCTACCTAGCCACAATGCGCACATCTTTCACAATGGTAAGTACTCAAGTACCATACAAGACTGACATGTATAAATGTTGTTTCAATGTACACAACCATTACAAATTACTAATTCGCATGACTCATACATGACCCCAACAGACACTGCGTATGCCATTTCATACATTATGAACACTACATGTACAAATATTTCCTCATTTTCCTCCTGGTGTTGCTGCAAATGTTATGTTATATGCATTTGTAGAGCGCTTGATTACCCTTGGGTGGCCTGGTGCTTACTACTGGCCTACCTGGAAATCTAGATGGAATGCTACTGTGAGAAGAGCCATGTTTTCAGGCCCTTCCTGAATATAATGAGATTCGGAGCGGTTTTGAGGGAAAGGGGGAGATCATTCCATGCCTTGGCGGCACAATGAGTAAAATTTCTGCCTCCCCAACTTAATTTTTTAGCCATAGAGACATGCACTTATTTAGCACTGGTGAATCGTAATATTCTACCGGGAATGTACCAGTGACATTTTTGCCTAAGAAACTTCGGGCCAATTCCATTGTTGGCTTTGAATACTATACAAAGAGCCTTGAACCGAGCTCTCTGTTTTATTGGGAGCCAGTGTAGCTTCTTAAGCTCGCCTCTAACGGAGAACAATTTAGGTTACCGGACAGTAGCCTAGCCGCTGCGTTTTGGACTATCTGCAGCTTATACAGATGTTGTTTTTGTATATTCAGATATAGGCTGTTACAATAGTCCAGACGTGATGTTATAAGGGCCATGCGACTGTCTTAAGGTTACTCTCGGATAGGAAGAACTTAATTTTCCTTATGATTCTTAAAATCATAAAGCAGGAAGAGGAAACCAAGCTCACTTGATCCCCCATGGCAAGTTTATTATCCATTAGTATCCCCAAATTTTTGGCTTTCTTAGTAGGAGTAGGGCAAAGGCCCAGGTCATCTGGCCACCATTCCGGTGTCCATACCAGTGGATTGTTCCCAAACTTTAAAAACCTCCGTCTTGTTGGAGCTCAGCTTAAGACAATTGGAGGACATCCAACCGGATATGGCACTCATACACTTGTAGAAATGATCTCCAGTCTCTTTCTCCCCTCCCTTCATCAGTGACAAAACAATGTGTGTGTAGTCAGCGTAGGAGGTGAGCTGGAAGCCAAATGATCTAATCACTCCTGCTAGAGGTGCCACATATATGTTAAAAAGCGTTGGGCTTAATGAGGAGCCTTGAGGCACCCCACAGGGAAGTATGAAAGGTCTGGATGAGTTGTTGTCCAGTTCTATGGTTTGAATTCTGTCAGTTAAGAAAGACTGAAGACGTTTCCATGCTGAGCCTTTGACCCCTATCTCAAACAATCGGTCCATCAATAACCTATGATTGACCGTGTCGAAGGCTGCAGACAGGCCCAATAGGATCAGAACAGCACTACCTCCTCAATCTACGACCTCTCTGATTTCTTCGGTAGATTTCAACAAAGCCAGCTCAGTGCTATTATCAGCTCTGAACCCATATTGAGAAGGGTCCAGGGAATTATTATACTTGAGAAACTCACTGAGTTGAGTGTTCATCACCTTCTCCAGAATCTTAGCTGGAAGCTGGAGCCGCGAGATGGGCCTGTAGTTGTTAGTATCTTTCGGGTCCAAGTTCTGTTTCTTCAGAAGAGGAAGCATGGAGGCTTGTTTCCAAATTTTACGAAATACACCAGATTTAAGGACCATATTCAGCAAAGGGGTCTGGTCCTTTCCTATCATTTCAGGAATTTGTTTAATGATCCAGCCAGGGCATGGATCATTGGGGGCTCCTGAGCGTATCGAGGTTAATACCTTAACAGTCTCATGCCTCCACTGGTGAGAAATGATCAAGTACACATAAAGAGTTACTGCTCACCAACTTACTCACGTTAGAATCAGACTGAATCAACTTACTGGCTTTAGAGAAGGACGAAAATATAACCTTCACTTTGCTCTTGAAAAAGTCAGCAACTTCATTACAAAAAGAAATATTGCTGGGGTTTCTGGGCGCAATCAGAATAAACAGTTTTTTGATGGTGTTAAACAGTTCCTTTGAGTTTGATTTTGCTAATGTTATCTGCAATGAAAAGAACTGTCTCTTAGCCTCTATTAGCATCCGTTTGTAACTTGCAGTGCAGATTCTATGTCTTTCTTTCTCATGCACTCTCTTCTCATCGCTGCACACTATACAGACATGCAGTCACTGTATCACAATGTAGGTAGGTAAAATTGGGCAAATATTTGTACACAAGCCATCATTCACTGCACGTTTGGTCACCCAAAGTAGCGATTCAGATGTCTTGACCATACCAACGGTGGTGCTGCTGTACTCCTGTGAAATTGTGTACAAGATAATTATCCTCCTGCCCTCTGGACATACGCCGCGCCTCCCCGCTACAGCTAAGTAGTTGGATGAACGTGTGTACCTTAGGCTACTAGCCAGGGACAGATGTGGTACAGAACCTGACTCTTGCAGGCCCTACCAGTGAATCTACTGAACTGCCGGATGAATGGTCCCTAGTATCATTCATATACACACCGCAGCTTTTATCACTTTATTCTTTTCACTCACACATAGCAGCAGCTGTAACAAGAGATCCTGATGAAAGCCATGACACTTTTTTAGGTCAAAAGGCTGAAGCATGTTGATCACTTTCTAGTGCAACTGCCTCTAATGTCGGCAGTAACAGTATCCGCTATTTGTTTTTAATCATAGCACTAGTTAGCAACAATAAACTGTGTCTGGCTAACCTCATAGCTAGTTTTAACCACTGTTCAGTAAGCTCTGCACCTCTCCCACCACACGCTTTGCTCACATTGGGTTTTTTGAATAGCCCTCTTACCTGAAAATATCCCTGAGCGCCTCACTCACTGTGAGGCGGATATAGCCCTCATCACAACCAGGTTCGTGGTGTGAGGAGTATTCCTGATGATGAAGCATGACACCTCTGGTGTGTGAGGGAAACTGTCCTTAAAAGGGAATTCCCCCCCATCAGCATAGTTGTTCCTACCCCTGCACTCGCCCTGTGCGACCCTGGACCTGAGGGCTCTTTGTGTGTTATAGAGTCTAGAATTGGGGAGTGTACCCCCACAGGTCCATTAAATCTCCTCAGGCCCTCCTTGTACAAGATAATAGTAGCCTGTTGTGTATTGCACAACATTTCACTATTTCAAAATTTACACTTACCCTCACCAAGGTCTGAATTCAGGGTACTGTGGCATTGTCTCAAATTGAGGGCAGGGTATACAACTAGTTCACACTTTTTTCTCTTGAGCCACTAGTTGTGCTGCAGCCTTTATGTGGTTTCACAGTCTGTTGTTAATTATGATTAGTGGACATTTAACACTCCATGAACTCCATCCTGAGACTACTCTGTAAGTCATAAATAATGTATGTAACATCAGCTGTTGTCAAGAGTCAAAAGATAGGCCATTCAACATATTTCTTGCGTAGGATAGTAATTAGTGTGGGCAAAGTCTCAAATGACACCATTGCTTTAGGGGAATGCATTTCACTGCATGTGTGCCATCTCACCAGAGAGTGGACATCTGAAAATATTACTCCCCAAGTGTCCCAATGAGCCATGTCTGTAAATAGAGTCATAAGGATTGGTATTGTGTACATGATGGAATCCAACAGGTAAATGTGAAACAGATGAGATAAAGAATCAGTGTCATCTCATCTTTTGAATTTTGGGTTCCACATACAAATAATCATGTCTTAAGCAGAGTTTATATGTGGCTTGCTGTGTGGCATGCTGTATTTTTGTATTTAGGACAAAGACCCTTACTAGCAATTCTGGCATGGGTGTGACAGACAGTGATGAAAACGTATTGGTTTACTCAGTGTACATTTTAGTGACAACTAATAACCCAAATGTAACAAACAATATACTGTTAGTTAAATATTTTACTTAATGTCAGTATTGTAGACACGGTGGTTGTGGTGCTGAACTTGTGAGGCTATGAAGGTTTACAAGTTTAGTGGGCATGATATACTGTTTTTTTTTTTTTTTACAGAGTTTTATATAGCGCAATCTTGACCCAAATTGGGTATCAGAGCGCTTTACATAGCACCAGTTGCATTACATGAAGACACATTCATTTTTGTAAGGCACAGGGAGATGAAGTGGTTTACCCAGAATCACAGGATCTTCAGCGTCATTGCCGAGACTCCAACTCAGTTCCCCAGATTCCCCAACATTTTATCATAAGTAGCGTGATGCTTTAGTAACATACTATATACTCATTTGATCTCCATGTTGCATATGTGATGTTCTCAGACAGTACAGAATGCATAATGGTAAGTATGTTAGTGGAATTTGTGTTTAGGGATCAAAATCTTTTCACATGTATTTACAGGTAGGGAAATATATATTGGATTTGTGTGTGCTGTTACTCACGTGTCAGTGCAGCTATATGTCTGTCATACATACACCATGGTGCACCTATCACTATGTAATGACCTGAATAGTCTTTGCTCAGAAAGGAAGTCCTTCATGCACACAACCAAAAAGTAGAAGGTTGTTTTGATTTGTTCAGCATCACACATACTAATAAAGTCTAATGCGCACCTATTATTCTTTGTAACACTCTTATGGATACTTACAGGAAGAATGTTAGATAGTTGACACAGAGTGAATGGCACTGTTTGAGATGTAAATGGTGAACTAATACATCCTGGATGTAATTTTGTGTGTGTCACTTACTGAGTTATTGTCATTGAATTCTGGGCTGACCCCCGCATCTCCATCCCATGTGCGGAGATTCTGCTCCTCACGCGAGATGAAGGTCTCACACTTGGAGCGGAGCCTCCGTGATCGGACCAGAAAACAATGAAAATACACAGGAAGTGATATACACAAAATTACATACAGGAAGTTGAAGGCAGCCATTATGTGCTCATTCTGTGCAATCCTCACCTCAGAGCATCATCTATCACCATCCTGCTGCTCTGTACATCTATCCTGCCCCCAAAATGGCTGATGGACTTGATGGCACTGCACCCCCTTTCAGGGAGTCTGAATTGAATATACTTAATGAGGGGGTGTTGTAAAAGATAGGGTTGATTTCGACCGATAACCTTTAAGTATTGCCCGGCGTTAGCCGCCTCTAATACCACTCGAAATTATCAAACAAAGAGACAGGCGCTGGAGACTGGAAGGCAGGAAACAGGAGTTTATTCCGACGGAGCAGAACACATCAAATCAGACAACAGGGTATCTCCTCGAGGTGCTCTAACTGCATCTCTGAGGCCTGGCCTCTTATACACAGGTTTATGGTCTTTATTACTGTTTATTACATGTGGCACATTCCTGCCAATACTTTGAAGTACGGAAAGACATCCTCGGAATCCCCACTTCAAGCCCGTTCCCACACACATTTACAGTAGAAGTCCCCACCCCAATCCCAGTAGGTGATGGCTGTCGCGCAGCTGGACATTCCGCCGGTTCCCGGAATGTGTGCGGCTGATCGGATCTCATGGGTTGGGGGCTTTGATCAGTCGTAGATCCTTTGAAGTGGGGCAGCTTCCTACTGTAGGGGGCAATAAACTGCATCCGCAGGGCCAGTTGGTGGCCTGGGATCGGGCCTGGACAATCGGGTACAGAGGAAGGGGGTTTATCAAAGGATGTGTGATCATGAATGGGATGAAGGGAGGTGTTTAGCTGGGTACGGGATGTGGCTCCGAGGCAGGGTCGCGCTGAAGGGGAGGTTTATGGCCCAAGCATGTGAGAGCGGGGGTTGTCAGCGTGCGGGGGATGCTTGCGAGGTCAGAGGGAGAGAGAGAGAGAGACGCGCTGGCTATCGGCAGTGGGCAGAGAGGCCATGGCATTTAAAATGGCTGCTACTTACGCGCACATACGAGCCTGAAAAGGGACAAGATGGCGCCGATAATGTTGATGTCGCAAACTAGATTTTAACAGTGTTTGATAAGTACCCCCAGCTTTATGGGGTCCAGATAGCCAGTTGAGCAGTGCAGCATGTAAGCAAATATGGTGTGACATTTTTGCGTGCAATAATGTACTGGGTTTGTACGAGTGGCAGGGCACGATGTGTCACTAGCGCTGGGAGGACCTGCGACTCACATCAAGAATCAGGACATCATGGGCGTGTGATGTCCCAACCTCATTCACAATGTCCTGCATGAGTACACTGAACAGGAGGGTCCTGAAGACAACCTGGCTGGCTCACCGTGCTCATCTGGAGCAGCAGAGAACTGGTAAGCACATGCATTGCTTTATGTGTAATGAAGTATGATGTGAGTGGTGATAGAGATGTACCATCTTGTGGTGTCGCCTTTCACTTTATCTGAGTAGCGGCTGCAAAAGTGATAAGGTCTATGCATCTGTGGAACTATTGAATTGCTGTTTTCTGAAGGAATTCTGGGACTTGTAGTTTTCACAACATAAATGGGTAAGTTTCCATCATAAATGTATTTTTTTGGGAATAAATACACTTGCATAAATATGACTAGTGAACTAAAGACCTTATAACTATTGTATGCTATGGCGAATGAAGGGATTTGATAATGTCCATCGTTGGTATGTTAGTATTTGTGTGCTGTATGTAGTATCATGCATGCTTTTTATGTGTGTTGTTTGTCATAACTACTAATATCTGTTGTACAAAAAGTAAAGGCAGATATTATGTCACTTTCCTCACTCAAAATTTTGCATACATAGCCAATAGGTACTAAATGCACACATATTCTCAAAAGTGGCCAGTAGCATGCGTGTCGTTTCCAATTTATAGGTAGGTCCACTGAGTAAGCAGATGTGATTTGTAATGTACAGCACAAATGAAGACATCTTGTAATGCAAAATGTGGCTCTTGCCATGTCAGTGTTTGATATTTCCAAGGGAAATAAAAAAAATTGAATCAAATCTTTGTGAAGGTGATCTCCAAGGCCTTGTTTGCATAGGTATAACACATTTAGCATGTATGGTGGGGTTTGCTATGCTACACATCAGGTAACAGTTGATTGTAAGTGTTAAGACTGTTGAAACTGCGCTTTAGGGCTGAGGAGTCCACACATAAAAGGATAAATCTAGATCCACTTTAAAGTGTGCTTTCTCTACTTGTAAAATAACATTGGCAGATCAGTATGTGGAAATGTCAGGAACCTCACATTGCACTAAAGCAGAGGGTGCAGCTGCTAAATATTGAAAAGTATACTGCCCTAAATTGACATTACAGTGACATTACACCTACATTTGGAGTCAAACTCCAAATGATTGGTTAGAGAGATCAAGGAACTACAATGTCAGCACTTGGTTTATGTTGTTTCTACCTTTATTAGATATTGTACACTATCTACATAATTGTTTGTTTCCATTTTCATTTTCAATGGACCAGGCTAGCCAAGCCATCTGGACAGTACCAGGGGCAGACCAGGACACCCTTGGCTCGTCAACTGTCACGTCCTCTATATACCACCAGATTGGAGAAGGAGGAGAAATGCCTATCAACAAGCAGGTGGTCTGCCCACCCAGACAGAAACATGGTGATTACCATCACCACTCTGGGTGGAGGCTGAGGAGTATTAAGGGGGACATTGAGAGGAACACCATCAGCCAGGGTTTGATGAATGTGGGTCTCTCCTGGCCCACAAGAAGTACTAATTGAGATGGTGTCCTCAAGCAGGTCCCAACACCATCTGACACTGACCCCTCCCTAACTCTTAAGGCTCCGCAGCTGCACCCCCTGTTGTTCCTCCCCCATCCAAGAGCCTGCCAGGAAGAGCTGATGTAGACATCTGTACCCGACACTCCATACTCATTATGTTCAACCCAAACCTTTCCATGTGTGGTTGCTACTGTGGCTGCACCCTAGTGAGTGATGGCAGCAGATGATGCTGTCCAAAATGTGCTTTCTCGGGGGTCACGGGAAGTCAGTGTTGAGCTCTATTATTTCTGAGAGTCACAGATTTTTGGAAAACATCAATGCCTCCATAACTTCCTTGGGTGCACTCATACTGTCTGTGTTGTCCCAATGACACACCCAAACTACTGTTGTGTCCAAAACTGTGTCTTCCCTCTCTTCCCTCTCTGTTTTCTTTGCTACCCCTCGTGTGTTACACATCTGGGGCAAGTCTGATCCTGCATCAGCCAGATGCAGTCAGTCCACAGGTGTGGAGGACCTGGATTTTGTAATCAAAAAGGACAGAGAGGATGACCAGTACCAGTCCCCCAAGCCTTGACATTTGAAGGAAACCACATGTGGCTTGGGGGGACGGAAATTACTTTTTAACATTGACCATGGACTCTTCTGTTAAGACAATGGGCCCGATTACAATCCACCCACATGATCCGCGGAATTGTCGTTGGTCAAATTACGATGCAATGTACGCCAAATCAGACCGCTGCAGCCAGATGCCTCAAAATACTGTCCACCAAGGCCGCACAAGCTGAAAATCCGACCGGGATGGTCGGGGAAAGCTGCCCAACAGCCAGGAAAGGCCGCACCTGCTGGGGTCTGACCGCACGGCCAATTAATCTGAGAACGCTAGCATTGCTGACCGATCACTGCATCTGACCGCCCCGCACGCACATTGGCCAAATGAATAATGGACATAACCAACTCCACAACAAAGCCGAAGGTTACCTGTACCCTCTGCTGCCCTCAATAACAACACACACGCCACAATGATACACCCCAACTTACTGCTGGTAAAGAAAGACATGCGCAGCATGGAAGAGACATATGGAGGCCACCAAACATGTTGACACACTCACATACCACAGTGCAAAATCAACCTGTCCTGAGACCAACATACTTTGCACACCACAAGCCGAGACGGAAAGACAGGACACCATTGACTCACACAGCACAACATCACACCCACCTATCTCACACAACAACACTCTCATACACACACACCTCACATACCTCACATATCTCCATCACCACCTTGCGTACTGCACCCCTCACCCATTTGCACCATGCCTCGCAAGGAAATGCCCAAATCCACAGACTCAGATTTGATACGTGACGGTAGGTGAGACAATCAGGGGAGACCCACATTTGTTTCTGAATCTCGTCGAACACACCCCACTTGGGACAATCAGATGTGGAAGATATCCACAGCAAAGTCAATGATGTAGGGACCACCCTATGCACTGTGCGTGACATCAGGAGGCAATGGCTTTACCTCAAGGGTCGGCCCAAGCTTTGGCCCCAGAGGAACCACAAAGCAGCTCAGAAAAATGGTGGCGGCTCTCCCATTCCACCACTAACCTTCACTGAATGGGAGGACCAGGTGCCTGCCATAATGCATCAAGATAGTCTTACAGGTATCGAGGTGGGACTGTAGGCTGGTAAGTACTAACGAAATGTGCACATCATACTTCAATGTACAGTTGTGCGCAACAAGTGAGCCCCAATCGCCCACCCACATCAAACTCATGTGGAATGCATGCGTGCAACATGAATGGATCACCAGGACAGAATTTCAGCTAATGTACCCCAGCCTCCCTCCCAAACAGCATGGCTCACTCTCCCCACCCCACAGCCATGTGGCAGCTAACACCGTCGAGAGTACCTCCTAGCAAGTAGCTAGCCATCTTACTGGACAGGGGCTGTTGAGACCTGACAGCAAGACCACAACTCCCCCAAGGCCCTCTGTCTCCCCTCACAAACAGCATGGAGCCAAATGACCCCCATATCCCGCACTTGGCAGCCAACTCTGGAACCCACTATAAGTTTAGGCATTGCACATACTGCTAATACCAGCAAGAGGCCACATGAGTCACAATGTCATTGATGAAGTCACATTTAACAGCAGAGCAAAACACAAGAACGCGACCACAAAAAGACAATGTGCAAGTCCCATTGCCTCAAAGGAGAAAAACTCGGCTCAACACAACACTTGCATGGAAACTCTGTCAGCCCTCACAAACCACAGGAGGCAAGCACAAAAAGCACAACACAATCCATGAAGTTGCGGCTTAGTAGTCAGATACACATAGAAAAAACCCACTTGTCCAAGCATAAACTGAATTGAAGACCAACAAGTCAGCACCAGATGACACGTCCTCGGAAATACAATATCTGTACCTATGAAATTGGCCCTACAGCCACGTCACATGGCTAACGAACAATGTAGGTACCCAGGGGTATAAGTTGGATGAAACAACTGTGGGGTCTCTCAAAGGGGCGTGGGCAATGTAATTAAGGGCGTGGCCTATAAAACCTCAGCTATCAATCTGTGCCCAGCATAGTGATCTACCCGACTAACATTTTTCTGTCACTGCCATTGCACACAGATATATGATACAACAAGTCACATGATACCTGCAACAATTCCCGACTACAGACTTTGTCAATGTTTGTCAGTTGCATATGATAAAAAAGCAGCAACTATGGCTTGCATTTAACATTGAAAAAAAAACACATTCCCACAGCGAAGGCATACTTCAAGAAATGTGCATGCACAATGGGCTTCTGTTTAGAAAAGTAGTTGCCCACACACCAGCCCGGAGACCTTTGAATACCAGGTGTCTTGACCGCCTGTGCGTTTCAGTTAGTGCTGAACACGGCTCTCCCACTATTCTTGCGGTGAACTGACACACAAAGTATTGATAGCGTCTGATATTGAAGGCCGTTGCACACTTTTTATCGGACCTGTAGGCTCTGGCCTTGTCCCTTCCTACCATGCTTTTCTGGGGGACCCACGAGGTGTTATTTTTCCAATTTGCACACTGCATTTATCGGGTTCACATCATTACTTTGACAATAAAGATGAGCGATGTTTCTCAGACTGCTCTCATGCCATGTCTGACCATCGTGTGGTCCAGGCTGAGCCTGCTCTATTGCAATGGTACCGTGACCGCATGCAGCTTCTCTTTGAATGTGTCCCATTGGCTGTGCTGGGCATCAGTTATAGGCTATGGATTTCTGCCTTTCAAACACATACCTTGCTGACCTGGATCATGAGCTGTGGGTGACTCTTTTGTTGGTTCACGTGCATGACTGCTTCAACATGGTTATGAGATGCCTTAATGTGTCAGACAGGCTGACAGCTGCGCCTGTGCGTATGCGCAATGGCTCCTGTGCAATGCCTATATCCAACCTCTCCCAGGTTGCGATGGGATGCTACTTGCAACCTCGTGGTGCAAGGAGCACATCTGTTCCTTCATAATGCTGGAATGGATGGGGGTCCTCTTCGCTGAAGATGCATTGGATAGTCTTTTGGAACTGATTGCCTTCGAAGCTGCCTGTGCCTCCTTGGATCCGTAACTACTAAACAGCAACAAGAACTATTGGTGACTAATTCAATTATCGTTTCCCTTTCTTCAAGCCTACTGACACAAATTGTCATCCTGCTCTCGGACTTTTGCAATGTCTGCATTGGCTTGGACTATGCTGAGCTCTGTGGTCTGTTCCGCTTGGTACCACAGATCTGAGCAGGGGGAGGCTGTCATCTGACCATCGTGGACATTGACGTCTGTCATGAGTCCGGCTTCAATTATGCAACTGTAGCGCACAAATATTACATGGCATTGTTGTTCTGCAATTACCCAGGGCTCGAGTCAGGTGTAGACGCAGGTACACGGTGTCCCACCCCTCTTTGCACGGGATAGATGCCGTCCCCCCTGCCAGGACGTTGGTCCCCACAGGAATATTTTCAACTTGTCCCGGTGTACTTTCCAGATACCTGAACACGTTCAGCAGCACCTGCACGTTGTCGGCTTTCCATTCCGAGCAGCAACGTGCAGGCAGCAAGTGAGCCTCTTTTCACCTCCATCCAGGCCGAAGTCAAGGGGCCATCTGGCCTCCTTTTGTTTGGACATGCTGACTGGGGGCCGCCTTGTATGTTACATTTGAATGTAGATGCCACAGAGGGAAACATGGGTACACAGCTTGCCTTCTCTTCACAGGTACCTATGAGAGGCATGATGTTGCCTTTATTCTGTCCCTGTATATCAATGCAGACACTGTAAGCCTGTCAGATGGGTTAGACTGTCCCAGTAATTGCACAAATCATTTTAGTCGCAATTTTTTACTTCTTTCATGTCGCTACATCGTAAAGTTGTATGGTCATTTGCATTTTTTCCTACTTGGTCATTCTTTTTAGGACTTGTGCCCTGCAGGTACCTTAGTATATGTCTATAACATTTGAGGTGTCCGCAGAGCTTGTTCTCTGCGTGATCCTGGAGTACTGTCTGAACATTATGTCTGTGGTTGGAGAACATTGTCCCTTGTCATTCAGTTCTGGTCTGGGCCTAGCGCCCGACCCAAAAAAGTCTCACAGCTGCAAGAGGACATGTATTCCCTTTGGATGACGAGTGGGCTAGATGCCCCACACTTGGAGAGTGATCAATCCAGTGATGGGAGTGACACAGCAGATTTGATGTGAATTTCACCATATATAGGCTGAGGAATGGGGTCTGCTGACAAAGCTCATAGACAAGGGACATCACATACAACTGCTTCCTGCAAGGGGTGGGGGTATATGATTGCGGGTCTACATCCTGAGGGATTATTGAGGCAACATCTTGGTTCATGTTAAATGGATATGTCACTGTCGTTACTGGTTAGGTACTCGTGCATTCTTAACCTGTTGTGGCACGTTTGTTGCATGCTTTGACACTGTAGTAAAGACTTCACATTTAAAAATGTTTTCTGTCTACAACTTACCTACTAGTGTTACAGGTGTGTGAATGCCTCTGAGTGAGTAGGAGAGCTAGTGAGTCAGTAGTGTCCTGTGAGTTGTGGTGCTTCGGGTGCACAGTCCCTGCATGGCTAAGTTTGCTGATCCTGCACATAGTCTGGTATGTGTGCAAATTCTCAGGCACAATTGTCAAAGTCCATGACACAACTGCAAGTCACACAGACAAAGTCATGGTTGCTCATTGATAACTCACACTCAACGGAAGTAGTTGATGATGAGCTTTTGACACTGGTTAAGGCCTTTTTCCTCACCACTCCACTGTCATCGTCACTGGGCATGTGTGGGTTGGGAGTTAGGGCGTGATGCTGTTCCGCAAGATGTAGCAGTCACATACTGAGCCTGGATACTTTGCACAAACGTGTGAGTTGACATGCTCTACCTGTCATACCACTTGCACGTTGAGGGAGTGGTAGTGTTTGGGGTTCCTATAGATGGGTTCACTTGCCTGTGGTAGAATGAGGCCAATGTGAGTACCATCAATGGCTCACATCAACAAATTGGATGCCTCCATCAGGCAGGCCGGGCTCCTGGGATTTTATTTTGGGCGGGCCAACGATGCATTCGGGTAGGCCACTGCGTGCCAGATTTGTAACTTATGTCTCTCGCCAGGCCTGCTTCAGGGCCTTCCTTTATCTCTCCTCAGGGCCAGTGAAACGCATTCTATTCTTCCTAAATCTCTTTCTATATTTTATCACTATCAGAAAGTGTTTTTCCATATGAGGTTTGCCGAGGTGGAAGTATCAGGTAAGTGACACTTCTCAGGCTCTCACTCATGCCCTCCTCCATTGATTACTTCACTACCACCCTCCTCTGCCAGCGCCCCTCATCCTTCCATAGCCTCTCCCTCATGTGCATTTCATTTGTTGTATGGCGTTTGTGATATCAGTGTTGGGTGTCACAGTATTTTACATCACGCACACAGTGCGCAGAGACAATCAATCTTGCAAGTATGTAGGTTAAGCAGTCTACAGGGAATGTCACAAAAGCCAATGAGGATTACAAGGTGTGGGAATCACATTTCATCCATACTGGTGGGTAGAATATTTTGAAGGCCTTTGGTCTGGAGAAGCACTAACTCAGGATTTAATGCACAGCCCAGTGGTTAGGGATTGGTTCTGTTGAGAAAGGTGTATATCTGCACGAACAAAATCTTTATGGCAACATTCGAATGATGAATGACTGGGGAAGATATGACTATGTTACAACCCAGAAATAAAGCAAAGTTCTGTCTATTAATTCAGGTTATCATGCAGCTCTTTGATGACAGTTCCTAGGTCACTGTCCTATGGTAGTGTTGTGACTTCTTATTTATTTATTTATTTAGTGTATTTATTGAGCGCAAACCTGTCACCCGAAGGGCATCCTGGCGCTTTGATCAAGAACCATAGACTTTAGCAACTCAGGGCAATTTTGGAAATAGGTGGGTTTTTAGCGCTTTTCGAAAAGGAAGGTAGTCCTTGTGGCTTCTCAGAGAGAGTGGCAGGGAGTTCCAGAATTTGGCCGCTGCGACACTAAAGGAGCGGCCATCCATCCTCACTAGGTGAAACCTCGGAACCACAAGAAGATGCGCGGAGGAGGAGCGGAGGGGACGCGATGCAGAGTACCATGCAAACATTTTTTGCAGAGGGATAGGGCCCTGTTGGTGAACAGCTTTAAACACAAGGCAAGCAGCTTTGTATTGTACCCGCAGATGAACCGGGAGCCAATGGTGGTCTCTTAAGGCAAGAGTGGAGGAACTGGACCTAGGGCGGGAGAGAGCCAGCTTGGCGGCCATGTTCTGCACCCGCTGTAGCTTACCGGTTAGATTTTTTGGGGCCTCCAAAAGAAGCCCATTACAGTAGTCGAGGCGACTTAATATAGTTCCACGAACTACTTCCGGCCTTGCTTGGGCGGGGAGAAGGGGCAGAACCTTGCGCAACATGCGCAGCAGCATCATACATGTAGAGGTGGTTTTATTAACATGTATGTCAAGCTGTAGGTTAGAGCCAAAAAACACCCCTAAATTACGGGCTGATTCTGCCGCCAGTACTGGCTCAAGAAAGGTACTGGGCCAAAAGTTGTCTGGGAGTGCCCGCGGAACCCTGTCGGTGGAGCAATGGAGTACCTCCGTCTTGGAGCTATTAAATTGCAGGGAATTAGCTCATAGCCAGTCTGCTGTGGCTGCCATGCAACGATGGAAAGTGTCCAGCGAGACTGCATTGTGCCCCTCCAGTGAAAAGACCAACTGGGTGTCGTCGGCATAATTAAATGCCGAGACGCCAAAAGATTTTATTAGCTGGACTAAGGGACGGAGGTACAAGTTAAAAAGTATAGGGCTGATGGCCGAGCCCTGTGGGACCCCCTGTCCTATCCTCCTTGGCTCAGAGGTAAATGGTGGAAGTGAAACCAACTGTTGCCTGCCCTCAAGATAGGATGTCAGCCAGTCTCTTGCCCCCTCAGTGACCCCGCGCTCCTCCAGTCTCCTGACAAGGGTCCGATGGCAGACCGTGTCGAACTCGGCCGACATGTCGAGCAGCACTAAAAAGGCTGCCCGACCACTGTCGACGCGCGAACGAAGATTGTCCAGCACGGTCACCAGCGCGGACTCCGTCCCGTGACCGGGGCGGAAGCCAAACTGGTCCTCATCGAGCCAGCCGATGTTTTCCAGGAAACCTGAGAGAGAGCGAGTCACCCACTTTTCCAGGATCTTGATAGGAAAAGGGAGCAAGGATATAGGCCTGTAATTAGAGAGACAGGCAGGGTCCAAGGTGGGCTTTTTAAGCAGAGGGGACCCTACTGCTAATTTCCAGCATTCTGGCACCAATGCCGATTCCAAGGATTGGAGACAGATCGAAAACAAAGGCCGGAAAAGGTCTGCATGGAAAGCCTTCCAGAATTTAGGGGGCAGTGGATCAAGCGGGGACCCCGAGGACACCAGATGTGCCACCTTACAAAATTCCTCAAAGGAGGGGGCAGGAAAAAACCTTAGTTGGGGTCGACTGGGGGGGGTAACCGGAGCTCCCAAACTAAGGTCAAGGGCGTTGAGCTGGGGTCGACTGGAAGGGCTGCCCGGAGCTCCCAGACACAGGTCATCACCACCCGTCTGGGGTCGACTGGGCAGGCCCACCGGAGCTCCCACGCCCAGGGGTCCCAGGATGCAAACAGAGCCAGTCGGCTGGGGTCAGCTGGGTGAGCTACCCGGAGCTCCCAGATTCAAGCCGGAGGCATCATTCCGGGGTCGACTGGGCAGGTCAGCCAGGGCTGCCGATTCCGACCCTCTTGGGGAAAGGGCACACGCCCGGGGTCGACTGGATGGCACGATCGGAGCTCCCAGACCAGTGCTAGAATGAATTGGCTGGGTCGACTGAGCGAGCCAACCGGAGCTCCCGAGCCGCAGGTAGTGGGTGAGGGGTGCATAAGGCCCTTCAGGATCTTAGCAGTCTTCTCCTCAAAGGCCATAGCCAGTGAGTCACAGAGTGCCTGCGATGCGCGAACCGTATTGGCCGCACAGACAGGATGGGACAAGTCCCTAACAATTTTGAACAGGGCTTGGGATTTATTAGACGCCTGCGTCAAGGAAGCTTCGAAGAAGGTCGTTTTGGCCCTCTTGATCTGGGCCTTGTAGTCGCGCAAAGCGAGCCTATACAAGTTTTTTGCCGAGGCGGAGTACTGCTTCCTCCACACTCTCTCGGCGCATTTACAATTCAACTTCAATTGTCGTAGCTCTTCCGTGTACCACGGAAAAGCCCTGTTCACTCTCCCTCTGGATTTATGGAGGGGCACAACCTTGTCAAGCGTGTCAGTAATCGACCGGCAAAACGAGGAATAACTTTCCTCCACCGAGTTACTCAGGCGGAAGTTAGCAGGTTTTAAGGGAGGGCCTAGGAGATGAGCTGAGCAGTCGGGACCAAGATCTGCCCCATTTCGCAAGTCCTACCCCAGTGCCATCAGAGGAGTAGTCCCCGAGGCATAGAGAAAACGCCACAAGCGCGTGATCGGTCCAGCATTGGTCTAAGATATCATTGATCACTGCCGATTCGCCGTCAGCGAAGATCAAATTCAAAACGTGACCACCCCTGTGTGTCGCCGAGCAGACCAGTTGCTGTAGTTCTGAACTGCTACTTACACAGGTATCTCTGTGACAAAGGCAGTAACCCACTGTGATATTCACATCAAATGCAGTTTATCTGCATTTCAGAACTACCAACAGACAAAGGGTTGGCAGGCTCATTAATCAGCAGTTATCTGGACATTTTCTTGTTGGCTTACATCCGTGGCTGAGCCTTGATTAAGATACAAATTGTTTAAATTAAGTATACAGGAAGTATGTGTCTTGCTGGGCCTGCCCTGATGATTTTAGGAATATGAAATGGCCAGACATAGTCTCACTTGCAGGGTTCCTACTCACTGCCCGATCTGATAAGCAGCTGCAGTGGCCAGGTAAGGTAAATCCAGAAGAATGAACTTTTCTTCTCCCTGTGGAATGGAAAAGGAGTCAGCCACACAGCACAATGGTTGAGGTTACTGTTAAATTCAATAAAATAAAGATGAAGGGTCCTTGTTGTAATGTTCATGTAGTATATTTATTCTTGAGATTAGATAGAAAGTACAGCATTCAGGTAGGAATGTAATATGGTAAGAAACCTCACCGAGAGCAGATAAATTCCTGCTCAGCCTCCAGGTAACTGATAAATCCCTTGAATAGCAACAGGTAGAATCATGGATGACATCACAGAGACATGACATAGACAAGCAGACACTGACACTAAGGAGGGACAAAGAGAGAGGAAGAGCAGGATATAACACACCTCCCTCCTTTAATTGAAAAAAATGAATAAGATGAAACAGAAGATGGCAGAAGCAGAAAGGGAGAAGAAAGAAAGAACATAAATGCACCAGAAATAAACACCCTCTTCAACTTGATGGAAAGAAGAGGTAATATCAAAGGGGCGCAGGTACAAAGGTTGTACAAGCAACGTAAGCTAATAAAAGAATGTAAGCTTGAATGAAATGAAAACCGAACATCTCAATACAAATGAGCAAAGGTACAGTATGGCTCAGTACCGTAGATAGAAAATGAAATATCAACTCCTCAAATTCGAATATTTTTGATTCCTCTAAAATAAAGCACAATAAAAATGAGCCCAATTTCTCAAAGTAAATACATGAACTCCTCTAAACATAGAGCACAGTAAAAGTGGTTCATGACAAAACGGCTCTTCACAAAAAATGCACACCTTCTCTATCAATAGAATAAAACTAAGCCCATGCAGCTCCTCACAGTAATTAACAGAAAATCAGCAATACAACTGAGCCCTGCGGCTCCCAACAGTAAATAGATGAACTCCTCTAACCACAGAGCACTATAAGTGGTTCATCTGAAATGACAATAAAATTGAGCCCCTATGGCTTCTAATAGCAAGCACATGAACACCTCTAACAATAGAGCACTATAAAGTGGTTCATAACAGAAATAAACATCAAACTTGAGCATCACTCTAGCTCATCATCACTAAGAATGAAAACAAACTGGAGCACCTCACCATAGTTGAGCACATAAATGACCCCAATAAGCATAACGCCTACAAATCATCACCAAAATGAAAGCAAATGAGCACCTCAACAAAGGTTGAGCACAAACGTGGCTCCAGTAAAGTAGGCAATAATAGAATAAATTATTTCAAAATGTATCATTCGCAAATCCACACAGAAAAGAACATGTAACAGCATACATACATAACCTAGAAACAGGATTCTAAGCATTGAGCATATAAATCGATATTTAGCACACCACAGTACTTAGAAGAAATGCACGCAAGAGTAAATTACAGTGCAAACTACACATTGCATAAATTAGGAAATATGCAAAATTGTTCACAACATCTTAAACACAACAAATAAAAATAATAAAAGTAGTCACCGTTGTCATTTGAATGAAGGGAGACACAAACAGCTCTGCAGAAATCTCCATGGGAAAATGTAAAAAAAATCAAACAGTACCTTGTTTGAGAACACCCTTTTTTTCAAGGAAAATAAATAAATAAATAAATAAATAAATAAATAATGAAACAGCGAACTCCAGTGAGCGATCTCTCACCGGGTTGTAGATCCAAACGTAGTGTAATGTCAGAAGTTAATGGTGTGCAGAACAAGTTCCAATTCTCGAAGTCAGAAATGTAGACAGACTCCCAAATGGTGTAGAGCCAAGCACTGGCATGTGAATTACTGTACACACCAGAAGTACACGTAGTACTGCTGCAGAGTATGCTCAGGACGTGGTTGGCAGTACATTCTTTGTGGCGGTACGTTTCTTGACGCCAAGCTGGGTGGCTCAAGGCACGCAGAAGCATGCAGGCATCGATAGGCAGCTGAACAGGCGTCATGGAGGAACGAGGAGAGAAGGACGTAACAGAAGCATTCTGCCTCCACGCGACGCTAGAAGTAAGGTGAGTGTGCCCTGGAGCTCGAGCCACATCTTTATTTTTAAATTTTGAAAAAGACAGTTGGCAAGAAATAGGCATCAGGTCTCAGCGTAGGCCACATGGCAAGCCAAATAGCAAAGTAGAATAGCGGATGTACCATGTTACTCCGCATACTATTACAACTACCTACCGTTACAACGCGACCATTACAACGCATACCATTACAACGCATAGCGCTTTGAAGTGCTGGATAGTGGTAAGTATAATTTACTATTCTAACTCCAGTCCCCGTGGACCCTAGGGAAGGTGTTGGATAGTAAATTATACTTATTCCCTATCCTAGAGCGCCCCCCAGCGCAATGCGTTGTAATGGTATGCGTTGTAAAAGTCGCGTTGTAATGGTAGTGCATTGTAACAAATGCGTTGTAACAGGTGTATACCTAGAATAGCCGTTTCTTCACTCAAACTGCCAGTGCACAACCTCCAAGGTACCAAAACACGGAGTTCATACAGATTGATGCAGGCAGACTTTAATTTTAATTGCAGGTTGTAACGGTCCCAGTAAGTAGCGCTTTGGTTAACAGTAGACCTTTAAACAGCAGGTTGGCACAAGTTGCGCAGGCAATAAACTGAAGTCACAAAGTGAGCTGACAATCTTTTAAACAGCAGATTCCAGAAATAGCACAGGCACACTTTCATTTAAACAGGAGGTTGCAGAAGTAGCACAGGCACACCTAGGACTGACAGCAGCAGTAACGTTACTCACGTAAAACGCTGACTCACTAGATGAAAACAGGGAGACCTTTAAGTTTGCTCTAGTGGCAGATGATTTAGTAGTAGTATTACTTCAGCAAAGCTTATTCCAATGCTCTGGGTTGAGGCTGTCAGTTGGATTCAGACACCGGTGGGGCACCCAGAAGCAGGAAAGTAACTTTAAACGTTTCTCTTCTTGTCTTTGGTTGCAACAATGTCCTTTTTAAATTCAATTAAGTCCTTTTTCTTTTAAATGGGTCCTTTTTTACCTCGTCGCCAGTGTTAAATTCAATAAAATAAAGATGAAGGGTCCTTGTTGTAATGTTCATGTAGTATATTTATTCTTGAGATTAGATAGAAAGTACAGCATTCAGGTAGGAATGTAATATGGTAAGAAACCTCACCGAGAGCAGATAAATTCCTGCTCAGCCTCCAGGTAACTGATAAATCCCTTGAATAGCAACAGGTAGAATCATGGATGACATCACAGAGACATGACATAGACAAGCAGACACTGACACTAAGGAGGGACAAAGAGAGAGGAAGAGCAGGATACAACAGTTACCCGGTGCAGAAGATATGATTTGTCCCCTTCGCCATTTTGGCTTCACAAGTAGGCGGGGACACAGCCCCCCTTTCTGAAAGCAGATGTGTGATTTGGAGTGCCTGTGGGAGAGACCTCTGGCCCATATCGGCAACTCCAAGAACAGGAAGATAATCAACATTTGGAGGAATGTTTCCCATGAATGTGGCAACTTAATAATGGCCTTCATGCCATCACTGCCAGGGCCACAGATCATGTTTGGATGGGCCTGGCCCACCAGGCCTACCCGCTAGGACTTGGCGTGCCCTCAGGTCATATACTCCCCCTTCACATGTGCCAATTCATCCCTCCTCGTGAAGTGGACATGTCTTCCCTTGTAAAGCATCAATGCTGGCAGGCCGTCACTTACCACAACAGCTGAACATGAGCTGTGACATCCCACCGGCGCTGGCCACAGTGTACTGTAAAGACCCAGTAGCAGACAAATGCACTGCAGCCATGACCTTCACTGTTGCGGACAACACATCCGGATTTATTAATTTGGGCTTCACATGGGGCTACAACTGGGCACATGTGTTCCTTAGTGTGCGGGGATCCAAACAGAATTTCTCCATCGTTGCCAGGTCGGTGACAGGTCAAAGGATGGGTGGTCTCCTCTATGTATGTCAGGGTACACATGAATGAGCCGAATTATAGATGAGATGTGGTGAACAGCTTACCTGGAGACTCACACAGACACAACATTGAGGGGACTCCTGGTCACGTGAAATGCACTAGTGACCTGCATTCAGACATTGTTTTTCTCTGCTCACTCACCATACTGACAATACGACATCCAAAGAAGTCGATGTGTATGTCATGTAGTACACTGCTACATCAGAGATGATCTGCCATGTGGTTTAGATGGCACAGCACTTGTGTTTCCCACTTTCAGTGCTGAGTTGCATGTAGCTGCTGTCTTTGCATGACCGCAAACTTTCGTCCCCCTATTCACAACAACATTGCAGAATGAAGGCAGTGAGTGTCATCTGGACAATACACCATGGATGTACAGCACTGGGAACAGACACATGTAGACCTCATGGGGTCAGTCCTGCGTGAGTGTGTGAGGATTTAGCGCCACAGACATTGCAATGTTCACCTGAATGAGGCACAAATGCACATTGATTGTGTATACATGGCCACATGGCTGCCACTGTCCGATAATGTTGGTCAGAGTTATGTTTGTTTGTTCCACATGTGAACTTCTATGATGTGTGTGAGGATATTTACTGGCAATAGCAGCTGAGCAGACTGCACACCACACCATATGTGTTTTGGAAGTGCAAGGGATTACAGGTATGTATGGTTTGCAGACAATGGACACCTCTTATTGTCTGCCTACATCACTGGTCTTTCACAAGATGACCCCTGGCCAAGAGACGCCAGCAAGATGTCAAGGGATATACAGGTGATGTTCACAATTGGGATGTTTCATTGCACAACATTGGTACAGTGCGAGAGATCTTTGTCTTTTTGGACTTCTTCACCCATTTCAGTACATGCTGGCCACGAAGCATGACAATGTATGTAATTTCTCTCCACTTTATTGGACATATCATGTGTGTGATGACTTGACTGATAGGTCCCACTCACTCATGCCTTCACAGTGGAGTGAGCAGCTGATCACTGTTCTTGTTGTCCTGATGTACCAGCCACTCCCAGAGTGCTGGTTTACCCCCACCCCACAGCCACCCAGCACCACAGGCATCACTGGAACTGTGACCCTGCCAGCTAACAGGGCCAAATGCATGCACCTTGGCCAGTTGTCCCATGCAAGTACAGTGTCTGTATTTGTATTGACTTGGTATTCATGGGGGCCTCGTGGCCCTCAACATTACAAAAGGGGTGCACCAATCACTTTAGGCGAATGAGTTGTGATGCGTGATGCAATCCGCATGGCGACATTGTAAATACTGTATGTGTTTGCATGCGCGGTAGCTGGCATCCACGGCGATGACACACATTGGCCCCAATTGAATATTGCAGGATTGCCGTTGCAGCTTCCATGCCGCTGCCGTGTGACACACAGCCATCAGCCAATGGGAGCCTTCAGCGGCGTACATATTTTGAAATTGCTGTGTGCGCGCTCTGCAACTGCGGGGCTTGGCATTGGCCCAAATTGCCTTCAGGGGCACCGAGGGTCACTCGTGTGGATTAGGTGGGCCGCACACTTTGCATTTGGCAGGTTGCTACATTCATCGTGGTGTCGCAACACTTGCTGGGAGTTTTAGTTGTTCAGGGGTTGCATGCATGGACATGTTTGGTACGTAACTCTGCTGTTGAGCGCAGCGGCATCTTGTTTGCCGGAGGTGCATCAGGTAAAGCTGCGGGAAGGCCTGTTTTGCAGGATCCATGGTGGCTCTGGGGGTTTGGATGGGTACTGTATCAGCACTTCCTGTCCTTTGTTGTTTTTCCACCATCCTTGATGTGGTGGTTTTTACACCGCGGTGGGAATGGCTGTCTGCAACATTGTAATCTGGTTGACGGAGAGAAAGTGCTTCCGCACGCCAAGCCTACTCTATTGACTCCCTCCTCCACCCTTACGTATGCAAAAAACATGCAGAGCCTGACAGACTGCGGCAGACGGGAATTGGCCTCTGTGGGACCATTGTAATTTGGTGGTTGCAATGACCACACAAGGAGCGGGAACATGGACATTTTCCGTTACCGCCACCAGCACGGATGGCCTTCTGTCCGGCATCGTAATGAGCACCAATGTTTTGACTGTGGACTTCATTTTATTTCACCTTTCTACTAAGACTGGTTCCCCTGATGATTACGAATTTGTTTTTATTATGTTTCCTAACCCAAGTGCTCTTGCCCATTCTGCTTGAAGAATTTGTTTTCTATTAAACAGCATTTTATTATCTTTGTTTTCTACTGATCATTTTACAACTTAGATGTTTTACCCATTATAAAATATTGTTCCAAATCATCTCTGTCTTGCGCTTCCTATTATATATGTTGACTAGTAGTGAAGTGTACATCTGCAGGTGTTTTTCTATCCTTTCAACATGATACCTTGTAACACAGATGGTCCTACATATCAACATGTAGTACTCACACACATTTATAGTTACAGCTATATCCCACAACCATAGTAACCATTTGAACCTAATCAAAAAGTATTCAACTCCGGATAGAAGTATTAATATTTGTAAAATATTACATTTATTCACATATCTACCGTGGTCACAGGGGATCCCTCTTGCGACTTTTCAAATGTAGTGGTGAGAGTCTCTGTGAGTTAGGGTTAGTGCTGATGGGTTGGTGGGTGATTGACATCTGCTGGTGCAAGTGGGTTCATTTTCTCAGCTCAGGCGGTTGGGGCCTGTACAGTTGCTGGGGCGTTTTGAAAGTCATCCTTTTGCCTTGTTCAACCCAATGTTTTACTGAATGATACTGGTGGTAACTGAATCTGACTATACCTTGGGCTCTGCTAACCAGGCCCAGGGCTAGTGCTATGTTTAAAAAGGTACATGTAATAGAGTACACTTACAATTGGCAATGACAGATCATTTAAGTCAGTAGTAGATAATAGGGCCACGGGGTGCAATCTACATGTAAGTCCTTAATATATAATAGTGTGGATCACTGACACTCATAATATCAACCGACAAAATTATCGACACACAAATATCGATAACATAAATATCAATATTCTATACTTTATTTAAAAAAATACACAAAAATATAGTCAAACATTAACATCAAAATCACTAATATCAATGAAAAAATAGTGTTATAACTAATATCGCAAACATTAAATAAACATATAAAATGAGATAAATATTGATAACAAAAATATAGACCACACAGTTATCGCCCAAAACAAAATATCCACACTTTAAAATTATTTTTAATAACACATATAACAAAAAAATATAAACAATATCACAAACACACAACATACTAATTAAATAAAATACAAGTTAAATAAATTATAATTAAAAAAATGTAACATAATTATATCCACCAAAATATTTACTCCTTACAAACAGAATATATAAAAAATAATTACTATGATTATACATTCAATACAATATAAATTACAAATGGTATACTATTATAGTTTTAAATAAGATAAGAATAAAAAAAGTTTAACTAAACATTAATCAGCGTTTCCCATGTAAGGAAACAACTGCCAAATTAATTGAAAACATTAGTAACAAGCAAGGAAAAACACCTACATCTTAAATAGCCCAATAAGATTGAAGGGACAATTAAACAAACCCCATATAATCTAAACAACATGTAACATTATTTTATTCAACAAAACCAAGAAAAAGGGGAATCTCTGCCGGATTGCTTCTACAACATTGGACTTCCTCATTGAAAACTCTGATTTCAACCTCATAAAGTAAGTAAAATATAAATTCAATGTTCCAACTGTATAAAATAATAGTAAAGGACTTTTTACAATAATTAAATAATGAATGTATTATTTCTTTTAATTATATCTCCTCTACAGAAACTCCAAAAGACACTCAACTAACTACAAATATCATCAAAAAACCACTTTGCAATAAAAGTAAGTATAAATCACAAATAAATGAATATAACAACTAAAACCCCAACCCAAAGCACCCACTAACCACACAAACCCCGAAATACAGAAAATGCTGTTAAACAAATTTATTAAAATTATTATTTTGTTTCTGTAGGAAATAAAAAGAAACACTGAAGCCAAGCACCAACAGAACAGCGTCAAAAAAAGTTCAACATATTCAAGAAGCATAATTTTGTGTATGGAGATGTGTATTAAGATAAAAACAATTACGATACATTTAATATTTTTTATATACATTTCTCATAGAATTTGAAACATCAGAATGACTGAAGGTGTAAAATTAATTACTTTCCAGGAATTAAAACTGTTATTATGCTATATGGGATATGTCTACACCATGGGTACTCATAGTATGGTCCGCCGGCCGCCAGCGGGCCCGGCAAGCCTTCCTTGGCTGCCTGCGGACCTTGCAGACAATTTACCTGTGTTTAAAATAAAAATTAAAGAGTGTCTGAAAACACTGAGCGTAGTGACTCTGAGAGACTCTGCTGCTCTGTAGGGGCCCGGCATTCCAGTGATAGTCAGAGTGGAGCTGCAGGGGCGCTAAGAGGAGAAATACAAAAGCCTCATCAACATACAAATGGTCTTTTCGGGTGCGTCTGTGTGTGTGTGTGTGTGTGTGTGTGTGCCCAGAAGCTGTCTCAGCCCAGGCACACAAAGGCAAGGTGAGCTGAAGAGGGTGACAGAGGGAGGTAGAGGGAGGGAGATAGAGGGAGGGAGGGAAAGGGAGGGAGAGCAAGGGAGAGCGAGGGAGGGAGGGAAAGGGAGGCATACAAAGGGAGAGTGAGGGAGGGAGGGAAAGGGAGGCAGACACAGAGGGACAGTGAGGGAGGGACAGCGAGCGAGGGAGGATAAGGGAGGCAGACAGAGGGAGAGCGAGGGAGGGAGGGAAAGGGAAGCAGACACAGAGGGAGAGCAAGGGAGGGAAAGGGAGGCAGAGGGAGGGAGAGCGAGGAAGGGAGGGAAAGGGAGGCAGACAGAGGGAGAGCGAGGGAGGGAGGGAAAGGGAGGTAGACAGAGCAAGAGGGAGGGAGGGAAAGGGAGGGAGAGGGAGGGAAAGCGAGGGAGGGAGGAAAAGGAAAGGCAGACAGAGGGAGAGCGAGGAAGGGAAGGAAAGGGAGGCAGACAGTGGGATAGCGAGGGAGGGAGGGAAAGGGAGTCAGACAGAGCAATCGCGAGTGAGGGAGGGAAAGCGAGGGGGAGGGGAGGGAAAGCGAGGGAGGGAAAGGAAGGGAGAGCGAGGGAGGGAGGGGGAGGGAGAGAGAGGGAGGGAGGGAAAGGGAGGCAGACAGAGGGAGAGCAAGGGAGGGAGGGAAAGGGAGGCAGACAGAGGGAGAGGGAGGGAGGGAAATGGAGGCAGACAGAGGGAGAGCGAGTGAGGGGAAAGCGGGGAGGGAGGGAGAGCAACGGAGAGCGAGGGAGGGAGGAAAAGGGTGGCAGGCAGAGGGAGAGCGAAGGAGGGATGGAAAGGGTGGGGGAGGGAGAGCGAGGGAGGGAGGGATAAGGTGGCAGACGGAGGGAGTGCGAGTGAGGGAGGAAAAGGGAGGCAGGCAGAGGGAGAGCGAGGGGAGGAAGGAAAGGGAGGCAGACAGAGGGAGAGCAAGGGAGGGAGGGAAATGGAGACAGACAGAGGGAGAGCGAGTGAGGGAGGGAAAGGGAGGGGGAGGGAAAGGGAGGGAGATGGAGGTAGGGAGGGAGACGTAGGGAGAGCAAAGGAGGGAGGGAAAGTGAGGGGGAGTGAGAGAGGGAGGGAAAAGGAGGCAGACAGAGGGAGAGCGAGGGAGGGAGAGAAAGGGAGGCAGACAGAGGGAGAGTGAGGGAGGAGGGGAATGGAGGCAGACAGAGGGAAAGGGAGGGAAAGGGAGGCAGACAAAGGGCGAGCAAATGAGGGAGGAAAAGGGAGAGGGAGGGAGAGCAAGGGAGCGAGAGGGATGGAGCGGGAGGGAGGGAGGAAAAGGGAGGCAGACAGGGAGAGCAAGGGAGGGAGGGAAAGGGAGGGGGAGGGACGGAGGGAAAGGGAGGGTGGGAAAGGGAGGGAGAGCGTGGGAGGGAAGAAAAGGGAGGCAGACAGAGGGAGAGCGAGGGAGGGAGGGAAAGGGAGGCAGACAGAGGAAGAGCAAGTGAGGGAGGGAAAGGGAGGCAGACAGAGGGAGAGCGAGTGAGGGAGGGAAAGGGACGGGGAGGGAGGGTGAGGGAGAGCAAGGGAGGGAGGGAATGGGAGACAGATAGAGGGAGAGCGAGGGAGGGAGGGAAAGGGAGGGGGAGGGCAAGCGAGGAAGGGAGGGAGGGAGGGAGGGAAAGGGAGGCAGACAGAGGGAGAGCAAGGGAGGGTGGGAAAGGGAGGCAGACAGAGGGAGAGTGAGTGAGGGAGGGAACGGGAGGGGGAGAGAGGGAAAGGGAGGGAGGGAGGTGGAGGGAGGGAGTTAAAGGGAGGCAGACAGAGGGAGAACAAGGGAGGGAGGGAAAGGGAGACAGAGAGAGGGAGACAGAGAAAGGGAGGCAGAGAAAGGTAGAGGTAGGGAGACTGAGGGAGGGAGACAGACTGAGACAGACAGAGGGAGGGAGACAGGCAGAGGGAGGGAGACAGACAGAGACATGCAGAGGGAGGGAGACAGATAGAGGAAGGGAGACAGACAGATGGAGGGAGAGGGTAACAGAGCGAGACAGGGAGGGAGACAGAGAGGGAGGGAGACAGACAGAAGGAGGGAGACAGACAGAGGGAGGGAGACAGACAGAGGGAGGGAGACAGACAGATGGAGGGAGAGGGTGACAGAGGGAGCCAGGGAGGGAGAGAGAGAGGGAGGGAGACAGACAGAAGGAGGGTGACAGACAGAGGGAGGAGGGAGGGAGGAGGCTGACAGACAGAGGGAGTGAGGAGGGAGGGAGGATGGTGATAGACAGAGGGAGAGAGGGGGGGAGGAGGGTGACAGTCTGAGGGAGGGAGGAGGGTGACAGACAGAGGGAGGGAGAGGGGACGGAGTGAGGAGGGCGACAGAGTGAGGAGGGTGACAGAGTGAGGAGGGTGACAGAGTGAGGGAGGCAGAGTAAGGGAGAGAGAGAGGGAGAGAGAGGGAGTGAGAGGAAGTGAGACAGTCTGAGTGAGACAGAGGGAGAAATAGGGAGAGATGGAGGTAGCAAGAGAGGGAGAGAGAGGTTGAGAGAGGGAGAGAGAGGGAGAGAGAGGGAGAGAGAGGGAGAGCGAGGGAGAGAGAAGGAGAGACAGCGAGTGAGAGAGAGAGATGTGTGTATGCGGCATCTGGTGGCTTAGTGGACAAAGGCGTCCGCTGCAGGGGCCTGTGTCTTTGATGCTCTAGCCCTGCCCCCTCCCCCACTGATCCCACCCCCACCAGTGTGGCCCTCGCACACAAACCACAGTCTAAATTTCACCCCGAGAGAAAGTTTGTGAGTACTCATGCTCTACACCCAAGAAAAACAGACAGGCGACAAAATGAATTGGAACTGCAGCAAATATGCAAATGCATGTTATGGAAGGGCTACAACAAAATAAACTACTGTATTAAATATTAAGGAACATAACCACCCCCTAACACAGCTAGAATAGAAGTGAGAGACACTTTAGAGACTCTGAAAGAAGCTAGCACTAGCTCTAATAAACTTACTAGTGAATTACTAAAAGGCATACTCCCCAGAGTTCCAAAACATGTAACTGGCCAATTACCCTCTGTCTCAATGTTAAAAAGGCTAATAGCTAGAACAAAAAAATCAACTTCTAACACCCTACCCACCCCACCTACCCCCTAAACTTTCAGTGAAATTCAAATACCGCCTGAACGCACTGTAACTCATAATGAAGAATAATTTCCTCTTTATGACAATAAATCTGACAAAAGGATTATAATATTTGCAACTCCCGCAAACTTACTTAAACTACAGAATTGTGAGACATGGATGATGGACAGAACATTTAAAATATGTCCCAAACCATTTTACCAATTATAAAAAATCCATGGTTTGTATCACAATACCAACATCTGCTTTATATATGCCCTGTTACCAAACAAAGAAACCACTACCTATGTAGAACTCTTAACAAAAGTAAAGTATGAAACTAATAATTACTATCCTCAAAAAATTATCATTGACTTTGAACAGTCAATGATACATGCCATCCTGAAATACTACCCTCACAGAGCAATACAAGGTTGCTATTACCACTTTAATCAATGCATATTGAGACACCTTAAAAAATCTACGCTATAGGCTCATTAAGATGGCGGTGTTTGGCACAACCACAGTGCTGTCGGTGGCGGAAAACATCATTTTCCACATTCCAGCTGCGGTCCTCCTGTCCGCCATATTACAATGGGCAAAGATAGCCCATTTCCAATACGCTGCAGAGTGTTGGGGTCTGCCAGGAATTTCCTTTCGCAACGGTGGCGGAGGGAGCCTATAGAGAAAGACTGCCGTGCGGAATGTGGTTAAGACCACCGGACCAATCAAACAGCCCTTCAGAACGCAGTGGAGAAACCAGCCACTCGGAGACAGTGAAAGCACTACTGCGTAGATCGAAACCTGAATCCTGGACACCTCCACACGTCCCTGGCCGCTATGGATCCAGCTCTTCAAGCCCTTCCGCTGCTGTACCTCATCCACTACCAGCAGATAAGACATTGTAGTGGTCAACACCGCAGGTACGTAAATAGCACATCCCCGCACACAACACACAACTCCTGTGCTGAAATACGGTTTGTGTCCACATCAGACACTTGGGTGGAGTCAGGAACATATCCCCCAGTATACTCACACATGTCCTGCCTGCTAGAAATCCACACCTCCGCATCGGGGTCACCCATCAACAGCAAAATTACGATAATGTTACGCTGAGAAGGCAAATATCCGCTCACTCCAGGGTAGATCAAAGTTGACTAGCCCCCGCCTCCCATCCGCCATATTAACTGTTACTTACAACTTTTAAAAAATGACAATAAAGTAAAAAAAAACACCTTACCTTTGGCTGCGGCGTCCCTGGGCTGCCCTCCTCTTCTCCATCGCATTCCCTGTGAAAACTGTGCATGGGCCCGCGTGACCGCGCATGCACATTTCTCGCGAAAACTGCGCATGCAAAGATGCGCGTGCATGGCAGTTTTCACAGAGAAGTGCTGAAAGTATGTTGCAGAAAAAATACTTTTATATCCCTGAGTTTGCAGAGGTCCTTGGCAACTTTTATATCCCTGGGTTACAACAGGAGGCCAGCTCTTTTCAGGTCCTTGGAGACAGGTAGACTTCAGAGGGGGGCAAAGCACACAGCACAGCTCCTCTTCAACAAGGGGCACACAGCAGACAGCACACTGTCCTTTGGTTCTCTTCCTCAGCATTCACAGCAACTGCAGGTCAGCTCCCAGACACTCAGCAAAGGCAGCACTTTTCCTCAGTCTTCCTGGCTGTTCTTCTTTGTCAGGGATTCCTCCTTGATCACAAAGTTTACTAAATTCTAGGGGTTTCAGATCAGATATTTATAACCCAAAAGTGTTCTCATGTGTGAGTAGTCCCGGACCCACTCCAAACCAGTTCTGGATGCATTCTGCCAGTGCACATCTTATACCTTTGTGAGTGTAGGCCAGGGCCATCAGACGCACCGCATGGGGCCATCAGACGCACCGCAGGAGGTAGAGCCAGCATTGTGGAAGGCAGGCACAACCCTATTCAGACCCAGGTGCTACTCCTCCCACCACACTACATGCAGATAGGTCTATTCAGCCTAGTGCTGACTCACCCAGCCTCCTGGAGCCACCCCAGCCCCTGTCACTCACAAACCAGACAGTCAATCCACAAATAGGCAGAGGCATACAGAAAGGTTAAACAAGAAAATAGGCACTTTCTAAAAGTGATATTTCCAAACTCAGAATTTAAAAACCATCTTCACTAAAAGGTGTGTTATTAAACTCTGAGTTCAGGGATTCTAGATTCCAACTTTCTATCTTGCTGCTACGGGAAGATATGCAGGTAAACATGTTACACAGCATTCCCAATGTTATCCTATGGGCAAGATAGCCTTTGAATAGTGAAAACCAAAATTGGCATTGTTTCATTATCAGGACATGCTAACCACACTAGTACATGTCCTACCTTTCACATACACTGCACCCTGCCAAAAGGGGTACTTTTGACCTAAAATAGGGGTGTCCAATGTGTAAGAAAAAGGAAGGGTCAGGCCTGGTAAGGATAGCATGGCAGTTAACAAACTGTGCACAGGCACAGCAGTGGCAGGCCTGAGAGTGAGACGCCATTTTAGGGCTACTCATGTGGGCGGCACAATCAGTGCTGCAGGCCCACGAGCAGCATTTGAATCAACAGCCCTGGCACGCTCAGTGCACGTTATTAGGGATCTATTGGTAAAACAAATATGCCAATCATGCATAACCAATCACAATAATAAATTAAACAAGGAGCACTTGCTCTTTGGCAGTGGCAAAGTGCCCAAAGCATCTAAAGCAGTAAAACGAATTCCAGTACAGTGTAAAAAATTTAGGAGGTAGAGGCAAAAAGTCAGTGGAAACCACGCCAATGATACCAGGTCTAACACAGAGCATGTGTCACATGAGCCTATACCATACATAAAACCTTTTATATAGCAAGGGCATTGACAAAGCAGACAACATGAGTAATAGTCTTTATTACATTTATCCAGATAGGCATCAAAACTGCAAAAGATAAAGGCCATTGGCCAGTACAAATTCCTAGTATGCACATGTGTGCATGACAACCTGCACAGGAAATTGACTTCAAAAGTAACAAACAGCAAGACCAGTTGCAAGTTCATATTTCTAGTCCGCACATGTGGGCATGAGAAACTGCACAGGAAATGGGTAACACTATTCACTGGCATGAGAATCACTACAGATCAGGGGCTACATATGGGCAGTCCAGGCACTGATGTGGGAGAAATGGTGTGCGGAGGTGGAGTTGGTTGATTGTCGGGGCCAGTTGGAGGACTGGATCTGGGAGAGAGAGAACCGGCTGAGGTACAGGCATCAGTGGCTGTGGAAGCCTGGGGCTGCTTGGACTAGGTGGAGTGGTGGCACAGGGAGGTGGAGACATGCGGCGTGGAGGCACAGTGGCTGAGGGTAAATGTTGAAGGCTGGGCCTCAACTGCTTGGTGATTCAATAACCCACAAGTGTCTTGTCCGGAGTGGGACATGAGGTGGGCACAACAGCCCCACTCTCCACCAAAGATGTATCAGGTGCAGGTGGCTCTCCCTGTGGAGATTTTCTGGATCTGGTGGTACGCTTGAGGTGGGCTTGCTGCTTCCCCTGCATTCCCTGTTGTCGAGGTAAACCCCCCACCTTGCTCTCTTGTCCCAGCTTCACAGCGGTGTGGATGGGAGTTGACATTGTGGGTGAATCTGCCTTTGATTTGTATTTGGGCTTAGTTGTTGTAGGCACGTCTAATACTGTTCGGTGTTTCATCAGTCACAGTACTCCTATGTTGTACTCCTTAGGTCTGTAGGAGAATAGTCCTACTTCAGTTTCAGCAGAGTAGCGCCCCCTTTATGTTTCTGATCTAAAGCCCTGAGTTTGGGAGTAGTCCTTTTCTGCCCTCAAGTAAGGATGTTCCAAGATGTCAGCCCCATTTATGCAATATGACCGGTTGGAGGATACAGAGAAGAAGGTGAATTGTCCTTCAACATTTTCAGCATGCTTCTCCATAAAGGAAGTCACAAAAAATGGCTTGCCCACTTCCTGATGGAACAGCTCGGAGGGGAGAAGGGGCTAAGAACCTTAACCGAAAAAGGTGTCGCGGGTCTCCTGGCTCCCACACCCAAAAAGGTCAGAAATAACTTCCAGGTGGGACTCAGGGCCGGACTGGCTGTCGGGCAGTTTGGAATGCTGCTGAGCTGAGGGCTGATTCCGTTGATGGGGACCTGCGTGTACTAAATAAAATTCATTTTGCTTTTATTATTTTAAAACACATGCAGGTCTCCAAGAACGAAATCAGCCCCCACTGCAGTGAAATCAGCCCCCAGCTCAGCAGCATTACAGTCAGTCCGGCCCTGGTGAGACTCACATGTGGTGTTGTGGGTTCCCAAGTGAAATCCTCATAGTCATAGAGGACCGATGCTCCCTTGCTTCTGTCATGGTGAGTGGGACTCAGACTTTAATTAAACGCCTGATGAGAAGTGACGCCATGCTGTGTTCCTTATGGTTCTGCCTAGTAGCCACTGATGGAGGATTGTTGTCTTAGGACTGTGCTGCCCTGCAGCTGCAGCCATCAGGTGTTTACCATGTGGCTCTTCTCATGAAATGTAAATGTAGTATACATGTAAAGCGCACAGCTGACCCAGCAACGGGGCGTCCCGGCGCTGTATAACGCTGTGAAACCCTTCCTGGCTCTCCCTGTGAGATGCCCCTCCTGGGCACCCCCAAGGTGAAGCCAGGCATCCCAGTGTTGTTGGGGAGGTTGTGGAGATTAAGCAAGCTATTGCCCAGAGTTGCAGCGTGGGACCCATGATTATAGTAGGCGCCGAGGCGAGAATTATCGAGTCTGCGGAAATTGAGCCCAAGACCCTGCCGCGTCAGGACTTGAACCCTGGTCCCGGGCCTGATCTCTGCTTCAGAGCCTGCCGCTCTAACCAGTGAGCCACACTTCTCTTGCTCAGAAACATGGCTTTCAAAATCCAGCCCTAATTCCTTTAAAATAAACTAACCAAGGAACCTCTCTAATATTAGAGCAAATGTGTGTTGATTGGCATGGTCATTGTTATAATGGTTGGTGTGCCATTTTTTAAGGCAACAAACAAAGTGATGGAAGGAGTACTTCATTGACTCCCAGCCACAGAGGATCACTTGATCATATTTAATTTCTAAGCTTTCGGCCCACCACACATCTCTAGACACAGACCAGTCAAAAGGAAACCAATCTTGGCTCTGCTGCAAGAGGAACATCCCAACTGTAATTGCAGACAAGATACTCTACAGATGAGACCAGTTCCAGACTACTTTAGCCTTGCTTGTGAGTGAGGTACAGCTTGGATATAGTAATAGCGACGGCACACTTAGGGATCCATGTCATAGCTCATTTGCTCAGGTCATGGGCTCATAGAAGCTCTTTTTTGGCCTGGGGCTTGTTTTTAGGCCTTAGGATGGTCACACCCATCTTTTTTTGATGCAAAGTCTTGCACTTTGTCCAGGCATGGACTGAATATGCTTGTGTCCAGGTTTGTTTGTTTCCTTGATTCAAGCTCTCTTTTGTTTTTCTGCCATGTCGGAGCTTGTTATCTGAAGTTCCTTCATTTAACTGACCTTGTTAGACTCTGGTGTGAGGAGATGAATCTTGGTGCATGGATTTGTGTCTGTCACCGTTTCAGCTTTACTTTAAATGATTGTTGTACCTCTTGCTGGCATTCCTCTTTCATTTGTCTTTGGTACCTACCACGGGCTAGTGTGCCCCTCTTGAAAATGTTTTAGGTGTGATGCCGTTTTTGGCACTCCCTCTGCATTTCCTGGGGTGCTTGGTGTTCAAGTTTGTTTTGGAGACCTTGGTCTCTTGTCTTAGATCAGGGCCTTCACATTCATCATTGAGTAAGAATTGGTAACCTTTCTGTATGTGCGTGGGTTTGTTCGCTCCTCTCATGGTCTTTTAAGTGCTACCCGTTGTTCCCTACCCTGCTTTTTTCCCACACATCAAAAGCTGCAAGCTTCTTTTCTGGCAATTGGCTTTGGTTCCCTTGGCTCTTCCATTGCCTCTTCTTTTCGATCTTGAAGGTCAGCTATGGTGAACATTCCTTTTTTGTGGGTCTGTTGCTCTTGGTGCGTTTGTTGCCCTTTCTGGCTGGCTACCTTGATGGGTGATCATTGTCAGTAAAACCTGCTTTAATATATACTTAAACTTTTTATTAGTCCCATTAATCCAATTCTACTTTGTCCTCCCAGTCATTATGACTCCTTTTGATCTCCCTATTGTATGTCCAGCTTTGAGTCCACTCTGTTGAGCTGCTTTGGTAGTTTACTAATATTTTTGGGAGGCTTGAGGTTAACCTGGTTAGGTGAGGTTAGCAGTTTTTGTTTAGGTAGGCAGTACTTTTAAGTTCCTGTGAAGAGCTTTCATAGGAGCAACAATTAATGACAGTGGAGTACATTAGCTGACTATTAGCTGAACCAATTGTTTATAGCAAAGAAGATTATTTAATTGAAAATCGTTTAGTATTTTTGCTGGTAATTGAAAACAGAAAATTGAATTAAAGAAGCAAGGACTACAACTACCACACTGCTATGATGCCTTACTGAAAACAATCTTAGTAAAGGGACACATCTGTAAAGAGTTCTGTGCTGCTTTATTTTAGCAACACCACAAGATCTGTTTGTGTTTTTGAAGCTTGTGACTTTCAGGCCAGTGCTCTGCACTGAATGGTTGCTCGCTTGCTGGAACAGGTACTTGGGCATTTTAGCTTTTGAATTCTTCTGCAGCATTCAGGGTCAGCACCACCTAACACGCTTCAAATCCTCAGTAGAGCTTTGATGAAAGCGAAATCTTGGTGAAAATGAACTACATTGGTTACATGATGAAATTTTAAAACTGGACTTTAATCAGTATTTTGCAATTAAATGAAAACTGATAAACACAATGAAATAGGTAGTGTACAAATCTCCCATAGTGCTACAGACATTATTTTCAAAAATATTTTTTATTAGAAATTTTTGTGCATACATTCCACAAGTAAGAATATACCACTTATATCCTCATGGGGTCCCACGCAGGGGAACTGAAGGCACTAAGAAAGATGGTAAATCAGCATAGTACAGCAATCACAAGAAATCAGCTCCGTTGCATACTCAGAAGGCCAAGTAGAAGTTACCATATTCCTGAACCAGGTAGTAATATAACCATTCTGCAATATTACTAGACAGACCGGCGAAACCGCTGCAGACGCCTCCTAGGGCCATGACAGTACCTTCTCTAGAGAGTGTCTCCAGAGTGTGATTGAGGAATGAATCTAGCTCAATAGAGTGTGTGCCAACAGGGGGCACCCGTTTATGTGACGAAACCAAAAAACCACCAAAAAAAAAAACCTTTACCCTCCCCCCACCCAACCTGTGGCGGCAGCACTAAACAGATAGTCAGATGACTGGATGTTTGTAGGACATCTATCAAAATTGAAAAAGATGGAGGGCTCTGATGGAAGAGGGTCAAACTGCAGAAGGGAGGCCCAGAGAGAGAAAGGACACCAGGGGACCCCATTTATATTCAAAATTCTTATAGTCGTCTCTAAAAATGTCCGCCATGCGTTCAAGGCTCAGCAACCTTCAGAGCCGCGAATGCCAAAGGGAAATCCATGCGGCCGCCAGAGTGATCTTAGCCGTGCCAATGCAGAGCCACATAATCATTTTGTCAGCTCGGGTTTGATGTTCCAGAACGGGGTCACAAAAGGACCCCTGCTATAGTAGTGGGAATAGGATAGCCTAGCATGTCTTTCATTTGGGCTAGAATTTCTTCCCAAAAAGGGCGAATAGTTGGGCAGTCCCACCAAATGTGTCGAAAGTCACCCAGCAGCCCACAACCCCTCCAACATCTGTCCGAGGTAGTGGGGAAGATTTGTCGAAGTTTGGAAGGGTGTAAATACCAGTCCATCGTAGTCTTGAGATGGGCCTCCCTGAGGTCAGTGGAGTGAGTGAAGCGGTAGATGTCGGTCCAGAGGTGCAACCATTCCTCTTCGGAAATTGGGCGCTGGACCAGGTCTTCCCATATGGTCATATATCTAGGGCGTGGGGCAAACGTAGTCTTAAGCAGGAAATTGTAAATAAAGGAAATCACCCCTTTCATAGACGAGGTTTTGGAGAGGAAGGCTTCAAATTTTGTGAGGGGTCTAGTGGCAGCCTCCCGGAGGTGAGGTGTGAGAGCCCAGTGCATCAGTTACGTGTAGTGGTACCTTTTTGCGTTATCTAAATCAAATTCTTTTTTACATTCATCGAAAGTGAGGGGTTCAAAGTTGTGAAATAAGTGCATGAAAGCAAGACAGCTTCCCTTCTTCCATGCCTCAAAAGACCCCTCATGTTGGGCTAGGGGAAACGCTGGGTTGTGATGGATTGGAGTAAAGGGTGACGGGAAAGAGGTCCATCTATCGTCGTTCGATATTATGTCACAGGCTTTAAGAGTGGTCCGTGTAGGGGTACTGATATATGTGTTCGGGTGGTCTATCCTTATGAGGGCGCCAAACCAAGTCCCAGATAGTCCTGTCTGTCACGCTAAGGTACATGTGTAACCAGTGTTTCTCAGAGTCCTGCTGGGACCATTCAACTAAAACCCTCAATTGGGTCGCCTTGTAGTATAGGTGGATGTTTAGTAAACCAAACCCCCCCTTCAGCGCGGGAACGACGAAGCAAAGAGTAAGAGAAACGGTCTCGACCACCCTGCCATATAAAGTGTAGGATCATGGACTTCATTCTCTGAAAAAAATCACGCTCCAGATCAATAGGTAAGGCAGGAGGGTCATCTTTACAGCATGAATCCGACCTAGCCATGATAAGAAGAGCAGCTTCCATTTTTTCTCGAGTTTCGCTTGGATGCGTGAAAGGAGCAGAGGGAAATTAGCAGCATAGAGCCTGTGTATATCCGGTGTCAATTGGACCCCCAAATACTGAATAGCTGTAGAGGCCCAGGCCAGAGAAGTGACGGATCTGAGTCTACGGGCCGCCTTCGGTGAGAGGGTAAGATTCAGTATGAATGATTTGCCAGTGTTAATTTTAAATCCAGAAACCGGCTCATAGCGCTCGAGTTCTGATTGCAAGCCCGGGAGAGAAATTTCCGGCTCCGATGGGGACAAGAGTACATCATCCGCGAATAGGGATATTTTGTGAGGTTCCCCCGTAAATGGAATTCCCTGAATAGCTGGACTAGCAAGTGCCAGAGCCTCAATGCTTAGAGCGAAAAGTAGGGGGAAAGGGGACAACCCTGCCGGGTCCCCCTAAAGTGTGGAAAGGAGGGCGAAGGAACCCCGTTAACGACCACCCTGGAGCGGGGAAGGCGATAGCTAATCATGTTGAGAAATTTGGGAGCGAAGCCAAACGCTGTGAGTATGCGGAAGAGGAAAGCCCAATTGACCCTGTCAAAGGCCTTCTCAGCTTCCAGGCCTACTCGAATCGCTGAGATTTGGCGCCTATTAGCCTTCTCTATAAGATGTAAGATTCTGCGAGTGTTGTCGTGTGTCTGGCGACCTTTAATGAAACCTGACTGGTCAGGTGGATAAGAATAGGCATGAGGTCATTGAGGCATTTAGCGCTAATGGAAGAGTAGAGCTTCTCATCTAAGTTTAAAAGGGCTATAGGCCTAAATGAGGCACAGGATTGAGGGTCTTTCCCCGGCTTGGGGATAACCGAGATCACGGCTTCAGACATCGTACCAGAGGTCATACCGTCTTCTGCCATCTTGTTAAAGAGTGTGACAAGATAGGGAGAAAGGTCAGGGGCAAATGTCAAATAGAAAAGAGCCGTAAAGCAGTCAGGCCCAGGAGCCTTATTAGGCTTTAAGGCTTTGATAGCGGAGGTAACGTCGTCTAAGGTGATGGGGGTGGTGAGTAAGTCATTCCATGCATCAGAGACTTGCGGTAGAGACAGCTACTGGAGGTAGTCCTCCTGATCCATCTCGTCTAAAGAATCCCCTGAGTAGAGGTCCCGGTAGAAGGACCCGAAAATAGCCGCCTTGTCCTCATCCTTATGCACTACCACCCCTGATGAATCCAAAATACCCTCAATGTATTCCTTCTCGTGCTTACCCCTCAATTGTCGGGCTAGGTGTCTACCCACTTTGTTACCTTAGGTGTAGGAGAGGTGGCACAGGGTAAGAAGTGTGAATTCCGCTCTATTAGTATAGATGGCTTGCAGTTTACCCAGAAGAGCCGTAAGTTGATGTTGTGTTTGCCTCGTGGGGTTGACTTTATGGAGTTGCTCGAGGGTAGATAGCTCCGTTTCCAGAGCCTCCCGCTATCGAGCACACTGTTTGTTCAGTGCGGCATTAAGAGTAATACATTCACCCCTTAGGACAGCCTTTAAAGCATCCCAGGTTGTGAATTCTATGGTGTCCTCTGGTGGATTGACCTTAAAAAAAAGGTGATTACGAACCATAGTTTTGTGCATGATTCCTTGTCACTGGTGGGGGGGGGGGGCGGAAATACCATTTGGGTGTAGCCGGCGCTGCGCCACGCCATTGAAGGCAAATAGAGTACAAACTGTGGTCAGAGACCGAAAGGGGAAAAATCTTAGCTTCTTGTAGATCCCCCTGTAGGGACTGGCTAATGAAAATGTAATCCAAATGGGAGTAGGTGCGGTGGATATGGGAAAAGAACGTGTAGTCCTGTGTTTGTGGGTAAAGTGCGCGTCATGTATCTGAGGCCCAGGTCTCGCATTAGTTGTTCTATATCCCCCGAGAAGGAGCCTGCGTCTGTGCGCTGTAAGTGCTGTCCAGCTCTTTCTGCCAAATTAGGTTAAAATCGCCCATTAGAATCAGTTGGCCTTCTGCAAAGTCTGTGAGTTTCCCCAAAAATGTGTGCAAAAAAGTCACCTGGCCTACATTGGGGGCATATAAAACCGCAAAGGTGCAAAGTCATCCCCTTAAGTGGCCCATGATCATTATCCAGCAGCCGTCTTTATTGCATTGAACCCCCAGAGGTTGGAATTGGATAGCAGCACGAAACATTATGGCCACCCCCGGTGTTTCGTGAGCACCGAGGATCTATATATTAGCGGAAAGAGTTTATGCTTGAGACAGGAGTCATCAGATCTAGCTAAGTGTGTCTCCTGCAATGCCACCACGTCTAAATGATGATATACAATGTATTTCCAGACCTTGAGACGCTTCTGTGGGGAGTTAAGGCCCTTAACGTTCTGGGTGGCCATGGAGAGCGGCATCATACCAATAGGAAAGGAACAACTACCTTCCTACCTATCTTGAAACCCCTCCCATCCCCTCCCGAGGATGCCCCCATGCACACGAGGTTAGAGTCAGCTGACAATATCTTTGTGAAACATCACAGCACCAAAAGAAACAGAGGTTAAAAAGCCGCCGCCACCCCACCCAAACCCTCCCAAATTCCCCTGAAAAACCAAGGACATGAAAACATAAATAATGGAAACAAACTAAGTGCTCGATCCCAGCGCGGGGTCGATAAGGCCCCCGTGAGATCGTGGAGGACTTAGGGTCCGAGGACCCGTCCACTCCCGCTCCAACAATCACTCAAATCAGCAGTGAAGCATGGCGGTGCTTAAGATCATAATAAATGTAAGATCGCTCAGAGGGTGAACACAGACATGCCTCAAATTAGAACACCCCCTGGGAAAACATATTGAAAAGCAAGACAAGCCACATGGGACTTGGTCGTTACTGACAGTACAGATCAACAGGAGTACTATAGGTAGGGCTGCAGAGACAAGATCTAATAGAGGCAGCCACCATCCAGCAAGTAAGGGCCTGGGAATGTCAAAGGGCCATCTTCAGGTGTAGGGAAACCAGAGTCGTAGAGGCAGTGGGGCTTAAGAGTGCAATCCTCTCAGCTCACCCGGTTATGCAGGCCCCTACCACAGGTCAGTGTCAGGGCGTAGTAGCATTGGGAGGCACCGTTAAATAGTAGGGGGGGCAGAAGAGTCTCTCCACAGTGACAGCCATAAAGAGTCAGCGCCTCGACCGACGTGACCAAGCGGAAGTGAAAGGGCCACTCGCAGTGGATCCTCCACGAGTGTCTGTCATTGGTACCTCTGTGGGTGCTGAGCTGCCAAGCAGGTCAGGAGCTTCCTGAAGGTCGGTGATGTGGCGTCGCTTGTTCTGTAATTCGAAGCTGAGTCCGAAAGGATAAGTCCATCTATACCTGATGTTATCATCGCACAGTTTAGCGGTAACTGGCCTGAGCAATTGTCTCCGGGTTAGCATTGCAGGGGCGACATCCTGGTAGCTGCTACAGGAGAAGTTCTGGAAGGAGATGGTGTCCTTAGCCCTGGCCGCCTGTAGAACTGTCTCTTTAGTTTTGTAGGAATGGAATTTCGCTAAGATATCCCGTGGCAGCTTCATCTAGCCCTGCTGCAGTGGACCCACACGGTGAACTCTGTCTAACTTTATCTTGAGAGACTGGGGCGCGACTATCTCTGAGAAGAGGCCTATCACGAAAGCCTCCAAGTCCGGCCCCTCTGCTCCTTCTTCCAGATCCCTAATATGCAGGTTCTCCCTCTGGGACCTATTCTCAAGATCCTCCGCTTTAAGGTGCGCCTGAGATAATTGGTCTTTGAGTGTTTTGACATCCTCCTGAAGTATTAATGAGCGGCGCTCCTCCTCCTGTTGGTGCGTCTCAAGGTCCAGGACTCTCGTGCCCACGGAGTCGATATCTTGCTGCAAGGTAGAGAGACGCTCTGACAGGTCGAATCGCAGTTGATCAATGGAAGACTTGATGTCTTGACCAATGTCTTTACGAAGGTCCGTTTTAAAGTCTTTAAACATGTTCAGAAGTTGTGCTTTTGTGAGAGCCATCCCCGCCACTCCGGAGTCACCTCTCAAGGAGACTCACTTTTCTGCGGATGAGAAAAAATCTGACACCTTAACGGGGCCTTTTTCGTTGATTTCTTTGGCGGCATAGGGCGGCACTCCCTAGGTTAGGGATGATGTCAGCAATTGCGTGGGGAACACGTTCGAGCCTGCAGGGATAGATGCTTAAGGTGGGGCCCAAGAGCTTCTCCTTCAGAGTGGGCCCTCCCGTCTCAATCCAGCTCTCTGACTAAGTGAAGCCAAGGGCCCGGTAAGCGTGAGCGTGCCCCCAGGCCACAGGTGAGCTAGAAAGTCATGTGACCGGCGATCTGCCACGCGAGAGCAGACAAGTCACTGCAGAGGGGCCGTGGATCAGTGTCAGGGATAGGCCCGAAGGCCCGCAATGCATGAGAGTAGCAAAAGGCCGGCGCCGATGTGGTGCAGATCATGGGTCCAACCGCTGAAGGTCTGAAGTGGTGCCGCCTTCATACCCGAATTCGCAGATCAGGGGCATTAGCGTGGGAATCCACCTCAAAAGGGCATCCAAGATAAGGCAGGATAAGAGGGCGCTGTTGCAGATGGTGATGAAGGAGACAACTGCCGCCCGAACTGTGAAGACGACCCATTGAAAGAGTGAAGGGCCCAGGAGATGTGAAGTGCTCGGGGGGAAAACAACGACCTGAAGCTTCTCCAATGGGCAGGGTAAATACGGGGCCTCTATTCCTCAACCATTGCTCCACTTAACATTAGACTCACCCTCTGTGCGGGTGCGGAGAGCAAGGAAAACAGCAGGGCCACCCACTGAGATTCAATAGCGCCGCCATTAACGCAGAGCAGCCACCATGTTAGGTCCAGGCAACAGCGATCTACGAATGCAGCGAGTGGAAGTAGAACCCCCGTAGGACTCCCACCGTAGGGTTTCAGTCATCTGTGCTCATCGTGGGTGGGCGGTTTGCCGGTTCCGATGCATCCGCGGTGCACCAGGGAGGGGATTAGAGCAGTCGCCCCTTGCCCGCCATGTTAGAGCCGGCTGCCGGCGGGGCTCGGAAAGGTAACAATGTCACTCCGGCTCCAGCCCGTCGAGTTCATGCAGGCAAAGTACACCACTGCGATCAGGGCATCCTCCGCCACACCGGTAACCCACTAAAAAGATCAGTGGGTCGTGCCTGAAGTCGCCGCAGGAGCAAAGCGAGGGCCAGGAGCCGAGACAGTTCACGTCTGCTCGGCCATCTTGCCCGGCCAGGCCCCCGCTACAGGCATTATTGACATATGTGCTGATTTGTTCCAGTACTGTCCCAATCTGTTTGCCCTTTTTAGGTCTCGCCTAGCGAAGGCAGCGCATGAGCTGCATCACTTGGCGAACCTCTATTGTTGTGGCTTTGGTGAGTGAAGGAAGACAAAGCATGTGCGCGCACGGAGAGGCGATGTGCGCGCGCATGGCGTCTCAGGAAAAGAGATGTGCACGCGTACAGCGTCTTTCGCAGGGTGCTGCTTTATGATGGCACACACTCCTCGCAGGGATCTTGCTGCCTTGTTTCCCTTTGTTGAAAGTGCCTTGAAAGTTGGCTGCTGTCTCACGCCTTCTTTCACCGATCTGAGGCCTTGCCGGCTCTGCTGACATCTGTTCGCTCTTGTCTCCGCCAGATGCAGCCTAAAGTGTCCAGATGAAGATGAATCGCATTTGTGCCCTTTTTCTGGACAGAAATTTGTTTTTGTGCGTTGTCGCGTTTTGGCAGGGTTTGGTTCACAATCTGGGCAGGAGGTGAGGAAACCCATTTACTGTGATAGGTTCAATCCACACGTTCCTGAGCAATATGACCAGCGGGGTCTTCACAATCTGTTGCTAATGAGGCTAGGGAGAGCAGTTTCTCTGCATACAGGATTTCTTTGTCCAGATCCCCCACAGCCTTTTCTATGTACCCATCAAGAGTTCCAGACTTCTTAGCGATGGACCCCTCAGTGTTAGGGCCTAGTTTACGCTCAGTCATCTGTAGTTCCACCCCCTAAAGAGCATTGGTACGTCTTAGTGTAGATAAATCTGGGATTGAAATCCCAAATGCGGAGCAGATGCCACGAAAATAATGCAGAGGCGGGTGAATGGGGCTGGCTTGAAGTCCACGACTAGAGTACAGGTGCCACTGGGAAAAGTCCCTTACCGCTAGAGTATCAGTGGTGCTATGTATCCCAGGGATTGTTGGCATCTCCTGACCCCGATAAGTCTAGGCTGTTAACTCCCAAAATAATGCAGCGGAGAAAGTCCAGGGAAATGGAGGCTTGCGGGTTAGATAAAGTGCAAGCATACAAACAAGGGAGAGGCAAGTTCAAAATCGTAGTCAGTATCCACTGAAATACAAAAAAACATAATCACAGGGAATATTTGTGCTATGGAAATCAATCGCACCTTGACAAACTTCAGCCGGTGAAGTGGATCACAGCAATTTGATGACAGCGTTTGATAGCTGCGATGCATGTGAACAAGGACTATATAAGCGCATAATCCTAGTCATGCCACTGCAGACTGGAGTGATGTTGATATTACAGGCGCTCAGATGAATTACAACAGTACCAAAGTAAAATGTACCATTCTTGGTAGAGGGACCGAACGTCCTTGTCAGCCAGGACACAAGACCGTGGGGTGGTCGGGGGGCCCAGCCCAGCCTCTCCTCCTCTGGGCTCAGGATGGGCCTGCCCTTTGCCCCAGCGTGTCTCGCACATTCGGACCTCCCAACTCGCTACATACATAAAAACATAAATAAAAGGCATTGTAACTTAAAATGCCAACAGCAAAATGTTTACTTTAAGCTATTGTCCTTATTAATACCAATGCCTTTTATTATGTTTTAAAAAAGAAAACATAAATAAAAGGCATTGTCATTTGCAATGTCAATAGCAAATGCCTTTTTTTATGTTTTACAAAAGAAAAACAAAAAAAGAACAATGTCCTTTACAATATCAATAGCTCAAAATAATGTCACTGTGAGACCTATTGCATTGTAAATGCTTGTTAAACTAGCAGTTTTTGTGGACACTTGTCTCTTTTGAGGGGTTGCCCTCTTCTTGAAACAGATATGCCATTGCTGTGATATATATGGAGTCACAAAAGAAGAGACAAGCAGGACACTACAGCTCCTGTTTTCTCCCTTGCCAAAGAAAAAAATCAAGCTGTGGCAGAAACTGACATGCATTGACTTAACTGTCAACAAAGGTATGAAATGCTACTAGTAGTTTCAAACACCCTCAGAGATATTCACAAAGGTAACTTACAATTTTGAGTAAGTTACACATATAAGTTTACTCTTACACTTTTGTAAGTGTCACTTCAGTCTTAACTTGTTAATACATTTATTTCATGAACTCAACTCCTAAGTCTCTTGGGTCGCCCACTTCATGGGTATTTCGGACTCCCATAAGGAGGACGCATCATCAGCAATGGGCAAGGGATAGCTGATTAAGTCTCAGACCTCTCTGTGCATTAATTTGCAGGAGGGTCTTCTTACTATATATAAAAGTGCTTGGGGGAAGGAGCCAGGACCAAATGGGACACCAGTTGATGCGTTCAACTCTCTGGGGGAATTATCAGGTCCCATTTTGACCAGGTTACTCAATACAGCTGTTGAGGGTTTGATTCCTCCATCTGGGGCCGATTTGATTAAAGTTCTCATCTTTAAGAATGGGAATAAATCTGATACTAAATGCTACCATCCTATCTCTCCTTAAAGACTCCTCGGCCTAATTGATGGGTAAAGTCCTTTTACAGAGACTGGAGGATTGAGAGCTATATCATATCAGAGGTGCAATTAAAGAAACAGTGGATCAATGTATGAATGTTAAATTGCATATGGGGAAGTACAATAAAGCTAGACTGGGTCCCTCTACTTTCGGTTTGCCAAACTAAGTAGCAATATTAATTGGGTTGACCATTCAATTCTTTGGTCTTCCTTGATTTCTCAGGGCACCCCGAGGAATATAATTAGCTTTCTTGCACGATTATATGAAAACATATTGCCTATGGTTCAGGTATGGCACTAATGGGGAATGCTCCCCTCTATTTAATATTAAGAGGGGAATTAGACAGGTGCATCTATTGGTAACGTTCCTGTCTTCCCTTTTTATTAATGAGGTTGATGGCACCCTTCAGACTTTGTAGGCTGGCGCAGCCATCATTGGCGGCCTCCCCCTATTCCGTTCCAAAGCCTCCGAGATCATCTGCGGTGTACCCAAAGGATCCTCCCTCAGCCGGACGCTGTTCAACATTTACATGGCCCCGCTCGCACAATGAACCCAACAGCACGACCTCAACATAATCTCCTACGCTTATCCTCTCCCTCACCAAGGACCCCATCACAGCCAAAGCCAACCTCCACGAAGGAATGAAGGTCGTCGCCGGCTGGATGAAGACCAGCGGTCTGAACCTTATTTCGGACAAGACGGAGGTCCTCATCCTCGACTCCAACCCTTCAGCCTGGAACGAGTCCTGGTGGCCGAAATCACTGGGGGAAGCCCCGACACCCACCGACCACGCACGCATACAACCTGGTTATCATCCTCGACTCAATGCTCTCAATGACCAAGCAAGTCAACGCCGTCTCCTCCTCCTGCTTCAACACCCTCTGCATGCTCGGCAAGATCTACAGATGGATCCTGACAGATACAAGAAAGACAGTCATCCAGGCCCTCATCAGCAGCACACTTGACTACGGAAACACCCTCTACGCGGGAGCCCCGACCAAGCTCATCAAACGACTACAACGCATCCAAAAATCCACGGCACGACTGATCCTTGATGTACCATGCCACGGCCACATCACCCCCCACCTGAGAAACCTGCACTGGCTCCCTGTCAACAAGAGGATATCCTTCAAGCTCCTCACCCTCGCACACAAGGCACACCACAAAACTGGCCCAGCCTACCTCAACAGACGGCTCTCCTTCAACATCCCCAACCGCCAGCTACGCTCCGCCGACCTCTCACTCGCCACAGTCCTGTACATCCGAAGAGCAACCACCGGAGATCATTCTCACACCTCACCGCCAAGACATGGAACACCCTCCCACTGAGCTTACAACAGACCCAAGTCCTGCTGACCTTCAGGAGGATACTCAAGACCTGCCTGTTCGATCAATAGCGCCCCCCCCCAGCGCCTTGAGACCCTCGGGGGTTTGTAGTGCGCTTTACAAATGATTGATTGATTGATTGACTTGGTTCCAATTTAATTGTATGCTGACACTTCTGTCCTGCTATCAAGGACGCCCATCGGTCTGCAGAAATTGATGGCTACTCTTGTGATTTGTTTGGAAGCTAAGAAAATGACAATTAATAAGACAAAACTTTTATGATAGTTTCCGGGGGAAAAGTGCAGAAGTTCAGAACCTTTTATATTGAGGATTCACCAATTAAAAGTGTTAACTCTTTTTGCTTTTTAATTTACTAATAAGGGATATTGGACTGAACAGGTTTTAAATGCCCAGGTAAAGTTGAGTTGAATCTGTGTGGGAGTATTTAGGTTTTCCCAAGAAATTGGCAGCTGACCAGTTAAAGAAATAATTGAAATGTATAAGGCGAGAGGTTTGAAAACCTCTACTTTTAGGGGAGGCTTGTGGTGCTATACACCTAACAAACTCCTTCATGCTGAAGAGACTTGCTTCCATAAGTACCTATTTTGTGTTCCTGACTCATTATCTTTAAAACCCTTATTACTTTAGCAATCTATCTGGGCAAAAACAGAAACAAGTTTTTACTAAATCCATTATTTTAAAGTGTCTAGCTCTAGACCATATTCTTAAAATCCCTTAGTTGTCATACATAAACGAATCCTTTGATTAATCATCACATTTACCCGTTTTGAGCAACCATCAAAGATCCTTTTGCATAGAGCAGAGTGTATTTAAAGCTTCCTTCTTGAATCACAGACAGGAACATAGGGCCCGATTCACAGAACTAACTTAAGACAAAATCCTAAACTTACTACTTTTGGTATTCACAGAAGTTAGGATTTTGTCTTAAGTTTGTCTTAAGACAGACTTAAGACAGCCTTAAGACAAAATCCTAACTTAAGTCTGTCTTAAGTCTGTCTTAAGACAAACTTAAGACAAAATCCTAACTTCTGTGAATACCAAAAGTAGTAAGTTTAGGATTTTGTCTTAAGTTAGTTCTGTGAATCGGGCCCAGTGAATGTGCAAAGAATTAGGAAGCACACAATTATCAGTTGGTTCATATGTATCGAATGATGTATATGAGGGATGTCAATCTTATTTGACCGGGGTGACTAACATTGTGTCATTTTGTTTTAAGACGGGCGGGCATCATATATTATTTAATTACCTTCCCTGACATGAGAAAACGCCTATAGTTATGACTCTCTGCCCTAGAGTATCAACACAAAGCACACAGCATTTTTTTTTATTTCGTGGTCTTAAGGACAGTTTGAGGAGACATTATTTAATACCTATTTCCTTCGCACAAAATATCATGGAATATAATACTGCCTTAGGCTATATATTTCACTTGGGATTTTATGTTTAAATACTGCACTTCGTATAGGGGATCCCATATATTTTAGGAAAAGCATTGTACTTTAGAGAACAGTAATAGGGGTGTTCTGATCATTTTTAACTTTGTATTTTATTGCAGATGTATTAATGTTTTATATTTATTGATGATCTCTTTTATGCACTTTTATGGACATTGTATTTGTAATTTACTAGTGTAAGTTAATACTGCCAAAAAGAAGTATTAATAAGTCGAGCACTACACATGGCCACCACTGAAATGTAAACACAAGGAAAATGATGGACGGAGAGCTGAAACTTGTCAGACATTCACCCCCAGTCACAGTTCTTGGTTGAATCCATCATCACTTCACCACGTCTGTTCATACCCAGTTATATGCAAATGAGTCTTGACCCTGTACCTCATGGGAACAGTCCAGCCCGAACTGCCAAGCCAGGTCTTCCCTGGAACGGAAACAAGCTTCCTGGGACCGTTTTCGGGATAACACCCTTCTTCAGCCAGGCTAGCTTGAATCCAATTACAAAGTCAGCAAGGGACCTACGTCTAGGCATACCCTGCCAACTTAGGGCGAACCAACCCTACTATGTGAACCTATTATCAGTAAGAGGGGTGTTAGCAGGGAGGACAGTCCCTCTCAACTAAAAATGACACACATCCCCATCATCTTACAGAAAGGTGTTAGCGGAGGGGCCGGTCTCACTCAACATATATTTCTATGCAAACCCGTTATAAGAGAGAGAGGTGTAAAAGGAGACGCCAGTCCATCCTCACACCCTACTACCACAGCAGTCATCTGAGAGAGGAGTCTGAAAGAAGAGGCCAGTCCATCCACACACCCTACTATACACTCCTGTCATCTGAAAGGAAGATCTGAAAGGAGAGGCCAATCCATTCCCATCCTACTACGCACACCCGTTATGTAACAATACAAAATATTTCCTTTTCAAAATAGTGTCCGCACACAGGATATTCTTCAGTTTTTTTTCCATACATACACTCAAAAAGTTATTAATTTACTTCAAAGGAACCCTAGAAATTACTGAAAAAAACAAACATTAACGTAACGTTTTAATTAGCTGTGATAAGATATGTTTCAGTTTAAAAACACTTTAGAAAATCACTGAAAAAACTAAACGTCAAAGTAACTTTATAGTTAGGTGAATTTATCAGTGACAACATTAATGTTTTCAACTAAAAATAAACACAGAAATTTACCAGTTATAGTTAGCAGCACTAACTATAACTTGCGCCCCCACCATGTACTGCTTATGACGAATGTACGATGATACATTGCTAGCCTCCACTACGCCAGCAAAGACCACGCCGTGTTTACATCGCAAACGGGCATCACATCGCATGCCTTCAGTGCGCATGCTGTCCCCAGGCTATTGTAGTGTCTCTGCCGCGTTAGGCAAATACATCGTAGTGCATCACATCACATGCTAAAAAATCGTTTTTCTGAAAGTGCTCATTTTAGTATCTGGGGCGATTTGTATGCTAATCCTTTAATGTTCCGTTTGTAATATGAAATGGCAACATACGCTCACCAATCAGTTACTTAAAAGATGTACCTTTGTTGAAATAAAGGCTGTCTTTTGTTTTCATTTTTCTGAACTGCTTTATTGGGGATTAGTATCACTCAATGTTGTCCATTTGCAAAATATTCATGACAAGTAGGTTTACTGAGACACTATGGGCCTCATTTATGAGGCAGTGCATCACATTAACGCTGCCGGTGCGTCACTTTTTGTGACGCACCAGTGGCGTAAAAAATGCGCCTTGTTGTGCCATATTTACAAAGTGACGCATCTAGGTAGAGGCGTCACTTTGTAAACCCCTGCGCCACATTATACCTGCGCCAGGTATAATGTATGCAAGGGGGCGTATTGACGCTAGGAAGGGTGGTAGGAGTGACGCAGTGAAATCTATGAGATTTCACTGCGTCAATTTTAGGACGCCGTTGCATCAAAATCTTACGCCTGCCTCACAGGAGGCGTAAGACTGACGCAGGCCATTTCACATGGGGCTTGCCCCACGTGAAAGGACGCATTGCTGGAGTTGTGACACTTTTTGTGACACACTCCAGCAATGCGTCACTTTTGCTCCTACAGATACGTCAGAAATACTGACGTATCTGTAACTCCTTGCGACATGATGCGTCATACTGTAAATATGACGCATCAGGAATGTCGCAAGGAGTGCCCACTGAGTAGTGACGCATCGCTGCTTTCACGCAGCGATGCGTCATTTCTCATAACTGAGGTCCCATGTAAGTAAGTGGGTATCACAAAAGTCCTACCACACTTTCACTGAAATTGAACACTTACATTAGGGTATAAAAGGAGGCGCACTCCATTTGCAGGCCTGTTTGGACCAGTTCCCAAGGCACACTCGACGTTGTGCTTACATTCCGACTAGGACTGTGAGCAGAGGCATTCAACATAAGAAGTAAGTCACTTTAAACCCAGTAGTGGTATGCAAGTAACGGCCCTGTAGCATTTAATGAACGTTAATTCATTGTTTACTTTTTTTTATAGGCTGTGAAGTAGAGATTTTGTTGGGGCTAAAGGTGCCGCAAATTTGAGCATTGTCTTCAGCCATGAAGCCTGTAAGTAATTAACATACACGTATCACCTATGTATTTACTATGTTTAATACTACTGGTTTAATTGTGCCTGCATTATTACAGTCTATTCAAATGTAATCAAGTGTTTGTGAGTTTGACACTGATACGGGGATGGAAGGTTGCTTGCACGCTGGTACCATCCATCGTTATTTCACTGGCTCACTATTTGCGACTGCAACAGCAAGCCGGGGTTGTTGTTTACTTACAAAACCAATTGTCCCGTCTTGTTGTTGGTGTAATGCTTCTTGCTCTATTATATATTCAGGACGCAATGACCGAAACAACCTAATCCAAGTTGCGCGGAACACAACGTTAACCAGCGCAGGAACATAGTGAACCCTCCCCCCCAACCCTACCCCTTGCTTTGAAGAGTACAGCAGGGTTGAATTTTTTTAATGGCCCGTTGTGTGTGCAACTTTGCAGTGAGAGTGCCAGATCACAATGTGGAAAGGTGGGTGAAATGGATGAATGAAATATGGTTGAAAGGGTGGGTGGATGGATGGATTGATGGTTAAAAGTGTGGCTAAATGCATTATGTGTGGATGGATGGATGGGTGAATGAATGGATGGATGGCTAAAATAGTGGATGGACGCAGGGTGGGTGGGTGGGTGGATGGGTGGGTTGGATGGGTGCGTGGGTGGGTGGGTGAGTGGATGGATGGGTGGGGGGTGGGTGGTTGTATGGATGGGTGAATGGATTGGTGTGTGGGTGGATGGATGGGTGGATGGGTGGATGGATGGGTGGATGGATGGATGGATGCATGGATGGATGGGTGAATGGATGGATGGGTGGGTGGATGGGTGGGTGGGTGGATGGGTGGATGGGTAAGTGGATGGATGGGCAAGTGGATGGATGGGTGGATGGATAGGTGGATGGATAGGTGGATGGATGGATGGATGGATGGATGGATGGATGGATGGATGGATGGATGGATGGGTGAATGGGTGGATGGGTGGGTGGATGGATGGATGGATGTATGGATGGATGGGTGGATGGATGGATGGGTGGGTGGATGGATGGGTGGGTGGGTGGGTGAATGGGTGGATGGGTGGGTGGATCCGTGGATGGGTGGGTGGAAGGGTGGGTGGGTGGATGGGTGGGTGAGTGGATGGATGTGGATGGATGGGTGGATGGATGTAGATGGATGGGTGGATGGATGGATGGGCAGTTGGATGGATGGGTGGGTGGATGGATGGGTGGGTGAATGGGTGGATGGGTGGGTGGATGGATGGGTGGGTGGATGGATGGATGTATGGATGTATCGATGGGTGGGTGAATGGGTGGATGCGTGGGTGGATGCGTGGATGGATGGGCGGATGCCTGGATGGGTGGGTGGAAGGGTGGGTGGGTGGATGGGCAGATGGATGGGTGGATGCCTGGATGAGTGGGTGGAAGGGTGGGTGGGTGGATGGGTGGATGGATGGGTGGGTGGGTGGATGGATGGATGGGTGGATGGATTGGTCGATGGATGGGTGGGTGGGTGGGTGAATGGTAGGGTGGATTGATTCTGGATGGGTGGGTGGATGGGTGAGTGGATGGATGGATGGATGGGTGGATGGATGGCGGGCTAAGTGGATGTATGGGTGTATGGATGGATGGATGGATGGGTTTGTGGATGGGTGGGTGGATGATGGATGGGTGGGTGGATGGATGGGTGGGTTAATGGGTGGGTGGGTGGTTGGATGGGTGGATGGATGGGTGGGTGGATGGATGGATGGATGGGTGGGTGGATTGATGGATGGGTGGGTGAATCGGTAGATGGGTGGGTGGATGGATGGGTAGATGGATGGATGGATGAGTGGATGGATGGATGGATGGGTCTGTGGATGGGTGGTGGGTGGATGGGTGGGCAGATGAATCAGTGGATGGATGATTGGATAGGCGGATGGATGTACGGGTGTGTGAATGGGTGGATGGGTGGGTAGATGGATGGGTGAATGGGTGGGTGGATGGATGGGTGGGTGGATGGATGGGTTAATGGGTGGGTGGGTGAATGGGTGGGTGGATGGATGGTTGGGTGGATCGGTGGATGGGTGGATGGATGGATGGGTGGATGGATGAGGATGGATGGGTGGATGGATGGATGGGCGGTTGGATGGATGGGTGGATGGATGTGTGGGTGAATGGGTGTATGGGTGGCTGGATGGATGGGTGGATGCATTGGTAGATGGATGGATGGGTGGATGGATGGATGGATGGGTGGATGGATGGGTGGGTGAATGGGTGGATAGGTGGGTGGATGGATGGGTGGGTAGATGTGTGGGTGGGTTGGTGGATGGGTGGGTGGATGCATTGGTGGGGGGATGGGTGGGTGGATGGATGGATGAGTGGATGGGTGGATGGATGGATGGGTGGCTGGGTGGGTAGATAGATGGCTGGGTGTGTGGAGGGGTGGATGGATGGGTGGGTGGATAGGTGGATGGGTGGGTGGATGGATGGTAGGGTGGATGGATGGGTGGATAATGGAATGGGTGGGTGGATTAGTGGATGGGTGGGTGGGTGGATGGGTGGCTGGATGGATGGGTGGCTGGATGGATGGGTGGATGGATGGGTGAGTGGGTGGGTGTATGGGTTGGTGGATGAGTGGGTGTATGGGAGGATGGATGGATGGATGGATGGGTGGATGGATGGGTTTGTAAATGGGTGGATAGGTGGATGGATGAATGGAGGGGTTGGTGGATGGATGGGTGGGTGGGTGAATGGGTAGATGGTTGAGTGGGTGGGGGGGTGGGTGGATGGGTGGATGGATGGATGGATGGATTGATGGATTGATGGATGTGTGGATGGATGGGTGAGTGGGTGGGTGGGTGGATGGGTGGATGGATGGAAGGATAAAAAAGGGTGGAATCCATACACTTCAAGAAACACACTTGTTTTAATTTGTTTTAATGTGCTGTAACACAGCCATTGCCCACATCACTAGAATCCATACCATTTACAAGACCAAAAAACTTCTCCAATTGAGTGCACAGTCTGCCATTTGTGACCCGACGATTGAACAATAACTATTTTGTCTCCTAAAATAGGCCATCACATGAATCATCATCCAGCGGAAGGATTATTTGTTGACATGGACTGAACCTGAACTAGTTCCAGAAGTGTAAAGTGTGTCCTAAAATAAGAACAACCATTTGACAATGACTTCCCCAGAATAACTGGCACATACGAGATCCCACATTATTGTTTAACAGCGGAAATATTTCACCCTCCTTGTTTTGTTTTGATGTAAGTAACTTGTTTTCATAGTGTAACCATATGTGTGTAAAATAAATCATATTCAATACAACTGATCATTGCAGGCATCCGTCATCTCCCGTGCTCCTGCCCCTCTCCCCCATCTTGCATCAGTAATAATACGCATATGTCATCTACACGCATTAGCCAGCCTTTGCTAAGATGTCATCCCTCTGGACGGTGGGTATGATATGACGTAATGGCATAATGTCATATCCCATCTCCCATGTCATCGCAGCACACGCATCTTGCATCATTCATAATGCGCTTCATAATAATTGTAATTCAAAGCAAGTGATCAATAGGCATCTGTCATCTGCACGCATCAATACTTCTTCAGCAATACAAGTGATCGGCATCTGGATCTGCACCTGTCAGCTTCACCATCGCACACGCATCTTGCATCAGTGATAATGCGATGGCAGTGCACGAAAAGACAGTTGTTGAATTGGGGGTTTCCCCTCACCGTAGTGCATTTTGCATCAGTGATAATGCGATGGCAGTGTGTGAAAACACAGTTGTTGAAATGGGGGTTTCACCTCACAGAAGTGCATCTTGCATCAGTGATAATGCGATGGCAGTGCGTGAAAACACAGTTGTTGAAATGGGTGTTTCTCCTCACCGAAGTGCTTCCTCACTATTTACTAGGATGTGTTTATAAAAATCAGCCTCATTTGGTGCGTCCCATAAGTTCGGTTAAGTTCTGAGTGTGTTTATTAAATACACCTTTGGAGGGCGATCAATGCAGTGCTTTTTATATAAACACCTTTCGACCAATGCAGTGCTTTTTATATAAACACCTTTGGAGGGCAACCAATGCAACCTCCCATCTCATCTGTCATGTAATGTCATGCATAATGTCGAGCAGCGGGTGGGACGTTTAATCATATGTCCATATGTCATGCTGAGGCAACTTCCTAAAAAATTAACTGGTGGGACGTTTAATTCAACTTGTATGACAGGAATAACCAATGTCATTATATAAACAGCTGCTTAAGATATGGAAATGGGATTGAAAAGCTGATGGTCATAATAATTGTATTGTATTGTCATCCGCATGCATCTTTATTGCAATTGTCAATCACACGCATCTTTATTGACAATCACACGCATCATCTATGAACCTCCCATCATAATGCGCCTCATAATAATTGTAATTGAATACACGCATCGACAATCACACGCATCATCTGTGAACCTCCGATCATATTGCGCCTCCTAATAATTTTAGATGAATACACGCATCTTTATTGACAATCGCGCCTCTTAATTATTGTTATAGAATACATGCATCTTTATTGACAATCCGAATTGGAAATCATCATCGTCCGTGTTTGTAAATGGCATCTGCCATCTTAAATCATCATGTGTCATCTTTCATCTTCCGTGCTTGTAAATGGCATCTGTCATCTTAAATCATCATGTGTCATCTTTAAAATCGCGTTCCAACCATGCGATGTATGCGTTTTCAAACCAAGCAATGCAAAGCCTCTTTATTGACAATCACGCCTCATAATAATTGTAATAGAATACACGCATTGGCCTAGATGTATCAAGCCTTTTGCGATTCCTTCTGCGAATTTCGGCCTTAAGGAATCGCAAACGGACATTTAGCATCTTTTGGGATGTATCACACATTAGCAAAATAAGGAATCGCAAAAAATTGCGATTCCTTATTTTGCTTATGCATAATGGGCCAGATGCATCAAGCATCCATTTTGCGATTCCTTATTAGCGAAAAATAAGGAATCGCTAATAAGGAATAGCAAAATGAAATGCATCAAGCAATCACTATAAAAATAGCGATTCCTTAGAATTCCTTAATTGCGACTCGCAAATTGCGAGTCGCAATTAATGAATACCTCCCCATTAATTCCTATGGGCCTAGAGGCCCATAGGAATGAATGGGAAGACAATCTCAATTTGCGAATCGCAATTAGCGATTCGCAAATTGAGATTGCGAGTTCAAGGGTGCAGGGGTGTCCAAAGGACACCCTGTTACACCCCTGAATGTGATCTGTGCACATATGTTGCGCACACACATGCCCTTAGGGCATGTGTGTGCGCAACATGAAACTTTGAAAAATGCACAAAAGTGCATTTTTCAAAGTTTTTGCAAATTACCATGAAGTTGTACTTCGTGGTAATTTGCGTGCCCTATTAGCGAATTCGCTATTTTTGATACTTTCATGCATTGCATTTAAGGAATCTCAATTTGAGATTCCTTAAATGCAAACAATCGCAATTTAGCGAATTCTCTATTTGCGATTTTTGCATTTGGGATGATGCATCCCAAATGCAAAAATTGCACTTGCAAAGGGCCAGATTCTCAGAATCTGGCCCTTTTGCGAGCGCATTTCGCTTGATGCATCTGGCCCTTAAGGAATCGCAATTTTGCGATTCCTTAAATGGCATGTATGAAACTTTTTTAAATTGCGAATTTGGGTTAAGGAATCGCAAATTAACACCAATTTGAGGTTCGTGTTAATTTGCGAAATCCTTTTAAAAAACAAAATATGACTATTTTGAAGGTGGCATGTGACACACATACATGCCCAAAGGGCATGTATGTGTGCCATATGCACACACATGTAAGTTTCAGGGGTGCAGCAGGGTGTCCATGAGACACCCCTGCACCCTTGAAATAATTCTCAAATTGCGATTAGCAAATTGCGAATTCGCAATTTGAGAATTACTGCACAATCATTCCTATGGGCCTCCTGGCCCATAGAAATGAATGGGAAAATTATTCCTAAATTGCGATTAGCAATTTGCTAATCGCAATTAAGGAATTTTAAGGAATCGCTAAAAAATAGCGAAATTCTACATACATACCATTTTGCACTTCTCAAATAGCGATTCCTTAACAATCGCTATTAGAGAAGTGCAAAATGGTTTCTTGATACATCTGCCCCATTGTTTCTTAAATCTTCATGTGTTATCTTTAAAATCGAGTTCAAACTATGCGATGTATGCGTTTTCAAACCAACCGATTTATTTATTTTTTATTTATTTATTAATCTTATAGAGCGCGACAGCTACCCGTAAGGGTTTCCCGGCGCTAATTGACAGTAAACAACATGATTGATCCTGAAGGAGAAGGATTATTGGGCAAACAGCCAGGTCTTTACAGCGATGTAAAGACTCAATCTGCGCGTTGACATGGCTAGCGAATAACCAATGTCATTACATAAACAGCTGCTTAAGAAATGGAAATGGGATTGAAAATCTGATGGTCATAATAATTGTATTGTATTGTCATCCGCACGCATCTTTATTGCATCTGTGTAGTGGGTCGGAATTGGAACATAGTTGGAATCTTAGTATGTAACCACGTTAGGAATGTTTACTATGTATTAAGCATGGAGTGTGCGTACCCGAGGATTCGATGAGCTGTGACTGTTAAGATCGAGATCCAAGGGAACGCACTGCTCCACTCTGTGGCTGAAGATTGTACAACAATAAAGAAGATTCTGGTTCACAATTCTACCTGTGTTTCCTGGAAACTCTCCTATTGCATTTGGCGACACTGGGAGTGTCTTCAGCCACCTGCAAGATCTCTTGCTGGAACTCCGCTTTGAAGGGTCACTCGTCATTCTCTGCTTTGCTCTTTCAATAGTGGAAATATTTTTTGGGCGTTGGAATCCAGACCCGGGTCATCAAAGAAAGAAAGTCCGGTAGGATCCATTTTTATTTTGACTTTGGGTTACTGGATCCGGCAATCGTTGGCGGCTCGAGCGTATGCTCGCACTGAGGCCAACGGTCACGATCGGTGCGAGGCAACAGTGTGTTTGCGCTACTGTGACGTGTCACTTAGCGCGTAGCCGCAAAGCATTCTGGGTAACGTGCTGATGTCATACACGTTATGGAGCGGCCATATTGGTTGTTCGAAGAAGCCTCGGTTGTCTAGGTAACGAGCTCCGAGACGGATTGCTTCTAATACCACACTTTGCTGGCAGTGTATCGCGGTGATACACACACTTGGTCGAGTTCATTGGATAATTTTTGGAGGATAGCGTATTGCGGTGATACGCACACCATTTACTTAACTTTGGTATTTCATTTTCGCATGATCGGTGATGTGCATATTTGATTCTTTAAATACCACGGTGATACTCATATTACTTACTGTTCCCAAGTGAATTTTTTATATCTTTTCAGCTGTGTTATTAGTGGATGGCCAACAATCAGCAAATAAACCAACTCACACAGCCCCCACCATTTTTAGCTAAACCTGGTAAGCTTAACCTTATTTGGAAAGAATGGTTCGGACTTTTTAAAAACCACATTATAGCAATATATGCAACTGAATATTCTGCTGAAAGGAAATATGCTCTTCTTTTTGGAAGTTTAGGTTTGGCTGCGCAACGTATCTTTCAAAGTTTACCTCCCATTCCACCTCCTACGGGACAATCAGGGGATAGACAATGGAATGTCTATTTGGAGGCTATTGAGAGGCTTAAGAAACAATTTTCAGAATCCCCTAACATTTTGTTGGAACGACATAAGTTTTATAAACGTAAACAAGGAGAAGAAGAAAAGGTTGAAGAGTATATTTCAGCTTTGAGAGTGTTGGCTTCAACTTGAGAATTCGGTCCTACTGTTGATGATTAGGGACCAATTTGTTTTTAATTGTGCCTCACATAAAATTCAAGAAAGGATCCTAAGTTGTAAAAAACCTCCTCTTTCTGAAGTGATTGACTTGGCTCTAAGCATTGTAAGGTCTGCAATTTCTACTAAAGCTCTTCAAACTAGTTCCTCTGCTAAGGTTAATATGATCTGTCATCAGAAGGATTCTTCAAAAGAAGGGATTTTGGCTATAGGAGGAAAAGATGGCGTAAAAAACCCAATATCAATCCAAAAGAAAGGCCAAATCTTTTGCTATAGATGTGGCTCAAAATTCCACATCGGTAATTTTCCTAATTGTCCCGCTTTCAATAAGCGTTGTTCGAATTGCAAGAGGTTTGGCCACTTTCAGAAATTTTGTAAGGGTCAAAAAAGAGCTGTTCAAGTCAACAATGTTAACAGTGATTTGGAGTCGTGTTTGGAGTCTCTAGACAATTTACTATTGACTCTCCATCATAAAGATGATCTTTTGGAAATTAAAGGACCTTTTTGTGATGCTTTGATCGATGGAATTCAGACTAACGTAATGGCAGATTCTGGTTCGCCAATAACTATCCTACGTGACTCTTATTTTTATGAAAATTGGGGCAAATATGTGCCATTAGCTCCTCCTGATATCAATCCAAAGGCTTTTGGAGAGAAGGACATTGACATGTTGGGGTTCTTATGTCTAATGTTGAGGTTCTTGGTCGCTGTATTATGACAAAGGTCTATGTTGCAATTAAAGGGAAAAACATTGTGGGGTGGAAGGATCTCGCAAAAATGGGGCTGTATTTGGTGCCAGGTGATGATAACCCCATTAAGGTGAGAAGTATTGAAGTTCTGAATGTCGAGAATTCTGGAATTGACTGCCAGCGCTTACTTGAGGATTTTAAGGAAGTTTTTAAAGATCAAGTGGGCTGCATAAAAAATTTCAAACATAAAATCAGATTGATTCCTAATACTCAACCTGTCATGCATAAAGTTAGGTCTGTACCATTGAGTGCAAGAGAGGAGTTAAAGAAAATGTTGAATGATTTGTGTGATTTGTGTGATCAAAAAATTATACTGCCCACAGAGTCTTCTTAATGGGTCGCCCCAATTGTCAAAGCAAGAAAAAAATCAGAGAGATTAGGCTCTGTGCGGATTTGAAGGGTTTAAACAAAAATATTGTGGTGGATTGCCACCCCCTCCCTAAGATTCATGAGCTTTTAGCAAATTTGGGGGGGCTAAGTGGTTTTCCCTCATAGACTTAAAATCTGCATACCACCAGATTCCTTTGAATGAGGAGTCTCAGGAACTTACAACGTTTGTTACACCTTTCGGTGCGTATAAGTTCCTAAGACTCCCTTTCGGGCTATCCTCTGCAGCCAGTATTTTTCGAACATTAATGGATTCCATGTTCAAGGGTATGGTGGGAGTTCAAGCCTACTTGGACGACATTCTGGTCTTTAAAAAAAATGCTGATGATCATTTAGTTTTGTTAAAAAAAGTTTTGGGGACTTTGGAAAGTAATGGTATGACAATCAGAGCGGACAAATGTAAATTTGGTGTTAATGAGCTTGATTACCTGGGTCATACGATTTCGGATAAAGGCATTAGTCCTAAGTTTTCTGTCATCATTGCTCTTAAGGAGGCTAAACCACCTGCTGATAAGGATGCTTTACGCTCTTTTTTAGGTTTAGTGGAATATTATGCAAGATTCGTATGCAATTATGCTCAGATGGTTGAACCTCTTCGCTGTTTGCTTAAAAAAGGACAAAAGTTTATTTGGTCTGAACATTTAAATGTTGTGTTTGAAAAGATAAAAGACTTAGTAATTTCCGCGAAGGCTTTAAATGCATTTCGCGATGATTGTGTTTCCATGATCACAGTTGATGCTAGTATGAATGGTCTGGGGGCAGTGCTTAGTCAACTTGTTAATGGGTAGGAGCAAACAGTGGCTTTTGCTTCTAGAGAGCTCAAACCTTTTGAAAAAAATTATAGCACAATCGAGCGCGAGACGCTAGCCCGTGTTTGGGACGTTCAAAAATTCAAAATGCATATCTGGGGACACAAGTTTCAAATTTTAACTGATCATAAGCCTCTTGCTTTCATTTTTAACAAGGTTTCCAATAGTAATTGTGGTTATCTTATATCTGAAGAAGATTGGAAGAATGCTTGTTTGGACGATTTATTTCGGTCTAGAGTTTTATCCTTTTGCAAAAGTCATTGGCCTGAGGTTAGAAATCTTTCAGGAGGTTTAAAGAATTTCGCATTGGTTGCAGATGAACTTTCAGTAAAGGATGGTATTATTCTTAGAGGTCATAAGTTTGTCCCTCCATCCAATTTAAGAAAGGTTATTATTAAAATGAGACATGAAGGTCACTTAGGAGTAACCAAAACTTGCATGAAAATAAGACAACACTATTGGTGGCCAGGCCTAGAAACCCAAGTTAGAGATCCTATTGATGGTTGTGAAGAATATTTGCTTTCTGATAAGCACTGGAAGATTCCCAAATTATCATTACATCCTACTGAATTCCCCGAGGAAGCTTGGATTAAGGTGGGGCTTGATTTTTCAGGGCCCTATTTAGTTCTTTCTGAGGAATGTAAATATCTGATTCTTGCACTGGATTATCATTCTAAATGGATGTATTATAAGTTTGTTGATGCTCCCAAAACTGAAAACACGATTTTGTTGTTTAAAAAATTGTTTTCGTTGGAAGGGGCCCCTAGGTGTTTAGTCACTGATAATGGGACGCATTTTGTGTCTGAGAAGATGTGTGCGTTTTTAGAGTCTCTAGATATTAAACCTCTGAGGGTTGCAAAGTACTCTCCCGCTTCCAATGGTTTAGTGGAACATGGGAATAAAATCCTTAAAGAAGGAATTCAAATGGCTATTGAAGCTGGTCTAGATGTTAGATCATTTTTGGAGCAGAAGGTATGGAATTACAATGTGTCTCCACATTGCAACACTGGTGTTACACCTTTCGAGTTACTTAGAGGCAGGAAAGTTAACTCTTTACTTCTACCTTCTTGGCTAGTTAATAAGAATAAAGAAAAATGTAATTCTGTTCAATTACCTGAAACAGTGGAGCGTAGACAGTCACAGATGAAGACATTTTTTTACAAAAAAGGTTTAGTTGATGATTACAAAATTGTTGAAGGTGACTGGGTGTTATGTAAAAAACCTTTTGCAGTTAAAAAAGGTGAGTCACATTTTTATGATCCTGTTCAGGTTTATAAAGTCAGTAGAGGGGCAGTTTTTCTCAAAGGAAGAGGTTGGTGGAATAAGAGACAGGTGGTTAAGTTGAGAAAGGATCAAGCTGATTTAATAAGGAACAAAAAGAAGAGTAGTTGTGCTTGTGAATTGGATTGGACATTTTGGTTACAAGACCAGGGTGACAGAAGTGTGAATGTGGTTCCAGCTTCTAATGTTGGTATTTCACAAGAAAGGGGTAATGTTGGCAAATCTGTTAGAAAGGGTCGCACCATTAAATTGCCTTCTAGGTTTGCGAATTTTGTTACTTATTGAAATTACACATTTTTTTTAGCTAATGCTTAAGTTCCATTTTGTTATTTATTTATTTATTTCTTAATTAATTTATTTATTTATTTTTCATATTGAAGGGGGAGGTGTTGTAGTGGGTCTGAATTGTAACATAGTTGGAATCTTAGTATGTAACCACGTTAGGAATGTTTACTATGTATTAAGCATGGAGTGTGCGTCCCCGAGGATTCGATGAGCTGCGACTGTTGAGATCGAGATCCAAGGGAACCCACTGCTCCGCTCTGTGGCTGAAGATTGTACAACAATAAGAAGATTCTGGTTCACAATCCTACCTGTGTTTCCTGGAAACTCTTCTATTACAATCTGTCAATCATGCGCATCTTTATTGACAATCACACGCATCATCTGTGAACCTCCCATCATAATGCGCCTCATAATAATTTTAATTGAATACACACATCTTTATTGACAATCGCGCCTCATAATAATTGTAATAGAATACACGCATCTTTATTGACAATCGCGCCTCATAATAATTGTAATAGAATACACGCATCTTTATTGACAATCCGAATTGGAAATCATCATCTACTGTGTTCGTAAATGGCATCTGTCATCTTAAATCATCAAGTGTCATCTTTCATCTTCCGTGTTCGTAAATGGCATCTGTCATCTTAAATCATCATGTGTCATCTTAAAAATGGAATTCCACCCATGCGATGTATGCATATTCAAACCAAGCGATTTAAAGCCTCTTTATTGACAATCGCGCCTCATAATAATTGTAATAGAATACAGGCATCTTTATTGACAATCCGAATTGGAAATCATCATCTTCCGTGTTCAAAAATGGCATCTGTCATCCTAAATCATCATGTATCATCTTTCATCTTCCGTGTTTGTAAATGGCATGTGTCATCTTAAATCATCATGTGTCATCTTTAAAATCGAGTTCCAACTTTATTGACAATCACGCCTCATAATAATTGTAATAGAATACACGCATCTTTATTGACAATCCGAATTGGAAATCATCATCTTCCGTGTTCGTAAATGGCATCTGTCATCTTAAATCATCATGGATCATTTTTCATCGTCCGTGTTCGTAAATGGTATCTTTCATCTTAAATCATCACGTGTCATCTTTAAAATCGCGTTCCAACCATTCGATGTATGCGTTTTCAAACCAAGCGATGTAAAGCCTCATTGGGAGGGATGAAGGGGGCAATCAAGACCGACTACCATTTTGTGTGTAAAAGGCCGCTTTATTTGAAACAGGTGCACATCACATGTATTAACCCCTGGCAACCGCCTCACAAAACTAAACCTCTCTAGACATCTAGTTACCTGACCCCTTAGGTTTGTGTCTCCCTCCACCCCTACGATCCCCACATGATACAATCCCCCCACCCTGCATATCCAGATATACAAATTCCATAACATCGTCATGTATCATTTTCTCCCCTACATCTTAACTCCAAACCTTGTAAAACCTGCAGACCTATCTGCCTTATTGCAACTGTAACTAACCCCTCTAATGTAACTCCACAACTGTTTTCCCTTTCCCCGCTCCCGCTCCCCAAATCCCCAAACATCAATATAAAGACCCGAACTCCAGCCAAACTTGGCCAACATCAACCCAAACTCCGCCACCCAGGGAAAGTGGGGTAGGTGGTCACACCTCATCCCCCCTTTCCCTGCCCCCCCACCCCCGCCCCTTCACTTCACTGCCCGTCACCAACATCTTACTCCCGTCGTACCCCCAACAACTTCGCCAACACTTCCCGAAGCTCCAACAGGTATAGATCCATTCCCATCCGGGACAAATGTACCCCATCACCTCTAAACATCTCCGGCGCATCATATTTAATGTCTCTGTGCCATATGCGCGTGAAACCCACATGACGACAAAAGCGAACCATCTCCACATTGACCTTCCGCCTCGCCTTGTCCACTGCCTGCGGCTTCACCGCTCCTCGCCACACTCTGCGCGGGACCAACTCAGTCCACACCACCGTACACCCCGACCAACACCTGCGCAGCTCTGCCAGATCCCGCCGCATCGCCCTCATCAGCACCAAACCTGTCTCCCGCACCAAATCGTTCTCCCCCAAATGTAGGACCAACACGTCGGGGCACCGCCCCCCGCACACTAAACCATTCAGGGTGGTAACCAACTCTTTCCATCTCATCCCCCCCCTCCCTGACCAAAACACCTTGAACAAATCAGGATTGAACCCCAAACCATCCCCAAAATAGCTGTCTTGCGCTTGCAGCTTCGCCCTCTTCACAAACGAGTGACCCACAATCCAGATCAACATCTCACGGGACGAGGGTCCCGCCACCGAACCTGGAATGAGAAACATATGTCAATCAACACTGTCCCCCCAATGCCAAAACGCGCGCACGCGCCGGGTCAGCTCCGCGCACGTAGCGTTGATAACGTCCACCTACCCAAGCGCATGATGGCCCCTCTCCCCTGTCCCTGACGGTGCGCCTCGGATGCCGCCCCAATTCGAAAAGAATGCGTGCCAAATTTTCGCCCATCCACTCCCAATCTCGCCAATGCCTTCCGCAACACTCCCAACAGCTGACGCCCCGTCGCCCCCTTCCCATTCGCGTGCCGAAACACCAGACCATTCGCATCCCCCACCGCCATCCATCTCCTGCCCCAAAGCACCGGGCACTCAACGCCCTCCCCCCTTTTCTCCATGGTCACCCAGGCCCCCACACTCCTCTGGTCCGTTTTGGACTTTCTTAACCACAATCGCACTTCCGACTGCGACACTCGGACCTCAGCCCAATCCACGCCCCGCTCAGCCTTGGAGCCCAAAAGCTCCGACACCCGAAAGGCCCCCGCAAACATCCACACCATTAGTGTCCCAAACAAGCATGCCTCCCTGTCATCCTTGCACACACGCAGCAGCATCAGCACCACTCTGCCTAACATTTCCACTGACACCGGCCGCCGCACTTCCCCCCCCCGCCCGCATTCACGCGCCCAACCTTCCAACATCCTGGACCCCAATTCACCTGCAGACGGGGCGTATCCCCACAGTAGCTTACCCATGAAACCGATCCCTGCCAGCTTACCCGCTATCGTCACTCTCGACAACCCCCTTCCAATCAGTTCCAGCAAATATTGCACCACCTCTTCCTGCCTGTCCCTGCCGGGCGGCCGCCACCGCGCCCCATTCGCTACAAACTCCCCCCAGGCTGCCACATACGCTGTTCTGGTTGACTCTGCCAAGGATCCTAGAACCAGCTGCAACATCCGGTGTTGCCTATGTCCCACATCTGCGCCGGCAGCGGAGTCGGGTCCCGTTCCGCGTCCTTGGCTAACCCACGGAATCTCCCCCACTGCGAACGAGATAGAGCGTCCGCAATGTCATTGTCAACTCCTGGGACATGTACCGCGCGAAAAGCAATATCATGCCGCAAACAGCCCAGCACAAACACCTGCAGCAGCTTCAGCACTTGCTCATCCCTGGCGGACTGGCGATTTACCACCTGCACCACTGCCATATTGTCCACATTGAACGTCACTCGCCGATGCGCCAGCACTTCTCCCCACAGCCAGATCGCCACAATCAAAGGGAAGAGCTCCAGAAACGCAATGCTCCTCCCGCCTCCCGACCACTCCGGGGGCCACCTCTCAGCGCACCACTTCCCGTTCCAGTAGAGCCCGAAACCGTCGCTACCCGCAGCGTCCGAGAAGATCTGCACATCCCACACCAAGTCCACGTCCCGCTGTAAGGGCACTCCGTTGAACTGGTGCAGGAAAAAACGCCACATCCGCAAATCCTCCCGCACCCCCGCCGACACGCGCACGCGATGATGTGGAGGCCTCCTCCCCGCCAAAGCCCGGCCGAGGCGCCTGCAAAACGTCCTACCGACCCGCACCACCCTGCACGCGAAGTTGAGGTGCCCCAGCAGCACTTGAACATCCAACACCGTCACCTTATTCCTGGCCACCATCATCTGCAGCAGCCCCAGCATCTGTTGCTTCTTGTCCGCCGGCAGCCGTGCCTCCATCCTTTGTGAGTCTATCTCAATGCCCAAGAAGGACAGCGCCGTGCCTGGCCCCACTGTCTTCTCCGGTGCCAACGGCACCCCCAGGTCCACCATGATCTCCTGAAACCTGTCCAGAGCTACCTGGCAGTTCGTGGAGTCCGGCGCCCCGACCAAGAAAAAGTCATCCAGGTAGTGCGTGACTCCTTGGTGACCCGTGCATTCCGTAAAGAACCACTGCAGGAACGTGCTGAAACATTCAAAGAGCGCGCAGGACATCGAGCAGCCCATCGGTAACGCCTTGTCCACATACCAGCGGCCGTGAAACTGGATCCCCAGTAGGCCCCAGTCGTCTGGGTGAACAGGCAGTAGCCGGAAAGCCGACTTGATGTCACATTTTGCCATCACTGCGCCTCTACCCTCCTTCACCACCAAAGACATTGCCGCCTCCACCGAGGAGTACACCACTGTGGCCTCGCTCTCGCTGATAAAATCATTAACAGACCCTCCGTCTGGCCACGACAAATGTTGTATGAGCCGGAACTGTCCTGCCTCTTTCTTGGGCACCACACCTATAGGGGACACTATCAAGTCCGTCATTGGCCAGTCCTCAAAAGGCCCCGCCATGCGCCCCTCTTGAACTTCCTTGTCTAGTTTAGCCTGTATCACCTCCGGGTGCTCCCTCGCTGACCTCAAATTGTCCGCCCACCGACGCACCCGCGGACCCTCGTAACCCAGCCGAAAACCGTCTCGAAACCCGCTCCGTAGACGTTCCGCAGCCCCCGCGTCTGGGTAATTGCGTAGGGCCGCCGTCAACTTGTCCACTCTAACCGGCGTACGAGCCCTTCGGCCCAGGTCCCTTTCCACCCCTACCGCCCCCATACTGCTGCCCGCCCCCGGGTCGTGTTGCTCCCGCCGCCGTGTGTGCGCCTCCATACTGCTGCCCGGTCGGGCCCCAGCATCGCGTCGCCGGGTGCCCATACCTCCCGCACGCTGAGCATTCGTGTCGAAAACGGCAGTGCTCCCTGGCACATGCCCCTCTATTAAAATCCCAGCAGGGCCCCGCGGTCCCGGGCTGGCTCTTGGCTCCCGCCCCCACCCCTCCACGGGTGGGGCGCCCTTGAAAGGGCTGATATATGATCGGGAGCCCGCTGGCGGTGAAGATAGTTTTGCCCGATCCCGCCAGCCCCATCGTGTGCTGCCACAAATCGGAATCCAGTTCGCCCCACTGTGCCTCCGTGTCCCACGCCATTCTCGCCCTAAACTCCTCGCCGTACTGCGCCCACGCATACCCCCCCCCCAGTAATCTGAGCCTTCCTGATAACGTCCATGTACTTAAACAGGGACACCGACCTCTCTGGGAATTTCTCGCAATACACGCTCGCGAAAATCAGGAATGCCGCCGTCCAGTTTTCAATTGTAAGCGGCACCCTCGGGCGCTTCTGTAGTTCGTACTCCTCCTCTTTCGACCCTTCCTTCGACCGGACTTCCCTATGTAGAAGCTTTAACATTTCCACATACTCTCCCTTCCATATCTTTTCTTTAGTAACCGCCATCAAGTGCGCCCCTAGCGGCTTCGTGACCCCCATATACGGAAGTCGTTTAAACTTTAACTCCTTGCTGTCAGGTTTTTTCGCGCCCTCCCCTTCTGCCGGCGCGCCGCCCGCTGCTGCGCTGTCCGCTGCTGCGCTGCCCGCTGCCGCGCTGCCTGCTTTGCCCCCTACCTCCGGTTTCTCCACCTTCCCTTCCGGCAACCCCGTAGTGTCCCCGCCCGAACCCCCAAGCGCAGCCACATCCGTCCCCACACCCCGGTCCGCCACATACTTCCCCTTGCATAACCGATCACTCGCCCCCACCTCCCCTCCCCCCCCTACCCCCACCGACACCATCCGTGGCGTCATCCCGCTTTTACCTGCAAGCAACGTATCCCCTCGTCGTTCCTCGCCTCTCCAGTCCGCCGATCTACCTCTCGCCTGTGTCCGGGCCGCCGCAGCACCCAGGCCCCGTGACACCTGTAACAAAGAACCAACACCATTACCGGACCCCCGTCCGCCCGGCCCCTCTCTCACTTCACCTTCTTCTGCACTATCCTCTCCTTCCACCAACTCCACACCTCCCCATCTAAACTTCTGGCGCGCCACCGGCGGCGCCGACCTAAACCTGCCAGAGGCCCTCTCTTCGCCTCTGCCCCTGCTCAAAGTAAAATAGTCCTCCTTGGCGTTGCTCCAGGTATGCTGCTGTTCCCCAAGCCGCTTGGGCCCTGTGGGTGCTGGGACCGGCGAGCCCGCCTGGGGCCTTCTTGAGCCAGCCGCGCCGCGATCCCGCGTGGTCTCCAGGCTCGCCGCCGGAGGCTCCGCCTTCCCTTCTCCTTGGCGTCGCTGGGCCGCCCCAAGCCGTGCCAAGTCTGGTTCCCCGCGCCGACTACCTGCCTGTAATAAAAGAGGTATTGCTGGTGTGCTGGTCCCCTGCCACTGCTCCGCCTCATTTGCCCAGCGCCACTTTCCCCAGCTCTCCCCTGCCCCCCCCTCCTCCTCGTCCTCGCTCCAACAGAGCCCCCCTACACCTGCCCCTGCGTCGCCCGCGGTTTCTTCCCCCGCCCGGTCCCCGCTGCCAACCCGCCCATAAACCACCCCTGCCTGCCTTGACGGACCTGCCTCCTCCACCACCGTCTCCCTCCCTTCCGCCGCCATGCGTGCCTCCCTGATCCCTTCCTCCCATGACGAAAACACATCCAGCCCCTCCCACTCCCTTTCACTTTCTTCTGACTCCAAAAGAATTGGGGACCCCCCCCCCTATGCCCTTGGTCACTCCCCAGCCCCCCCACCGCCGTCCTCACCTGGCCCCCCCCCCTGCCTGCGGCCCCCGCCCCCCCCCCTTTCCCTCCTCTCTTGGCCTCGCTCCTGCCCCTCTCCCCCGCCCCTTGCCGGGCCGGCGAGGGGCTCTCAGTGCGCCTCCTCATGGCCTGGACTTCCTCCACTCCTCCTGCCCGTCCCTGCCTTTCCCCCCTCCCCTCCCGCCCCGCCCCCGTTCTTTCATCCTTGTCCCCCGCCCCCCCCTCGCGCCTCTCACTCTCTGCAGAGGGCCCGCTCCGCCTCACGGCCCCCCCGCTGCCTCCACCCACGCCCGGGCGGCCGCGCGACTCAACGCGCGCCCGCTCGTCAGACACATCCCGCCGTCCGCCCGCTTCCCCGCCCCCTACCGCCCCTTGGAAACGCGGCGAGGCGCCCCTGGCAATGCGCCTCGCACGCGACCCTCCGTCATCCGGGGCCGCGCTCCTGACATCGGCGCGGCCCCGAAGACTCACCTGTAATTTTTGGGATTTCCTTGGTGGCGAGCAGGCCAGAACGGCCGCCGCCACCCCGAACGACGCCTGCCGCACCGGCCGCGCCTCACGCGGCCCCACTAAGAGGTCCATCCGCCCTGCTTCACTCAGCAGGCGGATGGCCTCGAGCACACGAATATCTTCAGCTCCCGACATCCGAGCAACCACCTATAATAACCGACACCGCTAACCTCTAAATTACCTCACCCGACAAGCTACAGAGCTACACACCCAGCCACCAGGTTACAATACCTAAAATGGTGGCTGGGCGGAAGCGGGGACCCGCTAAGAGCCGTTAATTGGGCTTAATTAGTAGGATTTGGGCTGCCTTTGGGCTCTCCCAGGCAGCCCATCCGGCGGCAAAATGGCCGCGCCCATGAAACCCCTTCCCCCTCCCAAACCTGCCCGGGGGGCAGACCTCGAGGCTCGGCTGCCCCCCAAATCCCCCATCTGCGCGTTGACATGGCTAGCGATGTTAATGTGAATGCGCATTATTAGCATGCATTCTAAAACCCTGCGATGTAAAGGCTCCTGCGATCTGAAAGTCACGTTGCGATGGCAGGGCGTAAAAACACAGCTGTTGAAATGGGTGTTTCCTGTGAAAACACAGCTGTTGAAATGGGTGTTTCCTGTGAAAACACAGTTGTTGAAATGGGGGTTTTCCCTCACCGAAGTGCATCTTGCATCAGTGATTATGAGATGGCAGTGTGTGAAAACACAGTTTTTGAAATGGGTGTTTCCCCTCACCGAAGTGCATCCACACAATTTACTAGGATGTGCTCATAAAAATGAGCCTCATTAGGTACGCCCCATAAGTGCGGTTAAGTTCTGAGTGTGTTTAATAAATACACCATTGGAGGGCAACCAATGCGGTGCTTTTTACATAAACCCCTTTGGAGGGCGACCAATGCAACCTCCCATCTCATCTGTCATGTAATGTCGCGCATAATGTCGAGCAGCGGGTGGGATGTTTATTCATATGTCCATATGTCATGCTGACGCAACTTGCTAAAAACTGGGACGCAGCTTCCTAAACAAGCATTTGCAATGCAATAGGTCTCGCATTAGGAAAGTTTCAGCTATTGGTATTGTAAATGACACATTTTGTATTTATGTGTGGGTTTTGAAAATAGCTAAAATAATAGCTTTGTCATTTACAATTCCAATAGTTTTAACTTTCGCAAATGTGACACCTATAACATTTGTAATGCAATATGTGTTGTATTTACGTGACTTAGATGTATTGATATTACAAATAACAATGGCTTTTAATTTTTTAAAATAATTAATACTTAAATAAAAGTTTTTGTATTTATAATGGCAATAGCTTAAACTTTTGTAAATAACTTTTGTGAAGATTATGTTCAGTGTATTTTATTGTGACAAAAATCCAAGAACAGAAGTGAAATATTAACATCTTTTTCTGACATTTGTAATAAAGCTTGAAACATTGAGAGTACATATTTGAACCAGTTGTTGTTGAATGGTTGCACAGATTGATGCTGTGGTGGCGATGAGTGATGTTGTGGTGGCGACGAGTGATGCTGTGGCGTTCAGTGATGCTGTGGTAGCGCGTAGTGATGTTCTTGTGCCCCTGAGTGATGCTGTGGTGGTGCTGAGTGATGCTGTGGTGATTCAATAGAGTGAGTGCAATAGATAGATAGAGGGAGGGCGATAGAGGGAGGGCGATAGATAGAGGGAGGGTGATAGATGGATAGAGGGAGGGCGATAGATAGATAGAGTAAGGGAGGGCGATAGATAGACTGAGGGAGGGCGGTAGATAGAGTGAGGGAGGGCAATAGATAGAGAGACGGAGGGAGGGTGATAGATAGATAGAGTGAGGGAGGGCGATAGAGTGAGTGAGGGCGATAGAGTGAGTGAGGGCGATAGAGTGAGTGAGGGCGATAGAGTGAGTGAGGGTGGTAGAGAGAGTGAGGGTGATAGAGTGAGTGAGGGCGACAGAGAGAGTGAGGGCGATAGAGTAAGGGCGGTAATGTGGTAGAGTGAGGGCGGTAGAGTGAGGGCGGTAGAGTGAGGGCGGCAGAGTGAGAGCGGTAGAGTGAGGGCGGTAGAGCGAGGGCAGTAGAGTGAGGGCGGTAGAGTGGTAGAGTGAGGGTGGTAGAGTGAGGGTGGTAGAGTGGTAGAGTGAGGGCAGTAGAGTGAGGGCGGTAGAGTGAGGGTGGTAGAGTGAGTGCAGTAGAGTGAGGGCAATGGAGTGGTAAAGTTAGGGCAGTAGATTGAGGGAGTGGGGGCGGTAGAGTGGTAGAGTGAGGGCGGTAGAGTGAGGGCGGTAGAGTGGTAGAGTGAGGGCGGTAGAGTGAGGGCTGTAGAGTGAGGGTGGTAGAGTGGTAGAGTGGTAGAGTGAGGGCGGTAGAGTGAGAGCGGTAGAGTGGTAGAGTGAGGGCTGTAGAGTGGTAGAGTGAGGGCGGTAGAGTGGTAGAGTGAGGCGGTAGAGTGAGGGCGGTAGAGTGGGGCCAGTAGAGTGGTAGAGTGGTAGAGTGAGGGCGGTAGAGTGGTAAAGTGAGGGTGGTAGAGTGGTAGAGTGAGGGCGGTAGAGTGGTAGCGTGAGGGCGGTAGAGTGAGGGTGGTAGAGTGGTAGACTGAGGGTGGTAGAGTCGTAGAGTGAGGGCGGTAGAGTGGTAGAGTGAGGGCGGTAGAGTGGTAGAGTGAGGGCGGAAGAGAGAGGGCGGTAGTCAAGTCAAGTCAAGTCAAATAATTTATATAGCGCGCTACATACCCAGAGGGTCTCAAGGCGCTTGAAGAAGGGTGGGGAATTACTTGTCGAAAATCCAAGTTTTAAGTTGCTTTCTGAATGCTAGGTGGTTCTGAGTGAGGCGAAGGTGAATGGGAAGTGAGTTCCAGGTTTTAGCTGCCAGGTAGGAGAAGGATCTTCCTCCCATGGTGGTTTTGTTGATGCGAGGTACAGCAGCAAGGGCTTGGTTGGAGGAGCGTAGCTGGCGGGAGGGGGTGTAGAAGGAAAGTCGTGTGTTGAGGCATTCGGGTCCAAGTTCGTAAAGTGCTTTGTGTGCGTGGGTTAGGAGGCGGAATGTTATCCTCTTATTGACGGGAAGCCAGTGGAGGTTTTTCAGGTGACTAGAAATGTGGTCTTTACGTGGGATGTCTAGTATGAGTCTGGCTGATGCGTTCTGGATGCGTTGGAGTTTTTTTTTAAGTTTTGCGGTGGTGCCGGCGTATAGGGTGTTTCCGTAGTCCAGGCGGCTTGTAACCAGTGCGTGGGTGACCGTTTTTCTAGTTTCGGTGGGGATCCAGCGAAATGTTTTTTTGAGCATGCGAAGAATGTTGAAGCAAGATGATGAAACGGCGTTGACTTGTCTGGTCATCGAGAGTGAGGAGTCCAGGATGACGCCCAGGTTCCGTGCGTGGTCCATCGGGATGGGTGCTTTTCCAAGGGCCTCTGGCCACCAAGAGTCGTCCCAGGCAGAGGGGGAGGTACCTAAGATAAGGACTTCTGTTTTGTCTGAGTTCAGTTTTAGACGGCTGTGCTTCATCCACTCGGCTACTTCTTTCATTCCTTCATGTAGGTTGGTTTTGGCGGTGTTAGGGTCTTTGGTGAGTGAGAGGATCAGTTGAGTGTCATCAGCGTAGGAGATGATGTTGAGGTTGTGTTGGCGTGCGATGGTCGCGAGGGGGCTCATGTATACGTTGAAGAGGGTGGGGCTGAGTGAAGATCCTTGTGGCACGCCGCAAATGACTTCAGTGGCCTCTGACTTGAATGGTGGGAGGCGGACTCTCTGAGTTCTTCCGGAAAGGAACGAGGTGATCCATTCCAGTGCTTTTCCTTGGATTCCGATGTTTCTAAGGCATTGTAACAGGGTGCTATGACAGACTGTGTCGAAGGCTGCGGAGAGGTCAAGGAGGATGAGGGCGACTGTGTCTCCATTGTCCAGTAGAGTTCGAATGTCGTCTGTTGCTGCGATGAGTGCGGTCTCAGTGCTGTGTTTTGCTCGGAAGCCGGACTGTGAGGAGTCGAGGGATTTGTTGGTTTCGAGGAAGGCGGCGAGCTGGTTGTTGACAGCTTTCTCGATGACTTTGGCCGGGAATGGAAGGAGCGAGATGGGGCGGTAGTTTTTGAGTTTGGTGGGGTCAGCTGTGGGTTTTTTCAGAAGGGCGCTGAGTTCGGCGTGTTTCCAGCTTTCCGGGAAGGTGGCGGAGTTGAGGGAGCAGTTGATGACGTCTCGGAGGTGTGGTGCTATGATGGAGTCTGCTTTGTTGAAGATGTGGTGAGGGCATGGGTCTGTGGGGGATCCTGAGTGGATGGAGTTCATCAGGCGGATGGTGTCCTCGGTGGAGATTGGGTTCCAGTTATTAAGGATGTTCAAGGGGGGTGAAGGTACGGCAGAAGGTTGGGTGTGTTGGTCTCCGGGTTGGTTGTCGAAGCTGTTGTGGATGTCTGCGATTTTGTCGTGGAAGAACGAAGCTAGGGAGTCGCAAAGTGTTTGCGAGGGAGTGATGTAGTTGGAGTTAGCGGTAGGGTTAGTAAACTCTTTGATGATGTTGAATAATTCCTTGCTGTTGTGGGCGTTGTTGTCTAGTCTGTCTTTGAATGCGGCTTTCTTGGCAGTCCGGATCAGTTGGTGGTGTATGCGGGTGGCGTTTTTGAAGGCGTCCCTGGTGCAGATGTTTGGGTCTTTTTTCCAGGCCTTCTCAAGTGAGCGACAGAGTTTCTTGGATCTCTTAAGATCCTCGTTGAACCAGGGGGCGTTTTTGCTGCCTAGTTTGATTTGACGTTTTTTCAGAGGTGCTAGGTTGTCGGCGCTGTTGGTTAGCCATTTAGTGAGGTTAATGGCTGCTTGGTTGGGGTTCGAGGAGTGGGCAGGGGGGGTTTGAAGAAGCGATGAGGAGATCTGGTCGATGGTGATTTTGTTCCAGTTTCTTCGCAGAGTAGCTTGAGGATGGTTGTGGGTTGTGGTCTTTTTGTAGACAAAGTGAACGCAGCTGTGGTCCGTCCAGTGGAGAACTGTGGTGTGACTGAAGGAGATATGTTTGCTGGAGGTGAAGATAGGGTCGAGTGTGTGACCTGCTTCGTGGGTGGGGGTATTAACAAGTTGTTTGAGTCCGAGGTTGGCGAGATTGTCCAGGAGGGTGGTGGTGTTGCTGTCGTTGCTCTTTTCCAGGTGGAAATTGAGGTCTCCCAGTAGAATGTAGTCTTCGGAGGGGAGGGCGTGTGGGGTGATAAAGTCAGTGATGTCTTCACTGAATTTTTCACGGGGTCCTGGTGGTCTGTAGAGGAGGGTGCCTCTGAGTGTGGTCTTGGGGTCGGTGTGGATCTGGAAGTGAAGGTGTTCGGCGCTAGGGAGGTTGACGTCTGAGCTGGTTGAGATGCGGATGGAATTCTTGTGGACGATAGCGATGCCTTCTCCTGTTTGGATGGTGCGGTCCTTACGGATGATCTTGTAGCCTTCCGGGATGGCAATGGTGATGTCTGGGGCTGAGGAGGCGTTCATCCATGTTTCTGTTAGGAAGGCGACGTCCGGAGAGATGGTGTCTAGTAGATTCCAGAGGTCGATGGCGTGTCTATGGACTGAGCGGGTGTTGAGCAGGATGCATTTTAGGTGGTTGGTGTCAGATCTCTGTTTGGTGTTCGTGGATGAGGAGTTGGTCTTGGTGCCGTCATACTTGCAGGAGTTGCATGTGAAGGGTCCATTGGTGTGACCAGGAGCGGCTTGGGCACAGTTGGGGAGGCGACCGGGGTCTAGGGCTAAGAGGGTGGAGGAGTCGTAAGTAATGCGGGTGGGGTGGGTGGGGCAGGGGGCAGGGGGTCTGGCGCTGGGCGCGGTCCAGGCGCGGACGGGCGCAGACGGGCTTACCTTTGGCGCACCTTCGGCGCGCATGGGGCGCGAACGCTGCGCGTAAAAGCTGCGCGCAAATGCATCTGTCATATATGGATAGTGGAGGGGGAGGGGTGAGGGGTGATCAGCTGGGAGGCGGGATCGTGGTGGAGGGGCCGGGATCCTAATCACAACAACAACAAAGATGGCTGGCGATTCCAAACCGGGACAGGCTGTGCACGATAGTAAATTAATGCGGAGGCAATGCGAGTAGTCAATGAGGGCACACAAAGCGAGCAACACACCACAGTAGCTGGGAGTGAATTAAATTATGGCGGATACAGCTGAGGAGGAAATGCGGGCAGCGCAGGTTCCAGGAGAAATTCAATTAGGTTACAGTACTAAGTAAATCGGTCTTAGAGTGCAGCGTGCAGCGTAGGCACCAGCGCTAATCGTAAAAATCAGGGTAAACAAGTCAGCAGAGTGCAGTGAGATACGATACCCAGGTGGGACCAGGGGAGCATAGGGGAGCGTCCGCTTCCGAAGTTATCAGGTAGAGTGCTACTGTTAAACTGTTAAATGTTGTAAGAAACCATGGAGAAGAAATTTAGAGTCGAAGCCTAACCACTGCCCTTCTCACAGAAATAGCATGTTTTAAGTAATTTCCAACTCACGTGGATAGCAGGAACACATATTTGAAAGGTTGCTTCTGCAATAAAAGAGAAACTATTTGTTTCCCACTCAGCGCCTTGTCAAAACATGCAAACAAGTCCCCTAAAAAAACAAGCTAAAACTCTGGAAATGACGAAGGTGCCCTCCCCACGGCCAAACAAATGGTGGTTCAGTTTAATGAGGCACAGTCAGGAGGTGAAAGTGAGCGCCGCCGCTTCTTGCTTCTGAGTCGCCGGATTGTGAGAGTCCACAAGGCAGCCGAAGTTGATTTCCGCTCCAGGGCAGTGGGGGGGTCGTGCCTGCCTGGATCCTTCTAGGCAAGCACCGGCTGTCTCTCAGCCAGATGTGTTCATGGTATGAATGCACCACCGAGACAAAGAGTGCTGAGACTACACTGAGAGAGCGCTATAGAAAGAAAGAGCAAGAGAGCAGGAGAGACTGGAAGAGAAAGCAACAGAGATGGAGAGATATAAATATATAGAGATAGAGCGATAGAAAATGATAGAGAAACTTACATGAAGACCGAAGAGAGGGAGATGGAGAGAGAGAGAGCGCGAGAGAGCAGGAGAGAGATGACGACAGGAGAAGAAGGTGGGAGAGAGCGTGGTAGACAGAGTGAGGAGAATAGAGAAAGAAGGAAGAGAGAAGAGTCAGGATGAGAAACAGAACGGCAGGAGTGGGGGGCGTGTGGGGAGAGACAGAGAGTGAGGGGGAGAGACAGCGCATTCGGAGCCGAAACAGGGAGTCAGAAAATATGGTGGAAGTGAGGCAGGAATTGAAAGATAGTCCGATAGATGGAGTTCGAGATAAGGACATTGAGGAGTGGGGGAGAAAAGGGTGGACAGAAAGAGTGAGATGTGTGGGGGGGTGGTCAGATATTGAGACAAGGGTCCGAGAGGTGATGGGTCAGAAATGGAGAGGGAAATAATACTATGGAATGAGAAAGAAAGATTTTCTTGAGAGGAGAGAGAACGCGGAGACAGGGATTGAGGGCTGGGACTGGCGTGTTCATGGAGAGGGTTGAGACAAACCGAGAGATACAAATGGATAGTGGAGTGAGAGAGACAGCGAAGAAATACAGATATTTAGGTGTGGGAGAGCAAAGACAGAGACTGAGGGAGTAGTGTATGTTACACAACCAGGCAGATAGATAGAGAGAGAGAGAGAGAGAGAGATAGATAGATAGAGAGATAGATAAATAACCAGCAACAGAGACTGTAAGAAAGAAACAGAGACGCCAGCAAGGTGGAAGAGCAGAAGTTCATTCAAAAACACGCCAATGTCTGAATATTATGATAATAAGAAATACCTTTAATTATGTTTTGATTGATACTGTTTCTGAGGCCAGCGCCTGCCTTCTAGACAAGGACATGTTCAGATGTGAGAGGTGCTGGGGAGAAAGTGTCCCGCTAGTCAGGGTTAAAGAGACTGGCAGAGAGTCCCGCTCTTAGAGACTGCCCGGCCTCCTCGCACTCCCTACGTTGCAGATTGAGACCCAGCGAGAACCGGGGAGGGGGGCGATGGGGCTTCTCAATTGAATGCACTTCCATAAAGGTCTTTGATGGCGTATGAGGGGTAAACAGGAGCTTGAGGGGAGAAAGAGTGAGTGAGGGGCTGAAACTAAGAGACCCGAAAGAGGGCGAAAGAGGGCGACAGAGAGCGACAGGAGAGCGGCTAAGCGAGAGAGAAAAGAAGAGTGTTTAGTGAGAAGAAAACAGACAGGGAGCGTGGGAGAAGGGCGAGGAGAAAGCGAGAAAGAGGTGAACGAGGAAGAAGAGCGGCAATCAGGTGGAAACAGAAAGCCTTTACAAGTAACGAGCTAGGGGAGATAGGACAGATAGTGTGCATGATAGAGAAAGAAAAAGAGAGAGAGAGAGAGAGAGATAGGTGATCGGAAAAAGAAGCAAATTGAATTAGATGAAGAAACAAATGCGAAAAGGAAGACCATAATAGAAAGTGCAAAGCAAGTGAGGTGGGTGGATTGTGTGGCAAGAGAGAAATAAAACAAGAAGTATGAGAGAAGCGCGAGCATCTCAGCATTGCATGGTGGGGGGGGCGGGGGAGCAGGGGAGCGGCGTTCCTTTGAATTCGGAAGGGTGGGAGGGAACGAGCATATGGGGTGTGAATAATAATGAAAGTAAGAGGGGGAGCAGGAAGTGATGCATGGCGGGGTGGGGGATTAGGGTAGCAGCGTTTCTTTGAAGTCAGGGAGGGAACGAGCATGTGGGGTGTAAGCGATAATAAAAGTAAGAGGGGGAGTAGGAAGTGAGGCCGAGCGTGCGCTGGCGAAGCTTCGCGCTTGAATGCCTCACATGCACTGGGCATAATCCGCACTCCAAAACCCTCTTGGTAGGATTTGCTGGTGGCCCTCTATATGTCTCGCCAGCAATGCGCAAGCACATTGGCAGGCCGAGACCTAATGAACTGGTGGGAAGTTTAATTCGACTTGTATGACAGGAATACCCAATGACATTACATAAACAGCTCCTTAAGATATGGAAATGGGATTGAATAGCTGATGGTCATAATAATTGTATTGTATTGTCATCCGTACGCATCTTTATTGCATCTGTCAATCACACGCATCTTCATTGACTATCACACGCATCATATGTGAACCTCCCACCATATTGCGCCTCATAATAATTTTAATTGAATACACGCATCGACAATCACACACCCGCATCATCTGTGAACCTCCCATCATAATGCGCCTACTAATAATTTTAATTGAATACACGCATTTTTATTGACAATTGCCCCTCATATTAATTGTAATAGAATACATGCATCTTTATTGACAATCAGAATTGGAAATCATCAACTTCCGTGTTCGTAAATGGCATCTGTCATCTTAAATCGTCATGTGTCATCTTTCATCTTCCGTGTTCATAAATGGCATCTGTCATCCTAAATCATCATGTGTCATCTTTAAAATGGAGCTCCAACCATGAAATGTATGCGTATTCAAACCTAGCGATGTAAAGCCTCTTTATTGACAATTACGCCTCATAATAATTGTAATAGAATACATGCATCTTTATTGACAATGCGAATTGGAAATCATCATCTTCCGTGTTCGTAAATGGCATCGTCATCTTAAATCATCATCTGTCATCTTTCATCTTCCGTGTTCGTAAATGGCATCTGTCATCTTAAATCATCATGTGTCATCTTTAAAATCGCGTTCCAACCATGCGATGAAGTCAAGTCAAGTCAATAGATTTATATAGCGCGCTACATACCCAGAGGGTCTCAAGGCGCTTGAAGAAGAGTGGGGAATTACTCGTCGAATATCCATGTTTTAAGCTGCTTTCTGAATGCTAGGTGGTTCTGAGTAAGGCGGAGGTGAGTTGGAAGTGAGTTCCAGGTTTTAGCCGCCAGGTAGGAGAAGGATCTACCTCCCATGGTGGTTTTATTGATGCGAGGTACAGTGGCGAGGGCTTGGTTGGAGGATCGTAGTTGGCGGGAGGGGGTGTAGAAGGACAGCGTTTTCAAACCAAGCGATGTAAAGCCTCAATCTGCGCGTTGATATGGCTAGCGATTTTAATGTGAATGTGCATTATTAGCATGCGTTCTACAACCCTACGATGTAAAGGTTGATGCAATCTGAAAGTCGCGTTGCAATGGCAGCGCGCGAAAACACGCGCCGTTGAAATGGGTGTTACCCCTTATGACCCCACATATGACATCCCTCATGACATGTTGTATGTCATTGGGGAACAGCCATGACAACGCAGGGATTACCCCGCAATGCCATTGCAACGCAGGGATTACAACGAAAGTCGTTACAACGGCTTTCGCTGGAGGGTGCTGTTGGATAGGAAATAGTTTAATTTTCTATCCAACACTTTCCCTACTGTCAACGTGTGCTGGAGTTGGAATAGAAAATTAAACTATTACACTATCCAGCGTCCTCCAGCGAAAGTAATGGCATGCGGGGTAAAAGCCCGCGTAGTAATGCCATACAACCATGTCATCATTTATGACATCACTGATGACATATGAAATGATATCATTGATGACGACACTGATGATATCAACCAAGATTCTTTTGTACATATTGCTCTTAAAAAAGGGTAGGCCATTAGAGCTCTGAAAGTAAATTAAAAGTAGCTCAGAATAAAATTAAGCGTATTTACTGTTTTATACAAACATCCCCCATAGGTAAAGCAAGCTTATGTTATTTGCAACATTGACCCTATACCATACACTTCTGTGAAGCCGAGTTCATGTGACTATCAACCACAGATGAAAGGGTAACCTATCCTACCCACAGTGTTCAATCTATATACAACTGTTCATGGAAAACTAAGTTCCTTCAGATACTCAAGCATGTTACATAACTAATGCCCTACTTCAGACACTCGTTACCTGTATCAACCTACATTGAGAAATGAAGGTTATATGAGTAGAAAAGTGGGTACTGTTAACACTATTGACTCTATGGAGAGTTAACTCTATACAACATTGTATGCAGACAGTGAAATTCTCATGAGAAATACACCACAGAGTATGAAATGTTTATCTACTGAGCACATGGTACTGTAGCAGGGATTCTGCTCCTACACAGAACTGTGCATAGAGACTTAGGACCTCAGTGAATTAGGGTGTACCAAAACCCACCTTAGTACCCAAACCCCCTACCAGACTAGCAATCAGTGACTCATCGGTTCTTCGTCATATGGCAAAAACACCAATGATTAGTCAACCCAGAACATGCGACTTAGGATACCTCAGGTATGGTGGTTAACAAGAGCACTCTTTCGTTACAGTCTTACACCAGTCCAAAACAAGGAGTAAATTGAGACACGTGCAAGTTTGAAATGTTTATTTCTAACGCCGTGTTCTCATGCGCAGTACCTTAGATAATACAAGCAAACATAATATCAGAAACAAGGTTGTCAGCATTGTTACTATTCCATAAAATACAAAGGAAGAAAGCATCTTATAATGCTAACGGGAAACAGGTTTAAAATATACCTATATTTCACCCTCCCTAGTTAGTGAGTTAGTTTATACCTAATGAAGGTCTCATAGGATTACATGGGCTGCCCCATACCTCTGATACTCAGCAGTAGTGGATCACATCGAGTTCTGCACAAGCTGTCAGGATACAAAAGTTCTCCATGTGTGTCCGATAATGCCTGCACAGTGTATTATTAAACGTGCCAGAATCAGAGGTGGCCACAGCTGCATATGTGTTATGTTTAGAACGTGCGTGGATCATTCCGCATAACAGACACAGTGTCCAAGATAACCTTGACAGTCTTGGCTCTCTATGTGCAGACTAAACTAGCGAGGCGGTTTAGAAATGTAGCTTAACAAGCTATTCTCATGTGAAGCAAAATACTCAGCCTTCTCTAAACAATATCGCAAGTGCGTGTCGTGTGCAAAGCAGAGAAGGAAAGCAAAAAATGGCGTTTAAACTTCTAATAAACCCATGCTAACTTAACACTGTGTAAATGTAAGGCACGCTTCCACCACAGTACACTCAATGCAAAACTTGTCCAAAGAGTGACTATTCACTTAAAGTGAACTGTCACCTGCAAACAGTTACTCTACAATACAATATAAGTTGTTCAATACCTCTACACACCTATGGTGCATTAGGAACACATACATTTTGTAAACACTTATACAGATTAGCTGGACACAGGCTGTATAAAAGTAGGTAGAAAAGTAATATTGTAGTTACCCACCACTATGGAAACTATAAAACAAACCAATACACTCATTGGATAATGTCATCAATTATGTAATTTAAGATGTAATCAGTGATGTCATAAATGATGTCATAGAATGTCAACAGTGATGTTGTATGTAAGGTCCTAAGCAGTACATTGCTTTTCAGTTGAAAGCATCAATGCTGTCACTGATAAATTCACCTAACTATAACGTTACTTTAACCTTTGGGGTTTTTCAGTGAATATACACACACCCACACACCCACACACACACACACACACACACATATGTATAAAGATATATATGTATGTAGAGAGAGAGATAGAAAGTTATACAGATAGAGGTGGAGGACAGAGAATGAATGAGAATGGAAAGATAAGGAGATAAGAAGACAGAAACATGTAGAAAAGTGAGAAAATGAGAGAAAAAGTGGCAGATAGAGACAGAGAAGGAAAGAAAGAGATAGAGAAAAGAAAGGGGTGAATATAAAGAAACAAAGAGCTGGCGAGACTTACGTTTTTAAGATTCAGAAAGGTGGAAAAAAAACCTTATGCTCATAGTTTATGGTGTTCTGTAACAAATGCAGTAAAGTGCCATAAAAGACTGGTGGTCTTTCGCAGGACATTTAGTAATGTGATCGTGTTCTGTAAGCAGTAAAAGTTGAAAACGAATGGCATGTTTTTCAAATCCTTTCATTTCATCGTTTGGTGAATTCAAATCTCAAATGAGTTAGCTAGAAATCCTTCCTTCTTATCAGATTAGTTTATTCCACCTACGTGTACTGATCTTTTTGTTCAGCTTGATGCACAAAACGTGTATTTAGTGGGGAAATTGAATTTATTGTATTATGTTTTATGTTGCACCTATTTTTTCCTGATACCTGATTATGGAACAGCCGATGATTAAATGTTTACCTTTCAAAAGGTATCAATTTTACAACCTTTGTTAAACAATGTCGACATGAAAGTTTTCCATTGGATCATTGCAGAAAGAACTGTGTGCGATGGAAAACCAGCCCGCTTACATTTCTCTAGAATCTGCTCTTCTGCGCTTTGCCAAGGGTATGATGGTCCCCAGAACACACATACCTTTGTATAAACAGATTCTTCTTGATAGCGTACAGTTTCACATATCCTCATTAAATCGGCACTCTAAAAGGAAATTAAATATTTAATTCATAAACTTTATAAAAAATGTTTCAATATATTTATATCCTCATTAAATCGGCGCTCTAAAAGGAAATTAAATATTTAATTCATAAACTTTGTAAAAAATGTTTCAATATATTTATAGACCAATGATGTTGTGACGTCAATGTATTGTTCCGCGTCCAGAATGTTTTTTTAACTTTTGTTTAAAATGATTTTATGAATGAATCACTCTAGAACCTCCCAATTTGCTCTTACCCCAGAAAGTAAAAAGAGATTATTCAATTTTGTTTAGCACATTAAAAGTAAGTTGTTATGTTTTTGCACTTTACAGCACTTTTCAACAGTAAATGGAAAGCTTAGAAGCAATCTAATTCTATCAATGAAAATGTTTCCACTGGTTTCACATATCTAAGAATGGGATAGGTGTCTAATCGCTTAACACCTTGACTGCTAGGGGGTTTTCCCGTCCTGTGCTGTTATTTCTTGATTACAATAGAATCATGACAAGGTCAACTCGTCATAAGCACAGGGCAGGTAAAACCCATGACGAGTTGGCCTTGTCATGAGCGCTGAAGGGGTTAAATCCTTATTTAGGGAGACAAAATCTTTTTTGAAAAAAAACTGCATGCTTCTACTATCCAGGGTCAACTAAAGCTTGGCCTACTGTCATACACGATTCGTGAAGGTGGATTATTGTGTGCTTATGCTATTCACGTCAGGATATTTTTTGTACATTTATCAAACTAAAACTCTTAGGCAAACTCTTACAGGCAACGGAAATGTAAAGAAGTATAACCATGTGGGCCCTCATTGCCAGTGGCCAATTAAATTCTCCGGGGCATTAACAGAAATTACTCCATCGAAACTATGTGATAATAATAATAATAATAAAGACATTTATAGAGTGCATGGATGTACGCCATCTCGGCGTGTCTCCGCGCTAAGAGAGAGGAAAAACTCATTAGGGGAGAGGACAGTGCGAGGCATAGGGCATTAAAGTAAGCTATGAGGAGAACAGATGAGTTTTAAGTTGGCGTCGGAAAATAGTTTATGAAGGCTCCAGGCAGAGATTGATGGGAAGTTTGTTCCATGCTATGGCAGCCGCCACTTTAAAGGACCGGCCTCCCATTTTTTCTCTCCTATAGCGGTGGGTCACAAGCGTGCCCATGCTGCCCGATCTAAGCGATCTGCGTGGTTCATACCATGTAACCAGACCTGTCAGATAGCCGGGAGCTTTATGCCAGAGGATCCGATGACATATTGGGAGGGCTTTGTACATTATTCTTTTTTTCACTGGGAGCCAGTGGAGGGCCTCCAGGGTGGTTCTAGAGTTGGCTCTTCGTGGGAGTCTAAGCACTAGGCGGGCTGCAGCATTTTGCAATATCTGGGTCGTCCTATGCTTTTACTAGAAGCTCCCAGGAAAAGGACATTCCCATGTGGGGAACACTGGAGATGTGTTTACTTTCACTCAGAGATTTTGCAATCTGAAGCAACCATAATCCCGACGTCAGAGCACAGAGCAAAATTAGAAATGTATAGGGAAATTAACCCTGAATGTCATATTCTTAGAGGCTTCAATAGTTACTGGATCTCATGTGTCAATAACGCTGAGGGTTGGAAAATGTTTGCCCATTTCCCATGCCCCTCTAATGAGTTCCTTAGACACTCTTTCTTGTCATGGCTGTTACATGATAGGGGTGAGGTTTGTCAGGGAAAAAAAACTATTCACCAGTCCTTCAAGTTTATAATCCAAAATGTTGGCACTTCCCTTTGTCAATCGGACTTAAATAACTTCACTTTGATTGTGAAATCCTGTTTGTCTGGTCTCTAGCAAATTTCCCTTTTCTTTCTTTCCTTTGTTTTCAATTTTTGATTTTTTGGCGTTTACTGTGGAGAGGCTGTGCTTCTACCTCTTTATTTTCCTTGCATCTTTAATTCACACTCAAAAAGATATTTGTTGATGTTGTTTATTGTTTAGGTGTTTACTGAGACACTCAATGGCTAGTGCTTCAGTATCCATTTTTCAACATGAAGTAAAAGGAGCAAACATCCAGCCATGCAGATTGCTGGTGGCCCCAAACCTCTCTCTGGTCTGGGATCTTCCGTCTCCCCAGCAGCTCTACCGTACGCGCTTCGCCGCTGACCCCCTTCAGCTCCACCTGGTAAAGTGTTCTAGGCCACAGGTTATCCGCTCCTGTGCCGTGGCCGTTTCCAGCCTGGTCAGTGCCCCCCTGTGCCTCGTACCTATTTCGTTGCATAATTTGCTCCTCGCTTCTCATTGTACTTTTGTTGCTTAGTCTGCCCCTCATCCTCATTGTACCTAATTGTTGCTCAGCGTCCCTCGCTTTTCATTGTGCTTATTTGCTGCCTGTCTCCCCCTCGTTTTTTTATTGTACTTAATTCATTTGTTGCTGTTTGCCCCCTGTTTTGCCTTGTACTCATATTTTTGTGCCCCGTGCCAGTTTTGCCTTCTGCACCCCATGCCCGGCTCTCCTCTGCCGCTGCTGCTGCCACTGCTGCCCCTCCCCCCTGCCCTTTCCCATTCCTGCCTCCCAGCTGCACGCCCTCCCTTACCTAATGGTGGCCGCTGTGCAGGTGCACAGCAGACACGAGCAGCGAGCACACCTCTGGCACTTCAAAGGCAAGCCCATCTGCACCTGTCTGAAACCCATCCTCAGCCAGTGCCAGGGACCCTGGATCTCTGACCCTCCACCGCTACGACTCAGCAGCCCTCCTCACACTCAACACCGGACGGAAAAACTGCCAGCTGTCCACGCCAAACACCACCCATGGCCAGTTCTCCTGCTGCCACTGCCACTAGACCTTCACCACTGACCCAGCTACCAAAACCGCCAACGCCCAGAGGTGCATCCTCCTCAACATGCGCTCCCTGCGCAGACAAGCCGTAGAGCTCTGGAACCGCCTCAACACCCTCTCAAAAGATATTGCCTTCTTTACAGAAACCTGGACCAATACCTCCTCTCGCCCTGACATTGCCACCCCCATCCCGGATGGATACAAGATCCAGAGGAAGAACCGGCCCAACCACCCAGGAGGAGGACTTACCATCGCACACAAAAACTTCCTTCGCCTCTTCACCTGGAGCAACACCTTCTCCGCTACAGAAGACCTTCACTTCAAGGTCCAGACCAGCCCAAGAACCACATTCTGTGGCACTCTCACCTACAGACCCTCCAGTCCCCAAGCCCCATTCACCTCCACCATCCCAACCTCATCGCACCTGATACCCTTGGACATCGACAAGGACCCGCTCAGTCTATGTGGCCCTACCTCAGTGCACCGCAAGTCACTGTCCCATGGCAGGGTGCTTGTGCCGGCCGCTGTGCATCCTGGGCCACTAACTCTGTGCAGCTCAAGTCAGGGACCCTGTCTTCCGAGATATTGGAGGACCTCTGAGACAATGGCCTTGGAGTCTTCTATGCCATGTGTATGTGGTCCTGTGCCGTCCGCTGCCTCCGGCTTCACCACAGGAGGCACATGCCAGGACCACCTCCAACTGCCAACTGCCGGAGTCAAAACAGACGTACTGGCTGACTAATGGAGTTGCTCACACCTGTCCTGGATGCCACCATCTGCCTGCTACCCTGCTCAGCACTCCAAGTGCCACTAACTCCGTGCACCACAACCCATGGACTGTTACCGATTGAGTTTTGTGCTGTGGAGAGGTTACGCAGCAATGTCATATCAGGCAGTGTTGGAGACCTGGGATGATGATGAGGAAGATGATGCAGGTGTAACACACCCCACTGCAGCTGCATCAGGTATCTCCCGAAGGTCCACAATCCTAGACAATTTCTTCACATGAGCACGCTAAGCTCTAGTGCTCCAAACTCAGTGCACTGCAACTCACGGACACTTCTGTTTGCATATTTGGTGACCTCTGTACTTGCTCCGGCTACCTCCATGATGCTCTGCAGTTGTCTCTGTTATGAGGGTGTTTTCAGTTTCTATTTTGATGGTGTTCACTGCCTCGGGCCCTACAAAATTACATTGTGCTGTGTACAGCGGATGCACACATGTCACTGCAGGCATTGGGTTAGACCTTGGACATGTAGCTTTGTGTTCACCCACTCAATACGTAAGAGGAGTGGACTGGGCCATCGTATGCAGGTCCAGTGTGGGTGTGTGAATGATAATTGCGTGCCTCTGGGCGTCGTCAGTACTGGAAATGTGCAAATGAATGTGTCTCTGTTGCAGTGTGGGTCTACCACGTATGTGATCTAGTTCGTCTTCCATGGGTTCGGATCTCACCCGCACCTGTTTGGCCACCTCCTTTTGGCATTCTGACACCTGCATTGGAATGCCATGTGTGGCTTGGTGAAGTGTTGGGAGCCAGCCATGCTGGCCGGTGCTTCCTGCTGTGTCGTCTGTGCAGGGGCTGGGTTCTCCTCTATGTAGCTTGGCTGCCCTGGTCCTGGTGGTGGGTTGCCTAGGACTTCCATTAGCTGTTATAGGGCGTCGATGTTGAAGGTGTGGTGGTCCTCTCCAACAACACTGATGGGTTGTCTGCTCTACTGGAGGTATTGTTTGTCCATCTGCAATGTGAAGGGAAGATGCATGTTAACATTGTGTTTTGAATTACACTCGCCACAGTGTGATTTTTATTAATTAAATGAGTCTTATTTTCAGATGTATTATTAGTAATGAAATATATGTTTTTTATTATTATGTCCACTTTGTATGTTTATGAATATGCTATGTATCTGTATGATTTTTAACTGTTTATATTAAAGTTTTGACTATTTTTATTTTCCTTGCTCACCTTTAGTTTTTACTGTCAATTGATGTTACTTGTTTTGCCATTGTCATTGACTGCCTAGGGTGTTTACTCTCAAATTGTTGTCCCTGCCCTAGGATTTCACTGGTATCAGTGTCCAGGGGGTCCTTGTTTTTCGCAATCCCTGTTAACATTGTGTTGACAGGTATGTTGACCTATTGTTCTACTTTTGCATGCAGACCGTATGACAGTGTACATTGTGACTGTTTGGGAGGTGCTGAATATTTGATTGGACATTTGGAGTACATGACGGATGTGGGGTTGTACACGCACATTTCAATCTCACAGTTTCCTGTTATGTTAGATGTGATTGACCTGTTTCTGCGCATGAGCGGAGCCAGTTGTGTCCTCTGTTCTGCAGTGTTGGTGTTGCGTTTTGTACCACATTTTCATGGGATGTACTGTGATTGCTAGGTGTGTGTGCTGCAGTGTGCCACGGGGATCAGGGACATGATCCAGGGTCATTGTGGGTGTGGGAAGTGTTACACATCGTTGTGCATGTGTGCCATTGTGCCCATCTCCCACGTCTTCCCGGTCCCTGGTCGTTACTCACACTGTTGATGTTGTGTCAGGTTCTACTGAGCTGTGTCTGTACTTGAAACTCCTTTTACTGTCTCCAAACTGATGACTGTGGCCTCCATTTCCTCTGGTTCCTGCTGTGACGCAGAACTCCCACCTCCTGTCGCCGTTGCTGCTTTCCTGTTGGCAGCGGGTTTGTGCTTGGTTTGGCTTTTCACATCATGCCAGCGCCTCTTGCCCTCCTCGACACTCTGACTGCATTCACGTTGGTCTAAATGTGGGTAGGTTCATGCTAATGTTCTGTCACCTCCGTGACACTGATCTGGTTTTGCTGTGGACTGCACCCCATCTTTCTCTTCCTCTACTCCTTGCCCTTCCCCGACCCCGAGGTTCCTTGCTGGTGGTGTGTGGGGATTGTGGGGTTCGTGCTAGCCTCTGCACTTGGTCCGGGTACATCCATGGTGCTACTCACTTCAAATTGTTATTGGTGTGCTCTTTTTGTTGCTTTTATAGGGCATTTTTCCGCATGATGCATGGGATTTTCAGCACTGCTTTTCGCAGCTTTTTGTATTGCGATTGACCTCATCGCATTTTTTTGCGTTCGTGTTTCGCAATTTTGCGGCGCTGCATTGACTTTATTGTGGACATTTGAAGCGTTGTCGTGGGCCTATCGCATAATACCCCTGTATTGTGAATACTTAGTTAACGCTGCATCATTTTCCTGCAATAGAACGCGATATGAAGAGTTATTGCAGTACTTATCATACGTTCTTGAGAATATACCCCTTGGCGCACTCCGCTCTCTCCTTCTCGTGCAGCGCAGCATTTGCAGCTGCTACAATTCCCTGTATGAGAAATTGACAAATCTGGCCCTTTACATGTATCCACTGTCTGATTGCTGAGAACTCAGCTTTGTTCAACCAGTCCTCTGGTATGGGGTGCAAGAACTGCCTAAAAAGTGATATTAGTGTTAGATAAGGGAGGACACTATGAATAACATAGTACACTCCCTATAAAAACACATACACACATATCCCAAGTGTAGTGTGAAAACTACTGCCTTCTTGAAAATACCCAAAGTGTGCAGGGTTCACCCCGGAAATCTTTCACCCCATTTTTAAGGGCATCCACAGGGGTCATTCCCACCCATTAGCTCATATCAGGCATAAATGTGACATCTCTAGGCATCCTTTTCAGAACACAGCTGGACCTGAAGAAGATCAGAAGAGGACTGAATCTACTGTCTGCAAACTAAGAAGAGCCCTGGAGAATTGGACCTGCTCACTCTCATACCCAGGAAAAAGACGTGGACTCAAAGGGTCACAAGGCAAACCTACAGGTTCAATTTACAGGGATACAACAAGCTCCAAGAGATATTTTCTGCATCTGTACAGCTGATCAGTGGCGACTGGACCTGGTCTGGACTCTGCCTTCCAATCTGTGGGACTCTAACTACCTTCCTGAAGTCCTAGGGGGCTTTAGAAGTGTACTAATGTCAGAAGGTAAAATATTTTAACAGGATGGACCTAGTTAATGCTTCTGACCCTTGCTCCATCGGGGTCACCGTCAAATTTCCTCCAGGTCCTGCTCTACAACGACCATTGACTATCATTGTCACTTTGTGCCTCTTTGCTTTGGGAATTCCCTTTATTTTGCATTTTAATTTGATTACTATTTTGATACTGTGTAAATACTATACACATTGTTTCGAAGTTAAATCTGTCAGCTCTGTGCCATAGCTGCTAGGCGGTTAAGTTCAGATTACTTTGGTAACTTTCAATGAAAACCCTGACAATGAATGTGGTAATCACCTGAAATAGGACCTAATTAATTACCTAATTTCATACAACATCATTCATGACAGAGCTGATCATCCAAAGGTCCCACTACTTTGTTCACTTTTTATTAGAAAAGGTTTTAAGCAAATTCATATTTAATGAGTTGATTACTTTTTAATGGTATTATAACTAACGACACTCTCAATATTAAACTATGAATCTACTTAGTTTGCTAAAAATACACTAGAAATAATTGTGTAACAACTTCTACAGAAACATCTCTCTCCTTCATTCAATAATGGGCATACAAGCACATGAAAATTAACTTTATATTAAATTCTACAACACTAATCCACAAAAACAAGTATAAACACTAAGAAAAAATAACATAAAATATGCACCTGCTATCTCATTGCAATACATTGCCAGCCACACCAAGAAAGAATCATCAAAATAAGACACATAATGGCTCAATATTAAAAAAGCCCAATTCACTATCATAAAGAAACACACTAATTTAACATAAACTGCCAAACAGATCCGTCAGATCCATAGGCCTAACATTGGGACAAGGGACCTGAAATGGACGTAGGGAAAATAAAGCTCCATTGTCCCTTGGGAGCTTAAGGGGTTAAATTTAGGTCTGTGGACAGTCAATGAACCTGGGTTTAAAACCTGCCTGTGGATTAACTATCCAAACAGTTGTAACGTTAAACTAGGCATGGGCGAAATGTAAATAATGCAGTGTAATTTGCATAATTACAGGAATTTCATGCTGCTCTTGTTGAATGAAATTCAGGCAGTATGCCACTCTGCACAATTATGTGCCATTAACATTGTACTAAGAAAGGGGGGTGAGGCCAGCAAGATGGCCGATTGGTCGCACTAGAGCAGTGCTTGTGTCATAATGGCATCTTGAATATTTCTCTCTGCCCGGTCAGGCATTTGAGCCCAAGATTGACGCGATTTGTTTGTGCACCCACTAGGACATTTTCCTGCCCTGTGCTGGGCTCAGGGCTGCTTGTCAGTCTTCCTTTTGCTAAAAGGAGTGCTAAGGCCTACTGGCACGGTGAGGACAACTTAGCGGTATACGGATGTGGAGAAGTGTGGCTCACTGGTTAGAGGAGGCAGACCCTGATGCAGAGGTCAGACCCGGGACCAGGGTTCAATTCCCGACGCGGCAGGGTCTTGGGCTCAAAATGTCCACGGACTCGATAATTCTAGCCTCGGTGCTTACTCGAATCATGGGTTCATACTCTGCAACTATGGGCTATAGCTTCCTTAATCTCCACTACGGCCCTACCGCGATGGGATGCCTGGTCTTCACCTTGGGGATGCCCAGTAGGGGTTATCTCGCAGGGAAAGCCAGGACGGGTTCCCAAAGCAAGCGCTAAGAGACCTGTTGGTGATTTGGCGCTATATAAATCGAAATTAACATAACATAATATATACGCTGGAGCCTGCATGTGCAGAGCGGGCTGGACCAGAGTATAGGGAGTCCAGGAGGAGTGACCTGGGGGCTATACCCTGCCCGAAAGCTGTTTTACTGTGAAACGACCTGGGACTGACCCCCCAGCAACCTTGATCTCTGCCCAGGGTGCATGCGCTCGGCTGTACCTGGGTCTGTGGTAGCGTGAGGCCCTGGCTAGGGAGCGGAGCCGCACCGGCGTCATGAGGGGTGCCTCCCCCACAACAGCCCTTGAGCAGAGTGTTCTGCTGTGAACTGGCACATAAGTGAATCATGCTGTGCTGCCTGGCCGCTGCACCCTGCCCAAGACTCTATACCTGTGATGTGACAGAGCATAAGTGAGCAGTCACCCCATCGCGTGTCCCTTGCAAAGTCGGGAGATTGCTGTGGAACCTCAGTCGGACAGGTCATACGGGCACAGTGAGAGTGACATGGTGAATGCTGAGACGTAACTTAAGACTTTGCTGACCTGATAACTAGACCCTGGACCCCAACAGCTGGGAGCAGCGTTTGCAGAGCCCCACTTGACCGCCTTCTCTATTGGTGTGCTACTGCATGGATGAGGTCCCTGAGAGAGGGGATGCCTCGCTGGAGGTGCCCTTCGTCATAAGGAAGGGCATTAAATAAGTTGGGGACCACACTCTGCATTATCATCACTGCATCTGCCATGGCAATACCCCAATACCGAACGAGGTGAGGAGTTTGCAGGAGTGGGGACCTGGGGATTCCCCCCCCCCTTGGGAGGTGCAGAATGGGCAGCCTTAGCAGCGTGAGGATCAAGGGGTAATCACCTCAAGGCCGGAGAATTGTTGGTGCCTTGGTCTGGGCCTGGCCTGTTAACAGGGACTTGCTCTCCCTCTGTCAGCCCTACAAGACTAAAGGTGGGCACTATGCTGTTTGAGGGTTGCTGCCACTGCTCACACCTGAAGAAACTGGAAGTGGAGTGGATGTTGGCCCCCCTGTTCCCTTGATACTCTGTGCCTGGGAAGGAGACACTGCATCTCACACCCAATTAGCTTCGTACAGGACTTGTTGCCTCCTGTCAAGTCGGTTGCTGCTGCTGATTTCGGACAGTAGCGCTACCCCTGGGGTGGTAATGGTCTGTGACAAAAAGGTGCACACTGTGTAGCAAACCACCACAGACCAGTTTGTGGCCCAGGCCCCAATGGGATGCCCGCTTTCAGCAGACCTGAAAGGATTGGGGCACCACAAGGCCCTACTGGAGTACAGATCCTTGTTGCTCTCGAAATATCCAGCCTAGAGGTGCTAGCCTAAATTGACACTATAGCACTTGATGTGTACCTGCTTCGTGCTGATGTACTTAAAGTGATGGAAAATGTGATGGCCATGGAAAAGCAGGTGGGCAACCTTCATCCGGAGGTGTGGACTCTCAAGACTGCAATGACGGCATTGGCGGTACAGACTAGGAAGTTGGAACTGAGGGCCTAAGACCCTTAGGGGAGGGTTTGCAGTTGCTCTTTGAGATTCAGGGCGGTTACCTGAAAAGTTTAAAGGTCCCATGGCAGAATTATTTGTAGAAGACTAGATCAGAGCACAGCTTCCAGACATTGGTTTGGCCCAGTTATTTGAAGCAGTGAGGACTCACAGATCACTGGCACGCGCCCATGTCGGGGTGCTCCAAGAACCATCATTGCGAAGTTGCTCAACTACAGAGACCGTGATGCCATCCTTCGGGTGGCGCGTAACAGTTTTGATACCACTGCTGATCATGTAATCAGTATCGAGATTCCCAGACTACACGCTGTCAACAACAACAACAGCAGCAGACCTTTGCCAGGGTCAAGTAGAGGTTGAGAGCGATTGGACTCCAATGTATGCTACTGTTGACAAAGAAGCTAAAAGTTATGCATGATGGTCGCTCGCACTTCTTATCACCAGAAGATGTCTGGGACTGACCAGAGGTTTGTGGTGTGGACCAAACCGGACTGAGTGGATGAGGGGGCTCAAGAGCCGGTCTCGATGGAACACTGGTGGCAAGCTTCAGATCCAGGAAGAGAAGTAGCTGATGGATGTGCTCTGAATCTCTGACCAGGGTAGGTGTACGATGTGATGGTACACTGGACTTGGTATAAAAGATACAGGAACATGAAGAGGCAAGGGCTCTGTTGGAATTGTCTCGTCTGCTGAATCAGTTGGGAGCAGTTCAGATCAACTGGAGGGGTCATTGCTTCCCAGATGCGAACTGCTTTAGTATCGTCTCTGCGCTTCATGTGATACTTTTGACTCCTGGGACTTGATGGAGGGGCATTGACAGAGCTGTATACTTTTCAGGTAATCACGAAATGACAGATATATCAATGAATGTGACTGATCCTAAACGTACTATCTGAAGTTAAATGAATAATGTTAATGTACCTGTTTTCCTATTTGTTTTGGTACTGGGTTGCAAATTGATGCTTCAGAAGCTTGACTCATGGGAGTGCTAACCAAGCGTTCAGCAACTTTCACCTGCACAGAACTGATGACACCCCCCTAAATTACATTCCCAGCATGAATGATGTTCATTTCACTTTAGTGGGAGACTAAGGAAGTGTACAGTGGAGTGTGTGGGTGGGGGCTTTAGACATAGAAAAAGCTTTTGATTCTCTTTCTTGGACATAATGATGGGAAGTGCTCTGGAAAATATGCTTAGGCCTTGGATATGTCTGCTATGTACGACACCCAGGCCACGAGTGCATGCCGGTCACGTAGTGGCAGAGGCATTCAACATTGGCAGGGGTACGAGACAGGCATGCCCATTTCCCTGCTCCTGTTTGCCCTTGCATTATTCCTCTGGCTCTCTACTTGAGGTACAAACTAGGCAATCAGAGAGTACAAGGGATGGGGGACACAACTCATGTATGCAGAGTCCAATCTATCCCATGGGTATTAGAGCTCATGTCTGAGTTTGGGACTGTATCAGGTTGCTGAGTTAATTGTCATAAGATGGTGTTTTCCCCTCTGCAGCACTGGCCACATGCCCAGCAGCAGACCTACCAGAGTTTGGTGTATCATGGGAGACACATCACTTCCTTTACCTTGGAATTCAAGTGGCCCATGTGAATCACCTACAATATGATCTGAACATGGGATGTATTGTGCAGGATCTTACTCATTCTGTGGCATTCTGGAAGACCCTGCCGCTGTTGGTCGTGGGGGGAGTAGTACTCAGCAAGATAGTACTACTACCAAGATGCATATATATCATGCAAAATTCCTTTTGCATTCGGTCAATAACATTGTTTCAACTAGGCCTGAGTAGAGTGCACGTAGTCGCACAACACAGAACTATGCAAAGTGACAAAAAAACTCCACCTCAGTATGTGAAGTGCTGTGAGCGGGTGTAGATGCTCGACGGCCCTTTTTTGCGGTACATGTAACGCACCAGAAAACACACATTAACGGCACCACACGGTTCGCATTTGTGCGGCTATCTTGTTTTTGCTCTGTTATGGTGCTGGGGCCTGTTTTTTAATCCCTTCCTTTTCTCTGCAGTCCTACTCCTCTCTAATGTATCTACTCTTCTTTTTTATTTATTATGTGATTTTTGTACTTTTTGATTTTTTGCTTTACTTTCCCAATGTATTTCCTTCATTCCTATACTATTATTCTCTTATCTCTTCCTCCTACCCAGTGCCATGGCAACGCAGAGAAGCTGCAGTGCCAGGCCCCCTGAACCAGCACCACCAGCTATCTACCTTGCAATCCGCAGCACCGTGAAGCGGTGCAGCCCTGTACCTTCTTCCCCGAGGTGGAGATAGAGGTGGCTGGGTTTGTTTTTTATGTGCCGCGCCACCTCCCCTCCTCCCTGGCAGCAGGCAGCAGGCCTGGCAGTGTCCACAGCTCAGGGGTCCGGTGCAACAGCCTATGCACCAGTTGGTTGACATCCTCGATAGAGGCGAGGACCTGCTAGACCTGCTGGGTGTGGAGGTTGTGGGGATCGGTGAGTAATAATTATATATTTGTTGTGTTCTATCTATGTGAATATATTTTTCCCAAATAGCAAGCATGCTGCTCACACTCAGGTAAGTTAAGTTTATGTTACAAATATTGTGTTATTATCCTCAAGGAGAAAGGTACTCAGCAGTGCTGCCTAATCGTACTTGTTGGTGTTTGCTTAAACTGTTTATTTAGGAAGTCATGTAGAGACTCCTATGTCCTGTCACTAAGATAGTAGTAGTTATTAGTATTAGTGAGCTAGCACATTCTCTCACTTCTCTGTGCCTTTATTTCTTGAGGCTCATACAGTCCCAACCCCAAGCAATTTCCCTGTGATATGTAGTAAGTAACTAGTAACTGTGCATGCATCAGCATTTACGCATTGAAAACAAATTCACACTGAGTTGACCCGTCAAAGTATGAAAGATCAATAATGAGATTAGAAGGAAAGACCATTTGTTGCAATTTATTAGTAGTTCTAAAGTATAGTTGAGGGTATTTGGAATAGAGCTAGAAAATTAAGGATTAGGTCCATGATACTAATAGGAGAGGAGATCTGATTTATAAAAGTTAAATCAAATGTTACTTTCTTTGCCTCTTGGTGTCAAAATACTTTTGGGGAAACTACCTGTACCACTAATCTTTTTTAAATTTTGTTTTGTTTATTTCTGATATCAGCATTCAGGGCCAAGAGGGTTACTACTACTGAGGTGCCGGCAGTGGGGGAGCCAGAGGGCCTCCACAAGTGCTGATGGCTCTTCTGGGCCCAGTAACTCCTTCTATTTATATTATGATTTTTTCCCTTTCTTTTACTGCTACATTACACATTTAGAAAATGTTTTTTTTTTTTTACTGTGCTGTCTACTAATGTTATTTTAACTCCTCGGCGAGTTCCTAAATTCTTCTTATCCTTGCATTATCCTATTTATTTATTTTCTATATTTCAAGATACTGTATTTAACTTCAAACTATATTTACTAGTCTGTCTGTAGCTTCCTTTTTCTTCTGCTTTATCTTTAGGCTTCCCTCTCCCCTTATAGACTGGTGGTACAGTAAGACTGGGAGAACCCATTTTAGGTTACGTACTCTACTGTGAACATATTGTACCCAATTAATGTATTCTGCATTTGTCTGTTGAGAGATCTTTCTTTTTCTTGTTCATGTTCAAACAGTAAAATGAGAGAGTGGCCATGATCATGGTGGACCCACCATTGCTGTGTATGGAATATTATCAGAGCATACTAGCAGTTAATGACCGTGGAGCATGGCTGAAAGTATGAGGAGGATGCCCCCATTGCACTTGTCAATCAAGACCATATGTCCTTCATCGACCTAACATTGCACCACTTCATTGTTCATCAATAACTCAGATTCATCGTAGCTCTTCCACTCCATAACAATATGTTTTTGGTTGCCTTGACTACCTGGCCTTTCGTACATTACCAACCAACAAAATGCCCAACATGATGTTTTGAATTTTTGACAGAAGATTAAGATACTGTATCCAAACTGTAGCGATGTATTGCTTTGTGGTTTTATTTTGCTTTAAAGAAATAGAGTGAGGTGTATCTGGCATTTAAAATCATAGATGTGTAATGTTTTTTCTAGCCACACAGACCACCAGTGCCTGGGGCTGGGGCCAGCAGAGGGATCGTGGCAGCAGCGGTCAATGAGGGAGGAGTCCAGGCAGCAGCAGGGGTGGGCAGTGGTAAGTCACATTGCTTACTTATTGACAATTAGTAATATACTCTCTGCAAGGGCTTTGACTCAAGAACACCAAGCTTTAGCAGATAAAGCAGGAGCAACTCAGCAGACAAAGGTTCATAAACATTCATGAACTTTAAGAATGACTGGCTGATGGGAAAGAGAAAACAGGATGGAAGGAGAAAGGATGGGTGAAATGTATGTAATATATGGGTGGAAGGATGTGTGGGTGAAAGCGGATGGATAAAGGTGTACGATGATGATAAGAATCGGCATGGCTGGATGAAGGATGGGTGGAAGGGTATATAAGGGGAAGGGAAGGATGCCTGCCTGGTTGGGTGAAAGGAATATTTTGGTGGGTTAAGGCAAACCACACAGTTGATGGACAGAATGTAGAACAATGTCATACATTCACCCCAGTACAAGGATCTGGGCATAAATCCATCGTTTTTTTGCACTCCACACCACCCTGGGTTAAATTTAACCACTGGCTATATGAAAATCAGCTCTGACCCTGTGCCTCATGGGAACAGTCCAGTCCGAACTACTATCTAAACTACACAAAAACAAAACGACAAAAATCCAACATACACAGTTCAAGAATAGGATTTTAAAAGAGTTCTAGGGTTTGCATCAAAATAATCCACAGTTGCGTCACGTTTAGCCAAAAGTACCTTTAGATGCGACAAAAGTTCCAAAGTGAAAGATGCAGCGTTGAAAAACAAGCGATGCGTCACTCCTGAAACCCTGGGGAGGCTATGCGACTGCCCCACTGGACAAAGCGGGCGTGTTGTGACAAATCCGGTCTGTATGGGGAGGGAGGCGATACCTTGTATGGATTCCGGTGCGCAGGTTTTGTAGGAAGTTTCTCGCAAAGGTACGATGTAACGATCTTCGGGACGGCGACGATCTCAGGTGTGGCGGCGATGCGCAGCGTCATTCTTCTCCTCCCGCGGCCCCTCGATGCGATGGCTCTGCGACGACCCTCGCAGCGACGTGATGTGGTCCGCAAGCAAGCGGTGCGGTGATCTTACCCAACAATGACAGGCTCTGCGACGATACTCGCAGCGATGGTAATCTTCGGCACTAGAGCGATCCATTCCGCAAGCAAAGGATGTGTTGCTTCTTGCTGCGACAACAGGTGCTGCAACGATCTCGTTCTATGCAGCGGTAGGAATTTCTTTGCACTGTCGGGGATGTGCTCCGCAAGCGAGCGATGTATGAACATTTTCAGACTGTCTTAGATTCTCCTTGTCCAGCTTCCCAAACAACAGGTACAACTTCCAGAGGCACCACAACTGGACCAAGCACTCTAGGAAGGACAGAACTCTCTCAGTGGAGTTCAGGGGGGGAAGATGGGGGTGAAGTCATTGTATTCCTGGGAATTCTTAACAGGGAGCAAGCTCTACTCAGGCCCTTGGAGATCTCTTCAAGCAAGGGGACACAGCACAAAGCAAAGTCCTTCCCCTTTCCTTGGCAGCAAAGCAACTGCAGTTCAGCCCACAAGTACACAGCAGGACAGTCCTTCCTCTTCAGTCTTCCAGCTTTCTCCTTGGCAGAGGTTCCTTCTTGATTCAAGGATAATCTAAAGTTCAGGGGTCTGGGGTCCTGTACTTATACCCCAAAATGTCTGTGTTCCCTTTTGTGCGGGAGGCCCTGAGCCCGGTCCAAACCAGTCTGGAGCACTCTGAATACATGACTCCTTCTTTCCTTTCACAGTGCAGAGCGGAAACATCAGACACCCCACAGGAGGTGGAGCCAGCATTGTGGAGGAAAAGCACAGCCCTGGAGCACTTTGTTGACATGATTCCTTCTGTCCTTTCACAGTGCAGGGCAGAGACATCAGACACACCACAGGGGGTGGAGCCAGCACTGTGGGTGGCAGGCACAGTCCTATTCAGGTCCCAGGTGCAACTCCTCCCTCCCATCTAGATGCAGATCTCTCTAGTCACCACTGAGCAGACTCATTCTGTTCCCTGGAATCCCCCAGCCCTGTCACTCACAAACCTGACAGTCAATTCACAAATCAATCGATCAATCAATCAATCAATCTATTTGTAAAGTGCGCTATTTACCCTGGAGGGTTTCAAGGTGCTGAGGGGACAGGGGATGCTGCTACTGTTCGAATAGCCAGGTCTTGAGGAGTCTCGTGAAGGTCAGTAGGTCCTGCGTCCGCTGTGGGTGGAGGGTGTTCTATGTTTTGGCGGCGAGGTGGGAGAAGTATCTGCTGCCGGTGGTTGCTCTTTGGATGCAGGGGACAGTGGTGAGGGTATAATCGGCGGAGCCGGTGTAGGTCTTTCAGGTGGGGTGTGATGTGGCTGCGGCGCGGGATGTCGAGGATCACACGTGCGGATGTGTTCTGGATGCGTTGGAGCCGTTTGAGGAGTTTCGCCGAGGCTCCTGCATAGAGGTCGTTTCTGTAATCCAGTCTGCTGCTAACAAGGGCCTGGGTGACCGTCCTTCTAGTTTCGGTGGTGATCCACTTGTAGATCCTGCGGAGCATACGGAGGGTGTTGAAGCAGGAGGAGGAGATGACTTTGACCTGCTTGGTCATGGAGAGGGTGGAATTGAGGATGACCCCTAGGTTGCGTGTGTGGTCGGTGGGCGTGGGAGCCATTTCTAGTTAGGTAGGCCACCAGGAGTCATCCCATGCCAAGGGGGTGGATCGGAGGATGAGGACCTCCGTCTTGTCTGAGTTCAGCTTCAGCCGACTATTTCTCATCCAGTCGGCGACGGCCGTCATTCCCTTGTGGAGGTTGGTCTTGGCTGTCGGAGGGTCTTTGGTGAGGGAGAGGATCAGCTGGGTGTCGTCGGCGTAGGATATGATGTTGAGGCTGTGCAGTTGGGCGATGTGGGTGAGCGAGGCCATGTAGATTTTGAATAGCGTGGGGCTGAGGGATGAGCCCAAGGCTATGCCGCAGATGATCTCGTGGCTGTAGAGGGGAAGGGGGAGGCAGACGCTCTCTGTTCTGTCGGAGAGGAAGGAGTTGGTCCAGTCCAGGGCTTTCTCTTGTATCCCAGAATTCTGGAGGCGTGTACGTAGGGTGTGGTGGCAGACCTTGTCGAAGGCGGCTGACAGGTCGAGGAGGATGAGGGCCTTGGTCTCACTGTTGTCTAGCAGGGTTCTGATGTCACCGGTGGCGGCTAGGAGGGCTGTCTCGGTGCTGTGACTGGGACGGGTCCACAATGCTGTTTTCCTCGAGGAACCTGGTCAGTTGTATGTTAACAGCCTTCTCGATGACCTTCACCGGGAAAGGGAGATGGGTCAGAAGTTTTTTGAGGTCCTTGGGGTAGGCCGTGGGTTTCTTCAGTAGGGCGTTGATTTTGGCTTGCTTCTAGTCCTTTGGGAAGGTAGCTGTCTCGAGGCAGATGTTGATGGCTTTCCGGAGGTGGGGTGCGATGACTGTGCGGGCCCTGTTGAAGATGTGGTGTGGGCATGGGTCAGCCGGGGATCCGGAGTGTACGGAGTTCATGATCTTGATGGTGTCGTTGTAGTCGATTCTGGTCCAGGAGGTCAGGCAGTTGGTGGGAGTGGTGGTCGTGGAGGTGGAGGTCTCGGTCGTTGCAGGGGCAGTCGCAGTGTTGAAGCTGTTGTGGATGTCAGTGAACTTGCGGTGAAAGAAGGTGGCCAGTGAGTTCCACAGTTCTTGCGAGGGTGGGATGTCGTTGGAGCTAGAGTAGGGGTTGGAGAGTTCTTTCACAATGTTGAAGAGCTCTTTGCTGTTGTGTGCGTTGTTGTCTGGGTGGTTTTTGAAGGAGGCTCTCTTGGCGGATCTGATGAGGTGGTGGTTGTTGTGGGTGGCATCCTTGTGAGCTGCGTAGCTTTCCGGGGTTTGTTCGCGGGTCCAGTTCTTCTCTAACTTTTGGCAGATTTTCATGGATGCCTGGTGGTCTTCGGAGAACCAGCTTGCTTTCTTCCTGGTGTGGCTGGTGGAGGGTTTGTTGATTGGGGCAAGGGTGTTGGCGCAATCTTCGATCCATTGTCTGAGGTTGTGGGCTGCGGTGTCTGGGTCAGTCGGGTCTGCATGTGGGCTTTGGGCGAGATTGTTTGTTAGCTGGTCATCAGGGACTTTGCTCCAGCAGCGTCAGTGCATCTGTTGGGTGCGGTGGGGAGTGAAGGGTTTCCGGAAAGTGAAGTGGATGCAGCGGTGGTCGGTCCAGTGGAGTTTGGTTGAATGGTTGAAGAAGACGTGGGAGCTGGCTGAGAAGATGGGGTCCAGCATGTGGCCGGCGAGTTGTCGATCAGAGTGGAGGAGTTGGAGTCGTTGTTGTTCTCGAGATGGAAGATCAGGTCTCCGAGGAGGATGTAGTCCATGGAGGCGAGGGCGTGCATGCTGACGAGGTCGGCGATGGAGTCTCAGAACTGTTGTCAGGGTCCGGGGGGTCTGAGTGTTCCTCTGAGGGTGGTGTTGGGGTCGGTGTGAATCTGGAAGTGCAGGTGTTCGGCAGTGCTGAGGGTGTCATCATCATTTGACGAGATGTTGAGAGTGTTTCTGTGGGCGATGGCAAAGCCAAAGGCACACAGAAAGGTCAGACAAGAAAGCAGCCACGTTCTAAAAGTGCTGCTTTCAAACACAGGATTTAAAAACCATCTTCCCTAAAAAAAGTGTTATTACATTCTGAGTTCAGGGATACCAGACTTCAATTTTCCATCTTGTTCCTATGGGAAGATATGCAGGTAAACATTATACACAGCATTCCCCATTATAGCATATGGGCAAGATAGCCTTTCAATAGTGAAAAACGAAAACGCCTGTAATTCATTACCAGAGCATGTCACCCACACTAGTACATGCTTTACCTTTCACATACACTGCACCCTGCCCAAAGGGGTACCTTGGGCCTTCAATAGGAGTGTCCAATGTGTACAGAAAGGGAAGGGTTAGGCCTGGCCAGTGTGGACACTGGTCAGGTCAGAATGGCAGTTAGCAACTGCACACAGGCACTGCTGTGGCAGGCCTGAGACACCATTTTAGGCCTACTCATGTGGGTGGCACGATCAGTGCTGCGGCCCACTAGTAGCATTTGAATCACCAGCCCTGGCACACTCAGTGCACTTTACTAGGGACCTACTGTAAAACAAATATGCCAATCATGGATAACCAATCACAATAACAATTTATACAGAGAGCATATGCACTTTAGCATTGAACAGCAGTGGTAAAGTGCCCAGAGTCCTATTGCCAACGACCACAGGTCATGAAAAATAAAGGAGGAATAAGCAAAAAGTTTGGGGATAACCCTGTAAAAATGGCCCTTTCCAACACAACCCCCTTCCAGCCTAAAGGCAGGGTAGACCAAACAATACCTCAATGGGATTCCCGGCTTAGGGCTATAGAACACGGAAACTGGCCCAAACAGCAGGGCACTATTCCTGTACTACGCCTTCCTGAACCCAATTGGATCACTCTATCCATACTCTTAGGGTCCACCAGGCCAATCCACGTGGAACCCTTCTCCTCACCTGTGGACACCATCTGTGCAGCACCTAAACTTAACTTGCTCACAGGTGTGTCCCAACAAACATACAGCAAGCCACAGTGGCCACCGACAGTGGTCAGGGATGAGACCCAGGCCTGATGCATCTCAGGGTTCTCAAACCACTGTGGGGGGCAGTAGCTCCAGGTGCTTGGCACCCTTTGTCCCCTCCCGCTTCTGTCCGGTCAGGTCTGACATCCTGGCACTGACCCACAAGTCCCAGGCCTGTATCCGGTGGCTAGACAGGAGGCTGGGTTGGGCTTTCCCACGCCCGGTCCTCCCCTTCCTTGGGGCTCTGTACCCTCCCACCTGGAGTAGTACCCCCTTTTAGAATAGTCAGGGCATCTGTGTCAGGTGTCCTGCACCATTCACCCACCAGTTCAGGGGTTCTATCCTGCAATTGGGATTCCAGGTCAAGGGGACACCCCGGACCTGGCCCTTCAACCTAGGGCCTAAATCCTCCAGGTCAGGCAACACCTGAACGTGGCTTCCCAAACCCTGGCCCACCAGGACTTCTGGGGACTCACACAGTACCCACCTGGCCAATACAACGGTGTGGCCCAGTCCACCACCAGGGTGTGACTCCTGTCTCCCTACCAGGGGCAACCCTATCCACAAGGACAACCAGCCACAGGGGCCACCGACAGCTGTCAGTGATGAGAGCCAGGCCTTCTGTCTGTCAGGCCTCTCTAACCTCTGTGGCGTCAGAGAGTGGGGGGCAGTAGCCCCAGGTACCTGGCACCTTTCCTCCACTCTCCCTCTTGCCAAGTCAGGTAGGGCATCCTGACACTGGCCCGTCAGCCCAGGGTCTGTACCCTCAGGCGGACCAGAGATCACAGGCGAGGCTCTCCTCTCCCTACCTCTCCTTCTGGGGTCCTTCCCTCTCCTCCCAGGAGAGTCACCCTCAGAACACAACTCTCCCACCAGTTCAGGATCTCTCTCCAGCAACTGGTCTCCCAACCTAGGGTCTAAACCCTCAGGTTGCACCGGGGTCAAAGGAGAGAACTCCATCCCTTTGCATCCCCGTCCAGAGCCCTGAAACCTCCCTACTGGAGGGGTATCCCTGGAAACCAAACTGGTCTGGACACTGGTTACAGATGTCCTTCCTTCCATGTCAGGCAGATCCTCCTGAACCTGGTCTCCCAATCCAGGGACCAATACCTGCGGTTGTGCACTTGCCCGGCAAGCCAGGACTTCTGGGTATTCACATAGTACCCCCCGAGGGTGACACATGACTCATGTGTCTTGTGACAGTCTACCTGGCGCAGATCTCCCGACTCCTGTCCACCTGACACTGCGCAAACATCCCCCAGGACAAAAGTGAGGTCACAATGGTCACTCACAGGTGACTCAGCCCTTCTAGCTGGCCCCTGACCCACTGGTTCTCCCACTGGGGAATCCTTCCCCCCCTCACCCCTCAGTCTGGACTTCTGCACCCTCCCAACTGGAGTGGCACTGCCAGACACCTGAACCACCGGAGCTCTGGTTACAGACGCCCCCGGTTCTCCTGACACAAGGAGGTCCCCCTCAAATGGCCTACAAGTACAGCCTAGGTCCCCAAACTGGTGTTCCCTTAAGGAACCCTCCAGGCCCGGAGACTGGGTTTCGGACACTTCGGGACACATAGTCCCACACTCACTCCTTCTCCACTGAGACAGGATGTGAGCCCCTACACCCCTCCTACTACACTGGGACCTAACTAAGCTACACTGAACCTCTTCCACCTCACAGGTCTGGAAGATATCTGCACCACTCCTTTTGGGATCACTCCCCAATGCCTCCTCGTACTCTCTGGAATCCACCAAGAGGTCTGCCTCCAACGCAAGCCCCCTGGAATCAGAGGGCTCGCACTCCACCGGGTGATGGCATAGCGCTGGAAAAAAGGGACTTAAAATATGCTCTCCAACAAATGAATCCCCACTGTTGTTAACCAAGCTAGCCTTTGCCTCTCCCTCCAGTGCCTCACACAAGTACCCCATACCACTCTCCTGAGATTCGCAAGACAGTGTTCTACTGTCTCTGTCACACAACCTGCACTCTTCTGAGTGGTCTCCACACTCACACACCAACGTTTCTACCATGGGGGAACCCCCTCCATGCACCTCTCATCTAGAGTCAGTAGAGTGTCCTTCCCATCACTCGGAATATGATCCCCTGTGTCAGTCCCCCAATCTACTTCAGATAGCCTTTCAATAGTGAAAAACGAAAATGGCTGTAATTCACTACCAGAGCATGTCACCCACACTAGTACATGCTCTAGCTTTCACATACACTGCACCCTGCCCAGGTGGGTACATTGGGCCTTCCATAGGGGTGTCTAATGTGTACAGAAAGGAAGGGTTAGGTCTGGCCAGTGTGGACACTTGTCAGGTCAGCATGGCAGTTAGCAACTGCACACAGGCACTGTGGCAGGCCCGAGACACCATTGTAGGGCTACTCATGTGGGTGGCACAATCAGTGCTGCAGGCCCACTAGTAGCATTTGAATCACCAGCCCTAGCACACTCAGTGCACTTTTACTAGGGACCCACTGGTTAAACAAATATGTAAATCATGGATAACCAATCACAATAACAATTTATACAGAGAGCATACGCACTTTAGCCCTGAACAGCAATGGTAAAGTGCCCTGAGTCCTATTGCCAAAAACAACAGGTCAGGAAAAATAAAGGAGAAAGAAGCAAAAAGTTTGGGGATAACCATGTGAAAAGGGCCATTTCCTACAGGGGGATTTTGTTTGATTAGGGAGAGGGATTGGCCAGTTGTGGTGGTGGGTGGAAAGTGTTTTTTTTATTGTTTGGGTTGAATAATACATATTTAAGTTATGTTATTTATGCCTCAAATCTAGGTTTTCAGGGGTGTTTTACTTTTCACTGCTGAATTTTAGCACAACCTATTTTTAAAATTTGCTGATAGTATATAACAACAAATAGGTATGTACTATGCCTATGTGGTGCCCTTGTTCTACTACTCTTCTAGTCCCTGCAGTCTGCAACTATATTGACCTCTAAGGGGGGGGGGGGGGGGGGGGTTGCCATTGCCCTGCTAACAACATCTTCATAGAACAATGAACCATAGTTTGCTTACCGAATAGATGAATTGAGGGCTGCGATGTTTCCAAGGTGACATGGTGGTGGTAGTAGAAGCAGGCTAGTGCACTAACAACAGTGAAGAAATCAGAAGTGAGGTCCCACTACCACTTAGGTGAACTTTAACTGTAGGATTTTAATCAAAGGATTATTAATCACAGGCAACTCAATTGAAATAAAAACGGAGTTAGTGGGTTATATATTATTATAGCATAGCTTTACAAACACTTGAGACCAGACTACTACACAAATAATTCCTGATTTTCTTTGTTTAAATTTCTTTATTAACATGTTTTGTCTTTATGTAGCATTATATAACTTCTACAATAGTAGTGCCACCAGAAAGAATACTTGATAGTGAATAAATAAAACAATACTAAATTATTGAGATCAATGGTGAACTAGTATTTCGATTAAAACAAAAATGACATTTGATTCATGATTCATGATGAGGGCTTAAAATCTGGAGTGGACATGGTTATTGGTTAAGCGTTTATGTAACACAACACACAATACCTGAATGCTGATGCTGATGAATGATGTTCTTCTGTATCTAAAAATATTAATCACTTTTATGCGTGGGTTGGTAAATGGGGCCAGTGTGGACTATTGTTTCCATAATAGGAGTACAACTGAAAATTCTGCACTGAGTTGGTGTTGCTTTTACCACATCTGCCCCACCAAATGTGTTATCAATTAATTGTATGAATGGGGAAAGAGAGTTAGGGGTTTGCTGAATGGATGGGAAAGGGGATTTGGAGAAAGGTGTGACAAATACAAACAATACACTAAGACAAGATGCATCTGGGCAATGAGCAGCCAACCATTATGAATTTGTTTTGGGTGGAAAAGAAAACAAAGGAATGACTATGGCACAATTTACTTAAATGCATTGCAAACCAAACAGTCCATCAGTCCCAGAGAGGCCAAAGTTACATAATTATATCTGTAAATGTTCTGTCAACAAGGTTTGAAAAATAGTAAATACAAATTATGTAGGGGTGAAGCAAATGACACACACACTTTTAAAACATGATTATTAAAACAAAAATGATTCTGTATTTCAAAATTGGGAGGTGCATCTTAATTCTTCTTGGATTGTCTGTCAATAATGGGTTCCCGGATGATGCAGTCTGGTAAGGTAAGCTTGTGTGTTATGGTGCTATTGCCTTTTTGTTCTGGAAAAGAGAAGGCCTCTGGATTGTAAAACAAAAGTCATGAAGTAGAATAAAGGAGAAGGAAAGAAGGTAAACCTCATAAGGAGTTCACCAAGAAGACTCAGAAACAGCACAAGAGAGAAGAATAGTCCTTTTTGCAATCATTAATTTTATGACAGATGTGCGATCAGATAAGTGAGAGCAATTACAACAATCAACAATCACAGACAAGTGGGAGCATGTATAGGGCTGGTCAGATTCACAACTGTCATGATCATCATCATACTAATAATATGTAGCCTCGCACATGCATAATGTGATGATCACTACATGTCTGTCTCCAGTTACCTACAACAACAGGCTCCTCACCCAACAACCACATAGTTTCAAATTTGAGCCAGCCAGCACACACACTCAGCAACATTGTATTTCCCAAATCAAGTAAACTCAATGCACCTCTTTCCCCACCACTTCACAGAGTTGATTAAGCCTCTTAGAGTCATCACCAAATGTTGGTTTCCGTGAAGATGAAAACTTCTTTCTTCTGGTGGCAGTTTTTGAAGCAGTCATGCCCTGAGTCCTTCCATCATCCTCCTGACCCTGAGTTACATGTCCAACTCCATACTGTCTAAGCCCGGACTCTAATGCTATAGATCGAACAGTACTGCAATGCTACTGATGAACAACAAAAGAAACATTGAGTCATTTTTTGTGTAGACTAGAATGTGTTTGTTAGCTACAGGGGCTGATCAGGTCTTTGAGTAGTGTGAAGAAGAAAGCAAAGCAGTGTGGACTCTGCAAACAAATCAGGCAAAGGTTCAAATGGGAAGGAAAAAAATCACCTTCAGGAAAAAATGATCACCCGTCGTTAAGCCATGAACAGTGTAAACCATCATAAACACAATCAAGCTTAGTAGCTTAGTAGATATAGTCAAACAATAAACACCAAGTCTCACTGCCTGCCAACACATGAATCATCTCAACACATTCACAAATGTCAATCACTCATAATATATATCAACCTTTGGTGTGTGCATGCCATTTACCTGTTCTAATTCAAGCACGGTGACGATGGTACATTGCCAATCCATTATTCCACAAAACATACATTGGCCAATCTTGTAAACCAAATAATGTGGGACAGTCTGGCTAGGGAATAAAGAAAGGATAGATAGGCATGGGATGGAGGCAGGCACACATTTGTCTTTCCAATGTCTTTGAAATTAATGTGGGAAGTCTTCTTCACTGCACACTAGTCTAACTCCAATCCGGAAATAAAATCTGTCTGAAACAGTAGGGCTGTATTAGTCAGTCAGACACAAACAAACATAAAAAATGTCTGCCTCGCTATATCTTTTTTTCTTGTTGTCAAAGCAGTTCAATGATAAAAATAGAAACTTCTATGCTTGGTGGCCCAGGCCTTGTAGTCAGAAAAGTAGACTTCGTCCTCAAACTCAGGTAGTTAGTCCAGAAGTAGGTCAGCTAACATACTACTACCATGGCCTGAGTTTGATCCACCACCCTCCTCCTCCTGCTGTACTTCAATGGATGGTGTAATTCAGTGGCATAAAGTGCTGATTCATTCTGTTATTGGTTAATCTCTCCACGTTTTTAGGCAAGAGACTGATCCTTCTCACTGCAATAACTCTACCAGCTGCACTGAACACACGCTCAGCGGACACACTGGCTACCAAGCAAGCCAGATGTTTTATTGCCAGCCTGCCGTACACTGGCCATACCAATACACCAATGGGTTTTGATCATGATAGACCTCTGTTGGGACATCCAGATAGGCCTGGACCATCCTCTCAAAAGTCATTGGTGCTCCACTTTGCTCAACCTCTTTTGCCTTCGCCTCTACAGTAGACTTAAACCCAGCATTAGGAAACCAATCATATGCTGATGTTCCTGTCCCTATTGTTGCTGATGTTCTTGTTGTTTGATTTGGCTACTGTGATCCAACAGCACTACCTGCATGCTCTGAATTTGAAGGCTGCACCGCAGAACTTGTACCCTGGAGTAGTGGTCCTCTAATTCCGGGCTGTTCTTTTTATAGGTCACTGGCATGCTTGGCAATCCATGTCTTGTTGTTTGAAGAATCCCCATCTGAAAAAGGAATGAAAGTGGCCAGTAATTGTTTGTACTGTGTATCAAGAATTGTGGCACAAATGTAAAGTCTCAATTACACAATGTCTCTTTTCAGCCAAGTATTAACAGATAAGCAAATGATTAAGCCCCCAACCAACTCATGCACATGTTTTTTCTCTTTCATCTGTGTACATTTTAGACAACAGTATAGCTTAGCCCAGGGTACCCTCCTCCCTGCTGACTACCTGTGTGAAAACCTCAAAATGAAACAGCATATCTGTCAGGCAAATAACTAGGCCCCATTGGTCCATCTCAACTACACGGCCATTAGGTTAGCCAAAAGCAACTACTTTGCCAGGAGGATTGCGTTGGCTCAGAACAATAACAAGGAAATCTTTGCTATTGATAAAAGCTTTCTATCCCCAGGCGCTGAACCAAGGGTGCTCCCTGTTTCGCAACAATGGTGTGAGGAGTTATCCACTTTTTTTGTAGACAAGATATTAAAGATTCAGGACAGTGTTGGCTCGCATCCTAGAATTGGAGGGCTTTCTTCCCCAGGGCCCCCTCCCCCTCGCTGTGTGCGGCTCCCCATCAGCTTACCTCATTTGCACCGGCAGCCGAGGCAGACATTCTGGCCATCCTCAATTCCCTAAAGTCGGGCTCACCAGCTGATCCGTGCCTGGCTCAAGTATTAGCTGGGGTAGCCAAGGAGTTCTGTATAGCTGTCACTGACATCGTGAATCTTTTCCTTCAGACCGCCTTGGTTCCAGCACAATGGAAATAGGCGAAATTGCTTCCCCTTCTTAAAAAACACTCCTTGGACCCGGCGGTCCCTGCCAACTATCAGCCGATTTTGCTACTCCCAGCCCTGGCCAAGGTCTGTGAAAAAGTGGCTTTTCGGCAGCTTGAGATTTTTGTGGGTACCTCAGGTGCTTTGCACCCAGCTCAGTCGGGGTTCAGATCTGCCTATAGTACGGAGACTGCCCTAGTGGAGATGTCGGAGGCGATCAGGGAGTGTCTTGACGGGGGCGGTAGGGCGGCCCTGATTTTACTCGACCTCCAAAGTCTGATGGTCAGACTGAGCACACCAACCAGACTATGGAGCAGTACCTGGTGCCTTGTGTTGTCTTTGTCGTGTGATTGGGTGACTGCTCTTCCTATAGCGGAGTTTGCCTATAATAATAGTCTGCACTCCGCCTTGGGCAGGACTCCTTTCTATTGTTCATTGGGGTACCATCCTAGAGCGTTAGCTATCCATCACTGGTTAGAGCAGGCAGACCCTGAAGCAGAGGTCAGACCCGGGACCAGGGTTCAATTCCCGACGCGGCAGGGTCTTAAGCTCAAATGTCCATGGACTCGATAATTCTCGCTTCGGGGCCTGATTTAATCATGGGTTCACACTCTGCAACTCTGGGCATTAAGCTTGCTTAATCTCCACAACGGCCCCCCGCGGCGGGATGTCTGGCTTTCACCTTGGGGATGCCCTCTAGGGGCTATCTCACAGGGAAAAAGCCAGGACGGGTTCCCAAGGCTAGCGCGGAGATACCCCTTCGGGGGTCGATTCAGGCGCTATATAAGAAACATAATAATAATAATAATAATAATGTGTGTAAGAGGCTGAGTGACATCTGGGGTGTGGCAAGGGAGCAGTTGCAGGAAGCTAAGGCTGCTATGAAAATACAGGCAGATAGGCATCGGGCCCCAGCCCTATCTTATCAGGTGGGCGATCAGGTTTGGTTGGCTTCTCGTAATCTGAGAATGCAGGGGTCCCGTAAATTGCAGCCTAGGTTTGTGGGCCCTTTTCCTGTTGTTCAGGTGATTAATCCGGTGGCTATGAAGCTCCAGCTGCCAGAGGAATATAGGGTCTATCCCGTGTTTCACACGTCATTGTTGAAACTCTATGTACCCTCTGCTCAGGTGCTGCCCCCTCCCCCTCCTTTGTTAGTCGATGGACAGGATGAGTTTGAGGTCCAGGCTATTCTTGATTCCAGGCGCAGGAGGGATCATCTTTATTATCTGGTGGATTGGAAGGGATACGCCCCTGAGGATAGGACATGGGAGCCGGCTGGTGGGGTGCAGGCACCTCGTTTGATCAAGTTGTTCCATAGACAGCATCCCTTGAAACCCCGCCCGGTAGGGAGGATCATTGGGGGGGGTACTGTTAGGGTTTGGGTCAAGTCCCCTTTCAGTGCCCATGGTCTGTCATCACATGATCTACCAGAACAGGGATATAGGTCAGTCCTACCTTTCTTTCCTTGCTTGATATTGCTAGTGTGTGGGTTCCTGGTTCCTGGTTATCTTTGATCGGTTTTGGCATTCTCCGCTGCCCGAAGCCTCCATGAAGCAAAGCCTGCATCCTTGACTGGTAAGAGAAACGTGAATGTTGTGGCAGGACATGGTCATTGGTTCTGGATCTATTGGAAAAGTACATGAAGTGTATTTTTGTTTGTTTAGGTGCAGAGGCGTGGAGGAAGGAGCAGTGATCTCATCGCCCTAACAAGGGTGGAAGTTGACTTGGTGTCTCCTTCTATTTATTCTACCCTCTTTTCTGGTTCATCTGCGCACTCATAGTTATAACCTTGTGAGTGGCATATGGGCAGGGGAAGTGGATTGGGTCATTCTACGTTTCTGCAGTGTGCGGGCTAAGTGGATGGAATCCAACACAGCCTTCGATATGGTGCCCCACCAGCTGCTTCTGGCTCGGCTTACTGCCGTTGGTATCTCTGGCCTAGCCTGGGAGTGGGTCAAGTCTTTTCTGGACTCTCGCACACAGCAGGTCTATAGGGCCTCCTGTTCTTCCTCGGTTAGGAACCTTGCTACGGGGGTTCCGCAGGTCTCCACTCTGAGCCCCCTTTTATTCAATATCTACTTAACCCCTCTGGTCTATCTTGCGGAGAAGCTTGGTGTAAAGTGATAGCATATGCTGACGATACTCAGCTGCTATTCACATGGAAGTGCCCGGATCTGGACACTACCACAGCCCAGTCGTGCCTAGCATCAGTATTCTGCTAGTTAGCCCAGGCCTCTTTGAAGTGCAACTAGGACAAGTCTGAGGTTCTTCTGTAAGGCCAGTTTCACTCGGACTTCAGACAATCTCTATGGCCGTCTCAATTTCCTTGCCCGCACTTTGATGACAGACCTGTAAAAAATCTGGGGGTGTGGTTCAGCCAGGAACTTCGGTTTATCAACCATGTTAAAAAATTGACCCGGGTCTGTTTTGGAACCCTCAAAATACTCAGAAGGATCTTCCCTCTGCTCCCGAGAGTGGCCAAAGAGGCAGTTGCTCGTGCTCTAATCCTCTCACGGCTAAACTAATCAAATGTTTTGTTCATAGGCTTACCCGGCTATCTGTTGCAAAAACTTCAAACGATACAGAATGCCATGGCTAGACTCTTGCACAATGCCGCAAGTCGATCCAGCGCTAAGCAATATCTACGGGATCTGCACTGGCTGCCGGTGGCGCAGCGAGTTCAGTTTAAGGCTATCACCCTGGCCCACTGGGCCCTGCATGGACATGGTCCTACTTATCTTAGGAAGCGCTTTGTCTTCTATGTGTCGAACCGACCTCTGCGATCTGCCTCCCTCCACCGGGTGATTGTCCCCCACTTCCGCAGAGTCCACATGGGAGGCCAGTCACCGCCTGTTAAAGCCACAGCAACCTGGAACTCGCTCCCGATGGATCTTAAGTTGACTCAAGAGTTTCATCTCTTTAAAAAACGCCTTAAAACTCATCTGTTTAGTCTGACCATCTAACTGACCTTCCCTTCTACCCCAGCTCACCCGCACCAGGACACTCTCGAGTATTAGTGCGCTCTATAAATCTGCTATATCATATCATATCAATGATCATGCCTTTCACAGTTGCATCCCCACTTTGCGTGATATATTTATTGTTCAGTCTGTACTGCTCAAACAGAGATTGCACCATTTAATATGTTGAGTTCAAACATGTTGGCACCTCATGTATGAATGCTTTAACGGGCCTTCTACTATTACACTGATTTACCCTCAGCTGCTTCCCAGCTTTAAAAGAATGGCTGAAATGAGTGCAGATTCTTCTGCAGGTGTACAGAAAGTTGCTGACTCTGTCTTCTTTCTTAAGAAAGTCCCGTACAATGATGTTGATGCAGTGCACCAAACACAGGACCCTGAAATAGCCTCCCTCTGCCATAGCCTTAACCATATTACTGTTATTTTCTGTGGCAACAAATCCAATGTTAAGCCCTCTTGGTTGCAGCCATTCAAAGACCTCATTGTTAAAGTCTACCAAGATGTTTGCAGCAGCACAGTATTTCTCCATGGCAAACATGGCTACTGTTGCACGCTTCCGAGCGCCATTAAAAATCTCAGCAGTATCAATACGAGCAGATGTAATTACTTTAACTCCCACAAAAGAGATTCAGTGTGCAGTGATGCAGATGTAATCAGTGGCTTGGCTACTAGTCCACATGCCTGTCGTCAGGTGGATAGTGTGAACAGCACTCTGCTGCAAAGCTTATCCAAGCAATTCTAGAACATTGTGATGTAGCGCTGGAACAGCAACTCTGGCAGAATAGGACCGGCTGCAGCCTTTTCATTTGGGACAGATGGCTGCCACAAATTCTAGAAAACCCACCCCTTCCACAAAAGAAAAATGGAGAAAGTCCATCGCTAACGTTTTTAGCCAGCTTTGCGTTAATACAACTCATCCTGCATAAACATACCAGGAATAGCAGCCTGGATGCTTTTCTTTTCTGGTGCCACTGATTCACGTGAATTCTTGAGAGCAGCCGGTGGTAGGCTGAATGTGCGTCTCAGCTGGACATTCACTGTATGCTCTAGCCTCGACCTGAGTCTTGTGACATTGCGATGTTGCTAATGTGGGTGATACTACCGCACTACTGGGGACAGGGCTGATTTGCATAATAAAAATGTCTTCCTCTTCTTCACCTTCCACTGTGATTGAATAAGAATCATTGGTCAGCCTTTCACCCCTTCACCAACACCACTTACAGTTTTTTGACAGCTAAGGTGCTCCTCCCACTGGATTGTGTGGGGTTTTCTCAAATTGTTGGTTGGACTTTGGTACCATAGTTTATACTAAGCTTACCCCCAACTAACACTTGCTCCGCAAATGGAGCATACAGCAATGTTCGTCTCCTTCGTCCTAACCGTAAAGAAGTCCCAAACTGGGGAGGTCCACTTTCTGACACTGATGTTACTGCTAATTCTGGATGAACTGGTGGTAGGTGGGCATTTTGATGTTTGCCTGTCTGCAGTGCCTACTTCTAATGAGGTGGTTGTTCAGGTGGGTAGCTGCCAGGGTATTGCAAATATGGCAGCTGGGGTGGTAGTATCTGTGCCACATCCCTCAGAACAGGTTGGGATGGGGTAACGCCAGTCTCCACTGGGGCTGGGCTAACACCCATGATGACTGGCTCGTCATCATCCTCCTCTTCTACATCCATAACTCTAAGTCTTTTAGGAACCTTCCATTTACTTAGCCTCTCCTGATGTGTCTCACTCTCAGGCTGAGGTGGGATCCAAGTGGAGACTTGATCATCAGAGGGGCTTAGAGAAGAAGATGGTGGACTGACCCTCCTTTTTCTTGCTGGAGACCTGGAATACAATGGAACTTCTGAAAGAGTGGCTTCTTCTAATTCCTCGATTCAGAAAAGGGGGGTGGTGATGAACAGAGTGTCGGAATTAAGCAGACCACTCTTACCCAGTCCAAAGATCAGGGCTTGATCCATCACCGTTATTTATCTCACTGCCCCATCCCAGCTCAGAACCTGGCTATATGCAAATCAGTCTGTCCCTGGCCCAGTGCATCATGGGAACAGGGCAGACTAAACTACCAAGCCAATTCTTCACCAGAAAGGAGACAAGCTACCGGGGACCGGTTTCTGGCATTTCAGCCGTCTTCGGCCCGGCTTGCTTGAATCCTGATGGAGCAGTGAGAAAGGGACTCATGTCTGAGTTCACCCTGCCACACCTATAGTGGCCAAAAACGATTCAGAAAAGGGGGTGGTGATTACCTCACCACCCCTTATTGTAAATATTTTTGTCCACCCTAAGCGTGGAAGGGTATTCTCAGATGTGAGACCCTTGCTCATTGCACCATCAGGATTCAAGCAAACCGGGCCGAAGACGGCTGTAATGCCAGAAACCGGTCCCTGGGAGCTTGTTTCCTTCCCAGTGTAAGAATTGGCTTTTGTAGTTTGGTTTGCCCTGTTCCCATCATGCACTGGGACAGGAACAGACTAATTTGCATACAGCCAGGTTCTGAAACTGGGATGGTGCAGTGAGCTAAAAAACGGTGTTGGATCTAGCCCTGATCTCTTGACTGGGTGAGAGCTTTCTGCTTAATTCAGAGACTCTGTCCCTCACCACCCCTTATTGTAAATATTTTTGTCCACCCTAAGCGTGGAAGGGTATTCTCAGATGTGAGACCCTTGCTCATTGCACCATCAGGATTCAAGCAAACCGGGCCGAAGACGGCTGTAATGCCAGAAACCGGTCCCCGGGAGCTTGTTTCCTTCCCAGTGTAAGAATTGGCTTTTGTAGTTTGGTTTGCCCTGTTCCCATCATGCACTGGGACAGGAACAGACTAATTTGCATACAGCCAGGTTCTGAAACTGGGATGGTGCAGTGAGCTAAAAAACGGTGTTGGATCTAGCCCTGATCTCTTGACTGGGTGAGAGCTTTCTGCTTAATTCAGAGACTCTGTCCCTCACCACCCCTTATTGTAAATATTTTTGTCCACCCTAAGCGTGGAAGGGTATTCTCAGATGTGAGACCCTTGCTCATTGCACCATCAGGATTCAAGCAAACCGGGCCGAAGACGGCTGTAATGCCAGAAACCGGTCCCCGGGAGCTTGTTTCCTTCCCAGTGTAAGAATTGGCTTTTGTAGTTTGGTTTGCCCTGTTCCCATCATGCACTGGGACAGGAACAGACTAATTTGCATACAGCCAGGTTCTGAAACTGGGATGGTGCAGTGAGCTAAAAAACGGTGTTGGATCTAGCCCTGATCTCTTGACTGGGTGAGAGCTTTCTGCTTAATTCAGAGACTCTGTCCCTCACCACCCCTTATTGTAAATATTTTTGTCCACCCTAAGCGTGGAAGGGTATTCTCAGATGTGAGACCCTTGCTCATTGCACCATCAGGATTCAAGCAAACCGGGCCGAAGACGGCTGTAATGCCAGAAACCGGTCCCCGGGAGCTTGTTTCCTTCCCAGTGTAAGAATTGGCTTTTGTAGTTTGGTTTGCCCTGTTCCCATCATGCACTGGGACAGGAACAGACTAATTTGCATACAGCCAGGTTCTGAAACTGGGATGGTGCAGTGAGCTAAAAAACGGTGTTGGATCTAGCCCTGATCTCTTGACTGGGTGAGAGCTTTCTGCTTAATTCAGAGACTCTGTCCCTCACCACCCCTTATTGTAAATATTCTTCTAATTCCTCAGCATGAAGCTGAATCTCTTGAACTGCTTCTACTTCGGGAGAAACTATGATTGCTGGCTGCTGCTGTTGTTGTTTACTTATCTGAGTTTACTGCAACAATTGGGTACTACTTTGCAAAAGAGAGAAGTCCATTTCAATGTCACTGCTCGTCGGTGTTGCCATAATTAGACTGGCTGCCTCTGTGCCAGACATGGGCTTGGGCCAAGGCTGAGGTGGGGCCACTGATGCGAGGGTGCTCCACCCAGCTTTCTTCCCGGAGGTCAGAGACATTTGCTGAAATAACTCCTGGCCAGAACACCTGTGGTGGATCAGCTTCTTCTCCCTCCCCGCTTGCCCCTTTCTTGGCAGCACCTTTCTTTAGGACCATCTTGAAGCTGTCATTTGGCATTGGCACTTAGCTTCATAAGCAGAAGAGAGGTTCATGCAGTGTGGTCACTCGTCAAGTCATGCTCAGGCCTTCTGTCTGGCAGTAGTGTGGGTGATGTTTTCTCATGCACCTAAAAGCAAACAAGCAAAACAAACAGAAGTTCAACGTGGCATTGTTGCATTTGAATTATTCGTATAATTTAATATGGTTATTTAAGTCATAAATAATTAACACTACAGTGTATCAAATATTGATTTGTAAAACCACACCAACATAAACTTTCATGTACAGTTCTGGAAGATAAGAAAGAGCAACAACAACACATAGATGTGACTGTTTGCTTTGTGTGCATCAAGTTGGGAATTTGATGTGGCACTCAAGGAGGTGCAGGTGAAAATAGAAAACAGACAATGAAATAATCCTTAGAAAATGAATGCTGTTGTGTGGCTGTGCAGTGCCAATAACGCATGGGATTGATGCCAGATGTTGGGAAAATAAAATTCGAAAAATATGTAATTAACAAGTAGAAAAAATGAAAAATATGTGTTTACATTTTATTTTAAATTAAAAAATGTGAAACAACATTTAAAAAAAATGAAACAATGACGACAAATTTAAAAGAATATTGGAAAAACTAACATGTAGAAATCAAAAAAATAAAAACATTAAAATTGCATAAAAAATATTTGAGAAAAAATATCAGAAAAAAATTTACAAATATATAATACAATTGTTGATGTACTAGGGTAAGAGGACTAATACTTAGTACCATGAAAATTGAATTTGGAACCCACTGGAATTTGGGATGCAAGGAGTGGTGCAGATGAAAAATAAAATAAAAAGTACATAAGATATATATAAAACACTGTTTATACAGTACGAGTATGAGCATTGAGCTACTAAGCCTCAAGAATAACACACAAAAAGGCCCACAGCCACATGGTCAAACAGCAAGCAAGGTGGCATGGCCAAAAATGAAGAACACTTGCAGGCTTATGGCAAAAACAGTCAACACGAAGAGAGAAGACCCCACAAGTTCCAGGGAACAGGGTGCTACAGACTACGTATACTCCAGAGATACCTATCTAGGACTCAGCATTACATGGATTTGGCTCTTTATCCATCTAAAAAGAAACAGAACTTTAATTTTAAGGAAGGATATAAGAGTTCAACCTCAAATGACTACAAAATTGTCCTGAGGAAGGTGTGCCAATATCCTAAGGCAGTGACACCGAAACGCGTCAACGCTTTTTTTTTGTTTTCAGAATTCAAGCCCAGTAAATCTCTGGAATAAGGTTGATTGTCAAATGAGATTTGTCCTAGAAATACAGCAAGGGCTTTTTGAATCCTGCAATCAGTACTAGAAATAGATATTCTTGACTCTTTGGGGTTGTGCTTTTTGATTTATAGGTGTTGTATTGTCTGCCTTAGATTAAGTTGTGATAAACCTTGGTAGGATTTGTTGACACTCTAAAATGTGTTAAAAAGGTTTTTTTCTGCTGTCTTATCTGTATACATTGATGAACTATTTTTAACTTTGTTTTTTATTGATTGCATAAAGTGCCAGTTGTTTTAAGAATAACAAAATTTATTATGTAATGCATTCTGTTTTATCTATATGTGTATGTTTTTTTTTTAAATAAAAATAAGTCTGTGAACGGTATAAATTATTTTGTGGCCAGTGATTACAATTAGTATGAGTGAATGAATTGTTTTTTCCAGGGATCCTGTTTAGACTTTTATGGCAAAAACACACTGGCTGGCTTCACGAAATAGCTGCCAGCCACATGGTCACAACAACCAGCAATAAGGCATAGCCACAACAAAGAAGACATGTAGGCCTTTGGCATAAGCATACTGGCTACCTACACAAAAAGGCTGCCAGCCACATGGTCACAACAACAACCAGCAAGGAGGCATGGTCACAAACAAAGAGCATATGCAAGCCCATGGCAAAAGCACACAGGCTGTCTATGCAAAATGGCCACCAGCCACATCATCATAACAAAAAGCAAGAAGTCGGGAAGATATGATCAAACAGCCAGCAAGGAGACATGGCCACAACAAAGAACACAAGCAAACCTATGACAAAAGCACACTGGCTGTCTATTAAAAATAGCCGCCAGCCACATGGTGACAACAACAACCAGCTAGAAGGCATGGCCACAACAAAGAAGACACACAAGCCCGTGGCAAAAGCACATTTGCTGCCTACACAAACTGGCCACGAGCCACATGGTCACAACAAGCAGGGGACCCGGAAAACAAAGAACACATGTAGGCCTATGGACACTGACTTTACAAAATGGCCCCTGGCTACATAGCATGGGGAACAAAGGCAAATGGTGGCCTATGGCAAACACACTCACACATTGTCCAGACAAAGGAGGCATGGCAAGACAGAGAACACAGAATTAATTAAGCAATGCCAAAAACAAAATTAATAGGGCTGAACTTTTTTACAACAACACACATCCTCCAAAGGCATTACCCCACCTATACACTATATGCAGGAAAAAACATGAAATGCCACAAATAATGTTGTATTTTAATCCAATGAATGACAACAGAAAAAGTTGTTTCATGCACCCATGACTAGTACTGAGCCTACTAGCTGGAAGGCCTATTGGCAGAATAGGCCACATAGTGAATTAAAAGAATATTGCACATTTATTTAAAAATATGGGGAACATTTACTAAACTTTGCAACATTTTTCCTTCACAAAATAAGAAAAATTACATGCAAAAAATAACTAGGACCCTACTGAAACTGCAGACAACCGACAACACAATACATTTTAAAAACCGAAAAAAAAACCAGAAACAAATCCTGGTGCATTTCCTTTATTAAACAAATAAACACAATTATACAACAGTTTTTTAACTTACTTTTGAAATCTCAAATACAAAGTCACTAAATCCAATGCTATATGCAGCAGACGCAAAGAGTGATCCTTCCAGCTACAAATCCAAATGAACAGTGACCAGGAGATGGGAAGAAGCACTGGGAGGAGCCTGCTGGAAAGGAACAGGCAGTTGGATACTCTGTAAAAAAACAAGCATTTGCAATGCAATAGGTCTCACATTTGCTTGAGGTAGAGCTATTGGTGGTGTCTCTTCATCTTCTTAAGGAATACAGCAGTGCACATTAACAGAAATAACCATTGTTATATCTGTTGTTACGTTTTTCTGTTTTTGTATTGGAAAACACATATCTGGTTTTTAAACACATACTCTTAACATAATGTAAACAAAAACAGATATTGTGCAGGGAAAATAAAGCTGACCTCTGGAAATTATTGCACAGGTGTGTTCCGACAGCTATATAATAGGGGAAGAAATATAAAGCTGTCAATCCCATTAGACAACCCCAGGGCAGGTCAGCTTTCGATCTGACGTGCAACAGTAAAGTAGAGGGAAACACATTTCTACCATGGTCTCCATTACTGTTCATAATTTACTTTCTTTTCAGCTCATATATATTCTGTTCTCTGAGCTAAGAATGGAATTCTTGCCATTAACGGAGCACAGCAAACTGAATAGCTCTCGTCCCATTGGCAAAGCCGATAGAGCCTTGCAGGGACTGGGAGAACATAAAATCAGGGTGGGTGAGAGGCTGAGGAGGGGTAGAACAGAAAAGGAAGTATTGGGAAACAAAAGCACACAGGAGACAAAGGATAGCGGATACTTGTGGGGGAGAAAATCACACAATATAGCAGTAGAGTGTGTGCAGATATATAGGGCGCTGTTGTGCTTTGTATTGCACAACGTTCTTGCTCAAAAAGGTCATTGTTAAATCTCTTAGTGAAACCATAGAGTTGGGAAATTTAATCTACCAATATATAAAGCTCTAACTCTCATGCCATGAGGCTGTGTCCACTTCGCCCTATCTTGTACATACCCTCGTTCTGGGTAGAAAAAAAAGACAGAACTCTCTACACAGAATGAATAAGTTTAATTCAAGGCTGTCATATTTGGAAGCTCTGTTTATGTCTCTAACCTTAATGTGTCTTCGTTCCTGCAGGAGCGAAGCCCTGATGTGCTCGCAGTACAACTGAGCATTCACGGAAAGATCTAACTTTGATTTTCTAAACCTGCCTGTTTTGTACATGGCGGGTGGCTCTTAACAGTTTAAAGCACCAAATATGCTGCTTCCCTGCAGCTTTTCATCAACACAACTTAAGTCTCTGTTATACTAGTGGCCCAAAAAGAGTAATAATGAGGATTAAAAAATAAGAAAACTTACATGGCGGCAGGAGATCGGTAACACAAGATCTTATTGTGAAGGGTCTAGGGGCGGAGGGGTCTAGTGTGGGCAGAAGTCGGTGATCGGGGGAGAGCACAGGGAGGTTTTCAGAACCAATAAAATGCAAGCAGCGACACACAGGAGGATGGAATGCAAGGGGAGTTTAAGGGGGATATTCACTAGGACTCAACTCTGAATTATCCCCACCGTAACGCAACAAATGTGGAAGTAGATTTAACACCCCATTCACAAGCTGGTGCAAACTGCCAACATCGCCTGTATTCTCGTGATAACTGCCCCAAAATTGATCTCCACGGTGGACACCACCAACTAACCCTAATGAGATGCAGAGTAGGCGTTCCCGTGCAAAAACACACGGAAACACTACAACACCACATTCACAATGAACTGCCAGATCTGCAAAGCGAACCAAAAACAGGTGATGAGCCGTGGTAGAGGCAGGAAATTAACATCAGTCTTCTGCTGGTGTTAAGCAGGATGATTACCTGCAGCATGAAAGGGAGCCCAGCCAAGAGCCACACCTGAAGACCCAGAGATTCCATGGAGACAATGATCATGGAGCTTCGATACCCATGAGGGCCACAACAACGCCCACAACCAACCCAGCCCCCCCTCCAGACCTTCCCTCTGGACATACAAATACCATGCACAACACAAGAGCCACAACAAATGCACAATGACGCACAGTGCCAAAATAAATACACATGTGTGGCCAGAAGAACGAGAAACAGTCACACAGCACTGAAGTAACAACCAAAAACTTTATTAAAATACAACACAAAACACCAGTGCAGAAGACTTCTATCGGGTCTGCCAGGGACAATCTCGATGTCACTGCCTGGAAAAGAAAGCACAAAATCAGGACGTGTGTCATACACACATCAAAGGAGCGAGACACAGAGAAACAGAGAAGGAAAGAAAGCCAGAGAGAGAAGGGAGTGAGAGAGAGAGAGGAAAGGGAGAGAGAATGAGAGAGAGAGGGGAAGGGGAAGGGAGAGTGAGAGAGAGAGAAGGAAAGGAAGGGAGAAAGAGAGAGAGGCAAGTGAGCGAGAGAGAGAGTGAAAGGAGATGGAGTGAGAGAGAGGAAAGGGAAAGGGAGTGAGAGCGAGAGAGGTAAGGGAGAGAGAGTGAAAGAGAGAGAAGGAAGGGAGAAGGAGTGAGAGAGAGAGAGGAAAGGGAGAGAGAGAGAGAGAGGGTAGGGAGAGGGAGTGAGAGAGTAGGAAATGAAGGGAGACACCGCCGCCCCTGCGCACACAGGCCCCTTCTCACCTGTTGCCCCGGGTGTGTCCATCAGTAGGCACACCGCTTGCGCGTACGAACTCCAGGCCCAGGTCATGCAACCATGGCATAGTCCATATGATGCAGGGCCCCCGCGGCCCAGCAGGTCCAACACATGACGCTGAGTCCTGAGTCGTCAATGGCGGAGACCACATCAGTGCATACAACATCATCGCTGGCTGCACACCCGCTCAGCAATTACGGGTGCCACCAACCCTGTGCAACACCAGTCAGTGCCAAATGGTGGTAGGCCTGTGTCAGCTGCAAGGCCTCGGGTGCCACTAACCCTGTGCAATGCCAGTCAGCGCCACATGGTGTTAGGCCCGTGTCAACCTCAAGGTCTCGGTGCCACTAACCCTGTGCAACACCAGTCAGCACCACATGGTGGTAGGCCCATGTCGGCCGCAAGGCCTCGGGTGCCACCAACCCTTAGCGCAGCAAATCTTGGCCCCTTTATGATTGAGCACCGTGGAGCGTCCGTCATTCAGTCACCACCAGCAGAGGGGAATGTGACGTTGTCAGGCCCTTATATTTGCAGGGTCACATTGCCTGTGACGCCTGTGCCGGATGGGTGTGGTGTGTGTTCGCAGTCCTGCCCTTAGGGAGTAGCCGTGGCATGCTGACAACTAGACCAGTGACCTGCACACCACCAGCGAGTACACCTGCAACAGGTAGCTATGTGGGCCCTCCCCCTTGGAGCATCAGCAGAGTGGTCTGGCCTGGCGTACGCCAGACCAACGCATGGCTGCACAAATGACTCGGGGGCTCGGGCATGGTTCAGTCCAAGTCGGGACACGGAAGTGACTAATGCGTGTGTCCCTGTTGTACTTTCCACGGCACCCAGAACACAAAAGGCAATGTAGCATACAGTGACTGGCATCCCACTATGTGAGCATCATTGATGTCATGGAAGTCACTGTCCCCACTTCCATCCACACATTCATGCAGGAATGATGAAAGACATGACACAGCAGTGCATTATTGGATGTGTATTGCACATCCAGTGGAGTTTTGCAGCTGGAGCGGTACAGGGCGATGCCAAGCACACAACACAATATGTGCCCGTGGAGGGCCAGCCAGAGTCCATCCGGGGATGACAGGTTCTGCAGAATAGGAAGGGTACAGTCCGCAGTCTGATCGCTGTGTCATTGGTCATCAAACAAGATATGGCAGTCCATGTCGTGGGAGGTCATGACGCCATGTGCGACACCAAGCAGAAACAGGCCAGTTGGTGGAGATGAAGGCTACTGCCTCCTTCTGACAACAATCCCATCCACGTCCTCGTATGCGTGCTCTGCCCCATCCGTGGGTATTGCAGTACTGGCTGTGGCACTGTGTGCCATTGACACATCAGGGGCCGGATGACGATTGTCAGCCGCATGGTGTGGCAGTGGCACATCAGGTGCCGGAATGGATATGCCTGCCGCACTGTGAGGCACTGACACACCAGGGGGCAGAGATGTGGACGTGTGAGGGCAGCAGCATTCATCAGCGCCACGCCTTGTGGCAGCAATGCCATTATGAGCATCTGCAGGGCATAGTAGATCCCAGCTACATTTCGCTGATGTGCAGTGGTGGCTGCCATACTTTCCAACTCCAACCGCAACATGTCCTCCATGAGCCTCCGCATGTGTGCCAGCTCACAGCTGGAATCGCTGGAGCCAGTCTTAGAGGACAGGTGTTCTTCTCTCCGCGTCATGACTCCAGCGATGTCAGTCAGGGTTCCTTGGAGACCATGGATCGGGCTGTAGGTGTTGGTTAGGGACTGGAGCTGATCCCTGATGGGACCTAGACACCCATGGATGGCATCTATTTTGCTAGCCATGAGGCCGAACCCCACCCGCACCTGCTCAGCAGTCTCCCTCTGGCCCTCCAGCACATGGCGTAAGAAGGCCATGCTGTTTTCCTGGGGGTCTTGGGAGACTTAGGGGGCTGTGGATGCCTCCTGCTGGGTGCTTTGGGTGGTGGGTGGGGTCTCCTTGATGCAGCTGGGCTGCCCTGATCCTGGAGGTGATTTGCGGATGATGTCCATGATGTTTTGGAGGGTTTGGGAGTCGATGCTGGTGGTGTCCTCCTCGTCATCAGTGAAGAGTGGCTCGTACTGCTCTGCAGGGGGTGTTGACTGTTCCCCTGCAATGTGTGTAGCCACATGGTACATGTTGACATTCAGACAGCATGGCATTGTACATTGTGACAGTGTGTAGATCAGGGCCATGGACCAGTTTCCCTGTTGAACAAGAGGAATCTCAGGTGTTGAAAGTTATATTGGACCCACGTTCACACAGAGGCCTTATTTCCTGTATCTTGTGATTCTGAAGGGAGATAGGCAGTTTGGTATTACCAGGACCAGCACCCTATAGGAGGGGGAGCGCGATACCCCACTCACAGATGGAGAGTGGAGGTGGGCCAGGGCATAGGTACAGAGACTGCTAGCAATGCTCAAATAAAATTAACACAATTCTACTACCTCCACAGGGCATATCTGACCACTCAGAGGCGTAGTAGGATTTTCCCAACGAGAGCTGCTCACTGTCTGTAGTGTGGTGTGTCACCTGCTGGCTTTGTCCATGTTGTGTTAAGTTGCAGGGCACTGCATCAGTACTGGGTGCACGTCACCTGGTCGGTGTCCCAGATAACGGGAACATGTGTGGCCTGGTCTGTCCTGTCCTGTATTCTAGGCCTTCTGCCAGTCCCTGAGAAAAGAGGGAAAATTAGTTACTGGTTCGCTCCTGTTGGCCTAGTACTTCCTAGGTGCGGTATCACCATTCACTGGGCAGTGCCCCTGACTTGCGAAAGGTGGTAAATGGACATACTGGAATGGACATAGCAGCGGAAGTACCTTTACAGGGTGTCTGCAAGTATGAATACGCTAATATCGATCTTGAGAGGTGGAATGAGATGGTGGATCGGGTCGGAGATGCCTGGGTGAACGAGACGTAGACCATAACAGGGGACTCACCTGAGCTGGCACAGACTGCCTCACCTCATAACCTTTTGAAGTGGCACGTTTCTAGGTAATAGATGGATGTCGATAACATGGCGAGAGTGAGCCATTAGTTTGTGCACTGTGACCGCTGGGTTCCCCGGTGTAAGTGTGATGGAGCAAGGATTCGCACGTAAAGCGACTTGCTCACATTCAAGAACCTCGTTAACCTGTAATAGTATTATCCAATCCCGTTTGTCATTAATATCGCACTTTTTCAGTACACGCGGGTATCCCAGAGATGCTTGCCTATGTGTCTATTAATCCTAATGAGGCTTGCATACTACTGAATCTCTGCTTCGCAGAAATCTAGTCTGCGCATGCGTCGGTCATACCCATGTGATGTGACGCACTCGCAGTTCTGGAGGGATTTTTTCGCTCATGTGCAGTATTGCTAAAATGGCCGCTTTGTCTTTAACATGCTCTCTGCTTGCTGCTGCCGCTTTGCACATCTGTCCATTTCTGCATAACTCCTAACCGCTATAGTTATTATAAAGTAAGGGGTGCAGTGTAGCCTATCATGGTGTACAGTGTATTCATTTTTTCGGTGTTTCTAATTTGTTCTCGCTTACTTTTTATGTACCGCGTATCTGTGGGCCTGGGAGTGGGGAGCTACTCCATCTTTGAAACCCATTTCACCCCAACCACGTGATGAGGGAAAAGCCGAACCGCGCAGAAGCAAACCCTAGCCAGCTGACTTACGAAGCTGAGATGCGCCTGAGAAAAATCTTACTTGTACTGGGAGAAGATTTCGGATGACCTAAAAATGATACAATTGTATAAAATTATGTGTGTCCTATTGTTCTACACCTTTCTCAAACCATGGGAACTGGAATGTAAGGGGTGGGTACGGAAAATGTAATATTCATCATGGGAACACAGAATTTTAGGTGGTGACAATGATCTAACCACCTCTCCTGACCAATCATAAGTTGGGGACCCTGTCACTTGCAACATTTGTGGGTGGTCTAGGGACCCGTAAAGGGTATAACTAGCCTAGTTTTAGCTAGAGAAATTGTCCGACTTGTCCGAGTAGCTGACCTGTCACCGACCCTCCGAACTCTATAGGTGATTGATACAGAGGGCTGCGGAGCACTCTGTCCGAAATTTCCACAAACTCCAAGGGGTGGAAATAGTCTTAAGTGCTGGCGAAGCACTTTGCTGGGAGATTCGAGAACCCAATCGGGGTTACTGGCGGATTCCGTGCAGAGAGGGAGTAGCGCAGGCGTTGCATCCGAAGCTGCAGGTGTTGGTCGTGCCCTTTGGTGAGCCCAGTCCCGACTCAAATCCTGAGGGGTATCCTGTCCTGATTGTCCGTGAGCTGTACCTGCTCACCTACTGGCATCCTAAATCGTTGAGGGTCCTTGTCCTCGTCTTTCCCAAGCTGACCCGTGGCCAGGGTTAGTCCTCATTCCTGTCCTAGGTAAATATCATTTGTGGGTTTCCGTCTTTCTATCCTCCTTCCTCCTACTCTTTTAAATAAAGCCTCTATGCCCATGATACTCTCTCTGTCATCTCAAATGCCGTATATGCAAACTGTTTATTAGTTGTGTTCCATTTTTCCCCTTCCTGTAGGGTATATTGAAACTGTATTACTTAAATAGTGTGATTTAACTTTATTGATGTCTAGGATCTAAGTTTAGTTTAACAGATAGACTAAGATCAGGGTTTTGAATCACTTGTAGGACTTTAGCACTCCACTGACTAATGTGTTTTAACTCACCTACCCTAGTATAAGCCTGAATCTGCATAGCATGTTCCTTGTTACCCTTACCCAGTAGTTTTCCACCCGCACTCAATGGTGCTTGCCCTCATCCATAGCTACATTATAGTTGTAATTCTGATTATTGATATTTTGATCTGTATAAGTCTTATACTCTTGTCACTCTGAATTTTACTTGCTATATAAAAACTTTTAAAACCCCCCAGGTGTCTGTGGTCAATATAAAATGGTATAAAAGTATTATTGAATGAATAAAGTATTTAGGATTATCTTATCTCATGTCCACTGCTAGCTCCTGATTCATCAGGAAGGTAGGTGCCTGGGGTAAGTCAGGTACCATAGTAACAGTGTTAGAGAAAACATATACAAATTACTGATGGTGGTGTGTAAACTCGCCCGATTCACAAAAATATTGTCATAATCACGTCATGGGCCCAAGTGCATGAAATCTGGTAAATCTAAGGGGCGACCTGCGCGCTCTATCAGTATTTTCTGGTAGCAGATAGATGGTTAGGACTAGTTAAGATAGGTAGATAAGATAGTTTCAGATGAACTGTGAAAAATTTGTGACCTGTCAATGTGCAGTCAAGTTTCCGCTGTTGTTGGAACTTGCACGAACATCATCAGACAATTGAGAAAGATAGCTCACTTCCTTTCTCATTCGATGATGCGTTCAATTGTAGCAGCAACTGTCATCTCCCGGATCGATTATGGGAATGCCCTGTACCTTGGCCTCCCAAAAATGTCGACAAACAGACTCCAGGTCGTAATGAACGACGCCGCACGGCTAATCTTCAGAGTGCCCAGACGAACAAAGGCCTCCCCTCTTCTCCAAAACCTTCACTGGCTCCCTGTTAAGGAGAGGGTTGAATTCAAGAGCCTCTGTATAGCGCATAAGGCGATCTACGGCCATGCGCCGGCCTATATCAAAGCCCGCCTGGAAGTGTACAACCCGACAAGAACACTCAGATCATCAGACGCTCAGTTACTGGTCTGCCCCCGCTACAAATTAGTGACTAAGGGAGGGAGAGCCTTCTCTGTCCTGGCCCCCCAATTATGGAACAAGCTGCCTGAGGGGCTACGCAGGGAGATGAATCTCCTGCGGTTCAGGAAATCTCTGAAAACCCTGCTGTTTAGAAGAGCCTTGATCACAGTGTAGTCCTGTAGCTGCATCTCTCTCAGGAGTGAACCAAGTTATTGTAATGACATCGATTTCCAAGCGCCTAGAGGCCTGCAGGTGATTGGGCGCGCTATAAATCAAAATTAACAATAACAATAACAACAACGTGCTGCTAAAATTATTTGCTGCTAAAAATAAGGTTGTTATTGCATTTAAATGTTATAAAAGATTTGAAATTATATCTCATGAAATGCTGCTATATTATTGCATGTAATTAACAAAATTGTGAGTAAGTGTTCTATGTTGTTTGGAATCCCCGGGGAAATAAATTAGCAGGTGGTGAGTAGAATCCACTTGGCTGTGAGGTCACTGGCTAAGAGGGAGATTAGTGCATGGCTAGGCAGAACTGGAAGCGCTAATTAGGATTTTCACGAATTAATTGATGTGTAAATGTTAGCTACGAGTACCCTGATGAAACTCCTGTTGTGATATCACCTAGTAAGGGTCACGTGCAGCAGGAGTAATAGGTTCTTTGGACCTTGAGTGACAGCAAAGGAGTTCGCTGGTGAAAGTTTGACTTAGTATATATCCCGGAAAGAAGTGGATGAGTCAAAGGAGTAGCAGGTTCTCTAATGCTTTTATGAGAGTTAAGGCAGAAGAGATCTATCCGTAGTGAATGAAAGGTAGACAGAAGTGGTTTACTTGCAGTAAAAGAAAAACTCTTTTTCTTTTTAAAACCCTCAAGCACAGTGGCGAATGTTATACGTTGTTAACTAAACTGAGCACTTGCACTTTAAGAAAAATTCAAAGTTTCCTTTACCTTGTGAAGGAGGGAGTGGGACGCAAGGCTGACTCCGTGCCGCGCTGGTATTGGTTGAGCCAGCGGGTGTGTAGCGAAGCCAGAATTGTAAGGGAGGGGTGAACGCCGAGGAGTGAGACCGCGTCTCACGAAGGGGCCACGCACCCATTGGTCAAGAGCTTTTTGCAACCTTGGTGCTGGTTGGTTGCCGTGAATTAGAAGACGTGCTAGCATTGGAAGCACATAAGTAGACAAAATTAATCAATCCGAGCTTGAAGATAGTTTGAAGAGGTGTATGTGGTATCCTGAATTCTTACCTAATCCGCAAAACCTAGGTTTTCATAAGGAGCAGATGCTAAGAGGTAGACCTTACAATATGCATGGAGGAAAGAGAAAATTGACCCTTGCCGAAAAGATCAAGAATTATTTCAAGAAAGACAAGCCCATTAGAACTAGAGAGGGTGTGATTATTCCACCTCCTAATACTCCCGCATCCTTTATGATGTTTGACAAAGGGTATCATACCTGTGTGTGGTTGGAAAATTGGGTAAAATATACTGAAGATGACGGAGTCCTAGCATTTCCCCTCGATGGTACCTTTAATGGTAGAATCCTGTTTAACTTGAGGACCCGAATGAATGAATTACACCCCCGACCCAGATTAACGCAATATGAAGCTTTAGAGGAATGGGAGATTGAGGCTCTAGAGCGAGACAGACCCCGAATGGATAAGGGAGTGAGCAAATGGTATCCAAAATTGCAACGGGAAACGAAAGAACAAAAGATGAAGCAGTGGAGACAGAATATGATGGTTGAGGGACTATTTCCGATGTTTGGGGTAACTGAGCATGGGGGGGGGGGGAAGACAGTGAAAACTCAACATCTAATGGCTATGGGGGATTCAGAGGATGAATACCTGGAGGATTTGTTAATGAAAAATCCACCTCCTTATGCTGAAGAGTCTGGACCCCTAAGCTCGAAAAATCCATTTTTCCGACATCCTAGAGGTAGAAGGGCCAGTGAGACAGATGTAACTGGTGCTGGTAGCAAACAAAGTAGTAGTGACGAGTTTTGCAGACCTGGTACAACGGTCCCAAATTACCGACCTTTTGGTGAGGACAGACCAAGTTTAACACTCCCTACTGCCCCGAGTATATACCCTCCTTTGGTACTCCAAGTAATGCATGACAACTCTATGGAAAGGGTTTTGCATGAACGAGAAAGAGAAGCACTGATTAAACAGCGAAATGAACTAATTCAGACCATAGCTCAGATAAATCCCAGTCCTGACGCCCTGACAATCCCAGTAACTATTGGTCCTGCTATACCTCAAGTTATTACCCCAATTGTAGCACCCCCAAGAAAAGAGCCGCTCATAGTTGATGATCTTGCAAGTGAATGTGAGTCCGTGATCTCCTTATTGGATTTGCCCATAAGGGAACCCGGAACCAGTGTACCACGGGCAGGAAATCAGGCTAAGGCAAAGGAAGTCCTAATTGAAACTACTTCAGGGATTAGAAGTTCCACGGTAGTGACTCCAGACGAACTGGATAGATGGACCAGTGAAATAGAAAAAGAAACTCCCCAGCCCAAACCTTTAGATATCTACCGACTAAGGATAGAAATGGAAGAGCTAATGTCCGGAAATGTGGGATTAGATAGATTGAATACTCTCAGTGAGGAGGAGTTGCTGTTTATCAGCAAAAGCCTTACCCGGAACCATAGAGTGCTCCACGAGAAATTAATGGACACAGCTGCTGATATGGGAATTGATGTTAGTCGATCCAAAATCTTACAGAAACCTTATAGAGCCGAATTCTCCGACAAAGATTTGGAGTACATGAATGTGTCAGGGAAGAAGATACAGATAAAAGAATTGCTGAACATACTGCAGAAATGGGGAGATCTAGATAAATGGAAAGCCAGGTGGGCAAAGAAAAAGGAAGATAGTAAAGCCAAACCAAAGACTTCCGAATACGTGTTAAAAGAAGTAGGCCAAGCAGAAAAACTGTATCCCATGAGAGAAGTACCAGGTGGGAAATACGTACATGTCCCGTGGTCCCGACAAGATATTCTGTCTTTTACCAATGACTTCCCAAAATTAAGAGAGAAACCAGTGGAGTGGTATAGGCAGGTTGAGCGATTTGTGAAAGTCCAAAAGTGTCTCCTGAAGGACCTGGATGGGTTCTTTGACATTGTAGTTCCTGTAGATTTATAGACTGAGTGCAAGATTGCAATTGATTGGCCCAGTGAAGAATATGAGAGAGACTCCCGAACCGGAGCTCCCTCTCCAGACGTAATGATAAAGTATGATCAAGTCATACAATACTTAAAAGGAAAAGTGCCAGCAAAGGAAACTGATTGGACCCGAATAGATAGGACTACTCAGGATCATAATGAAACCGTGCACTCCTATTATGAAAGATTACTACAGGTATTCAAAACCTACAGTGGAATCGATAACATTGAAATGAAAGATATGACCCATTTCATTTATCGGTTCGTGTTGGGGTTGAGGCCTGAAATATCCCAGTGGATTAGGGATAATAAAATCTGTTGGCAGGGAAAGCCCATAGATGAGGTCCTTAAGTACGCCAAGTACTGTGAGGATGAGATGGAGAACAAGAAGAAAGCCCTGAAGGAGAAAGTTATGTGGGCACAAGTAAAATTGGCTGAGCAACAAGAGAAACAGTTAAGTAAAATGAATAATAACACTCAAAACACTAACTCTGGGGGAGGAGGGAAGCCCCGAGTAAAGATGAGTAAAGAAGAGGCTAAGAAAAAGTTCCCCTGTCACGGGTGCGGTCAGATAGGGCACTGGAGAGACGAGTGTCCACATTTGCAGGCTGGTAATGCCACAGGTGCAGAAAGAGGGGCCACGAAAGAATCAGCAACAGGTAAACCAGCATCCATTGCCTCGAGCTCCTAGACCTAGTTACAAGAATCAGGCTCAGCAGAATGAGGGGGTCGAGGTATGGGAAGGAGGGGATGAGAGAAATGCAGCAACTTCACAATTCCTGTTAAATGATACATTCCTCTGTGATGAACAATACTGACGGGGCCTGAGGGGGGAGGAAGAGGAGTGCATGCTTGGCGCCTCCTTACCGGTAGACCAGACAGGGCCATACATTGAAGGAAAGGTTGAAGGAAATGACGTCACCTTTCTGTTGGACACTGGTGCTACCCGTTCGACTGTGAGAACAGCGGACGTTCCAAACCTACCCCTCTCGGGAGAAGCTATCCAAGTAGTGGGCGTATCAAATCAGATAATTAGTACTCCAGTAACTGAACCAATGGAGATCTCTATAGGGAATTTCAAAGAAATGCACAGATTTGTTGTCTGTGATTCCAGTCCAGTGAATCTACTGGGACGTGATTTGTTGTGCAAAATGAACTGTACCATCTTTTGCACACCAAAAGGAGTTGACATTCAGACCCCAGATGAAGATGGCCTGTACAAACTAATGTTGCTAAGGGCCGATACAGCCATCAAGACTCTGACAATTCAGGACTTGCCGGAAGAACTACAACCAAGGGTGATACCAGAGGTGTGGGATTTCGCCGGGAGAGATGTAGGATTAATGGCAAATGTGGACCCAGTTAAAATAGCCATTAGGACCAATGCTATCTACCCGAAAACCAGACAATATAAAATGAGTGCAGAAGTGAAAGCTGGAGTTGCAATTGAAGTAAACAGGTTACTAGAGGCAGACATCATACAGGAAGTAATGAGCAGTCCTTGTAACTCTCCCATAATTGGAATTAAAAAGCCTAGCGGAAAGTACAGGGTAGTGCAGGACCTGCGAAAGGTAAACCAGATTGTTGTACCTTGCTGTCCCATTGTGCCAAACCCTGCAGTAATCTTGTACCAGATTCCATGGAATGCCGAATGGTTTACCATTATTGACTTATGTCACGCATTCTTTTCCATCCCATTGCATCCAGACAGCAAATTTCTTTTCTCTTTTGAGTTCGACAGTCATGTCTACGTCTGGAATCGTGTCCCCCAGGGGTACACAGAAAGTCCTTCGATTTTCAATCAGATTTAAAAAAGATGCCTTGAATCCCTGGTCCTGCCAAAGGAGTCTGTTTTGGTCCAGTACATAGACGACCTTCTGGTGGCGTCTAAAAGTCGAAACGACTGTGTCACTGATACCATTGCCTTATTGAACCATCTAGGCAAGGGAGGTCATAAAGTATCACCTGACAAATTGCAGTTCTGTAAAAACTCAGTAAAATATCTGGGGCACCAGATAGAAAAAGGTATCCGAAGGGTCACTTCAGAGAGAATTAGAATAATTTAAGATATGGAGTTACCTAGAACCCAGAAGGAAGTCAGAATGTTCCTAGGAGTGGTGGGATACTGCAGACAGTGGATTGTGGGATTTGCTGTTCTAGCCAAACCACTGATAAAAATGACCAAGAAAGGAGTAGATGATCCTGTTAGTTGGGATGACGAAAGTATGACCGCCTGGATAAAATTGCGGAACTGTCTGTGCTCAGCCCCTGCATTGGGAATGCCCGATTACTCCAAGAACTTTGAATTGTTCTGTGATACGCGAGACAATTGTGCACTCTCGGTCCTAACCCAAGAGCATGGTCTGACCAGAAGTTCAGTGGCTTTACTTTTCAGCTACTCTGGACCCAGTGGCTGCTGGGTTGCCCGGGTGTCTGAAAGCAGTAGCTGCTACATGCACTAGTCTGGAACAAAGTGAAAACATTGTCATGGGACATCCTGTAACAGTATATGTTCCACATTCTGTTGTGATTCTGTTGACCCGAACAAAGACCCAATATCTCACACCTAGTCGGCTGACTAAGTATGAGAGAATTCTTATTGGTGCAGAGAATGTGATAATTTCCTGATGCAATATTTTGAACCCAGCAACCTTGTTAGCCATCACCCAAAATGCAGAAGTGGAGGGTGAAATTGAACATAACTGCATTGACTTAACTGAGTTTAGCACCAAACCACGTCCTGATATAAAAGAAACAGCCTTACCTGTAGAAGACCTTGTGATGTTTGTGGATGGCTCATGCCTCAGACATGAGGATGGAGGGTTGAGTGCTGCCTATGCCGTAGTCACATTGGAAACGACCCTAGAAGCATCCTACTTAAGTGAAATAAAATCTGCCCAAGTAGCCGAATTAATTGCATTGGCAAGAGCTTGCAAGCAAGGGAAAAATAAGAGAGTAACCATATACACTGACAGTCAATATGGTTACAGGGTTGTTCATGACTTCGGCCAGTTATGGTTACAAAGAGAATTCATGACTTCCTCAGGTACCCCTATCAGAAATGGAAAAGTGGTACAAACCCTACTGGAAGCAATCCAGTTGCCCAAAGAATTGGCGGTGGTCAAGTGTGCTGCTCACAAATCTGGCCATGACGATGTGACAGCCGGAAATCGATATGCTGACCAAATTGCCCAATACTGTGCCCGATACAAAATGTCCCTAAAAATTAAATTGTGGGGAGGCGGAAACAGCTGCCAACTTATGGTGTTTGAGAATGTATCTACTTGGAGGGAACTGAAAGAGTTGCAGCAGGCAGCAGAGGAGGAGGAAAAGCAAAGATGGGAGACTGAGGAATGTCAGCCCAGGGACAGGGATGGTGTTATGGTTGATAAAACGGGTGTGCCTGTGTTACCAGACAGCATGGTTGCCCCAATGGCCAGAATGATTCTTGGAGACACACATATTGGGAGGGATGCGATGTGCCGTATGTTCCATGAAGTGTTTTATAACTCAAAGTTCAGAAACATTGCGGAGATGCTTTGCCAGAGGTGTTTGGTTTGTCAGCAGTTTAACCCAGGGAAAAGAACTGTAGTAGACCAAAGTACGATTGGAAAGGCAGAAGGTCCCTTTGTCAGACTGCAGGCAGACTTTATTCAGTTACCCATGTGCAAAGGATATAGGTATGTCTTAGTTAAAGTTTGCCTATTCTCAAGGTGGGTGGAAGCCTACCCAGCAAAGAAAAATGATGCCATTACTGTAGCCAAATTGTTACTAAGGGAACTAATACCTAGGTATGGATTTCCAGAGACAATTGAAACAGACAGAGGTGGGCATTTTCCCAACGAAATCCTAGCAGAACTCTATAAAGCATTCAATATTGAGCCAAAGCTACACTGTGCATATCATCCAGAGGCTTCTGGAATAGTTGAACAGGTGAATGGCACTATAAAATCAAGATTGGCAAAAATGTGTAACTCTACAAGATTGAACTGGATAGAAGCCTTGCCTCTTGTCTTGATGGGATTGAGAAGCATTCCAAACCGAAAGACAGGCCTGAGCCCCCATGAGATACTAATGGGAAGTGTGATGTGACAGGCATGGGTACCAGGACACAAACTGCTAAGTATTTCTGATGATTTGGTACTAGAATACTGCAGGCAGCTGGGTGACCAAGTGCGTTCTATCTCTCACCAGATTGGGGAGGACACTGTTGAATGGCCTACAACTCCAGCCCATAAACTGAAACCTGGGGATTGGGTTGTGTTAAAGAAACACACCCGGAAGAGTTGCCTTGGACCAAAGTGGGGAAAACTGAGGCAAGTGATCCTTGTGACTACAACTGCCGTGAAGTGCGCCGGCGTGCCAAAGTGGATCCATGCCAGCCATACCAAGAAGGTAACCGGAGAAGTAGCGACTGAAGCTGAAGGTGGTGCAGCTGAGGAGACTCCAGACGAGGGTCCAGATCTAGCTGATGTCATACTACCGAGCATCAGTCAAGACGAATGGTTCCCAGCAGACGATCTGATTCTTGATCCAATAAGAACCAGAAAATATTCCTACCTAGATAGAGAGTGGGATAGTGAGGACGAGACAGGAATAGAAGGAGAAGATCAGGTTGTCGAGAATCACATCAGACCTGATCAGGTAAAAAGTGAAATAGGGACAGGCCAAGTCATCGACACACCTCCAAAGACTCCAGAAACTGAAAAGGGACAGACAGTAATTAGGGCTGAAGTTCATGCAGAAGAAAATCCAGGGTTCGAAGTGCATGAACAGGAACAGATAGAAATAGACAAACGTGTTCAGGAGGCAGAACCAGAAACCGTTGAAAATCAAAGACAAATCCAAAGTATACCTGAACAGGGCCAGTTTAGAAACCAGGCAGAAGAAACTGAAGAAAGACCTGCGACTAGTCAGACAGGAAGGAAAAACGACACTGCCGAAGCAATAGTGCCACAACAGAACGAAAATAAAAGGGCTCATGAGGAGGGCCAAACTACAGTGACAGCTAAAAGGCTCAAGAAGAAAAGTGAACCCAGATACATAAAAAGACTGAAACTAAGATTAAAAACAGTGGAAGAAAAGATAGAAGACCGGAAAAGAGCTGCTAGTGAAAGACAGAGAGCAGGAACTCAGCAAAACAGACGCAGTGCCAGAATAAAAAGACAAAACAAAAACTACCAAAGTCCTGAATGGACCTACTTGGTATTGGAAGAAAATGATGATCCTAAAATAAGCGATAAAAGCGACCAAGATTCGATTGCTGATCTGAGTCCTGAAGAAGAAGACCCAACCTGAAAGTGAAACTGCGTAAGCCTCTTGTGTTGAGAAACAAAGAGGGGTTGGAAAGCCACCTGTGAGCTAAAAATGTCTGATTCAAATGTGAATGGAAGACCTAGAGGGAATTGTTGTAAAACCTGCTGTAAAATATGCTTATGTAGTGTAGCAATAGTAATAGTGATATGGATAGGATTAACAGTCTTTATACCTTTTATGATAAGTAAAGATTGTGGGCCCGATTCACAGAATGAACTTAAGACTCAATCCTAAACTTACTACTGTATTGGTATTCACAGATTGCACTTACTACTTTTGGTATTCACAGAATGAACTTACTACTTCTGGCATTCACAGAATGCACTTACTACTTTTGGTATTCACAGAATGAACTTACTCATTTCGGTATTCACAGAAGTTAGGACTCCTAACTTTAGGATTCCTAAATGCCTTCTGTGAATACCGAAAGTCTTAAAATTAGGATTTTTCTCAATTTAGTAGTAGTAAATTTAGGACTCCTAACTTTAGGACTCCTAATTGCCTTCTGTGAATACCAAAACAGTAGTAAGTTTAGGATTGAGTCTTAAGTTCATTCTGTGAATCGGGCCCACTAACTTGTACCCTACTAAATCAGTGACGCCAGACACAGAAGTTTTACAGACCGAAGAAACACCACGAAGTGTAGAAAGACGTGAAAATTCAGTTAGCCTGAAACAAACCCGACCTGACTTAGAAGCACCAGATGAGGAAGGACTACATTTTCACCGAATCAGAAACAGAACACAATCTTTTAGTGCACTATGTAGAAGCTATGGAAATAGAAGACTGCTATGTCTGCATGAAGCTACCTACCTCTTAGCTGAAGGTGTGACCTATCACCATCTACCCCTGACCTATGGAATTTCCTGTAGTATATTAGCAAGCTTATTTTATAGAAGCACTTTACAGTACTACTATTCAAACACTGACGTAATCTTTTCTGAACTTCCTATTCGGGGAAACCTGAACCTTGTACATGTTAGAAGCCAAGTGACTCGTTACATGGGAGAATACTTTCTGACAGTAGGTGACATAGATTTAAATGAAGCACGCAGAGATAATTTGACTTGTTCATTACATGAGCAAAAGAAAATGTTCTTGAAAATGGCAGAAAAGAGAAGGGAGAGTTTCCAGAGGAAGGCAAATGATAAGAGACAGAAAACTCCTAAATGGGCTGAAAACATGGAAAGCACCTCAAATGGCGAAGCTAATCCTGCACTGTTGCTGGACTTTGAACGAAAAGGGAAACTCTGTCTTCATAGAGAAAAGACTAGTTATTATAACAATGTATTCATCGGTTCCAGTGAATGCGAACATAATTACAAGGTAATTGGAGGTTGGGGTTTCAAAAATGGGTCAGAACCTGTGTTGCCCGGAATGTATTATATATGTAGAAACAAGGCTTATTTCAAATTGCCGGATCACTGGTATGGAAGCTGCTATTTTGGTATTGTCTTCCCGAAAATATACCATGTGAACAACGCCGCTGGAAGCAATGAAAATATTAATGGTTTAGTACGTAGCAGACGTGAAAGTGTAGGAGAAATTATAGGTGATATATTTAGTGCACTGATACCTGGAGTGGGAGTGGTTCTGAATACTCACCGTATTTGCAAATTATCTACAGTAGTGGATTGGTTATCTACTGACACTGCTGCTGGATTCCTGCTGGTCAATACTGAAATGGTTGCGATCGGATCAATGGTTTTACAGAATAGACTTGCTCTTGATACCTTATTGGCAAAAGAGGGCGGAGTCTGCAGAATGCTGAAGGCGCAACATTGTTGCACTTACATTCCTGATAAAAGCGTAGAAATTAAGAAATATGTACGAAACATAACTAATTTGGAAAAGGAACTCAAACCACTGGAGGTTGATAGTGCCTGGAAGAGACTGACTGACGGTCTCTCTTCTGTGGGTAGTTGGTTTTCTAACATAGGTCGAAGTCTTGTTGGGAAAATACTGATGCCAATAGCTGGAATAAGTTTGATTGTGTTTATTATAATAATTTGCTGTAAATGCCAAAAATGCAGAAAGAAGTACACTGTAAATAGGAGGGGAGTGAAACGGAATGTTGATGAGTTGGAATTAGAGGAATTAAGAAACCAATTATACAAAAAGGCGAAGAGTTTCCATCCTAATAAGGATGCTGAGAAGAGGCTCAACAACAAATTTATCGAGATAGAGATGAGTGATATGTGAGAAAGAAAGTTGGCATCTGTTTCCATTAATAGTGATGATAGTAAATATCATCAAAGAGGGGATTGATGGAGCAAGGATTCGCACGTAAAGCGACTTGCTCACATTCAAGAACCTCGTTAACCTGTAATAGTATTAACCAATCCCGTTTGTCATTAATATCGCACTTTTTCAGTACACGCGGGTGTCCCAGAGATGCTTGCCTATGTGTCTATTAATCCTAATGAGGCTTGCATACTACTGAATCGCTGCTTCGCAGAAATCTAGTCTGCGCATGCGTCGGTCATACCCATGTGATGTGACGCACTCGCAGTTCTGGAGGGATTTTTTCGCTCATGCGCAGTATTGCTAAAATGGCTACTTTGTCTTTAACATTATCTCTGCTTGCTGCTGCCGCTTTGCACATCTGTCCATTTCTGCATAACTCCTAACCGCTATAGTTATTATAAAGTAAGGGGTGCAGTGTAGCCTATCATGGTGTACAGTGTATTCATTTTTTCGGTGTTTCTAATTTGTTCTCGCTTACTTTTCATGTACCACGTATCTGTGGGCCTGGGAGTGGGGAGCTACTCCATCTTTGAAACCCATATCACCCCAACCACGTGATGAGGGAAAAGCCAAACCGCGCAGAAGCAAACCCTAGCCAGCTGGCTTCCGAAGCTGAGATGCGCCTGAGAAAAATATTACTTGTACTGGGAGAAGATTTCGGCTGACCTAAAAATGATACAATTGTATCAATTATGTGTGTCCTATTGTTCTACACCTTTCTCAAACCATGGGAACTGGAATGTAAGGGGTGGGTACGGAAAATTTAACATTCATCATGGGAACACAGAATTTTAGGTGGTGACAATGACCTAACCACCTCTCCTGACCAATCATAAGTTGGGGACCCTGTCACTTGCAACATTTGTGGGTGGTCTAGGGACCCATAAAGGGTATAACTAGCCTAGTTTTAGCTAGAGAAATTGTCCGACTTGTCCGAGTAGCTGACCTGTCACTGACCCTACGAACTCTATAGGTGATTGATACAGAGGGCTGCGGAGCACTCTGTCCGAAATTTCCACAAACTCCAAGGGGTGGAAATAGTCTTAAGTGCTGGCGAAGCACTTTGCTGGGAGATTCGAGAACCCAATCGGGGTTACTGGCGGATTCCGTGCAGAGAGGGAGTAGCGCAGGCATTGCATCCGAAACTGCAGGTGTTAGTCGTGCCCTATGGTGAGCCCAGTCCCGACCCAATTCCTGAGGGGTATTCTGTCCTGATTGTCCGTGAGCTGTACCTGCTCACCTACTGGCATCCTAAATCCTTGAGGGTCCTTGTCCTCGTCTTTCCCAAGCTGACCCGTGGCCAGGGTTAGTCCTCATTCCTGTCCTAGGTAAATATAATTTGGGGGTGTCCGTCGTTCTATCCTCCTTCCTCCTACTCTTTTAAATAAAGCCTCTATGCCCATGATAATCTCTCTGTCATCTCAAATGCCGTATACGCAAACTGTTTATTAGTTGTGTTCCATTTTTCCCCTTCCTGTAGGGTATATTGAAACTGTATTACTTAAATAGTGTGATTTAACTTTATTGATGTCTAGGATCTAAGTTTAGTTTAACAGATAGACTAAGATCAGGGTTTTGAATCACTTGTAGGACTTTAGCACTCCACTGACTAATGTGTTTTAACTCACCTACCCTAGTATAAGCCTGAATCTGAATAGCATGTTCCTTGTTACCCTTACCCCGTAGTTTTCCACCCGCACTCAATGGTGCTTGCCCTCATCCATAGCTACATTATAGTTGTAATTCTGAATTTTGATATTTTGATCTGTATAAGTCTTATACTCTTGTCACTCTGAATTTTACTTGCTATATAAAAACTTTTAAAAACCCCCAGGTGTCTGTGGTCAATATAAAATGGTATAAAAGTATTATTGAATGAATAAAGTATTTAGGATTATCTTATCTCATGTCCACTGCTAGCTCCTGATTCATCAGTAAGGTAGGTGCCTGGGGTAAGTCAGGTACCATAGTAACAGTGTTAGAGAAAACATATACAAATTACTGATGGTGGTGTGTAAATTCGCCCGATTCACAAAAATATTGTCATAATCACGTCATGGGCCCAAGTGCGTGAAATCTGGTAAATCTAAGGGTCGGGCGACCTGCGCGCTCTATCAAGTGCACCTGGGACTTTACCCTTTCACCCTTTGTGCCTCCCTGTATTGCTGTGTGTGCACAAGACACTTATCCATGGATCCTTTGAGATTAGGATTCTCATCTCCTGGAGCTACAGTAACCATACTGCAAAATGTTCCATTTTTATATGCTTGAAAATGTTAATGAAGAATATTTTTTTTTTAATCTATTTACTGAGAATGGAATTGTTTGTGGTAAAAATTTACAATGAAGACACCGGAACAACAGAACATGAGTGGCTGTTCTCCCTAGTTCTTTTGGTTAAATGTGTCCTTGCGGCCCTTTTTGCACTTCATGCTAAAATATACCACAGAATTGTGGCTTTGCATTTCATGTAATAATCATAATTTCACTTAATTTTGCCATAAATTCAAGAAATTACGAAATGTAAATTATGTGAATCTTGCACACTCCTTTCTCAAATCGTTTCAAGGCCACCGCACTGGTGGATTTTTGTAATACCAACTTCTGAAAAACTACTGTACAGATTTACACTAAAACAAGCAATGTGACTTCCATGACAAAAATTCTGTTTCATGCAGATTTGGTGTAATTCCATCAAGCGTTATTTTCTGTAGCACGGTGAAGAATTTCCTATGGAAAGTAAAATAGGAAAACGCTGCTTTTTTCACCCGCATGAATTTGCATGAATTTTCATGCATTTGCATGAAACCAAAAGTCAACAGTAAATGATAAGTTAAGTGTCTGTCAAGTGTTTTGTAGTTCTGTTAAAATGTCACTAAAGTTATTAGCAAATCAATGATTAATTGAGCCCCTTTTAACTTTGCACTCCCTCATCAGATTTGAATTAAACCTGAAAACTCTACACTAAGCTTAACTGAGTAACCGACTGACAAACTGCAAGCAGATATATGAAGTAGCACCAACGTTATATACACATGAAAATGTGTTTCCCCCTTTTAACTTTGCCCATCTTCGTGGCATTCTTAGCATGTTAAATTTCAGCCAGATTTTATGTGGAGTTGTCAAACGGTGTCACAGATAGTAAATGAACACTTTTTAATCCCCTTTTTAACTGTACCACATAACAAATGTGCACACATTTAAAAATACCACGAGTAAGGTTAACACGCAGATTAGATGCCAAACGTTGCGAATTAGTCAAATAGGATTAAAGTTATAGGCAAATAAAAAATGCTTTTTCATTTTCAAGATGTCTCGAAGCCCACAAACATATTTTTATAGATGCCGTTGTTTTAAAACAACTTAAAGGGTTTACACCAATTCAAGCAAAGGTGTTTCCCTGCGTAAATTCCTAGGGCCTTATTTATGAAGGCCTTGCGCCGCCGGTGCGTTACTTTTAACATGGGAAAAAGTGACGCACCGATGGCGCAAGGCTTTCATAAATGAGGCCCTAGTTTCATGTCATGTTTGGGGTATTTCTGTTCAGCATGGTAAACTCTACTTATTTGAAGCCTTTCAATGTCTCCCTCCCTCAACAAAAGTGGACAAAACGTGCTAGCCCAAACTCAAACCAGTTAATATTTTGGAAATGTTCAGTACAGATTCACAAAATGGCACCAAAATTCTAAAGTACGTAAAAGTACATGAAATGTACAGCTCCTCTGTATCATTTGTAAGACATGAGCATCAACTGCTTTATAGTGTATTTTCAAATCTTTAAACCAAATTGCTGTTGACATATTATGAGGATTTTTTTGTGTGGTTTTCTAATTTTATTTTTAACCATCCTTGCAGATGGAAACAATTAACAAAAAAATGGCAGTGTGAGGCCCTGTTTAGCTATCACTTTTACAGTTGGACTCATATTTTTGGTGCTGAATTTTATATTTTCAGTTTGTGCTGTCCTGGGGTTTTAGATTTTAGAGCGTTATCTACTTCAGTTCTTCTTTAGTCAACAGGACACCTCTTTAAACTCTCTCAGTGTAAATTTGAGGTAATGGTATGCACTTGTTTGGAGTCTTACAACAATAATTTAGACCTTCATGAAACTCTTTTTGTTCATCAAAGTAGACAAAGATGAGGTGTCTCTGGTGCAAGTACAAAACATGTCTCTGTGGACTAATAGGCCTGCTAGTTATCAAAGATAATGAAAGAACACAGTCCGCTTGAATGAGCGGAGCAATACATAAGCTGATTCGTAGGCATGGCTCTCTTTTAAGTGCACATGCAGGTCATGTGCTGAACTTTGATGAATCAGTTCGAGTAAGAGGCCTGTGGTCAACAGCCACTTCTCTGGTGATCACGACAAGGTTGAGGAATTCAGGGGCATATTACCAAGCAATAGCGATAATTATCGCTATTGCTTGGTTAGAGACAAAAATTTACCGCTGCGGCGATTTTTACCGCAAATAAACCTTGGTAATACCAAGGTTTAACACAAATGCGATAAAAATCGCCGCAAAGCATGAATATCGCTGAAAAGTCAGCGATAATCATGCATTACCGAGCTAATTCTCTTAGCCATGTCATCCACCTCCCATCGGATAACATGGCTAAGAACTGCTCAGGGCAGGTGTTAGCTTTTGGAGATATTCGCGCTTAGCGCAAATATCTCCAAAAGTTGGTAATAGGAGATAGCGATGTTAGCGACTGTTTTCAGTCGCTAACATCTTGGCACGCCCACTTTGCATGTCATTAGTGGTAAATATCACTGACATGCAAAGTGGGGCCCAAGATGGTCGCTATCTCCTACTAGCTGTCGCTAACTGGTGTTAGCGACAGCTAGGTAATAGGGAGATAATTTTATCCCCGCTTTCTTGGTTTTAAAGCCAAAAAAGAAAGCGGAGATAAACCCCCTTGATAATATGCCCTGTAGTTTTAATTAAATTAGTTCTGTGTGTTATGCACATAAGAATGATGCAAAACCTGTGTGTACAATATTAGAGGCAGCCATGCTGGAAAACATATTTTGTGTCGTGAGCATGATTATGCTCACATTACAGATACAGTGAAGCATATCTGTAATACATTTCCTGACTTGATCGAAGCCTGAGGTTTAAAAATGTTAAGAGCTCCAAGACTTTTCCTGGATTTGTAAGATACTTTACACCTGTGACAAAAACGAACCACATATGCTGTAAGTAAGTAATGTTTAAGAATAGTTTGCTTTTTAATGTGGATACTGTCTTGTTATGAAGAGAATGCTGGGACTATGCAGAACTGAATCCTTCTAGACCCACAGCACTGGAAACCACTTTCTGTCCCATGGATAGATCAGGATGTTTTTGGAGTACCAGAGCATAGCAAAAAAGCGGAACATCGGACATCAGTGTGGAGAGATGAACTTAACCAGAAGAGGAGCAAAGGTTTCAGTGAGGGCATGGCCAAATACAATAGATCAGTTCAACTCCCGGTTGAGGCTTCTGTCCCTGTGAAGGTGGAGCTCAACTGGCAAAGAGCAGAGGCAGATCGATGTGTGCTCATGGCCGGCTCCTCCACTAGGGCGGAGGAGCGTCGCCCCCACTGCTTTCTCACAGTGCGATAAGCAAAAACATAAAACGGTAAGAACTTTCGTTATTACCATCTTATGTTTTGTTGCAGGCGGGTGGGGCTGCTCGGGGAGCAGGCATGGCAAGGGAGAAGTGGTGTGCCCACTCCTGAGGGCGCAATGACTGGTTGGCCCTAGGAGCGTCCCAAACCAGTCATGCACACTCTGATCTTCTCCATACAGGATGCATGCAACCTGCATGAAGAACATGTCTTTCGCGTAAGCCCCTGGCTGGGCGGCATCCCCACCAACCACAACTCTGCTTGCAGTGTTGTTATTGGCTTAGGGGAGGGTCGGAGGGACCCTGGCTGCCTGCTTCTTGTTTCTGCTGGAGGCAGGAAAGCAGGAGCTGAGAAGACGCTGGACCCGGCCAGCGTAATGGTAAGTCTATTTTTATTGATTTTTTGATAAATAATCCCCCTCCCTCTTCCTGACCTCCCCACCCATGAGACATGCCGGCTGCAACTGTGTGTGCTGCAGTCATCTTTTCACAAGTTGTATTACCAGGAGCGTTACAACAATTGTAGAAAGACTCCACCACCATTTCATAAGGTGAGTGGGTCCAAAGGCCAATGCAGGGCAAGATTCGGAGACTTTTCTGGCATTTGATTTCTATCTGCTTGCTACTGCAGATGAAGGGGACCTACTCACTGCCTCACAGTAGGGTGAAGATCCATGGGTAGGGTGATTTATGTATTTCTGTGCAGCAGCTGCTGACAGGCGTTGCTGTGCCTTGTTTGTGCGAACAAGCAAACTATATACCAAGGAGCCCTGGGGGACTACCAGAGACACCCTGGGGAGTGTCCATAGAACACATCACAATTTCAAACCCACCCTCCATTCTGCCCCTCATCTAGAAGAGCAGCTTCTAGTTGTTTAATATAGCAACACCCTAAGAAGAGGAAAATAAATTAGACCAGGTTGTCTCAGGATCAGCTGTGATTGTTGGCATAAAAAATACTCTTGAGATTGGCAATGGCATCTCCCAGCCAGGCTGCCAAGCAGAGGCCCATATAGCCTTCTATAGCAGAGTCACAGTCAGGCAAGCAAGGGCAGGATATTGCTCGACCGCTACATTATCTGAGTCAGAGTCAGCCAGTTCCAGGACAGGCCATCCCATTCTGGATACATCGGTTCGAAGGCCATCTATGTATTAGATTGACCTAGAGAATAAACGTTGTCAATTTGAAAAGTGCTCTCATAGAGGCCATTTTATGGTCAGAGTCACATCAGAGCACTCACTAAATGGAAAATACATAATTACAATAATGCAGTTAATACAGAAGTATCTGTGTCCCACAAAGAAAGCAATGAAAGAGAGACAAAGCCAACAAAAAGAAAACACCACCGTTGGATAGACATGAGACAAAGTAACACTGTTTTCATTAGTAAAAATTATTAAAACATCTTCAAAGTAGTGACAAAAAATAAACAGCTACAACACACCTTGAAAATAAAGAACCAACTGGTCCACGAATGAAGTAATACGAAAGCAGAGAATAAATAATAATTTATGTAGGAAAATTTGTTTTACAATACCTCACAACACATTCACTTTCACCTAAAGGAACCCCAAAGCAGAGAATCTAGGTAAATAGTGAGCACAAATTCGTAATGGAAGGAGAACCACAAACAGTGCAAATTGTATTCCCCAAATACTGATAGTCGGTTGTTTGAGAGAAACAGATGACAATCAAAGCTCGAAAGTGAGAAAGCAGGAGAAAATGCCCGGGTCCGTATTTTGAAAACTGATCACTTTCCTTGTTTGTGCCTTTCAAAAAGTGCACCCTGTGCAAGCAAGGAAATTGCACCATATTAGAAAGAATGTGCTGTCCCCAGGGCAGGCACGAACTTGTGCTCCCCTAGCCATTCAAGTAAAATATGGAGCAGCTTTGATGCAGCCGCTTTGTGTTTCACTGTGGAGGCATCAACCCGCCTGCACTTTTAAGAGGGGTAAGAGATCCTTTTGCAGCCAGGTGCAGCTGACTGCACCTGCCTGCAAGGGAATGTCTGTGGGGTCCACGGAGCCATCAAGGGGGCACAATGAGAGGGTGGCACCTTTTTGTGGAGCACTGCCAGCGATCCTCCTGACAGCTTCTTTGCCTTTGCCTGATGCTGAGATACATACAACAAGGCTATAAGACATTGCAAACATTGGCAATGTCCATGGAGTACACCATGAGCAAAAGACAAACAGAACCAATAGCCTCGAAGGCAAGACCTATTGGCTTTGCCAATGCTTGTTCTCCAAGAGGCTGGGAGATGTCCTCTCTGTGAAGAGGTCTCTAGGACCAGGAAGACAGAATCTTCTCCGGTCTACAGCCAGGACACTTGGGAAATATGGGAAGAGAAAAGAGTATAAAAGTAGGGAAGCCAAAGGGCAGCAGGGGTGGGAACCAACTCAGTTATGTCATGGACAATAAATGATTAGTACAACTACCTGGATCTGAGTTTCCTTTTCCTGTGCTGGCGTGGACATAACAGATACTAAAATAAAGCTGTAGGTCGTTTTCTCTGACAGCAGACATAGCATTGTAGTGTAGTTCCTATATTCCCAATAGGCTCTGCGCATTGGAATAACATAAACAGCAGTGTAGACGTAGGACTGAGGTCATCTAGGTCTCTACTGACTATGTTAGACTTAATTAGTTTTGCCAGCTAGCTCAGAGGTCACTAAAAACGTTCTCGATTGTTCAGGAAAGGGTTAACCGTCCTGATTTAGACAAGAAGGGATTAGCTCCTGACAACCATATAACATGACAACTTTGCTCCCCCAGAATAAAGAGTGTATCTTCACAGGCGTGTGAAACAATAGACAGCTATTTCACCCAGTCAGCCGTGCATGCTTAGTTCCACCAGATTGCAGAGAAATAGAGAGACAGGCGTTTTCAATAAAAGGTGTTATTTTATTGAGCAGTCTTCTTTCTCATGCAAGAGAAATGAATTGCCACAATTGCAATACTTATCATAAAGTAAAGTGCGTACAGTAAAAGTAATATTATGAAATAATACTGTAAAAGCATTGATATGGTTTCTTAGCCATATGATACTTTAAAATGGATAAAATATATACATACATAAAAACATTGACTAACAAACTCAACTGGTGCTTCTAAGATAAGCCTACCCCAGTGTACCTGACCTAAGCCTAATACGTGGGAAGGAGTAAGTAAGTTGCAGTTTTAAGTTAAGTTAAGTTTTGCCAAGTATCGGAATCAAGAATTCTCTCTAAGGTTTTAATCAGCTCCGTACCTTGGTTATAGAATGAAGGAGGTCTTGTATCTCGCTTCTCAGGACTCGATCTCCCAGCAACCCGCGAGGGTGACTTGGGAACACCGGAGCTGGATTTTCACGGCTGGAGAAAAAGACAGCGTCTCTCTCAGTCTGCAAGGGGAGGGGCAGTCTCCGTCGGCTCTCATAACAGCTGGGCTCCCTCGCAAGTAGAACGTCGCTCTGCTCCCAACCACCGTGTATTTGCTTAAGGCAACGTTGGTATATTTGTACCTGAAAGGTGCCGGGTTTGACGTAAGGTTGGACATAAGACGTCACCAAGAACTAACAGTTCCTTCTGGACTCTAGGAGTTCATGTGCAAATCAAAACAAAAGCAGGGGGTTTTCCCGGGCTGCTGGAGGCTTGGTTTGTTTAAAGAACGCGTTGTGCTTTCTAGGAGTCTATGGGAGTAGCCGTGCTGTGTTTTGGACTGCATGGGCTATTACTGAATATGGATTTGTAATTTGTAATTTGTAACTGGGTTTTGTATCGCGCCAACTCACCGACAGGTCTCAAAGCGCTACTGACCAAGTACAGCAACAAGAAACAAGATAAGAGTATAGGAGTGTCTAAAGCTAGTGACCGACTACTGGAATGTAAATGCGTCTTTGAAGAGTAAAGTCTTCAGGGACTTCCTGAAGTGGAGAAGGTTGGATTCGCTACGAAGCGCCTCCGGTAGCTTATTCCAGATGATAGGAGCCTGAACTGAAAAGGATCTGCCTCCTTTTGTTGCCAGCTTAAAGCGTGGGCAGGATAGCAAAAAAGAGCCGGACGATCGCAGGGCGCGCTTAGGTTCATATATTTCAAGCCTATCTTTTATATAGGCTGGCGCCTGTCCGTGGATTGCTTTGTGGCAGATGCACATACTCTTGAATTCGACTCTTTGTACTATAGGCAACCAATGTAGCCTATAAAGCAAAGGGGAGGCATGAGTCCGCCTCAGCACTCCAAATATCAGATGAGCTGCGTCATTCAGGATGACCTGAAGACGGTTGGAGGAGTTTTTTGGGAGACCAAGGTATAACGCATTACCGTAGTCAATTCTAGACACTATTGTGGCTGAAACAATGGTTCGAAGCATATTCCTTGAGAGTAGGGGGACGAGCTTACGTAGTTGCCTGATCAGATTAGTACAAGAGCCAACTACAGCGGACACTTGGTTAGCCATCGAGAGTTCCTGATCGATTTTCATACCGAGGCTCTTAACACTAGGGCACGGTTTTGGGGTAGGTCCGAGTTCTTGTGGCCAAAACAAATCATTCCAGGGGGAGGTGGAGCTTGAAACTACGAGGACTTCCGTTTTGTCTGGATTGATTTTCAGTAAATTGGACAACATCCAGTTTACTGTAAATCATAATATATCTTGGGCCATGGACTGAGCCGATGATGTGTTGTCGATACTCAGCAGCAGCTGAGTATCATCGGCATAGTTAAAAACTTTACAGTTCATGTTTGCTAGGGCCTCTATCAATGGCTGTAAGTAAAGATTAAATAAGAGCGGAGAGAGCGCAGACCCCTGCGGGACTCCACAAACTAAGGTGCCCACATCGGAGACCTGATCTGCTAGCTGGATCCTCTGCGTCCTCCCTGATAAGAAGGCTGTTAACCATTTAAGGGCTTGCTCTCCTTTCCCGGACCTGGCCAGTCTGTCCAGGAGCAGTGCATGGCTGACAGTATCAAACGCCGCTGAAAGATCTAGTAGTATCAGGGCACTTGGCTTTTTACTGTCAGCCATGCATCTGAGCTCATCTAGTACAGACAGCATTACTAGTTCCATGCTATGGTGGGCACGAAAACCAGCTTGCCGCTCCTGGAGAAGGTGGTGAGATTCCAGGAGGGATGATAGGGATTTTAACACGTGCTGTTCTAGTACTTTTGATAGAAATGGCAGCTGGGAGATTGGCCTATAATTCTTCAGGCTGGTTGGATCTGCCCCAGGCTTTTTTATCAGTGGTCTGACGCGTGCCTCTTTAAAGGTAGTTGGTAATGATCCAGTAGCTAGTGAGATGTTTAGGAGGTCTAAGATCTGGTCCTCTAGAATCGGAATTGCTAGTCGAAAAATGTCGGGCGGGCAGGGATCGGCGGGGGAGCCTGACTTGGTGGATGCTACTAGTTGTCTCAGGGTGGTAGGGTCGATTTCGGGGAATCTGGTGAAGATAGGGATTGAGGAGTTTAAAGGAGGCAGTGGTTTGGTGTGTATGACTGGATTGTCCTTCTTGATATCAGACAGGATGGTCGCTACTTTTTCAAGGAAATATCCCTGAAAGGCATCACAGTCGATCAGTATGTCTGCCTTTTCCTCCTTCTTACTTAGCTCTTTCAGGATTTGGAAGGTTTCTCTCTGGATGTTTGTAGCGTTATTTATGCGTGTCTCGTAATAGTCCTTCTTAGCTGATACAATGAGCTTTTTATATATTTGAAACGATGTTCTATATGATTCCCTATCGATATCCTTTTTGGATTTCCTCCAACATCTTTCGAGATAGCGGAGCTTTCTTTTTTGGTCGCGTAGACTTTGGGTGAACCAAGGGGCTCCTTTCTCTGCACCCTTAACTTTTTGTGTCTTTTCGGGGGCTAACTCATCAATTGATTGCCTAAGGGTAGTTATTATCGTATCATACTTTAAGTCAAGGTCAGTGCCATCTGAAGAACTTATGAATTTCTGTTTGTATTTGGGCAGGACTTTGGTCAGAGTATCGGAATTCACTTTTTTTCATTGGCGCACTTTTTTAGTTTTTAAAGGGGGTTTAGTCTGGGAATTATTTTGCGGTATGTCATACAAGATTAGGTGATGATCCGACCAGATACAGGGTGTAATGCTTGTGATGACCGCCTTTGGCATAGAGGACCAGATGAGATCTAAAATATGGCCTTTTATGTGGGTTGGAGCTTCCACTAGTTGTGCCAATCCAAGAGCGGTCATAGTGGTCTGTAATTTCTGGGCTAATGGATCTTGATCACTTTTATCCCAGTGGACATTAAAGTCACCAGTTACCAGGATGTTTTTGTAACGTGTGCATAAGTCTGATATTATTGGAAAAAAGGGGTCGTTGAACATAGAGGTACTTTGGGGTGGGCAGTACACTGTTAAGATAATAAGACAGGAGTTGTTCATAGTGATTTTTATCCCTAGTAGATCGACGGAGTTTATGGTCTCCGATAGGATTTTGGTTACCGTAAACTGCCTTATAAAGATCGTTGCTACACCACCGCCTCGGGCCCCCTCTGGTCGATTATGCCAGATCATATCATACCCGCTAGGAAGGGCGGCGATGATATCCGGGGAAGAGGTATCACTCAACCAGGTTTCGGTGAGTGTCAGGATATCAATAGTCTCGTCCTGTAGAAGGGTGAAAATTTCCAGGTGGTGTTTCTGCAATGACCTGGTATTAAGGGTAGCTAGCTTTAGAGGGGGTGTAAGACTGAAGTTCTTACAACTAGGAATATGCAAGATGTTATTTTCCTTAAGAGCGGCACATATGATAGGGGATAGGGTATACCTGTCAGAATTCAGTGCTAGGAGATCTGCTGAAGTATAGCAGGAGCGTGTGCCAGAGTCCCTAAGCCCTGAGCCCGGTCGTGCGCGGACGGGCGCAGACGGGCAGGACTCTGGCACGACTCCGGCGCAGGTCCGGCGCGTCCGCTGCGCGGAGCCATCACTGACTGTTTTTATAGCACTGTCCGCCGCGTCACCAGCCCAACCCGACCCAAGATGGCCGCCAAAACCGGCTCCCTGCCCTCGGCGTCAACACTCAGCCGAGAGCAGGACCGGAGCTACAGGGAGGGGGTGAGAGAGAATGAATCCAAAGCGCTACTAAGCGCAGGAGGTATCAGAGGGTCTGAGCACACCTTTTACTCAGGTGTTCAAACAAAGTTCCAACAAATACTGTGCAAGTAAAAACGGCTATTAAAAGCAAGGGATAGATAGAGGACCTCCCGGCTTCCGCCTCAGGAGGGGGAGAGTGCGTGTAATGTCAGAAATTACCAGCTCCTTGCCACAGGCGCCTTTTGTAGCGCTGTCCGTCGCGTCACCAGCCCAACCCGACCCAAGATGGCCACCAAAACCGGCTCCCTGCCCTCGGCGTCAACACTCAGCCGAGAGCAGGACCGGAGCTACAGGGAGGGGGTGAGAAAGAATGAATCCAAAGCGCTACTAAGCGCAGGAGGTATCAGAGGGTCTGAGCACACCTTTTACTCAGGTGTTCAAACAAAGTTCCAACAAATACTGTGCAAGTAAAAACGGCTATTAAAAGCAAGGGATAGATAGAGGACCTCCCGGCTTCCGCCTCAGGAGGGGGAGAGTGCATGTAATGTCAGAAATTACCAGCTCCTTGCCACAGGCGCCTTTTGTAGCGCTGTCCGCCGCGTCACCAGCCCAACCCGACCCAAGATGGCCGCCAAAACCGGCTCCCTGCCCTCGGCGTCAACACTCAGCCGAGAGCAGGACCGGAGCTACAGGGAGGGGGTGAGAAAGAATGAATCCAAAGCGCTACTAAGCGCAGGAGGTATCAGAGGGTCTGAGCACACCTTTTACTCAGGTGTTCAAACAAAGTTCCAACAAATACTGTGCAAGTAAAAACGGCTATTAAAAGCAAGGGATAGAGGACCTCCCGGCTTCCGCCTCAGGAGGGGGAGAGTGCGTGTAATGTCAGAAATTACCAGCTCCTTGCCACAGGCGCCTTTTGTAGCGCTGTCCGCCGCGTCACCAGCCCAACCCGACCCAAGATGGCCGCCAAAACCGGCTCCCTGCCCTCGGCGTCAACACTCAGCCGAGAGCAGGACCGGAGCTACAGGGAGGGGGTGAGAAAGAATGAATCCAAAGCGCTACTAAGCGCAGGAGGTATCAGAGGGTCTGAGCACACCTTTTAGTCAGGTGTTCAAACAAAGTTCCAACAAATACTGTGCAAGTAAAAACGGCTATTAAAAGCAAGGGATAGATAGAGGACCTCCCGGCTTCCGCCTCAGGAGGGGGAGAGTGCGTGTAATGTCAGAAATGAGATATGATTCTTATGCCTTTATAAGGATATTATTAGTTATAACCACATAAGGGCATGAATCGGGAATATCGAATTAGGGTCCTAGATAGAAATACAACAGCATTTAGTTTGTATACTTTCCAAAGGGCTCCTGTGTCCTGTTTGGTTTGTGGATTTTATTCAGATTATGGTGATCAACATACTTATTTTGATTTTCAGTTACCCAGGACCAAAACTCTGCAATTCTTAGACCTTTTGCAGCAGAATAACACCGACCAATCACTGCCAAATTACACCTTCGCTGACTTGAAGAGAGCAAGAATGTACTTTGCACAAACTGACAATTACTTATTTGTATTTCACACTAACTAAAATCCTTGCAATAAATTACGATACACAGTGACACATAAAACCTGTATTCCCTTTTGGGCAGGGGCATTTTGACCCTCTGGAAGGACCACATGCTGCATTATGTTATTACAAGGCGTTATAACTTAACTGGAAAATGTAATTATGATGAAATAGTGGCCCATGACTGAAATTCCCAACGTATGGTTGGTTACGTGATCATAACTTTAACATTGACTGCTCATGGCTCACAGATGACATCACCGATGACAATACAAAGGAAATCATTGATGAATGACAGCACTGATGACATCACACATGATATTGGACCTAGCCCTCCTAGTAGTGTCAGCCCCAGGTGTTTTCCTTTTGTTGCTGAACCAGTTTTTGTATATACCAACAAAGGTGGGTATCTAGCAGGGATGGAATAATCACAATGGATACTTTGGACTAACAACAAAACTGACTTTAGTGGGCCAAGTGACTAAATCACAACATTCGTGTACCTTGCTTTAAATAGTGTCACCACCACTTATCTCCATTTTGAATACTCCAAAGCCTTTTTTATTAATATTAAGACCCAGTAGCAGAAGTATAGGTAAATTATCAACATATGTAAATATTTTGTCTTGAAAGCACCCCTTGATTGTAAAGGTGTCAAACCTTCCTGTGCTAACACTCTAAAACGTAGTTCATTTGGCATATACCTAATTGATAAATCTAATTTACATGTAAAACAATAGTAAAAGATTCTACGTGTACACAGGGCATGTAAATTAAATGCTACTAGTAGGCAGCAGCAGTCATTGTGCCACCCACTAAAAAATCTTTTAAATCATGCTTCAGGACTGCCACTGCAGCCTGTAGTACAGTTTTAAACTGCTTTATTGACCTGACAAAATACATCTTTTGTCAGACCTTCCCTTTCAATACACATATGTCACCCATAAGGTTGGTATTAATGCCTCATAGGGCAGGGTGCATTGTATTTAAAATGTAGGAAATGTGTACTTAAGGTTTACAATCCTGCCAGTCAGGGCCGGACTGACAATGCCGGGCACCAGGCAATCCCCCGGAAGGCTGCCAGGGGTGGGTGCCGGTTTTTGGGACGGGGGCCGGTTTTGTCGCTGGGTGGGGTTGGGCCGATTTTTTGGACACTCAGTACAGTAGTAGTCACTTACTACTGTACTCTGCTGCCTCTGCTGCGTGCCTGCCTCTCTCCTCGCTCCGTGTGGAAAAAAGCACAATTTAGTTAATCTAATCCGAGAGCAGCAGTGCCATTTTAGGGGGTGGGTTGCGTGTGCGCAGATGTCTCCACCTCCGCGTCTGCGCTGCCTGCTCTTAGTCTCAGTTCACCCCCTTTAGGGCTGGGGGGGGCGAGCGCGGCTGTTGGAGGTGACACATGCGCATTGGGGCTCGAGCTGGACCGTGACGAGAGGCCTTCTCTCACCGCACCATAATTTAATTATTTCTATCCCCCCCTGGCCCTGCCTGTCCCAGTGTCCCTGCTGCTGAATGTCTGCCAGTGCCGCCCGCCGCCAGGTGAGTGTGGTTTACATTTTTGCAAACAGAAAATCCCTCCTATGTACTCACCGAAGGCGGGTCCATTCTTCGTATTCCAAGCCCCAGGACGCTGATTGTCTGCTTTCGTAACCATTGTAGAAGCCGTATGCTGTTCGGGCCTCGAAAGTTGTACCGACTTTTTGCCAGTTTCCATCGAGTTTGGGACAGGAGTCGATTCTATTTAGTAATTGGAACGTGGCTGCGGGGCTTGTGAAACAAATGATTGCATGGCCCTGTAAATATCTTAGTGATCATGAAAGTACGCATCATGCTTTGAGATAATGCTGCTCTCTCACTTTCATGAACACTGATATATTTAAAAAGTCACCCAATAGCAGCGCTGCGCTGTCTAAAAGCATGATGCGCTTTCACAATCCCAAAATATATTCAAAATGCCACACAATCTGCATTGCACCGCATTTTACTTGCAGAGCACGTCTGTCTTTTTTTTCTTTAAAAAAAAGCTTTCTACTTGTGGTGTGATTTACGAGTGGGCATCCGTTGTTCCACTCACTGCTCCTGGAAAGATAAAGATCACTGCAAATGTTTATGAAAAGGCTGTTGTGGTATGTAAGGCGTTCTGATACCCTGCATTGGGATGAGTTGTGGCACTTTCTATCCCAATGCAGGGTGTCAGAGCACTTTACATCACAAGTACACAAATATTTTAAATACCACTATTTAGCTTTTTCTTTTATAGCACTTTACCATTTCTGTAGTGCTAACGCGCTATAAAAGAAATAAAACAAAATAGTGGTATTTAAATTATAATTTGTGTAAATACTAGGGAGCCCAACAAATCTGACAATCTTACATTCTCTGGAAGAGAAGACGGAATAAACAAGGAAAATGCCATCACGGAGGCCTCTTGGAAATACTGGGTTGCACTTAGTCCATCAGTGGGAGTTATCTTTACATCATCAAAGCTTTGAACTGTGATTTACAGAGTACTGTTTTTGTTAATGTCAAGGTCAACATTTGAACGAAATTTGGTTGTTAAATATTTCTTATTGCCAATAATCATTATTTCTCATCATATTTCTTCAGTATTTTAGTGTCTACAATTGTTATTCAAGGAATGTTATGCTAATATCCTATCATCACAGCACGTTTGATTCATTATTGGGTATCTGAATGTTTCTTTACTTTTTTCATGATTTGGATTGGTCTTTTTTTATGTTTTGTATATCCTTTAGAGTCTCATGTTTAATTTAAACTGCATGGTTTGAATGAAGTAGTGTCACTTGCAGTGTTAGAAATTGGTAATCAATGACCAGTTTATTTTGTGCACCATTGAGTTGGTTCAACGGTTATCAAATTAAGCTGTCACAATTGGTTTATGGACATGGGTCGTTTTAACATGGGGGTACATTTTATTCTGTTCACAGCGTAAAAGCACGTAAAACCCAGTGTTGAATTTCTTTCATTGAGTTTATTTTTAAAACATCTTATGGGTTTTAGGACGGGCAGAGACTTTGAAAGCGTAATTAGTTGAAGTATGTTTTGGTGTTGTTTTCAATATATTCACTTTAAGGAAACATTATATTACTTCTATGATCTCCCAAACAACTCTTTCTGAATCCACCCCTCATTTATCATAAACCTCATTTTACTACTGTGATTTCCCTAATCCCTTTCTAGAAACTCGTTCCACCTCCATCTTTCCTTTTACACCTCACAATCCTCATCTCACGGCTATGATCTCCTAAATAACACTTTCTAGACTATTCCCTCTTCCATCCTTCCATTATCCTATTCAATCCAAGTAACAGACTCACATGTCCACCACTCAAATTAACATATAATTACCGATTTTCTTATACTAACCCACTACTAATCCTTTTTGGGTTCAGGAGTAACGTGCTACCGCTCGAAAAGTGCTTTGACGCCTCACACCACTCCCTCCGAGGGAGAAGAAGAGACCAACAAATGGGGAAACTTGGACGCATTTAATATCTGGAGCTGTAACATGGCAAATGCATTTCGGCTTTCAGCAGCCTTCTTCAGTGCCGGAGGTGTTCACAGTCCAAAGGCGCATTTAACGGACTCAAATATCCCGCCCTGACCCGTGGCTCGTCACTTGCCCCGCCCTCAGGTAAGTTTTCGTGCGGCTTGATGTCTAAAGCCTGCAAGTCCCAGAGTGCATCGTTCCAGCTGCACAGGGAATCATTGGAGGGGGGAATTTAGTATGATGCCACCTGTAATAGACCCCTCTATAAATGTAAACAACTCCAGACAGTCAGTGTCTACTCGGGTCCCCAAAACCACATCACCCCCAATCCAAAGGGATTCTCTTCGGCGGGGGCTCGGTAGAGATCCACCTTGCCCGACGTGCAGCTGAATGGCTGCAACACCGCCTCAATTTTCTCCCAGGACCAGGGGGAACCTTCCTTTTCGTCTTTAAACAAAGAAAACAGCACTCACGGGAGTAGGATCAGAGTTTTTATTTTCGACCCTCTGAGCACCAGACGCGTTTCGGCTCCTGCCTTTGTCAGTGTTACACTGACGCGCCATTTTTTAAAGTTTTTTATACCCTTCACGTGATACATTTCAAACGAGATAGAAACAGGGCTACTTCCCAAACATATACGCCATAATGGAACGGTTAGTTATTCATCTTTCACATCAACATTTGTAACATTAATCACGCCCTAAATGGGCTTGCGCATGTTAACAAACAGTAGTACTCGCAGTTTATAATGCCTCAGTCCATGCTATTATTCTGCCCTGGATGGGCTTAATCTGTATAACATTTCATCTGCGTTTGTAACATTAATCACGCCCTGGATGGGCTTGCGCATTCACACACAATTGTTTCTTTTGCATCATTCTTATGCTTATTTTTTCGCCCTGGATGGGCTTATACTGTGTAACCCTGTATATCTCTTAAACACACTGTGCAGTTCATATCCCCTTCACCAAAATACAATAAATAGAATAAAATAAACTAAATTAAATCATAAATCATCTAATCTTAAAACTTTTCTACATTTTCAGAAATTCTTTTGGTTAACTCTTACTCTATACAGTTCAATTGGGAATCATTTATCCTAGGTGTACAGTCATCTCATCATGGCTATTGAGACCCCCGGGGTTCTTAGTTCCGATATCTATAATATGCCTAGATTCCAATCTCCTTAGTTTTTGTAATCTATCTCCCCCTCTAGGGTTGATAGGTACTTGGTCTAGTGCAAAATATTCCAGTTGTTCACTATTGCTATTGTGGTATTGCTTATAGTGTCTCGCCACTGGATATGATGGATCGCAATTTGTGATTGCCCTGAGATGTTCTAAGATGCGCATTTTTGTTGGATTTACTGTACTCCCTATATAGCGTAGTCCGCACGGACACACTAAGCAGTAGACTGTGTATGGCGTTGTACAGGTTAAAAAAGATTTTATCTTTCGTTGCTGTCCTCGTACCTGGTAGGATGTCACTTTTCTGCTATGCTTACACGCTTTGCAGCGTCCGCAAGGGTAGAAGCCCGATATAGGTTTCCCGAAAGGTTGTGCTATGGGACGAGCAAGGTAGCTGTTAGTTAAAGCATTCCTTAGTGCCCTTGCTCTCCTACAGGTTATCATAGGTTGCTTAGGGATATCTGTACCTATTATTGGATCTGTTGTTAACAGATTCCAACTCTTTCTCATTGCTGTTCTTAGCATCCCCGCCCCCTCTGAGTAGGTGGTAATTAGTCTAAATTTCCCTTCCATTGCGGTATTCTTGATCTTAATTTTTAACGTGTCTTTTCGTGGGATGTTATCCACTTTTATTTGCGCTTCTTTTAGACACTTCTCCCCATAGCCTCGCAATCTAAATCTCTCTACACTTTTTCTTGCATTCTCTTGGTAATCAATCCTCCTCTGATGTACAATTCCGTTTTACCCGCAAAAGTTCTCCATACGCAATGCTGTAGATCAGCCCAGGTGGATGGCTACTCATGGAGTGCAGTATTGAATTCCCAGCTGTGGGTTTTCTGTACAATTGTGTATGTATCTTGCCTTGTTCTATTCTTATTTCCAAATCTAGGAAGCTCACTTTGCCAACACTTATTTCATTTGTGAAACGTAAGTTATAGATGTTATCATTCAATTTCTTAATATATTCTTCCGCTTTGCCCTTGGACCCTCGCCAAATTATCACCAGATCATCTATATATCTGTACCACACTAGTATGTGTTGTGTCAACTTCTCGTATTTGGGATCCCATGCCTCGTTTTCTTCCCACCATCCCACAAAGATATTTGCAAAACTTGGGGAATAACTCGTGCCCATGGCTACCCCCACTAATTGTTTATAGTATTGGTCTTGGTACAGAAGGATGTTATTATTTAGGCTAAACAATAAAAAATCCAAAAGCATAGCGTTATGTTCTGCAAAATTGGCCTCTCGCGTTGACAAAATCTTTTCCACTTCTTTTATGCCATGCTTATGTCCTATGCTAGTATACAAGCTAGCAATATCCATTGTTATTAGTAAATCTCCTTCTCTCCACGCGAGCTGGTCTAACTTGCTCAATAAGTCTTTTGTGTCTCTTATATAACTTCTTAACGTTTTCACATGATCAATCAGAAAATAGTCAACATAAATGGATAAATGTTCCAAAAGGCTCCCTTGGGCACTTACAATTGGGCGTCCCGGTGGCTTTACTCTGTCCTTGTGTACCTTCGGTACAAACGCAGATGAAATGTTATACAGATTAAGCCCTTCCAGGGCAGAATAATAGCATGGACTGAGGCAATATAAACTGCGAGTACTACTGTTTGTTAACATGCGCAAGCCCATTTAGGGCGTGATTAATGTTACAAATGTTGATGTGAAAGATGAATAACTAACCATTCCAATATGGCGTATATGTTTGAGAAGTAGCCCTGTTTCTATCTCGTTTGAAATGTATCACGTGAAGGGTATAAAAAACTTTAAAAAATGGCGCGTCAGTGTACCACTGACAAAGGCAGGAGCCGAAACGCGTCTGGTGCTCAGAGGGTCGTAAATAAAAACGCTGATCCTACTCCTGTGAGTGCTGTTTTCTTTGTTAAAAGACAAAAAAGGAAAGTAGCTGCGATAATAGCGAGGTACGCCCCTCGCAACACGCACCTGTGCTTGAGTGCATGACTTGGCGTAACTAGGAGCAGTAATATATATATATATATATGCATATATATATATATATATATATCCTTTGATTCCCCTCCATTTCATCTAGGTGTGAGGCTCCCAGCCAGGATACTCCAATAACAAGATGCCTTATGGCCCCTTGACTTCAGTTTTTGTTATGGGCAACAGTTGTGCGCTGCTTCATGGCTTCTGTCACCCCATTAAAAGTCTATTTAAAACAAAATACATAGCGGTATATGGATGCTTCACATTGTATTTCATCATGAGTTTCCTAAGAGAATTTGCTTTTCCAGATGATGTGAATAGGTATTTTCTTTTATGCAGCATATGATTTGTACTATGCATACTGTGAACTGAGATGCTTTCAGGTGTCTTGAAAAGAAGTTGTGGGTGCATTTATGGCAGGACTTGGTTGAGAGCTCTGGAGTTGAGGCAGAATGCAGCGCTAGTTTCGTACATTGTCTGTCAATGGGTCCTAGAGGTGTCAAGAGTACATGCACCTCCAAACTTTGGCCTCTCCACATACCACAGAGAGTGACTTGTGAGGCCAATAACATGAGCTCTATCCAGGTGAATAAGCACTATTAGGCAGTTCTGTAATTTACCAGAATTAGTACAGAGAGAGGGCTTCGGGTTGGCTCATTTCAATCAGTGATTTTTGTGGGGCGTTCATGGCTTGCCATTTCTTGGAAGGACTGTCCATCAAGACCATGGCATGCATATCTAAATTGCAAATCTGTCTTAAGACCCCTCATATGGTGCTGTATGTGTGAAAATGCACTTTCTTTTCAGGTTAAGTAAAAGCTTGGAGTAGTATTTGCACTGATAATTTGTTGCTGCACTCGCCTGCATGGTCGGATACTTGACGCACATAGCCTTGGCTGCGGCGCACAGAGACCATACACTGCCGCACACAGAGGAATGAAATTAGAGGGAACATTGGTCAGGACCGTTCTACGGTTTCAGCGAGATTCTTCCGCTCTTTAGGTAAGTACCAAAGTCCCCCTGGTTGCATTGTCAGCTCCCCCTTTCTCTGTGGGGCAGTAAGTGCTTCCCACAGTGCACTGGTGCTTCCCCTGATTATTCTGTGTCTCCTCTATACCAGCAAGATAAAGCCAAAATAGTTTGCTTCAATGTTAAAGGGGAGGAAAGAAGTAATACCTTTCCAGGAGGGGTATCTTTGTCATGATGAAACCAATTGCTATTGGACACTTCTCCAAGTAGCTGGCCGGTATCTCGAATGTGGACCCGAAAAGAACCCCAAACGTGTCCAACTTCCTTTTAAAAGGTCGTAGAGATATAATCCTAAACGTGTCAACGAGTGCCACTGTTGCCACACACGCTATACAAATAAATGCACTGAGCTAGGCTGCCTGAGGAGTTATTTCTTAATGAGCGCGATAGAAAGCAACTGTTCGTGCATTGCCCCTAGTTTCTGGATTTAAATACATCTTAAATGAGGCTGTTTTAAGTAGTTGCCTCTTTAATCAAGATCAAATTAGCCTTAAGTTACATAACATAACCGTTTCCCCATAACTGGGACTCGGTGAGCAAATAAAACCTTTTATTACAGGGCTATTTCTTAAGGATCGCGTGTACTCTGTATAGCACTCTGCTCTCTCCTGAATGAGGAAATGTAAATATATTTACATAATAAAGCCGATGCTTAATTCATTGACTAATATGGAGCATAATTTGAGATTCCATGCAGCATAAATAATTCAAACTCTCCTTGTAATCTTCGAGGCGCTTTAGATAGCAACTCATTTCACTTGCTCTGCACTCAGTAGCTATTTAAAAAAATGTATTGTTTCTACACTTAGAATAACCACACAGAAGCAAGAGCGACTGGAATAAAACGCAATATTTGAATTGTTTCAGACTACTGGTGCTGCACAGCAGTATCTAAAGAGGAGGGGGGAGGGACCGCATTGCGCACTTCTATACGATGCATCTTTTTATGCAGTTCTACATGTTAAAGCAGCACAATGATTGATTCAACAAGATAGTCTGTGATCTGCCCCGAAACAGTGGCTTCTATTTCCGTACTGTTGTTTATCTCATCAGTACTGCTACCTCGCTCAGGCCGGCAGCCAAATATGTAATCAAACAAATACGCGAAATCTATAGCAATTTTATACTGACTCACTCCATTTTGCCTGCCACTACAAAATGGTATGAAGAAGCCATCATGCTGCAGTAAGGAGAGCCTGAGGCTAGACCACATCCATCACTTAAGAGGCATTGATTGGTACAGGTACCGTACAGTAGCAGAAAACACGCAGCCTCGTAGAAATAACACCAGCCTTACGCGTTGTAGTTTCTACCTAACTTTTCAAAACGTTCCCTTTACAGTTTGCATTGCATTGCCTGCTCATTAATCTCGTTGCTATCTCTGAATAGTTGTAATACTGATCTGTTGAGAATGGGACCAGATTTACAGTACCACACTAAATGTGACACTAAATGTGACCCCCCTACACACGAGATCACTGAATTGTACTGATAAAGCAGGAGATAATTGTATGTTATGATTACAAGGCCGGTGTCGTATCTAAAACCCAGTGACGCCATTAAAGCCAGGGAATGCTTGGGAGAAGGGAAAGGAAAGGGGTGAATAATGGAAATTTGGGAGGAGAAAGTAGGGGGAGATAACAAGAAAGATGTCCTGTTCACTCATAAGCTTGATAAAGGATCCATTTTACCCTTTAGGAGCAGGTCCATGTACCCCGTTGTACAGTAACCCAGGTCTGTGAGGTGCAGCACTCGTAGATATTCCTGGCAAGAGAGTTCTCAAAATGCATTTGTGAGAAAATTCACGCAGGGGCCCTACTGCTTCCCAAACTGTTGCAGCTGGTTGTTTACTGTAGCTGAGATCTCCATGATCAGAGTGTGGTACAGCTTGTGAAGCCAGTTGATCTCTTCCGGCATGTAGCCCATAACCCATCGTTCACTGTTTGCATGTGAATTACAGATGCGCACGTTGTAGGTGTTGAAACAGCTGGGCAGAAAAGGAGAAGCTACAGAAAAAGTCCCAACGCCATTAGTACATGTAAAATGTTTTTAGATACATATTGTTCCTATTGACTGCTGAGACATGGTTAGATAAGTCCCTGTTAGCCTCAGATTCCTCTAAATTAAAATCCGATTTCATCTGCTTTATTACATCAAAAAAGGGCATTTTTGTTGGCTCTTCGGGCTCAGTGCACTTTACTACCACTAACCAGTGCTAAAGTGCTTGCGCTCTTTCCTTTCAAACATGGTAAAATTGTCTTACACCGAATTGGCAATTTTAAATTACTTGTAAGTCCCTAGAAATGTGGATCTACATGTACCCAGGGACTTTACATTAAATGCTGCCAGTGGGCCTGCAACACTTATTGTGCCACCCACTTAAGTAGGCTATTTAAAGATGTGTCATGTCAAGGCCAGGGCCTTTGTGTTAATTTTTCATACCTTCTGGCTAGGGTGCCATTTGAGACATTTCCATGCCTTCTGTCAGCCTGGGTGCTTATGTGGGACATTTCCATGCTTTCTGGCCTGGGTGCTTAATTATGTGTGCTATTTCCATAGTTGCTGGCCTCAGTGACCTGGAGCAGGAGGCTCATGTATGATATTTCCATGCTTAAGGCCTGGGTGCTTATATGTGACATTTGCATGCTTACTGGCCTAGTGGTGTGACCAGGCCTGGGTCGGTGCCTTGGTGCTTATGTGTGACATTTCCACAGTTTCTGGCCTCAGTCAGTGGCCTGTGTGCTCATGTGTGACATCAGATCAGTGCTTAATTTGTGACAACAAGAGTGACAATTTACTATGCTTTAAATGTTAATACAATCTAATATGTAATGAAAAATATGTTCAAAAATGCTTTGTTTTGGCCTATCTGTGTCTCAAATTTCCTTGGGGGGGACAAGTTCAACGCCCCAAACTCGCCCTAGTAGTGGTTGCTCACTGCGCTTGCCCGCTAAACACCATGTGGGGGGCTGGTCTCACTTTTACTTTGTTTTCTCTGATTCACTACTTGTGTCTATTTTTAGTGCTCTCTGAAAGAATGTCTATGGGTACATATGATTGGGTGGCTAACCTGGTGCTCTTTAAGGTCATCATCTACTATTTACTGTACTTTGAAAGTTGATACAATTGAATATGTAATGAAAAATGTGCTGTAAAATTCACCCTTTTGGTCTGTCATTTTCCAAAATATTCTTGGGGGGAGAACCCCCTGAAACCACCCTAGTAGCGTCTCGCTCGCTCGCTGCGCTCGCTGCGCTCATTTGCTACGCTCCGGGTGGGGGCTGGTCTGCAGAAATTTGCAAGAGCTGCTTTCAGTTCCCAGTCCGCCGTTTTTCCCTGTTGTAAGGCATATCTACCCCATTAACTAACACTACGTTACCTTATTAAATTTTTTTAAGCAATAACTTAAAGAGAAATTATTTGTTTTTTAAATTCCTCTTTAATGGTGAAGTCAAATTTTAGGTCACAACTCTTAAAATGTTGCTTTTAGAACGTTGGCACTTCATTGTGCTAACCATGTGTGCCTTCTGCCACTGTCCTGGGTCACATACCTATGAAGGGCTCTGCTGCACGGGTATGTGTATTGCTTTCAGACAGTAAAACAAAGCAGGGATTAGGTGAGGACAGGATGGACCATCTTGGCAGTATTACTGAAAAGGTGCTGTACCAAGCACTACTTACACAAAGGAATCCCACACCAGGCCTGCCCTGTGTTTTGGCACCCCAGACAGTTTGGAGCCTTGACAGGGGAAGGAGAAGAACTTTCCGAAACCAGCTGTAGGGTTAGAACATAGAGCCCCCCCACACAAAGGATGGCACCAGGTATAAATATTGGACCTTAAGAGCCACTCAGGAACACTCCTGGACCTGTGCAAATTACTGAAAAAGAACTGCCCTGATGCATCGGGGACTGCCTTGCTGTCTGAAAAGGAAGTCTGGACATGCTAACCTTCATCTCAGGCTTATCTGCGTGACTCAAAGGATGAGCTGGCTGACTTCCGGTTGGAGCTACAGGGACAATAGAACCCCATAGGTCTCACTGTAATTGTTAAACTGGCCAGCTGCACTGAACCTGCCTTGAGTTGCAATTGGACCTAGCTAAGCCCTGCTGGCCTCTCTTGGAGTATGTTTCTGATCCCTAAGGTGCGTCCCAATGTTCTGGACCCTTGGATGGCATTAGTTTGAGCTCCTCCAAAGTAGAAATGGTTAAATCCTGAAAGTTTGGGCTCTTAGTAACCACAAATGGGTCTCTTCACGCTGAGACTCAGACATCCACAACAAATGTAAATATGACGCTCCGGTGAGCCCTTCTCTTTGCACTACAGAGACCGTCAGCAATGACCGGCAAAGCGAGATCTGAACTCCTCAATATATCAATCGACACCCCTTGGTGACCACCAACACGAAGCTCCGCAAACAACCCCCCACACCACCGGACCTGCTCTTCGCACTAAAGCAATGACAGCTCGTGCCACCAACCATCTGCAATGATCTACCTGCTCCTTGTGGCCTCCTCCACCACAAACAGGACTCTTCATGCCGGACTTTGAAAAGGTAACTTTTAAAAAAATATTATTATTATTTTTTTTTTTAAAAAGGTCACTTTTTCCACAGGACTAACCTGGTCCCTGTATCCAACCCAAACTCCGTCGCAGTTGGCCTAACCCTGTGGCTTTTTCCCAGTTTAGCACGAAAAGACGACTGCGAGTGGTACTTTGTACTTTGGGCACTACAATTACTCAAAACTTTAAAATTGAATATCTCCAGTTGTACCGATTGGATTTATGCACTTCTGGTATCATTTAATTTATTAAAAGGCCCTCTATTTTATTAAATTAGTATGGGAGGTATCTTGGTATGTGTTTTCATGTTACTATTGTTTGTGTCCTGAATAAACACTTTACACATTACCTCTAAGGTACGCCTAGCTGTTTTGTGCCAATTTACAAGAAGGGTAAGCATGGATTAATTTATTGACTTTTGTTGTTCACCTTAACAAGGATTGTGGTTCTTGTCTGAGTGGGGCGTCCACTCCTCTCAACCAATTATTCAAATGTGTTACACAAGATATCTTTAACAATTGTTCAGTACTTCATAGTGGCTTATGTGTCAGACAGAATGGATATGCCTTACATGATGCACGGGGACCTATGGCTTAGAATGTTAAGCCTGGAGCCACATCTTTTAAGTAAAGTCACATGCGCATGGCCAGTTCACATGCCCTGTGCATGTTGTATACAGAGGCATAGGGAATATCAAGGTGTATATTATAAAAGTATATTCCTTAGGTACAGAAGAGTCTTCACCAGAGCACATGTAGGAAAGAGGTTTATTCAAAGCATAGGCTCCAGGCGAATCATCTCAGCCATCTATTCAGGCAGACTCCTGCTTCAAACCAAAAACCCAAACATTCTTCATTTGAACATTACCTTCCTAGCATGGTTCCACTGGAATGTGACCTACATGCATTCCACCTCCAGTTTCAAGTTATTGCACACCTCCCTCTTATATAAGCAATAACCACCCATCCATCATACACTTAAAAAATGTTAAACAACTAAGGTTAAAAGTAAATACATTCCAATCTACGGCTATGTAACGCTTAACCTCATAAAAGCTTTATTCTAATGGACATACAATATGTTACAATGCTAAGAAGCTTGATGCTAAGAAGCCTTATCCATAAAGCAGCCCAAAGAACCATTTTACCAATTCCTCCTATATTCTTCTAAATATTTGGGTGCCCTTACATTTCTTTCGCTCTTTATCATTTCTGAATGATTTTCTATCCAATCCTTCCCATCATTTTCACTCTGCAATGTCTTTATGTATTAATTACACTTCACCACAACCACTCTATTTAGAGTCTACACTCTTGAGTCTGCAGTCTTAATTGCAATTTTAAATAATTTCACCATTCCAATGAAACTGGAAAACTTCCGACCCCGCCCGCCACCCATTTCCCCCCGCAATATTACTATGGCAGGGTGGACCACGCCGGACGGAAAGACCGTCTATTCCTCCCGGTCAACGAGTTGACCAGGCGGAAAAGGGTTTAATATGGTGGCGGTGGCGGTGTCTGTTAGACACCGCCAGTCATAGTAACATGGGTGCGGAAAGATGCCTTTCCGTGGTGGCATTGCTGCCATGGAAAGGCATGCGGAAATAGACTGCGGGGACCCGTTGCAGGCCCCCAGGTACTTCAGGGGGTGAGAGGTGCACATGGGGGATACCTATGGTACCCCCCTTCAGTGCACAACATGCCTTCCTGGCATTGTGGCGGGCGGTGCAGAGAGCACCCCCCGCCACGATGACATGAATGCAGGATGCACCCGCCACTTTGGCGGGCGCATCCTAATTGCCCCCATAGGACCCCGCCCTTATGGCTGGTGGTCCTGTTTCCATATAGGGTGTCCACCCGCCATCCTAATGACCCCCTTAACGTTCACCCAAGAGGGTGATATCACACTGTTTGGCTTTCTTCCTCTGACCAGCTCAAAAGGGGATTTTCCCGTAACTGAATGCAGAGTTAAGCGATAACTATTGACTCCACTAGATCACTAGGTATAACATTGGACAAATACTTGAATATACAAGACAATATTGGATCAACCCCCAGCGGAGCCAACTTCAAATTAAACACACTAAGGAAACCCAAACCTGTTTTACCCCTGATGATTTTCATTGGCATCTCCCATTTAGACAATGGGAGGCCAACTCTAGCAGGCTTACCCAAAGTTAGACTGGCACCACTAAGAGCCACACTGAACTCATCTGCTAGGCTCATCACTGGGTCCAGAAAATCAGACCACATCACACCAAACCTAATACTCCTAAAAGGGTTACCATTTGAAGCACGAATCCAGCTAATGATGGCCTGCAGGACACACAAGACCCTTCACTATATTATACATGTCTACCTGCTAATAAACTCAAACTATCTGGTGGTAGTTATGCCTCAAGAAGCGCTAACTCCCAACTGTTGAAACCACAGAAGTTTAGCAAAAGAAAAATTACAACCCTCCTTTTCTGGTGTAGACCCAAGGACATAGAATCTTAAATCAGGTCAAACCCCTCGACTTCTGCCTCCAAAAAAAGAAGTAAAAATGATTATGCTGAATAGATTCCTTCAATGGAAGCCTGGAACCCTCAGCTCAACTATTTTCCTATCAACACTTCTGGATCTTGAATCTGCCAATTATCTGTTGTATTGTACCTGTAATGCTGCTTGCTTATTCCTTGTTGCATCTCTACCGGTATGTATAACTTGTCTGTTATTTGTACTTCTATTTGCATTTGTACAGTGCTCTGATACCTATACGGGTCATGTTTGCTCAATATAAAACTCCTCAAAAAAATAAAATATAATAAATACAAATATTTGTTAATGTGTTTCTGTTTCTTCTATTTTACTTCAAACTCTTTCAAAACTAAGCTTCCATTCCTTGCAGTGACCCCATTTATGAAGAATGACTGACAGAATATCAAAAGTCAGAATATCGACCTACAGAAATATCGATGCCAGAATATCAAAGGCAAGAATGTCGACATCCTATCTACAACATGGTAGGTACAAAAATATCGAAGATAAAATATCGATGTTAAAAATATCCTTATTCAAAATATTGGTTTTAAATTTTTTTTTTAAATACAGTAAATAATGCTTATAAATAAAAGAAACATAGTTACAAATATTTAATAATGTTTAAAATTAATAAGTAATACATATATAATAACAAAACAATAATTAAATATATACATAAAATATATAATATAATATATATACTTACTTAATCAGTTTTAATAATTATTTTACTAACTTATAAATTATTTAAAATATTATTAATTACAAATCCATCTACACACATAAAACAATAACATCAATAAAAAGATAAATAATTATGTTTAATACATTTAAAAAATTACATTTACTTTCAATATTTTTAAAATTAATTATATACTCCATTATCTAAAATAATACAAAAAATATGAAATAGCTAAACAAATAAAACTACTATTCATACTCCAACAAAAAACTACAGTAAGGGAAATTTTGGATAGCGTAGGGCTTAAAATTACTATTCCCACTCCAGAAAGTGCAACAGTACGGAAAGTGTTGGATAGCGGAGGGGTAAAAATTACTATTCCAACTCCAGAGAGTGAAACAGTAGGGAAAGCGTTGTATAGCGTAGGGGTAAAAATTACAATTCCAACTCCAGAGAGTGCAACAGTAGGGAAAGCATTGGATAGAGTAGGGGTAAAAATTACTATTTCAACTCCAGAGAGTGAAATAGTAGGGAAAGTGTGGGATAGCGTAGGAGTAAAAATTATTATTCCCACTCCAGAGAGTGCAACAGTAGGGAAAGTGTTGGATAGCATAAGGGTAGAAATTACTATTCGAACTCCAGAGAGTGTAACAGTAGGGAAAGTGTTGGATAGCGTAGGGCTGAAAATTACTATTCCAACTCCAGAGAGTGCAACAGTAGGGAAAGTGTTGGATAGCGTAGGGGTAAACATTTCCATTCCCACTCCAGACAGTGGAACAGTAGGGAAAGCAATGGATAGCGCAGGGGTAAAAATTACTATTCCAACTCCAGTGAGTGCAACAGTACGGAAAGTGTTGGATAGCGTAGGGGTAAAAATTACTATTCCAACTCCAGAGAGCGGAACAGTAGGGAAAGTGTTGGATAGCGTAGGGGTAAAAATTACTATTCCAACTCCAGAGAGTGCAACAGTAGGGAAAGTGTTGAATAGCATAGGGGTAAAAATTACTATTTGATCTCCAGAGAGTGCAAGGGTAGGGAAAGTGTTGGATAGCGTAGAAGTTCAATATAACATACTTATAAATAATTTTTGTATTTATAATAATTAATAATTAAATTTTTAAATTACTCTAAGTTATTTACAAATACCCATTAATAAGTAATAGAAACATACTTACAATTGAATAATTAGTAATAATAAAGTAATAATAAATACAAATAAATATTAATTAATAAATATTAATTACCAAATAATAAATATTGAACACAAAAATATGTTTCATAACAAAAAATATATTAATTATTAAAAAGTGACTAACAATTAAAACACAGTGATTAAAATGATTTTTATACCAACAAATATTATTTATTAAACATGAATTACCAATTAATAATTACTTTTTAATATACTAATTAGAAATATCAATAAATAATATCCAATAATATTTAATTACCAATTAAAGAATAATCAACAAGAAATAAATTTTCATAGCAAAAAAATGTTAATATAAAATATTTACCAATTAATAATTATTGTCCAATAAATTAATTATCAGTACCCAACAATACATTTAATAATTACTTAATTAGATTTCAATTACTTCCAACACTAATCCCCTATAAATGCACAACACAATCCAATAATGAAATAATACACTTAACATAATTATCAATTCATCAATTAATAAACATTAATTACCAATTACTAAAAATGTATTTCCAATTAATAAAAATGAATTACCAAGAGGCAGTACACCTTTAAGGTGTACGGAGAAAGAGTGCCAATAATCTCGACCTTCTCCTATTTGGGTGTCCTACTGGACGATCGTCTGGATTGGGGTGCTCTACTCAGGAAGAAAAGGGGAGAGGTGACCAGGTCCAATGCAGCGATTTTTAACTTTGCAGCTAAAATGGGCAAGCGCCCAATAGCTGCAATGTTAAAGATCTCTCAAGTCAAAAGTGTTTCAATTGCTAGTTACAGCAGCAAATTGTGGAGATATACAGGTCTGGAGGGTATTCAGGTGACAGAAAACAACTTTTTAAAGCAGTTGCTGGGGGTTCCTAAAGGGGCAGCAAATGGAATAGTTCATGAAGAAACTGGCCTTACATTCATCTGCGATATTCTGGCTATGTGCCCATTACTTTTTTGGCTCAAAGTCGGGCTGAACGATGATCTTTTGGCCTTACACAAGAGTTATTGGAAGAGATTTTGAGCCTGGACCACATGATCGATATACCCTGGTTAAAATACCTAAAGGGGTGCTTTAGAGAGTTGGGGCGTCCGGACCTTTTTTTAATACCTGACCGTATTACCAGGGCAGACGTGGCTTTTGTGAAACAATCTTTTATCATGCGAAAGAAAGTACAAAGAGAGGAGGTGGAACTGTTGAAAAATAGTGTCCGTAAGCACATGATGCTTAAATCCTCTCTAGGGGGCCGATTATGATTGCGTTTTTTCCGCATCCTCGGGGCTGGCGGAAGCCACCGCCGGCCCCGAGGATGCGGAAAAACCGCAGCGGACTGACCAAGGACCCACCGCCACATATAGGATGGCTGGTGGGTCCTGGTTTCCGTCCGCAGCTTTTCCGCCACGGTCGGCTTACAACCCCGGCGGAAAAGCTCTGATATGGTGACGGTGTCTCTCAGACACCGTCCGCCATATCAGGATGGGCTTTTAAAAGTGCTTTTCCGCGGCGGGTTTTCCGCCGTGGAAAAGCATACGGATCTTCACCTAGGGGGCCTGTTGCGGGCCCCCTAGGTGAAGGGGGTGTGGGGGGTGCACATGGGGGTTACCTATGGTACCCCCCTGCATTTGCATGCAGAAAGCAGCAGGCACCGCGCGGTGCCTGCCTCTTTCTGCATGCAAATGCAATGCGTGCATTTTTAACATTGTCGCGGGTGCAGCTTGAAGCTGCACTCGCTGCAATGTTAAAAATAGAGGATGTGACCGCCAGGGTGGCGGTCACATCCTAATCGCACAGGAGGGGACTCCGCAGCCCATGCGGACGTCCCCTCCTCCTCAATGATCGCGGACGGATGCAAGTCCGTCCGCGATCATAATCGGCCCCTAGATATGGAGCCATATCTCTCGTGGCCTTTGTCGGCTCATGAGCGCTTCCTACTGATCAGGTTTAGATTGGATTATTTCCACCTTTTATTAGCCGCACCGAAGGGGAGTCACAAAGGACAAGTGTTAGCACCCTGTGGCTGTGACAGTATGTCTCCACGGGATTTGCTTCACTTTGTGTTCTTCTGTAATTTTTATGAAGCCTCTCGGAGGCTCTTTTTAAAATCTCTTTTAAAAAAGTTACAATTTTTACAGGTTCGCCTGCCCTTTATTTTTTGCAATTACTAAAGCCAGAATGTATTCCGTTTGTGGTTGGCTTTCTGAAATGTTCCCTAAGTTATAGAAACTGTCTGGAATACTAAAAGATTTGGTTGCTGTATTTTATGAATTAATGTTTAAATTGAAAGAATGTGATGTCCTCTTTAGTCTATAATCCTTGTATATAAATTGGAATATTTGTATTGTACGCCCAGTCATGTATTTATTGTGCTTCGTATATTATTTTTAGATGAATTGTAACTTTTATGGTTTTCTATTGTGTAAACCGAATAAAGTTTATTGATGATGAACTACCAATTAAAAAAATAAATTACCAATTAAAAATAAAAATTACCAATTAAAAAAAATATTTACCAATTTAAAAAAGTAATTACCAATGAATGATCAATACAAATAAAATAAGTATCAATACCAATAAATAAAAATAAATCATTACTTAATTACAATTAAATTACTTCCCACCCAATTCCCCTATAAACCCACAACCCGCTACAGAACTAAAACGCAAAAATGTATTTAAATTAATTTATAATTCCTAAAATTTAATATTTAATTTAGTATAATTAAATTACTTCCCACCCTATTCCCCTATAAACCCACAACCCGCTCCGGTACTTAAACACAAAATTGACTTAAAAAACATTATTAACATATAAAAAATATTATGCATATAGTTTAAAACAAGTAGATTATTCGCCTGATATTTTATGTTTCGAGTTTACAGCTTGAGTTCATATCTAGAGTGTTTCTTATTGCCCTGTCATTTTAGCGGCCATGTTAACACTGTTTGTTTTATTAAACGTGATCTATCTTTGCTCAAAGAAGTGTCTGCATATTTCCATAAGTGCGGCCCATTTAGATGTCTTCCACAGCGCCTCGTCTGTCAAATATTACAACCACTAAGATATCATGCGAAAAATCTTTTACAGCAACATTGAACACATTATGATTATTGGAGTAAGCCAGATGGCGATCGAAATAAAATTATAAAATAAATCTACGTGGTCGTAGAATAGTATACCAGATGGGCATGTTTTGTAATACAAAAGCACAAGAAACATTCCCCAAGAAACATGTAAAGCTGCGAAGCAGTTGATAGATGCAATAAAGATAGTTAGGCTAATTAAAAACAAAATCGGGGAAAGACCCGTTCAAAGATGGTGGCCCAAAATAGACAGGTTAGGAGGCAGATTTTGGATGCAGGCTTGAACAATTACAAGAACACAAGGCATATTAAGGAATTCTTGGAATATTGACAAATATAGAATCCAATCAACATTGCCAGAAAAAAAAAAGAACAAACTGCGGAGATAAAGAGGATCGAGGTCCATAATCTGTTTTCGGCATATAATGTTATGATTAGGAGTATAAATAATCAACAATACCGCTTATAACACTTCATTAAAAAATATTTAATCCAAAAATATGAAATAGAGTGAAAGGAAATTTGAATAGACGTAAACAACATTAAAATATTGCCGCCAAGAGAACAGAGAGATCGTGAGCGATCTTAAAGGGAATCAATCTGTAAATTAAGAAGCAATCAGGATCAGTATAAAAAGAGAGAAATACGATCCCGTAAATCAGATGCGGATTGAAGGCTTTACAGGACGGACTCTCACAGGAGACAACACTTACCCCCAAGTATGTGCCCAGAGGACAGGAGAACTAGAATAAACCAATCTATAGAAGGGACTGGGGGAATAGATTAATTTTAAAACCAGGTTCTGTTTTTTCCTCAGTTTATGATCCAGTAAATTGAGAAAGGACATCATATAAACTTGAAATGAGGTTGAAAAGGGGGGACAGGGAAAACCCTCCTCGATGAGGTAAGAATAGGGTCAAATTGAAGTTTATCTAAATACTGACAGAAAGGGAATGCCCTTATAATACAGGGATTGTTTTTCTGTATGCAGCACAAGAAAAGGAGGCAAAAGGAGAAATCTTGCAAGAATTATTTAAAGCCTGTCCTGTACAAATTTTAGCATATAGTATTGAGGTGAGAGACAAACAAGAGACTCTGTATTGAAATTAGAATAAGTAAAATAAACTTTAAAAACAACGCTAACAACATTGATAAAAAAATTGAAGAGACAGTAAAAAATGTCTTCTCTCGTTGGAGTATCTATAAACATTTATCGACTAATACTAAAGGATTTTATCAAATTCTGCGGCCAATTGATTGAGGCTTGACACTGTATTAATCAAGGTATGCAATACTTAATTAATGGAGAGATGCCTTATCCTTGTAATAAACCTCTCAATAGAAATAAAAAAACTTAGTAATATTGTCTAAAAGACCTAAGAGAAAGTAAAAAAAATGTTTTTCTCTTGGTATAGTATCAATCTATATTCCTATCCAAAAAATATTGAAGGATACCATCTACAATATAGCCAATTGATGAAGGCTTTATATTGAATCTAACCAGGTACGCAATGCAAAAAACAATTGAGAACCTTTCTCTGAACAATGGAGTAAAATGTTCTCTTAAATATTTTTTTTTAATTGAAATGAAGGATTGAACCAGGTGTTTTTACAGGTTACCAAATAAAAGTGAGGTTCTCTTTGTAAATAGATATGAAATGGAAAAGAGAATGTTTAGTAATCAAGGGGTAAAGATATTGTGTTATGATTATAAATGACATGACAGGGAGAGTGGTGAAAGAAAGAAACTGCCCATGGTGAAGCTGTCCCCTTTAATAACATAACACGAGAAGCATGAAACAGTTAAACAAAGCAAGATGGAAATGTAATTTGTGAAAATATTTTATTCTCGGTTAAAAACAAGTAAAGGAATGTAAGAATTATAATACCAGTGTATATAATAATACAATGTTTATATTCTTGATTAGATGTTTTTAAACCTCTCACACACCAACCTGGTTGGTGTCATGCTTCATCATCGGGATCCAACCAGGCAGCCGAGTGACTCCTAGTTGTGCTTCCACGCCTGACTACAGCAGAGCAGGTGTCGTGCAACAGTGTGATGTGGAGGAAGGTGAATATTAAAAAACACCTCTGGGAATCCTTACCTACTGATTTATTCTTGGCGGCCCAGGGTGTTGATTAAAATATGTGGTGCAACTACAAATAGCTTATTGCTAAGAGTTGACTATGTGTTTGCGGTCTACATGTTTCAGTCCCTTAAAAAATAGGCGGGACTTTCGTCAGGACCAAGAAAATGAAAGTAAAGTGAAGTGAGTGGCAAAAGTGGTGCCACGGGTGATTATCTCCTACACACGCGCTTAGGTGTGTGGAAAAGGTGAAGATGAATTTTAAGATGAATATGTTAAAATTGTATCAATTCTGGGGATATTATATACTTGGCTTAGAGACTAGTCTTGCTTTGAAATAGGATGGTGGATGACAGTATGATGATTGTGCGGATGACAAACGTCATCAAAGTACCTAAAAATCTCCTCTCTTGAAGATAATAAAACTTTCAACCACACCATATTGAAAAACCAACAATGGTAATCTGCAATCGCCTTTTGCTCAACTTACTCAAAACTGAATGAAATCCCTAGTCATCTCCTGATCAGACTATGGGAGTACTACTCTTCCATGGTTACCCAAGGCAAGGCTAGTGCTAGGAGCCACTTTGAACCCAGCAGCAAGGGTCATCACAGATTCTAGAAGATCCAATCAAATTACATCAAACTTAAAAGAGCTAAATATGACTCCCGTTAGAGGCAAGGATGCAGCTTAAGATATCCTGCATCCACAAGGCTCTTCACTATAACACTCCTGTCTACTTGGCCAAAAGAACGCAAGCTGTCTTTTTATAAAAAAATGTATTACTTTTTTATTCTTTTCAGCCCCTGCATCCCTTTTCGCTTCTCTCTTTCTTTCTTCTCCCATCTTTGTCCTTCCTTATTTCCCTAAATCACCCCTCTACTTTTATGTAAATGTTTTCAAGGCAGATACATCCTACAGTGAAATACCCTTTCTCCAACTGTCCACAGCATTCAGATTCAACGTTATGGATTCTACTGAGGGTTTTCTTTCATTAAGACAAGAAATGAGTCAAGTTCATGAGGTGATAAGAAGATTATTGGTTTTATTCTTCCAAACCACTTTTAGGAATGCCGGGAATTTCATTTGGACCTGTGCGCCCATACTTCTCAGATCAGGCATTCTCTTCCCCAACTCCCACTGCCTTTGTTCTGTTGCCTTGCCTACATTTGACCTGATTAGGTATTTAACAGAGTCTATCTGAAGTGTGGTATCTGATAGTGCTCTACCCAAAATCAGTTCCTTTGTTGTATAAGTGAGGAAGTTCACCAGGATCTTCCTAGGTGCTTTCTTCTCTTTGTGTAGTCTGAAGGGGTCCCTATGAGCTCTCTGGATTTCAGCCTCAAGGTCAATGTCAGGTCTGTCTTTTAAAACCCCCTCTCTAAGAAGTTTACAAATCAGTGACTTAATGTCCCTATTCTCCACCCCCTCTGGGATTTTTAAGAATTTTAGATTATTCCTTCTAGAGTGTATCTCGAGTCTCTCAATGTCCATCTGGAGGGTCTTATTTTGGGTTCTGAGAGCCTCTAGGGCCTGTTCATGTCACCAGGAGGCCCCCGAGAGTAGGGACACCTCCTCTTCCAAGGCACTGGTTCGTTTACATACATCGTCTAATTTAGCTTCTAGTTTTGAGCGCTGCTCCTGGATACTTTTTTGGTTAGCCTCAGATATTTCAAACTTGGATGATATCTTGGATAGTAGGTCCCCCTCATAGTATGTAAAAGAGACTCCAACTGTGTGTAGCCTCTAGAGCTGTCGAGTCAACCACTGTAGCTAGGGGGCTTTGGGGGCTATGATGATTAAATGCCACCTCATCCACTGTGGGCGGCTCCTCTGTGTCCGGATCACATGCCAATACAGTATATCTATTTTTCAAGATCGCCGGTCGGGATACTGTATCCAGGACCGTAGATTGTACAGCTGGGGTGGGGATAACTGGAGATGGAGGGGGTGGAGGCTTACCTCCCTTGGTCTCAATTGCCTGCTCCATGATTTTAAAATACGATCTCAGCGAGGGAGTAGGTTTAACCTGAGAGAGATAGTTTTTTTGTAGTCTCCGCTTGGGCTCCCCCACCCTTAGGTTCTTCTCCTTCTTCTCCTTTCCTTTCCCCCTGGGTGAGTAAACAACTACCCCGGGATCTGCTGAAACACTGAATACCAAAAGACCCGACTTTTGCAGAACAGATTTAGATCTAAGCTGATATCTGTTTTTAGCAGTCACCGCTGAAGGAGCTGAGGGAACTGATGCAAATATCGCCTCCTTACTGCTACTATGAACTGAAGGGAAGGCTGTCTCTGCCACGATAGGAGGGGTTACTTGTAGTAAATTTGAGGCTTGCAGTATGTCAGAGCCCATCACCCTCTGCAACTCCAATTGTAAAAGGGCGGGAGCAGTCACAGAGCTGGGTGTCTTATCGCAAAAACCACTCAAACAGAGACCAAAATCACTATCACAGTCATCTGAAGCACTTGTAGCAGTATCAGCTCTATGTACAGCGCCTCCTTGGGCTTGTAACATGCACCTCCCCCCTTGACTGACCGTGTAACGTCAGCTCCAGTGGGTGTACGATGACTAACCCTGGCAAGCACCGTCCTTACTCTTCGCCAGAGCCTCGCCCGGCATTCTTGCTGATTCTCTTGCGTTTGTTCTCCTCCAGTAACAGCACTGACGCCCTTCACCTTCTCAGCAGCCGACTCAGCTGACTCTGGAGCAGCCGCTGCTACCATCAGGAGAGAGGGCAGCAGTCTCCCCGCGGTCCTACCGTCGGGCGCCGTCAATCACAATCAAGGTCTCGGGGGGAGGCAAGCATGCAGGGGAAATCAGAAAACGAGAGAGAATATTAACAGGGGGTTAACCAAAGCAAAAGGAGATCCCATACATCCGCTCACCATTTAGTATGCCTTTCTACGCCACATTCATGCATTCATGCGAGGGAATCACTCGACCGGACCGGAGCTCCCACGGATGGCATCAGCCTTCCCCCATGTTCCTCTGGTCACGTCCCCCGAGCCCTACATCCCAAAAAATAATTACATAGGAGTAGGGAGAACGCTTGAAACTTAAAAAATAAAAAGACATTAGGTTCACATTTAGGTGCCTATCCTCTTTCCAAACAGCGGGGGAAGTCCCGACCGGACATGGGGAACCCCCAACAGGCGACAAGATCACCAATGCAGGTATGGGAGGGGTTCCTCAAGGGAGGTGGGTAGTCAGTTGGGTGGCAAGGGGTAAAAAAAGGGGAAAAATATTCCTCATATACTTGTTAAGAAATACAGTATTTATGGATGGGAGTTGGGGGATGATTCATTCAAGGAAATGTTGGCACGGCCAATATGACTAATAAAATTAAGATTGCCAGCTAGAACGTTAACGGCTTGAGAGATAGGAGGAAACTGTCTAGGGTAAATGAATATCTCTATATTTCTGGGGAACATGTGTGCCTACTTAAGGATACCCATCTAGAGAGGCGAGAGTGTGAGTCAGGGTTGGGCAAACGTGGGTGGGTTCAAGATATCCTGTGTTCTGACTAAAGTGGCAGTACGAGAGGTGTGGCAATAGTGATCAGAGTAAATGTTGGTATAAGGGTGGAGAAGTTTGACACAGATCATTCAGGGAGGTGGTTGGTGGCATCATTATCATGCCATAATACACCATTTATATGTGCAGTCTACTATGGCCCAATCAAGACGCCCTGGGGGCACTCCTGAAGCTAAAAGCTAGCCTGATGGAGTACTTTAGGCCTGTCATTCTAGGGGGGGACTTCAACCTGATTTTTGATGAAAAACTGGATCGTACATCCAGGGTTAAATTCACACCTCCTCAAAGATCTCGAATGGAGCTTGAGAATATAATTAAAGATTTCAATCTCATAGATGTTTGGAGAGCCAAAAACAGCACAAAAAGGGATTTTTCCTTCTATAGTCGCAGATATGGACATCACTCCAGAATCGACTTCTTCCTTTTAGACCAGTCACTCTTTGCCGCAGTAGACACCATCTCCTATATCCCTGCTGTACTGTCAGATCACTTGACTGTTAAGTTAGTAATCCACCTTAAACAGATGGAGCTGCAGAGGAGGTGGACTCTGGACAGAGCCCTGCTATTGGAAGAGGGGGTGAGGCTGGACTTATTGACATCAACAGAAGACTTCTTTAGGAATAACAATTGCTCAACAACCCAACAGGTGATCTGGGAGACATTCAAAGCCTTTCTGAGAGGCTCCTTGACCACTTTGATGATTAGAAGAAACAAAATGAGCAAAATGAAGAAGGAAGATGGCCTTCTCAAGCTTAAATTAAAAGAACAGGAGCTTCAGGAGGCCTCAGCAAGTCAGTTAAATACTAAACTCCGCCTACAAAAAGAGCTTGACGAACTGCGGGCAGACTATCAAGCTGGTCTTGATAAAATTCTTAAAGATAGATGGGATACCAGCAAGCTTCAGATTTTCTCGTATGGGGAGAAATGTGGCCGTCTTCTTGCATGGAAATCCCGGGCGGATAGGACTAGAAATCAGATCAACTGTCTATCCCTGCAAAGCACAGGCACAACTACCCTCTAATCTAATCAGGGAGGAGGCTCAGTCCTTTTTTCAAACATTATATACTGCCAACACCTATCGCTGCCCGCAGAGGGTTGATAGCTGGTTAAGTAAAATTCAGCTCCCGTATCTCTCTGAGGGGGATAAAATATATCTCTCCTCTGAGGTAAGAGAAGTTGAAGTAAGAACACAGCTTATGAAAATGGCCAAAGGAAAAGCAGCTGGCCCCTTCGGACTTCCTGTTGAAGTATACAGGATAATTCTAGGTCAAATACTACCTGTCCTAACAAACCTCTTTATTAAAATTCTCCAGTGTGGGGAGAGGGCCCCAGATTCATGGGCAGAAGCTACCATTACCCTAATTCTGAAGCCAAACAAAGATCCATCCAAAATTTAGTCTTACAGACCGATTTCTTTGTTAAACTCAGACTACAAAGTCTTCGCGGGGGTCTTAGCAGCAAGACTGGCTAAAATAGTTAAAACTATTATTCATCAAGATCAGAGGGGCCTCATCCCAGACATCCAGACTCAAGGAGTTAACATTTCAAGCTATTGCGGCGATAGATGTTGCAGTGAATAAGAAGATCCCCCTGACATTTGCAGCGGTCGATGCCGCAAAGGCATTCGACCAAGTAGATTGGATGTATTTGTGGAGGGCCCTGGCTGGTTTTGGCTTTCCAAACAATTTCATAATAGCTATAAGGTCTTTATATTTATACTGTTCACCGCGTGCAAAAATCCTAATTAACGGTTCCCTTACCATCTGGGTAACCATTGCCCGTGGGACCAGGCAGGGCTGTCCCTTATCGCCTCTGTTGTTCAATCTATATATAGAGCCCTTTGTCTGTTTACTTAGATCTGATCCGGTGTTCAAACCTTTCAAGATCTCTGATTTGGAGTTAAAATTTGCATTATACGCTGATGATCTACTTATGTTTACTTCCAATCCGGGAGAAGCCCTTCCCAGATTAGTAGATTTAGCTGAGGAGTTCGGAGAGGTCTCGGGATATGCAATCAACAGAGACAAAATGGAGATCATGGAGTGGAATCAAGAAGTAGGGATAGTTGGAGCAAAGACCAGAATGAGATATCTGGGGGTACATTTGGCCCAACAAATCGAAGATATACTGAAAATCAACTTAGACAGAGTCTCAAAGGATGTCTGTGCCCTCCTCCAAAGATGGTCATCTCTCCCCCTAAACATCTTCGGGAGAGTAAATCTAATCAAGATGATCATCCTCCCAAAAATCATGACCTTAATCAATTCCATTCCTTTATCATTCCAGACTCCATCTGTTAAAAAACTACAAGGGAAACTTGGATCTTTCATTTGGAATTCAAAATCACCGAGAATATCTTGGAAAAAGCTCAGCAGAATCTTGAAAACAGGAGGGCTGGCCTTTTCAGGTCTACTTGTCTACTGCCATGCTTTTCATTTTAAAAATTTCAGAACACTAGCGGGTAAACCTGATCTATCGTCCCTAGGCTTATCATTTAAAGCATTATTGCAAGACATACCACAGGGTCAAGCTCATTTTCTTTTCAAGTATGGGGACCCAAATTTTCCTTTTTTTGTTAGACTTAAGATTTTGGAGGCAGCCTTAAGAAATTGGGTATATGTTAGGCAGAGGCTAGATATTCCCTACTATGCAGTACAGGCTCCCATTTAGGAATGCACTGGAACGCGGACTTGTCTCGATGAACAACTATCTCGGCCCTTGAGGATAGCAGGGCTAGAATGCTGGGGGGACCTCTAGGAAGACTCGCAGCTTTTAAAATGGGAGGTCATATCTAGTCTGACTGGGGGTTCACTTACCAGATTCAAATACTACAAGTTGTCTGGATGGTGGTCAACGAGATCATGGAACCTTAATAAACCTAATCCAAAATTTGATCTAATATTTAGGAGTGGTAGGTGGAAAAATCAAATTTCATACTGGTATACAGCTATGTTAGATGCTGAGAACATCACAGAATTAGAGCTACAGAAACTCTGGGGTAACGTATCAAATCCGGACAGTGAAATCACTGAGGACCTATGGACCGACTCTTTTACCATCTTGCAGGCAGTGGTTGAGTCTGCTACACTGAAACGAAACCATCTCTACACTATGTACAGGGCATATATAACTCCCAAAAAACTAGTAAAATTTTCGAATTTAGACTATTATTGCCCTAGATGCAGACACCCTTCCGCAGATGATGTACATATGTTTGCTGCCTGCCCAGAGGTAAGAAACTATTGGGCTAAGATCCAGGACTTTCTGGAAGATGTTCTTCAGCCACCGCTGAAAATCACTACCAGAACTATTCTTCTTGGGTTGAGCCATGGTTATAAGGTGAAAGATCTCTCCACAAGATGTAGTTTCTTATGTTATGCTTCTTGCAAAGCGTGAAATATGTAGAGCATGGAAGGACCTAATCCCCCCAACCTTTTCAAACTGCCTAAAACATATTATTCGTACCAGTAAATGTGATATGGCATGCAAACCCACAAGTCTTGTTAAAATCTGGGCGTCCCTTGTGGCTTGGCAAGACAGGTGAAAGGTGAAAGGTCTTCCTATGATTTATCCTGGGATCTGCCGGTTCCCTTATCTCCTAAGTATCACAGGGTGCCAGCTACGGTGTGAACGGGAGTGGACTGGGAAAGCAGTGGCAACTTGAGGGATCAGGCCCTTCCACTATGATATTAGTCTTTAACATCAGGGCTGGATCAGGTCGACCAAGCGGTAGAAGTTGCCCAGTTTCCCTTCAAGAATTTCCATAATGGTATATGAGGAAAACCACAAAAAACTACTGTTGAAATCACAGAAATTTAAAAAAAGTAAACCTTCAACTGCTCCTTCTAAGGTTCAGCCGTAAGAATACGGAACACACTGCCTCCTGAAACCAGGTCAACCTCCTCGACCACCATCTTCAAACAAGCATTGACAATTCAATAGGTCTCACCTTTGATTAGTTAAAGCAATTTCCTTTGCTAATGGTATTATATAGCAAAGCTAATGGCTTTAACTTAATAAAAGGCGAGACCTATTGAATTTTAATGCTTGTTTTTAATGTAATGAATCCAGTACACATGTAATAAACATTGTAGGGAGAAGTGTACAATAACCACATACATCTCTCAAAAACAAACAACAGAATGTTCATTTTGCAGAACCACAAAGTATAGTCTGTAGCCATTCAATATCATCCATGTATTGATCTTTAGCTATGTCACCAATGGTGTAACGGAAGGAAAAGCAACAACTCTTAATCAGAGGAAAGAAAGAGGGGGGTGGGACTCTATTTGACTCTTGTAATGCACACACATACCCACATACATGTGCTGACTACAGGTTATGTGTTTCTGAGAGCGTAATTAGTCAGTTATATTCTGGACTATTCTTAGCCACAATATTTAACTTTAAAATGTTTAATTTAATTTAGGGAATTTGTCAGGCTTTACCTTTAATAATAAGGGTGTATGTTTACTTAATCCAGAGTATAGGTTAGTATTAATTTAATACTTAATTTCGTGTTAGATTTTTATTTTATTGAATTCAATTGAGGGTTAAGGTTAGCATGCATTTAACTTACAGTTACAGCTTGAATTAGAATAAGGTTATGCATTTTTTTGTTTACTGACCAGGTTTGTAATTTAATGTAGGGTTCACACTCCGTTAGAACAAAAAATTAATTGTTTTTATGTTAACTGATATAATTGAACCTAGGGTTAGCATTTATTTATTTTTTACAGTTAGGATTAATGGTTGGGGCCAGCATTAAGAACGAAATTTTATTAACCTTAACTCAAGGTCCGGGTCACCATTATTTTAGAGTGGAGCAGTGTACCTGTATTAATGTAGGGTTCATGTAAGGGCAACGGTTAAGGTTTGCTTTAGGGTAAGTTCCTTCTTTAACAATTGTTATTTATTATGTCCCAATGTAACTGTGCTCAAACTATGGACCTGAAAAGAAGGAAAGACAGAGCTGGAATACATAGCTGCTACTTGCAAGTTAGAAACGTATGTGTGCAGGGGGCATTTACGCACAGCCATCAGACCAGTGTGGCATCAAAACACTCTATAGTGGATAACCCAGGATAGCAGTCCATCGAATGCTCCTAGCAAGAGCAAAAGGTATCAAATGATTCCAAAGAGCAACTAGGTTTGAAGCAGAAGCTAAGGAATTCCGGCTGATAAAGTAAACTTCTAAAAGTTAATAACTGAAAGACCAACAATAAAACGGATACAGTTTGGAAAGAGGATTTGAGGTAAAACTAAAAGCATATTACTGTTGTCGGTCTACAGAGACAATTGACGAAATGAGGAATGGATGACAAATGAATAACAACTCAAGAAAACAAGATCCAAAAGGTTATCTTTTAAAATCCTACAACCTGTTTTTGAAATGAAACGTAAGGGTACCTATTTATAACTGCTTCCTCATGAAATCAGAAAGATTCTGTCACCAATGTTGGGCTGTGCATCAGACTCCAGCATTCGTATGCCTCCTACAGCGTTTCACAGCCTCCCCTGGGGCGGGACTTCCGCCTTCTGCAGGAAGCCCGTGCCCACAAAGTGACTGGACGAGAAGGGCAGAAGGCGGAAGTCCTGCCCCAGGGGAGGCTGTGAAACGCTGTAGGCATGTAGGAGGAGCAGAGGCCGCCTATGTAAGTGAGGGAAGCCCCGCGTGAAGGAGCCTGTAGCCCGGTAAGTGGGGCAGGTAGGGCTTAGTTGTAGGGGGTGTGTGTGTGTGTGTGTGTGCCTATGTGTGTACCTGCATGTGTGGGCCTGCGTGTGTGGATGCGTGTGTGTGCATGCGTGTATGTGCCTGCGTGTGTGTGTGCGTGCGTGTGTGTGCATGCGTGCATGTGCGTGTGTGTGTGTATGTGTGTTCATGCGTGAGTGTGGCTGTGTGTGTGCGCGCCCGATTGAGAGAGACGATAGGCTGACTTACTGTTCACAGTTTCTGGGAAGCACGTCCACAGACCAGAATCTGCGCGTGCCCCGGTCTGTCTCCCTTGGGAGGCATCACGCTGACAATCAGTCTTTCTGGCGAAAGCGCTTTTGCGCTGCAACGCCAGGCAAGACCTAAAAAGGTAAAAACTCTTCTGTTTAATAGATTCCTTCAGTAGTAACCCTTGAAGTTTGCTCACCAGGACTATTTTCGTGTGGACACATCCGGAACCTGAACCTGCAGGCTGATTATCATATTAAATTTTTTAATGCCACTTTACTTATTCTTGCTTCATTCACTTTTTTTTTTGTAACACCTTTATTATAACAGGAGATGGTTACACAGCCAGGAGCCTACAACCCGGGGGCCGGCTGCGTTGACTTAAATAATACAGTACAAGAGTGACTTTACACAGCCTTGTAGCCGGCAACACAAGGTCCGGCGGCATAATGCATATAACTAATGTCTTATTTTTAGTTTTGTTGGTGTACAATACTAAACATATATTAACAACTCATAAACCAGTGAATGAGACCATCACAAACTAGCAGTCATTTCCGTGAGTTCTGAATGCATCACAATATGTCCGTGCAGACAACGCCACCCGATACCCAGCCGTAGTGATATACACCTTTACATTTTGAAACAAGATCTTAAATCATTCATTTGCAGCAGCCTCCAACTTGCGCACATATTCAGTAAGGTATCCCCAGAAATCTTTTGGCCTAGATAGCATCGGCAGTTCTTCCTCATATGTCAGGAGTTTATCCCTGCAGCTAGACAGCTAGACATGTCTTGTAACCACCTGGATGTGGTTGGCACCTTGGTACTGTGCCAGCATTGCGAAATTTGTCTCTTGGCAAGTAATAATGAGACCGCACAGAACTTACGTTTGGTAGATTTAAGTTGTGGTACTATACCCAGCAAGCCAGTACGTATCATGCAATCTACCTCAACCCCTATCATAGTAGACAGTTTTGCAGTGACATCACTCCAGTATTCACGGACTCTTGAGCAGAACCAAGCTAAATGTGCAAAGTCTGCGCCTTCCGTACCACATCGTTTACACCTGTCTTCATCCTGCAGACCGTATTTGCACATACGTGCTGGTGTGTAGTATGCCTGGTGAAGGAACTTGTAATGTATGATTCTGAGATTGCCATTAGGAGTAAGAATTTGTATTAATGCGCATGTCTGTTGCCATTCCTGTTCTGTTAGTGGATCTTCCAGCACCGAGTCCCACCTGGATTTAGCCCTCTCAGTGGTGTGTGGTATTTCTGCCTGCGCTGTGGTGTACAGCCTTGACACTAGGTGTGATAGATCTTGAGTAGTAATAATCAACTGCAGTGTGTCGAGACTTTCTGGCTCGTTAGGAAAGGTGGGATAAAGCTCCATCAATGCCCGTTTCAGCCTGTAATGTGTGAAACAAAACATCTGTGATTTGTTTTGAATGTATGTCAAGTCTGCATTATCTATTAATATGCCATCACTGAATAGATCTCCCATCCGCTCTATGCCCACCTGCTGCAGTAGTGACATTCCCACTTTTTCGGCCGTGACTGACAGAGCATGATGATTATGTAAAGGCATGTCCCGTGCGTAGAGGGGGGTCTTATGTGCCAGTTGTCCAAGTGTACGCCATGCCTTTACTGTGGTGTCTATCGTGTTAATGTCCTGAGCATGCAGGGGCTGCCTTTTGTGTGATAGAATAGCTGACAGTGGGATAGGTTTCGCGTCCCCTTCTTCAATCGCCGTATGAGTAAGGTATGGTACTACGTGATACCAGTAGGCAGCGTACTGGGCCTGTGCGCATAAATAGTATAATTTCAAATCCGGCCCCCCGAGTCCTCACCTGGCATATGGGAGTGTCAATGTTTGGAGGTCTATGCAAGCTTGTTTGCCCGCCCATATGAGCTGTAGTACGAGTGATTTTATGCGACCGAATACTTCCCCGGGAGGGGTGATTGGGATATTATTATAAAGGTACAGGAGTTTGGGCAGCATATTTATTTTCACGATCATGATACGATCCACTAAGGACAACGGTAGCAGTATCCAGCGTCTCACTTTGTCTTCCAATTTGAGATCGTTAACCCATAATTCGAGTGGATCACTACCTTGGGGTCTCTATGATACAGCACCCTTAAATACCGTATCGGATCGGTTTGCCATTCTAACAGATATTCGTGTCCAGGGGAGTCGTCGTGCCAGTCAGAGGGATAATGTAGGATTTTGACCAGTTTATGGCCAAACCTGAGTGGCCACCGAATTTGATATATTCTCTCAGCAGCTGATTCAAATGTTCCGCGGGGTCACGAACGTAGAGCAACATATCATCTGCGTACAGAGATATATGCAGTGGTCTGCAAGGGAATTGCAGGGCAGACGACTTGTAATTCTGGCGGATCAAGCAGCTCAAAGGTTCAAGGGCTAGGGCGCATAGGAGGGGAGATAGTGGGCATCCCTGCCTAGTGCCACGTTCTATAGCAAAGCTGTCGGATAAGTACCCGTTCACCCGGACCCTGGTGCACGGATTGGTGTAAATTAAGGATACCCATTGGGTATTCTTACTTTACACCAATCCGTGCGCCAGGGTCCGGGTGCCCTGCAATTCCCTTGCAGACCACTGCATATGGGGAATCCCATGTGGTGTAAAATAGCAAGCAGGTAACTCCACTCGATAGAATCGAATGCCTTGGCGGCATCAAGCATCAACGCTACCGCCTTCTTAGTGGGCTGAAGATAGTGGGACAAGGCAAATAGCGTCCTGGTGTTATGGGACGTGGACCTTGTAGGAACAAACCCCACCTGGTCAGGTAGTATCAGATTCGTCATTAGTGCTGCGAGCCGCACCGCCAGAATTTTCGCAAGTATTTTGGAATCGACATTGATCAGCGACAGCGGCCTGTAGGAGTCGCATAGGTGTGGGCATTTAGAGGGTTTCAAAAGGGCAATTATTACTGCTTCCCTGAGTGTTGGGGGTAGCTCCGCATGATCGAATGCAGCTCCGTACATTCCCACCAGGTGAGGGGCTAGTGTATCCGCGTATTGTTTATAAAATTCGTTTGTATATCCATCCGGGCCTGGTGCCTTCCCATTCGGCAGTGATTTAATCACATCCGTGACTTCCTCTACCGTTATGGGTGCCGCTAAATATTCCCTCTGACAATCCGATACCCACGCTATAGCCACAATCCTTAAATAGCTGCCAATTTCTTCTTCCGACACAATCGGACGTGATCTGTATAATGTCCCGTAAGTGTTAACAAAGCAGTTCAGAATGTCAGTGGCTTGTGTCTGGAGCGCACCATCCTCCGATTTAATACGTAGAATGGCTGCATGACCTCTCCCTTCGCATATTTTGGCCGCCAGTACTCTGCCCGGCCTGCCACCCTCACCATAAGACCTAGCTGAGTGTTTCTTGTCTAAATATTTTATCTCGTCATCGACCAGTGTTTGATGCTCCGTGTGCACCTGCCGTAGCTCCTCCAGAAGAGTGATATCTTGTGTGACCTCATAAACCCTCTCTAGATCCCTCATGCGTGTTTCGCAGCATTGTATTTGTTGCTGTATAGCATGAAGTATGCCTACTGTAGTGCTCATACACACGCCTCGTATCGTAGCCTTGAAGGCTTCCCATAGGAGACATGGATCCTCCACCACTGGCTCGTTTATCTAAAAGTATTCTTTGATCGCAGTGTTTATGGTGTCAGCATAAATTATATCTGTTAGGGCACGTGAATTGAATCTCCATTGAAAAGGGGGTGGTGTGTAAGTTGGTATAGTGAGTTTGAACAATGTGGGGTTATGGTCTGAGAGTGTTCTAGGGAGGACACGTAAGTCCTGCGCCCACAGTGTGATGTTATCCGTGCCTAGCCAGTAGTCCAGGCGCGACCAACTGTTGTGAATAGCAGAGATATGTGTTGCACCCGGTGAATCGGGGTGTTTGTGCCTCCATAGGTCCGTTAATGACAAATCCTTCAGCATGTGGAGGAATTTTGTTCTAGCCTGTTTGTGTGGTTCGAAGGATTGCGAGGAACGATCTATATCGTCTGCCAATGCCACATTCCAGTTGCCTCCACATATGATGTGTGTGTCTGTTAGCTGCTGTAGATGTCCCCACAACTCCTGAAAAAATTCGGGTGCATCCACATTTGGACCACATACATTAAGTAACGTCAGCCTTTGTCCGCGCAGAGTACCCGTCACAATAACATATCTTCCATTCGGGTCTTGTGTCACCTGTTGTGTTGTGAAATTCATGCCCTTCTGTATCAACTTTATCACCCCCCTTGAGTAAGAAGAATAAGTAGCAGTGTATACAGATTCAGCCCATCGTTTGCCTATGGATTGATGTGTGTTAGGTGCGATGTGTGTCTCCTGCGATAAAGCGATATCTATATTACATCTGTTTAGGTAGGCAAAGACCTGTCTAATTTTCTTGGGCTGCGTGAGACCCCTGACATTCCACGTGAGGAGATTCATGTGATTACTACCTGTGCCATTAACCCTCTGTGTCATTGGTGAGGTAGGGATATCCAAACTTGCAACACAATACAAGCATGCATAGGGACGGTGTACACTTCAATATATGTATCTGCGTGTGTCAAAGTGACTATCTGTCGCACAACATAAATCGGAATGACATGTACTAGAATATTCGGTCTCTGAACAGTAACAAAACGCCCACCCCTCCCTCCCACTCCAGCAACCCAATCCTTCCGAAGCCATTTGCCCTCCCGAACTAGTCCCGTCAACCGAGCGGAACTTTCCATAACTACCATTGGAGCGGAACTTTTATGGGGGACACCCTCGTGGAGGTCCGCTTGGGGCACAACTCGCCATCCAACTTAATGGATGTGGACGACTCTAATGATGTTAGTTTGACTCAAACGTAATTTGACTGGATGCCCCAGAGCCGCCCACGCCCATTACATGCATGGGCACGGCCTGCGAGTAGTATCTACATTGCAACATTACATAACAAATCTACCTGTGAATAATAGCAAGTGAGATCAGTCATGCTAAATTACCAGCAGTGTTCGTGGATTGTAACCCCTGGTGCGCCAGTCAGTGTAACGGACAGTACCCCAATAATGTATACCATCATCACTTCCACTGTCATGTACATCTCACAATGTTTAAAGGCACCAAAGATTTAAACATGGACAATAAAGCATTTGTGTACTTGGCATTGAGTACTAGTTCCTGTGTGGCAGTCCAGCAACAGTCTATGTGATGCACAGTTACGTCCAACATTGTCTAACAGGGTGTATAAGTGCCAAAGCCACGGTGACAGTATATATGCCAAGTCGGGACCGATTTAAAAACCCTGAGAAGGAAAACTCCCGGACCGACTTTATGAGTGCTGCAACTGGTGAAGACAGCATTGCATCTGTACCAATAGCGTCTATAAGTCGCAGCAATCAACTTAACGTCTATTACGACTGCCATTGCTTTTAAAACACTTACTGCTAGCACGTCCAATTACGTGTGTACAGCGCAATGACGAAAGGTCCCATTGGTGGCAGGCGTGAAATAGCCGCAGCACTTCGGTATTGCATGTAGTAGCTTACCTTCACCGAAGCCCATGCTGAGGCCCAAACTCAGAACATGTACTTTTCTGCCATAGAAACCAATGTACCAAAGTGTGTCAAAAAGCAATGCTATTGGCAATTATTATCCGTCAGGGTACGTTCTGGCACTGAGACGATGGAAGCTGATGTAAGGTATCATACCCCCATCGGCAGCGCCCCACTCAACATGAACGTGGAAATCTACAACTGGGGCGTCAAACCTTACCATACTCCTTTGGGAAGAAAATACCACATCGTAGACGCACTCAGTCCGATTCCAGTTGCTGGCCATCTTGTGCATTGGACTTGTTCTGTTTCAGTATTTTTTTCACAAATTCTTGCGCAGCTTTAGGAGTCGTCAGAATCACAGCCTTGCCCTCCCACATCACATGCAGTCTGGCAGGCTATAACATAGAATAGTTAACGTGAAGGTCTCGAAGCTTGGATTTCACCAATGTAAATTCCCTCCTCGCTTGCTGTACAGCAACGGTGTGGTCCGGGTAGAATTCCAAGGTATTTCCCTGGTGGGTGATGGTTCCTTTCTCTCGTGTGAGCCTCAAGATGGTATCCCTGTCCCGATAATTAGTATTCTTGCCACAATGGGGTGCGGTGCCGCTCCCGGCGGTGGACGGGGCGCAAGGGACCTGTGCGCTCTCTCTACTGCGAATATCTGCGAAAGCGCGTCATCCCCAAAGAGATCCTTGCACAATTTCTCTATATACTGTTCCATGTGCCCCGTGTTCGTCGTCTCCGGAAGGCCCGTGATGCGCACATTGTTGCGTCTAGAGGTCGCTTCCAATTCCTCCTCCTTCGCTTTTATCACTTCAAGTACGCGCTCCATGTTGGTGCATTTGGTGGTAGTGGTATGCGATTCATCTTCAACTGCTGAAATTCTTGTTTCGGACGTCTCCAACCTCTCCGCGTGCTTCTCCAGTTTGGCCGCCATACCGTCCATCCTGCACGTCAAATTGTCCAGTTTGCCATTATTGTCTTGCAAGTTCGCCTGGATGGACAGCAGTATTTTCTCCATGTTATTGCTGGGAGGTCGTTCGGCCGGTGCACCGCTTCCAGAAATCGTTTCCGTGAGCTTGGGTGTCTTTTTTGCTTCAAAGGATATCTTCTGCTGTTGTTTGTCAGGTCTTACCTTTGTTACTGACAGAGGTGCCGTCGGTGTTGCGTCTTGAGGTGTGGACCTGGTCCTTCTGGTTGACGTCGCCGTCTTGACCCCCGGTACAGACTGTAGTTGTGGGAACTAGGGCCGCGACTTGGATCGCCGACTCTCAATTGGACCACCCTCGTCTTGGTAGATGGTGCTGTGTAAGTAATCCTGTCGTGGGTCGAAGGTAGTGAGCGCAATAGGCTACAGGCTGTAATTTGTGCATGGCCCAGAAGATCTTGTACATAGGAGCCCACTTTGCAGCGCAGTACAGACACCAGCGGCAGCGCAGTCCCCACGTCGCATCTCAGCAGGAGTTGCTGTAGTGCCAGGAGCTCTTCAGCGGCATCGAGGGGAGAGCTCAGATGCTACGTGGTCATGGTTGGCTTCGGGGAAAACATGTAAGCTTTTCGCGCCTTTTGTGACATTGCCAGTTATGTGTGGAACGTCGTGTGTCCAGCCATTATTTTGTTTAAATGGGCCGCCTCAGCTCATAAAGCACCCGGGATCCGGCTTGGCTTGTGCATTGCTCCCTCGCTATGAGCGCCTCACGGGCCCCGGGCAGCATCCACCTCACACGCCATTCCTCCAACAGCTGGGCGCCGCCATCTTGTCTACACACAGCCCCAATTACGGAAAGGTTCAGCAACACAGCCAAAGCGGGCACATCCAAAGGCCATTTACACATGCAAACCCTTCAGTCCATATGTGCCGTCTCATATATTCACAGCGATGGCGGTGTCATTTTTACGTTGTACTCACTGCGCTGCCGGCTACAGTAACGCGTAGTGTAGCGCAGTGGCCGCCATTTTAGCCGCTGCGAATCCTTGTTGCTGTTTTTTGTAGATTTCGCCTGTTATCGCTTAGCTTTAGTACCCGGCCTTCAGACCATCATGTTCCTGGTGGCTTCAGACACCAGGGATGACCTTTCGATAGCGGCGTTGCGGGCTCTGGGGCGATCGCAGACCAATATGTTATCAGTCGCCCGGCGGAGCTGCGGTCTCACCCAGCCATTCCGCTGTGCGCCCCCTAGCGCCTCTGCTTCATTCCCTTTTGGTTGGCTTATCTATCTTATGAACAGCTTGCATATTTCCCCTTGTATGTATGACTTGTCTGCATTATGTTCAGCGCCCTGATACCCTTACGGGTCATGTTCACACTATTTAAAAGTGTAACAATAAACAAATAAAGAGAGAGACGATGCAATTAAAGTGTTTTTAAGGATGATGAATCAGAGCGGATGTCTGTGTAAATCTGTGAAAGACGTTTGCTGCTGAGGGAGTGAGTGAAGTGTAAAGTTATTTGAAATTCGTTGACTTTTCTGGAGCCATGTCTTGTAATCGAACTAATATAATGAATGAAATGCAATTTTGCAATCATTTATCGAGATTAGTTGTATCAGTTCATTACCTACACAATATACTTCACCAGCTAAAACTACATTGCTTTTGTTACTCACTGTTCCATTCAGCGTCTATGCACATAAAAAGAAAAATGGAAAGTACTGATGTTGTGCCCTTTATAGTGCCCACTATATCAGCATGTTTGGCAATGTTTATCATATTATGTGTCCTTATTTCCTGCTCTGTATCAAAACAAGGCATGACTGATTTTATTCTACCATTTTTTTAAAACTTTATTTGTCATTTTATACAAACAAGTACGTACAGCGAAGCCAAATTCAAACACAGAGCAGAGATACATTTGTGGCACAGAAAATGACCAATAAAATGGAAAAAAAAGAAATACAAGCAGAGGACCAAAATAACTATAGAGACAGGTTATATTTCAGAAAAAGAGGAATAAAATAGACACAGTACAGCAAGGCATCACAGAACAAACCAGTGGAGTGCCTTATACATCATTTAGAATGGTTACCAAATGGCTAATCTGCTGTGTCATCATCTGCAGAGTGGTGCAAAGGCAATAAGTAATCCCGCAGCAGCTTTCAAATATCCCGGGCCTAGAAGTAGCTGTTTGAAGGGAGGCGTACAATCCAGAGTTAGTAGTATCACAATAGAATCGATCTTTTAGCCTGGCACACACGGTTGGGGGAGTGTGAGCTTCCCAGTGAAGTGGAACCTGTCACATGGCTAGAAAAGACAATGGCCGTAAATGCATGTAATTCCAATGGTAGTGGACGGACAAACCCGAGCAGAGTCATTTAGGGGTCGGGATCAAGAGATTGCTCAAGCTTAAGAGACAGAGTAGAATAAACGTCTCCCCAATCGGATGCTTTCACCCCACAGGTCCATAATAAATGAAGGAAATCTGACTGATCTGGGGCAACAGTAGAATGTACAGGAATCAAATTTAGCCAGAGCCTGGTGGATAGTATAGGTCCTGTGCAGAAACTTATAATGAAGCAGTTTACGATGGTGGTTACAGCAAGAAGTTTTTTTTTAAAGAGTTTTATATAGCGCAAACTAGACACGAGACATCGGGTACCAGAGCGCTTTACATGAGCACCAGTATCCTTACAGATGGACACATTCACATTTGTTAGGCACAGGGAGATTACGTGATTTGCCCAGAATCACAGGATGTTGAGCGTCATTGCAGGGATTCGAACCTGGTACCCCAGCTTTGAAGTCCACAGCTCTAACTGCAAGGCTACATCCTCTCCCCAAGGTTAGTCTGCATGCAGCCGTAATACCAAGTTTTATCTGGGATACCGAAAACTAGGTTGCACTCCTATTCAGCCTTGGTCCTCTTCGCACCAGTGGACTGCAGTTGTAAGGAAGTATGATACAATCTGGAAGTGAGATGGCTGTTGTCAGGGGAAGTGATCACCAATATGAGTGAGGGGGGGTCTTTAAGTTCAGCCAGATAAGTGGGTAACATTTCGCTCAATGTGCTGTGTAACGTGAAATGTGAATACCTCTATTAGGGTCAAATGCCCTTCCTTACCCATAGTAGAACTGTGTTTACGCATGCCATTCATAAACAGGTCACTGGTAACCCATATGTCATTTGCACAAAGGGAATGTTGCACCGGGAGCTCTAAAGTAAGTGGGAGCCATGGGCTATTGATAAGTGGAATATTGGGGGTATAGTAAGCATCTCCACCTAGACAGTGCAGGAGTTTAAACCATGCCCAGCTAGTTGTAGAAAGTATCTGTATGGTAGTAGGGTTGTGTGGGATACCCAGCGACAATATGGTAGGCAGTGGGAGATATGGTAATTGTGCCCCTTTAGGTTTAAGGAATGGTATGCGGGCATCAAGGTGATACCAATAATAAGCATATTCAGACTGGGCTAGGTAAAACAAAGTTTCAGGTCTGGAACACCAAAGCCACCGCACTCAGAGGGAACTATAAGAATCACCCAGCAGACATGAGGTCGGAGCAATGCCCATATGAGTCAGATGAGTAGTCCATCCAGAGTAGCAAAACACTCTTAGTAAGAGCAATAGGAATGCTGGAAAAAAAGAAAATGCAGCAATACAACCATTTTAATGACAGCTATGTGCCCAGCCATGCCCAACGCAAGTTAAATCCATCACTCAACTTGTGTTTCATGTTTGTCGGTGGCAGCACCATAGTTGCAACAAATTACCTCTGAACGATCCCTATTAATGTAAATACCTTAGCACTTGGTGGAGTCTGTGCACCATTGTACGGGAGATTCAAAGTCACAGGGTATAGTGGCATCTGTGAGGGGAAATAATTCTGATGTACCCCAGTTAATGTGCTGTCCGGAAAAAATTCCAAACCGCTGCACCTCTCGAGCAAGCAATGCATGCATGAATAACAATATATCCTCTTAGTAAAGGGCAGCCAATAGTGCCTCGCGGGGAATCTAAGGTCCCTTTGGAGATGTTGCTCCTGCAAGTGCCGGGCCAAAGGGTCCTTGACAATTATAAATAAAAGGAGAAAGAGTGGGCAGCCTTTTTGGGTTCCTTGTGTTAAGCAGAAAAAGGCTCCAAGTGTATTCCATTCAACGGTAGACAAGCTAAGGGTTACTGATACAATAACCAAATTAGGTCACAGAAGCCACTGGGGATGCCCAGTTTTGCCAAAGTGCCACGAAGAAAGTACCATTCAAGAGAATCAACTGCCTTTTCTGCATCCAACTTGGCCGCCACTGGAACGATAGGGGAAATCTGGTTGGCTAACGCAAAAAGAGTCCGAAGGTTAATAGAAGTAGAATGATGCGGCGCGAATCCGGACTGCATAGGGGAGGTTATTCGGTCCATTAATAGGAAAAGTCTGGTGGTTAATACTTTGGTAAGAATTTTTGTATTGTGAGTCATAAGGGACAATGGCCGATAGGAAGTACAGAGATAAGGGAGTTTGTTCAGCTTAAGCAATAACGTAATGACAGCTTCCCGCAACTTAAGAGAGAGGGAGCCATGCTCGGGAGATTCTGCATGCATTGCCAGTAAATGAGGAACTAGGAGCTATTTGAAGGCTTTATAAAAATCTCCTGAGAATCCGTCTGGTCCCGGGGCTTTAGGGCCACTTAAATCACCTATGGCCTGTGAGAGTTCCTTGCACGTAATGGAGGAGGCAAGAAATTGCTATTGACCAGGTTCAAACCAAAGCATAGCGGCTTCAGATAAGTATTCTACCAGTGCTTTATCACTGGTGTGAGAATGCGATGTGTAAACTAATTTTCAGTAGTCTGTAAAATCCACCAATAAGGTAGCACCATCAGTGATGTCACTGCCATCAGGGCATCACAGGGGGAACACATATGTAGAATGAAACGGGTTGAAGCAGATGAGCCAGCGCTCACCCAGGGCATTCACTGTGTCCGTATTTGCGCACACTAACATATTTGCCCAGATAGGTGACATCCTGGTTGGCTAGATATTGTAACTAATCCAGCAGTTTATATTCCATATAGGTACCCCAATATAGGCTCAGTTAACATCCCAACCCTTCACCCATATTCTTCGGGATATTACATACATAAAGAATCTTAGGGACTGACCATTTACCAAGATACGACTCTGCGCACAAAATGCAGGATTTTGCCTTATAAAGGCCTCATACATTATGCATGAGGATTCTTGGAAACTCAGCAGAACTACCATCTCCTGTATAATATCTATGTATAAAGTTAATTCCAGACATCATCCTAAGTCTGACAAGTGGCGCAGCAAGGTAGAACACCTGGGGAGACCTTTGGGTATATAAACATCAAATCTTGCTGAGACAAACAGAGGAGATCAGGATTTCCCTTCCGAAACTCAGACACAAGATGCTGAGGGTCTTGCATGCCGATACTCAAGCTTGCAGTGGTTTAAAACATCTCTTGCGGGGTGTCCAACTCAAGACCAAGACAGGGTCCCACAGTCTCACACTTCAGGTAATGGGGTTGCCTTCATCCTAGAGGTATTCTTGGCATAACACCTACATACATGCTAGGTACACTTAGGTACATCTAGTTAGGGTAGCATCGTAGGTGTATACATTTCCTTGTCATGTATTTTATATACTTGCCTGTGTTCATGGTTATAACAAAATGGTAGAGATCTACGAGTGACTGAGCAAAAAGTAGTACACTGTTTCCACGGTCCTGAGGGATCAGGGTTGTCATGTTCGATAGTTGCCAAGAACTATTCTCTCCTTGGTAAGAGGAGTTTCTAGTGGCACTGTGTGCTTGCTGGTACACTCGCCAAAATACCCAGTGGGGGTGTCTAGAATCAGTCTGACACCAATTCTGCAGTGTATATTGTCTAAACGCGCAAATCCTATATAGGTTTTATAGGAACTACACAACGGTGAAGATAATGTGCATTCTGCTAGCTTCTATCATCAGAGTCCAAATCACAAAGTTTTTCTTCTACCTTAGCAAGATCATTGCAATGCTTCAGAGTACCCCTGTGTCCTTTGAAATAAAAATTCCTCTAATATAGGGCTTAAAGGCCTCCAATAGGGTAGGGTATGTCTGCACAGAGCCAGAGCTGGGATCAAAAACGTCAATGATATCTTCCCAGACTTCAAAGAGAAAAACTGCATCATAAAATGCATTGGCAGAAAAACGCCAGTGGTGGGTCATGGGAGCATGTGCAGGTATATTTAAAGTAAGTAGAACAGGAGCATGATCATACAGCGTGTGGGGAAAATGTGTAATAGTGTTGAGCCATAGAAGTGCACCCTGTGGGATTTACCAATGATCGTTGCGGATCCACACATTGTGCGAGTGGAATCAAATGTATAATCTCATTTACAAAAGTATTTATGATGACAATTGTCTCTTAGTCACAATGTGTGAAGAAGGCCCAACAGTGTCTGAAAGGAAAGGGGTTTAGCGACCACTGCAGAACTAGTGGAATCGATTTCTGAATGTCAGGTAACATTTAGGTTGCCTCGCATGATGATGTGGTCGGCCTGATATTGGCCAATTTGTGCAGATAAGTCAGTGAAAAAGTCAGGGGAGTTGGTGTCTGGGGCATAAGCATTGACAAGGGGTACAGTCAGACCCAACAACACGCTCAACACTAACAGGTAACGACCTACGGGCTCAGAAGTGCTTCCCAGTTCCTTAAAGGGGATCCTACTGTGTATGAAGTCTAGGTAATAGGTGTGTTTCTTGAATGAAGGCTAATTGGACCCCATGTCGACGCAAATGAGCGAGTACATGCTTCTCTTTTCTAGCATTGTTCAAACCTCTGATGTTCCTCTAGTGTTAGGTGGAGGCATGAGATCTGAGGCATCATGATATGAAAGGGAGCATTTGAAACATAGATTGGACCTGCACCACAATAGATGAATGGCTTCAACAATCGAGAAAACAAGAAAACAAACATCCTTCCTCCCCTCCCACTCCAGCAAGAATAAGAAGTGGAGGGCCCAAAAATAAATCAGGTATAAAAACATAGTGGTACACACCTCTGGGGAAGGGGTGACAATGCCCAGAGGAGCAAGGCCTGATAGACAAATAAAAATGGATACACTAAAGATCATCAAGCAAATTATTAATATGCACAGAAAAGGCAAGATAATTTGCACAAAACATGTACACAACGTAAAGTGTGAATGAGCTGAGATCGAGTAACATGGAAGCAGCCATCTTCATGGGGCATAGAAACAAAGGGCCCACTAGGTCACATGTGCCCCAGGAGACGGGGGTGCTGTTTCTGCAGGGGCATCACCACCAGGACCTGCTCCAGGAAAGGATACTCCGAAGTAGTGTTTCTTGCAAAACTAGACAGCTTTCACAAGGGTGTTGCAAATATAGCGCCAACCATCTAGTTCCACGTGGAATCATGCATGGTAAAATATTCGATTTCTGAGTACACATTTTTGAAGAGATCGCTTAAAATCTGTGAATTTATGACGAGCTTCCTAAACTCTTAGCCTATAGTCCGGAAAGAAGGAGATCAAAGCATTCTGATACCGCAGTTGGCCCTTGTAATGGCCAGGTGTAGAGCAGCATCACGATCTCTGAAGTTGAGAATCCTGGCGATGATTTGTTGTGGTGGCTCCTCAAGAATCGGGTAAGGGGCAAGTGATTGTTACACTTCTCAACTACGAATGTATCAGTGAAGGATTGCCTGTCAAAAAGATCCCCCAGCAGATGCACCACAGTCATACATTCCGCCAGTGTTGGTAGAGTTGGTATTCCAGCAATGCGAATGCTATTACAGCATGACCTTACCTCTAATTCTTCCTTCTTGGCAGCCATGGTCTTCAGCATGCAGTCAAATTGCTCAACCCACTTCATCATGTCAACATTACCATCTCAAATCTCTGAAAATCTATGCTTCACACCCTCAAGTCTGGTATTGTGTCGGTCAAGGCTTTCAGTCATGTCATCCAGCCGATTCAGAGTATCGAATCTAGAGTCAAGCACCTTGAGGCTAGCACGTAATTCAGACATAATAGTGTCAGTGCCATCAAGGGGAGGGTCTGTCTCCATGTCATAGGAGGTGCCACTGGAGAGGGAGGTGCCTGTTGGTATTTTCAAAAGTCAGTTGTTTTTGCTTAGGATCTCCGTGACCTATTGTGGCAGTGCGACCCGCGATGGTAGTGAAGATATAGTTCACCAGGGCAAGAGCTCCTGCTAAGGCTATGAGGTCAATCTCACCACATAAAGGCATAAAGAGTACCAGTCCGGGGCACAGTACTGAAAGAGGGGGCAATCTGCCCAAGCAGTCAGTGGTAGTAATGATACAAATGTGATGTTGGAGGCAAGAAAGCAGTCCAACCGTCACACACAATGAATTTTCCTGACCAGAGTGGCATATCCTGTAGACATAGAACACCCAGCAGTGCAGTAGAGATGAGGGATTGATGAAGCAAAGCAGAGTAAATGGTATCCATGTAGGCCAACAGCTCACAAAAGAGGGGGAAAGATACTTCAGTCCTGGGGGGTGGACACACTCCGACCAGGCCTCTCCCTCATCTGCACAGATGGCACAAGTGTGCAAGAACCCTCCTCACCAGTACCAAGCAGGGCAATCAGGAGGCAAGAAAGAGATATGTCTAGCTGCAGAGATATCAAGTAACAAATGAGGCCCAGGCCCAGCCTACAAAGGCCCCAGTAAACACAGATGTGTAGAGGGGAGCATGCAGGATCAATTATGCAGTGCAAACAGTTTACAGCTTCAGCCCCCGTGTGAGCAGAACCCCAACCTTTTTACCACCCAACAGCTTGACATGGAATATTGCATGCGAGCCCAGGTGAAAGGTGACGGGTCAGGCATGGCATTACCATCAACCATCCAGGCGTCCGCATTGCCCACCACCGCAGCAACCAGAAGCCTTCAGTACCACCAGCAGAGAAAAGGTGAGTGCAATGGGAGTATCCACGTAAGGGCCCTCAGAGGGAGCCCACAAGACTCACATCTCTGGCAGCGGTCGCAGGTACTGGCCCCCCGTCCCAGTTCCCAGCCAAGCACCGGTGTGGTACCATCTAGACCGGCACTTCCAGTCGTAGGGAAAATTTAGAGCCAGCTGCAGCATCCAGAGCCCACACCATAGCCCCACCTTCAGGCTCACCCATGGGGCCTCAGAAGGCCGCATGAGGCTGTGGCAGTGAGATCACCATGTCAGGTGCCAGACAGGGGCCACATTGGAATCAGCTGCACAAGATGCTGTCCTCAATGCCATCAGGGCATAGCAAATATAGGTGCAGTGAGCACAGTGTGGCCAGAATACACCTGATAAAGGAGATAGTTAGGTGATGCTTGATGAAGCATCAATGCCGAACTGCTATGTCGGCTTGGCCATGCTCCCCCCGTGACGTATTTTTTTTTAACATATTTTTTCTTGAAGTGCAGGTATTCTTAATTTTTTTGAAACATATCAAATCTTACCAAATGTATATGACAAAGCTGATCAAACACGTTAAATATAGCAGTTTTCATTGCTAAATTACTTTCAATCTACCTAATGATATAGGCTAAGCTTATCACCCTTTGACTTTCTAAAGGACAATTTTCAGATAAAATACTTTGTGGCACTAAGACCTAACTCAGATTAAAATGATCTTTATGTTTTTTTTCCATATTGTACTGTAATATAGTCTACAGATTTAACAAACTTAATACACATTTCAAACCAAAAGCAGTAAATCATGCTTGGCTAAAGCCCAACAGGCATGTTGGATACTAATATAACACAATCCTTTCTGAAGCGTAGCTAAAGGAAACAGCACACATATTACTTTTGATTAATTTTTCTTTTAAAGAGAAAATACAGATATGAAACACTGTAATCTCATTTTTACTGGGATATGCTCAGTACTACATTCAGACACGGCAAAGCCTTGAAAGCGATATCAGAAGTTTCCCTTGTACACATCCATTAGTCCTTTGGTAGTAATTTATAAAACACAATATTCATTTATTTGATCCGGCAGAGCTGAGGATGATAAAACGTGGTGTGGATTAAATGTACCTTCCGAGGAATGTCTGGACTAATAAGTGTCACATCCGAATATCATCACAATGTGCGTTTGGCAGATGACACACTACTGTATGTAATAGAGCTGTTTACAATATCTATACAGCGGCCAGTGACTAATCAGAATATTTTCCAAGGTCCTGATTTTAACATAGAGTATATATTAACAAGTAGCTATCTGTCAAATGTGAGTAAACGTTGTTATGACAATAGGCCTTAAATGGAAGATAATTTCTTAGAACACTCACTGAGATTAGAAAGAACCTCATACTGCAGTGCAGACTGACTGGTTGGCAAAAATAGCGCACTGTTAAATAGAATATCTAGTGGAACTCTGACTTTCCATATCTAACTACATTGATCCTGCCATTAGCATATGCTTGTCTAAAACTTTAAGCCATTTGCATGTGAGTACATATACAACCAAGCCTGGAATAACTGTAGTAGCTGGTGAATGTACAGTATACCAATTGAGCATTCTTCTTAGAAAGAAGCATCATCTAGGTGGAACAGACAAACAGTAGCATTGTGCATGCCTCTAGTAATGATCAATACTTTACCATTGTCAATTTTAATCTAGGAAAGGAGTTGCATAAATATTGCCTATAAGCTCGGAGCTGGCAGCTGATTTTAACAGCAGAACGGTAACCCGGGCTAGGAGACTGGTCGATAGTCCTTTTCGAGATTACAATCTAGTCTACACATAGCACCTGAACCACACTTTGCAGAATCATTCTAAAGGGTGTTTTACCCCCGGGAGAAGGTCTATCAGAAGGGTGGATAGAGTTAAAGAAGAAAGGTATCCACTGGTTTGACAATTAAATATGTGGTGTGCATAACTTCTATAATGAAATTGTGGTAAAACGAGTGGAGTGGGTAGGTCCAAATCCTAAATCCAGTACAGGTGACTGTAAGTGGTAAATTTTCACTCTTCCTATTTCATGGAGAACACTTTGAACATGGCCAATCAAATTCTCCTCTCTCATCACAGTTTAATGGCAGCCCTCCCTTTGCAATTATTTTGATTGAGCAACCACCCCTGCCCAACAACTTGCTACTCAAGGGTGTATAAAGTTACAGTAGGATCAGGGTATTACCTTTAATGCTGACAGTAGAAACAACTTCACTCCCATAGACGCTTTGAACAAGGCTCATTGAGTCCTCATGATTACCGATAAGCCACATTTACACCAATCTAGTGTGGGACCACAAAACACTAATTTCAGTCTTTTAGCTCTATCACATTAGCTATTAATTTGCAAATTAGATATAGCAGATACCTACAGGAATGATACTCCACAAAATATTCAGTTAGACCTCAATTGATAGAATTTACTAGGGGTGATTTAGATAATTAAGATAATCTGAACTGGCCATCACAATTTAAGTCATTTTATGTCCATGATTTTAAATCATTTCACCTACCAGCGTTAGCCTCCTCAGCAAGGTGGGCTAAGGGAGGCTAATTGTTTTTATGTTAACTGATAAAATTGAACCTAGGGTTAGCATTTATTTATTTTTTACAGTTAGGATTAATGGTTAGGGCCAGCATTAAGAACAACATTTTATTAACCTTAACTCAAGGTCCGGGTCACCATTATTTTAGAGTGGAGCAGTGTACTTGTATTAATGTAGGGTTCATGTAAGGGCAATGGTTAAGGTTTGCTTTAGGGTAAGTTCCTTCTTTAACAATTGTTATTTATTATGTCCCAATGTAACTGTGCTCAAACTATGGACCTGAAAAGAAGGAAAGACAGAGCTGTAATACATAGCTGCAACTTGCAAGTCAGAGACGTATGTGTGCAGGGGGCATTTATGCACAGCCATCAGACCAGTGTGGCATCAAAACACTCTATAGTGGATAACCCAGGATAGCAGTCCATCGAATGCTCCTAGCAAGAGCAAAAGGTATCAAATGATTCCAAAGAGCAACTAGGTTTGAAGCAGAAGCTGAGGAATTCCGGCTGATAAAGTAAACTTCTAAAAGTTAATAACTGAAAGACCAACAATAAAACGGAAACAGTTTGGAAAGAGGATTTGAGGTAAAACTAAAAGCATATTACTGTTGTCGGTCTCCAGAGACAATTGACGAAATGAGGAATGGATGACAAATGAATAACAACTCAAGAAAACAAGATCCAAAAGGTTATCTTTTAAAATCCTACAACCTGTTTTTGAAATGAAACGTAAGGTTACCTATTTATAACAGTTTCCTCATGAAATCAGAAAGATTCTGTCACCAATGATGGACTGTGCATCAGACTCCAGCATTCGTATGCCTCCTACAGCGTTTCACAGCCTCCCCTGGGGCGGGACTTCCGCCTTCTGCAGGAAGCCCGCGCCCACAAAGTGACTGGACGAGAAGGGCAGAAGGCGGAAGTCCTGCCCCAGGGGAGGCTGTGAAACGCTGTAGGCATGTAGGAGGAGCAGAGGCCGCCTATGTAAGTGAGGGAAGCCCCGCGTGAAGGAGCCTGTAGCCCGGTAAGTGGGGCAGGTGGGGCTTAGTTGTAGGGGGTGTGTGTGTGTGCCTATGTGTGTACCTGCATGTGTGTGCCTGCGTGTGTGGCTGCGTGTGTGTGCATGCGTGTGTGTGCCTGCGTGTGTGTGTTCGTGCGTGTCTGTGCGTGCGTGCATGTGCATGTGTGTGTGTATGTGTGTGTGTTCATGCGTGAGTGTGGCTGTGTGTGTGCGCGCCCGATTGAGAGAGGCGATAGGCTGACTTGCTGTTCACAGTTTCTGGGAAGCACGTCCACAGACCAGAATCTGCGCGTGCCCCGGTCTGTCTCCCTTGGGAGGCATCACGCTGACAATCAGTCTTTCTGGCGAAAGCGCTTTCGCGCTGCAACGCCAGGCTAGACCTAAAAAGGTAAAAACTCTTCTGTTTAATAGATTCCTTCAATAGTAACCCTTGACGTTTGCTCACCAGGACTATTTTCTTGTGGACACATCCGGAACCTGAACCTGCAGGCTGATTATCATATTACATTTTGTAATGCCACTTTACTTATTCTTGCTTCATTCACTTTTTTTTTTTTGTAACACCTTTATTATAACAGGAGATGGTTACACAGCCAGGAGCCTACAACCCGGGGGCCGGCTGCGTTGACTTAAATAATACAGTACAAGAGTGACTTTACACAGCCTTGTAGCCGGCAACACAAGGTCCGGCGGCATAATGCATATAAATAATGTCTTATTTTTAGTTTTGTTGGTGTACAATACTAAACATATATTAACAACTCATAAACCAGTGAATGAGACCATCACAAACTAGCAGGCATTTCCGTGAGTTCTGAATGCATCACAATATGTCCGTGCAGACAACGCCACCCGATACCCAGCCGTAGTGATATACACCTTTAAATTTTGAAACAAGATCTTAAATCATTCATTTGCAGCAGCCTCCAACTTGCGCACATATTCAGTAAGGTATCCCCAGAAATCTTTTGGCCTAGATCGCATTGGCAGTTCTTCCTCATATGTCAGGAGTTTATCCCTGCAGCTAGACATGTCGTGTAACCACCTGGATGTGGTTGGCACCTTGGTACTGTGCCAGCATTGCGAAATTTGTCTCTTGGCAAGTAATAATGAGACCGCACAGAACTTACATTTGGTAGATTTAAGTTGTGGTACTATGCCCAGCAAGCAAGTACGGATCGTGCAATCTACCTCAACCCCTATCATAGTAGACAGTTTTGCAGTGACATCGTCCAGTATTCACAGACTCTTGAGCAGAACCAAGCTAAATGTGCAAAGTCTGCGCCTTCAGTACCACATTGTTTACACCTGTCTTCATCCTGCAGACCGTATTTGCACATACGTGCTGGTGTGTAGTATGCCTGGTGAAGGAACTTGTAATGTATGATTCTGAGATTGCCATTAGGAGTAAGAATTTGTATTAATGCGCTTGTCTGTTGCCATTCCTGTTCTGTTAGTGGATCTTCCAGCACCGAGTCCCACCTGGATTTAGCCCTCTCAGTGGTGTGTGGTATTTCTGCCTGCGCTGTGGTGTACAGCCTTGACACTAGGTGTGATAGATCTTGAGTAGTAATAATCAACTGCAGTGTGTCGAGACTTTCTGGCTCGTTAGGAAAGGTGGGATAAAGCTCCATCAATGCCCGTTTCAGCCTGTAATGTGTGGAACAGAACATCTGTGATTTGTTTTGAATGTATGTCAAGTCTGCATTATCTATTAATATGCCATCACTGAATACATCTCCCATCCGCTCTATGCCCACCTGCTGCAGTAGCAACATTCCCACTTTTTCGCCCGTGACTGATAGAGCATGATGATTATGTAAAGGCATGTCCGGTGCGTAGAGGGGGGTCTTATGTGCCAGTTGTCCAAGTGTACGCCATGCCTTTACTGTGGTGTCTATCGTGTTAATGTCCTGAGCATCCAGCGGCTGCCTTTTGTGTGATAGAATAGCTGGCAGTGGGATAGGTTTCGCGTCCCCTTCTTCAATCGCCGTATGAGTAAGGTATGGTACTACGTGATACCAGTAGGCAGCGTACTGGGCCTGTGCGCATAAATAGTATAATTTCAAATCCGGCACCCGAGTCCTCCCCTGGCATATGGGAGTATCAATGTTTGGAGGTCTATGCAAGCTTGTTTGCCCGCCCATATGAGCTGTAGTACGAGTGATTTTATGCGACGGAATACTTCCCCGGGAGGGGTGATTGGGATATTATTAAAAAGGTATAGGAGTTTGGGCAGCATATTCATTTTCACGATCGCGATACGATCCGCTAAGGACAACGGTAGCTGTATCCAGCGTCTCACTTTGTCTTCCAATTTGAGATCGTTAACCCATAATTCGAGCGGATCACTATCTTGGGGTCTCTATGATACAGCACCCCTAAATACCGTATCGGATCGGTTTGCCATTCTAATGGATATTCAGTGTCCAGGGGAGTCGTCGTGTCAGTCAGAGGGATAATGTAGGATTTTGACCAGTTTATGGCCAAACCTGAGTGGCCACCAAATTTGATATATTCTCTCAGCAGCTGATTCAAATGTTCAGCGGGGTCACGAACGCAGAGCAACATATCATCTGCGTACAGAGATATGCAGTGGTCTGCAAGGGAATTGCAGGGCAGACGACTTGTAATTCTGGCGGATCAAGCAGGCCAAAGGTTCAAGGGCTTGGGCGAATAGGAGGGGAGATAGTGGGCATCCCTGCCTAGTGCCGCGTTCTATAGCAATGCTGTCGGATAAGTACCCGTTCACCCGGACCCTGGCGCACGGATTGGTGTAAATGAAGGATACCCATTGGGTGTCCTTCATTTACACCAATCCGTGCGCCAGGGTCCGGGTGCCCTGCAATTCCCTTGCAGACCACTGCATATGGGGAATCCCATGCGGTGTAAAATAGCAAGCAGGTAACTCCACTCGATAGAATCGAACGCCTTGGCGGCATCAAGCATCACCGCTACCGCCTTCGTTGTGGGCTGAAGATAGTGGGACAAGGCAAATAGCGTCCTGGTGTTATGGGACGTGGACCTTGTAGGAACAAACCCCACCTGGTCAGGTAGTATCAGATTCGTCATTAGTGGTGTGAGCCGCACCGCCAGAATTTTCGCAAGTATTTTGGAATCGACATTGATCAGCGACAGCGGCCTGTAGGAGTCGCATAGGTCTGGGTCTTTAGAGGGTTTCAAAAGGGCAATTATTACGGCTTCCCTGAGTGTTGGGGGTAGCTCCGCTTGATCGAATGCAGCTCCGTACATTCCCACCAGGTGAGGGGCTAGTGTATCCGCGTGGGACGATCTATATCGTCCGCCAATGCCACATTCCAGTTGCCTCCACATATGATGTGTGTGTCTGTTAGCTGCTGTAGATGTCCCCACAACTCCTGAAAAAATTTGGGTGCATCCACATTTGGACCACATATATTAAGTAACGTCAGTCTTTGTCCGCGCAGAGTACCCGTCACAATAACATATCTTCCATTCGGGTCTTGTGTCACCTGTTGTGTTGCGAAATTCATGCCCTTCCGTATCAACGTCATCACCCCCTTGAGTAAGAAGAATAAGTAGCAGTGTATACAGATTCAGCCCATCATTTGCCTATGGATTGATGTGTGTTAGGTGCGATGTGTGTCTCCTGCGATAAAGCGATATCTATATTACATCTGTTTAGGTAGGCAAAGACCTGTCTAATTTTCTTGGGCTGCGTGAGACCCCTGACATTCCAAGTGAGGAGATTCATGTGATTACTACCTGTGCCATTAACCCTCTGTGTCATCTGTGAGGTAGGGATATCCAAACTTGCAACACAATACAAGCATGCATAGGGACGGTGTACATTTCAATATATGTATCTGCGTGTGTCCAAGTGACTATCTGTCGCACAACATAAATCGGAATGACATGTACTAGAAGATTCGGTCTCTGAACAGTAACAAAACCCCCACCCCTCCCTCCCCCACCCACTCCAGCAACCCAATCCTGCCGAAGCCATTTGCCCTCCCGAACTAGTCCCATCAACCGAGCAGAACTTTCCATAACTACCATTGGAGCCGAACTTTTATGGGGAACACCCTCGTGGAGGTCCGCTTGGGGCACAACTCGCCATCCAACTTAATGGATGTGGACGACTCTAATGACGTTAGTTTGACTCAAACGTAATATGACTGGATGCCCCAGACCCGCCCACGCCCATTACATGCATGGACACGGCCTGCGAGTAGTATCTACATTGCAACATTACATAACAAATCTACCTGTGAATAATAGCAAACGAGATCAGTCATGCTAATTTACCAGCAGTGTTCGTGGATTGTAACCCCTGGTGCGCCGGTCAGTGTAACTGACAGTACCCCAATAATGTATACCATCATCGCTTCCACTGTCATGTACATCTCACAATGTTTAAAGGCACCAAAGATTTAAACAAGGACAATACAACATTTGTGTACTTGGTGTTGAGTACTAGTTCCTGTGTGGCAGTCCAGCAACAGTCTATGTGATGCACAGTTACGTCCAACATTGTCTAACAGGGTGTATAAGTGCCAAAGCCACGGTTACAGTATATATGCCACGTCGGGACCGATTTAAAAACCCTGAGAAGGCGAACTCCCGGCCCGACTTCATGAGTGCTGCAACTGGTGAAGACAGCATTGCATCTGTACCAATAGCGTCTATGAGTCGCAGCAATCAACTTAACGTCTATTACGACTGGCATTGTTTTTAAACACTTACTGCTAGCATGTCCAATTACGTGTGTACAGCGCAATGACGAAAGGTCCCATTGGTGGCAGGCGTGAAATAGCCGCAGCACTTCGGTATTGCATGTAGTAGCTTACCTTCACCGAAGCCCATGCTGAGGCCCAAACTCAGAACATGTACTTTTCTGCCATAGAAACCAATGTACCAAAGTGTGTCAAAAAGCAATGCTATTGGCAATTATTAGCCGTCAGGGTACGTTCTGGCACTGAGACAATGAAAGCTGATGTAAGGTACCATACCCCCATCGGCAGCGCCCCACTCAACATGAACGTGGAAATCTACAACTGGGGCGTCAAACCTTACCATACTCCTTTGGGAAGAAAATACCACATCGTAGATGCACTCAGTCCGATTCCAGTTGCTGGCCATCTTGTGCATTGGACTTGTTCTGTTTCAGTATTTTTTTCACAAATTCTTGCGCAGCTTAAGAAGTCGCCCAAATCACAGCCTTGCCCTCCCACATCACATGCAGTCTGGCAGGGTATAACATAGAATAGTTAACGTGAAGGTCTCGAAGCTTGGATTTCACCAATGTAAATTCCCTCCTCGCTTGCTTTACAGCAACGGTGTGGTCCGGGTAGAATTCCAAGGTATTTCCCTGGTGGGTGATGGTTCCTTTCTCTCGTGCGAGCCTCAAGATGGTATCCCTGTCCCGATAATTCAGTATTCTTGCCCCAATGGGGTGCGGTGCCGCTTGGTTCCTTTCTCTCGTGCGAGCCTCAAGATGGTATCCCTGTCCCGATAATTCAGTATTCTTGCCACAATGGGGTGCGGTGCCGCTCCCGGCGGTGGACGGGGCGCAAGGGACCTGTGCGCTCTCTCTACTGCGAATATCTGCGAAAGCGTGTCATCCCCAAAGAGATCCTTGCACAATTTCTCTATATCCTGTTCCATGTGCCCCCTGTTCGTCGTCTCCGGAAGGCCCGTGATGCGCACATTGTTGCGTCTAGAGGTCGCTTCCAATTCCTCCTCCTTCGCTTTTATCACTTCAAGTACACGCTCCATATTGGTGCATTTGGTGGTAGTGGTATGCGATTCATCTTCAACTGCTGAAATTCTTGTTTCGGACGTCTCCAACCTCTCCCCGTGCTTCTCCAGTTTGGCTGCCATACCGTCCATCCTGCACGTCAAATTGTCCAGTTTGCCATTAATATCTTGCAAGTTCGCCTAGATGGACAGCAGTATTTTCTCCATGTTATTGCTGGGAGGTCGTTCGGCCGGTGCACCGCTTCCAGACATCGTTTCCGTGAGCTTGGGTGTCTTTTTTGCTTCAAAGGATATCTTCTGCTGTTGTTTGTCAGGTCTTACCTTTGTTACTGACAGAGGTGCCGTCGGTGTTGCGTCTTAAGGTGTGGACCCGGTCCTTCTGGTTGACGTCGCCGTCTTGACCCCCGGTACAGACTGCAGTTGTGGGAACTAGGGCCGCGACTTGGATCGCCCACTCTCAATTGGACCACCCTCGTCTTGGTAGATGGTGCTGTGTAAGTAATCCTGTCGTGGGTCGAAGGTAGTGAGCGCAATAGGCTACAGGCTGTAATTTGTGCATGGCCCAGAAGATCTTGTACATAGGAGCCCCCTTTGCAGCGCAGTACAGACACCAGCGGCAGCGCAGTCCCCACGTCGCATATCAGCAGGAGTTGCTGTAGTGCCAGGAGCTCTTCAGCGGCATCGAGGGGAGAGCTCAGATGCTACGTGGTCATGGTTGGCTTCGGGGACAACATGTAAGCTTTTCGCGCCTTTTGTGACATTGCCAGTTATGCGTGGAACGTCGTGTGTCCAGCCATTATTTTCTTTAAATGAGCCGCCTCAGCTCATAAAGCACCTGGGATCCGGCTTGGCTTGTGCATTGCTTCCTTGCTATGAGTGCCTCACGGGCCCCGGGCAGCATCCACCTCACACGCCATTCCTCTAACCGCTAGGCGCCGCCATCTTGTCTACACACAGCCCCAATTACGGAAAGGTTCAGCAACACAGCCAAAGCGGGCACATTCAAAGGCCATTTACACATGCAACCCCTTCAGTCCATATGTGCCGTCTCATATATTCACAGCGCTGGCGGTGTCATTTTGATGTTGTACTCACTGCGCTGCCGGCTACAGTACCGTGTAGTGTAGCGCAGCGGCCGCCATTTTAGCCGCCGCAAATCCATGTTGCCGTTTTTTGTAGATTTCGCCTGTTATCGCTTAGCTTTAGTACCCGGCCTTCAGACCATCATGTTCCCGGTGGCTTCAGACACCAGGGATGACCTTTCGATAGCGGCGTTGTGGGATCTGGGGCGATCGCAGACCAATATGTTATCGGTCGCCCGGCGGAGCTGCGGTCTCACCCAGCCATTTCGCTGTGCGCCCCTTAGCGCCTCTGCTTCATTCCCTTTTGGTTGACTTATCTACCTTATGAACAGCTTGCATATTTCCCCTTGTATGTATGACTTGTCTGCATTATGTTCAGCGCCCTGATACCCTTACGGGTCATGTTCACACTATTTAAAAGTCTAAAAATAAACAAATAAAGAGAGAGACGATGCAATTAAAGGGTTTTTAAGGATGATGAATCAGAGCGGATGTCTGTGTAAATCTGTGAAAGACGTTTGCTGCTGAGGGAGTGAGTGAAGTGTAAAGTTATTTGAAATTTGTTTACTTTTCTGGAGCCATGTCTTGTAATTGAACTAATATAATTAATTAAATGCAATTTTGCAATAATTTATCGAGATTAGTTGTGTCAGTTCATTACCTACACAATATACTTCACCAGCTGAAACTAAATTGCTTTTGCTACTCACTGTTCCATTCAGCGTCTATGCACATAAAAAGAAAAATGGAAAGTACTGATGTTGTGCCCTTTATATTGCCCACTATATCAGCATGTTGGGCAATGTTTATCATATTATGTGTCCTTATTTCCTGCTCTGTATCAAACAAGGCATGACTGATTTTATTCTACCATTTTTTTAAAACTTTATTTGTCATTTTATACAAACAAGTACGTACAGCGAAGCCAAATTCAAACACAGAGCAGAGATACATTTGTGGCACAGAAAATGACCAATAAAATGGAAAAAAAAGAAATACAAGCAGATGACCAAAATAACTATAGAGACAGGTTATATTTCAGAAAAAGAGGAATAAAATAGACACAGTACAGCAAGGCATCACAGAACAAACCAGTGGAGTGCCTTATACATCATTTAGAATGGTTACCAAATGGCTAATCTGCTGTGTCATCATCTGCAGAGTGGTGCAAAGGCAATAAGTAATCCCGCAGCAGCTTTCAAATATCCCGGGCCTAGAAGTAGCTGGTTGAAGGGAGGCGTACAATCCAGAGTTAGTAGTATCACAATAGAATCGATCTTTTAGCCTGGCACACACGGTTGGGGGAGTGTGAGCTTCCCAGTGAAGTGGAACCTGTCACATGGCTAGAAAAGACAATGGCCGTAAATGCATGTAATTCCAATGGTAGTGGACGGACAAACCCGAGCAGAGTCATTTAGGGGTCGGGATCAAGAGATTGCTCAAGCTTAAGAGACAGAGTAGAATAAACGTCTCCCCAATCGGATGCTTTCACCCCACAGGTCCATAATAAATGAAGGAAATCTGACTGATCTGGGGCAACAGTAGAATGTACAGGAATCAAATTTAGCCAGAGCCTGGTGGATAGTATAGGTCCTGTGCAGAAACTTATAATGAAGCAGTTTACGATGGTGGTTACCAGCAAGAAGTTTTTTTTTAAAGAGTTTTATATAGCGCAAACTAGACACGAGACATCGGGTATCAGAGCGCTTTACATGAGCACCAGTATCCTTACAGATGGACACATTCACATTTGTTAGGCACAGGGAGATTAAGTGATTTGCCCAGAATCACAGGACGTTAAGCGTCATTGCAGGGATTGAACCTGGTACCCCAGCTTTGAAGTCCACAGCTCTAACTGCAAGGCTACATCCTCTGTTATGTTATGTTATGTTAAATGAAACTTTTTAAGCGCACTGACACCAGAGGTTTCCTGGCGCTAAAGTTTAGTCTGCATGCAGCCGTAATACCAAGTTTTATCTGGGATACCGAAAACTAGGTTGCACTCCTATTCAGCCTTGCTCCTCTTCGCACCAGTGGACTACAGTTGTAAGGAAGTATGATACAATCTGGAAGTGAGATGGCTGTTGTCAGGGGAAGTGATCACCAATATGAGTGAGGGGGGTCTTTAAGTTCAGCCAGATAAGTGGGTAACATTTCGCTCAATGTGCTGTGTAACGTGAAATGTGAATACCTCTATTAGGGTCAAATGCCCTTCCTTACCCATAGTAGAACTGTGTTTACGCATGCCATTCATAAACAGGTCACTGGTAACCCATATGTCATTTGCACAAAGGGAATGTTGCACCGGGAGCTCTAAAGTAAGTGGGAGCCATGGGCTATTGATAAGTGGAATATTGGGGGTATAGTAAGCATCTCCACCTAGACAGTGCAGGAGTTTAAACCATGCCCAGCTAGTTGTAGAAAGTATCTGTATGGTAGTAGGGTTGTGTGGGATACCCAGCGACAATATGGTAGGCAGTGGGAGATATGGTAATTGTGCCCCTTTAGGTTTAAGGAATGGTATGCGGGCATCAAGGTGATACCAATAATAAGCATATTCAGACTGGGCTAGGTAAAACAAAGTTTCAGGTCTGGAACACCAAAGCCACCGCACTCAGAGGGAACTATAAGAATCACCCAGCAGACATGAGGTCGGAGCAATGCCCATATGAGTAACATGAGTAGTCCATCCAGAGTAGCAAAACACTCTTAGTAAGAGCAATAGGAATGCTGGAAAAAAAGAAAATGCAGCAATACAACCATTTTAATGACAGCTATGTGCCCAGCCATGCCCAACGCAAGTTAAATCCATCACTCAACTTGTGTTTCATGTTTGTCGGTGGCAGCACCATAGTTGCAACAAATTACCTCTGAACGATCCCTATTAATGTAAATACCTTAGCACTTGGTGGAGTCTGTGCACCATTGTACGGGAGATTCAAAGTCACAGGGTATAGTGGCATCTGTGAGGGGAAATAATTCTGATGTACCCCAGTTAATGTGCTGTCCGGAAAAAATTCCAAACCGCTGCACCTCTCGAGCAAGCAATGCATGCATGAATAACAATATATCCTCTTAGTAAAGGGCAGCCAATAGTGCCTCGCGGGGAATCTAAGGTCCCTTTGGAGATGTTGCTCCTGCAAGTGCCGGGCCAAAGGGTCCTTGACAATTATAAATAAAAGGAGAAAGAGTGGGCAGCCTTTTTGGGTTCCTTGTGTTAAGCAGAAAAAGGCTCCAAGTGTATTCCATTCAACCATAGACAAGCTAAGGGTTACTGATACAATAACTAAATTAGGTTACAGAAGCCACTGGGGATGCCCAGTTTTGCCAAAGTGCCATGAAGAAAGAACCATTCAAGAGAATCAATTGCCTTTTCAGCATCCAACTGGGCCGCCACTGGAACGATCGGGGAAATCTGGTTGGCCAACGCAAAAAGAGTCCGAAGGTTAATAGAAGTAGAATGATGCGGCACAAATCCGGACTGAACAGGGGAGGTTATTCGGTCCATTAATAGGAAAAGTCTGGTGGTTAATACTTTGGCCAGAATTTTTGTATTGTGAGTTATAAGGGACAATGGCCGATAGGAAGTACAGAGATAAGGGAGTTTGTTCAGCTTAAGCAATAACGTAATGACAGCTTCCCGCAACTTAGGAGAGAGGGAGCCATGCTCGGGAGATTCTGCATTCTGCATGCATTGCCAGTAAATGAGGAACTAGGAGCTATTTGAAGGCTTTATAAAAATCTCCTGAGAATCCGTCTGGTCCCGGGGCTTTAGAGCCACTGAGATCACCTATGGCCTGTGAGAGTTCCTCTCACGTAATGGAGGAGGCAAGAAATTGCTGTTGACCAGGTTCAAACCAAAGCATAGCGGCTTCAGATAAGTATTCTGCCAGTGCCTTATCACTGGTGTCAGAATGCGATGTGTAAACTAATTTATAGTAGTCTGTAAAATCCACCAATAAGGTAGCACCATTAGTGATGTCACTGCCATCAGGCCATCACAGGGGAACACATATGTACAATGAAACGGGTTGAAGCAGATGAGCCAGTGCCCATCCAGGGCATTCTCCGTGTCCGTATTTGCGCACACTAACATATTTGCCCAGATAGGTGACCTCCTGGTTAGCTAGATATTGGAACTAATCCAGCAGTTTAACCCATCATCTATATTATTCCCGATATTACATACATAAAGGTTCTTAGGGACTGACCTTTTACCAAGATACTACACTGCGCACAAAATGCAGGATTTTCCCTGATAAAGGCCTGATACATTATGCATGAGGATTCTTGGAAACTCAGCCGAACTACCATCTCCTGTATCGATGTATAAAGTTCATTCCAGACGTCATCCTAAGTCTGACAAGTGGCACAGCAAGGTAGAACCCCCAGGGCGACATTTGGGTATATAAAAATCACGTCTTGCTGAGACAAACAGAGGAGATCAGGATTTCCCTTCCGACACTCAGACACGAGACGCTGAGGGCCCTGCATGCAGGTAGTCTATCTAGCAGTGGTTTAAAACATCTCTGCGGGGTGTCCTACTCAAGACCAAGACGGGGTCCCAATGTCTCTCACTTCAGGTAATGGGGTTGCCTCTATCCTAGAGGTATTCTTGGCATAACACCTACATACATGATAGGTACACTTAGGTACATCTAGTTAGGGTAGCATTGTAGATGTATGCAAGATCTACCATCCTTTTACTTTCTTAGTGCTTCAAATCATTTATATCTTTTACTGCCCAATGATTGTTTCAGCTCACCTATTTTACACTAGAATAACGACTATTCAATAAAAATTTATTGAAAAACGTCCCTACTGTTTATTCTGTGTAACTATCTGAGACTAAGTGAGCACGAGTGACTGAGCGAAAAGTAGTACACCGTTTCCACGGTCCTGAGGGATCAGGGTTGTCATGTTCAATAGTACATCGACCCCAAGACCACACTCAGAGGCACCCTCCTCTACAGACCACCAGGACCCCGCGCAAAATTCAGTGAAGACATCACAGACTTCATCACCCCACACGCACTCCCCTCCAAAGACTACATCCTTCTGGGAGACCTCAACTTCCACCTTGAAAAAATCAACGACCGCAACACTGCCACCCTCTTGGACAACCTAGCCAACCTCGGACTTAAACAACTGGTCACTTCCCCCACCCACATCGCAGGTCACACACTCGACCCCATCTTCACCTCCAGCAACCACGTCTCCTTCAGCCACACCACAGATCTCCTCTGGACTGACCACAGCTGCGTTCACTTCACCTACAACAAGCCGAAACCCATCAACCACCTCCAACCAACTCTACAAAGAAACTGGAACAAAATCACCACGGAGCAGATCCCCACATCGCTCCTTCAAACCTCCCCAGCCCTCTCCTCTAACGCCAACGAAGCCGCCTCCAACCTCACCCTTTGGCTATCCAACACCGCCGACACCTTAGCACCACTGAAAAAACGTCAACACAAACTTGGCAACAAGAAGGCTTCATGGTTCAACGATGACCTCAAAAAGTCCAAGAAACTGTGCCGCTCCCTTGAAAAGGCCTGGAAAAAAGACCCAACCACCAGCACCAAGGACGCCTTCAAAAGCGCCACCCGCACTCACCACCAACTGATCCGAAAAGCCAAGAAAACAGCATTCAAGGATCGACTTGACAACAACGCCCACAACAGCAAGGAACTCTTCAACATCGTCAAGGAATTTTCCAACCCCTCGGCCAACTCCAACGACATCACCCCCTCTCAAACCCTCTGCGATTCTCTAGCCTCTTTTTTCCACAACAAGATTGCTGACATCCACAACAGCTTTGACAACCAACCCGGAAGCCAACCCACCCTACCACCAGCTGACCATCCTCCCCCCGTTAACACCCTTAACGCCTGGAACCCAATCTCCACTGAGGACACCATCCGCCTGATGAATTCCATCCACTCTGGATCCCCCACAGACCCATGCCCTCACCACATCTTCAACAAAGCAGACTCCGTCATAGCCCCGCACCTCCGAGACGTCATCAACTGCTCCTTCAACTCCGCCACCTTCCCAGAAGACTGGAAACACGCTGAACTCACCGCCCTTCTGAAAAAACCAACAGCAGACCCCACCGAACTCAAAAACTACCGCCCCATCTCGCTTCTTCCATTCCCGGCCAAAGTCATCGAGAAAGCTGTCAACAACCAGCTCGCCGCCTTCCTCGAAGCCAACAAATCACTCGACCCCTCACAATCTGGATTCCGAGCCAAACACAGCACTGAGACCGCCCTCATCGCAGCAACAGACGACATTCGAACTCTACTGGACAATGGAGACACAGTCGCCCTCATCCTCCTGGACCTCTCAGCAGCCTTCGACACAGTCTGCCACAGCACCCTTTTACAACGCCTCAGAAACATCGGAATCCAAGGAAAGGCTCTGGAATGGATCACCTCGTTCCTCACCGGAAGAACCCAGAGAGTCCGCCTCCCACCATTCAAGTCTGAGGCCTCTGAAATCATCTGCGGCGTACCACAAGGATCCTCACTCAGTCCCACCCTCTTCAACGTATACATGAGCCCCCTCGCGGCCATCGCCCGCCAACACAACCTCAACATCATCTCTTACGCGGATGACACTCAACTAATCCTATCTCTCACCAAGGACCCCAGCACCGCCAAAACTAACCTACACGAAGGAATGAAAGAAGTTGCCGAATGGATGAAACAAAGCCGTCTGAAACTGAACTCAGACAAAACAGAAGTCCTCATCTTAGGTAATTCCCCCTCTGCATGGGACGACTCCTGGTGGCCGGAAGCCCTCGGAAATGCACCCATCCCGACAGACCACGCACGGAACCTTGGCGTCATCCTGGATTCTTCACTCTCAATGAACAGACAAGTCAGCGCCGTATCCTCTTCCTGCTTTAACATTCTTCGCATGCTCAGAAAAACATTTCGCTGGATCCCCACCGAAACAAGGAAAACAGTCACCCACGCTCTAGTCACGAGCCGACTGGACTACGGAAACACCCTCTACGCAGGTACCTCCGCTAAACTCCAGAAGAAACTACAACGAATCCAAAACGCCTCAGCCAGGCTCATATTAGACATCCCACGCAACGAACACATCTCTGGTCACCCTAAAGACCTCCACTGGCTACCCGTCAACAAGAGAATTACTTTCCGACTGCTTACCCACGCACACAAATCACTCTACGACATCGGACCAGACTGCCTCAACTCTCGACTGTCCTTCTACACCCCCTCCCGCCAACTTCGCTCTTCCAGCCAAGCCTTCGCCACTGTACCTCGCATCAACAAGACCACCATGGGAGGCAGATCCTTCTCATACCTGGCTGCCAAAACATGGAACTCACTCCCCGCTTACCTTCGCCTCACCCAGAATCACCTAGCGTTCAGAAAGCAGCTTAAAACGTGGATATTTGACAAATAATCCTCCTCCCCTTCCTAAGCGCCTTGAAACCCTCTGGGTATGTAGTGCGCTATACAAATTTTATGACTTGACTTGACTTGACTTGCCAAGAACTATTCTCTCCTTGGTAAGAGGAGTTTTTAGTGGCACTGTGTGCTAGCTGGTACACTGGCTAACATACCCAGTGGGGGTGTCTAGAATCAATCTGACACCAATTCTGCAGTGTATGTTGTCTAAACGCACAGTTCCTATATAGGTTTTATAGGAACTACACAACAGTGAAGATAATGTGCGTTCTGCGAGCTTCTATCATCAGAGTTCAAATAATAAAGTTTTTCTTCCACCTTAGCAAGATCATTGCAAATGCTTCAGAGTACCCCTGTGTGCTTTGAAATAAAAATTCCTCTAATATAGGGCTTAAAGGCCTCCAATAGGGTAGAGTATGACTGCACAGAGCCAGAGCTGGGATAAAAAACTTCAATGATATCTTCCCAGACTTCAAAGTGAAAAACTGCATCATACAATACATTGGCAGGAAAATGCCAGTGGTGGGTCATGGGAGCATGTGCCGGTATATTTAAAGTAAGTAGAACAGAAGCATGATCAAACAGCGTGTGGGGAAAATGTGTAATAGTGTTGAGCCATAGAAGGGCACCCCGTGGGATTTACCAATGGTCGATGCAGGTCCACACATTATGCGAGTGGAATCAAATGTATAATCTCATTTACACAGGTATTTATGCTGACAATTGTCTCTTAGTCATAATGTGTCAAGAAGGCCCAACAATGTCTGAAAGGAAAGGGGTTAAGTGACCACTGCGAAACTAGTGGAATCGATTTCTGAACGCAGGTAACATTTAGGTTTGACAAGGGGTACAGTCAGACCCAACAACACGCTCAACACTAACAGGTAACGACCTACGGGCTCAGAAGTGCTTCCCAGTTCCTTGAAGGGGATCCTACTGTGTATCAAGATACATACGCCCCTTAAGTAAGAGCTCTAATGAGTAAAATAGCAATGAGAACCCCATGAGGAAGCAAAAGTACATTCAGGTCTAGGTAATAGGTGTGTTTCTTGATTGAAGGCTAAATGGACCCCTTGTCGACGCAAATGGCATTGTTCTAACCTCTGATGTTCCATGTCATGCAGAACAATTATTGCACCGAGTCTCTAGTGTTAGGTGGAGGCATAAGATCTGAGGCATCATGATATTAAAGGGAGCATTTGAAACATAGATTGGACCTGTACCACAATAGATGAATGGCTTCAACAATTGAGAAACCAAGAAAACAAACACCCCCCCCCCACCCACTCCAGCAAGAATAACAAGTGGAGGGCCCAAAAATAAATCAGGTATAAAAACATAGTGGTATGCACCTCTGGGGAAGGGGGGTGACAACGCCCAAAGGAGCAAGGCCTGATAGACAAATAAAAATGGATACACTAAAGATCATCAAGCAAAGTATTAATTTGCACAGAAAAGGCGAAATAATTTGCACAAAACATGTACACAACGTCAAGTGTGAATGAGCTGAGAAAAAGTAACATGGAAGCAGCCATCTTCATAGGGCATAGAAACAAAAGGCCGACTAGGTCACATGTGCCCCAGGAGACGTGGGTGCCGTTCCTGCAGGGGCATCACCACCAGGACCTTCTCCAGGAAAGGATACCCCGAAATAGTGTTTCTTGCAAAACTGGATAGCTTTCACAAGGGTGTTGAAAATATAGTGCCAACCATCCAGTTCCACGCGGAATCATGCATGGTAAAATATTCCATTTCTGAGTCCACATTTTTGAAGAGATCGCTTAACATCTATGAATTTATGACGAGCTTCCTAAACCATTGGCCTATAGTCCGGAAAGAAGGACATCCAGCGTTCTAATACCGCAGTTGGCCCTTGTAATGGCCAGGTGTAGAGCAGCATAACGATTGCGATGATTTGTTGTGGTGGCTCCTCAAGAACCGGGTAAGGGGCAAGTGATTGGTGCACCTTCTCAACTACAAATGTATCAGTGAAGGATTGCCTGTCAAAAAGATCCCCCAACAGATGTACCACAGTCATACATTCCGCCAGTATTGGTAGATTTGATATTCCAGCAATGCGAATGCTATTACAGCATGACCTTACCTCTAATTCTTCGTTCTTGGCAGCCGTGGTCTTCAGCATGCAGTCAACGTGCTCAACCCACTTCATCATGTCAACATTACCATCTCAAATCTCTGAAAATATATGCTTCACACCCTCAAGTCTGGTATTGTGTCGGTCAAGGCGTTCAGTCATGTCATCCAGCCGATTCAGAGTATTGAATCTAGAGTCAAGCGCCTTGAGGCTAGCGTGTAATTCAGACATAATAGTGTCAGTGCCATCAAGGGGAAGGTCTTTCTCCATGTGATAGAAGGTGCCACTGGAGAGGGAGGTGCCTGTTGGCGGTGTGGAGTTCTGGTGGTTTCAAAAGTCAGTTGTTTTTGCTTAGGATCTCCGTGACCTATTGTGGCAGTGCGACCCACAATGGTAGTGAAGATATAGTTCACCAGGGTAAGAGCTCCTGGTAAGGCTATGAGTTCAATCTCACCACATAAAGGCATAAAGAGTACCGGTCCGGGGCACAATACTGAAAGAGGGGGCAATCTGCCCAAGCAGTCGGTAGTAGTAATGATAGGAATGTGATGCGGGAGTCAAGAAAGCAGTCCAACCGCCAAACACAATGAATTTTCCCGACCAGAGTGGCATATCCTGTAGATGAGGAACACCCAGCAGTACAGTAGAGATGAGGGATTGATGAAGTAAAGAAGGGGGTATGTAAATGGTATCCATGTAGGCTAATTGCTCACAAAAGAGGGGGAAGGCTACTCTAGTCCTGGGGATTGGACTCACTCCGACCCGGCCTCTCCCTCATCAGCACAGATGGCACATGTGTGCAAGAACCCTCCTCACCAGTACTAAGCGTGCCAATCAGGAGTCAAGAAAGCGATATGTCTAGCTGCAGAGATATCAAGCAACAAATGGGGCCCAGGCCAAAACCACAAAGACCCCAGTAAACACAGATGTGCGGAGGGGAGCATGCAGGATAAATTATGCAAACAGTTTACAGCTTTAGCCCCCGAGTGAGCAGCACCCCACCTCCATACCACCCAACAGTTCCACATGGAATATTGAATGCGAGCCCAGGTGAGAGGCGACAGGTCAGGCATGGCATTACCATCAACCATCCAGGAGTCCGCACTGCCCACCACCGGATCAACTAGAAGCCTCCAGTACCACCAGCAGAGAAAAGGTGAGTGCAGCAGGAGTATCCACGTGAGGGCCCTCAGGGGGAGCCCAAGAGACTCACAGCTCTGGCGGCGGTCGCAGGTATAGGATGCACACCCATAGCCCACCGTCCCAGGTCCCAGCTATGCACCAGTGTGGCACCATCTAGACCGGCACTTTCGGTCCTAGGGAAAGTTTAGAGCCAGCTGCTGCATCCACAGCCCCCACCATAGCCCCACTTCAGGCTCACCCATGGGGCCTTTGAAGGCCGCATGAGGCCCTGGTGGAGAGATCACCATGTCAGGTGCCAGACATGGGCCACATTGGAATTAGCGGCACAAGATGCTCTTCTCAATGCAGTCAGGGCATCGCAAATATAGGTGCAGTGTGCACAGTGTGGCCAGAATACACCTGATAAAGGAGATAGTTAGGCGATGCTTGGTAGAACTTCAATGCCGAACTGCCATCTTGATTGCCGGCTTAACCATGCTCCCCCCGTGACCGTTTTATTTTTACATATTTTTTTCTTGAAGTGCAGGTTTTCTTAATTTTTTTAAAACACATCAAATCTTACCAAATGCATATGACACAGCTGATCAAAAACGTCTAATATTGCAGTTTTTATTGCTAAATTACTTTCAATCTACCTAATGATATAGGCTAAGCCTATCATCCTTTGACTTTCTAAAGGGCAATTTTCAGATGAAATACTTTGTGGCACTATGACCTAACTCAGATTAAAATGACCTTTATGTTTTTTTCCATACTGTACACACTTCAAACCAAAAGCTGTAAATCATGCTTGGCCAAAGCCCAACAGGCATGTTGGATACTGATATAAAACAATCCTTTCTGAAGCTTAGCTAAAGGAAACAGCACACATATTACTTTTGATTCATTTTTCTTTTAAAGAGAAAATACAGATATGAAACACTGTAATCTCATTTTTACTGAGATATGCTCAGTACTACATTCAGACATGGCAAAGCCTCGAAAGCGCTCTCGGAAGTTTCCCTTGTACACATCCATTAGTCCTTTGGTAGTAATTTATAAAACACTATATTAATTTGTTTGATCCGGCAGAGCTGAGGATAATAAAACGTGGTGTGGATTAAATGTACCTTTTGAGGAATGTCTGGTCTAATAAGTGTCACATCCGAATATCATCACAATGTGCGTTTGGCAGATGACACACAACTGTATGTAATAGAGCTGTTTACAATATCTATACAGCGGCCAGTGACTAATCAGAATATTTTCCATGGTCCTGATTTTAACATAGAGTAAATATTAACAAGTAGCTATCTGTCAAATGTGAGTAAACGTTGTTATGACAAAAGGCCTTAAATGGAAGATAATTTCTTAGGAAACTCACTGAGATTAGAAAGAACCTCATACTGTAGTGCAGACTGACTGGTTAGCAAAAATAGCATGCTGTTAAATAGAATATCTGGTGGAACTCTGACTTTTCCATATCTAACTACATTGATCCTGCCATTAGCATATGCTTGTCTAAAACTTTAAGCCATTTCCATTTGAGTACATATACAGCCAAGCCTGGAATAACTGTAGTAGCTGGTGAATGTACAGTATACCAATTGAGCATTCTTCTTAGAAATAAGCATCATCTAGGTGAAACAGACAAACAGTAGCATTGTGCATGCCTCTAGTAATGATCAATACTTTACCATTGTCAATTTTAATCTAGGAAAGGAGTTGCATAATTATTGCCTATAAGCTCTGAGCTGGCAGCTGATTTTAACAGCAGAAGGGTAACCCGGGCGAGGAGAATGGTTGATAGTCCTTTTCGAGATTACAATCTAGGCTACACTTAGCACCGGAACCACACTTTGCAGATTCATCTAAAGGGGGTTTTACCCCCGGGAGAAGGTTTATCAGAAGGGTGGATAGTGTTAAAGAAGAAAGTTTTCCACTAGTTTGACAATTAAATATGTGGTGTGCATAACTTCTATAATGAAATTGTGGTAAAACAAGTGGAGTGGTAGGTCCAAATCCTAAATCCAGTACAGGTGACTGTAAGTGGTAAATTTTCACTTTTCCTATTACATGGAAAAGACTTTTAACATGGTCAATCAAATTCTCCTTTCTCATCACAGTTTAATGGCAGCCCTCCCTTTGCAATTATTTTGATAGAGCAACCTTCCCTGCCCAACATCTTGCTACTCAAGGGTGTATAAAGTTACAGTAGGATCAGGGCATTACCTCTAATGCTGCCAGTAGAAACAACTTCACTCCCATAGACGCTTTGAACAAGGCTGATTGAGTCCTCGTGATTACTGATAAGCCAAATTTACACCAATCTATTGTGGGACCACAAAACACTAATTTCCGTCTTTTAGCTCTTTCACATTAGCTAATAATTTGCAAATTAGATATAGCAGATACCTACAGGAATGCTACTCCATATATTATTCAGTTAGACCTCAATTGATAGAATTTACCAGGGGTGATTTAGATAATTTAGATAATCTGAACCGGCCATCACAAATTAAGTCATTTTATGTCCAGGATTTTAAATCATTTCACTCACCAGCGTTAGCGTCCTCAGCAAGGCGGGCTAAGGGAGGCTTAGCTATTTTGGTACCATTGTCATTTCCTGGGTAAATTGAGAAATATTGATCTAACTTCCTCTATCACCAAATGATATGGGTAGAGCTCTCAGGATGTCTGAATTTGTGATAATTAATATTCACAATTCCCTAGTTTTCTTTCAGAGGGTGGAGATTATTTACTACTTGACTAAAGATCTGGAGAAGTTGTTAGCCACAAAGCACAAAGAGGTACTCATAAACCGGGTCAGTGCTTTCAATGCCTATCTATGCCATCTGCCATACAAACAGGTATGTGGGATGACTGTTACTCAGAGCAACGATGCAGCTCACCCGTGATCAATTTGGTAAGGCTCTGACTACATATATTATGAAACATAAACTGATTTTTGCCCTTGGCTTCCACCCTAGATCTAAAAGAGGTTCAAAATATCGGAACATTTTTCATCAGGGATAATTCTAGTACAATACATTTTATTTTATATTCGGAACACATCCCAAATAGTAAAGTGTTCTAAGATATATCCCTAGACTCCCTACGTGATCACGCTCCTTTGATTATTAAGCACAATCTGAGATTACAAGAGCAAAAAAGACAGAGTAGATCACTGACATCAAGGTTGCTAGATTGAACAGCCCTTTAATTAAATGATCCTATGTTGATTCCCTAAAATTATATGAAAATGTGATCGAAAACAACTCCCAAGACCTTATGACATGTTTCCAAGATGATGCACATCATGCTGCAAATAAGGGGTCATTTAATTCCATCCATGTTACATTAGGAACCAGTGGACAGGTTAGTTTATGTCAGGAGTCTGCAACGTTTTGTGTAATGAGACCTACTTATGGTTAATGAAAATCACCCTGAGCTACTAATATCATTAATGTTGTAATAGTGACTACATCAGACAAGATTATGCCATTGGCCACCATATGCAAGAGTATCAGCAACGATCACTTATGTGCACCAGACAGTGTTGAAAGCAGTACTGTAAACTTTCATTAGCAATGCCAATAGGTCAATTTTATGAATGCACTGTCAAGCCAGACTTAAAAATCAATGTAGCTTAATGACTGCTCTCTTCCCATCTGTGCTGCTGCTAGACAAAAACAACATAAATTACCATAGGCAATTTAATAGCGCTACAATCTCCTTTATGTTCCCTGAAAGTTTAACCTCTGGCAGCCAGATAAATAAACAAAAGGATCTCAGCAGTGTGGAGGGCAAGCACCTTTTTCTGTGAAAGCACATAACTTCAGCCAAACCAAAACACGTACTCCTGGCTCCCAACATGGGGGTGGATCCAAAACCCTCCTCTAGTGATGATCACATAATTGTCTGGCGACACCTGCGCTCTCTATCCAGACCATACAAAGATTTCTCAATTTAGAATGTCTTTACATGAGTAATACACAGTTTAGCTTCAATGCTCCTGACACTAACGTAGTAGTACTAGTAATAAGTGCCCTAGTGCAACATTATTCATCACTCAAATATCAGCTTTAAATATATTTTTCCAAATATCATTAACACATTTTGAGGTGTCATTAACTCAGCTTATTTAAGGAGCCCCTTGTGCCTTCAATTGATGTAAATATTGGCGATAGCATATGGGTGGAAAAATATATGCAAAACCCAGTTTAGTGTCTCAATTTGTGCCTGAATCTTCCTTTGTTGATACAAATCCTGTAACATTTGATTATGAGGAAGAGCAAACATAAATGGATAGCACTGGCGCAAGCATGCGTGAGCGACTCCCAGGTCACTGGTGATTGGCTGAACTCTTCAGCAAAGTTTGTCAATAAAGTTTTGTACCATCACAATTTCAACAATAATGATGACATATTCTCTTGTTTTTCTTTCTAGATTCATTTATTCATACTTTCAATTTTTTCATGTCTCTGTGTTATATTTCCTTCATTATTCAATCATGAAGTGAAGTTTTTTTAAACAATCCATATCAATTCCACACATCAAATCGGTTTCCAATGCATTTCGCCCCGTGGGCTTCATCAGGGAAATCTACAACACGAAAAATACATCTCCCATTAGTCCTATAACAATGGTGTATATACTAGCATTTCTTTATACTAATCACAAAAAATTCCTGTTAAATGATACCTGGATCAACTTAAATCATGCTCGTAGTAAACATGGAAGTTGCACTGTAGTCACGATACGTTTCTTAACTCAACCCGTTATAAATCTACATGAATGGCCGTTCTTTCCTGTTATCACTTCTCCGTATGTATGGCAACTAACTGGTGAGGGTTCAACATATTCCTATGTATTTACGCGTTAACGTTCACCGCTATGAAATTATTAAACCACCAGCCGGTGGGAAATGCTTTCTGGCAGTCACAAGACTTTAAGCGCATTGTGCCCATAACTTTACGTATAAACGGCAACCACTCTTCCTTCTTACCCGGGAAACGGCTAAGGTGCACGCATATCTTCTCTGCGGCTCGGTTTCTGAAACACTCGGCCGGCGGCGTGTGACGTGTAACCCGGAAACGGGTTGGTTTTCGTGTATTTAAAGGGGCAACTACGTTCATGTATTACCCGAGGGGGTGCATGAATTTACAAAAAAAGAGGTGTCAACTTGAGTTCTACAGAGTAAATACAAATGTAAAGCGGCAATGATAAAACAACAATAAAAAAACGGAAATGAAACAAACTAATAATGATAAAGTAAACAGATACATGCAACAGCACAAGTCTTTCTTCTATTCAGCATTATGTTACAGGTAGCAGCTATATTCAACCCTCTCATTGATTCCATGTGGGGTCAAACTTTGTAGGAAAAAAATCCAATGATTTTCTCGCATGAGCAGAGTCTTTTTATTGTCTTTGTCCTCTTTTCTGTCAACTATTTCTAAAATACAGGCTTTTATTTGATTCACTTGGTGCCTTTGTTCCAGAAAGTGAGTAGCTACTGCTGATTTCATAACTTTAGTGCGAATGTTACTTTTATGTTCTGTGAGTCTTGTTTTAAGTTTACGCTCAGTTTGGCCAACATATGCTTTCCCGCAAGGGCATTTAATAAGATAAATGATGTTTTTGGTATCACAAGTGCCTGTAACATTCAATTTTATTTTATTGCCTTTCATGGGATGCGTGATGGTATTGCCTTCCAAAATGTTGTGACAGTTGCTGCAATTTTTACAAGGGATTGTTCCTTTGTGATTTTTTCTGGCCTCAGTGATATTCGGACGCTTTCCAAGAGGAAACGGGTGAATACACCACATCAAAATCCAAAGAACAACAAGTTAAACAACTACTATATCTATCACGGAAAATCATCAACCAAAGGTTACATGCCAGCACAATGTTAAGGTACCATAAAGCGTCAAGAATCCCACGGGGGTTGAGAATCTTATTGAAACCTTCGTTATGTAAAAATTCCAAAAAATTTACAGACAAATGGTATGCTATTCTCAATAAGTGTTCGCTTGATTTGATCTTACTGATTATTGAGGAACTATCGCAAATATTGGAGGAACTGGATAAAGACATTAACCAAATAAAAGAGGAATTAAGTAAAGGCATGACTTCAGAAGAACTGAACACTATATTGGAGGATATCAAATCACAGTTAACTAAACATACAGAAGAAGTGAACGAGAGGAAATTGCGGAAATACCGCAGAGACACTATTGATTACAAGTTGGGCGAAGTTTATAATTGGGCAGAAGTCTATGCGAGAAAGCGACAAAATCGTCCTTATACCCAACAGACAGACACATCATCTACCGACACTGATACCACATCAGAAAGTAACAGAAGAGAACCCACTACAAGGGGACCGAGAGTAAACATCCCAAAAGCTACACAGCCTTTTTTAGAGGCAGGCCCCAGCGGCGGGGACGACCCAGGAGGTCAAAGAGAACAAATAACAACGGAAAAAGAACAAGAACCGCCACAAACACGTCAAATAACCACGAAGAAGGACAAGAAAAAGAATCAGAAATAGATAATCTAGTAATCAACATCTCTAAAATGCATCTTAATACCACTCAGATTAAGACGTTACAAAAAGGGACGTCTTTTGTGCCCACGACACGCACCAACCAATTGGAAATAAATGTCAGTTTCTATAAACTCATGAGAAAATTAAGACTTCGACACTTTTTCTCGAACATTGTCACAGAAACACAAGAACCAAGTGACGATCCTCTCAAGGGTCTTTACAAAAGCAGCACATATATCCCTCCAATCAGCCACAAGACATTGGATTTATATGAACAAATGGTTAAACAGGATTTGAACAAAATCAATTGCCAGAAACAAAGACAACATCGGAACCTCACACAAAAAGAATATGCTACCTTAAGAACCATAGCAAACAACTCCAATATTGTATGTCAAAAGGCGGACAAGGGAGGTGCCCTGGTAATCATGGATAAAGACTATTATGATTCCCAAATCGCAGCACATCTGCAAGACACTAACACGTATATGGAACTCAATGCCAACCCCACGAAAGAGATACAAATGGTCCTAGAAAACCTCATCCGAGAAGGAATGTTGAGAGGATGCATTGATGAAAAGGTCAAAAAATATTGAACTACAGAGTACCCTAAAACACCTAAGCTATACCTCACGCCTAAAATCCATAAAGATCCGATTAGACCACCCTGCCGACCTATTGTGTCTACATGTGGTAGTGTGCACGAACCAGTAGGTAAATGGATTGACAAATACTTGCAGCCATTTGTAATCACAATGGATTCGTTTGTGAAAGACACAACTGACTTCTTGTTGAAATTGGAATCCATCAAATTGATACCAGAAGAAGAAATCACTCTATGTACGATTGATGTACAAGCATTGTACACTTCCATCCCACACCTCTTGGGTTTGGAAGCAGTAGAAAAAGCATTATTAACCATGGAGTATGATGAGTCCACAAAAATTTTTCTAATGGAAATGTTGAATTTCATTCTAATGCATAGCTATTTTGAATGCGACAAGCGGTGGTACCTACAGAAGTCGGGAACATCCATGGGCAATCCAGCTGCCCCAGCCTACGCGAATATCTTTATGCACCAATACGAGGAAAAACACATTTTACAAAAAGACCAATGGAAACAGGGATTACGGATGTATGTCAGATATATTGACGACATATTCATACTATGGAAAGGAGATAAAGAAAATCTAATTGAGAACATCAGCAAATTAAATACCATAGATCCCCGCATCCAATTTACGTCAGAAATTCATCAGAGCCAAATCAACTATTTGGACGTGACCATCATAAAAAGGAATAATCATCTAGAGACTACGATGCACACCAAAAAAACAGACAGGAATAATCTTTTGACATATCAGAGTTTCCATCCCAGCCCTTTGAAACAACACCTACCCTTTTCCCAATTACTGAGAGTTAAAAGAATCGTCTCAAACCCGCAGGAGTCATTGACGCAAACTCAAAACATGCTCCAATGCTTTAAAAAGCGAGGATACCCTGAAAACATACTGAAAGCTTCCATGGAAAGGACCCAAACTAAAACTAGAGAAATGTTGTTAAAGTCAAAACCCAACAAAAAAGAGGCTAAAATTACTTGTGTCAGCAAATTTTCCACAGTGAGTCACTTAGTGAAAAAATCAATTAAAAAACATTGGCCAATGTTGCAAGCTGAACCAGATTTCCAAAACATCTTCAAGGAGGAACCTATTTTCGCATATACGCGAGCCAAAAACTTGGGAGAACTTATTAAGCGTCCGAATATCACTGAGGCCAGAAAAAATCACAAAGGAACAATCCCTTGTAAAAATTGCAGCAACTGTCACAACATTTTGGAAGGCAATACCATCACGCATCCCATGAAAGGCAATAAAATAAAATTGAATGTTACAGGCACTTGTGATACCAAAAACATCATTTATCTTATTAAATGCCCTTGCGGGAAAGCATATGTTGGCCAAACTGAGCGTAAACTTAAAACAAGACTCACAGAACATAAAAGTAACATTCGCACTAAAGTTATGAAATCAGCAGTAGCTACTCACTTTCTGGAACAAAGGCACCAAGTGAATCAAATAAAAGCCTGTATTTTAGAAATAGTTGACAGAAAAGAGGACAAAGACAATAAAAAGACTCTGCTCATGCGAGAAAATCATTGGATTTTTTTCCTACAAAGTTTGACCCCACATGGAATCAATGAGAGGGTTGAATATAGCTGCTACCTGTAACATAATGCTGAATAGAAGAAAGACTTGTGCTGTTGCATGTATCTGTTTACTTTATCATTATTAGTTTGTTTCATTTCCGTTTTTTTATTGTTGTTTTATCATTGCCGCTTTACATTTGTATTTACTCTGTAGAACTCAAGTTGACACCTCTTTTTTTGTAAATTCATGCACCCCCTCGGGTAATACATGAACGTAGTTGCCCCTTTAAATACACGAAAACCAACCCGTTTCCGGGTTACACGTCACACGCCGCCGGCCGAGTGTTTCAGAAACCGAGCCGCAGAGAAGATATGCGTGCACCTTAGCCGTTTCCCGGGTAAGAAGGAAGAGTGGTTGCCGTTTATACGTAAAGTTATGGGCACAATGCGCTTAAAGTCTTGTGACTGCCAGAAAGCATTTCCCACCGGCTGGTGGTTTAATAATTTCATAGCGGTGAACGTTAACGCGTAAATACATAGGAATATGTTGAACCCTCACCAGTTAGTTGCCATACATACGGAGAAGTGATAACAGGAAAGAACGGCCATTCATGTAGATTTATAACGGGTTGAGTTAAGAAACGTATCGTGACTACAGTGCAACTTCCATGTTTACTACGAGCATGATTTAAGTTGATCCAGGTATCATTTAACAGGAATTTTTTGTGATTAGTATAAAGAAATGCTAGTATATACACCATTGTTATAGGACTAATGGGAGATGTATTTTTCGTGTTGTAGATTTCCCTGATGAAGCCCACGGGGCGAAATGCATTGGAAACCGATTTGATGTGTGGAATTGATATGGATTGTTTAAAAAAACTTCACTTCATGATTGAATAATGAAGGAAATATAACACAGAGACATGAAAAAATTGAAAGTATGAATAAATGAATCTAGAAAGAAAAACAAGAGAATATGTCATCATTATTGTTGAAATTGTGATGGTACAAAACTTTATTGACAAACTTTGCTGAAGAGTTCAGCCAATCACCAGTGACCTGGGAGTCGCTCACGCATGCTTGCGCCAGTGCTATCCATTTCTGTTTTGTCTTACTCCTGAGTGGGGAGTAACCCAGGAGCACGGTATACCAAAAAAAAGTGTGGATTAGAACCAGTAGTGCACAGCTCATAACCCCATTCTGAAGAGCAAACATAGCAAGCCCCAAGCCCTACTTGATCTATATATATATCATCCATCAATATCGAGGTGACATGACTAACAAATGTTCCTAATGCAGTGGGAAAGTGTGGTCTACCTTGTTCATGGTTGGAATTTTCCATTTTGATTTTTTTTTTTAATGTAGCTAAGGAAGACCTTTGATGTTACCGGCCAAAATCACTTCTCGACTCTTTTGTTAAAGTGGCTGAAAGACTCATTCTTGTTAGGTGGATCAGCTGGTCTAAGGAGTTATCAATCATAACTGACATCCAGTATGGCTTTAGGCAAGGGCTTGGGACATGGATTATTGCTTAGATCTAATCCTCCTTAATGGAATATATATCTCGGCTAAATACAGTGCTCTCCACTTGGTAATTATGGTTCTTTCTTGCAAATTCGACTAGCCAAGTCAAGAAAGATTACGTAAAAAATATGGGTGGATCCAGAATTGAATGGGGAGTGTGCTAGTTTTTTTTAGACTAGCAGAGGGGTGAGAAAGGGCTGCAAACTAGCCCCATTTTTGTTTAACTTACATGTTAGTGATATGCAAACGGACCAGGTTGGTATTCACTGGTGGGGGCCATCCAAATTCAGTTCTGATTTACGTATAGGACACTGTCTTAACCTCAAACACAGCAAACAACCTCCAAGCAGTTCACTTCTTTTATGAGGTACTCAAACCTAAACATTAATTTGACAAAGACTTGCATGATGGTCTGTGCCTACAATGCTACTACGTCCCATACCAACCAACCATTCAGTGCCTGCCGCCTGTATCCTGGGTCACATGACTAGGTATAGCAGGCAGTTTATCTTATATTACTCCCAGACAGTGAGACAAAGGGGCAATATGTGTTGGCTGGATGGACCCAATACACTTCTTGTACCTGAACTGCACTCCATTTCAGTTGGCCCTATTTTTCGACTTTGACTCAATCTTGTGCGACTAGATGTCTGCAGTTGGTGCTTTGATATTTTAGGTGCTAGTTTTTATTGAAAACAATAAAAATCCATGACTCCAGTACTGCTGAATAAATATTTGTTGTTTTGGTGTTTCATCATTTATTTAAATTGACTCTATTTTCTAAATTGGATTTTGATTTTCTTGTGTTGTGTTTTCTCTTTATTACTATTTGTGTGCTGCATAAATGCTAAACACATTGCCTTTAAGTTAGGCCTCACTACTTTTCTGCCAAGCTAACAGAGGATTGAGCACAGGTTAGTCTTGTGTTAGGGGTTTACCCACCTTAACCAGTAACCCAATTTTCTACAGATGGCATTTCAGCTCAATCAGCATTCCTTCTTTTTTAACTATGTAAACTTTATAAGGCTCATAGGATATTTTCTCTTAGACATCTACAAAATATTGATGGCTTTATCAATTGTAACCTACCACTTTTATACTTACAGCAACCAGACTCTGTTTCATGGTTGGCTAAAATGATTAGGACATACATTTGGTAACCACATTGAATTTTATACTGCATACTGTTTTGCCAATTTTAAGGCATTGTTTATTTATTTATGTCAGATATTGTTGGACATTGTTTTTTATTGTTTTTATTCATGCTCTATATCTTTTATGGTTCTTATGAAACTAAAATTGGGATTGGTTGAATTAATTTGAACTGAACAGCAAAAGGGGGCTTTTGTGTGTGTTAAAATAATGTAAATAATAATATAAAGGTGAATGGTATACATACTGACGACAACCACAGGAACTCTGCACAAGAAGAGGCTAATTCGCATACATACCTGGATATACCTCTCCAACAACCGACAATAGGAATGGTACAAAAATGCTAAGGCTAAGAAAATGGATGACAGGTTCAGAAAAGTCAGGATCAAAAAACACATTCTTAAATTTTTCTACGAAAAGATGTCCCAAGCGGAGGGCAGACTCTTCCTTTTGTGTCTCTATGGCAGTGAACTAGTGGCCAGCTAGATCATCCTTAGAGACCTCTTCCTAGATACTAGTGGAGCGCTGCCACCCTATACATTACCTTCCACAGCAAGTCAGATAGAGTTCAACATTCTTCAAATGTTATCCCGGGGGTGAGAACGTTCTGCAACTGGGAAAACATTTGGTGGTGTGACCCTATTTTATTCAGGGACCTAACCAGTGTTAGAGAAATTCTTTGACCAAATTGTCACAGAATTCTCTAAAAATTAAACTACTTACTGCTTACCTTACTTTTTTTCCCCCACTCCAAATGATCTCAGAAGCCCTCATTCAAAACCATGCAAATCAGTCTCCCTATTCAGGAGCTTCAAGCCCCCTCTCAGATCCACTCAGAGGGAAATGAGGAAAAGCTCCTCTTCTGGGTCTGTTTATGTTTTACTTTCCTGTCTTGGCCAAAGACCAATGCCTCTGTGACCTTTTTTGGATGAAAATTGTTCTGTAAGTGTGATCCTGCTCTGCAAACTTCAACGGAGGAAAAAGAGGGAGGTTGTTGACATTCTCTGTGATTTTATCTGTTCCTGTATCTCCCAGATTGTCCATACCCGCTAGATTGTTTGTATTTGTCATCGTGGGCCTGATTCACAGAAATACCTTAAGACAAAATCCTAAACTTACTACCGTTTTGGTATTCACAGAAGGCAATTACTCATTACTGTATTCACAGAAGTTAGGAGTCCTAACTTTAAGACTTCTAAATGCCTCCTGTAAATACCGAAAGTCTTAAAGTTAGAAACCGTGAGTCAGTCATTCATGCATCTCATCTATGTGCTAAGTAAATACCCCTCACCGAACCATACAGACTGATACTCAAAAAAAGAACTAATAACCCATATTGACACTCATGTAGCTACTCACCAACCCATGCAGCTACTTATAGACAAAGTGAGACACCGATACAGATATTTACATATTTAAACATTACTCGCTAATACCTGTATTCACTAAAATACACTTAATAAGTCAGTTATGCAATCATTTTTACAAAAAAACATCCATTTAGACACAAATTTACTAATTTATTCTTCCATCGACCTTTAGATATACATATATAAAAAATATGTATTTTTTAGAAAGACACACATTCACTAGATGATGTCATCAGTGATGTCATTTGAGATGTCATCAATGATGTCATGAGTGATGTCAGTGACCATGTCATGAGAGATGTAATATGTGACATCATCAGCAGTGCATTGCGGGCGTGCGAGTTATAGTTAGCTGAACTAACTGTAACGGGGGAATTCCAATGGTTTTGTATGAGTGAAATGTCCAGCTAACTATAACAAGTGTGAAACCTTTGGTTTTTTAGTGAATTTCTAAGGTGTTTTACATGCTAATTCCTAACTATAACGTGGCTGAAACCTAAGGTTTTTTCAGTGAATTTCTAAGGTTTTTTAAATGCTAATTCCTAACTATAACGTGGCTGAAACCTATGGTTTTTTCAGTGAATTTAAAGGTTTTGTAAATGATAATTTTTAAATGTATTAATTGTTATATTTTTTTATAAGGATTTACTACATTACTTTGAAATTATTTATTGTTAGATATTTTGGGCCAGATGTAGGTAACTCATTTTTACCGATTCTAAAATACCGAATTTTACCGATTCGGTATTTTAGAAATGGGAAATGAGATGTAGGAATAAAATCGGTAAAAAATACCGAATCGGTAAAAAATACCGAATCGGTAAAAAACTGAATCCCCGATTTGGTATTTACTGATTCTGTATTTACCAATTCGGCAAATACTGATACGGTAAATCCCATTCATTCCTATGGGCCTGTAATGAGGCCACACCCCTTTTTACACCTCTCAGCAACGCAGCCCCGTGGCACATTTGCAGAGGGGGAACTAATTACCCTTGTATACTGGGGGTTCCAGTAGGTTATATATATATATATATATATATATATATATATATATATATATATATATATATATATATATATATATATATATATTCACTGAAAAAAATCCCTATGTCACGAATGATGTAATATGTGACATCATCAGCAGTGGATTGCGGGTGCGCGATATATAGTTATTGCAACTAACTATATATGCAAATTTCTATGGTATTGTGCGAGTAAATTAAGGTTTTGTAAATGCTAATCCCTAACTATATATGGTCTATAACCAATGGTTTTTTCAGTGAATTTTCATGGTTTTGTGAATGCAAATTCCTAACTATATATGGTCTATAACCTATGGTTTTTTCAGTGAATTTCATTGGTTTTTTTAAAAGCTAATATCTATAGCTGTAAAATATATTCTTTATTACGTGACGTATCACGTAGCCACGTGAGACGCCTCATGACGCGTCGCATAAACGTGACGTATCGTCTCTGCAGCGCAAACAAAACCCGTAACGTAAGCGCGCCAGAGCACGCTTACAGATATATAATATTTTTTTAACCTTAATTAGACAAAATCCACACGTGCACATATCTTGAGGCCTTGCAAAGGCACATCAAACAAACAGTCCCTACAATTTTGCCAAGTTTGGTGGAAATCTATTACTTTACATTTTTTTTTTACTGTTTCTCTTGGTTTTCCCCTTGTTACGCTTACTGGAACGCTACCTGATACGCAAACCGGACGCTCCAAAAACACAAGATGTCGGACTCCCGTTACGCTGCCGGTTAGCTGCCCGGTTGGCGTACCGGGAAGCGCCTCTACCGCGAAAAATCGCGATTTTCTTTTTTTTTCTTTTGCCCCGCGGGGCACTTTAATATCCCCATCCTCAATCCTAGGGGGTCAGGAGGGGTCTACCTTGCCCCCTTTCCTTCATTTCCCCCTTCGTTTTTCACCACCTCTTGTCTCTCGATCCTACCGAGAGACAAGATGGCGGCCGCTCCGGACTGTTTACAATGTTGACAGCCAATCAGCTTCTCCTCAGACTCCCGTTACGCTGCCGGTTAGCTGCCCAGTTAGCTGCCCGGTTCGCGTACCGGGACGCGCCACTACGGCGAAAAATCGCAATTTGTTTTTTTTTTTTGGTTTTTTTTTGCACAGCGGACCACTTTAATATCCCCCTTCTCAATCCTAGGGGGTCAGGAGGGGTCTACCTTGCCCCCTTTCCTTCATTTCCCCCTTTGTTTTTCACCACCTCTTGTCTCTCGATCCTACTGAGAGACAAGATGGCGGCCGCTCCAGACTGTTTACAATGTTGACAGCCAATCAGCTTCTCCTCAGACTCCCGTTACGCTGCCGGTTAGCTGCCCGGTTAGCTGCCCGGTTCACGTACCGATTTGCGCCTCTACGACAAAAAAATCGATTTTTTTTTTTTTTTGCCCCGCGGGCCACTTTAATATCCCCCTCATCAATCCTCGGGGGTCAGAAGAGGTCTACCTTGCCCCCTTTCCTTCATTTCCCCCTTCGTTTTGGCCTCCTCTTGTCTCTCGATCCTACCGAGAGACAAGATGGCGGCCGCTCCGGACTGTTTAGAATGTTGACAGACACCGGAGAGCCAATCAGCTTCGCTTTGCAAAGCTCCGTTACGCGAAAAGTACGCGAACTGGTGCGCTATCCAGGACGCTATCACAGATATATACATTTTTTTAAACGCTAATTTCTCAAAATCCACTGGAGCACATATATTGAGACCCAGCAAAGGCACATCGGGCTAACAGTCCCTACAATTTTGCCAAGTTTCGTGCAAATCCATTCAGCCGTTCGAGCTAAAAGTGAGGCCAAACGCCCTATGGAAAAATGAATGGGAAAAACGTGTTTTGGGACCCCCCTTTTTTCTCGGCCCCCCCTTGACGAAACCCACCCAAATTTTCAGGGGCTGCTCAGAAACAAAATGTGCCATTTTTCTGAAAATTTCAGCGGATTCCGTCCACAAACGCCAAAGTTATTAGACATAGAATTTTCAAAAGTTCCATAGAGAAAAAATCCTAACTATATATACCTACTGGCGACCGCCAGTAGGTAACATATATATATATATATATATATATATATATACATATATATATATATATATATATATATATATATATATATATATATACATATCCTACTGGCGGTCCCAAGTAGGTAGTTATAGTTAGGACCTATTTTCCATAGGAAATCCGCAACATTCTATTTGGAATAACTTTGGCGCTGGTTGATGAATCTTACCAAAATTTTCCAAACTGGTGGGCCGCTCTGGTCCGCTCGTATCCTGGAAGTCTTGGGGAGATTCGTCAAGCAGGGGCCGAGAAAAGAGAGGGGTCCCAAAACGTGTTTTCCCCATGCAATTTTTCATAGGAACCTATAGCCACAGCTACAGCCCGGACTGCTGATTGGAATTACACCAAATTTGGCAAAGAGGTAGTCCTTAGTTCAGACTCGTGCCTTTTGCTCAAATGGTGAAAAAATGTTCAGTAATTTTTTAGATATTAAAGGAAAGAAGTACATATATATCTGGGTGGAGCCTAACAACACAGCTCATCGTGAGATCTGATTGGCTGTCAGCACTTCATCCAAGAAGTTTTGGCAGCCATTTTGGGACCGATATACATGATAGCACCTCATTAAAAAGTGTTGCAGTTAATAGAATGTTTTAAGATTTTAGTTACATTATAAATCATTTGTTGATGGGACCATACTCATTTTAGGAATTGTGGTGTGTTCTAAAGAAGATTTTACCATGTGAAAAAGCCTTCTGCAGGGATATCATGAATCATGTTTGAGAGAAAACTATTTTCTCAAGTTTCCTTTTTTTTTGGGAGAAATTATGGTACATTTACAAAGTTCATAGTTCCTTCCAAAATTGACACATCATTATACATATTATATATTAAATACTTAAAAAGCAAATCAATTGATAATATATACATAGTAAATACTCAAATTTTAGTAAAACTTATGTCCAGAATAGTTGGAGAAAAACCATCAGGCATAGATCATCAAGTATTAATGAGGTTAGCGTTTTGACACCCTTCATTTTTTGAGTGGCGCCCAGATCTTCCTGCCCATCTCCCGAGATTTTATGCCCTTGAGTTCAATGGAGACAAGTACCTAACGACAGCTAGCAATGAGTTGTTCCTTGTTTGACTGAGATTCAGATTTAGTCCTTCAGTCTTTTCCTGTATTGTTTTGAACACTTACTGCTCTCTCCATTTGATTTCTTCTTTATTTGAGTGCTAACACACTTCTTTTTCAAGGAAGATAGTGTAAATAATGAATATTTATGGTGATGCACAAATATCTGAAACAAATGTATATATGAAATGTTCAGATTGATGTTCTGTTGTGTATATCTAATGTGTTTTTGTATATATGTTTTTGAATAAGTATATGTTAATTGTACATGGTATGTCTTTTTCGGACAAATGAATGTCTAAATCTAAAAATAAAAAAGTAAAAGGGTATAAAATAAATAATACCTGACAAATTCTGAAATTTTCTCTTTTTGTCACTCCAAAGAAGGAGATCACTCTTCTGTTTGGTCAGCACTTGCTATTTTCAAAAAATTATATATGGTCCAGCTGACCTCACATCCTAGGACCTATCTCCCTGTTTTACGAATTTGAGTTCATAAAGGCATCCCTCGATATTGTGCATCCCCAATAATCTGGCAAGCCACATCTGAAAGGTGGGGGCAGTGGTATCCTTCCATCCTGCAGATATAAGAATCCGCAATACCGCTACAGAAATAAAAAACAAAGCTTCGGCGTCTCTCCCCAGCTTCAACTTATTATCGATTCCTAGTAACAACAGAGAAGGGGATAGATTGATTTTCTGATCTAGCAGCCCCTCCAAACAAATTGACATTTCCCCGCGGATCAGGACAAGTTTTGCACAATGAAAAAACATATGTACTAAGTCCCCCGGCCCAGTATTACACCTGGGGCATCTGTCGTCTTCCCTAACTCCCCAGTCAAACAATTAAGCCGGGGTGTAATAGAGATTAAACAGTGTCTTGTAATGTTGAGCCCTTAGGTTTGAAGACCGAAATACTTTCTTGTTCAATAGTAGGGCAAGATCAAGATCAGCGTCGGGGTCCCTCAGTTTTTGCACCAATGAGCTTTCAGTTTTCTCCAGATCGTCTTGGATCCCATTTGTAGAAAATTATACGCTATTCTTATCTTCTTGCCCCCTTTTATCAGATAATTAATCATAGGATTAGTTGTGTGGAGAGAGATCCTGGGTCTTACAGCCAGCAGTGTTTGGACAATTTGGCGGTATACCAGCCAGTGATTTTGGGGAATGCCAAATTTCTGCTGTATTGTTTCGAACCCAAGGATTTCCTTTCCTACCATAATGTCCCTGTGAAAGTGAACAGCGTTCATTCAATTGTAGAGCCACAAGGAAGGAGTGCGCCTATTGTTTATTGTCAATCAGACAACCAAGTCCTGATGATGATCCGAACTAACCCGGATCGAAACGCCGTCGACCAAACAGCCGAAACAATAGGCACACTCCTTCCTTGTGGCTCTACAATTGAATGAAATTACCCTGGCCTACTGTGATATCACACTGTCACATGCGCCATTGAGCCACTCACTGTAAATTATTTGCACCTTATGCACAGTGCGCCACTAACGCTGTTAACTTTTACTTGCGTCGCCACTTGCACTTTCGTACACGTTTTTTGCACCAAGTTCCATGTGGTTGTCACTTATTCATTTTATGCAGTGCTGTTCTTAACTGTATACCTCCGACCTTGGAACTAATGTTGGAACATAAAGATGAATAACTATCTTTTGACATACAAATGAGTATTCTCCTTCTTTCTTCTTAAGTAATGCTATGTGCATGCTATTTAAAATTGTCTACTGACTCCTACCTCTCAGGACACTGTGTTCTCTTTGCATTCTTCATGTGCTGGTCACTTTCATTCGGATCTTGACCTGGAAGGATTACTTTTTGTGGATGCTGCTGGATATTTGGATTTTAGGCCTTTTTGACTTTCTTTGGATCACTTTTGGATTAGAAATTTCACAACTAAGTTTGTTTGGGGCATTACAGTTGCTGCAACTACAATTTTGGAATTTTCGATTTTTGGGCTGTTGTTGGGGCCTTTTGCCCAGGGGTAGTGAGTGGTGCATGGACTGAGTCTTTCTGTGGGGTCCCTTTAATGTAAACATCATGGAGGGCATGGATGGCATGGGATTGTGCTGAGTTTTGTGTGATTTTGTTTGCTGCTGTTGGGGCCTTTTGCCCAGGGCTAGTGAGTGGTGCATGGGCCTAGTCTTTCTGTTGGGTGTCTTGAATTTAAACATCATTGAGGGCATGGATGGCATGGGATTGTGATGATTTTTGTGTGCTGGGGGGCAAGGGGCCATTTTGAATGCAGGCAGTGTTCTCAGGCCTGCACCAATTTTGCCTAGCTTTCATCCATTATTTCCAGGGGTAGTGAGTGGTGCATGGGCCTAGTCTTTCTGTGGGGTGTCTTGAATTTAAACATCATTGAGGGCATGGATGGCATGGGATTGTGCTGATTTTTGTGTGTTTTTCGATTTCTTTGGCTGCTGTTGGGACCTTTTGCCCAGGGCTAGTGAGTGGTGCATGGGCCTAGTCTTTCTGTTGGGTGTCTTGAATTTAAACATCATTGAGGGCATGGATGGCATGGGATTGTGCTGATTTTTGTGTGTTTTTCGATTTTGTTGGCTGCTGTTGGGGCCTTTTGCCCAGGGCTAGTGAGTGGTGCATTGACTGAATCTTTCTGTGGTGTCTCCTTAATGTAAATATCATGGAGGGCATGGATGGCATGGGATTGTGCTGATTTTTGCGTGTTTTTCGATTTTTTTGGCTGCTGTTGGGGCCTTTTGCCCAGGGCTAGTGAGTGGTGCAGTGACTGAGTCTTTCTGTGGGGTCTCTTTAATGTAAACATCATAGAGGGCATGGATGGCATGGGATTGTGCTGATTTTTGTGTGTTTTTTTATTTTTTTGGCTGTTGTTGGGGACTGGCCATGTGGGTGGGGGGCATTTTGAGTGCTGGTACAGGCAGGCCCAGGCCATGTGCTGGGGGGCAAGGGGCCATTTTGAATGCAGGCAGTGTTCTCAGGCCTGCCCCCATTTTGCCTAGCTTTCATACATTATGCCTAGGGGTAGTGAGTGGTGCATGGGCCTAGTCTTTCTGTGGGGTGTCTTGAATTTAAACATCATTGAGGGCATGGATGGCATGGGATTGTGCTGATTTTTGTGTGTTTTTCGATTTTTTTGGCCGCTGTTGGGACCTTTTGCCCAGGGCTAGTGAGTGGTGCATTGACTGAATCTTTCTGTGGTGTCTCCTTAATGTAAATATCATGGAGGGCATGGATGGCATGGGATTGTGCTGATTTTTGCGTGTTTTTTTGATTTTTTGGCTGCTGTTGGGGCCTTTTGCCCAGGGCTAGTGAGTGGTGCATTGACTGAGTCTTTCTGTGGGGTCTCTTTAATGTAAACATCATAGAGGGCATGGATGGCATGGATTGTGCTGATTTTTGTGTGCTTTTCGATTTTTTGGGGTGTTGATGGGGACTGGCCATGTGGGTGGGGGCCATTTTGATTGCTGGTACAGGCAGGCCCTGGCCATGTGCTGGGGGGGCAAGGGGCTATTTTGAATGCAGGCCGTGTTCTCAGGCCTGCACCCATTTTGCCTAGCTTTCATCCATTATGCCCAGGGGTAGTGAGTGGTGCATGGGCCTAGTCTTTCTGTGGGGTGTCTTGAATAAGCATGGGCGAATTTTGCGAATTCGTGATCCGCAAATTTGCAGATTTGCGAATTTGCGATCCACAAAATTCGCAAATTCGCAGATTTTTGTTTTTTGCGTGTTCGCGGGGTTTTTTGCGTGTTCGCGGGGGGTTTTGCGTGTTCGCGGGGCTTTTTGCGTCTTCGCGACCCACTTGCATAGCGAAGTTACCCATGCAGTCGTTTATGGGAGAGAGAGGGAGAGAGAGATAGATAGATAGATAGATAGATAGAAAGAGAGAGAAAGAGTGGGAAAGAGAGAGGGGGAGAGAGAACGAGAGAAAGGAAGAGAGGCCGGATCTCTGAAGGGCCAGATTCCTGAGTTGCCCCTACAGAACATACAGCTTTTTATTTGTAGCAAAATGCATATGAAAATTGTGCTGTAAAGGTCTCTTTTAGTTTAACCCCTCCTGACAACCCAAAATCGGTGTATTTGCCATCCTCTCCCTTCTTCCTGTTTTTTATATCTGTAAGTGCTTCTTGATGAGGTTTAATTCTTTGGACAGGTGCCTTGTTGCCTACTTGTGCTCTGACCCTGCTTCAAGGGTCAGAGCAGGGTCAGAGAATAGTTGCAAGTAGGCAACGAGGCGCCAGGAAGCAATTAGCAGCAGGTGTCCAAGTTGAAGTTAATTTGTTTGTAACCCTTTTGTAAAAGGTTACAAAGAAATTGGGTTCAACTTTTGCACCTGCTGCTGTAACCCTTGCTTGGCTGAAAATTCGTCCCCGCTGATTCGCGGATTTTTCCTCGATTTCGCGAGATTCGCGGATCGCTAAATCGCGGAAAATCCGCAAATTCGCCCGCGAAACGGATTTTACGCCCACCCTTATTCTTGAATTTAAACATCATTGAGGGCATGGATGGCATGGGATTGTGCTGATTTTTGTGTGTTTTTCAATTGTTTTGGCTGCTGTTGGGGCCTTTTGCCCAGGGCTAGTGGGTGGTGCATGGGCCTAGTCTTTCTGTTGGGTGTCTTGAATTTAAACATCATTGAGGGCATGGATGGCATGGGATTGTGCTGATTTTTGTGTGTTTTTCGATTTTTTTGGCTGCTGTTGGGGCCTTTTGCCCAGGGCTAGTGAGTGGTGCATGGACTGAGTTTTTCTGTGGGGTCTCTTTAATGTAAACATCATGGAGAGCATGGATGGCATGGGATTGTGCTGATTTTTGTGTGTTTTTCGATTTTTTTGGCTGCTGTTGGGGACTGGCCATGTGGGTGGGGGGCATTTTGAGTGCTGGTACAGACAGGCCCTGGCCATGTGCTGGGGACAAGGGGCCATTTTGAAGTCAGTCAGTGTTCTCAGGCCTGCACCCATTTTGCCTAGCTTTCATCCTTTATGACCCAGGGGTAGTGAGTGGTGCATGGGCCTAGTCTTTCTGTGGGGTGTCTTGAATTTAAACATCATGGAGGGCATGGATGGCATGGGATTGTGCTGTTTTTTGTGTGTTTTTCGATTTTTTGGGCTGCTGTTGGGGCCTTTTGCCCAGGGCTAGTGAGTGGTGCATGGGCCTAGTCTTTCTGTTGGGTGTCTTGAATTTAAACATCATTGAGGGCATGGATGGCATGAGATTGTGCTGATTTATGTGTGTTTTTTTATTTCTTTGGGTGCTGTTGGGGCCTTTTGCCCAGGGCTAGTGAGTGGTGCATGGGCCTAGTCTTTCTGTGGGGTGTCTTGAATTTAAACATCATTGAGGGCATGGATGGCATGGGATTGTGCTGATTTGTATGTGTTTTTTCGACTTTTTGGGGTGTATAACTGATGTTCCTCTGTCTTCCATTGCTTTTAGGTGCACAAGACTCAAGAGAACCACCAGTGCCAGGAAGAAGTCCAGCAGCGGTGTATGTGGGCAGCATAACATCACACGACGTCACGTCTGGCTACAGACAACTCTGCAACTCATGCAGTTGCGGCCTGCTGTTATGACCTCTGCAGAAGATGGCCCCAAAAAAGTTCCCCGTAGCTCCTCTAGCAAGAAAGTTGCCAGTAAGGAGCAGAAGAAGCAAGTTACCAAGGAGACTGCAGAAAAAGTACGCCTGCAGCAGCAGCGGGATCTACTGGGGACCAAGCTGGGAGCAGCACCCCCGCTCCATTGGGCTCAGTGCCACCACCACCACGCCAATTTAAGTCCAAGCCCTTGAGTGCTTGGTGTTCAATCACCATCGACCAGTGATGTTGGGTCATCGCAAGAGAGTAGCAGCAATGTCCCTCAATCAACACAGGTTGGATTAACTCATCTGACGAGTGTTCAACAACCACAGCCACAACAACAACCACATGTGCAAGTACTAGCCCATGTACATGTGGAAGGAGAGGCAGCGTGAGGAGATGCGCAAGCAGAGGCGCATGGAGGGGCACAAGTGCCCACAATAGTTGTTCCTCCCGAAGTAGGGGCACATCAGGAAATCGACATTCAAGCCGAGGTATCATTTGAGGAAGCCACTCCTCCTGATCATTCATTGTCTTCCACATCCCTAGCAAGGAAAAGATCAAGGATGGTGTCTACATCTTCTTCAAGCCCCCTTCCTTCTGATGATATGGATCCAACTTGGGAACCACCACTACCGTCTGAGAGTGAGGCACACCATGATCTGACAAAGGTAGCTAAGCGTAAAAGGATGGTCTCCGATACTCTCGTACTTATGGAGTGTGGTGCTGAAGAAGAAGTGGCGTCTACTACTCCTGCTGATGAAGACTCTCACAACGACGACCCAATCATCATACACGCCACTCCAGCCTCAGCGGGCATGCAGCAAACAGACATTTTGACCCTAGCCCGAAAAGCTGCTGAGCGTGATGATGTTGTCGACGAGGAAGCAATGGGAACACCTTCATTGGAGTTAACTAGGACACCACCACCTACCGCTTTCATATTTCTTTCTCGGCAGAAGGGACCTCCATCCACCGCGACCTCAATTAGTGGTGGTGCAAGTGCACAACGTAGTAAAGTTCGACAACACACATCCTCCACTTCATCTGGCATTAGCAGCATGACCACCAGTATCGCCTCCTCCGCCCCCACAGACATTTCAAGTCTGCAGTTTGGGACTTCTTTAGTGTTTGCCCAAAAAGGGAAACATAGCCATTTGTAGCATTTTTAAGCTTGCAGTTAGTTGTGGTAAGTTTGGTACCAACTATGGTACCGGAGGCCAGAGTGGTCATCTTGAGAGACAGCACACTGTCCAATGGTTTGCGCACCTAAAGAAGATCAAGGAAGCCCGAATTGGAAGTCAACAAACTGTATACGTTGTTGTTTCATGTGATGATGACGAGGAGGAAGAAGCGTCAAACACTTCACTTACACCCAGTACCCCTGTCAGCAGCACACCCCCTGTCAGCCGCACTAAGAGTGTGGAAGAGAGTGAGACACCAATGCGAAAAAGTTCATCATCACCGAGCGTAACTGGGTCGAAGAAGTCATCATCATCATCCCATAAAATCATGGTCCAGCCCACCATTAGAAGCATGTTGTTTTCAGAAGTGCCATTTGATCGCAACCACCCACTGACGCATCTGTATAACACTAAGCTGGCTAAAATGCTAGCTCTGGACCTTCTCCCTTTTTCTTTTGTGGAAGGGGTTGGTTTTCTAGAATTAGTGGCAACGCTTAGCCCTAAATGGAAGGTTCCTAGCCGGTTCTATTTTGCCAGAGTTGCGGTTCCAGCACTACATGAAGATGTGCTGGAGGTGATTGGGGCAGCTTTGCAGAAGAGTGCTATTCACACTATACATCTGACTACTTGCAGCCTACCTTGCTGACCTGAAGGACCTGCGGACTCCCTTGGACTGCCTCTGACTCCACGCCTCGCGGAACCCGCTGCGCGGGTCCCGCATTGTCGAGGGGCGCTGTCGGACTTGGGAGCAGTTGTACTTTTTGCCATCTGGGGCTAAGGGCTGCGAGGGCTGCGAGCAGGAGGGGCTGGACTCAGTCTCCCAAGAGTCTCAGCCTACCTCGCGCCCGTAACACCTGGGCCGCTCTCCCTCATCGCCCCACCCCCAACAGACTGCTGAAAGCCACCGGATTCTCTCCTCTCCGTGGGACACTACTTGCAGCCTACCTTGCTGACCTGAAGGACCTGCGGACTCCCTTGGACTGCCTCTGACTCCACGCCTCGCGGAACCCGCTGCGCGGGTCCCGCATCGTCGAGGGGCGCTGTCGGACTTGGGAGCAGTTGTACTTTTTGCCATCTGGGGCTAAGGGCTGCGAGGGCTGCGAGCAGGAGGGGCTGGACTCAGTCTCCCAAGAGTCTCAGCCTACCTCGCGCCCGTAACACCTGGGCCGCTCTCCCTCATCGCCCCGCCCCTAACAATCATCCAATTGTCATTGAGGATATAAGTTGGACCAAGGAGTCCGCTGCGCGGGAGCGCCCCGGGAGAAGCCCGGGACAAGGGCGGGACCGTCTGTGGCCGTCAGGGGCCGAAGGAGGCTGGGCTGGGCCCACTCTCTTGATCCCTCTTTGTATTACAATCAAGGCAATGCCTTCGCCTCCTCCACGGGAAACCCCCTCAAGGGATGGCGCCTCCAGCTCTGGGACTCTGGATAATTATTTTAAACCCACCAAAGGAGAGGTGGACAAGGAAAGCTCGCTTGAGAAACGTAGGGTGGAGCGCAGGCGCTCCATTGAATCTATGAAAACCAGGCCCTTGACCGATATCATCCCTTACCCCACCACTCAAGAGGAAGGCACGCCACCCAGCAGTCTAATTAATTCGACATTCGAGGACTTTCCCGCCTTACTAAGGGAAATTCCCTCTACCCCAGGGAAAGCGCCTGGAAAAAACACAGAGCCAGCCCCTCTAGAGTTTTCAAATACTCCTGTTAACCTAGTAACTCAAACCCCACCTATGCAATTGGCTAATAAGAGCAAGTCCAAATTAAATGTAGTGGTGGAGTTACATAGGCCCCCACCCAGTAAACGTGCTCGGAAAACAGTGGGTGGGCGGGGGAAATCCAAAATATCGCATCTTGACTTTGGCAAGAAACGCACTAACACCATTCTACCGGGGAAGCCTACGGAGATAGTGCCTACCATTCCACCCCCTAAGCCCCCAAACCCCAGTATAACTGCCACCATCAAAGAACCAGAGGTTATTTCTTCGAACTTAAACCTTCCACTTGCTGCCACGGGGAGCATCGAATTCCTACTCCGCTCCCTTTTGCAGCCGATTACCGACAGTTTAAAAAAAGTCGAGATTAGGCTCACCCTACTAGAAACTTCCCTTACCACTTTGAACACTCTAGTAAGTAAGCAGACAAAGCTAGTGGGAACCCATTCCTCTGCTGGGGATCCTTCCAAAGTAGAAGTTGCAACTAATGCCAATAAAGCCCCCCCCAGAAACCTGCTACCTGCCCCTCCTTTGCAACCCCTTATGGCCATCCAACTCCAGGCACGGCACAATAACCAAAGCAATAGACCTACTCACCCATCGGATCTAGCCCTCCATAGCTCTCAAACAGAGTCCTCTGGAATACATCAAGATCAGGTTAACGCCCCCCCACACACGCCAGTTTGCCCAATTCCTAGACCACGGAGGCCAGACCTCCCGCCTGAAGCCAATAGACTAATGGTGGTCTTAGCTGGTGCCCCTCACTTAAGATCAGGGGAAAACGAGGATTACCAATCCCTTAAGAAAAAGGTAATCAAATGGCTTAACTGGAACCGTCCCTTGCCATCTCATTTTAATAACGAAATTATTATGGTGAGGAGGGTCCCATGGCTAGGGAAGACCAGGAAAACCATAGTGGGGGACTGTATTATGGTAACCTTTAAGGATCCGGGCACGGTTCGACACATCTGTGGAGGAATGAACCGACCCCTTGATTCCACCATACAGACCCTCCCAGTATCTTTTTTCTTCCCCCCGATTCCCAGGCACCAGGCCCCAATACACGATGATTGGACAAGGGTGGAACACAGACGTAAACATAAAGGCTTTGTACAACGCCCACACTTCCAACCGCCGGACACACCTTTTTGCGATTTTAATCGCTTTAACTGTCTGAACGGTTTGGATGGGGTCGACTGACTTACCGTCTGTAAGCCAGTGCCAGGGGTCTTTGGCTCCTGTGGCCTCCTGGAACCCCTCACTGTGTCCCCCGGTTCAATTTCTGGCCCACTGAATGATCCAGCTGCTTCAGACCACGGCAGAACCGAATCTTTTCACCTAGCCACTGATGGAGTAGTTGTTGCTGAGTGGAAAACTATGGTCCCTCTCCTTGTGGGCAATGGTGCGCCGAGACCTCCGGTGCCACTTGCATCTTTTGCTGCCCCTGCTACAGGCCCCGCAACTGAAGTGGAGCCTGGACTCACCTCCTCCAACTCTCACGGTATGGCAACTGCCACCTCCGAACATTTGAAGATAATCTCCTGGAACATCGCGGGATTAGCTAACAAATTGGAAGAGCCGGCTTGGGCAAAGTACATAGAGACTGGTGACATATGTATGTTCCAGGAAACCTGGGCCAGAGAGGACTATGGACATCAAGGCTACTCATCATTTTTCATCCCAGCAAGGTGGGAAGGCAAAGGCCGCCCATCAGGGGGCCTCACGACGTGGGTTGCTGCTCACCTGGGCTGTGTGGCCACACGGCTCCCATTCAACTCTGATGACATCCTTGCGGTCTCATTAACATGGCCAAACAAAGCTAACCTCCTGCTGGTCAATATCTATTCCAGGCCGATGGGAATGGCAAAGGAATCACCGACCCTTGATGAACTCTCGAACTTTTTATCTGAACTGTCGACCGATTCATATTATGTGGTGGGTGGGGACTTTAATTCTCGCTTTGAGCCACTCCCCGGCCTCCAGGAAGGGTTCTTATCAGAAGAAGAAGTTAGGTGGGCAGTACCATGGGTTGATGCGCCATCTCCGAAAGCTTGGACCCCACTGGCACTGCAAATTACTGCCCTTACGTTAAGGTTTGGACTCAGAGCGTGTAATGGGCGAATTAAATCCGATATACCAGGCAAAAACACTTACAATCGTCGGGGGAGAGAGTCTCATTTGGACTATGTCTTGGTCCAATTAGCGAGGTGGTCAACAATACAGGATTTCAGGGTGATAGATAGGATGGACAGTGACCACAATGCCCTCGAATTAGACCTTGTCCACCCAGCACCTCAGGCCCCAGTGATCCATGAGGAAGGGAATCACCCCACGCTCCTCCTAGATAACAGTAGGAGAAGAATCAGGTGGGAGCATATGATCACAAACAAGGACAAACTCCCACTGCTTTATGCAGAGATTACTCCCATCCTGGAAATTGTTGGGACTCTTGACAGTGTGGCAAATAAAAAAGACATAAGGAGCAAACTGTTTGATGCCCACGAGGAACTCATAAAAGTTGCGGCACCCCACTTCACTCGTAATCTACGAAAGTCAAGGGAGAGGTGCCAAGGTAAAACACAATGGTACAACGCAACCTGTAGACGGGCCAAAACAGAACTCCTTGGAGCAATTAAGGAGGGCACAGGAGGGGAACGCCTTAAGCAATGCAGGCAAGCCTACAAGAAGCTTCTTGCTCAGGCCAAAATAGAATGGGAGGAAAATCAGTGGGAAGAACTCACAAAGGCCCTAGCAATACAAGATCAACGCCTGTTCTGGAGGATTGTGAATGGGGGATCAGGGAGTCTACATTCGGCAGTGGAGCCTAATATAGCTCCTGGAGTGTGGCAGGCCCACTTCCAGTCCCTATATAGCGCTGAGTCCGGAGAACTTCCTGCGCCTATCGACCCGGAGAGGCTGGTCTCTCAGGCGGATCCAATAACACTGAGGGAGGTCACTGTTGCTATTTCAGGTCTGGCTTCGGGGAAGGCGCCTGGACTGGATGGGCTACCGGGAGACCTGTTCAAGCAGGAGCCCACCGTCTGGGCGCCTTACCTCGCTGCTCTTTTTAACGGTATCCTCGGTGGGATGGAAATCCCTAGTACTTGGCTGGGGGCTGAGGTGGTCCCGATTTTCAAAAAGGGATCCCCCCTCCTCCCAGCCAACTACAGACCGATTAGTTTGATAGATGTAGCACAGAAGCTGTTCGGCAGGGTTCTCCTGAATAGGCTTCAGGAATGGATAGAGGAGGTGGGCGCCCTCAGTCCCTATCAGGCAGGATTTAGGAAAGGGGTATCGACTGTGGACCAGGTCTTTAGATTGAATCTGGTCTATTGGAGGACAGTGAGGTTCGAGGGCGGTAGTTTGTACATGATTTTCGTGGATCTACGGGCCGCCTTCGACCTAGTGCCCAGGGGAAAACTTTGGATCATCTTGGCAGGGATGGGCGTACCACCAGATATTTTATTGACCTTGCAGAGGCTGCATCATAATAATTATGCCCAGGTGAGGTGTGGGAGGTCGGGGGAACTGACTGATAGATTCCCCGTTGGCAGAGGGGTAAGACAGGGCTGTGTGCTGGCGCCGACCCTGTTTTGCCTCTTCGTCAACGGGGTAATCGCCCATCTTAACGCCACCGACTACACAGATGCTCCCAAATTAAATGGCAACAGGGTGCCCGCAATAATGTTCGCGGACGACACACTGTTGCTATCTAAAACACCCATGGGCATCCAAAGGATACTCGATGCCTTTGTGGCCTTCTGTCAGGATAGAGGGCTGGAAATCAATGCCACAAAAACCAAGTACATGGTATTCAATCCTAGCCCCAAACAGCGCCCGAATTCCCAACTGGGAGCAGTGCGGTTGGAAAGAGTAGCCACGTTTGAATATCTCGGCGTGACGCTCAACGAAACTATGGCCTGGGGGCCCCATCAGAGCAGGGCCAACCTTAAATTAATACAAATTACCGGGGGTATATCCCGGATGATGATCGGCTCGTCCTACCGCCCACTGGGGGCCTTAATGCAGAGATATAAGGCCCAGGCCAGGGGGGCGATCTTGTATGGGGCTGAATTGTGGGGCCACATCCCATGCCGGAACCTGTCTTCCACGGAAAATAGGTTTATAAGACAAATAACCGCACTTCCCGCTAGCACTCCACTCCTTCCTCTGAGGCTTGATTTAGGGCTACGGCCACTTGCCGACGAGATAAGTCTAAGACCCATTGCCTTCTGGCGCAGGCTATGGAGCGGCGATGATCTAGCCGATTATAGGGCGGAACTGGTCGAACTATTAAATCACCCCAAGGCGCTCAGTATTCCCTGGGTCCAAAATATCCAGTCAATTTGCACCGATCTGGGGCTCCCTGAATTGTGGACCGAACCGGCAAATGTAGCACCAAGAATCTCCAAGAGATCCCTGGCGAATCTGTACCATGAACATAAAAGGGCAAGGGCCTTAGCTACCCAGACAGAGGGGTCCCTTTCTTCCATATTCCTGCAAACCAAGGATCTCTACAGATTTGAGAAGGCTTTCGATCCCATATATCCCATACTTACCAGAAAGTTATTTCTCCAGTGGAGATACGGTACATTGCCTTTTCGGTCCTTTTCAAGCACCTGGTCACAAGTCCCTTCCACCAGGCACTGTCCTCTATGCGATGATAAAGAGGAAAATGACTTGCACGTGGTCTTTTTCTGCCCAGCCTACAAGGCAGCCAGAAAGCATTGGCTGCTTCCCTTGATTAAGAATTTGGGTGGCAGGGAATACACACCTATGCACAGGATTTTAAAATCCGATGTTTCCGGCCCAACCGTTTTTGCACTTTCCAAATTCTTTACGAATGTTTGGTATACACGTAATCGCCTTTTAAAAAATGCTGGGTAGACTTTAGATTTGCTTCAATTCTTAATAACTGTTTTTATTGTCTGTGTTGATCTTAAAATCATGTATTGATGTTTTATCAAATTTGACAGAGTTCATGTGATTTTATTGTATGTGTATCTTTTATGACCAAATGGTCGAAATAAAGATTGGGAAATGAAATGAAATGAATACATCTGACAACAGACATGTGGACCAGTGGCGAAGGCACTGATTACATGTGCATCACTGCACACTGTGTCTCTTTTTCAGGGGTTAAAGCAAAGCTAAACGCAGGTGTTGACCCGGACAACGTTTTTAAAGCTGCTCGGAAACATGCAACACTAGCCATGTTTGGCATGGAGACAAGTCATACAGGAGAAAACATTTTGAAGGAGTTTAACACAAAGGTCCTTCAATGGCTGTCCCCAAAAAAACACAAGATTGGTTATGTTTCCATGAATAATGAGCCAATGTAGTTAAAGTCATGGAGCTGGGTAAATATTTCAGAGTGCCGTGTTTGGCGCACTGTATAAACCTGGTTGTTAAAGAATTCTAGAGTGAAGAAAGTCCAGTGTGCGAGTTATTGACCACCTGCCGAAGAATGTGCAACCATTTCAGCCATTCTTTTAAGGCCCGGAAGCATCTGAGGGGCCTGCTACATGAACGTCGAATGCCAGTGAAAGCACTCATCCAGGAGGTGCCAACACGTTGGAACTCAACCTTCTACATGCTTGAGGGTCTGTATGAGACGTTTACGATACTCGATCAGTATTTCTTAACACTGGGTACAGCTCTGAAGGACCTGAGGCTAGATGCGGCGCAATGGGAGCTAGTTAAAAGCCTGACAGACATGCTTCGTCCTTTTGAGGTCTTCACACGTGCAGTCTGTAATTTGGGAAAAACTATCCCATTGTTGCGCATGCTAGAGCACCAACTGAAGGCGGTGTCTTATATGTTTGAAAAAGATGAAGAAAAGCAAGAAGCTTTTGTTTTGGGGAAGAAATTATTACAGCGCCTACTTGGCGATGAACGTCTTCAAATGATCCACTCAGAACAGCATTACAGTTGTGCTACTATTCTGGATCCACGCTACAAAAAGGCACTGGCAGGCAGAGCATTCTTTGCTTTTGGTAACGCACAAGTTTTAATGTAAAAACATTGGCTAGCTGTGTCAGCCATGAGGTTTGAAAGAGAACGGCAGAAAATTGAAGGAAAAGGCAGTACATCAGCATCAGCAGGCCATCCCAGGTCAAAAGAATCCACTTCTGCACCTGAGGCAGAAGTGACCTCTCAGCCGTTAAAGGCACCGGCAACCGGATCATCTGCATAAAAATACAACAGTAACATTGGGTGAAGAAAAGGATTGGCTAACTCAGCTTGGGTTTGCTTCTCAAAAGGTCCAAGCAAAATGTAAGCAAAGTGGAGGAACCGTGGAGAACCTTGAGTCGATGGTGCAGGACTATCTGAATGACTCAACAGAGGTCTATGTTCAGGATGACCCGTTGGCGTATTGGCATGGGAAAAAAGAATTGTGTCCAGAGATCTCCAACCTGGCTATAAACTACTTGTCTTGCCCACTCACATGCGTGTCTTCTGAACGTGTTTTCAGTGCTGCTGGTGGCATTGTAACTTGCAAAAGGACCCGCCTCTTGCCCAAAAATGTGGAGAGGTTAACAATGATCAAGATGAATCAGCACCTCATACCACCAGATTACAAAGTAAGAGAATACACACCGGAAGAAGATGAGGAGGACAGCAACTTAGATGAGGGAATTTCTTCTCTTTTAGGTGACTTACTCCCGCCTGAATTCGCAGAGAATGAGGACAAACTCTTATTCCCTGACACCGAGCCCTGAAAATGAGCCAATGAATCAATAACATTCTTTTTCGTCCTTATTCACTTTTATTCCTGTGTGTCTGTCTTTCTTTGTTTTGCACAGTTAATATAAATAAAAACTTTAATCACCTAATCACAAAAACAAGCCCATCAGCAGAACTGTCTTCACTTATTTGCTTATTGATTTGAAGGTGCTGCAGTCTGCATTCCTCAGGTTCACAAGTTCACAAGAACATGCTCCTCTATCCTCTTCCTCCAGACTCCTATTTCCCTCAAAGCAGAGGGCTGGATTACGCCCAATGAAGAAAGACTCTGCACTTGTGGGGGTGTTCTACTTCTTTGAGGGTGAGTTGGCGGGTCTTGGGGCATTGCTGGGAAGGTCTAATACCGGATAAAACTGGTTTGGACAAAATCCGACTTCAAAAAGTTTTTGCCTTTTTGCTCACTATCATGTTTTCTGGGGCCTGTTTGGGGGGCTTCCTGGTGTTTGTGGGTGGGTTTCGGGGTCTGGGAGCACTGCTGGCACAGTCTAATTTTGATTGCATGTGTTTTCTAGGACATCCATGGTGGAAAAGTGGAGTCATGACCTAGCTGCACAGCGCGTTTGGACAGAAGGCCGAAAAATATTGTAAGTATGAGATTTTCCATTTTTGCTTTTTGGCTGTTTGGGGGTGTTGTGCTTTTTTGCGGGTGGGTTGGCGGGTCTTGGGGCATTGCTGGGAATGTCTAATACTGGATAAAACTGGTTTGGACAAAATCAGACTTGAAAACGTTTTTGCCTTTTTGCTCACTATCATGTTTTCTGGGGCCTGTTTTGGGGGCTTCCTGGTGTTTGTGGGTGGGTTTCGGGGTCTGGGAGCACTGCTGGCACAGTCTAATGTTGATTGCATTTGTTTTCTCGGACATCCATGGTGGAAAAGTTGAGTCATGACCTAGCTGCACAGCGCGTTTGGACAGAAGGCCGAAAAATATTGTAAGTATGAGATTTTCCATTTTTGCTTTTTGGCTGTTTGAGGGTGTTGTGCTTTTCTGCGGGTGGGTAGGCGCGTCTTGGGGCATTTCTGGGAAGGTCTAATACCGGATAAAACTGGTTTGGACAAAATCCATGAGAAAAAGTTTTTGCTTATTCTGACATTCCGCTCAATTTAGTGTTTTCGGGGGCCTGTTTGGGGGCTTCCTGGTGTTTGTGGGTGGGTTTCGGGGTCTGGGAGCACTGCTGGGTATAGATACTTTTGATAGCAAGAGGTTTGAAGAAAATCCATGGTGGCAGAGGGGAGTTAGGGCCTAGCTGCAGAGCGGGCGCGGAGTGATTTTGGAAATTGCCCTGAAAATGACTGAGTGCCCATTTTTGTACTTTTGCTTTTTGGCTGTTTGGGGGTCTTCTACTTGTTTTCGCCTGGGTTGACGGCTCTGGGGCCATTGCTGGGAAGGTCTAATACCGAATAAAACTGGTTTGGACAAAATGCATGAGGAAAAAGTTTTTGCTTTTTCTGACATTCCGCTCAATTTAGCGTTTTCGGGGGCCTGTTTGAGGGCTTCCTGGTGTTTGTGGGTGGGTTTCGGGGTCTGGGAGCACTGCTGGGTATGGATAATTTTGATAGCAAGAGGTTTGAAGAAAATCCATGGTGGCAGAGTGGAGTTAGGGCCTAGCTTCAGAGCGCATGCGGAGTGATTTTGGAAATTGCCCTGAAAATGACTAGGTGTCCATTTTTGTACTTTTTCTTTTTGGCTGTTTGGGGGTCTTCTACTTGTTTTTGCCTGGGTTGACGGTTCTGGGGCCATTGCTGGGAAGGTCTAATACCGGATAAAACTGGTTTGGACAAAATCCATGAGGAGAAAGTTTTTGCTTTTTTTGATATTCCGCTCAATTTAGCGTTTTTGGGGGCCTGTTTGGGGGGCTTCCTGGTGTTTGTGGGTGGGTTTCGGGGTCTGGGAGCACTGCTGGGTATGGATACTTTGGATAGCAAGAGGTTTGAAGAAAATCCATGGTGGCAGAGGGGAGTTAGGGCCTAGCTGCAGAGCGCGCACGGAGTGATTTTTGAAATTGCCCTGAAAATGACTAAGTGCCCATTTTCGTACCTTTGTTTTTTGGCTGTTTCGCGGTCTTCTACTTGTTTTCGCCTGGGTTGACGGCTCTGGGGCCATTGCTGGGAAGGTCTAATATCAGATAAAACTGGTTTGGACAACATCCATGAGGAAAAAGTTTTTGCTTTTTCTGACATTCTGCTCAATTTAACGTTTTCGGGGGCCTGTTTGGGGGCTTCCTGGTGTTTGTGGGTGGGGTTCAGGGTCTGGGAGCACTGCTGGGTATGGATACTTTTAATAGCAAGAGGTTTGAAGAAATCCATGGTGGCAGAGGGGAGTTAGGGCCTATCTGCAGAGCGCGCGCGGAGTGATTTTGGAAATTGCCCTGAAAATGAGTAAGTGCCCATTTTTGTACTTTTGCTTTTTGGCTGTTTAGGGTTCTTCTACTTGTTTTCGCCTTGGTTGACGGCTCTGGGGCCATTGCTGGGAAGGTCTAATACCGGATACTTTCTGAGTGCGTTTTGACCCGATTTGAAATTAGGCCTCTGTGAGGTAGCAGCAGTATTCTGCACGTTTTTGGGAGGGTAATGTGGGGTGTTCTAGATTTTGGGGATTGTCATCTCTGAAAGTGACAGGATAATTTTTGCACTACACAGCGTGCCTTACATATTTTTTTCTCCGAGGTGTCTTTAACACTTACTGTTGTATTTTTCCATCGTCAATTACAGGCAGGCTTTTACCCTGTGCCTTCGATGTACTACTCAGGCGTACAATTAGCGATCCGCAAATCCGCATCAGGCAGGCAGTGGACAGTGTGTCTGGTCACCAAGATTGATCGACGGAGCATCCGATGGAATGAAGGAGTACCGCGAATAAGAGGAATGGCTGGATGCATCGACTTCACAAATTCAACGGGACAACTACAAAAAACAGTAACAGTATCCAAAATTCTCCTTATCTTTTAAATGATATTGTTGTGAACTTGAACTTACTTCTACGAGTGTGACTCTGACTGTCCGTTTGTTTGATCTCTGCTTCAAATTCATCCCTCCCTCCAGCAATTAGATACATCTTTGCTATGTTTAACACTAATTTAATGTTCTAAGTGTTTATTCTCTCTGAGGGCAGAGAGGCAAGTGAAAGTGCGTAATGAATGCATCCCGGTACTGTCAACTTGTTTCTTCGTAGTTACTAGTAAGTTGCAATAAGTAGTAGTACTACTTTTCAGTAACCTAACCATCCATTTACTACTTATGGCATGCAGTAGTGCACTTCCTTTATGTCCCTTTGAAGATTTATCAATATCTTCTAATCCAAAGATTTGTTTCTCTTCATTTGTTGTTTGACTGTCCATGCTGTGTTTTTTTTCCTCTCTACCAAACTTTCCCAAAAAAACCCATTCCCATCCAATTTTCAAACCCTAACCCTCTTCCCCTGGGCGATGTGGTATTTCATTGAGGTTTGGCTGACAACAACAACAAATTCCACACACTTGCTGGGGAGGATATGGTCAAAGCAACCAGAAGTTCATGTGCGCCATCGTGGATTGATAAGAACATCCTCCTCCTACACGACGTTAACAAGCAACAATGAAATGATTAATGCTTACCTTACGTTGGCACTGCTTAGGCTAGGGCACTGTTCTGTACTGTACTATCTATTGTACTGTTTCTAATGCTACACTCAGGCCACTCAATGTTTAATTTCCTCTTTGTTTCATATGGTGATACTACCAGTGTGTACCAATACTGCTACCAGCACTACAATGATATTGCATCCGTCGAGGATTCAAGTCAACAACCAACCTTATTCACCAACCGTGATTCGCAAATCACAGGTAAGATAAGCATATTGGGGAGGTAGTAGAATAATGGGCTAGGACTAAGTTTGGAGGAGAGCAGAGACTAACAGTACTACTAGTAAAGTACAGTAGTAGGGCTACTGAATTGACTACCTCAGTTACTTGCATTTTGGTACATTTCAGGACAAGATGTTTCATTCATGCTGGTAAGTTTGAAAAACCAAACGTCCAGTAACCACCGCCAACCCCCACACAAAATAATATGAGCGCGTATACTGTGTTTTTGAATGAAAAATATAATTATTGAGAAATATAACTTATGGATGTTGTTGTCATCACAAAAATAGAATTACCCCAACTCACCCCCCTCCCTCACCAAACCAATGTCCAAAAATCTAAAAGTACCCTTTCCCAAAAACCCAATTCCCACCCCCCCAACAGTCTTTAAAAAAGGGACAAGGAACAGTCACTTCCTCCGGGGGCGTTTGGACAGCTGGTGCTGCACGTCCCGCAGCTCTTTGCGGAGGTCCCGGACCTGGCGCTCCAGGTAGTCCACTCGCTTCCGGAGGCGGCGCTGGCGTACCATCCAAGCTCTGGGGGGGGGCAGCTGCTGTTTTTGCTGCTATGAGGCGGCGGCGGGAGGCTGTCGGGCCACGGCTCGGTTTGGCTGGAGGCTTGTGGCTGGTGGACCCAGGGCAGTGGAGGAGGATGTGGAGGTTGTTGTAGTTTCCTCCTCATGCTCCCGAGCCCACAACAATCGATACTCAACACAAATAGCCTCCAGCTTACAGGCCCTGGCCCGGACAGCCATCTCCTTACGGGTGAGCTTTTTGGGAGTAGCATCTATGAAAAAAGAAAGAAAAATACTGTAGGCCCTGTGAGGATACTAAACACTCAATTGTAGTGTATAGAAAGGGTAGTCCAGAGGAGAGAAGGCAGTGTGAAAATACCCACCAGCCCACCCATTGGCGGAACCCCATCATCTGTGTTAGGAATTAGAAACTGGTATCCACTAGACACCTCATCAGATCTCTTTCGAGGAGTGCTAGTATAGGATCCTCCAGTGAGAAGGACAGCCAGAAGGTAGTATTAATAGGCTGAAGGGAAGGGTTGCAGTGCTCAAAAGTGTGAAACGAAAATGTGGTGATAATAAAAATACCTGTTATGATGACAAACAATTACTTTATTAGGTGCGACCATCATAACGGCATGATTAAAAGCAGAGTGAAGATAGTATGGAAAAAATTACTATCCGTCAAAGATATTAATTGGTCGACATGTTTCAGCCTTGGAAGGCTTTCATCAGGACCTATGATATGCACTACTGCAACAGTGATTTAATAACACAGTGAGTGATGGTGATGTAGACCTACCGGTAAACTTTTACTCTTATGGTAGTCTCATATCGTTATGACGCAAACTCTCCTAAGGAAAAAAGAAAGAAAAAAGAGAAATACACAAAGAACAGAGCAGATGTCAGCATATTAGAAAACATCAAATGTGTGTAAGTCAGGTTACCACTGTTTGGTAAATTTAACTCACCCATAAAAGTTATGGAGAAGACCTCACCTCGCCTGGCGCTCGCTCAGGTCAAAGAGGCCACGCTCTAAACAAGGGTGAAAAAACATGAAAGAATAGCATGTTTGAAACTCGCCATAAAGTGCGTTGTGAGGTGCTTTTGGTGGAGCTCAATGTAGGCAATGACTGCTGGCAGGATTGCAGGGAAGGCACGGTGATGGAGTCAGAAACAAGGCGCCTCTGGTTGATGTAAATTTAAAGCGCTCAGGTCTTAATGAGAAAAATTCTCATGCAACTCTCTTCACGAGTATATGTTTATATAACGTAAATCGTGTAAAAGAGAGAGACACATATATATTGATCTAACAAAATGTGTCTAAAGAAGCATGTCCCGCTGATGTGGAATTTTTTGTGATTAATTCTTTAAAGATGGCAATTTTGGCAAGAATAATGAATTCCATGACAGGTGTGGCATGAAATGTGGGGCTCAACAAGAAAGGGTGTTAAGCCAGTGAAAGAGGAGATTAGTTTGAAGAACCTGTCCGTCGTTGCCTCGGTCTGTCATCTGAGCCGAGGGGAAGGTGGTGAGCATATCCGTTTGAGTGAACCATGAGGGCCGTTTGCGGACCAGAGAGGAACCGCTTTTCTGTGTTTCAGCGAAAGTGTTCGACGATGATTGGTTCATTGTAAAAACCAGAAACACCAGGGAAAAGGCTGGCGCCACGTCTGATAGGGATCAGACGTAGAAGGACCAGATTGAAAAAAACGCCTAACAGGTATATTACATGTTGATTGGTCCTTTTGTAAAGACCGGAAACCACAGAAACAAATACAGGCCTCAAAACGAAGTCGACCTTTGTTCCCCTCCTTCAATAGGTACCATCAAAGGTGGGCACTTTTGAAAAAGCAGTGGTACACGAGATTAATTCGCTCAACCTGTCCAGAACAAATACCTTTCAAAACCTATCGAGAGTAGAGAGACTAGCACTGGAAACCTTGTCTAAGGATACAAACATTACCATAAAACCGGCCGACAAGGGTGGTGCGATAGTCATTAAGGACACCACCTCTTATTGAGCCGAATGTCTAAGGCAGTTGGGTGATACCAATTCTTATACACTCCTGTCTGTGGATCCCACCACACGGCTTCTTACTGAATTCAAGAATCTAGTGGAAGAAGCGAGTGCGGAGGGCTGGATAACATCACAAGAGGCAACGTTTTTGGGTACATCACATCCAGTCACTCCGTACTTTTATGCACTGCCCAAAATTGACAAAGCAGCCAGGCCACCCCTAGGACGACCCATCATCTCTGGGATTGGATCACTCCTCGAACCCCTTTCATCCTTTGTAGACATCTTTCTAAGACCCCTAGTGAAAACCATGCCCACTTACCACCAAGATACTGAAGACGTTCTTCAGCCACTACCAGAGGTCGAGTTCAACACCGAGACTGACATCCTTGTCAGTTTAGATGTAGAATCTTTATATACTTGCATACCGCAAGAAGAAACTCTACAGGCCGTGCGAGAACTCTTAGAAACCACCACCCATGAGAGCATAACACCTATACACTTCATCATGGAACTGGCGAGGCTCACAATGATCGAGAACTTTTTTCAATTCGAAGACTCGATCTATCTCCAGATATCGGGAACTTCTATGGGCAGTAAATTTGCGCCAAGCCAGGCGAATTTATACGTCCATCTTTTTGAAACTCATCATGTCCTCAACCACAACAACCCGTATTACCATCAAACGGTGTTGTGAAAGAGGTACATTGATGACATCTTTGTGGTGTGGCGTGGAGACAGTCTGTACTTGCTTTCCAAAATTGGCCTAACAATCAAAACCAATTTTTAAGATTTACTGTGGAACACAGCAAGACAGAACTCCTATTCCTGGATATATTGATCATTCCCAAGGATGGTCACCTAACAAGTAATCTGTACCGGAAGCCAATGTCTCGCAACTCCTTGCTGAGGTTTGACAGTCATCATCCTCGTTCCCTCAGAGAGAACTTGCCTTTCGGACAATTTCTCAGGGTTCGTAGAAATTGCTCTGAGAAATCCGACTTTCAAGAACAAGCCGGTGATCTGTCTATCAAACTGAAACAACGACTCGATCCGAGTGCGTTGATCGAAAAAATCATGTAAAAGGGCCTCTAACAATCACCGTGAAGTACTATTAACAGTCCCTGTGGAAAAATCGCCTCTTGACAGACTTACTTGTGTCACCACTTTTAGCACGGCCTCATCATCGGCCAAAAAATCATTCGGCACAATTGGCGCATACTAAACACTGCAGGTGACAACATTCCATTGCCACTTTTTTCTTTCAAAAGAGGTTCGAACTTGAGAGACGAATTAGTGCACACTAGACCGCGCTACATCTCAAATGAACCAACAATGACATTGTGGAATCTTCCCCCTGTGCAAGGTCACCACCCATGTGGGAATTGTTCTGTATGCCCACAGACTAAGAAAACGTTAACAGTGGATATTGACACATCACGCCCATGGGTGCTAAAACGGCACACGAATTGTAATAGCAAAAAGGTTATTTATCAAATTACCTGCCCCTGTGCCCTCCGCTATATAGGCATGACGACGAGAAAGGTTAAACTAAGAATACAAGAAAACAAAAACACCATCAGGCGTAACAAACAAGCGACCCGGATGACAAACCACTTCCTCACGATGAATCACTCTGTTGAAGACATGGAATGGCTAGTACTCGAACAGCCATTCATACCCTCGCATGTCAGCGACATCTCTCATTTCCTGTTTGTCAAAGAACAGAAATGGATTTTCAAACTTAAATGCGACACTGAGGGGATGAACGACGAAATATCATGGATCCAGCTCTGATACCATTCCACACAAAAAATCTTGGCATGGTAAACACCCAAGTATGAACATCAACATACACCAGAGAACCCGACAGCCATATGTGATAATTAAGTATTTTGCATCTCACTTAACTCTGACCGGCCTGTACAGACTTTTTGACGGTTAATTGTTCAACACGTCCCCCTTAATCTCCGGATGACGCCAGTCTCTAGGAGTACTAAGCGACATGTTTACATTAAAAACTGACACAGGCTTCATTGATCAAACTTGAAATCTGTTTGTCCACCAGAACGTATGGCCCCAGGAACACAGATTGGCATCCGGTTTCCGGTCTTTACAAAAGGACCAATCAACATGTAATATACCTGTTAAGCGGTTTTTTCAATCTGGTCCGCCTCCGTCTGATCCCTATCAGACGTGGCGCCAGCCTTTGCCCTTGTGTTTCCAGTTTTTACAATGAACCAATCATCGTAGAACACTTCAGGTGAAACACAGAAAAGCGGTTACTCTCTGGTCCGCAAACGGCCCTCATAGTTCACTCAAACGGATATGCTCACCACCTTCCCCTCGGCTCAGATGACAGACCGAGGCAACGACGGACAGGTTGGTGATACACTATCCAGGCTCTTCAAACCAATCTCCTCTTTCACTGGCTTAACACCCTTTCTTGTTGAGCCCCACATTTCATGCTACACCTGTCATGGAATTAATTATTCTTGGCAAAATTGCCATCTTTAAAGAATTAATCACAAAAAATTCCACATCAGCGGGACATGCTTCTTTAGACACATTTTTTTAGATCAATATATATGTGGCTCTCTCTTTTACACGATTTACGTTATATAAACATATACTCGTGAAGAGAGTTGCATGAGAATTTTTCTCATTAAGACCTGAGCGCTTTAAATTTACATCAACCAGAGGCACCTTGTTTCTGACTCCATCACCGTGCCTTCCCTGCAATCCTGCAAAAAATACAGTTGATGGACAGAATGTAGAACAATGTCATACATTCACCCCAGTACAAGGATCCGGGCCTAAATCCATCGTTTTTTTTGCACTCCACACCACCCTGGGTTAGACACTGGCTATATGAAAATCAGCTCTGACCCTGTGCCTCATGGGAACAGTCCAGTCCGAACTACCAAGCCATGTCTTTCCCAGACCGGAATCAAGCATCCAAGGACCGGTTTCTGGCTATCAGCCTTCATCAGCCTGGATAGCTTGACTCCAGTGGTGTGGAGAGCCTGGGACTCACGTCTGAGTATACCCATGTCAAGAATTCCCGTCATGCGGGGGAAAACCAGTAACCAGCGAAAATGGACTACAACTCCCAGGATGCTTAGCGGTTAAGATGTTATGCAAACGGGAGAGCCGTTACATGACTCAAGGAAACACGCCCTATAAAAGGAGGAACCTGGAGAAAGAACGCTGTTGGATATTGAGTTACACCGACATCCCCGCTTCGTGAAGAGCAGCGTTCCGGCGTGGTAGCTCCAGTCCGGCAAGAACGGAGGTAGGTCGAGTCGTTACTCGCTGGGCCGTGTCTTGCCAAGTTCAACCTGTTTCAGACCCGGAAGCTCTACCGGACATCCATTGAGCTTCACCTTGACTCGGCTGAGTCCAGGCGCCTTAGCACTTGCGCTGGTAGGAGCCGTAGCTCCCAGCCCGACCCGAGATTCAGGGACTACCAGCTGTGACGCACACCGGGAGGTGTTTGCCGCGTTACAGTCTGGGAGGTCCCCAGGATCGATCGAGCGGCTGCTCTCGATCCCATCACCATAATTTGATTTGGGCATCGGTGACGCAGCACCAGGAGGTGACTCCGCGTCCCGGTGCAGTCAGAGGAAGAGGTTGAGCGGCTGCTCCCTTCAGGTAGAGACCCCGGCTGGGTGTTTCCCTGACTCCTCTGTTCTCCCACTCGCTCTTCATGCCCCTCACAGCATATCGATTGGCATTTTCGGCCATTGCATAATCTGCCCTCTGTTGGCATGCGCCGGGACCGGCGTATTTGCAGAGGACAGTTAGGACCATCAGTGCTGTGGGTTGGTAACGTAGAAAGACTGGAGGATTCCAGTGACTATTCTTTTTGTTGACGTATTGTATTATTTTTGCCAACATTAAAGTAACTAAACGTACACAAGTGGTTGCGTCCTCATTATCTTGTCGGTTAACAATCCTGAGACATTCAGGACGTTACAAAATATCCGACCTTATAACATTAACTGTCTCCTGGTCGATAAACAGACATGACAACACTTGATGACGTACTGGCCGCTTTAGCTGCCATGCAAGTAGAATTGGTGGCCTCTAGGCAAGAAACTGCCGATGTACGGGCCAGACTGGATGCTATACAGAGTGACCCGCTCACGCCCAGCACCTCCCTCACGAACCAAAACCCTGCGGTAGTAGTGGAAATGCCGGTTGCCATACACCGGAGAGATACAGTGGGGACCCCAACACGGTGCAGGTATTCCTCACACAGGTGGCGCTACATCTATTGTGCAAACCTAAGGCGTTCCCTACGAGTCAAGCCCGGGTGGCATTCCTTATTTCCTATTTGGCTGGAAACGCGGCACAGTGGGCCGCACCTCTGGTGGGCAGGGACGACCCCATCCTATGCGACTGGGGTGCTTTCCGCAAAGAATTCCTGAAAGTGTTCGACCGAAGGGCAGATTCGTACACGGCGGACCGTGAAATGCTCGAGTTGAGACAGGGATCCAACGACCTGGTGCAGTATCTCAACGCGTTCCGTAAGTTGGTTGCGGAAACCAAGTGGCCTGTTGCGAAACAAACGGCGCTCTTTCATCAAGGGCTGTGCGATGAGCTCAAGGATGTCATGGCTCAGATAGACCCTCAACCCAAGAAGGCCTTATCAACCTGGTATTGCGGTTGGAACATCGGCTAAGCGAACGAAAAGGTGATCATGGGAGAAAAGGAAGAGCCCTTCCATCCTATGTGACTGTGGGAAGTCCCGAAACCTCAACCGCAGCCAAGGGAGAACCCATGGACATCAGCGTGATACGAGCGAGTCTCACAGCCACGGAGAAAGAATCCCGCCGTAAACAAGGATTGTGCCTATATTGTGGCAAAAAAGGCCACTACGTACGTGAGTGCCCTGCCAAACCGAAGACCTCACGTTATCGGGCCAACCGGTCGGTAACAGCCGTGGTGGATGTACCGGCGGAAAACTAGAGGACTCCCAGACAAATGAAGGGGCATCTCAGAGTCACGCATACATCCCTTCACTATCTAACTCAGTCACAAAAGGACAACGACACCTATTCCTCACGGTGCATGTGGGGTGCACGACCAGTGGATACCCGTTGTAGCCATGGTGGATTCAGGGGCCACCGGCATGTTCATGGATTACAACGAGGCGTGCAGGCTAGGGCTAGTGCTTCTTCCCAAGGCCATACCCGAAGACGTCTACGCAGTAGACGGGAGGCGACTGGTGACGGGGCCCATCGGGCAACACACAGGGGTAATTCCCGGGAAGTACGGAAGGAACCATTCGGAACAGATCGATTTCAACATCATCAGAGCACCCCAATACGGTGTCATATTGGGACTACCTTGGCTACAGAAGCACAACCCCTCTGTGGACTGGCCAATGCATAGTATCGAAATGACGTCACCATATTGCAAACGGCATTGTGGAATGCGACCGGAACCCCCTGACACAGAAGAGAGTGGGAGGCAGACGGTGGCTACAGCGGCAGAGAACGATGTGGCACTCCCTCTGGCTTATCACAGTTTTGAGGACGTATTTGATGAAGTAAAGGCTGAGGTGCTCCCGCCACATAGACTGTTTGACTGCCAGATCAACCTGGTGCCAGAGGCAAGCGTTCCCAGTGGCCGGCTGTATGCCCTGACAGAAACTGAAAATGTGCATCTCCGGGGGTACCTGGATAAACTCCTCAAGCTAGGATTCATCCGCCCGTCCAAGTCCCCGGCCGCCTCACCACTCTTCTTCATCCCAAAGGCCAACGGGGAGCTGAGAGCCTGTGTGGACTTCAGGGCGTTGAATGCGATAACTATAAAGAATCGATACCCTTTGCCTCTCATCAGTGTTCTTTTGGAACAGGTCAAGAAAGCTTGTATCTACACAAAGTTGGATCTGAAGGGGGCAATACATCTAGTGCCGAAGAGGGACGGGGACGAGTGGAAGACCGCCTTTAAGACCAGGTTCGGCCTTTTTGAGTACCTCGTCATGCCGTTCGGCCTGTGCAATGCCCCGGCAGCCTTTCAGTACTTTCTGAATGAGGTATTTAGAGAGGTGCTGGATATATACGTAGTCGTATATATATCGAGGACATCCTCATCTATTCGTCCAATGTGGAGGAGCACGTACACCATGTCAAAACTGTACTCCAAAAGCTGAGGGAGAATATGCTGTTTTGCAAACTTAGCAAGTGTGATTTCCACGTCACATCCGTGGAATTCCTTGGAGTGATGCTGAGTCCGGATGGACAGGAGATGGCGGAACGCAAGATCAAGGCGGCGAAAGAGTGGCCGGTGCCTCAAGAAGTGAAAGACGTCCAAAGTTTCATTGGCTTCGCCAACTTTTACAGGCGGTTTATAGATGGATTTTCAAGGTTGGTGGCCCCAATCAGACAGCTGCTGAGGAAGTCCAAGGAGTTCGTCTGGTCCCCAGAAGCGAACGCAGCCTTTGAGGCCCTGAAAAGCGCCTTTGGTAAGGTACCGGTGTTGGCTCACCCTAATCCGGATCTCCCCTACGTGGTAGAAGCGGACGCGTCGGATGTGGCACTGGGGGCTATCCTGTCCCAACGTAATCATGACACAGGGGTGCTTCATCCTGTTGCGTACATGTCCCGCAAACTCAACGACGCCGAACGCAACTATCACATTGCGGAGAAGGAGCTTCTCGCAATCAAAGACACCTTCACTGAATGGAGGCATTGGTTGATGGGGGAAAGGCATGTGGTTTCGGTGTATACGGACCATAGGAACCTACAGTTCATGACGGCCGCAAGACACATATCTCCCAGGCAGTTGAGGTGGATGATATTCTTTGCAGGGTTCAACTTCCACATCACGTATCGGCCTTGGACGGAAAACCGGAAGGCGGACGCCTTGTCACGTCAATCTGCTTTTAAAGAACCGATGCCTGTTGCCGAGCATTCCATAATTCCCCCTCGGATGGTATTGGGAGTTATCCAGCCGGATACATTCCTGAGGGGAATCCAGAGAGGGATCCGTTCGTTCGCATGGCGGAGGTGGCTCCTCAGTCACAAAGAATGGCAGGTGAAGGATGGTATACCCCTGAAAGGCAGGTGCCTGCTGATACCCACGCCTAGACTGAGGAAACAAGCATTCGTCTGGTGCCATGACTCTCCATGTGCAGGTCATTTGGGCTTCGAAAAAACGGTGGCTAGCATGGGACGGCATTTCTGGTGGCCAACCATGAGAGTGGATGTCAGGAGGTGGGGACAGGCATGTCCTACGTGTGATACCATGAAGGCCGACCACGGCCAAACCCAAGGGCTCCTTCATCCGCTTCCGACCCCGGATAGACCTTGGGATAATATATCACTGGACATCGTGGTGGGTCTACCGGTAGACCAAGGGATGACAGCGATCCTGGTGGTTGTGGACTATTTGACAAAGATGGGGCACTTCATCCCCTGCAAAAGAGTCCCTACTGCCGGGGAATTGGCGTCACTACTCCTGAAGAATGTGGTACGACTACATGGATTGCCGGGGGTGATTGTGTCAGACCGGGGGTCGCAGTTTACTGCTCCATTCTGGAAAACTTGGTGCACGGCGCTGCGCGTCAAGACCGCCCTGTCCACCAGCTACCACCCTCAAACGGACGGCCAAACCGAGCGCCTGAACCAAACGCTCAAGCAGTATCTGCGATGTTTTGTGGACCAGGTTAGGGAGGAATGGGTCGACTTGCTATGGGTAGCGGAGATAGCATACAACAACGCCACTCACAGCTCCACCCAGTCATCTCCGTTCTACAGCAACTATGGCCAGCATCCCAGGTTCTTGCCATTTCTCCATCCTCTCAAAGAGGACAAGATTCCCGCCACGGCGGACAGGGTGGCACACATTAAGGACGCATTGATGCGCTCGAGGGCTGTCCTGATAGAGGCCAAGAAAAAGTACAAGGCTACCGCTGACAGGAAAAGAAGACCCGGGCCACTGTACCGCACTGGAGACTTCGTCTGGATATCCACAAGGAACATGAGATTTTGAAAGAACAGTGTGTTCCATCCCAAGTTCATGGGCCCCAATCGGATTACCAAGTGTATGGGTCCTGTGAACGTGAAGGTGTGCTTACCCCAGTCGTTGCGTATACACCCAGTCTTTCACGTATCATTGCTCAAACCAGCAACCTCCAAGCAGTCGGGGACACCTAGGCCGGTATGCGTGGAGTCGGAGGTGGAGTATGAAGTATCGGGCATACTGGCGTCCAAATGGCGTAGGGGCAAGCTGTGGTACCTGGTGGCATGGAAAGGCTATGGCCCGGAGGAGCAATCATGGGAACCTGCTGAAGGGGTTCATGCTCCGCGCTTGGTCTCATTGTTTCATCAACGTTTTCCTTCCAGCGCTGGCCCCGTGGGGAGCCGCTGAGAGAGGGAGGATGTACTGTCAAGAATTCCCGTCATGCGGGGGAAAACCAGTAACCAGCGAAAACGGACTACGACTCCCAGGATGCTTAGCGGTTGAGATGTTATGCAAACGGGAGAGCCGTTACATGACTCAAGGAAACACGCCCTATAAAAGGAGGAACCTGGAGAAAGAACGCTGTCGGATATTGAGTTACACCGACATCCCCGCTTCGTGAAGAGCAGCGTTCCGGAGTGGTAGCTCTAGTCCGGCAAGAACGGAGGTAGGTCAAATCGTTACTCCCTGGGCCGTGTCTTGCCAAGTTCAACCTGTTTCAGACCCGGAAGCTCTACCGGACATCCATTGAGCTTCACCTTGACTCGGCTGAGTCCAGGCGCCTTTGCACTTGCGCTGGTAGGAGCCGTAGCTCCCAGCCCGACCCGAGATTCAGGAACTACCAGCTGTGACGCACAACGGGAAGTGCTTGCCGCGTTACAGTCTGGGAGGTCCCCAGGATCAATCGAGCGGCTGCTCTCGATCCCATCACCATAATTTGATTTGGGCATCGGTGACGCAGCACCAGGAGGTGACTCCGCGTCCCGGTGCAGTCAGAGGAAGAGGTTGAGCGGCTGCTCCCTTCAGGTAGAGACCCCGGCTGGGTGTTTCCCTGACTCCTCTGTTCTCCCACTCTCTCTTCGTGCCCCTCACAGCATATCGATTGGCATTTTCGGCCATTGCATAATCTGCCCTCTGTTGGCATACGCCGGGACCGGCGTATTTGCAGAGGACGGTTAGGACCATCCATGCTGTGGGTTGGTAACGTAGAAAGACTGGAGGATTCCAGTGACTATTCTTTTTGGTTGACTTATTGTATTATTTTTGCCAACATTAAAGTAACTAAACGTACACAAGTGGTTGCGTCCTCATTATCTTGTCTGTTAACGATCCTGAGACATTCAGGACGTTACAACCCAGCACACTCGGGGTGAAAATTGCAAAAAACACAGTTGATGGACAGAATGTAGAACAATGTCATACATTCACCCCAGTACAAGGATCTGGGCCTAAATCCATCGTTTTTTTGCACTCCACACCACCCCGTGTTAGACACTGGCTATATGCAAATCAGCGCAGACCCTGTGCCTCATGGGAACAGTCCAGTCCGAACTACCAAGCCATGTCTTTCCCAGACCGGAATCAAGCATCCAAGGACCTGTTTCTGGCTATCAGCCTTCATCAGTCTGGATAGCTTGACTCCAGTGGTGTGGAGAGCCTGGGACTCACGTCTGAGTATACCCAGCACACTCGGGGTGAAAATTGCAAAAAACACAGTTGATGGACAGAATGTAGAACAATGTCATACATTCACATTGTGGCAGGGTATGCTCAGATGTGAGTCCCTTGCTCACTTTGCCACTGGATTCAAGCAAGCCGGGCTGAAGACGGCTGGAATGCCAGAAACCGGTCCTCGGAAGCTTGTTTCCGGTCCAGGGAAGACATGGCTTGGCAGTTCGGGCTGGACTGTTCACATGAGGCACAGGGTCAGACTGATTTGCATATAGCCATGTCTGAACTGGGGTGGCAGAATGGGCTAAAGAACGGTGATGGATTAAACCCAGATCTTTTGACTGGGTGTGAGTGTTTGATTGATTCTGATGCTCCGTCCATCACCACCCCCTTTTGTTCCCTGCAATCCTGCCAGCAGTCATTGCCTACATTGAGCTCCACCAAAAGCACCTCACAACGCACTTCATGGCGAGTTTTAAACATGCTATTCTTTCATGTTTTTTCACCCTTGTTTAGAGCGTGGCCTCTTTGACCTGAGCGAGTGCCAGGCGAGATGAGGTCTTCTTCATAACTTTTATGGGTGAGTTAAATTTACCAAACTGTGGTACACTGACTTACACACATTTGATCTTTTCTAATATGCTGACATCTGCTCTGTTCTGTATGTATTTATCTTTTTTCTTTCTTTTTTCCTTAGGAGAGTTTGTGTCATAACGATATGAGACTACCATAAGAGTAAAAGTTTACCGGTAGGTCTACATCTCCATCACTCACTGTGTTATTGAATCACTGTTGCAGTAGTGCATATCATAGGTCCTGATGAAAGCCTTCCAAGGCTGAAACATGTCGACCAATTAATATCTTTGACGGATAGTAATTTTTTCCATACTTTCTTCACTCTGCTTTTAATCATGCCGTTATGATGGTCACACCTAATAAAGTAATTCTTTGCCATCATAACAGGTATTTTTATTATCACCACATTTACTTTTCACACTTTTGAGCACTGCAACCCTTCCCTTCAGCCTACTAATACTACCTTCTGGCTGTCCTTCTCACTGGAGGATCCAATACTAGCACTCCTCGAAAGAGATCTGATGAGGTGTCTAGTGGATACCAGTTTCTAATTCCTAACCCAGATGATGAGGTTTCGCCAATGGGTGGGCTGATGGGTATTTTCACACTTCCTTCTCTCCTCTGGACTACCCTTTCTATACACTACAAATGAGTGTTTAGTATCCTCACAGGATCTTCAGAGACCGTTGGCATCCTTTTTGTGTTGTTTAACTGTTCAGTTGGGGGACAGGATGCAAGCTGGTCTGTAAACATTACTTCCCCTCGGACCCCCCCTCATATTTTGTTCTTTGTAGAAAAATACTGTAGCCAATAGTCTTTAACATAAAGTCAAAATAATTCGACAGAAAGTTGACACCAGCATCAGTAACACCAGCAAGTAGCAAACACAGTGTAACATTTTTAAGATAACGGACCAGGTTTTTTTTGATTGTCGATCCACAACTGGCGCCTCCCTTATGTGACGTTATTTATAATTTCTAACCACTATTTTGAGGGTGCCCCAGAAATGAGGAAGAACCTAAACCTCCAATTAGGACCAAGATCCAAACATAATTGATACAGCAGGTATCTGTGCACACGTCGCCTTTTACAGAGTAAATGCTGTTGGTAATCAAACAACACAACCAATAGACAAACTATATGGAAGTAGTCTTGATAGAAGTTTTTCTTCAATTCAGATTTTATCTACCACGCCCAGCCAACACGTGTTTTGTCAGGGCTAGTAGCCCGCGACTTCATCAGGGCTCCCGCGGGCAGCGGTTCCAAAGCTATTGCCACAATGGCTAGGTGCTCTCAGCCGGTTCCAATTCCGACCTGGCAACCGGGTACTGTCGAGGTTCTAGCTGATTCGTCTCAGCCGTCCGTGTGATGGTTAATACCAAAGATGTGACACACCATAGGAGTATCCGTGTGAGAGGCAGGTTAAGACGTACTGCTTTCCAGCGTCTCCGCGTGTAAATGCGGAAGTCATTTACAGTTTACACGTGGAGACGCTGTAAAGCTGAGACGGCTGAGACGAATCAGCGAGAACCTCCACAGTACCCGGTAGCCGGTCGGAACTGGAAGCGTCTGAGAGCACCTAGCCATTGTGGCAATAGCTTTGGAACCGCTGCCCGCGGGAGCCCTGATGAAGTCGCGGGCTACTAGCCCTGACGAAACACGTGTTGGCTGGGCGTGGTGGATAAAATCTGAATTGAAGAAAAACTTCTATCAAGACTACTTCCACATTGTTTGTCTATTGGTTGTGTTGTTTGATTACCTATAGCATTTACTCTGTAAAAGGCGATGTGTGCAGAGATACCTGTTGTAACAGTATAACATTTTGGCATGTATCTTTCCGCCGTCTTTGTAAGCCTGTGACATTACTGGGAGTTTTCAGGAATTCCACTAGCAGCACTATGGGTGGACTCACTACTACATACATAGTCAGAGAGTACTAAAAAAAGGCCTTTTTTAAAAACTTTTTTTCTCTTGGGTTGCAAAAGAAATCACTGGTACGTGAACTTGTGCTCGCCGCCATAATGGCAGCTCACTCTGCTTTCACCCAAGAAATACAGACACAGGCCATGATGATGCAGAATCGCAGTACTTTAAGCAGTACATGCAATTGGGGATCTGAATGTCTTACTTTTCTCTAGGGGTGGCACTGCCACTGGCCATACTTCTTCCACTCAGCGTCTGCTCTACTACATCATACACCTCTGCTATTGACGAGGAGGATAAAGAAGATAACATCCAGGCTTCGAAAGTACGTCTATGACTCTTCTTGATGTCTCAAATGTACCAAAATGTATTTTTGTCAAAAACCATCTAACACCCTTTTCATTATATTTTGGAAAGCGCCGTCTTCTTATGTTGAATTGCATTCAACAAAACCATTCTTTACAGTCATAAATATTAAGACTCGCTCGTCCTTCGTTTCACCCTTCTTTAACTTTTCGTTCTTCACATCCCTAAACTTCATCTGATATGACTTGGCTTCACAAATCACAATAAAAGTTTGCCAGCTGAGTTGAAGTGAAATAGAGGGGGCCATTGGTTACCAGAGAAGTACTGCAGCTAATGCTATTAAAGGTCAAGGTTGACTGTCTTCTACGTGATAGCCCAAAAAGTAGTTCTAAATTAGTAAATGTTCTTGACAGTACAGTGTACTTATACTAGTGTACTGTGTACTACTGTACAGTACATCATACATTCCTTTGCGAGGCTACTCAAAAAAATTTCAATAAGTAAGGAGTATAACTTACCACTGTCCGCCGCCGCTGAGTCTTCCCCCCCAGCTCCTCCTGTTGGCGCCACCCCATCCTGAGTGGACCCCTCCGCACTGCTGGCCCCGGCACTGGTTGTCAACTGTGCCGCGTCAGATATTGTGACATCTAGGAAAAACATGTCAATCAATCAATCAAGGCATTTATAGAGCGCCCTACTCACCCGGAGGGTCTCAAGGCGCTTGGGGGGGGGGGGGTGTGGGGTGCCGCTACTGCTCGAACAGCCAGGTCTTGAGCTTCTTCCTGAAGGAGAGGTGGTCTTGGGTCAGGCGAAGGTCGGGAGGGAGGGTGTTCCAGGTCTTGGCGGCCAGGTAGGAGAAGGACCTTCCTCCTGTTGTCGCTCTTCGGATGCGGGGGACGGCGGCGAGGGCATGGTTGGTCGATCGGAGGTGGCGTTTGGGAGCGTAGAAGTTGAAGCGGTTGTTGAGTTAGCTCGGGCCTTGGCCGTGTAGGGCTTTGTGTGCGTGGGTGAGGAGACGGAAGGTGATTCTCTTGTTGACTGGGAGCCAGTGCAGGTCTCTCAGATGTCCGGAGATGTGGCTGCGTCGGGGGATGTCGAGGATGAGTCTGGCTGAGGCGTTCTGGATCCGCTGGAGTCTCTTCTGGAGCTTGGCGGTGGTTCCGGCGTAGAGGGCGTTGCCGTAGTCCAGTCGGCTGGTGACGAGGGCCTGGGTGACCGTCTTCCTGGTCTCGGTGGGGATCCACCGGAAGATCTTCCGTAGCATGCGCAGGATGTTGAAACAGGACGCGGAGACGGCGTTGACTTGTCTGGTCATGGAGAGGGAGGAGTCCAGGATGAAGCCCAGGTGGCGTGCGTGGTCTGTCGGTTTGGGTGCGGTGCCCAGGGCGGGGGGCCACCAGGAGTCGTCCCAGGCGGAGGGCGAGGAGCCCAGGATGAGGACTTCCGTCTTGTCTGAGTTCATCTTCAGGCAGCTGGTCGTCATCCACTCGGCTACGTCTTTCATCCCTTCGTGGAGGTTGGTTCTGGCTGCGGCGGGGTCGTTGGTCAGGGAGAGGATCAGCTGGGTGTTGTCGGCGTAGGAGATGATGTTGAGGTTGTGTTGGCGTGCGATGGCCGCAAGGGGGCTCATGTAGACGTTGGAAAGGGTGGGGCTGAGTGAGGAGCCCTGAGGAACGCCGCAGATGACTTCCGTGGCTGCAGATCTGAACGGTGGTAGGCGTACTCTCTGTGTCCTTCCAGCGTGAAGGAGATCATCCACTCCAGGGCCTTTTCCTGGATTCCGATGTTGCTGAGGCGCTGCACTAGGGTGCGGTGGCAAACAGTGTCGAACGCCGCGGAGAGGTCTAGGAGGATGAGGGTCGCTGTTTCACCGTTGTCCAGCAGGGCTCGGATGTCATCGGTGGCAGCGATGAGGGCGGTCTCGGTGCTGTGGTTGGCTCGGAAGCCAGACTGTGAGGGGTCGAGGGATCCATTCGTCTCGAGGAAGGCGGCCAGCTGCTTGTTGGCGGTCTTCTCGATGACTTTGGCTGGAAACGGGAGGAGCGAGATGGGGCGGTAATTCTTGAGTTCGGTGGGGTCCGCTGTTGGTTTCTTTAGTAGAGCGCTGAGTTCGGCGTGCTTCCAGCTCTCAGGGAAGGTGGCGGTGTTGAAGGAGGTGTTGATGATGTCCCGCAGGTGGGGTGCGATGACAGCGTCGGCCTTGTTGAAGATGTGGTGAGGGCAGGGGTCGGTCGGAGATCCGGAGTGGATAGAGTTCATCGTGCAGATGGTGTCTTCTGTGTTGATCTGGGTCCAGGTGCTGAGGGTGGTGGTAGGGGGCGTTGGTGTGGTCGTGGGGAGCGTTGTTTGTGGGCTGAAGCTGTTGTGTATGTCAGCGATCTTGTTGTGGAAGTAGGAGGCGAGGGAGTTGCAGAGGTCTTGCGACGGGGTGATGTCGTTGATTACGGCGTTGGGGTTGGAGAGCTCTTTCACGATGTTGAAGAGTTCCTTGTAGTTGTGTGCGTTGTTGTCCAGCCGGTCCTTGAATGCTGTTTTCTTGGTGGCGCAGATCAGTTGATGGTGCTTCCGGGTGGCGAGCTTGAGGGTGGTCCTGTTGTCCGGTGTTGGCTCCCTTCTCCAGGCTTTCTCAAGGGCTCGGCAGTTCTTCTTGGAGCTCTTGAGTTCGTCGGTTACCCATGGGGCCTTCTTGCTGCCGGGTCTGCTAGGTGCGGTCTTCAGTGGGGCGAGGTCGTCTGCGCAGTTGCTGATCCACTTCGTGAGGTTGTCGGCGGCCTGGCTGGGGTTCGCTGAGCTGGCGGGAGGGTGCTGGCTCAGGGAAGCGGCGAGCTGGTCTGCTGTGATCTTGTCCCAGTTTCTTCGAGCAACCTGTGGCTAGTGGTGGTGGATCGTGGATCTTCTGAAGGTGAAGTGGACGCAGCTGTGGTCCGTCCAGTGGAGTCCGGTGGCGTGGCTGAAGACGATGTCCTTGCTGGATGAGAAGACAGCGTCGAGTGTGTGTCCGGCGAGGTGGGTGGGGGTGGTCACCAGCTGCTTGAGTCCGAGGATGGCGAGGTTGTCAAGCAGGGTGGTGGTGTTGCGGTCGTTGTTGATCTCCAGGTGGTAGTTGATGTCCCCTAGGAGGATGAAGTCAGCGGAGGGGAGGGCGTGCGGGCTGATGAAGTCGGCGATTTCTTCGCTGAATTCTGTGCGTGGTCCCGGGGGTCGGTAGATGAGGGTGCCTCTGAGGGTGGTTTTGGGGTCCGTGTGGATCTGGAAGTGCAGGAGTTCGGCGGTTGTCAGGGTGTCGTCGGTGTTGGTCGCGATGCGGATGGTGTCTCTGTAGATGATGGCGATGCCTCCTCCAGTCTGGTTGCCGCGGTCTCTTCGGGTGATCTTGTAGCCCTCTGGGATGGCGATGTCGGGCGCTGAGGAGTCGTTCATCCAGGTTTCCATGAGGAAGGCGACGTCAGGAGCTGTGGTGTCGAGGAGGTTCAGAGTTCGATGGCGTGTCTGTGGACGGAGTGGGTGTTGAGTAGGATGCACTTGAGGTGGTTGCTGCTGGTGTTCGGCTTAGCGGGTGCTGGTGCGGGGCAGGTCTGGTTGCAGGTGAACTTGCAGGCGTGGCAGCTGAAGGGTCCGTGGGTTCGTCTCGGGGTGGCTCGGTAGCATCCCGGGATTCGGCCGATGTTGAGGGTGGCGGCGTCGTACGTCCGGCGGGTGGGCTGGGGTCTGCGGGGACCAGGGGTCCTGGCACTGGGCACGGTCCAGGTGCGGACGGGCGCAGACGGGCTTACCTTTGGCGCCCCTTCGGCGCTCAATCGGTGCTCCCGCTGCGCGCGTTTGCTACGCGGTCGCTCTGGGGACGTCATAAAAAGGGAGCTAGTCGGGAGGGTCTGCGGGGGGGCGGGAGCGGGAGCCAATCGGCTGGCGGGGGGGCGGGGCTAGGGCGGCGGGAAATTCTGGCGCGGCCTCGGCGGCCCTCGGGTGGCTGGGGTGGCGGGAGGCTGGTGGGCTCGGCGGCCCTCGGGTGGCTGGGGTGGCGGGGGGCTGGTGTGCTCGACGGTCCTCGGAGGCTGGGGCTGAGCAGGAAGGCACAGGAGCGTGGGGGTGACCAGGCCAGGAGGAGCAGTGGTCACTCCCATACACAAGCCCCTATTTTGTTTCGTAACGGAAGAAAATGTTACATAACACATTTTTTTTATTACTGGGATTGAAAAAAAGTAACGGTTTTCGGGAGGGTGTTAACCTTTTATATGCGTATTCCATTAAATGCTACACTTGTTCTTATGACAACTGATGAATGCTTGCTTAACGAGCACCATTTTTCTCATTACAGAAAGAAGATTCCATTGCCCTTCTGCCAGACAATTCTCCAACTACTAGTAAGTCATCACCAGCAATACTGTTTTTTCATTTCTTAATTGAAAATAAAACTTTAAAACTAACAAACACTGTGTGGTTTTTGTTTACGAATGAGTGAGCGGAAAGGTTTGAACTACTGCACTTGGCAGTCATGTTTCAGTGACTCAGATAGGTCGGGACTCGGAGGTAGTCTTCTTCTGTTCTTCTGGATCGTAAAAATCATTGGTCAGACATTCTAGATAGTCGGTCAGGGGATTGGGGGTTCAACTTCTGTTCGGACTGAGGTATGTCGAAAGACGAACTGCACCTATCATCTTGTCCATACTTCTTTGTGTGCAGAATAGTCCCTGAAACACTAGCAGTATGAGATGTGCTCCTCTCAAATCAAAAAGGACACTGCTACCTTTTACTTGGTGTAAACAATTACATTTTGTTGTTGCAAATTGTCAAAGCACTTACATTAAGAAGACTGGAATAGATACCAAGGACAACCCAGAGGACTACACTCAGTGCCCAGAGCTATTGCTCTATCAGAGTTTTTTTTCACACCGTTTGCCGAATGGGCAAGCTTAGCTACCTACACAGATCGACTCATAATTGTAAATAGTAGTAGCACAGAGAGTGATGGTAGAGGCAGGATAAGAATGTAGAAAGTAGTCTACATTAGAAGAAGATCCAAGACTATTTTGTAAAACATAGAATTATTAGGAACCAGTTTATAATAAATAGGAGCTGTAAAAGTTAGGGAAGTATAAGTATTAAGATAACAATAAGACAACTTACTGGGGCTAGCAGAAGAGACTGGAAGGGACTGCTCCTGTCCAACTTCTGCCACCGGAGTCTCTGTCACCGCCGTCGCCTTGCCCCCGGGAGTTGCTGCTGGTGATCATGAAATAAAGAAACACAACATGGATGATTGTTTTTTGGGAAATATTTGATTTCTTTGGACTCAGTCTAAAATTATGTTGGGGAAACAAATTAACATCAATTGCATCTGATCTGGTCAACTAAGAGGATAGTAGTACAGTATTGCAGGATTCGCAGACCGTCTAATAGGAAAGTTATGTAATTCACTAACTACATCAACAACAAAAAGGTTCTACTACGACTGCAATCACTCAGCAGCACGAGACATCGCGTGACAGACACAGTCCGTCATCATGATTGCAGAGTAGACCACTAACAAATGTCCTAGAACAAGTTATAAATAGTATACTCAACTTATCAATCCACCACTATCTTTTCAAAGTGGCAGCAGCAGGAGTACAAAGAAGGACTAGACTTGAGTCTACTGTCTCTAGCATTACGTAGTAATGCTCTCAAATGACTAAAAAGTAGCAAACATGTAAGCATAGTAGCAACGCCAATAACCAGGCGAGCACCTGCAATGACACAAGCTATTTAAACATTAATTTACCTGCAATGTAATCTAATCAGCAGCATTGGTACTCTTCAGGAAAAAAATAGATTAGCAATATAACAGAGCAGAAGGAAAAAAAGTAGCTATTCAATAGCTACTTACCAAGCCCAGGGATCTCCACACCAAGCAGGTCGAGCATGTCATGCTCCCGGTCCAAGATGTCAGTCAACCGGTGCGTCACCTGCTGGTAGGTGCGCCGGACCCCAGACTCCTTACACATGTGCCGGCACACCTTCTCCCACAGCTGGCGATGCTCCAGGAGGCCGTAACGGGAAGCAATCCGCCCACCTGCTGCCACGGTCAAAGGGAGGTGGACCTGGATAAAAACCAGCAAGGCGGCCACCTCCACCGCAGAAAAGATCTCCCTGGGCTGCACTTCCTCCCCCCTCCATCGCCCGCAAGGGAGCCGGGTACATGGGGCTGGGCCCTTCCCCTTGCCCTTGTCGCCTCCCTTAGCCATGGTCCTGGGCACAAGAAGAAGGAAAAAAGAATAGGTGTGAAAAAGATAAGAGAGAGAGCAAAAGAAATAAAGTAGGTAATAAAGTAACAAAAAGTTAAAAAAAACCACAAAATATAGATGTAGGAAATTGAAGAGAGAGATAATAAGCAAAACAAAACCAAAAAAAGTTCAGAAAAACATAGGATTGCAAAGATGTAAGGTGGATAGAAAGGTAGCATGCCCAAAACCATAGCAGTGAATGAAAAACAAGATTGCCGTGCCAATAGAGGACCGCGCGGGTAAGTTTGCACGATATTTCCCCCGCGAGCATACAAAAACGCCCACGAATACGTAATCGCGCGCCGCATACGACCCAAACTTGCAACGAGCGCCCGGAAACGGAAACACGTCACGCAAACAAGATGGCCGCACCCGTACACGACCTCATGGGCAACCTCGCGGCCCGCGAATAAGCAAAAAACCGCCCGAACACGCAAAAAAAAAGAAAAACCGCCCGAACATGCAAAAAAAAGAGAAATCAGCAAATTTGCGGATTGCAAGTTTGATTTCGCTTCCCGCAAATCTCGCGAAATGGAAGAAAAACAAATTTTGGAAAACTGAAAGCACTTAGCAGGTGCAAAAGTTCAAACTGATTTGAAGCCATTCCCTGTAGTGCTTCCTGAAGGGCCCCTCCAGAGTTCAGTTGCCAACTTTCAACTATTCTCTGACCCTGCTCTGACCCTCAAAGCGGGGTCAGAGAATAGTTACAAGTATGGCACAACGCTCCTGTAAAAAAAAATAACTGCAACAGGAAGGTCTTACAGCTAAGGAAGCAGGTGCCAGACTTGAAGCACAAATTCAGTGACACATTAACCAGCCCCAAATTAATTCATCTCAGTTGAGGCTGGGAAGGTGCGCTTTGCTTTCCCCTTATAATCTACAGTGGTGAACAAGAGGGTGGTAGTGGTGAATCCCAGAAGGTGCTGCGAGGATGGCAAAAGAAAACCAGAGGGTGGCAATGATGAACCAGAGGGTGGCAGGGATGAACCAGAGGATGGCATTGATGAACCAGAGGGTGGCAGCCTTAAACCAGAGGGGGACAGTGATGATCCAGAGGGTGGCAGTGGCAAATGAGAGGGTGGCAGTGATGAACCAGAGGGTGGCAGTGATGAACCAGAGGGTGCTGTGATAAACCAGAGGGTGGCAGCCTTGAACCAGAGGGTGGCAGGGATGAACCAGAGGATGGCAGTGGCAAACCAGAGGGTGGCAGTGATGAACCAGAGGGGGACAGTGATGATCCAGAGAGTGGCAGTGTCAAACCAGAGGGTGACAGTGATGAACCAGAGGGTGGCAGGGATGAACCAGAGGGTGCTGTGATAAACCAGAGGGGGACAGTGATGATCCAGAGGGTGGAAGTGATGAACCAGAGGGTGCTGTGATAAACCAGAGGGGGACAGTGATGATCCAGAGGGTGGCAGTGGCAAATGAGAGGGTGGCAGTGATGAACCAGAGGGTGGCAGTGATGAACCAGAGGGTGCTGTGATAAACCAAAGGGTGGCAGCCTTGAACCAGAGGGTGGCAGGGATGAACCAGAGGATGGCATTTGCAAACCAGAGGGTGGCAGTGATGAACCAGAGGGGGACAGTGATAATCCAGAGGGTGGCAGTGGCAAATCAGAGTGTGGCAGTGATGAACCAGAGGGTGGCAGGGATGAACCAGAGGGTGCTGTGATAAACCAGAGGGGGACAGTGATGATCCAGAGGGTGGCAGTGGCAAACGAGAGGGTGGCAGTGATGAACCAGAGGGTGGCAGGGATGAACCAGAGGATGGCAGTGATCAATCAGAGGGTGGCAGTGATGAACCAGAGGGTGCTGTGATAAACCAGAGGTGGACAGTGATGATCCAGAGGGTGGCATTGGAGAACCAGAGGGTGGCAGTAATGAACCGGAGGGTGGCCGCGATGAACCACAGGGTCGCTAACAGGCTGGACACATAGAAACAACATGGTTGCGACCGTTGTGACCACACAAGTAAGTTCGCGTTCCCGAACTTGTACGAAACCCTCACGAACTGGCAAAAACAGCAAATTCGCAAATTCGCACGAATTTGCGAATTTTGCGAATTGAGAGTTAGCAAATCCGCTAAATTCGCAAACTGTGAATTCGCAAAATTCACCCATGCTTAGTTTTATTTCCAAAGCCTCTACGTGCCAAAATACCCCAGAGGAAGTCCCGGACCACTCGGTCGAAGGCTTTCTCCGCGTCTAACAGGATCATGGCCATCTCCCTCCCCAAGGCAGCATGGGCATCGAACAGCGCGATAGCCCGTCTTGTGTGGTCTGTTGTACCTCTACCTGGTACGAACCCATGCTGCCACAGAGAAACGAGACGTCCTATGATCCGACTCAAGTGCTTAGCCCACACCTTAGAGTATAGTTTTGTGTCGGCATTAATAAGCGAAATTGGGCAATACGATCCTGGGACCTCTTTTGGTTTCCCTTTCTTGTGAAATATAATAATATTCGTTTCTCTCAAGGAATCTGGGATTGAGCCTGAACAAAGTATACCGTTAAACAGATCGAGCAGAATGGGTGCAATATCGGTTTCTAGGCATTTGTAGACCTCCAAATGGATACCGTCAGGGCCTGCCGCCTTGCCGGCTGCTAGCTCCTGTAAGGCTGTTAAAATCTCACTTATAGTTATATTTCTTTCCAATTCCTCTATATCCTGATCATCTAACCTCGGGCCTACATCCTCGCAATCCAAATTCTGATCATGAATACCTCCCATTTTGGGACCGATATACATGATAGCACCTCATTAAAAAGTGTTGCAGTTAATAGAATGTTTTAAGATTTTAGTTACATTATAAATCATTTGTTGATGGTACCATACTCATTTTAGGAATTGTGGTGTGTTCTAAAGGTGATTTTACCATGTGAAAAAGCCTTCTGAAGGGATATCATGAATCATGTTTGAGAGAAAACTATTTTCTCATGCTTATCCCAAAGATGTTTGGAAGGTGCCCCAGAAGCTAAAATATTTTCTGTAAATTCACATTATCTTTCTCAGTCATGTGATAATGAAGTCTGACAGTCTCAGTGAAACATGTACATCTAACAAGGGCAGAGACTGTCAGTTGATTCCCTTGTTTTCTACTGCAGTTTCCCAGAGTGTTCTAAAGAACAACTAGAGCGCTTACAGCCTTACTATTGACAAAATATGGCACACCTGAAGCCATCATGATTAGAATAAACTGATAACACTTACAACATTTAATTTAAAAAGGAACACATTAAGGGGGTTTATTTTGTCATAAAAATTATGGTTAGTGCTATAGAAAGAAAAATTAGGAAATGTTTTAAGTGAGATCTCAAATATCTTCCTGTTATACTTCAACATGAGCAGCCTGTCACTTGCTTGCTTTGTGTTCTACTGCAGCTTCCCAGAGTGTTCTAAAGAACAACTAGAGCGCTAACAAAGACAAAAGTAAGGCACACCTGAAGCCATCTTGATCGGAATACACTGGTAACACTTAAAACATTTCAATGAGGGGGTTCATTTTGTCCTAGAAATTATGGTTAATGCTGTAAAAAGAAAAATGAGGACGTGTGTTAGGTGAGATATCAAATATCTTCCTGTTATATTTCAACAGGAGCAGCCTGGCAGTCGCTTCCTTTGTGTTCTACTGCAGCTACCCAGAGTGTTCTAAAGAACAGTCTTACTTATGACAAACTTATGGCACACCTGAAGTCATCTTGATTGGAATAAACTGGTAAGACTTAAAACATTTAATTTAAAAAGGAACAAAATGAGGTGGTTCATTTTGTCTTAAAAATTATGGTTAGTGTTGTAGAAAGAAAAATTAGGGCATGTTTTAAGAGAGATCACAAATCCTCTAATATTTAATTTGAAAAGTCTGACATGCAGACTGAACAATCACTTTCAATACCAGCAGTAGACTTCCAGTTAACTCCCTGGTGAGCACTACGCCCTACACTAGTCAAACACCACTGCACTACCCTAAACCCTAAAACACTACCCCAGCACAAGCCCCTACAAAACAGAAACACCACTGCACTACCCTAAACCCTAAAACACTACCCCCTACAGTACGCAAACACCACTGCGCTTCCATAAACCCTAAAACACTACCCCCAGCATGACCACCTATACTACCCAAATATTACTGCGCTACCCTAAACAGTAAAACACTACCACAGCACGACCCCATACACTACCCAAACACCAATACATTACCGTAAACCATAAATCTACCCGCAGCACGAGCCCTACACTACCCAAACACCACTGTGCTACACTAAAACCTAAAACACTACCCCTACAATACACAAACACCACTGTGCAACTCTTAACTCTAAATACTACCCCCAGAATGACCCCCTACACTCCTCAAACACCACTGCACCTCCCTAAACCCTAAAACACTACCGCCTACACTACACAATTACCACTGCACTACCCTAAACCCTAAAACACTGCACCCAGCACGACCCCTACACTACCCAAACACCACTGAACTACCCAAAAAACTAAATCTATCCCCAGCACGACCCCCTACACTACACAAACACTGCTGCACTATCCTAGACACTAAAACATTACCCCCAGCACGACCCCTACACTACACACACACCACTGCATGACCCTAAAACACTACCCGCAGCACGACCCCCTACACTACTCAAACACCACTGCGCTACCCTAAACCCTAAAACACTACACCTACAGTACACAAACAACACTGCGCTTCCCAAACCCAAAAACACTACCCCCAGCAGGACCCCCTACACTACCCAAACACTACTGCGCTACCCTAAACACTAAAACACTACCCCAGCATGAACCCCTACACTACCCAAACACCACTGGTCTACCCTAAACCCTAAATCTACCTCCAGAACGAACCCCTACACTACCCAAACACCACTGCACTACCCTAAACCCTAAAACACTACCCTCTACAGTACACAAACACCACTGCACTATACTTAACACTAAAACACAGCCCCCACCACGACCCCCTACACTACACAACCTCCACTGCACTACCCTAAACCTGAAAGCACTACCCCTGCATGACCCCCTAAACTACAAAAACACCACTGTACTACATGAAAACCCTAAAGCACTAACCCCAACCACAAACCTGCAAACACTACACAAACACCACTGGACTACTCTAAATCCTAAATCTTCCCCCAGCACGACCCCCTACACTACCCAAACATCACTGCACTACCCTAAACCTTAAATCTACCCCCAGCACAAACCCCTACTGTACCCAACGACTGCACTACCATAAACCCTAAAACAATAACCCATACAATACACAAACACCACTGCACTACCATAAACCATAAACCACTACCCCCAGCACAGCCCCTACACTAAACAAACACCATTGCACTACCCTAAACCCTAAATCTACCCCAGCACCACCCCCTACACTACCCATTCACCACTGCACTGGACAAACAACACTGCACTACCCTAAACCCTAAAACACTACCCCCTACACTACACAAAAACCACTGCAGTACCCTCAACCCTAAAACACTACCCCAGCATTACCCCCTACACTACACAAACACCACTGTAGTACCCTAAATCCTAAAACACTACCCCAGCACGAACCCGAAACACTACACAGAAAACGATGCACTACCCTAAACCCTAAATCTACCCCAGCATGATGCCCTACACTACCCACACACTACTGCAGTACCCTAAATCTACACCCAGCACAACCTCCTACACTACCCAAACACCACTGCACTAACCTAAACCCTAAAACACTACCCCTACACTAGACGAACACCGCTGCACTACACTAAACCCTAAAACACTACCACCAGCACGACCCTCTACACTACCCAAACACCAGTGCACTACCCTAAACCCTAAAACACTACCCCAGAACGACCCCCTACACTACACAAACACCACTGCACTACTCTAAACCCTAAATCTACCACCAACACGACCCCCTACTTTACACAAACACCACTGCACTTCCTGTAACCCGAAATCTACCCCCAGCACAACCCCTACACTACACAAACACCACTACACAACCCTAAACCCTAAAACACTACCCCCAGCACAACCCCTACACTACACAAACACCCCTACACTACCCTAAACCCTAAAACACTACCCCAGCACGACCCCCTACACTACCCAAACACTGCTGCACTACCCTAAACCCTAAAACACTACCCCAGCATTACCCCCTACACTACATAAATACCACTGCACTACCCTAAACCCGAAAACTCTACACCCTACACTACACAAACACCACAGCACTCCAATAAAACCTAAAACCCTACCCCCAGCACGACCCCCTACACTACACAAACATCATTTCACCACCCTAAACCTTAAATCTACCCCAGCACGTCCGCCTACACTACCCAAACAACACTGCACTACCCTAAATTTTAAAACACTACCCCCTACACTAAACAAACATTCCTGCACTACCCTAAACCCTAAAACACTACCCCCGGCATGACCCCCTACACTACCCAAATACCACTGCGCTACCCTAAACCCTAAAACACTACCCTAGCACGACCCGTTACACTACACAAATATCACTGCACTACCCTAAACTCTAAAACACTACCCCAGCACGACCCCCTACATGATAAAGAATTTATGAAGTGCCTCGTTTCCTATCCTTCTTTACAAACATGTCTGTTTGCAGTTTCATGGTTTGGCTTTTAGCATAGTTTGTTTCTGTGCCTCTAGACCTAGGAAAAGTATTTCACTAGAGCGATGTCACATAATTGAGCTCTCCATCGAGACCTCTGAAAGTGCCTCAGTCCTTTTTCAAAGGTTTGTCACGGATATTTCTGCAGGCAGTTTGTGCAAATGTAGAAATTATTCAGAACATGCTAAGCAGTAGCACAGTTGAACTCTTATAGATCGCTTGCCACTTAAACGGTAAGGCAGGTGTAAAAAGGGGCGTGGCCTCAGACCACCTCTCTGCAACGCAGCTAAGTGGTGCTTACTGGAGGTACCTGGTTGGCTAGTTTGACCCCAGGGACCTTGAAGATTCAAGGGGACTTCATCCCCCAACTTAAAACGCGCCAAAGTCGCGTTTGCACAGTGGTGAAGAAAGGGGCTGGGCCCGAAGTAACATGTGTGCAAACACGCTCTGTGGCGTGTTTTAAGTTGGGGAATTACTTCCCCTTCAATCCTGAGTGCCCCTGGGGGCCACCTAGCCCACCAGGTACCTCCAGCAAGCACCAGAGGCCTACGTTGCAGAAAGGTGGTCCATTCCATGCCCCTTTTTACACCTCTCTGCAATGCAGCTCTGTGGCACTTACTGGAGGTACCTGGTGGGCTAGTTGGATCCCAGGACCCTCACGATTCAAAGGGACTTAATCCCCCAACTTAAAACGTGCCACGGGGTGTTTCCACAGTGGTGAAGGGAGGGGGCGGGCCTGAGGTGATGTGTGCAACCACACCCTGGGGTGCCTTTTAAGTCAGGGAAATAATTCCCCTTCAATCCTGAGGGCCCCTGGGGACCAACTAGCCCACCAGGTACCTCCAGTAAGTGCTAGAGGCAGCTTACTGGAGGTACCTGGTTGGCTAGTTGGACCCTAGGGACTGTCAGGATTCAAGGAGACCTAGGGGGTCATTAGGATGGTGGGCGGACTTAGTCCGCCCACCCTCCTATCGGGTATTGGGCCGACCGCCATAAGGGTGGGGGTCCGTGGGGGATATTAGAATGCGCCCGTCACTGTGGCGGGCGCATCCTGCATTGTTAGCATTGTGGCGGGGGTTGCTCTCAGCACCGCCCGCCATACTGCTAACAATGCACAAATGCACTTGCATTAACAAAGCGGCAGGCACAGCGCGGTGCCTGCCGCTTTGTTAATGCAAATGCAGGGGGGAACCACAGGTACCCCCGTGTGCACCCCCACCTCTCCTTCACTTTAGGGGCCAGGGGTCCCCAGAGTGAAGACTGCATGCCTAAGCCCATGGTAATATGGCTTACGTTGTCTAAAAGACACCGCCACCATATTAAACCTTTTCCGCCACGGCCGCGAATAGACCGGGCGGAGAAGCGGCGGATGGTCTTTCCGTCCGCCGTGGTCCCCCTGCCATACTAATATGGCGAGGTTCATTTATGTGAGGATGGCAGGCGGATTGCCCCGGCCAGGCCGGCGGTGGCTACCACCAGCCTGGTGGGGACAATCCGCCCGCCATCCTAATGGGCCCCCTAATCTCCCAACTTAAAACGGCCACTGGGCGTGTTTGCACACATGTCAGCTCAGGTCCCCCCTTCCTTCACCACTGTGAAAACGCGCCCGTAGCGCATTTTAAGAGGTAGTTTTAATCCCCTTGCCCTATTATGTACCAGGGTCTTACAGAGGAGGTCATGCTAATCACATGGGTACCCCAACGCATAGTGTTCCCTAGTGTATGTAGGTTTTTTCACTGTATTCTAAGTGTATTTTAGCATACCACTGGCTCTAGGCCTGGTTTGTCGTCAGTTACCACCAGTACCCGTCTGAAAAAGCTGTGGGCACAGGATGATTTTGTAACAAGGCCTCTTTCTCTCCTCTGTTAGTTCTTTCTGCACATGTCTTGCTTCTTCGTGCACTCTTCTTCGTCTTTGTAGATTCTGTTGCTTCTTTCTGCATTTCTTTTGCTTCTTTCTGTGTGTTTTTCTTCTTTCTTCACATGTCCTACCTCTGTAGGCATCGCTAGAAACTAGCATTTGAAAAACATTTGAATTTCACTGAAAAAACCATAGGTTTCAGGCATGTTATAGTTAGAAATTAGCATTTAAGAAACCTTTGAAATTCACTGAAAAAAACATAGGTTTCAGGCACTTTATAGTTAGAAATTAGCATTTAAAAAACCTTAGAAATTCACTGACAAAACCATAGGTGTCAGGGGTGTTATAGTTAGCTGGACATTTCACTCATACAAAACCATAGAAATTCCTCTGTTATAGTTAGTTCGGATAACTATAACTCGAGCCCCTGCAATTCACTGCTGATGACTTCACATATTACATCATTCATGACATGGTCAGTTACATCACTGCTGACATCAGTGATGACATCTCAAATGACATCACTGATGACATCACGGAGGACATCTCAAATGACATCACTGATGACATCATCCATGTGATAAGTTAATGCAGCTTCTCACACCCTAATATAACCTAAGATACACCCACTCTAAATTACAGACTGCCATTCTCAAAACCACAGACACTCCAACAGCAATAACTACATACAGACTCCCTGATTCTTAGGTTTACACATACATCCTCTCAGTCACCTGTACAGCACTCGCACTTATGGTCACTCAGTACAGGACTATAATATGTACTCATACACCTATATAAACACTCACACACCACCACTCATCCATAAAGGTATTCACACACATCTAGTCAGTAATGCAAATAATTAATCACACTGTCATTTACTCACCAGTACAGTTATACACACCAGCTCAAATACTCATACAAATACGAGCACCTTATTACGCTCTTATACAATCAGTGATACAAGCACACACCCATCCATACAGCCACTCTCAGAATCACACACTCTCACTTATAGCGATTTATATACTCCAACACACATATATACTTCCTTTCACATATGTAGTTACTCACACATGCACCACTGAGATATACATTCACTCACTAACATGGCCATAGACCCAGTCACCCACCCATACAGTCCATCACAGATTCACTCTTGAAACCATGCACCCAGTGAATCACCCACTCACACCTCTATGAACAGAGTCACACACACCCCACCAACATAAACACTCAGGCACCCTCACAGTCTTTGTCAAAGTCACTCTGTGACCCAGAAATGGCTGTATTTATGTGCATTCAAAGTTAATGTATAGACATAAAAGAAATACATGCAAGTTAGATTCTGTCAGTGAGTTAAAACAGACTCTACTCACATTTTCAACAAATAAAAGGCACATTGAAATTAATACATAAATGCAATATAACAATACAAATGAATGTAATATTTAAAATTGAAATGTGAAACAACATTATTGGTTCATATTGTATGTTAAGCTTGGGGATTTACTAGGTCAAATAAAATCCTGGCAGTGTAAAAGCCGGCATAGCGCTGTAAGCCTAGGTATGCTACGGTAGGCACATCTTCCTGTTATTGACCCTAAAGCGCGCTGCCATCGTGTGTAAGGGATACACAACGCACTGTGAAGCATTGCAGTTCGGAATAAAAATCAGCTCCCTCTTTAATTTTAAGGGCATATTGATTTACCGCCCTCCTGGGACTAAGACTAGTTTCCTCGCCAACATCAGCACAATGTTGGAAACTTTAGCCACAGATAATACTTTCACAGTTCTAGGTGATTTGAACTTTCACCTAGATCAAGTTGACCACGTTGAAACATCCTCTCTTATATCGGAGATGGAAATACTGGGGTTCAAACAATTAGTCGCCTCTGCTACGCACTTAGCAGGCCACACTTTAGACGGCATATTTTCTAATGTAGACGGTCTTCACATAACGGACATTTTACCAATGCCGTGGACCGATCACTATGCCATATTCGATGAAATTACAATCAAGATTCTTCAAACTAAGACACATACCACTTCCAACCTAAGTTCTTTCAAAGATTGGAAGAACATCAACCAGATAGAGCTGAAAACACAGCTCGACAACACCCGTCCCACGGTGTCCACTGATCCCAATGAGGCAACACCACAATTTCAGACCTGGCTTGCTAATGCAACTGCACGTACAGTACCCATCAAATTCATGTCCAGGAATAGATCTAAACCGACTGCTCCATGGTACTCTGAGGATCTAAGACTGCAAAAACAAAGTAATAGGAACCTGGAAAGGCGTTGGAGAAAAACCTATGACTTGGCTCGCAAGAAAGTTTATAAAGAATCTTTGGCACTTTATAAATCCATGATCACAAACGCAAAAAAAATATTCTACACAAATCAAATTGATCAAGCCAAAAACTCTAGCAAGCGTCTGTACAAAATCACCAAAATGCTGGCAGGTAACGTCCCTGACCTTACTCCCCCTCCGTCACAAGCATTATGTGATAACTTGGCAAAATCTTTCTTCACCAAGGTGGACGATATTTACCAAGCCTTTGCCTCAAACCACCCACGATGAACACGGCTCCACATTCCCCTTATCAGGCTAATGTCTTGACCAGTTTTCATACACTTACAGGCGATCAAATAAGGACCATCGTATCAACTATTATAACAGGATCTGCTCTTGACCCTTGCCCTTTCTCAGTCCTACCTCCAGTCATGGAGTCTATTATACCAGTGCTGACACAAGTCTGTAACTCTATTCTGTCCTCAGGGAGTTACCCGAATCCTTTAAAAAACACCTTACTGAAACCCCTACTAAAAAAACCCGGCCTAGACAAAAACGAACTTAAAAACTATAGGCCAATTGCGAGCCTACCTTTCTTAGCCAAAGTGGCTGAAAAGGCTATGAACTCTCAACTTTCAGACTATATTGAGAAACACCGATTGCTGGATGACTCACAATTCGACTTTCGGAGATATCATGGGACCGAAACTGCCCTAATTAAGGCAGCTGACGATGTCAGGGCTATCCGGGATCAAGGTGGGACTGCAATCTTAGTACTGCTGGATTTATCAGCCGCCTTCGACACGGTCGACCATAACATCTTGGTAGATCGTGTCGGAAAGCTGGGCATTTGTCATTCTGCCAGACATCTGCTTGCCTCCTTTCTCGCTGACAGAACTCAAGCGGTCACGCTAGGACCGTTCCAATCTGCTCAACTCTTGCTGCCATGCGGGGTTCCCCAAGGCTCATCCCTCAGTCCGACACTATTTAATATCTACGTGTCGGACCTTGACAACGTCATAAGAGCATATGGGATGAGCCTAACATCTTATGCGGACGATACGTAGTTGGTATTGGCCATCAAGGGTGATGGAGGGCAAGTGGCACAAAATTTCAAAAATGGACTGCTCGAAATAGGAGAATGGATGGCCACAAACTGCCTCAAGCTTAACTCAGAAAAAACGGAGGTAGTTATCTTCGGACATCTTCTCCCAGTATGGCCGTCATGCTGGTGGCCAGCAGCTTTTGGTACACCTCCCACTCCAACATCTAAAGTTAGGAATCTGGGAGTCATTTTTGACGAAGGTCTCAGCTTTATGGACCATGCAAACAAAGTTGCAACAATGGCCCATTACAAACTGAAAATGATTAGAAAGATCCGCCCTTTTCTTCCGGAAGCATTTATCAAAACACTGGTCAGCTCTTTAGTTCTGTCTTCGTTAGACTACTGTAACGGACTATTTCTCGATGCTCAGGTCAGGGTCACAAAAAAGTTACAGTCAATACAGAATGCAGCTGCACGCCTGCTTTCTGGAACGTCAAAGTTCGAATCCATATCAGACACGATAAGGCAGTATCATTGGCTCACGATCCAAAACAGAATAAAGTTCAAGTCCTCGTGCATAGTTTACAAGGCACTTAACAATCAAGGACCGCATTCTTTTAAGGACCAATTGAAACCTTATATACCCTGCAGACAACTTCGCTCCTCTACTTTGCATCAATTAGTAATCCCACAAGCAAAGACAGTGTCCTGGGGTGACCGTCGCTTTTTAGTGGCTGCTCCCAAACTTTGGAACACGCTACCTCAAAACATCAGGATGAGCACCTCACTTTACCAATTCCGAAAACTTTTAAAGACATGGTTGTTCAAACAATGAGATTTATGGGAGGAATAGGAAACAGATGAATTGTAAGCGCCGAGACGCCGAAGGGTATTCGCCGCACTCTACAAGTGTCAAACAATAAATAAATAAATAAATAAACTGTGGCTGCTGGTAATCTATCGCACCCATCGGTGGGCCATGCCATGTACGGCAGGGAAGAATGGCTATGCATAGGAAAGGCATGTGTCTGCAAACAGGAGATGCATCTAGCGTTATTCTATATCGCAGTTGTCTGCCAAGTGGCAGTGTAAACTGGAGATGGGTACCATGCCAAGTGGCACTGATTGGCACCATAGCCAGCTATCTTAGTAATCATCAAGTGATCCAGACTGGCAGAATAGACACCAGCAGCCTGATTCATCAATCTCCCGTTTTGCGATGCCCTAATAGCGAATTATAGCGATTCGCTATTAAGGACTCACAAAACGGGATTCATGTAGGATTAGCATAATTTATTGCGATTCCTACTGATTCCTTATTTGCGATTAGCAAATTGCTAATCGCAAATAAGGAAAAACTCCCCATTCATTCCTATGGGCCAAAAGGCCCATAGGAATGAATGGGGAGTATTCCTTATTTGCGATTAGCAATTTGCTAATCGCAAATAAGATTGCGATTTGAAGGGTGCCAGGAGTGTCCAAAGGACACCCTGTAGCACCCCTCAAATGCACATTTGAACAGGTGTTGCACACACACATGTCCAGAGGACATGTGTGTGTGTAACATGCAAAAGAAAAAAATGCACTAAAGTGCTTTTTACTCTTTTTTCGCAATTTACCACCAAGTCAGATTTGGTGGTAAATTGCGACCAAATATTGCGAATTCGCAATTTCCAATTGGTTGATGAATTGGATTTAAGGAATCTCTATTAGAGATTCCTTAAATTCAATTCCTCGCAAATATGCGATTTCGGTAATAGCGATTTTTGCATTTGGGATGATGAATCCCAAATGCAAAAATCGCACTGGCAAACGGCCAGATTCTCAGAATCTGGCCATTTGCGAGCGCAATTCATGTTGGTGAAGATGGCCGTAAGATCACACTGCTAATAGAGAAAAAATTGCTCTATAAAAAAGGAAAGATAAAAGAAGGAATATTAAAATACACTAACGATACCCCACCCTAGGTGCTGTACAACAAGTGTGTGGAAATTGGTCACTAATGGTCTCAGCAGCCGCTTAGTGCAAGTGACATTTCTATTATCATCACGACGATGGAGATGCCAAAAGGGTGAAAGCAAGGGAAGGCAGTCAGGGGGTATTGAAGGGGGATGTTACGGGAGGAGAGAGAGAGATATGGTAACAGGAGATGACAGGGAGCAAGAGAGGAAGAGAAGGTGAGAGTTGCTAAGACTCATATACAGATAGCAATATAAACAGTGTCCAAAAACATGGAAGGGCACCACCGGTATATAGTATCCTCTCTATCCTGGATGGACATGAAGGTCTTCCTCAAGGTTGAGGCCTCCAGGAATCTTGCTCTGCAGTCGGACAATATACTCGCAGGTTACGTTCGCTGTCACCTCCATGGGGTTGGACTGCAGTTCTGCCAATCCCAAAATAAGAAATCTTAGAGCTGATGTCAGTCACAACCCTATGCTCCAGATCGCAATGCTTGGCAACTGTATAGGTCAGATTCCTGTTCCTAACAGCGCAGAAATGCTCCAAAATTCGTTTTTTAATTGTAAAGACAGTGCTACCAACATAGCGCAAGCCACAAATGCAGGTCAGGACATAAACGACAAATTTGGTGTTACAATTGATAAATGATAGTATTTTTTCACTTTTACCTGCTGGCAAGTTATAACTTTTTACATTGCAACTGTTGCTACAGGCCTTGCAGCGACCGCACTTGTGTAAACCTGTGAGTTCCCTCAACCAAGTTTCTTGTGTCCTGCTGTTTTGTGTTAGGTGCCTATGTACCAGTGTGTCCTGTAGTGAATCACATTTTCGATATGTGATATGGGGCCGAGGACTAACCAACATGACTATTACCATATCCTGCCTTACTAGGTACCAATGCTTACATATGATTTTTCGAAAGGCATGTGAGGCATTGTTGAAGGTGGTGATTAATCTCACTTCTTGCTTGGTCTTAGTCTGTGTTTTAGAGTGTCCCTAGTGGAGGGCTTTTCTACTGCTGCTCTAATGGCTTTACCTGAGTAGCCACGTGCCTTAAAATGGCCCAACATGTTCTTCTGTTCTTCTGTTCCCTGGCAAACTGCAGTTTAACTTAGCCCTGAGGATCTCACCATAAGGGATGCTCCTCTTCAGTCCATCTGGATGGTGGCTTTGGGCGTGCAATAGGCTGTTCATGGCTGTAACCTTTCTGAACAGACTAGTGTGTAAGCTGTAATTTTTTACCTCAACCAGGACATGTAATGTAATGTTGTCTTGTAAAGCGCATGAATCACCCCACATGGGGTATCTCCGCACTGTAGACCGCTGGGGAACCCGTCCTGGCTTTCCCTGTGAGATGGACCCTACTGGGTATCTCCAGGGTGAAACCAGGCATCCCCGGCGTATGTGGGGGGCCGTTGTGGAGATGAGGCAAGCTAATGACCAGAGTTGCCAAGTGTGATTCCTGGTTAGAGTAGGCACCGAGGCGAGAATTATCGAGTCCGCTGACCCTGGTCCACGACCCTGCAGCGTCGGGAATTGAACCCTGATCCCGGGCCTTCCTCTGCTTCCGGGTCTGCCGCCTCTAACCAGTCAGCCACACCACATCCAGGAATTCGATCGTGGTGGCATGAATCTTGCTGTTAAACCTTAGGTTTAAATCATTGGCTGATAACCCCATAATAAAATAACAAAATTACAAAGTAAATCCTGTGAACCATCCCATATCATGAAAATATCATTAATGTAGCAGGTCCACAGTATAAGGTTATCCATGTAACATTCATTATCTTGGTGACAAAGGTGCTCCGCTTTGCACCCCCCCTGTTAAGCCAGGATGGGTAACACCTCACTCCGCCAATTCAGTTGTACATATCCCCATCAGTTTGTCGACTGATTCCTGAACTCACACTAGCAAACTACAGAGGGGAGAGGCCAATAGATCCCGCACTCTACCTAAGTGGTAGTGTCGTTTTGTAACTAGGTGCATGAAACCTGGGAGTGCTTCCCCCTCCACTCCCCACAACTTGTAAGTAACAACCTACAAATACTTGACACAAACAAAGAATGGTTTCAGCACACTAAAAACTCATCAGTATTATAGATTCTTAGACACAATTACATATCAACATGTATTGCAAATAGACACATAAGAAAAGGTCAGAGTACAGTCAATGTTCTTTTTTTCAAATCTTTTTCTTCCTTTATTGTTCAAATTTCGAAAATTCTTCCATTTCATAAAACATCCAACACATAGCCAACGCGTTTCATCTCTTTTTCTAGCGACTTCTTCAGGGCTTTATAATGGATTGTATAATCCTCTCAGTGGTTTCATGTGAGAAGAAAATAATTGAATGTCGCTTCTCCTCTGAGATAACTGGCGAGCCTATGGTCCAACTCAAATTTATATTCTCATAAGTAAGAACAGCCTTATATTATAGCTTCATAAAGTGATTAGGTCGAACATAGTGGCATCGTAACCGCACGTCTGACTTCCCGTAATCAAGGGTCCTTCACTGAACTCAGCTGTCTCTAGAATTTTATGTCCTGCACATCTAACCTGGGCTTCTATTGGAATTCTATAACGCATATTAGCAAGCCCATTATCGCTGTTTTAGCTGCAGTTTCCTGCCGCTAAAACTGCGATAATTTTGACGAGGTTCTTGCTCATATGCCCCTAAAACTTTAGAGCGAAGGAAGATGTCAGTGGTTGAGGCTATCAGAAGACCAAGAACTAAAGTATACATGAGGAGTAGAGGGGGAAAAATCTTAGGAGGGAGCTAAAACTTCAGTGAGAGGGCTGGGGTGAGTAAGAGCGTTGTTTGAAATATGATAGTGGAGAAGAGAAAATTAATTGTGAGAAAGTTGTAAAGAATGAGGGCGAATCTAAGAACATGTGGTGAGCCATTCCCAATAAATCATCGATGGAAAAGACAGGTGAAAAGAATGTTGGGATAAGATAGAATGCCACAAAGAATCAAGGGCATTAGATGGATACTCTGATATTTTGCGGATCATCACACTAAATTTATAAACTCTGATGTTAATTCATTTCCCTGCGCATTTGTACCAGCATGACTTTCACCACTCTTTAATCTGTGCATTTTCTGTGCTTGTCACTTTGCAGAGTGGAAAATCTTGTCCTTCTGGCCATTATTCCTTTATCTGTGATCCAAAACTAGAAAAGGTGCTGTATTTTTGCCCCTGGTAAATAACACACCTGCCAGTAACAGTAATTGCCAGGTGGGCAGTTAGCATCTGAGGTTGCCTGAAGTTGGATAACCCCCTTATTGTTGTTACAGAGCTGGCAAAAGTAGGTATTATGTAAATAAAACCACCACATCAAAAAGGCAGACAAAAACAACAAATCTATGTAGACATTTAAAATGGTCAAATTGTTTACATGAGGTTAATTACACTTAGCTTGAGAAAACCATGATCAGACTTTCAAGAGACTTTTGAACCCGTTTTCATTATAGGGGTAAGCACAGGGAACTTTACGGCTGAACTATTCTGCTTTGCTATGTGTATTATTAAAAGAAACTAAAAAGAAGGGTCTAAGAAATCGTCAATGCAGCAGTTAACTGGACTCTCAGTACATTATTTTGACACCAGAGAGTGGAAATAAACATCCCTTTTTAGTTCAAGCTCCCATTCAGTGAAAGAATTATCAGTGGCTGCAACTGGCTCTATGATATGACATCCTTGCTGTTAATCTCTCCTGGTTTGGATCCAAGCCCCTGTATCTGACTGTATTATACTAAGCAGACTCTAATTTAATTTACAGTGAAGCTGGTTTTAAAGGTCAAACGCGATGCTGTGGCTACATATTCTAGTGAACGGCTCATCCCACAAATTCCCTTTGATGCACCACATCCTAGAAGCAATGTTCGCTGTTTTTCTACTATGTGCAGGTCATGATTTCCTCCATAATCTTTGAAAAGTGAGAGCTGCAGTGCCAAAAATGGTGACTCAAGATGTTCTAAAATGCCAAAATATTCAATAGGAAACAAAATGTTTTCTTATAGTCAAAAATTATCCGAGGAGGAACATTTTGGTTGGGATCATGGAAAGGTCGTGTTTTCTCTTGGTGAGAACGAGTGTGAGAAACCGAGTACTGTTCGTGTTCTTGTGAGATCCTCTTCCAAACCGAGAGGAATAAACCTCTCAAGAGTTTTAACCCAGACATAAAAGCCTCTCTCAGTACTGGCCCATGTCTGGGGAACAGTGAAGACAGATGAGGCATACGAATTGCATTGGTCTTGTGTCAGGTATTTTTATGCTTTTTATGTTGCAATTTTGGTCTTCTGAGCCATTTCTGAGTAACATCCAATATGTTTAAAGGACTACGATCATCTTGATAAGTGAGGTCCTTGCTTCCTTTAACTTTTATTTGAGATGTGTAGGCCGTCTTCAGCGCCACAGGTAAACACATGTGGCAAGACCTCTGACCTCCTGGTCGGGGTAACTGCTCTACCCCGCACAGCTCGGTCCGTGAGGCACTGCCCCCAGTGCCTTCAGGTGACTCAGGTAGGTGGTGTTCGAGGCCCTCCTCCACCTGCAGGCTCCTGCCTGCGCCACATCCCTGGCAGTCCAGTGGGAGAGCCTGCTCTTCTGCTGGACCGCTCTGTCTGCCTTTTCTGTCTCTTTCTGTCTGCTCTTTTTGTTCTGGTTTTTCTGTCTTTGTCTTTTTTGACAATTCTTTTCTTTTTTCCTATTTTTCTGCTTTGCCCTCTTATGCAGTTTTTTCCTACTGCTGCTGCCCCGTGGTCCCTACTCCTGCAAGTTCCCACTCCCAGCTGCTGCCTCCTAGCTGCTCTCCCTCTCCCGACCCCTACTTAATGACGTCCACTGCGTGATAGGATGAGCAAGACCTCTGACCTTCGGGTAAGGGTAACTGATCTCCCCTAGCACTGCTCCATCCTTAAGGCACTACCCCCAGCGCCTTCTGGTGACTCAGGTAGGTGGTGTTCGAGGCCCTCCTCAACTCGCAGGGTCCTGCCTGTGCCTCATCCCTGGTGGTCCAGCAGAAGAGCCTGCTCTTCTGCCGGTCCACTCTGTCTGCCTTTTCTGTCTCTTCCTGTCTGCTGTTGTTCTGTCTCTTTCTGTTCTGTTTTTTCTGTCTTTGCCTTTTTTGAATTTTTTTTCAATTCGTCTATTTTTCTGTTTTGCCCTGTGTAGGCTTTTTTCCTGCACCTGCAGCCACCACGGCCCCTCCCACCCTGCAGGTTTCTGCACCCGCCACCCAGCTGCTCTTCCTCCCTGACACATACTTAATGGCGGCTGCTGTGCTGCCACGTGCAAAGGGCGTTCTGCTGGCACACTGAAGGCCCGAAAGGCAAGCCAGTAGGTGCCCGTTCGCGACCCTACCACGACCAGCACCAGGGACCCTTGTCCTCCGACCCCCAGCCACTACGAATCCAGCATGCTTGGTGCTCTGAACCCTGGATGCAACAACAACTGTCATCTTTTGATGCAGAGCAACTCGCAAGGCCTGTTCTGCCGGCGACACTGCTGACGCTCCTTCACCTACCTCCTGACCCAGACAGCTACCACCAACCCACCGAACACCAGCTCATCCAAACCCCTGAGCTGCATCCTCTTCAAAGTACACTCCCTGCACAGACACACAGTAGAAATCTGGGACCTCTTCAACAGCCCCTCACCCAACTTCATCTTCCTTACAGAGACATGGACCAACGTCGGCTCCACTCCCGACATCGTAACCGCCATCCCCGACGGGTACAAGATCCAGAGGAAAGACCACACCAACCACCATGGAGGAGGTCCAGCCACCATCCACAAAAGCTCCCTCCGACGGACGACCTCCATCTCGAACGACGCCTCGCCCCCCCCCCCCCATTGATCACATTAATTTCCAGATCCAGCCCAACCCCAGAACGACACAACATGGAACACTCACCTTCAGACCTCCTGGACTACGCTCCCTGTTCACCAGCACCATTGCAGACTATATCGCGCCCCATGTCCTCACCTCCATGGACTATATACTGCTCAGAGACCTACATTTCCACTTTGACAACCTCAGTGACCCCAACTGCACACACTCCTACAAAACCTTGCATACATCGGACTGAAGTAACTCTTCATCACCTCCACCCACACAATGGGACACACTCTCGACCCCATCTTCATTGGAGGAAACAACCTTTGCTTCAGTTACACCACGCAACTTCTCTGGACCGACCACCATGGCATTCACATCTCCTTCTCGAAATCCACTGCACACAAACCTATGCCATGTTTCCCACACAGAAATTGGAGCAAGATCACGGAAGAGCACCTCACCTCCGCCCTCAGCCACTCTCCTCCCTGCACCACGACAGAAGATAACACTGCAACCAACGACCTCCACCAATGGATCGTTGACTGCGCCAACACACTCACCTCCTCCAGAACTCCAACATACGACACAACATAAAAGCCACCTGGTTTGCCACAGGCCTCTGAGAATCCAAGTGCTTGTGCCGATGAGTGGAGAAAGCATGGAGTAACCGCAAAACCCCAGAAGCACGCACCGCCTACAGGAGTGCCACCATGACACACCACCAACTCCTCAGAGCTACAAAGGGAAACTTCATTCAAGACAGAATCCTCTAAACCCCACAATTCCAAGGAACTCTTCACCATCATACAAGAATTCACCAGGCGCCACAGCGAAACCTCCAACGTCCCTCCCTCCTAGAACCTCTGCAACAAACTCAGCTCCTTCTTCCATCACAAGATAAATACACTGTAAGACAACTTTGATGACCAAGACCAAGGCACCGCCCCTACATCTTCCACCAGCAACACCACCCAGCCGACTCTCCTCACTTAGACCCCTGTCACCACAGAAGACCACGAAAAGACTATGAAGAGCATCCACTCTGGAGCAGCCACTGACCTCTGCCCGCCACTCATCTTCCACAGGGCCGCCTCCGCCATTACACCAGAACTACGATGGATAATCAACTGCACCCTCAAAACAGGCACATCCCCCAATGAATGGAAAGGCACCAAAGTCAAGCCCCTCCTCAAGAAGCCCTCTGCAGACCCGACAGACTTCAAGAACCACAGGCTCATCTCTCCCCTCCCTTTCACTGCCAAAGTCACTGAGAAAATCATCAACAAGCAGCTAATGCACTTCAAAGAAACCAACAACCTCCTTGACTCATCTTAATCCGGATACCGCAGCAACCACAGAACCAAGACCAACCTCCTAGCTGCCATGGACGACATCCGCATCCTCTTCAATCAGGCCACACTGCAGCCCTCATCCTTAGGCCTGGGCGGTAAATTCCGTTCCGCTCGCGGAATTTGTGGAATTTGGGTAATTTAGCATTCTGCGGAGAACGCGAAATTGCCCAAAATTCTGCGTTCCGTGACTTCCCAACATTTTTTGCTTGTTCGCGCTCTCAAAATGCGTGTTCGCGAGATATTTCCCCTCAAGCACGCAAACAGTGATTGCAAACAGGAAAAAAGTATAGCGAACAAGCAATTCTGCGTGTTCGTGGAATTTCTGCGTGCTTGCGGAGAATTTTTACCGTTTTGCAGAGATTTGCATAACGCAATTACGCAAATTACGCCGACCCCTACACATCCCACTAGACCTCTCAGCAGCCTTCGACACCGTCTCCCACCATACACTAGCCACGAGACTCAATGATGCCGGCATACAGGGAGCAGCCTTCGAGACCTCGACTGGCTCATCATTGAAAGGAGAGTTACCTTCAAGCTGATCACACATGCCTACCAAGCCCTCCACAATGCTGGACCCCTATACCTCAACGAAAGAATATCTTTCCATGCCCTCAACAGAAACCTCTTCTCTGACCTAGCCCTTGCCGAAATCCCCCGCATCCACAGAGCCAGAAGGGGGGCAGATGCTTCTCCTACATTATGGCCAAGACATGGAACGGTTGAGTGATGGAGTCGAGTTCCACTCCAATCCCAGCGCACAGCGTCAGACGTGTATAGTAACTCTTCATTAAATTCAGTAATTTCAACGCATACTCTCAAATTGCTCTTCGTTCTATTTATTAATCAAATTTGTTTCACACGTAACAGGCGCATGTGTTAATAACTTTTCAAAACACGGATATGCTCCAAGCCTTTTTCCGTGCACGTTATATCAACAATAAACATCCTTGGTTGTGAGATTAAATATACCCAATGCATTTCGGATTGTCCAAAATCCTTCGTCAGGGGTTCACTACAAAATAAAAGACATTGCTGTCACCATCTAATTCAAAAATCTCTAACGTTTTGCCCATTACAATTACATTTCCACTAAACATACTTCGTTTTAGTAAAAACATGTCAACAGCGCTTTCCCTCTAAACATAGAACTGGATGCCCCCGTTATCAAACCTATCTAAACTTTTATCGACCTATACGGTGTCTTTCAAGCCAAATTGTATCCAATCCCTCTCATACCTGGTCTGGTATTACTCTCGTCGTTGCCTTCACTTGCGAGTCCTTCTTACAATACGCCACAAAAAGGCTGCTGATAAAGCACCTGCGGGATTGCCCCGCCTCTAAATTTTAACCTTTCCCGCCTTTACAGTGGCCCAACTTATTTCCACTCGTGCCTACGTTTCCCAGAGTTCCCTTCAACCGGGGACCTGATGTCCTCCGTGCTTCCATTAAAACTTAACTGGACTACACATACGTTTGTAACGTTCCTTTGATCCTGCATTTCTATGCCCCGCCCTCCCTAGTATGGTTACCAATTGCGCTTATACAATGTTGACACAATTCACCATGTCAGGTTTTCAGTTAACTGTTAGATATCATGTATGACATTCAAAAAAACATATCAAAAGTGAAAATGTTCCCATCAGTTCAAAAACGTTCGTGAGATATTTGGAACCAGATGTCCACTAACAAAGTTCCTTTAATTTTTTGATCCTTGGATTTGCTTGTCACGTGTGCTTTAGTGTCTTTCATACTGAATGATCCATTTAGTCTTTTCATTGGGTGCAACGTACTGGTGGGACAGTGTAGTATCAAATGTCAAAGGAGAAGTTAGTCGTGCACACCTCATTTAGAATCCAGGTATTCATTTGTAACTTGATTTTTGTGCTTCGTGCGTGCGCCATGGGATACGTGATCCGCCCCTCATTCACGTAAACGTTAACAACAGTTGAGTGATGGAGTCGAGTTCCACTCCAATCCCAGCGCACAGCGTCAGACGTGTATAGTAACTCTTCATTAAATTCAGTGTTTTGAAAAGTTATTAACACATGCGCCTGTTACGTGTGAAACAAATTTGATTAATAAATAGAACGAAGAGCAATTTGAGAGTATGCGTTGAAATTACTGAATTTAATGAAGAGTTACTATACACGTCTGACGCTGTGCGCTGGGATTGGAGTGGAACTCGACTCCATCACTCAACTGTTGTTAACGTTTACGTGAATGAGGGGCGGATCACGTATCCCATGGCGCACGCACGAAGCACAAGACATGGAACGAACACCCCCTCAGCATCAGATAAAGTGCTATACTACAAGTCTTCAGAAAAGACCTCAAGACCTGGCTCTTCAGATGACCTTGGAGCTGCCCAAACTCCCCCCGCCCCCCCCCAGTGCCTTTAGACTCTTATGAGTGAGTTGTGCGCTCTAAAATATACCCTTTTTTTCTAAATTGGTGTGTGATTTTTCTTGTGTTGATTTTTCACTTTATTACTGTTTTGGTTCTGCATAAATACTTTACACATTACCCCGAAGTTAAGGCTTTCTTCTCTGTGCCATAGCTTCCGTCAGATTGATCTCAGGTTAATTTAGTGACATTAGTGGTTCACACTGATAACAACTAATATTATTACTTGAGGTGGGTAATGTCCACCTCAACTAATAGCCAATTTCTTCAGTCATTTTTGGAAGATGTTCCCTTTTTAGCACACGAAGCATCAAAATGCTCACATTATTCCCTAAAATCTTGAAATATGTGAAAATTATCGCACGTCATAAAATCCGATCACTAAGTAGTCAGTATTTATCAGTGTAATAATTATCAGCTTCTATACCAGGCCACTCATAATGAAGGTCTAAATAATTTAATTTTAAAACATTCCCGAACCAACCACTAAAATAAACCACAACCAGCACAATTAAACAGAAAATATTAAAATAATTGAACTTTTTTTTTTAAACAAATAATAAACACCCCCAAAAAATGTTTTAATCAAAAACTATATTAATAAACATACACATATGGTTTTAATGCAACTATTTTAAATACTTATTTCACATAGGAACAATGATGTTTATAAGCCCATCTCTAGAACGCAGTCATTTGTGGTTGAACGTCCAGTTTGTAGAGGCATGCACCGAACCTGGAATGCACACTGGATTCATTAGCTCAAAAAATTAGACTGCAGAAATTTGGTTATGGTTAGGGTGCAGAGTCGGAATGGTAAGGCGGGCACTCGGGCAGTGGGCTGGTATCCGAGTTCCAGCTTTGGGCCTCTTTTTTGGGCAGCATGGAGGCTGATTTGGGCTCTGCTTTTGCTTTACAGATGCCACCAGCAGCCCAGTGGGGGCCTGACTGACCTTTCCGGAGGCAGATTGGCCTCGGTTACATCCCTTTTACCGAGGAGGTGAAAGTGTCATTCCTAGTTGATCGCTGTGCCAGCCCATTAATGGAAGCATATTGAGCAGGGGCAGGGGTCCTCAGCAGAAGAGATCTCAGGTATTTCCGGTTTGGTTCACCAGTGTGAACTAATTGTGAACTAATCTGTGCAACAAGAGTCCTGGCAACATTTGAATTTTTTTCTCTCAGTCAAGCTAAGAAAACATGCCTCTTTTAGAGAAAACCTCCTCTCCTTCTTTTCTTAATAGGTAAAATGCTGTAGCATTGGTTTCCAAAAAGGCGCAATCCACAAATGTAGGCCACTTTTTTTTAGGATGCCAGGGCCTGTTTTTGATCTCAATCCAACCCTGTTAGGGTGCTATTTTAGTTACTAAGGGGCAGATTTCTGATAACTGGCGCATCCCCAGGGATGCGCCAGTTATTTTGTGCCGCTGCTCCACCACCCATGGTGTGCCGCATTTACAATGCGGCGCACCATGGGGCAAAAATGGCACAGATGCGTGACGCATCTGTGCCGTAAAGGTGGCGCATTGCTGGAGTTGCGTCGCAAGCGCGATGCAGCTTCAGCAAGGCTAGGGGGTGCCCCATCTTTACAATGCTGCGTCAAGACCTACGCCTGCTTCAAGCAGGCGCAGGGTTTTGACGCAGCATTGGCCTGAAAGTGACTGAGTGCAATCTCATAGATTTCACTCAGCCACTTTTGCGAGGCGCACCTGCCCCGGAACGCCCACCCTGCGCCGGAACGCCCACAAGTGGAGCAGGGCTTTACAACGTGACGCATCTGCCTAGATGCGTCACGTTGTAAATGGGTCATAGGGATGCGCCACATTTATGCCGCAGTTGCGTGACGCAAACGTGACGCATTCCCAACATAAATCAGCCCCTAACTTTATTGGTTCTGGAATAATAACCACTGTCTACAGCCAATACACAGTCAATGCTTAAGGGCCAACACATATAAGGGATGGTTTAGAGTTGGTCTGGAAAAATACATGGTCACCACATCCACAGTATGATGTTCTTCAACCTCATGGGTGATATGAAAGTTCTGGGTTCAGGTCTGGCTTAATTGTCTTCAAGGTTTCTCCAACTCATAGATGCAGTGCTTAATTTGTAAAATATTAAGTGCAGGTGCTCATTTTTGTTATGAGGCCACACCCACTTCCTTTGGCTCCACCCACTTATCCACTGCCGCCACCCACTTTCTGCATCGGCTTCACCCACATACTCAACTGGCACTGCTGAAAGCCAGATGTAATAGAGCTTAATTATCTATCGTGCAACCCTAGGTAGTGTACGTTGGCAGTTGGTGTTCCCCACAGAACTGAAGGTGGGATAGTGGTGCAGATGCACCACTGCTTTAATAATCGGGTTCCTCTTAAGTTGTTTTGATAGACACCCTCGAGCAAAAGGGGATAGAGGGACTCCTGCTTTGACTGAGGCACAGTGTACTGTGAGGGAAGAGGGGTGAGTAAGTTGCTTTCAGGGCTGGGAAGGCAGACCCTTCCTGAAAGCAGCCTCCCAGTCACCATTAGAACAAGGTAACCAACCCCTTACAATCCAGTTGCTCAGCCCCTCTGCACGTGTTCAAACCCTGTGAATAATACTAGGGGTAGTTAAATACCACTTGGAACTGCATTACATTTTGGAAAATACATATGCTAACATGGTCTAACAGTTACGCTCAGTGTTATTTCTGTGTCGATACTTGCTTTTATAAGTTTATTATTGTCTTTTTGGGTTCTTTCACTCTGAGGAAGGCCACGAGTTGCATGTGGCGGCGATATCTATAAAACACCACAGAACACATTATTGGATAACTGCTCACAAAATTATGCTGCAGCCTCATGAAGGCAAAGTTAAAATGAACTATGAGGAATTCAAGTTGCAGAGCTCAGATCCCTCGCTTTAGCTGCTACATTGCTTTGCTGGAATGCAACCAACCTTGGTTTTGCAGTTTTTTTTACATATATGCTAACTCGACCTGAAGTTATTGGAGCGCAACATAAGCACCAGATACATTACACAAGGAGGCGTTAATTTTGGGTAGGTACAGGGAGATTGAGGGCCAGATGTAGGTAGCCCTTTACCGATCGGAATCGACCGAAAATACCGATTTTCGGCCGTTTCCGATCGTTAAAGGGCTATTGAGATGTAGGGGCACATTTTCGGTAATTTTACCGAATCGGTATCATTACCGAATCGGTAAATTTACCGATTCGGTACTATGTACCGAATCGGTAAAATAATTACCGATTCGGTAATATTTACCGATTCGGTAAAATTACCGAAAATGCAATGTAGGTAGGCAATGTACCTTCTGCACATGGCTTACAGAATCGGCATTTTACCATGGAATACAAATCCATGGTAAAATACCGATTCCGGTGTGCATGCACATGTGTGCATGCACACCTATGTCATGTGACAGGCAGACCTGCCCTTAGGGCAGGTATGCCTGCCACATGGCACCTGTGCCTGTTTTGGGGGTGCCAGAGGGTGTCAAAGTGACACCCCCTGCACCCTTGTGAATTCTTTAATTACCGATTCGGTAAATACCGAATCGGTAATGCCTAATCATTCCTATGGGCTTCAAAGCCCATAGGAATGAATGGGCATTACAGATTCGGTATTTACCGAATCGGTAATTAAAGAATTATTAAGGATTCGGTAACAAATCCAGATGTTGGGACCTACATACCATTTACCGATTTTGAAATACCGAATCGGTAGGATTCTGTATTTCAAAATCGGTAAATGGGATTTACCTACATCGGGCCCTCAGTGATTTGTCCAGAATCACAGGATATTCAGTTGATGCCATTTCATTTATGCAGTGCTTAATACCTGCATTTATCACTTTGCTCGTCGCTCTGCCTCATCATCTTGTACCCATGACAGTGACACATGATTCCGTACATCATAAGATATACATTTATGAAGTTCCATTACTTTATGTATTGTTGCTATCTCACTACTTACTTACTGACTTTTAATTATTCTGAGACCTGCTGTCTGCTGCTGGCCTGCTGCACGGCACCCTGTTTGCTTTGTTTGCCTAAGGCTGCAGCTGCGCTCTATGCTGGGGCGGGAAAAAATAAAGTGGGGACACTGATCACATTGATCGACTCGAGACTCTTGACTGTTCAACTCCAAGGAGAGACAGGCTACTAATTATTTGCAAGCAGTCATTCAAGGCAGGGACCCCCAGGCAGTTTCTGCTGCTAGGTGTCTCATCATGATAAGGTGGGCGACCGCGGTGTTTAATTCAAAACGAATTTACACACTGTTCGGCTCACTGCACAGAAACAAACCCAATTAGTGACCCAGTGGTGCTTTTTCCCGCACAAATGTAAAACATGTCACCCATTGTTGTGGAAAACTGCACAATCTGGGAACACTGCAAAACAGGCATGGATTTTTGTATGGTATCATCTCTTCACCAGGAGTCTGGAGACTGTGTGAAGTGAACTGATATCACGAGTGACACACATTGTCACCATGTGAGTTGGCACTTAACAGGCAGGTATGTCAATTGACCCGGCCCTGAGAAATAAGTGTTGGTGGTAAGCACCGGAAACCACCGGCACAAATTAAGCACGGAAAAAGGGGAGCTGCTCTAGGCCACTGGGCTAAATACCATTTGGATTGTGCAAACTCTGTATGCTATTTAGTACGGGATGTGAGCTTTATGCCCAGATAATCTATGTCCAGAACCCTGTCAAAAGAATGACTATAATGGTGCAAGTTGTTTTTAAATTAAGTTTTACAAATGGTTTTTCCTCAGTAACTTAAAATGAGGTTGGTGCATCACTCCTCGTTTTCAGTTAAGTAATCCGCATATAACAATAAATTTCAAAATTAAATCTTTGCACTGGAAACAAGATCCTCTTTCAGCACTGAAAGATGTGGCAAAACTACTAGTAATTGTTAGCACAGAGAGCATGCTCACAACCCAACCAATGGAATTGCAAGAAAGTTGACAGTCTCCTGTACCCAGCTGCAGTACAGTTTGTCACTCACTTTTGGGTGTTGCCATCTCCAGGATGCAGAACTGACATTTGCTGCATGAAACATAGGTTCAACACCAATTTACATTGTGGTGGGTAGCTTTATTTTAACAAATGCACTGCACATTACAGGCACTATGTTTGTCTGCTTTCTTGGAGTCAGACGTACAGAGCAAGAAGCACCATCTTAAAACTAGTCAAATTGCCTGACAAGTACAGTGGAAACGTATGTGCACATTTAGAGCCTGCATGGTGGCCTGCCAGCCTGTTGGGTCAATAGAGTATGTCTGCCACATTTAGCATTCACTAACCACCTGGTGGAGATCTCTAGGATAAGCGTATCCCTCACATAGGCAGATGCACCTTCAACACAATTCGTGCAAGTCACAATGTTTTTTAGCCCACTCTGCATTTTGAATAAATAGTGAACGTTTATGCTACTCCAAGGTTGGGTGAAATGCATGACATTTGCATGAATTCTATATGCAAATAGCTTAGCTCTAACAGTCATACATGAAAGCCTGTCTCACCAATCAATAAGACCATTTTATAAGCTCTGAATATGTGGCAAGCAGATTATACAATGCACTCAGTTAGATAATTAACCTATTAAACTATCATACAACATCCAAAAGATTCTGACAAGTCAGGCAAAGGGAGCAGGGAATGGACGACAAGTGAGAAATTAGAACAGAAGTAACTGTATTTGGAACTTCTTCTTGAAAAGCTGTAGCTTGACTATTTAGTAAAGTACTAAAGTTTCTCTTTTCTCTGTATTCTTCGGCTGATAAACAAAATTGGAAAGAACGATGTTAAATGTTCTCGTTTTATAAGTTGTCTTCTGACGGTACATAGCTACTAGGTTATTCTTTCAAACGTTTGGAATAAAAAAAAAATGTTTCGACCTTGAAAGCAAAAAAACAACGTATCAACACTCTAAAAGTCTTGACCAACACTGACAACATCCTCAGCACAGCCGAACACCTGCACTTCCAGATCCACACCGACCCGAACACCACCCTCAGAGGAACCCTCATCTACAGACCGCCCGGACTCCGACAACAGTTCAGCGACTCCATCGCCGACTTCGTCAGCACACACGCCCTCGCCTCCACTGACTACATCCTCCTCGGGGACCCGAACTTCCACCTCAAGAACAATGACGACACCAACTCCACCACCCTGATCGACAACCTAGCCAACCTCGGACTCAGACAACTCGTCACAACACCCACCCACTCCACCGGTCACACGCTTGACCCCATCTTCTCGGCAAGCCTCCATGTCTCCTTCAACCATACCACCGAACTCCACTGGACGGACCACCGCTGCATCCACTTCACCTTCAAGAAACCCACCACGCACCACCGCACCCAACAGATGCCTCACCGCTGCTGGAGCAAAGTCACCGAAGACCAGCTAACCACCACCCTTGCCCAGAGCCCACCCGCCGACCATACCGACCCCGACACTGCCGCCCGCAACCTCAGACAGTGGATCAACAACTGCGCCAACACCCTCGCCCCCATCAAGAAATCCTCCAACAATCATATCAACAAGAAAGCCAGCTGGTTCACTGAAGACCTCCGGGCCTCCAAGCAAACCTGCCGAAAGCTGGAGAAGATCTAGCTCCGTGAAGGAACACCGGACAGCCACGCCGCCCACAAGAATGCCAACGGCAGACACCATCACCTCATTAGATCCGCCAAAAGGGCCTCCTTCAAAGACCACCTAGACAACCACACGCACAAAAGCAAAGATCTCTTCAACATCGTGAAGGAACTCTCCAACACCAACGACGTCCCACCCTCACAAGACCTGTGCAACTCGCTGACCACCTTCTTTAATAGGAAGATCACAGACATCCACGACAGTTTCAATGCCACGACCGCCCCGACAACCACTGAGACCTCTGCCCCCACGACCTCCATCAGCACCAACCGCCTGCTCTACTGGACCAACATCAACGACGATGACACCATCAAAATCATGAACACCATCCACTCCGGATCTCCGTCAGATCCATGCCCACACCACATCTTCAACAAAGCCAACACATCCATCGCACCCCATCTCCGGAAAGTCATCAACACCTCCTTCGAGACAGCAACCTTCCCGGAGAGCTGGATGCACACCGAGATCAACGCCTTACTCAAGAAACCCAAGGCGGACCCCAAGGACCTCAAGAACTTCCGGCCCATCTCCCTGCTCCCATTCCTGGCAAAGGTCATCGAGAAGACCGTCAACTAACACCTGACCCGCTAACCTCGAGGATAACAACATCCTGGACTCTTCCCAGTCCGGGTTCTGCAGCAACCACAGCACTGAGACTGCCCTCATCGCGGCCACCGATGAAATCAAGTCCCTGCTGGACAACGGAGAAACGGCGGCCCTCATCCTCTGAAATACTCTGCTACGGGATCCCAGCGCAGTGACCATCAGCAGACGCGAAGGAATCATGGGGAACGACGTAAACAGAACTGCCTAGCAAAATAAAAATTATAAGCTGGTCAGACCTACGATGTGCACACATCTCGTTTTTTAGGCAATTTACTTGTCCTTGTTTGAAGCAGGCTGCAAGACAAAGGCTGCAGTGTTGGTGCAAGAGTGAAAACTGGACATGAGTGCCATCCATGGGTTTTGAAACATCAGATTGCGTAACGTGAATATGATGACGATGAAATACAGACCCAGTTTGTGAGAAATAGCTAATCAATCGTGACTGTGAACAGAATCTGAAAAGACAAAAACAACAGGAATGAAACAGAAACATGCCTTTGGATGCATAGTGACTGTTTGTTAAAAACTTTACTACACATAGAATATAAAATCAATGCCTCAGAACCGGGTAGAGTTACAAACAGTTTGCAATTAAATGAAAAATACGAACACATCCATAGTTGTCATAGACCCGGCCCTGAAAAATAAGTGCTGGTGCTAAGCACTGGAAAGCACCGGCACAAATTAAGCACTGCATGGATGTCTCCCTTTCGAAAAATTACCTCCCATAACCATAAGTACAATATGCCTTTCTGGTGGATGCTTCTGTTTAGACGTCTGCTCCTCTATTCAACGGAACATATTAACATTGTACTTTCTCCCAGGTCACCACAGCAAGGACCTCTATCAGTTCTATCGCTCCACCATGGCCTCGAGAGGTTCATCATACATATCTCTCTAACACAGGGTACACAGGGTCCCATTCATAGTCCAAATGTAGTATGCAGCCCTGTATCTAATATATGTAAATAATGTGCATGTAAGGAATTTGTTATCTAGATTCAGGCTGGGATCTTTTCGTTGGTTGATATGCTTCCCCCTGGGTCAGTATTCTTCACAATCTATTATGGTATGCCCCTGTGATGAACATTCAAGTTAAATCATTTTACATTTTGTAATTTTTTGTCAATTTTATCTTCCATTTACTAGGAAATTTTGAATACCTCTCTTGTGGAGACACACATTCTCTACGTGGAAAGCGGCTTTGTGCATTTTGCAGCAAATTAATGATCTCGATGTCTGTTTTGCTGTTGGCACCTTTTTGAAGTGCATTTAGCAAAAAGAAGGAGTATTCTGTTATAATTTCAATGTATTCTATCATTTTTTGTATGGAACGCACTGGTATTGCTGCTAAAATATCTATCTTATTTGCTAACTCCTTTATAGGCCCAATTTTATTATTCGTGTATTTTTGGATAATAATTGCTGCTATTGATGGCTCCAGTTGTTTTCTTTGTTGCATTATTTGATAATATTTGCTGCTATTTACGATCCCAAGCGTTTTGCACTGTCACTTAAGTTTACATCTGATAAATCTGCTGCTTCTTACGAACCCAACTGTTTTTGCACTGTCACTTTAGTTTCGCGAAAAAGTACTGTATTTGTGAGCTGTTGTATTCTTGTTAAATGGAAAATGAGTTTGTCTTTGCTGTGATATGATTGATTTTATATGATGTTTATATCTATGTGAACTGAATTGATAGTATGTGGCTACTGATCAAAAGAGCAGGCGTTCCTCTTAGTGTTCGAACAATAGTGCAATGGCATGGCCAATCTGCTTTTACACTTCATGGAGACTGCATCATTCGCCGCCTTACTCTGCCTTCTCTAGTTTTTATTTAAGGCATGAGGTGGCCATGCTGAGAGGCAAGATGTAGACAGTGGCTGACCTTCCATTCCTGCTGCAGCATGGCTCTCTCATGAAGCAATAACGGTCATGGTAGGCAATGGCACAACAGCCCTTCCTGCAGGCTAGCCTTTCTTCTCCTCATTATAAGCAAAGCAATCAGTGGAGCTGGAGTGGCAGTCAGTAGTGGCACAGCTGCTTCCTTACCTCGGCACTGCAATTCATGAATAGAGGTTACCTCAGGGTTTGGGTTGGCACTTAGAGCTCGAGACCAACAGATGGACTTGAAACTACTCGTGTCAGAAATATAATAGCCTCATTAACAGCAGGGGGAACCGGCTCTTATATAATCATGCAGGACAATCATGGGGGAGAGCCCCGGGTCTTGACAGCATTCCGGCTGATTTATTTTTGTATGAGAAGGAAACGTGGTCAAGGTACATATTACCATTGGCTAATGCTATAGCCCGTGGTGCCCCTATTCCAGATTCCTGGCTGGGTGCTGAGATAATACCTATCTACAAAAAGGGGGATAGGTCCTTGCCAGGAAACTATGAGCCTTTAAGCCTAATAGATACAATTCAAAAGGTGGTAGCTCGCTTAGTACTGGAAAAGGTTCAAGAATGGAAACTACCAACGACAACCTGTACCCTCTACAGGGAGGTTTTCTAGTGCACTTTAGCAATATTGACCAAGCATTCTGCTTTCTGCTAATATATTGGCGGACAGTCGTGATAGGAAAAGGCAACGTGTATGCTGCCTATGTTGACTGTAAGTCAATCTTTGACTTAGTCTCATTCAAAACATTATGGATAGTGCTATAGTATCTGGGAATGCCCATGGACTTGTTGTCTTTAGTTGTCAGTCTTCATTAGGACAACTTTGCACAAGTCCGTTCGGGTACGCTCAGAGTAATGTCACTGATCGATTCCCAGTGGAAAAGGGGGTACACCAAGGGTGTGTCATAGCTCCAAAGTTATTCTCCCTCTTTCTAAATGGAGTGTCACAATTCCTAGCTACATATCCATCAGACGCCCTGGCTCTATCAGGCACAAAGATTGCCATTCTGATGTTCGCAGATGACACAGTCATAATCTCTAAAACTCAGAGTGGTTTGCAATGTACACTTTCCCACATTGATGAATTATGCAGAATACGAGGGTTATTAATCGATACTAATAAAACAAAAATCATGGACTTTAACCAGTATCGTTCATTCAGGGGCACTTGAAACTTGATTGTGAGCCTTTAGAACAGATAAAAGTAATTACTTATTTAGGAATCACATTAGCAAACAAAATGAGTTGGAGTCTTCAAATAGAAAACATGGCCTTAAAACACCATCAGTTATCAGGTGCATTATCAATAGAATTCAAAACTTCATTGACAAAGCTGATCAGCCCGGTACTGCAGATCTACGATACCAAAGTAGTGAGTTCGGTCCTATATGGGTCAAAAATCTGGGGTTTTGCAAATTTGACTCCTGTAGTCACAGAAGAGAATAAGTTCTCTCGAACAATCACTAGTTTCCCACAAAGCACTCTCCTTAAACCTCTGCTCAATGACCAAGGTCGAAAACCTTTGGAAGATATAGCTAGATTCCGACAGGACGAAGAAGGCACCCAGGAGATGGGGTAAATGGCGCTCTTCAGGGAGTACCTCCGTGCGACCCTGAAGGACTTCAAAAGGGAACTCAGAGAGGACATAAAGGTGAACATAGGAGCCTCTTTCGACTCCTTCAAATCGGAAATGGGTACAAAACCTAATGCGCTCCAGGCGGACTTGGACTCCATTGGGGTGCACACCCTTGTCTTAGAAGCGAAATGCCAGGTCTTGGTTGGTCGACTCCAACCCAAGCCTCTTCCTGCCCTCACACCAGGACATTTACTCTGGTAACCCTCCCTCGAATGAGACCTAGCTATTCTGACTGATGCCCGGTGGAGCTACCCCAATTAGCTATTGGAGAGTAGGGCTGTGGATTCCCTCCCCTGCAGTCTCATGATGCCTGGTGGAGCTAACAGATAGCTAAAGAGGAGATGGCTTGTGGACTCCCCCCCCCCCTGCCGTCACCTACCCAGCCGGACCTTGGCCAGATTTTCCCCTTGTCTCGTTGTCTTATCTTTCTTCTACCCCTTTACCCTACCCCCTTACCCTTCCTTGCTCCATTCACCTTGTCCCCTACGTTCTTTAAATGCTTTTCTTGTTAATTGCAACGTTATTGTTCCTCATGTAAAGCACTCTGATTCCTTCGCGTCTAGCCAGCGCTATATATTAACCCATTAATTCAATACGTTCCCATTTAGTACTCTTTCTCTCTTTGTGTACTTCCCTAGCTCCTATTTACTCTCCCCTGAATCTCTCCCCTTGCCTGCTGCTCTGCCTAGCCCCCTGTCCTTTGTGCCCTTTGACTAAGCACTCCTTCTCCTCTTGTTGGGGAAAGAACCAATATTTATACTCTGGAGTCTCAGCGAACCCGCTGAGAGAGTCCACTGCGCCAAGGGAGACACTCACAGTTGAGAAATGGTATGGCACCTCTTGCCAATGCACTCCCTTTCACCTTTTTGGGGAAGGGTCCAGTATGTAGTCCTTGGAGTCTCAGAGACCCCTCTGAGGGAGTCCACTGTGTAAAGAGAGCCTCTCGCAACAGAAATAGGGAAGTGATACCAATTCCCCTAGGATCACAGCTTACTGGAATTTGGAGGTCGCTTTGACTCGTCTACCGGTTTGTGTCCCCTTCGCTCTTCCCCTCCTCTCTCCATAGGGTGTCTCTCACCATCCTCTCCTCTTTCCTGCCTTCATTATCTGTCTACTTCCCCTGCTCCTACCCCCCTGTCCTGAATCTCTCCCCTTGCCTGCTTATTCTCTTACGTATTTGTGCTTATTGTTTATCTCAACCTTACAAGTAACTGTGTTGCCATGCTCTAATAACTGTGTAACCTTTGTAACGATGTAACCTGTAACTATGTTCTGATACTGATGTAAAGCGCTCTGATACCTCTGGGTCTAGCCAGCGCTATATAAAACCTTTAAAATAAATAAATAAATAAATGTATTGTTGTAGAAATTGGTCCACTCCCAAGCTGGCCAATTATGCTGACGCTCCTAGGGATGTCATTGGGGCTGACCGCTCATCCAAGAATGGCTGGCTCCTTGACATCAAGGGCATATTGTCCAATGTGGGAATGCATCCACTATGTGAGAATCCAATGGGCGCTCAGTTCCCTACAAAGGAAAAAATGAAAGAACACTTCTGGGAAATGATTAGGATAAACAACTTCAGAGCAACCAAGAGTACCTCATTGACAGGGAGGTTTTAAGAATGTAACCCTTTCCCCAGGTTCAAGCCTTATTGCGGCATAAGCCCTTTGACAGGAGATATTTTCAATTTCATGTAGGTACTCTCCCATTAATATCTTTTACATGCAAGTGGTCCTCCACAGTTGATAACGAATTCCCAATTATGCAGACCAAATTGAAACGTATTCTCACGTTCTAATTGTCTGACCTGCCTATGTGGGCCCGTGAAAAAAATGGCTTCAACCGACGTGCAAGAACTTGGGCACCAGAATCAGCAGCTTTGCTCTGAGATTACTGTGCTCTGACTCTTCTTTGCAATATGCACTTTCTGTTGCCAAGTTCTTGGGATGGATGTGGACCATAAGATCAAAGATCCAACCCTAGTGTACTCCAACCTTAAGAAAATTGTACTGGAATTTAGCTGGACCCATTTTGACCAATAGAGCTATCCAGATGATTTCTTTTTGCTTAACCAGGCTGTGTTAGTGCCCTATTTATATGTTTGTATGATATTTTATGGTTAAACTATTTATGTTTTATATTGCTTTTATGACATGTATTGTCGAAACAAAGTTTTTTTGATGATGATGCAGGACAAAAACCTTTTAATACAGATGTTACTTAGCGACTCACCAGGAAAGCCGTTCCCTTTTCTGATCCATTCATTAGATCAGAAAATGACCTACGATGCCAGCATAACAGTTTATAAGCTTCATTCACAGGCTGTTCTTTTGATCAGGGTGGGTAGCTGACCACATACAAGCTCTAGATGAACACATCTTTAAAGTAATTTCTGCAAGTAAAAGGTTATTTATGAAGCCCAGTTGATGAGATGCCTAAGTAATATTTGTAATAGCCTTACCTGCAGCACCCAGAAGGGATATGGGTCTATGATTTACTGGCATCTTTCTATATCCCTTTCCATGCAAAGGAATAATCCACTTCTGGAAACAGTAACAATTAGTAGTATGGGCAATGCCCAAACCCACACATCACAACATAAGTTGCAACTACTTAACCTCATTCATAACAGCAGTATAAGACAACATACAACAGCCCATCTGGTGTTGGAACTTGCCCTTTTTGCAGGGACACCCCCAAACATTTTGCCTTCCTCCTGTATTTTGTCTGACCTGTTTTTGTTGGTGTTATGACTCTAGGCACTTTAACACTGCTGATCAGTGCTAGAGTGCATGTGCTCTCTCCTGTAAACTTGGTAAAATTGGTCTACACCCGTTTGGCATATTTAATTTACCTGTAAGGCCCTTGCATAGTGATATCCTATATAGCCATGACCTGTAAATTAAAACACTACTTGGCCTGCAGCGCTGCTTGCGCCACCCATCAAAGTAGCCCTTCAAGGAGTGCCTGAGCATATTGAGAGAGTTCCGGGGTGACCCAGATCCTCCGCCAGTAAGCAACAGGTCTGAAAAGTGCTACGTCCACTATTCTCTGACATCCCAAATCCAAATAGAGGGGTAGAAGCAGGGTGGATGGAGGGAGCCTCGCTATTCCCTTCATGATTTTGTTTTGGGAAATTGCCAGATCAGAGATGTTACAAGACCCCCATAGTTCAGCCCCATACAATACCGAAGCCCATATTTTTGTATCATAGATTTTTAGTGCTGAAGCTATGGGTTGAGTGGCCGAGGAACGCAGTTGTCTTAGAAGTACTCCCGCCAACTGGGCGTGTCTGGTGACTAGTTGATTAATGTGGGATTTCCATTCAAGCCTTGAGTCCAATGTGATTCCAAAATATGTGAAGGATTGTGTCTGCTCGAGCGACTCACCATTCATTACCGCTCTTCCTTTCACAAACATGTGCCTATGCATGACCATAAATTTTGTTTTTGACACATTAATGGTAAGGCCAGAATCAATACAGAAGGTCTCAAAATGCCCGATTGGTCTCTGAAGCCCTTGTTGAGTCTTGGAAATTAAGAGGGTATCATCTTCAAACATCAACAGGGGTATCGACACACCACTGAGCTTTGGAGCATCCGTGGGAAAATCCTTGCAGTAGTCGATAACCCTGTTGATGTACAAAGAAAACAAAGTTGGGGCCAAGACACATCCTTATCTTACACCTCTCAAGGTTGGAAACCTGTCTGTGACCTGGCCTTGTTGACCCCAACGGACCTGAGCAAAATTGTTATCATGGAGTTTAATTAAAAATGCGAGAAGTTCCGGTGGCATTCCTTGTTCCTGGAAGACTTGCCACATCTTCATGCGCGGTACTAAATCAAAGGCAGATTTTAGGTCGGCAAATGCTGCGTATAGTGTGCCACCTCCAAGAACTACCCACCTCCAATAAATAACAACAAATCTAAAAACCTGGTCCACCGTGCTCGTATGTGCACGAAACCCGGCTTATAAGGGGTGACAAGGCATCAACGTTGTTGATCCATTTCTGGATCCTAGACAACACGAGCCTGGCAACCACCTTCTGAATACAATCTATCAGGCTGATAGGCCTATAGTTAGCGGGGTCAGAACGATCCCCTTTCTTGAAAATAGAGATTATTTCGGCTCCCTTCCAGGTTTCCGGAATTGGGGAGCCTTTAGCGATGGCATTAGCAAGGGACATTATGTATGTTGCCCATACCTCTTTCCCGTGAATAAAAAGATCCGCTGGTATGGTATCCAACCCTGGTGCTCTGCCTTTTGGGATAAGTTTTAAAACATGTTCTACTTCTTTTAAACAAAATTGTAATAGCATAGAAGTTACGTTAGCGGGAGAAATATTGGGACTTGTCCCCATATCCGAAACCGGGCATGCAAACTGCTTCTTAAAATGCGACACCCACATTTCAGGAGAGACATTATTTTGCCGTTGGGCTCTGGGACATCCCTTGCCCCATTTTACCAAGTCCCAAAATCCTGCCATATTTCTACTTTTAATAGCATCATATAGTTCTTGCCAATATTTTTCATCCCAGGATTTTTTCGCTTCCCGCTGGGCATATTTGTACTTGCACCTTGCATCTTGAATTAAATCCCTATTTTTCATTCTTACAGCCACAGCAAGTATTTTGTATGCATCCCTACAACTCTTGCCATACCAGGAAGCTGCCTGCTTTTTAGTACTGTGTCTAGGTCCAGTCACCTCCTTTATAAAGACATTTTTAAGACTATTAAAAAGTATTAAGTGAATTGGAACAACCTTGGACAGAAGATCTTGATTGGATATACATTCCTGAAGCTGAATAGATGCCCTGAAGCTAATTCCCCCATATCTGTAATATGTTCTTGTTTCAATGAGCAATCTGTCCATTTCACCCTCCGTGTATCGTTTGTAAGAAGTATATCGATAATTGTTTGGCTGGGGTCAGCCTGCTTATCTCCATACAAATCCAAGGTTAGGCTTAGAGGGTTATGATCACTCTCCACTCTTTTTACGATAGCCATATCTTGGATTGATGTCCAAAACTCGAAATTGACAAATATATAGTCTATTTTGCTAGTGCGCACCCCATTATCAAATGTTGTTTCTCCCTCTTTATCTTCTCTGGTCCTGCCGTTTACTGCTCGTAGACCCTGCTCTAAGCATAGGGCTTTGAGCTGAAGTGCAGCCTGGGTCCAACGCTTGATAGGGGGGATAGTCAATTGCGGAATATCCCATGTGCGATCTTCCTCCTTTGCTAAATCAATATCGTTTTGGTCCAGGGGCTCAAAACAACAGTTGAAATCTCCCGCAATGAGCAGATTTGCTTTGCCATTATGGTTATCCATATGGGACCCCAGCTTGAAAACTATCTCTGAAGGTTTACCTCCCGGTTTACCTCTTGGATAAACATTAAAAAGGTACACGTCTCTAGTATTTGGGCACTGTAACCTAATAATAAGGAAATCGTTACAGCCAAAGTCTATCTGAGTGACCCTGTACCTATCATTCTGTTTAACCCAGGTTGTCAAGCCCCCCATTGGCCTACCTCTTATGGTTTGGATTGCTGGTATAAAAAAGTTCAGGTATCGCTGCCTAAACTGGGGAACCATCTGCCAGGTTTCCTGGAGTAATATGACTGTATATGAATCTATAAATGCTAACCAGTCTAAGGACGTTAATTTACTCTTGATTCCTGCAATATTCCAGGAAACCAATAGATGTGCTGGTATGATGTTATGTGTGCACTCAATAGCCTGCAGGTCATTACCTGGGGAGATGTTACAAAGCATTGCTTTAGTCCCTGTTAGGACAACGGGTACAGTACACTGGTCAGTCCAGACTAATTCTGGCCTATAGACCCCACCCGGAACTAGTTCCCGCATGTGAGTAATTTGATCCATCTTGGGAGAAAAAGTATTGCCATTTCCCTTGTTCCTTCCAATGTCGTGCGTTAATTTAATTTGATCCCTATCACCTACTCCCTTAGTGGCCTCTAAAGTTTTTACCTGATTAAATACATGATGCTTGCTAGGTGATCCTTTAATAAATCAGTTCACCCCTTCTAGACTAGACAACATGGAAAATCGAGTAGACGTTGGGATGGTAAAACCGGCACCTACTGCATTTCTTAGAAATGAGTTCCTAAATTTTTGTGGATTATCCAACAGAGATGGGGGTAAAAATAGCTTAGATCGTGTGAAGATATTCCCCCCCGCCACTTTCCAGATACCAATCTCTAATGTGAGCGATAACCCTATTGTCCCTTAAGTTAATAATATTGACATCCCCTTAAATGTCCTTTGGTCTTTGCCCCACCCATCCCAATCTTCTTACATACAAGATCTCTCTATCTATGTTGGGCGGTAATGGTCGATTATTTCGGAGCCAGTGGACTGCTTTATTTTTGAGTTCTGGGTAACCTTCTTTTTTCCCAGCTACCAATTCTGGGACCCCGGTGAGGACCATAACATATGGTGCCGCTTCAGGTGGCAGATCTATTTGTTGCAAAGCACCATTTGCATTCCTATCTAGGAAATTATCCCTGGCCACCTTTGCAAGTTTGGGATCTGGTATCCTTGCTAGTCCTCCCTCTCTTCCTTTTTCGCCACTTGTAAGTACACTACCTGGTTCTAAAGGGGCCAGATTGATAGTTTGCGAACAAATAGTAGTGGTATCCCTATTAATTTGTAGGTTAGTTGTTTTACCCCCTGTCTGTGGTACTAATGGAGTCGGATTTGGGTTGGGGGCTGCCAAATCCTTGAGTAATTTAGTGTTTATTGTAATTGCTTCCTTTAACCCCTTAAGTGCTGATGACGGAACTGCTCCGTCATCAGCTACGGGTGAGCTGTGCTGATGAAGGAGCGGTTCCGTCATGGCCCGCTCGGCGCGCCTGCGCGGCGCAAATTTCGTGCCTGCGCTGATTTTCTATTGAGCGGGGCGGGCCATGATGGAACCGCTCCGTCACAAGCACAGGTCAACCGACGCTGGTGACGGAGCGGTTCCGTCACCAGCATGCGGCCACCGCGCGGCCGCCTTGCCCCCTTAGCACTGCGGCAGAATAGCCGCCGCAGTGAAGGGGTTAAAGACCCCAATTGATCATTCATTCGTTTTACTCTCTCCACTAGTGGTAGGATAAGGGATTTCACTAAGTGTTCAATGTTTCTCATTATTTCCGGTTGAGAGTTAGGAGATGGGGGTGGGCAGTGAGGCGATGTTTTCTTATCTTCTTTATTTGGGTTTAGAACCTTCATTGGGCTTTGGACTATTTTGGTCGTTTTAGCCCGCCTACCCATGTGGCAATTCCCCCTGCGCTTCCTTTTATTTGCCTGCCCTGGCCTTAGTGAGTTATCCATATTCGTCTTCGAGACAGGCTTGGGGTGGTTGACCCCCTTAGAACTAATTATTATTGGGGGTTCTATGTTGGAATAATCGTTGTCAGACTATCTACTTATATCTATGGATATGCTCTTATCTTGTAATTGTAAAGGGATACCAATTTCACCATTTGCATCCCTTTCCGTGCGTGATTTTAAGGGAGTAGTGACAAGTTGGATAGGACTCAGAGGCGAACGTTTATTATGCAGGAGTTCCGATGATAAAAGTCGCTCCGGAATGGCGATTTCCCATTCCAGTACATTAGCTGCCCTTGTTATAAACTGGTTTAAGGTCCCTTGGACAGACCCTCCCACCAGGGATTTCCTGCATGTACTTGGGCGTTGATTCATTTCCCTAGGTGTAAGTTTGACAAACTCAAATAAAACGGTAAAATACTATCAAAATCTGTCAGTGAAATACTAGATTTTATATAGATACACAGGACAAATCAGTATACAAGAGTCACTGTCAAAGAGTTAGGGCCAGATGTAGGTTATTCTGTTTTACAGATTCATAAATACCGAGTTTTACCGATTCGGTATTTATGAATCGGTAAAATAGAAGGGGGAGAATTAGGTAGAATCGGTAATTGAATTATTGATTCTGTAACAATCGGTATTTACCGAATCGGTAAATACCGATTCGGTAATGCCCATTGATTCCTATGGGTATTGAAGCCCAATGCCCATAGGAATCAATGGGCATTACCGAATCGGTATTTACTGATTCGGTAAATACCAAATGTTGCAAGGGTGCAGGGGGTGTCACTTTGACACCCTCTAGCACCCCGAATTCAGGCATGTGTGCCATGTGGCACACAGACATGCCCTAAGGGCATGTCTGTCTGTCACATGACATAGGTGTGCATGCACACATGTGCATGCACACCTGGATTCGGTATTTTACCACCCAATTGGATTGGGTGGTAAAATACCGATTCTGTAAGGCCTTTGGGACTCAGAAGAGTCCCACCTACATCTGCAAGTTACAGAATTGGTAAAAATACCAATTCGGTATTTTACCGATTCAGTAAATTTACCGATTCGGTAAATTTACTGATTTGGTCAAATAGGGCCCCTACATCACAAATGACCATTTACCGGTCGGTAACGGCCGAAATCGTCCGTTACCGGTCGGTAAATGGCCACCTACATCTGGCCCTTAATGTCTTACTTAAACTGCCCCGATAATCCAGGATCCGATGTCAGGGGGGTGGCCCTGCCCTGCCTCCTTCTGCCCCGGACAGCCACAGACTTTGCCCGGGCTTAGCCCGGCGCTGCCCACGTTCGTCCCGCGACGCGTGGGCTCTCGGTCCTTTTGCGGGCCGGGAACCTGGTGTGTGCGCCTCCTCAGCCGCAAGGACGCTGGATGGTGTAGTCCCCCGCTCACTGCGGCCACGCCGAGATTGCGAGAGGCTGCGGCGGCAGGGGGAGACTGGCATCAGGGGCAGGAGGCGCGGACCAGCAAGGGCAACAAATGCCAGGATTCGCCACAGGGGATCCGAAAATAGCGCAAAAACAGGTCTGTCCACAATCAAGTGCTAAAGAGCCCCCGCTCCACCGGGGCACTCGGTCCTTTTCAAACACCTCTGGGCGGGAACCAGGTGTGTGCGCCTTCTCTGCCGCAAGGGACGCTGGATGGTGTAGTCCCCCCTCAATGCGGCCGTGCCGAGATTGCGAGAGGCTGCGGTGGCGGGAGGAGACTGGCGTCAGGTGCAGGAGGCACGGACCAGCAAGGGCAACAAATGCCAGGATTTGCCACAGGGGATCCGAAAATAGCGCAAAAACAGGTCTGTCCACAATCAAGTGCTAAAGAGCCTCTGGTCCACCGGGGCTCTCGGTCTTTTTCAAACGCCTCCGGCCGGGAACCAGGTGTGTGCGCCTCCTCTGCCGCAAGGGACGCTGGATGGTGAAGTCCCCCCCCTCACTGCGGCCGTGCCGAGATTACGAGAGGCTGCGGCGGCGGGGGCAGACTGGCATCAGGGGCAGGAGGCGCGGGCCTGCAAGGGCAACAAATGCCAGGATTCGCCACAGGGGATCCGAAAATAGCGCAAAAACAGGTCTGTCCACAATCAAGTGCTAAGAAGCCCCCCTTCTCCACCGGGGCTCTCGGTCCTTTTCAAACGCCTCCGGACGGGAACCAGGTGTGTGCGCCTCCTCTTTCACAAGGGACACTGGACGGTGTAGTCCCCCCCTCACTGCGGCCGCGCCGAGATTGCAATAGGCTGCGGTGGCGGGGGGAGACTGGCGTCAGGGGCAGGAGGCGCGGACCAGCAAGGGCAACAAATGCCAGGATTCGCAACAGCGGATCCGAAAATAGCGCAAAAACAGGTCTGTCCATAATCAAGTGCTAAAGAGCCCCCTCTGGAACTCACTTTATACTACATATAAGTCATCCCTATGGGAAGCCCTAGCTAGCCTTATGGGCAGGGTGCTGTGTAGGTAAAGGGTAGGACATGTGCCTTTACTGTGTGGCATGTCCTGGTAATGACAAAACAGCCTATTTGATTTCTCACTGCTGTGAGGCTGCTCTCTCACAGGGTTGCATTGGGAAGGTTCTGATATGTGCTTCAGTGGTAATTTTTTATATGTGTAGGGTAGTGTGGCCATATTTGGTGTGTTTGGAATAGCAGTAAAAAATCCTGCTTATAGGTGAAAGCGACACAACAGCCCATCTGGACAACTCATCAACAAAGATTTAGAAGATTCCTCCAGTAGAGTTTAACTGGCACCAATAAGAAAGATTTATCTTAAGGGTGCATGTATTAAACTTATATTGGAAAAGGTCTATTTACAAACTAATTAATGCTATTTTTACCTTTCAATCTTTTCGTGATATTTACTTATATTTGTCTTGGTTTTTTAATTTGATAACAACATGTGCCCGGACCTGAACCATGGGTTTGCTGGCTGTTGACTGTAATACATTCTCTTTGTTCACTCTTGCATCTCTCAGCACCTCTGGCAAAATCCTGCCCTCAGCTAAGCCAAGCTATCTGAAATGAAAGCCCTGTATCATTCTCAAGGAGCCTTTGGCCGACATTTGAATGCAAATATCTGTTCTTTTAAGAATGCATTCATGCTCTGACCAGGCACTCGGCTGACAGCAAATTTAACAACAGCAAGAACTACCATAACCATGGTGGAGCTTGAAATGAACTGTGGCATGAATGCTGTTGCATAGTTACACAGTGGTGTGGAAGACAGAGGGTTAGGAATGGGTATTGTCACATGACTACAATGCATCGGGTTGTTTAACTAGTGATTGTGCCGGATTCTTATCTGTAAATCTCTCTAGGAATCCTCGGTCGACTGGATCTTTATTACCTGCTGGAAAGTGTAAAGGGGAGAACCCAATCCATTTACAATTGAACAGTATGAACTTACTAATTTAGACTCAGGAAAAGATCACTGAGTACGAATTCAAATTTAGGGGTTTATTACAAAGCCAAAAATAAGTGAACATACAAGCACCTCATGACCAGGTTGAAGAAATACATAGGCACTAATATAAAGTTCATCCTATGCAGCAGTCTGATCAGGCGTAGCATAAAAAGAATGAGCAACTCTAAAAAATACTGAACAGGCAACAACTGCTCTAACTCTAAATCAGTCTTCATTAGTAGCTGTAAAAGACATCTGTTAATCTGTCCTTACACTAAATGTAAATGTAGAGGTACTTGTATAGCGCACAACTACCCGGAGGCCTCTCGGCACTTGTACAAATGCTACTGAGGAACCCTTCATGGCCATTCCCTGTGAAGTGTCCACTCCTGGGCACCCCCAAGGTGAAGTTAGGCATCCTAGCGTTGTTGGGGAAATTGTGGAGATTCAGCAAGCTATGCCCAGAGTTGCACCCATGATTAGAATAGGCACCGAGGCGAGAATTATCAGGTCCGAGGAAATTGAGCCCAAGACCCACCGAGGCGGGAATTGAACCCTGGTCCCGGGCCAGACTTCTGCATCAGGGTCTGCTGCTCTAACCATTGATCCACACTTCTCCACAGTCACATACACTATCACTAAAGTGGCATCCCTACTTAACATCTCCCAGGTAAGATCAAGAAAAGGTGTTAGCTCGTGAAGACATCCTATGAAGTACACTCACGTAGCAAGGCTCAGTAGCCAAAGCTAAGTCTTCCTTCTAAGAATCGATCCCTTCTTCTACCTTCCTAACAGCTCTCTGCTAACTATTCCCTTGGGGCACTGTCTCTAATACAAAAACCCTCCACTGGCCAGGCACCTCTTGTGGGTAACTTTCCACCAAAACGAGTACTCCATCAATGGCTGATGTGTCCTTGAGTCTTAGGCTCCTTCAGCGAGCTCCCAATTATCATCATTCCGGGATACTTTGTTGCAGGTCTCCTCCATACCTAACTTCTAAAACAAAAGGCATCAGTCTGACTAATGAGAACGGTGTCCTTGCATCTGCAACAGAAGCATGAGAACAGAACAACCTTGCACGCACATGAATTTCACTGACTGCCTTCAAATGAGAGCATCACCAGGAAAAGAACATTCGGCCTACACAATTCAGCTAGCATAAGAAAATACTAATAGGCCTTTCATAGCAAACGTGAACATCCATTTAGGCCTTTACACATCATGAACTACACACATTAATAAATGTTGCATTTACAAGCACTACTTTTCATCACGTTGAAGCACAATTAAACGTTCCTACATGAGCAACTTTAATATGGTGCACGTTTAAACCTAATACATCACATTGTATATAAACTACTTCTTAAGCATTTATAATGAATATCGAGGATTATATAATTCCATTTAAATGCTATTTTATTTTTTTGAATGAAACCAACTGATTTTCTATCACTACTCTTACACATTTGTTATAACCCCACATTTTTACTCGTCATCATTTAGTATAACACAAGAATATATGCGGGTGCAGGCTATCCATGATTATGATGCAACCCTACAATTTTCAGAATATCGTGACACTCTATCACTAGTGATAATTGTCTTTTTTGTGAGTCCGGTTCCTTCCTTCTGGGTTTACTTGTGGTGGTTTGGTGGAGGTTGGTTTGCAGTCTGTGACATACACCCCAGCACACGTGCAGTTTAAAGTAATCAGTTTCCCTGCGACGTTGAAAACACGCAGATCTCTGAGCTCAGACATGTTTCTCTCTCTACTGTACAATACAAACGGAAATAATCCCTAGAAAAACGCCAGCACATTGTCGAACGCAAACAGTTTTGAGACAAATGGCAGAATTGTTTCATGCAGGTCGCAATGCCCTGTTTTGACAAGTAAGTTGAGGAAATGTAGTGAACATTTTTAGCATAACGCACTGCAATAATTCAGAATGTATAGCAAACACCGCTGCCAGGCGTGCGGCGGGCCCGTGTAGAACAGCCATGTGGTGTGATTATCAGCAGCATGCATGGGCGTCCGCAGAAATATTTCCAGGGGGGGGGGCAACATTTTTACTTCATCACCATCCTACTACATGATAGAGCACAAGTATTAAATAAACAAATAAAAAATCTATTAAGACAAAGTGCTTAAATAAACAAAGAAACCCATGGAGCAGGAGAAAAATCGTGTTAGGCTCCACAGCAGATGACCTGGCAACTACAATGAAAGAGAGGAAAAACAAACAAGCATTGGCATAGCCAATAGGTCTCGCCTTTGAGACCTTATAAGTGTTTAGCCATGCAACACTTGATGTTGTTGCACCAAGGATATTGTACTGGATAACTAAACACTTATAAGGTCCCAAAGGGGAGACCTATTGGCTATGTCAATGCTGTTTTTTTTTTTTTTTATGACAAGCAGTGCTATAGGGCTACGGCTGCCACTTAGTCTACCACATCCCACGTAGATGCTGCAGTCATCTTTGAATGGTTTTAAAGCCAATTATAAAGCTGTCACCAGTGTATGTGAATTCCTATCTCAACTGGTCTCCTGCTTCCCAATTCTATTAACCCCTTCCATGCTGATGACAGAACGGTTCCGTCATCAGCATCGGTTGAGCTGTGCTGATGACGGAACCGTTCCGTCATGACTCCGCCCGCGCAAGGCGGAGTCAGCACAGGCGGGGAATACGCCCCGCACGCAAGGGGTTAAATAAAAATTATGTTAAAAAAACATCCCTTTCTAAGGTGCACAGCTCATCCTACCCACGTTTCATACGCAGATTTGAAATATTGATGGTTTGGGCTTCCCGGAATTCAACTGGTTGAGAGATGGAGAGGTGTAGAGAGAGAGGTGTAGAGAGAGAGGTGTAAAGAGAGAGGTGCAGAGAGAGAGGTGTAGAGAGAGGTGTAGAGAGAGAGAGGTGTAGAGAGAGAGAGGTGTAGAGAGAGAGAGAGGTGTAGAGAGAGAGAGGTGTAGAGAGAGAGAGGTGTAGAGAGAGAGGTGTAGAGAGAGAGAGGTGTAGAGAGAGAGAGAGAGGTGTAGAGAGAGAGAGGTGTAGAGAGGTAGAGGTAGGTAGAGATAGGTAGAGGTAGGTAGAGGTAGGTAGAGGTAGAGATAGGGAGAGAGAGAGTTATATATAGATAGAGAGGTAGAGAGAGGTAGAGAGAGAGAGAATGAGATAGAGGGAGAGAGGTAGGGAGAGAGGTAGAGGTAAAGAGAGTGGTAGAGAGAGGTAGAGAGAGAGGTAGAGAGGGGTAGATAGAGAGAGGTAGAGAGAGAGAGGTAGACAGAGAGAGGTAGAGAGAGAGAGAGAGAGAGAGAGGTAGAGAGAGAGGTAGAGAGAGAGAGAGGTAGATTGGAGATCCTAGCATTTCCAGAGCATTAAAGGCACTACTCATTTGTAACGTCATTCCTTTCACTGCACATCCTGCTTTACCTAAATAACTAAGGCCCGCATATACAAACGGATGTTGTGGTCATAAAGCTTACAATTTGCAGCATCACAGTGGGTGCTACTGCAAAACCCCTTTTTAGAGTTGTGAATAACATTCATGATTGACAAAAGGGGTTCTGCATCTTACTCCATATTGGAATTTGGAGGGGCAGTGAAAAGGGTGCTATCTTCAAATTGCAATTTACAATGACATGTATCAATGGTTTTCAAACGCAATGGCAATCGCAAACCATTGATCTGATACCAACACTGAGCGGCAGTTGGTACATAATTCAGAAAAGAAATGTTGTCTCCGTGGGACAGCTTTCCCTTCGGGAATCATGTCAGGTGACAGTGAGTACAGGCAGTGGTCCAGGGGCTACACTCGATGCTGCAATGAATATGAGGGACTGCCCCTTTGGAACTCAAGGCGTAAACTCTTTAATCCATCTCATCTGCAGACCCTTCTGTAATACTAGTGCTTATGGTGCAAAAAACAGGCAGACACACCCATTGCATCTCTGGGCGAATTGTGTAATTCAGTGCCGGGTCTTCTGCCTTCGTTAGTATGGAATGGGGGATGGATGCTCATAGGGAAAAGCACTGATAATGACATGAACATTATTCTAAAACCTTTTCAATCCCTTTTGCTGCACTATTTCTAATTCTAATGTTCAAACCGTGCACCTAATTCAATAAAGAGTAGAGTAGACGGTGCAATGAGTGTAGAGCTGTGGGAGAAGATTGTGAAGAAGTGAGAGAGGATTGTGGAAAAGTGGGAGAAACTCCTAACAGTACAAACCCTCTATAACAGAGCTTCCATTGTGTGTGGCAGCCCGGGATGAGACATCTTCCCAGGTGCACATACAGCCGCGTACTTCATAGGTCTTTTAAAGACCTTTTGCTCCTTAATGAGGCTTTGATAGTTTTCACCCCTTCCTAGGGCCCCTGCAGCTCCACTCTGCAAATCGCTTACAAAATGTGCCCCCCCCCCCTTCCTCCCTGAAATTTGACTTTAGGTGGCCTCTGCTTCAAGCTGGGGAGCAGCCAGGCCCGGACCTTCTCTCTTGCCCATCTAGCAGGGCCGTCATTGCAAGCGCTTTCTTATGCTTTTAAAATTGACTGCCCTGCAGACAAACACCACTGTGGAGGCTGTTAATAGTGACGGACCTGCCCTCCCCTGCGGACGCCCATGGCAGCATGGGCTGCCCGTCTCCTGCCAGTGTGTTTATGATGGGAGGGGAGCTTTCAGTGGTTGCTACTGCATGAACTGAGGCACCAAAGGCCATATTACAAAAGCAGTTTGATTATTTGTTTAAATCTGTTGATTGTTTTTTTATTTTTTACTTTATCTATGCAGGGCTACAGTTACACCTAAAGAAAGATGACAGAAACGCAGTACACAATCATTTCTTCAGTGCCTCTATGCGTAATAGTAATGTGCAATGTTGACAGTGCGATCAATTGCATGAACAATGATTCTGACCAAGACAACAAGATAAGTACAGATAGAAGATACATATGTAAGCCATAAGATGCGTTTTTACAACTGATTACACACGTGCAATAAGCATTAGTAAACAGTAGCAGAAATCGGCAGTTGAGAAGCACAGCCAGTCAATAGTGGGAACGCAAATGAAAGAAAAGGAAACTTAAGAAAAACCATCATGCCAGCCCCAACAAAAGCAGCCCTGATAAGGTAAATTCAAAGCCAAACTCACAAAAAAATGAAAATGGATATATATTACAATATCGGGTGACAAAGAAACTTATACAAATACCTCCCACGAAAACTCATGCGTAAGACATGAGTAATAGGTGTTTTTTAAAGTTTAATACACACTGGACTACGGCAACTCCCTCTACGCCGGAATCACCGCCAAACTCCAGAAGAGACTCCAGCGGATCCAGAACGCCTCAGCAAGACTCATCCTGGACATCCCCCGCCGCAACCACATCTCCGGACACCTGCGAGACCTGCACTGGCTCCCGGTCAACAAGAGAATCACCTTGCGTCTCCTCACCCACGCACACAAAGCCCTGCACAACCAAGGACCAGGATACCTCAACAGCCGCCTCAACCTCTACGCTCCCAAACGCCAGCTCCGATCGACCGGCCACGCCCTCGCCGCCGTCCCCCGCATCCGAAGAGCTACCACAGGGGGAAGGTCCTTCTCCTACCTCGCCGCCAAGACCTGGAACTCCCTCCCGACCCACCTCCGCCAGACCCAGGACCACCTCGCCTTCAGGAAGCACCTCAAGACCTGGTTGTTCGAGCAGTAGCCGACCCCCCTCCCCAAGCGCCTTGAGACCCTCCGGGTGAGTAGCGCGCTATACAAATGCTCTGATTGATTGATTGATTGACACAAACGCTTTTGGGCCCATTGTACACAATATGCAGGCAGTCTCAGCACAGTAGGCATTTTGGCACAAACAAAGGGGAAGGTGAACATTTCTCCACTGCTTCAATGTAAATGCTGCATTGGCCCAGACATTAGATTCTGCTCAACAACAAAGAGCTGGTCACATTTCAACACATGTATATCTCATTATAAAATGAGCGTCACACCTGTTCTTTAAACAGGGAGACCAGGCTGAATATCTAGTCATACCCACCCAAATGTGTTCTTGAATGTATAACATGAAGAAACAAGAAACAGAGAAAATGCGTGCACCCAGCCCGGTGGCGCGCATTTTGGTTCAGGTGCTCGCATTTGTTTGTGGGGGGCTGTGACCCTCTGTGACTTTTTCCTGGGGGTTTGCTGGTAGGAGTCCACCTGGCAACTAACTTGTCTAGTACATACTTGAGGTGGATTTAAGTCCCTGTGCCCTGATAAAATTGCAGCAAAATTATCGGCAATGAAACAAGTCGGCCGTTCAGGTTAAGATGGTGCCATGATTGTTTTAACTGGGGCTTTAGATTTTAGGATGTTAGATTGATATAATTTTATTTATTACACTTTTTTCTTTCTCTTTACGCACATTTGGGAGTTAGGTCATGTTTCTTTTCATCAGGAAAGTGCCAATGGTGACAAAGTGAGTCAACTGCTGAGCACCTACCAGCCCCTCCATTGGTGTTGCTTATGTGAGGCACTTCATGACCCAGCTCACACTTTTTAGTTTTTTTAGTCTAACCTAGTGACTATAGCATTGTTGGCTTCTGGCCTGATTCGGGTTGCTTGATTTTATAAATTCAAGAATGCATATGGGTGGGTATGATGAGATAGTCAGCCTTGTCTCTCTGTGTAAAGAAAGGTTGTAACTCTCATTGTAAAATTATATATATATATATGTGTTAACATGTGACCAGGACTTTGTTGTTGAGATTTATGAGTGGAAGGCGTCCTGGTTCTATTTCCCTCTTCTGCTCCTTTTTGTGAGATGATTAGATTCTGCTCACCTACACTGGATTCACTGTCAAAGAACACTTTTCATGACAGCCCTGCCATGCACAATGCCAATCTCTTTTTACTAGTAAGGCTATATTAGGGTGAATGTGTCAGCAAGTACATGAAGCACATAAAATGTGGGCTCCGAAAAATATGAGGCCCCCTTCTAAAATGTAAGCTGAAGGAGAAGAGGGTTCACAACATACAGGTTGGATCCCTCAAATCTGACCCCTGTTGTTGTCGGTCTTCAAAAAAATACTACCAGCGCAACCTCACTTTAGATTATCTTGGAGTTCATAAAATATTCTTTGTTCTATAAAACGTTATTGGTACCTAGCAAGTAAACACATACAAATAGACCAATATTGCAGAGGCTCTGATACTAACAGAAGCTGTACAACCCAAAAACAGAAAAAGAAACAATAGGAATTGGCAACGGAGAGATACGTACATGAATAAGTAACAACTATCTTCCAATTTAGATACAGCGATAGGAAAATCAGTATTATGGTGGATGATGTGGATTCAGTGACTGGAACAATAGTGAGATAAAACTCAATGGGATTGTAAGACATACTGTATCGTGGAAGCTGTGTCATATAATCGCTGGGTGTCTTAGATCGGTATCGTGAGTAAATATCACAGAGATACTTAGGTTATGAGGGGAGTAGAAGTATGAGAAGGGAGACTAAGGGAAGGGGAAAGGGACAAGGGAAGGGGGATCTCTGAGTACTACACTTGAGTCAGGCTGCAAAAGTGTCTTGGTTATGAGGATTGCTGTTTTTAGGTGTGTAAGCAATGTCCCTCTGGATTCCACGAACTTTTTAAGGGAAACTCCAGCCTTCACTGGCTCTTTGAGGATTGGACAGGAGAGTTGGATGAGAGCCATTGACTGCTCGTAAGAAGGTAACCTAGCCCCACCATGTGTGGATGGAAAGGTGATTAATGATTTCCATTCAGACAGGCTTAGTTTCACAGTGATTTCCAGAAGGAGGTCAAGCAGAGCCATGTCAATGGCTTTAAGGTTCAAGCTAGTCTTTGGGGCCCAGGGGCCTTGACATCACCATGGGAAAATCTAGAAGTATTTGGGTATTAAAATAGCTGAAAGGTGGGATTGTATTGGAGCCCCAAATTGGTCGAACAGTTGACATTGAAAAAACATGTGTTGACAAGAACCAGCCTTCCGGTCGTAATTCCAGCACGAGATCTTCTCCTGCAGATTTAGTTTACGTATCCTAGCTAGGGTCCAATGTAATAAGGTAATTGTAAAGAATTTTGACTGGAGAGAGAAGGAGTTATTTCATTGCGCAGAGGTAGCTTTCTACTGTTTTTCCAATTGTCCTCTGATATGTGGTCACAGAGATCAGAGTCAAAGTGACTAGCTACTTTTCTGTATAAAACCATAGACTGCAAATGGGGGGGATTTGCCAGGGTATTATAGATGTCAGAGGCACTGTAACCTAAACACAGCCACAAGGCCAGGCTCACCACCAGAGAGGGCTGGATACCATGTTTGAACTTTGACAGCTTTAGTTTGGTTTTTAGGAAGAAATAGAAGTGAAAGTTAGGAAGGTCATATAATTGTGCTAAGTGTAAAACGGGCAGAAGAGGTTTATGATCATCATATAAATCTTTACTTTGATTAATATCCTTGGAGGTCCATATGTAGGGGATGTTCCTAGAACATTGGCATGCCTTTTTGGGTTGAACCAAAGTGAAGCTAGTCTAGATTTGTGTATGGAGTCAGACAACTTCTTATTTGATAAATTCAGTGCAGTTACGTTGTCTAACCAAATAGACTGGGCTTTGAATTTTGACATTGTAATAATGGAAGCTAGAAGACAAGGCGATCAAACAGCACGTTTAATCTCTACCCATCTTGACGGGTCTTGGAAGTTTGGGACAAGCCAGAACGCACCTCGTGCTGCTCAAAATAGTGAATGATAGCGGCTCCAATTTGGGAGATTTCAGCCCCCCAAGGGCAAAACTTTTGCTAAGTGCCTTATATGAGAATTTCGCTCATTTGTCATTTCACAAAAATTTACAGGTTAACCTGTTGATGTCCTGAAAGAAGGAGGAAGCTAATTTTATCTGTAGCATAGCAGACACGACATTTAATATTGGAGTTACCATCATCTTGATTATTTGAAGCCTACCCCCCCATATAATATACCTAGGAGACCAAAAGGATAGAAGATCTTTAACTTTGGAAATAGCCGAACCTTGTTATATTGTAGTGTTTCACAAAGGTCCTTGCAAAACCAAATTCCCAAGTATTTCAGATGTTTGGGCTGCCACCTCAGGCCAGAGTCGCCTAAGTGTGAGGAAAAGCGTAATGGATTCATAGGAAAGACTTTAGTTTTATCTTTATTTAAAGTGTATCCAGACACTCTTGAAAAATCTTGAATAATATTGGTGATGCTTGGAATGGACTTCTTAATGTCTTTAGTAAAAATCAAAGTTTCATCGACATATGCTGCATAATAACTGCCACCAAATTTAAACCCTTTTAAAAGAGGAGATGAGTTATGCAATGTAAATAAGGGATCAATGGAGAATACAAATGGTAGCGGGTATAGAGAGCAGCCCTGTCTCGTCCCTTGGTAAAGGCTTAAGTAGGCAGGGGTGGGGTCATTAGTTCTAATATTAGCTTTGGGATTGGCATAAAGGGCCATATCCATGTTAATAAATGAATTGCCAAAATGATGTGCTCTAAGGACTGCTTGGAGAAAAGGCCAAGAGACATTATTGAATGCATTTTTGGCGTCAACGACGATCACTGGTGCTTCTGTGGAAAAGAAATGGGACTTTTCAATGATGTGGCAAAAGGTAAGGATATTGTCACTGGTCAGCTTGCCCTTGACAAACCCTGTTTGTGGATTATTAATTAGCTTAGGGATGAATATCTCCAATCTTTTAGCAAGGCATTTGGCAAAGATTTTTGCCTCCATATTTAAAAAGAGGGATTTGGCAAACATTTTGTCGGGTCCGAATGGTTTTTACCCTCCTTGGGGATAACAACAATCGTGGCATCAGAACCGGTTTCAGACACCATGCATGTCAGAGTGCGCAATAAGATCTACAGTATTTTTAAGATGTGTAATGATCGAGTGAGTAAATGTTTTGTAAAAATTGATGGAAAACCCATTTGGACCAGGAGCTTTCCCCCAATGGATTGATTTTACTGCTATGATAATCTCGTCACAAGTGAAATGCACGGTAAGGGGTTCTCTCTCCTTGTCGGAGACTAAAGCAATAGGAAGGGACTTTAGAAAATCCATACATTTAGATTTGTCCTGTGTGCTATGGGGTGTGTAACACCTCCAAAATCTCTTCGGTTCTCCCTTTCTGTGTTCCATCCTCAGCTTTAATATGGGATTTTGTGTTTTTGAGTTTAAGCGTAATAGCCAGGGCTTTACCCACTCTATTTCAAAAAAGAAAGTGTTTAGACTTTTGAGCTTGAATGAAGAGATTACTTGATACCTCTGGTTTTCTTTCCTTAGCTCCACAATGTCTGTCTCGTTGTCCAGGATGTCTCCAAGAGAGGGGGGTTCTGGGCTTTTTGACCAGGTCCAGCATACAGACCCACATGTAATACAAAACAGAATGGTATACTGTTCCTATTGAATTTTACAGGTCGATGTGTGTAAGGAACAGTAGTGTGCTTGCCAGGGGCAGGAGAAAAATATCCTCCTTTCGGAAAAGGACCCTCACACACCCAGTCAGCTAGGTGTCTTGCTTCATCATTGGGTCTGCTCCTCGTCAGGTCGGCGCTGCAATACCCGATCGGCACCCATGATGTCACCTTTTAGCAGAGATCTTTTTTCCTGGCCGTTGGGTGCAGTGTATATGAGGGCCCTAGTGAGTGTAGATCTGGAGTTGTGAGGCTAAAACAGGAAGTAGAGGTCCACTCAGAACAACTTTAATGAATGTGGCCCCTATCCTGATTAAAACAAAGAATGCACACACTCCTGCTATAAGGTTACAGGGTATTGCGCTATAGAAATCAGGCAAACATGTTTCTTGCCTAAAGTCAAGTAAACGGCATTTCTTCACATTCTACATGTCCAGCACATGACTAATTCTATGCTGCTATCTTTCGCTGTGTATTCAAACGCCTGATGCATGGTAACTGACACCTGAGTGTGATGCTTTCATCTGAGCACTTGTAAAATGTTACACTATCATTTTGGAACTATAAATACTGTTTAGAAATGATACAGTAAATTTTACAATCCTTTCTTTTTACAGGTGATGTTCTAGATCTACAGGTACCACTTTGTAGGGTGCTGTATGGGTTGTCACTAATTTTCACTTCTTTGGACCACCTCCAAAAAGTGTAGATAGATCTTACATTTGTCGTGAAGAATTGCGGTCTACTTTACTTAACTTTAGCATGGAGAAACCTTCAGTGTTCCAATTCAAAAACATTAAGACATTACCTCACCAAATTGTTCTTGTATTGCAAGTCCTATATCCCATCAGACAACCTGATCCTGTAACCATTCATCCTTAACATAAGAAAAAGGAGTGTTCAAACCAACTTAGGGGCTCATTATGATTGCGGATTTTCTGCATCCTCCGGGCCGGCGGAAGCCACCGCCGGCCCGGAGGATGCGGAAAATCCGCAGCGGACCCACCAAAGACCCACCGCCACATTAGGATGGCTGGTGGGTCCCGGTTTCCGTCCGCAGCTTTTCCTCCGCGGTTGGCTTACAACCGCGGAGGAGAAGCACTAATCTGGTGACGGTGTCTCTCAGACACCGTCCGCCAGATTAGTATGTGCCTGCAAACATGCTTTTCCGCGGCGGCTTTTCCGCCGTGGAAAAGCATGTGTAACTTCACTGCGGGGGCCCGTTGCGGGCCCCCTAGGTGAAGGGGGAGTGGGGGTGCACATGGGGGGTACCTATGGTACCCCCCTGCATTTGTATGCAGAAAGCAGCAGGCACCGCGCGGTGCCTGCCTCTTTCTGCATGCAAATGCGATGCGTGCATTTTTAACATTACCGCGGGTGCAGCTTGAAGCCGCACCCGCCGCAATGTTAAAAATAGAGGATGTGACTGCCACCCTGGCGGTCACATCCTAATCGCACAGGAGGGGACTCCGCAGCCCATGCGGACGTCCCCTCCTCCTCAATGATCGCGGACGGACACAAGTCCGTCCGCCATCTTAATCGGCCCCTTAGTGTGAGGATGGAAATACCTACATCCTAAGCTCACCTTAATCAATATTAATTCCAATGTGAATTATCACTGGTTTTCTTAAGACCTTCTATGCCTCCAATTCCTTCAATACAAACCAGTGGTGACTTACAAAAGGGGTGGCGACTATTAAAGAGAAAGTGTCAAGACATGATGTCCGTCCAGATAGACAGGCAACCTTAAATTGGCTACCACAACCAATTACAATAACTTGCATATATTTAATTTATCTGTAACATCATGATATAGATGTGATGAAATATACACATAACTTGTATTTCTTATTGTTCAGAATTATGAATTTGTGGCTCAAATGTCATGTGTAGTCCGGCGAACACATTACGCTGCAACATTTCTCCTAAAAGTACTAAATTGTTGATATAAATCTTTTCTGGTGTAATGATAGCTAGTAATATATTTTTTACAGTACAAGGGTAAATCTGTTCATTTTTTTTATGGAGCCATTACTGGATTGTGAACTCTCTGTTGCCCCCATCATTGGATCATGGCATTGATTTTGTTGCATCATTTTTGTCTTTGTCTTTAAGACCACTGTTATATGGAGTGCAAGTTTGGAGTAGACCACCAGCGATCTTTATGATTACAGATTGGGCCTCCCTGACATTATGATACTTCAATCATACTCCAAGTTATGAGGCTGAGTTATGTAAAAAGAGCATATATAGAGGAGGGTACGCAGGAGTTTTGGGAGGTCCATTCCAGCCAATGTAGCCCAAATGTTTAAACTTGGGTATTGGAAGAAGTCCGCTGCTCAAAATGAAGAGTTGAGTCATAATGGGAGGCTTTCGATATATTTTTTAATGTGCAAATCGGTGCCCATAGCTAAAGAATATTTAGAGTATATCCACCCTGTGCGTGCTCATACTCTATTTCTGCAGATGGATATGGATCCCTGCCAGTGGCTGCTTTTACCACCCTATGGGATTCCTCTAAGGCAGTTTCACCAAGTTGTAGCTTTTGCCCATCCGTTAATGAAACTGAGAAACATTTGATGCTCTTTTGGAGATATACAATTTTAAAGTTTTAAGTAAAAATAGTGCGTAGAAGCACAAAGCCCCAATGGTGGTTTTCCGGTCATGCCAGACCGGGACAAAGTCACAAGTTCTGGCTAAACGCGATGGAGCGTGACTCAGATACAAGGACCAGCTTAGGCCTGTGTTAGAAATTGAGATTTCTGATTGGCAGGAGTAGGCACCCGGCCATAGCAGGAACCACTATGCTAGTCAGGAACATACCCTAAATTAACTTATGCACACCCTCTGGTAGCATGGCACAGAGCAGGCAGGCTTAGCGCAAGAGACAATGTGTTATGGAAGTTATGTTATGTTATGTTATGGAAGTTTATATTGCGCTCAGCTGCCCCAGCGAAGGGGCGTCCCGGCGCTTGTAGCATAAAGAAGATCAAACTGTGGAGGACCAGTAAGACAGATACCATGAGAGGAGGTGTTATTTTTTGGTAGCGAAAAGATGAGTCTTAACTGCCTTCCTAAAGAACAGTTGGTCGTCCAGAGCTCTGATTTGGATCGGGAGCGAATTCCACAGTTTTGCTGCCAGATAGCGGAAGGAACGACCCCCCGCTCTGCAGCGTTTAATGCGGGGCACCCTGACCGAGTGCTGTCCCATGGAGCGCAAAAGGCGAGACGGTACGTATGGAATTAACAAATCGTCAAGAACTTTAGGAGTAGCTAACTTCAGAATTTTAAAGGACAGACATAACGTCTTAAATTGAATCCTTTGTGCCACCGGGAGCCAATGCAGCCTCCGGATGGTTTCGGTGGCAGAGTAGAACCTTGGAAGGTCGACTAAGGCCCTTGCAGCTGCGTTCTGGATACGCTGCATCCGGATGATTTCGGCTTGATTAGCCCCCAAAAGTAGGGAAATAGCGTAATCCAGACGAGAAAGAATGGTAGACTGAATTGTCAGCTGCCTAGTGGATGCATTGAAGAATTTTAAAATCAGTTTCGTCCCACGTAGAATGCCGAAGCAAGTGGCCGCAACTTTTTTGGTATGGCCACAGAAACTGAGGGAGGGGTCTATCCATACCCCCAAGTTCTTAACCTCATTTTTGGGTATAGGGGTCTTACCTAAGACGGTGGACCACCACTGGTCACTCCATGTCTCGATGTTTTTGCCAACTATCAGGACCTCAGTTTTATTAGCGTTCAGCTGTAGGTAGTTAGATGTCATCCAATCTGCCACCGCAGCCAGACCATTTTTGAACTTAGAGCCATCCTGGCTACAGCTATCCGAAAGAGCCACCACTAGCTGCGTGTCGTCAGCATATGAAACCATGGTAAGGTCCCATTGCTTGGCGACCGCAGTCAGTGGGTGGACATAAAGATGTGGGTGTTTAAAGCCAGCCGGAGCTATCCGGTCTTGCTAGATTTCAAACATTCAAGCCGACTGCGTTGGAGCTTGTACCTCTGCAAAGTGACTTATTGCACCAATGATGGAGGCCCGATGAGTCGAGCAGAAGAGGCAATGCATCATTGTCGATCCCTTTGGATGTAGGCATTGCATAGGTTCCAAGCTGTGCAGTCGGGGATGTGTCGTCGCCAAACCCTTCCGATGTAGATGATGGTGTAATCGTTGAGCCATGCTGCCAGTGAAATATCGATTGGTCGGTGTTGAAGGAGATGTGCCAATTCTGAGCCACACACCGAGGATGATGTGTGGCATTTTACAGTTGCACCACTTTAAACCCACTTCCTAGGGCTCAGGACTGGATTGGATCCACTTGGCAAGGCACGGTTCTCAGATGGCAGATTCCAGGTGCTTTGGGAGAGTTGATTTAGGTCTTGAGACTTCAGAACAGGAGGGAAGGCAGCAAGCTCTTGGAGTCACTTGGGTTCTGGATTGTAGAGATGCAGATCCAGTCCTTCTCACTCCCAGGCAAGGAGAGCAGCAGGCAACAGGGCAGACACAACAAAGTCATAGTCCAGCAAAGTCCGGCAGAGTGACAGTTATCTCAGCAGCACAGCAGTCTTTCTTTCTGGCAGAGTATCCACAGGTTCAGAGGTGTACTAAAGTGTTGGCATCTAAGGTCCAGGACTCATACTCAGTTGTGCCTTTGAAGTGAGAGAGACTTCAATGAGAGGACTTTGAAGTGCACAGAGTCTCTACTCTTCCTGCCTTGAGTCCAGAGTCACTACAGGGGTGTATGCAGTCCTTTGTGTTGTGACAGGCACAGCCTATGTAGGTGAAAGTGTCAGCTCCTCCCTCCCATCCTGCCTAGGATGGTCCATCAGGATATTGATGCCCGGTTAGTCACACCTAAGCTCCCTTTATGTGGCTGGGAATGCACACAGCCCAGCCGCCAGTCACCTCAGATGTGCATTCGGAGACAGGAAAAGTCACAGAATGGTTGAAGTAAGAAAAGGACAACTTTCTAAAAGTGGTATTTTCAGGCTTGCAAATTAAAGTCCAACTTTACCATAAATTGTGATTTTAAATTGTGAGTCCAAAGACACCAAACATGAAAATGTCATCATTTCCCAATTGGAAATTACACTTAGAAAGTGTCATAAAGTAATCCTAAGGCTAACCTGTGGGACAGATAGGACTCCTGGTAGTGAAAAATAAATGTAAGCATTTTTCACTACCAGGACATGTAAAACTTAAAAGTACATGTCCAACCTTTTCAATATACTACACCCTGTCCTTGGGGATGTACAGGACCTACCTTAGGGGTTACTTATAGTTTTTGAAAAGGAAGGTTTCAACTTGGCAAGAGGGTTTATTTGCCAGGTCGGCATGGCAGTTTAAAACTGCACACAGAGGCTCTGCATTGACAGACCTGATGCATGTTTAAAGGGCTATTAACCCCTTCCATGATCATGACGAGCTCAGCTCGTCATGAGGCACAGTTGAGCTGCACTCATGACGAGATGAGCTCGTCATGATCACACCCGTTTTCATTGACCTCCAGCAGAGGAGGGGAGAACTCAAAGCAGCCAAGGTGTTAAGGTTGGAGGCACAATCAGTGCTGCAGGCCAACTAGTAGCATTTAATTTACAGGCCCTGGGCACATGTAGTGCACTGTACTGGGGGCTTAGAAGTAAATTAAATATGCCAATTGCTATTAGGCCAATATTACCATGTTTTAGGACGAGAGCACATTCCAATTCCAATTCCCAAAAACTTTATTGCGGTTATTTGTAACCAAAAAAGTACAATCAATGTCACCAATTACAGATCCGGGGTGGGTTTTGAGGTAGGTAATTGTTACGTACAGAATCAATTCGGGCCTAATACAACAATACAGATTCATAAAAATCATTAAAAGATCAAATGTCATAAATATAAAGAAACACTTTTAAAAATTACAAATATATATACAATTCTAAAATTCTAGATACAACGGATTAGTCTCCCAATCCCATACTAAAAAAGAGAAGGAAAGAAAATACTAATTCTCCCTCCAGCTAAGATAAAGATTAAGGCTCGATGATTACATTGCAAAATAGGCATTGCCATAAGATGCTGAAGTCAAATCCTATTTTAGAAAATTTCTGCAGGTTAGCCACATGGAAAATAGGAACTTTGATATTGAACCCACAAAAACTGGGTTGGAATCTGTTCTTAAAATCCTGAAAAAGTCATGATAATTCCTAATAACCAGGGGGCATATTACCAACAACTAGCGATAATTATCGCTATGTTGGTTTAGTGGCGATATTTTTATCGCCGAGCTACGGCGATTTTTATCGCTTAGGAACCTTGCTATTATCAAGGTTTATCTCCTAAGCGATAAAAATCGTCCGAAATGAATGAATATCGCTTAAAAGTCTGCGATATTCATGCATTACCGAGCTAATGCTCTTAGCCATGTTATCCACCTACCATTGGATAACATGGCTAAGAACTGCTCAGGGGCAGGTGTTAGCTTTTGGAGATATTTGCGCTTAGCGCGAATATCTCCAAAAGCTGTTAATAGGAGATAGCGATGTTAGCGACTGTTTCCAGTCGCTAACATCTTGGCATTCCCACTTTGCATGACATTAGTGATAAATATCACTGACATGCAAAGCGGGGCACAAGATGGTCCCTATCTCCTACTAGCTGTCGCTAACTGGTGTTAGCGACAGCTAGGTAATAGGGAGATAATTTTATCTCCATTTTCTTGGCTTTTAAAGCCCAAAAAGCGGAGATAAACCCCCTTGATAATATGCCCCCAGGTTCCCACACAATTGGATTATCCATTTCTGCCTAGGATTTTTAAATGCCCCACAGAAGAGTACTACATGTACTACTGTTTCCTCCTCTTCTCGGCATCCGGGGCATAAATGACTTGGGACTCCCACCCACTTGCTAGTAGATGCAAATAATGGAAGGGTACCATATCTAAACTGGAGGAAAAGCTTTTTGGCTAAAATCGGCTGAATAGAGTCTAACACCTGCTCAAATTCGTAATGGCTCTTAAAATCAAGAAATCCAGATGTAAGACTTGTTAATTTTACTGACCGAAAAACTTCAGTCAATTTGGACTCTTTAATTGCGTTTTTCAGCGATTATTTTGGTATCTCTGAACAAGTCCTTACAAAGGCTAGCCAGGGTATACTGCCTGCCCCAAATGATGTCATTACCGCTTTCAATTCTTCCCTGTAGCGCCCCAGCTCGGGAGTACACCACAACTGCCGCCAATAAAGCAGCGGGCGAGTTGCAATTACATCAGAAATTGGAAGAATATTTAGATCCATCCTAAGCGGTACAAATGGTGTGTTGTTCAGAAGAGTCAAAATTTGTCTAATAAAATTGTTGTCAGTTAAAGCTAGGGAGTTGGAAGTTCTGTGCCCTCACAATTCCGCCCTATATAGGGATGCTGCCCTCGCTTGGACTTTCTAGATTACCAGAGGTGGGCCTGTAGTTTTTGAGACGCAGTTCTTTTGTACTTTAATGATTCCCCCCATAGCCTGCATCAATCTCAGATTAGCCTTGTCCATTTGTGGACCGCACTCCATTTTGTCGTTTAACGTGAGGCCCAAATAGTCAAAGACGGATACCCTTTCCAGGGGTCTATCCTCCATCATTGGATGGGGACAATTGATGGAAATGGCATTAAAAACCATATACTTGGTTTTATTGATGTTGACCACAAGATTCCTTTTTTTGGCAAAACTGACAAAACGCGTTTAACACACGCTGCATGCCCATAGATGACTTTGAGAGCAGCAGCGTGTCGTCCGCAAACATAAGTGCGGGAAAACTGCATGATGCCAGTTTCGGGCAGTCTGTATCCTTTATGGCAAGAAGATCTTCTATCAACCCATTTAAAAAAGAGAAAAGAGGGTCGGCACCAGTACACAACCCTGCCTGACCCCCTTGTCTACAGAAAGGGGACCGTCAATTGCCCAGTCTTACCATACCTTACTCTTGCAAAGGCACCTTTGTGAAGAAGCTTAAGCTGGTGACATAGATATGGAGGAACCCCTATAGCCAGCAGAATACTACAAAGCTGGTTACGGTCCACCATATCAAAGGCCGATTTCAGGTCTACGAAAGTTAGATGTAGACTTCCACCTCCCAATATGAAATGCTTCCAGTAGATTAACTGGAGCCTAAACAACTGGTCTATTGTGGAGGTTTCGGCCCTAAAGCCTGCTTGCAACGGTTTAAGGATATCTTGGTCACTCATCCATTCTTGGAGACGTTGTAATAAACCCCTTACATAGATTTTTTGAGATACATCGATGAGGCTAATTGACCTGTAGTTTGCCGGTTCTATAGGTGATCCTTTTTATAAATGGGGATAATCTCCGCCCCCCGCCCATGTGGGTGGGGGGGCTGGGAGCCCCCCAAGAATTGCATTAAATAATGATTGTAGATAAGGGTCCCACACTGCCTGTTCCTCTCTATACAGATCTCCTGGAATCCTGTCCAAGCCGGGCGCTTTATTCCTTTGGGGCTTGTCTAGGGCCAGTTGTACCTTGGCCAGTGTACAGGGTGGTATACACCATGTGGGGTCGGGATTCGAAAGACAGACTGGCAACTCACTTGCTTTAACTGAGTGATTTGAATATAATTCTTTAAAATGTAGGCGCCATGCTTCTTCGCAGATATTTGGATCAATGGTAGACTTGCCCTTTGACTTCCCAGTGAGAACCAGATTCCAGAAGGCCTTCACATCTTTTACTTCTAACGCAGATGTAATGGTCTGCTATCTTTCAGCTTCCCATTCTATTTTTGCATTTAAAATAATTTTTTTAAAAGCTGCCCTAGCTTCCTTGATACGTAACTGATCTCCCTCCTTAAGGGAGGATAGGAGGGTCCGCTTTGCTGCCCTACACCCCTTATTAAACCATGGGTCCTTATCTCCATGATATTTGCTCTTGTTAGGCTTGGAGTTAAAAAAGAAATCTGCCAGGATTGCAACAATTTCCTGGTGGATTTCTCCCAAGTCCTCATGGCATACGTTGTTAGTGGGGTTTTCAGAGACAATGCTTGCCCTTTCTAGCAATGGAATAATACTTTTGTACATTCTTGCCATTGTTTCTATGGATTGAGTAATTTTGGCTCAGCAAATATGCCTCCCTCCAGCCCCGATTCTTCTAGATGATATTGCAGAGCCTTGGTCTGCATCATTAGAGCAGATAGCTAAAAGAGTGACCAAAGGATTGTGGTCACTTTCGGTGCGCTGCACAATACTAAAATCTAAAATTTTGTGCCAAATATCTATACTCATTAGAAAATAATCAATTGCCGATGTTTGCCCCGCTCGTTCAAACGTTGGATGGCCTGGATTGTCTTTTGGGAAGCGCCCATTACAAACGCTTATGGAGAAAGTTAGGGTAAGTGAAGTAATTTTGAGAACAACTGGTGTCCACCCCTTAGCAGGGTATGTATTTGGCGGAGGGACTAACCATGTTGCGTCCTCTTCAGCAGTAATAGGTTGCACAATACCGTTCGTAATGGCAGTTAAAATCCCCACCAATTAGGAGGTGAACGTCACCCGGGAGAGATTTCAAAAGCTATTCAAGGTTTCTAAGGTCGGGTAGGTTCCTCCATACTGGACTGGACGAGAATAGATGTTTATAAGTGCCAATTTTTCTGAGTACTTAGTTGTCACAAGAATACAAATTATATCAGGGCAATGGGTGTTGAGTCTCCTAGCCACAAGACAAAGATGGATTCCCACCCAAATACACAGTCCCCCCCGATGGTCTGCCTTTAGGTCCCTTAACAGCTGGCTCATAATAGGTGACAAACCCCACTCTATGGATGGGGGTTAGGGTCCAAGAGAGCACATTCACTTTAGCACATGTTAGCAGTAGTAAAGTGCCCAGAGTCCCAAAGCCATCAAAAATTAAGTCAGAAAAACAGGAGGAGGTCAGAAGGCAAACAGCGAGGTGAAACCACTTCAAGTAGTAGTAGTAATAAGCTTTATTCGATTTTTTTAAAAAAATCATGAAAGCATCGACAATACAGAAAAACCATAGACATTTCATTTCATAAACACAATAAAAAGCCATCATTCAACAGTCATTGTGCAAAATTCAGTTGCCATTAAACAACTTAGGAATTTATCCTATGTAATATGAGGGGAGCTCGGATAAAAATCATGTAGATCCAAAATGCGAATTGTGCCTTGTCTTTCACTTTCATTGGGGGTACAAACTCGTAAAAAGGGGGCAACATTGTTATTTTTAAATTTAATAAGTACCAAATCCCCAGCAATGCATTTGGGCAGCGTCCCTAACCATCCCACCCTCCTGACACTCAAGATACCCCCGTCTAGCCCTGGCGGCAACGGTCTATTCTTATTTAGCCAATAGGTGACCTTATTTAACAAATCCTGCTGGGATTCGCGTGTTCCCTGAGTGAGGGCAGGGACCCCAGAGAGGACAGAGACATACGGGGCGGCCTCAGGGGGCAGGTTGATATGTGGCATTCTTGCCAATGCGGGTCTAGCCACTGTGTGGGCTTTTGGTGCAGGTTTAACAGATACTTTGGGGCCTATTTGAATAGGTGTGCGTAATGACTGTATTTGGATGGCCCCATTGCCAGATTTATACGTTTCGGGGACGGTGGTAGGGTTAGGACAGACGCATGTGGCCATAATGGTAGCTGGAAGCGGGAGCTTTCTTATTGCTGACTCAATATTGGTCAGCCTTTCCCCTAAATCATTCATTTTAGTGACCAAGGGAGAGATAGTAGCAACCAGCAGTTGCTCAATTTTGGCCAATAAAGTTGTGTTGGAAGACAAAAGAGGATCCTCTGGTATGTCCGCGGCCGGGTCCTCAATAAATGCTATTGGATTAGCAAGTGATGGTATACCTGTGTTGTTCCCAAAGTTAGTTTCAATGTCATGCTTCCATCTATTGTAGGAACCCAGGGGCGCGGCATTTACTTGGCTATGAGGTTTGTCAGCGAGGCTATTAGCATTAACACAAAAAGAATCCACAGTTGGGGAGGTTATAAGATCAGGGGCGTACTTAGTACCGCAAAGGGCGTTGAGTTCCTCCCATATGGACATCGTGTTGGTAATAGACTAAAGGAATGCCAGACAAAACACCGAATAATATTTAGGCACGATACCTCACTCTGTGATGGAAACAAGCGGGGTGGCCCGTCCCGGCCTCCACAGGCCTCGGAGGGCCACAGAGGGCCCACCCTTTGCCCGGGCTTAGCCCCGCGCTTCGTCCCGCGTGCGTCCCGCGGGACGGGAACAAGGAGTGTATTTATTAGGCAGGTAGGCGGGGCCGGCAGGGGAAGAGTACCAGCTGTTGATGGTCCAAGGGAATGCTGGTACTCGCAGTCCCCGGCCGCCGCACCCGCCGATTCCCCGGACACAAAGAGCAAACAGGGGCAAAACAGCAGCAAACAGCAAACAGTCCCCAGATGGACGGACGGCTCCTCTGGGCTCCCAAATGGTCTGAGTCCCGACCCACCTCGAGCAGCGAGTCGCAACCACTTCAAGGATACCAGGTCTCACAGCCCGCTGAACAAAATACCTTAAATCTTGGTTGTGGAGCATTGCGAGATCTCATATCGAGGATGCGTCGCGCGGACGCAGCCTTGCATACAGGCACAAGCAACCCTGTGGCAGACAGGCTACATTAAAATGAATGACACTTCCGTTGGAGGTAGCCGCAATAATAATAATGAAATTGTGACCAATAGGGACTATTGACGTATTGAGTTCACCCATGGCAGTATGACAATAATTATTGCCATATTGTGAGCATTCATTGGACAATGGTGCCCTTCACAGGCATAATGTTGCCCAGGGCACTATAATGGTAAATCGTACCATACTGAGGGGATCCATGGCCATGGTGCCCTTGACTAGTATAAAGGGGTCCTGTCTGTTATGTTGGGAATTCATTACATATTGCAGGGATTCATTGCATAGTGGTGTACACCCTGTAAAATAGGTTGTACATGGCTTAACAGAGTTCTTTTTTTTTTTAAGAATCAAAATTCTTATTCTTTCACACGATTAAATAAAATCATCACAAACCACTCCTTCATTAGACAATAAAACAATGTGAACAGAACAGAGATAGGTTAAGAGAAAACATACCTAAAGATTAAAAAGTATATAAAATACACCTGTTCAATTAGCAATAAATCAAAAGTGGGTAGGAACTCGCACAGCGTAGATATACAAATTTGTGTTGGTAATGGATTGTAGCGTGCAACCGGGTTGTAACACTGTCTGACCAAGCAGTGTGTGTGCAAAGCTAGAAAATTCGAGGGTCCCCCTACTGGGAGGGGAACAATCCGATGCACAGCATGAGGACCGTAGTCTTATTCCATAGACCCATTAGTCAAGAGTCTGAATGTATAATTTCACAATTTTTAATCTTCAAGTGGTGAATATTCTTGCATATTCAAGTTCAATATGGTGATACAAGCCAAAAGCATGTCACTACATAGTCTATAACTTAACCATTGTAATCCTCAACAAAAGATCCCGATGCATTTCGGGCAACAGCCCTTTCTCAAGGGAATGCTCTACAAAAGAAGACAAATGTAACCAGAATAAATCGTCTGTAAAATAGTAGATATGTACGATCGAATGCACTCATGCATTAGCCGGCTCTTAAGTGGCTATACAGAAAGTGACGGAAACTAAAACCATGTGACAAATTACAGAAAAACCATGCGGGTATATGGCGATGTCCAGAGTTGTGTAAGAGATGGTGCCCAAAGTAGTGCATATGGAGACAGAACAGTTCTGGTTAAGTTATAGACTATGTAGTGACACGCTTTTGGCTTGTATCACCATATTGAACTTGAATATGCAAGAATATTCACCACTTGAAGATTAAAAATTGTGAAATTATACATTCAGACTCTTGACTAATGGGTCTATGGAATAAGACTACGGTCCTCATGCTGTGCATCGGATTGTTCCCCTCCCAGTAGGGGGACCCTCGAATTTTCTAGCAATTAGCAATAAAGACAGTCAAAGTAGACACACAATACTCACAAAAGGAATTCATATTTAATACCCAAGGAATCGATTTAAAAAATGCATTTCAAGTTAATTGTTCTAACAAATAAAGCCATGAAAAGAATGTAATCAACATCAATGCCAGGAAGTTGAAGTGCCAATGCTTATCAAATATGTGCTGTAGCCCCCCTGCAGAGTTATAACGCCTGTTGCTATATTTCGCAACCAAAATCAGGAAGTGTGGTTTAAACGAGTGCACTATAGATTCTGAGGCAGGAATCTGGGAGCAGGGCTACTGTAAACACTAAGCTACAGAAAGGGAACCCCCTCCTTAAATCTAAGGTGCAAGTGCCCTACAGCTCAAAAGTATGAACTCCTTGAGAAAGTGCAAGTGCAGTAAAGTGCCAGTCCCCACAACTATTTGCCAGAAGTTACTATGCTGATTGACTGCGTGCCCCGAAAGGAGTGACATGAAAGATCTAAGACCGCAAGCTCTAAAGTGATCCTAGATGGATCCTAACAGTGGTTATTCTTGGCATGGTGTGTCCATCCATAATTTGCATCTGCCAATACAACAAATGTAAAACTCAAGCAGGTTCAGGGAGGAGAGTTACTAGCGCCAGTGAACATGTGCTAGCTTGAGTGCTGGTGTACATGCTCAGGAGCCCATCTCTCCAAACTCCTGGAAAGAATACTGTTTAGTGGTGCCTGGGTTTACAGTGGGTAGGGCGAATTCAAAAATATTGTTTTTGTAAATACTTGTGTTTGTAGCCCAGAGGTTTTCTGTGCCCTAGTATAGAACATAGGGGCATATTTACAAGGGGATTGTGCCACCGGAGCATCGTTTTTTAGGACGCTCCTGTGGGGCAATGACCTGCCCCATATTGACAAAGCAGTGTTAAGCCACTTTTCCTGCTTTAACTCCACTTTGCAAATATCACACCCTTTCACGCAGGTATCTGCATGACGGGTGTTGCTGTGTGCGCTCCACCACAACACCCATCTCTATTTGATGCTGCCCCAGATTTACAAGGATCTGTAAATCTGTGGCAGAGCCAAAAATGAATGCCATTGGACAGCAGGCGTTAGATTGGTGCAACGAGGAGAAATACTTTTATTTCTCCTTGCTTTTGCTCTTTCTCTGTGTGCTGAATTTTGAAGCACACATAGTAGGAGCACAACGCCTTTAATGATCGTTTATGTGTACAATCATCCCGGCAATGCAGGCAGCCTTGCACCATGGGCAAGGGTGTCAGTGTTAGCGCTAGGCAGGGTTTTCTAGCACCAGTTCAAGGGAAAATACAGGGGTGCAAAATATCCTCGTAAATACGAAGCACCCCTGCGTTTTTTAAAATGACGCAGAGCAGCACTGCTAAATTGCTTGTGCGACGCAGTGTTGTTTCTTTGTAAATGTACTGCCTAGTCTTTATTTGAAGGTAGAAAGAAGTTTTCTTCTATAGGTATTTGTTTCCTATCCATTGTAAGGCAGGGGCAGGATTGGCTGTCTCACAGAGGTCAGGTGTTTGGTAGTGATGCTTTGAGCTTAACCATAGGTTGAAGGTATAGTTCCTCCATGATGTATGAAATTTAGCAATGGCACATTTACCATCTGGCAGGTCACCATTTTATAACTGCAGCCGCTACATTCGTCTATCACTGGAGTGCCGCCTACTTTTCTAGTTTATTTAGCTTTATTGTAGTTTGTTGATTGGGAAACAGTGTTATAGTGATCTACGGCGTTTCACTTTCACCAACCAACATGATAACATTTGACATAAAAAAATGATCTTTGCCAGTGTTTAAACACAAGTAGGGACTTTCAACCTTCCTTTGGGTTTGCGAAAGAGATTTCTCTCAGGTTCAGCAATCTAGGGGCCGTTCCGTGTTTGTTGTTCCATTCTCAGGAATATTTAGCCCCCAGAATAGAGCTGAAAGTCAAATAGTATTTAACAGAAGAAAGGCTCTTTGTGGTTGACAGGATTCCTGAAGAGTCCATGCATTGTAAACCCGAGATGCTTGGGCTGACTCAGTCCTATGCCGGGCACTCAGATGACATGCTTGCAGGGAGTGGGTTTTCGCAATCGCATTCCTGGTGCCCCTCTAAGGGAGAAGAAAGCTGCAGCCACATCGGCCACATGCCAAGCACACCTCTTCAACCGTAGAAGGACTAAGAGAGCGTCGGTGACAGGCTGGGCAGCCTCTGAAAGGCTGAACGCACTGTGGATGAATCAGTCATTTATCAGGAACATCTGTGCCAATCAAATAGGGCTAATGAGGTTGAGTCAGACTTATGTTAGTCACATCTCAAACAGGCCAGTAACACAGAGTCAGAGTCAGTCAACTATCCGGCCAGGGGCGGCCTTAGGCATGTGCACGCTGTGCACCTGCACAGGGCCGCCAAACCCCAGGGGCCACCACGCCTATATATATCCTTAATATAATAATCCTCTGAGGATGGATACATATTTGCGTGGTGGCCACTGGCAGGGATTTGGCGGCCTCCGGCTCTGTTCCACCTTCCTGAGCTCTGGGGGATTCTGCCCAGCCCGGACCCCCTCTTCTGGGGCCCTCTACCTACACTCCCTGCCCAGGGCCGCCATGATCCTAGAGCCGCCCCTGATCCGGCTCACCTAGTGTGACATCTGAGAGAAGCCATGCACATTCCAGGTACACCTCCGGCAAGCCAGCAGCGGTGGAGAAAAGTCCCCGTGACAGAATCAATCACGGCAGGCTGTCTTTACTGCCCCAAAAGGTAAACAGAGCTGCCAGGAATGTAATGGTGTCCCTATAAGCTTGTCCTTGTCATCTGTAGGTTAAAAAGAGTTCCAGAGCCATTAGGTTTGACCTTTGTTTAGTGCGTACATGCAGAGGCATACATGAACACATGTTGACACAGAATGTTACATGCTTCCTTTGCACGCACATATCAATACACATACATGTACGAGTGCACTAACACAGATAAAAACACATTTGTATACAGACAACACATGCCCAGACACCCATTCACACATATCTCTGGGAGAGAACTCTGCACTTTGTTGCCTATGTTACACTGATTTATGTGTGAATATGAGAGGCGTACTTTACCTTGTCTGTGTTTACAGGGGAAGTCTACACTTCTGATGCCCATGTGGTACCTGCTCTCTGTGAATGTGCTGGTGTGCAATTGTTCACGCTTTTGCAAACTGTACTGTCCACCACATCCTGCACTTATCCAAACCCTTGACACCCTGCACCCTCCTCGCCTTCATAGGGTTCACTGTTTTTCTTTTGCAATAAGAGATTAACATAGGGTTGTCAAACAAATGTTGCTTATAATCTACGATGATCAGAATTGAGTTAAATAGCTGTTTTTATTTTGAGCAAATTACTATGGATGTGTGTGTAGGCACATGCAAAATTTTGGAACAATGCACTTTCAAGCTAAAAGGTTATTTCATAAAATGCACTGAATGAAAGTTGATGTCTTATGTTTGAAGTTTATATTTGTTGTGTCCTCTCTTTAAACTCTGTTTATCTGACCTACAAATGAGGTAGACGAGGGCTTCCAAAGTGTATTCATAAATAAACTAAACATCAATAGATGCTAGAAAGGCTTTCCCGACTCAAAGTCCTTCGTCTTACCCATGATACAGGAATTTAGATTTGCACACATCTGGTCCAGGCAATGTGAACTCATTTGAAGTGTGAGAATGCAAACTGGCACATGATCTGAACAATTTTTAGATGTTTAGTCGCAGTTTGCGTTATATCTGAACCAAGCAAAGTACATTGTGCACTTGGCAGACACATAGGATTCATGTTTGAGCAGCGACATAGTGATTAGTGTAAATCAAAGAAAAGTTACCAAATATTCAGACTTTTGTGATTCCAGTAATGCCGGCCCTGTTGAGGGCTGTGGAAGATAACGTTAGTTGTTTCAGGTGAAGTTTGCTGATGATCAGTTCAAGTTCTTGAGATCTAACATATGATGTTCTGTGCAATTACCCTTTACAAATAAATGTAGAAAAAGCAAAGGGAAATGCAACATTAATGTTTGAAAGCAAATGCTAAAATTCTCTTGAAAGTCTGAGGCGATCTCAAGTTCTATTTGAAGGGCCTATGAGTACAGACTTCATCAGCCGCTATTTCTCTTATGATAGTCTACCCTTTAATTCTTTGCAAAAAATATCAATTTTCAAAACACAAATGTGATAATTGACATTACTCCATGGTCAATAGACTGTTTTTATTTCTGCGAATAGTAAGCGAACTGCCAAACCCTTGCTCCCCCTCACAATGATGGTTGTTAAAGATAGCATGCAGTAGGTGAATGCAGCTTCCCTTTAAAGGTTGACTATCCTGAAAAATTGAATACCCAAAGACTAGGGGCCTAATTAGGAGTTTGGCTGTCCACTGGACCGTTAAACCCATGATGAAGGTGCGGCAACCGCCACACTGGTGATCCACCCTGTTACAAGTTTGGCGGTCAGACTGTGGAACAGGAGCCCGCATTACTATCGATGCCCAGGCTGCTGGCGCAAGTCGCCTATTAGTTTCCATTCTGAATAGTTACCAAAAAAGAGACGGGCGCTGGGAGCAGGAATCACAAGAACAGAGTTTATTTCTCATGAGGAGAGCCAGTCATTTCAGACACGAAACAAGGTGTCATCGGGAGGTGCTCTAACAAGTGAGCTGAGACTCCTTCTTTTATACCTTACAAAACACTTGATAGTACAATCAGGACAGTGTGACGCAAAGGAAAAGACATCCCTATAATCCTCGTGTCAATCCTACCCCACATGTATTCTCAATAGGGACCCTTGACCTGCTGATAAGAGGGGAGGGCAATCACGCAGCTGAGTGTTTCATCAACAGTTTAGGATGTGCGCGCCTAATCATAGCCAGGGGGTGGGGTGGCCAGGATCAATAGTGGGTCCTTTGAAGAGGAGTGACTTCATACAATAAGGGCAGTAAATGGTATCTCCTGGCTTAGGCGATGGCCTCGGACATGTGTGGTCAGCCGGGCTCGGGGAAAGGGGGTCATCAAAGGAGTGGTATTCATGCTGCGTGGACAATCGAGCACGGAGGGAAGGCTTGTCAACAGAGGGGCATTCATGGAAGGAAAGGAGGTGTTGGTCAGGCGCGGTCGTGGTTCTCAAGGACAGGGTCTTGCAGAAGAAGAAGGTTTACGGCCTGCTCATGTGAGGAGAAGGGAGGGGGAGCCAGGGTGGACACGGGGACAGAGTCACATAGAGAGAGAGATCTTATGACCCGTACAAGAGAGAGCGGGGGCAGTCAGGTGCAGCTGGGGAGGGCTATGTCAGCTAAGGCGAAGGATGCCTCTTCAAGAGGGAATGGGGGGGTTTTGTGCGGGTCAAGCAGGAGAGTTGCCTTTCACAGCAGGGTCGCGCAGAGGGAGAGGGTTTCATGGTTTATGCATGAGAGGGGGGGTGTAAGATACGCGCAGGAGGGAAGCCGGGGATTCCAATGGGTAAAAAGGCCATGGTGCCTAGAATGGCTGTGCATATGCATATAGGTATGGGCTCTTACTGGCAGAGTGATACGGTCAATAGTTTATGGTATTCATGGTGCTCACAGGGAGAGGAGTGGGAGAAGAAGGGAAATGAGTGCTGTTCATGTACATCAATTTCTTCAATTTCTACAGTCGCCCCTTTTTACAGTACAGCAGTCATTTTTGTAATTGATGGGGTTACAGGCAGACAAGCATCGTTGATGAATTAGCATTTTGTCGATACTAACATTTGGCGTACAATCATAGACAGTTGAGGTGATGGGCAGAATGCAGCACATAGGAAATTGCATTTCGTTGTGTTCCTGACAATTAAACGCACTACATAGCATAAATCTTTCTAACTTAAAAATGTGACCAATGAACAGTTTTTGACCAGGTAGTTGAGAGCGGAATTCAGTTCAATACACAAGATTTCTTCGTCACAGTGTCTTTTTATCAGCGGGCCATCACTGGTAGGATCTAATCCGGGTACTTTCGTTGGCGCTGTTGAGCACCGGCGGTGGAGCTATAGGTCCAGCTCGGTTCTATCCTTACGCGTTGCAGGGTGCGGTCAGTCCTCGGCTGTTAGACCACAGTCCTGTTCCCTAAACAATCCGTTTGGCGGCGCCTTATGCTCGGCACCTATATTTTCTGTGGCAACACCCTATTCCCATATGAATGCGGTTCTTCCTTTTGGCAAAAAGTCACGTGGAAAAGAGGGTGAGTGTGGTTCAAATAGTCGATAGGAGAGAGAGAGCGGAGTTGGGTCAGAGTTCCTGGGACGCACAAAAGGGACCAAGGGAGCAAAGGATAACAAGCAGGCAGGCCCATCAATCGGGCCCAAAGAAGGGGGACGGAGACTCCAGGCACACGTGGGTTAGCAGACGGAGGGCTTCAAGGCGGCCCGTCATTTTTCATTTTCCACGTTGAAATTGCGGTCTCGTCCCGTATCTTGTTGCTCTGCAGCTCCACCTTTGGTCGAGGTCATACGTGTCCCAAGATCTGCAGTCAGGCTGTACGTCACATCTGACCCATCTCCTTCGGTGATCGTGAATCTTTGAATAGGTACAAGACAAGGTTTTAGAGAAATGGCAGAAGAAGATATCTACGCATGTGAATTCCTCCCTCAATTCTATGCATTTGGGAGATACGCTCACTGGTCACAGTCAGAGGTCCATTACCAAGCAGTGCATGTGTCAGCATTCCTACTGAGTTTATGGCAGGTCTATTCATCGTCCTATTTATAACTCAAGTGAGGATAAATGAGATTCCCATCAACTGTGCATTACATCATATTCAACATTACGGAGCATTTCCCTTCAGGACTGGCTAACCTTTTCAAACAGGGCGGGGGGGGGGGGTGCCATCATCGAGAGTCAGGCAAAACAAGGTTTTCTCGAGGGTCAACAGCTACTCGTGGTCATCATGTTTATATCCGGGACAGCAGCTGGGGCCTATCAAATGGGGCGGGGATACTTCGGGCGCTCGCGCTTGGGTGCAAAGGGGTGGGGCAATCTGGGCATTGGGGGTCAATCTAGACGTTGGCGTTCGTCTCTGATGAACGGAAAAATAAGGTGCCATTGACATACAGTTCCCCTATAAATGGCCAGATTTGGGGGACTTTAATCGTCTTACCTGTCCTTTCCTTTTCAGCCAATTCAAGTTCATTCATTTTGTAGAAAGGAGAGGTAGTAATATGGCGAGGTACAATCATTTTTAGTTTTGGTCAATTTCGCTGAACACCTTCGCGTTCAATGAGTATCAAATCAGACTGGTGCCGGTGGGGCACAATTTTACCAAAAAGAGGGAGAGAAAATAGGGAGACTCTCATAGAGAGTGAGAGTCGTCCGCAATCTAAACGAGCCATTCGGTACACGTATGACATGTAGAGAGAGAGAGAGAGAGAGAGAGAGAGAGATAAGGGGGTGGTGAGAGAGAGAGAGAGAGAGAGAGAGAGAGAGAGACGTGTACGAAAATAGGTCATTTAGTGCGCTCACAACACAGAACAGCAAAGGTCAGGTAACACGCAAATACAGACAGAGGGAAGACATAAATCCGTACATTACACACACACAAACTCAGACAGGGAAGACGGCACATGCATTACACATATATAAGACATTCACGACAGGACAGGAAACAACAGGTGGCCAACAAAATCCATATTATATCCTACGTATCTTTACTATCCTATTTATCTATGTGCTTAGCTCTTTTTACCCTTTCCTCCTTTTCTTTCTCGCCCTTAATCTCTGTGAGTGTTCTCAATTGCCAATACTTACACCTCGATCAGTCGCTCAGAAATTGACCGGGTTGCGCTATTTACCCACTGTTGGATCTTAAATCATTTTTCAGTTCCTTCTTTTGGTGGGAAGCACTCCGGGCTGAGGCAACGGCAAGTATTGATCGGGAGAACAGTCGGACAGCTTGGCTAGATCTATAAGAGTATGAGAAGGGGGAAGCAGTACTTTTTTGAACATCAGCAACATTTCTAATTCCCAGACGGGTGGTGCCGTGGTAACCCTTACCCGTATATCTTTCTTTGTCCTTTCCCTACCTAGTCAAACGTCCAGTTACATTATTTAACGCGTCATTTCTAGTCAATTTTTCGTCATTCAGTACCTGTCAAGTCTCTATGTCAGTCCATCCTCCCAGTCACTATGTTCTGGGGAGATACAGTCATGTCAAATCTACGTCTTTTTAGGAACTTATCGTTATGAGGACTATGCACATATTCCCTCCTTCCCTTTTTCGTCGGTGGTTCGACCATCGCTCTCCCATATTTCAGCCGACGTTCTGACGTGACCTGCAGAAGGGAGGGGAAAAGAAGGGGTGGGGGGCAGCATTCAAAGTACATCAGCATGCAGTAGTCCGTAAATGTTTTTACCTACCACATACTCGACCTATCTCCACGTACTGCATTTCTTTACCATCTCGGCGTTTAAGCCCAGAGGGACCAGTAATGTCAGACAGATAATCATTGACGATCTGCGTATCTACATGAGTTACTTGGTCGCAACCCCCTTTGTTGGGTGCAAGGGTGGCGGCCAGGTGGCATTTCTGTGGTGTTCTTTCAAGGGCGTCTAAAACACTTTTTCCGGCTGCCTGTGACACATAATGTAGCTGCTAAATATCTGATCCTTTTTAACCTTCAGCTTTCATCATACTTATTCTTCGCTCATTGTAGTAAAACATCCAAGACTCATTAATGCAACTGCTACAACCATACTTTCCCTTTCAAAATACTTTTAATAAAAAAAAAGTGTTGAGGTATAAATACAGGCCTACAATCCCGTGGACCAGCCACGGAGCAGATTGGAACTGTACATAGGAAGAAAGAAGTTGATGGCGGTTCATTGCATAAAGTGCGGCAGTGCAATAAAATCGTATCGAGCTTTACCACAGAGCAAGCATGATGCATGTCGAGTATTCAGTCAAAAATAAATTAATTCATTATCCAGATGCTCGTTCACTGTCTAAATTACACCAATTCATTGTTCCCATTCTCAATCAGTACCCACCCTAAATCAGTTCATTTTCAAAACACATGATCAATATCTGTATTGCTTTCTTCTCTAAGCACATAATCACTATCCATCTTATCGACTTTCATTGTCCAAAAATACATACATATCTTAGAGCATCAATATTCGAGCAATCCGGGTGAACAGGGAGTTCGAAAGTTCCGTTTTCGTGTATCGGCGCCATTTTGGGCGAGGTCAGGCAGGTTCCGGTATAGTCAGAATGTCTCCAATGACTCATGGTTGGACCAGAACCTTCCGTTGGCAGTTTCAAAAAGTTTTTCGCAATGTGGTAACAGTCTAACAAATGGACCATCAGTCAAAGAGTGGGGAGGGCAACAACAAGTTTCCTACCGGGTCATTCTGGAGTTCCACCGGAACTGAACAAGTCTGTACTTTGGCTGCGTTTTAGCCATTTCCAAACTGAGGCTGGCGCCGGCAGGAGTGTGTCGATGTCGCGGGTCCCAATGAGGGGGGACGGGGGCACCCATGCAGAGGGGTCGGGGGCCCCCCGGCTCTTATAGAATCTTCAAGGTCGAGGAGAGACGGTATGGAGCGTGTGCCCGCCCCGGGCAAAAGACCGCTTTTCGATGTGGACCCTCTTTAAGTAAGAGCGTTGGGGTGTCGCTGGAAGCCTCCACCTGGAGGGAGGTGGGGGAGGCTCGTTCGCGCCACCTCCCCCTTCCAGCGACCCCTCGCCGATCCTCGGCTCCGCCGTTTCGATATTGGCCGTGCCGGCTATTGAAGATTGGGGGGGGGTGGTCGGTGGTTGAGGCAAGACAGCCCCCCCCCTTCTGACATGTGGCGGGACTACCTCCAACTCTCCAGGGGTAGACATGTGGCGGGGCTACTTGCACTTGTCCAGGCGTCGGCATGTGGCGGGACTACCTGTAACTATGCAGGAATTTGACATGTGGCTGGACTACCTGTAAGCGCCGCCGTTCTTGTTTGTGGCTTCGCCCTTCTTCGCGGGCCGGTCCAGGCGAGAGACAGAGGGGGGGGGGTGGTCGGTGGCTGAGGCAAGACAGCCCCCCCGTGGCCCGCAGGGCAGCAGAAGAGGAGAGAAGGAGAGGCTATCACCGTTTTCTGGGCCGTCCGCCCCACAACCTCCCCCTCCGACTGCGTCCAGGCGAGCCCCGCATGCCTCGAGGCCTCGCCTACCGGATGGGCGTAACCGCGGACCTGTGGCACTTCGGGAGTTTCCGGAATGGGGGTAGGTACCTATTGATTTGTATCTATTTCATGTGACCGTTATTTGGGCGTGGTGGGCAATGAGGCAGACATGTTTTAGGGCAGGAATAGGCAACGGAACCTAGCTACCTCGTGGCTTGCCTTGGTGTCAAGCTTGTCTTCCCTCGCCATTTTTATGTTTCTTATTACGGGTTGTTTCTAACATTTCTTATTTTATTTTTAGCGAAGTTGATAACTCCTCAGTGGCCTACTGATTTCGCTCAACTCCTTTTCTTGTATTTTTATGCCATAACCTATTATAAGCTATAGCGACTAGTCCACACTTTAATGAACAGGTCCTTATTAGGTGTGCCTTCCAGTGGAGCTGGATGGTTCAACTCTAATAAGCGGTCCGGGCTAAACAGGCTACCAACCAATGGGGAGAAGATAGGCATGACGGATTACAACGGGGACAAAAGTCTGCATTACCTATCTTATCACGGCGGGCAAAGACTAGGCAGAATATTTCTATTCTCCGTTGTTTGGCGGCGGTGAATACCTCAAACGAACCAATACCGAATAATCGGCCAATCAAACAATTCAGTGGGGAGAATAAGTGGGCACGAAAAGTTATCGTTGCCCACTCTTTCTCTACCTGCAAAGCGAGACCTTGTTCTTCCCTGTTTGCAGACAAAGAATCTCCAGACAATAATCCACGAACGACAGTTCGGGAAACAGTGGGGGAGGAAGATAGGCACGACGGATTACAATGGGGACAAAAGTCTGCGTTACCTATCCTTCACTGCTTGCAAAGAGAGAGCCTGTTGTTTTCTCCGTTTGCAGACAGCGAATCTCCAGAGGGTTTCAACAAAGCGTAATACTAGTATTATCCAAAACAATCATTTCACAATTTGTCGCATTTACGCGACCTTACCCGGACCGGACCGTGTGGGCAGTTCTTCGCCTTCCTCCCTCCAGCGCCCGATCGTTCTCTTACTCCATGATTTTACCGCAGCAGTCCTGTGGGATTCCAGTCAGGACAGTAGGTCACTCGAGAGAGGTCCGTTCGGAATTGGTGAAGTTCATTCAATCGGCAGCCAGACGAGGGCCCTCTCAAGGCAGGTATACTCCGATCATTTAGATGTTCACCTCATCGTCTGGATCTCTCTCATTGGACCCCATGTCACTGATGGGCCCCACGTGGGGCGCCATTTGTGGAACAGGAGCCCGCATTACTATCGATGCCCAGGCTGCTGGCGCAAGTCGCCTATTAGTTTCCATTCTGAATAGTTACCAAAAAAGAGACGGGCGCTGGGAGCAGGAATCACAAGAACAGAGTTTATTTCTCATGAGGAGAGCCAGTCATTTCAGACACGAAACAAGGTGTCATCGGGAGGTGCTCTAACAAGTGAGCTGAGACTCCTTCTTTTATACCTTACAAAACACTTGATAGTACAATCAGGACAGTGTGACGCAAAGGAAAAGACATCCCTATAATCCTCGTGTCAATCCTACCCCACATGTATTCTCAATAGGGACCCTTGACCTGCTGATAAGAGGGGAGGGCAATCACGCAGCTGAGTGTTTCATCAACAGTTTAGGATGTGCGCGCCTAATCATAGCCAGGGGGTGGGGTGGCCAGGATCAATAGTGGGTCCTTTGAAGAGGAGTGACTTTATACAATAAGGGCAGTAAATGGTATCTCCTGGCTTAGGCGATGGCCTCGGACATGTGTGGTCAGCCGGGCTCGGGGAAAGGGGGTCATCAAAGGAGTGGTATTCATGCTGCGTGGACAATCGAGCACGGAGGGAAGGCTTGTCAACAGAGGGGCATTCATGGAAGGAAAGGAGGTGTTGGTCAGGCGCGGTCGTGGTTCTCAAGGACAGGGTCTTGCAGAAGAAGAAGGTTTACGGCCTGCTCATGTGAGGAGAAGGGAGGGGGAGCCAGGGTGGACACGGGGACAGAGTCACATAGAGAGAGAGATCTTATGACCCGTACAAGAGAGAGCGGGGGCAGTCAGGTGCAGCTGGGGAGGGCTATGTCAGCTAAGGCGAAGGATGCCTCTTCAAGAGGGAATGGGGGGGTTTTGTGCGGGTCAAGCAGGAGAGTTGCCTTTCACAGCAGGGTCGCGCAGAGGGAGAGGGTTTCATGGTTTATGCATGAGAGGGGGGGTGTAAGATACGCGCAGGAGGGAAGCCGGGGATTCCAATGGGGAAAAAGGCCATGGTGCCTAGAATGGCTGTGCATATGCATATAGGTATGGGCTCTTACTGGCAGAGTGATACGGTCAATAGTTTATGGTATTCATGGTGCTCACAGGGAGAGGAGTGGGAGAAGAAGGGAAATGAGTGCTGTTCATGTACATCAATTTCTTCAATTTCTACAAGACAGTCATTGGACCACCACAACCACCTAGGATTAGTGATCCCTCAGTGTCAAAGTCAAAATTAGCTCTATGCGACTTTTGTTGCAAAATCATAAAAGCACAGAGTATCACAATACATTAAATAGACAATTAAAAAAATTAAAAAGAAATTGATCGCCATATATTTACACAATAAAAATGATCATATTTCAGCAACAATCAATACTTTCGTTTTAGTTAGTAAAGGTCAAATTAGATAGTACCAAAAACTACACATAACTATTACCATACATTTTTCTATTTGCTAAGATTGAACACAATGTAGCATCAAATTAATTTCATATATTTTAAAGATAAAAAATAAATAAATATTACCCTATTAAAAAGAGAAAAATAAGAGGCGACAAATTACATACATTATTGCCTAAATAATCCCAGTCCTATGATGTTTCTCAGGGCAATTACATTTCTCAAGTAAGAGGAGACCGCTTTTACCACAAATACTGTTTGTAACTGCTTCAGTTTGAGATATGCTGCTCTGGAGCTCCTTATTCCCCATTTTATAAAGACCGGCTTCAAAAACCTCTTCCTGGGGGTCATATAATATTTACAAAACAGGATAGAATGAATATTAGATTGGACGGATGTTTCATCACAAGGGCATTTACCTAACGATTTTGTGTGTCATTACAGTTTGGAAGAGTTATCAGACGAAAAAAGGTATCTGCCCGGAACCAGGTTAATAACATCCTTTCATGGGGACTTGTTTCCAATAATAGATATGATTGCATACCTACATGTGGATTTATTTTCTGATTTTCCAGGCATGTATGTTTGTCCTTTTCTGCCAGCGACCTTTTATGATTTAAGAACTCCAAAATCAATTTTTTAAGAGTACGTTTTGGAACCGTTTCCAAACAAGTAGGGTGATCAAAATATTCTTTATGCCCTATGTCCGAAGCCATGGTTTTAATAGAATTTAACCACTTAATATTTGCTACTCCATCCAATGCTAAACAATCTAAAACGATATCTCTGTTTAAAGACGTTTCTGGGGTTGCCCACATTTTGTGCCATAAAAGCAATTGTGTCCTCTACAAATGATATCCCCAGTTCACCGTGAATAAAGAAAGTAGACATGGATTTGGGTACAGCCAGTAAATAACAAAGAAAATCGGTTTCAGCTCGTTGGATCTGATCCACGCTAACAATCCCCCAAAGCCCGGCACCGTAGGTACTGGTAGGGAAACATCTTGCCTTATAAATTTGGGTTAGTTCCTTCGCTGGGCGCCCACCCAGTTTCCTGGAGAAATTTATTAAGGCACCGTTTGCCCTGCTAATAGCCAGTTTTCTGGCAAAGACTGCCTCTTTCAAACTCCCCCTGCTGTCAAAGATGACTCCTAGATAACAGAAACTGTCCGTATTTTTGATCTTATCTTTCCCCAGATGGATTGCCTTACTGTGTTTTTTTGTATTACTACAAGTCATGGAGTATGTTTTAGAGACATTAATCAGTAGGCCCCGGTTCTTCATATATTCCGAAAATTCAGCGACAGCCCGTTGCAGACCGATGACAGTGCGAGACATTATTGCTGCATCATCACCATACAAAAGGATGGGGATGGGTCTTCCGCCAACAGCGGGGTAGTCATACTGGAAGTCTCTGAGATGTTGTCCCCCACTGTTGATATATAAGGTGAAAAGAAAGGGCGCTAAAATACACCCTTGTCGGACACCTCTTTTAATATTAAATTTGTCAGAACAGGCCCCCGCTCTCCCGTAGCGTACCCTGGCCCCCGCATCCCTATATAGTTCTCTAATAAATGAGAGGAGCTGGTGGTCTACACCCTTGTCTATCAGGCGTCTTCCATAGCATAGAATGATCTACACAGTCGAACGCGGAACTAAGGTCCACGAACGTAATAAAACGTTTTTCCTGTTTGGCTTGAGTATACTTGGCGGTCAGTAACGCCAAGTTTAGGCCCTGTTCTATTGTGCCCTTTGCTGCTACGAAATCCATATTGGAGATTAGAAATAATGTTTTTATCCTCTGCCCAGACCTGTAGTCTATTAAGAACAATTCTGCCCACTACCTTCATAAGGGCGTCTAAGAGCGATATAGGTCGATAGCAGACAGGATTGTTCCTATCCCCCTTTTCTAAAAATAGGTACAAGCACCGCCTCTGGCCAGGTACAAATAAAACCAGAGGCGTTTGCACAATTTAAAACATTAGTTAATTTGGGCGACCATAAGGATAATTCAGCTTTATACAGGTCAATCGGAACACCGTCCGGGCCTGGTGATTTACCCGAGGCACTATCTTGAATTGCTTTAAGAACCTCTGCATGCTCGAAAACAACTCCTAGCGGAAATGGGTTTAAGCACTCCTGGTTGTCCAAAACATTATCAATCTCGGGAGCGGTGATATTTTTATATAAATTGGTGAAGTGTGTAACCCAGATATCCCCTGGTATAGCTATATCAATGATATCAGAATCTCTATCTGCCAGAAAAGGGACATTTACAGCTCTCCAGATGGATATATTATCTTTTTTTAGACAGGCATGATGAAGGTTCTTCCAAATTTCACTTTTTAACTCTTTTTTCCTTCTGGCCAATGCAGCACTATACAGTTTCCGGGTTTGTCTTATCAATGACATATTTCTGGGGATTTCGTGTAGAGCCCTTTTCAAATTCTGATGCGCATTTGTGCAAGTTTTGTCAAACCTAGCTTTTTGAGTATGAGTTTTAGAATCTCTAGTCAGCATTTTTTTAATTTCAGATGTTATGTACCCGAAGGCATCAAGGACTTGTTTATTGCTTACAGTTAGTGCATGGCAGATAATAAACTGATCATAGGTTTTAGTAATCAGTTTACGCATAAAGGTTTTTGGGTCTACTTTCACCCAGGTGATACGATAACCGTTAGTACTAGCCAGGTTTATTGTGGTATTGTAAATTACCTCCATAATTGGTTCACATCGCCTTTTTTCTAGACAGAAAGAGATGGGGTAGTGATCGCTGTGGGCAACATCTAGTGTTTCCCAAGACAACATTAAAGACCGATGTCTAGAGGATAGGAGGGTGAAATCAATTATAGAGTTCACTCCTCTCCCATTGAATGTTGGTTTAAAAATCGCTGGTGGCGAACAATTTTTGTTAATGTAGCCCAGGTCAAACTCATGTATCAGGGAATTCAATAAGTCCCCCAACCTAGAGTGGCTAAAATGGGTTGGTATGTCTCCCCTGTCCTCGGTCAGATGGCAAGTGCCTGTGCCATAGCTGGTACAGAGACAACAATTGAAGTGTCCAACCCATAAGAGGGTCAAGTCCCCCTCTCCATATTTTTCTAGTTCCCTTAATCGTCTTCTGAGACTGGATATTTCTTGAATATGGCCCAATTGCTCAGCCATTCTTCTGACTCTCTTTATCAACGGTCACAATAAGGATTTAACCAGTTGCTCTATATTGGACATAAGATCTTGATGCAAATGTGCAGATAGGTGGTTTTTATCAATTGTCCTGCTTATGGGGCCATTATTTTCAATAGGGCTTCCAGTTATTTTAGGAGTTTTTGATCGGGTACCTTTTTGCTTGTTCCTGACACATTTCCTTTTAGTTGGAGGGGCCCGGGCAGTTATTTTTGCCATGGGCTTCTTTTTAAGGGGCTTGTTAGGTGTCGCCAGTATTTGCTCCTGTATACTGGTATCAGATTGAGATCCTATGGTGATATTTGTATTGGGTATTTCCCTCCTTTGAGCTTGTGACTCTGTAAGATCTTGTAACCGTGGGGGGGTACCAATGTCACTTATACAGTCAATCCCAGTGGCGTGATTTGATGGAGTAGTTACTAGCTGAATATGGCCCAATAAAGAACGCTTCTTTAACAATTTAGAGGACAAGCGCAGCTCAGTGAAAGCGATTTTGCGTTCTAGAACAGAGGCGGCCCTGTTAATGATCCGATCTATTGTCCCACTCACCGACCCTCCTGTCATGGCTATCCTACCAGTTTTTAAACAAGCGTCCATATTGAATGGTTTAACTACAGATAGATATATACCACAGTATTACAAATATCCAACTTTTTTGGCATACAAAGCGCAAGAGGGTACATGAACTTACTCAAGGAAGCAAGGATGTGAGGAAAAACAGAACAAATAAAAAGGGTGTTGCCCAGCCTCGGCCAGCCTCGGCCAGCCACGGACGGCCACAGACGGCCCGCCCTCTGCCCGGGCTTAGCCCGGCATCGCCCGCGCGCGTCCCGTGAAGCAGAGGCAGCCGCGGTGTTTTAGCGCCTCCGTGCGAGGAAGTGGGAGTGTGTGGGCGGTTAATCCCACCCAGGATTCTGGGGTTATAGTCCCCCGCTCTGTGGCCGCTTGATGGCTGTTAGCGGCGGCGGGAAGGAACAACAACCACAGGCAGTATGTGCTCACAGCACGGGTTTGAGGGCAGGGTCGTAGTCCGGGCGGCGAAAAAGGGTCCAAAGTACAAGTGGCAGCGATATTCACGGTCTGCCGCTCCACTGAGGGAGCCGCAGTGTTTTACCGCCTCTGGGAGCGGAAGTGGGCGTGTGTGGGCGGTGAACCCCGCAGAGGATTCTGGGGTTGTAGTCCCCCCGCTCTGCGGCTGCTTGATGGCTGTTAGCAGTGGCGGGGGGGAACAACAACCACAGGCAGCATGCACTCACAGCGGGGGTTTGAGGGCAGCGTATTGGTCCTGGCGGCGAAAAAGGGTCCAAAGTACAAGTGGCAGCGATATTCACGGTCTCCCCTCAGTGGTTTTATGGCGGTCAGAGGCTCTGATTATGCTGGCGGTGCCCCCCTGCATCACCACCAAGCATATTACAAGTTTCCTCACCGTCCCGCCACGAAAAGTGTGGCGTTTTGGAAACAATGGGGGTCCTGCAGGGCTTCCTTTTTGGCTAAGGGCCTGGGGATGAATGCAGGGGGGCACATGGTGTCGGCTATGACTTCACGGAAGGGGGGGTCAAGGAGGTTCGTAAACTAGGGTAATATAGAGGGTGGCATTCACTTTGGTGTGGATGTGGAAGGGGAGGTGTTCCATGTCAGGTGAATGGTTGTCAGAGCTGGTTGTGAGGCAGAGGGTATTTTTGTGTACAATGCAATGCCTCCTCCCGGTCAGTTGACACGGTCCTTGTGGATGATTTTGTAGCCGTCAAGGATGGCAGTTGTGATGTCTGGGGTTGAGGTGAGGTTCATCAAGGTTTCCGTGAAGAAGGCGACGCCCGGGGAGATGGAGTCAAGCAGCTCCCAGATCTCCATGGCGTGCCTTTTGAGGGAGTGGGTGTTGAGTAGGAGGCAGCTGAGGTAGTCGGTACGGTTCTTGAGGGTCGTGCTGTTGGTGGGTCTGGTGTGCGGAGGGAGGAGAAGGCACAATTGTGGCAGGTGAACCAGCCTTGGGTGTTCTTCGGTGATGCAAGGTGGCAGGCGGTGGAACGTCCAGAGTTGAGTGCATACAGAGTGCTGGCATCATACTAGTGGAGGCTGCAGGAACCAGGGTCTGTGGCGCTGAACGTGGTCCAGGTGCTGATGGGCGCACACAGGCTGGCCTTTGGTGCACCTTTGGTGGGGCCGCTAGGTGCGGCCACACAGTGGCCGCAATTAAGTAGTGTTTGGGAGTCAGGGAGCTGCTCAGCTGGGAGCCGGGAAAAACTGTGCTTATAGGTGGTGGGGCGGCAGGAAGAGAGCAGTGGCGAGGGTGGGAAGAGGGTAACCGGAGTGAAAGTAAAGGACAGAAGCAAGAGGCAGTGAAAAGAAATGTAGAAAAGACAATTAAATAAAGGAAAAGAAAGATCAGCAATAGAATAAAAAGAAAAGAAAAGAAACAGAAGAAGAACTCATCCCTGGGCCTCCAGAGATGAGGTGCAGGTGGGGTCTGCCTGTGGAGGAGGGCCTAGAACTGCGAGCCAGTCTGCTCAGGGGAGCAGACCAGGTGGAGCTGTGTGGTCGGGGATCAAACACACCCTGACAAGGTCAGTGAAGTCGCTCCTTCACTGTGCAGCAGCCACCATTGAGTAGTGTTGGGGAGGCGGAGGGTTGGTCAGATGGGAGGAAAAAATGGCACTTGGAAGGGGGCGTGCGGCGGGGTCCAAGCAGTGGCGATGGTGTGAAGGTGGGGATCAGAGTTAAAGTAAAGGACTGAAACAAGAGGAAGCACAAAGTAATCACGAAAAGCCAATGAATTAAAGGACAAAATGAACAGCAATAGAATAAAAATAAAATAAACAACAGCAGACAGAAGAAAAACTCACCACTTGTCAACCAGGTTTGAGGGTCAGGCGGGAGCCTTTAGGTGGAGGAGGGTCTGGAACTGTGAGCCAAGGGCTCAGAAAAGCAGACCACTACCAGTTTGAGCTGCATGGTGGGGGGAGCAAACACAAGCTGACAAGCAGGATAGAAGTTCAAAAGCTACCAAGAACTTGGAAGACAATCTAGGAGCCCTTCCACCAACATGTGCAGCTGTTCACCACTGCATCCTGCATATATCATAGAAAAGCTTAACACCTTTAAGGCAAGGTGCCTGGTATTTAAAAGTAGAACATGTAAATGTTTAATGTTAAACATGTCCTTGCAGTGAAACGCCCACAAATGCTATTTTGACTGTAGCAGGATTAGCTGTTTCACAGGATAGCATTGGAATATAATGTAACATTTAATACTAAAATCTGGCTACAAAATTACTTCTTAGAGTTTTAAAAATATATTTTACCCACCCAGTTCATTGATAAAGATATGATTTGTAATAAATATTTTTAGAAAGTTACCTTTTCCCTGCCTAAAGCCTCTAGAGGCCTATTTGCATGAGCTGTCACACAGGAGCAGAATATGCCTTGTGATCAGGTTGGAACTTGCTCGCAGAGCTCAGATACTTAATTAGTTTCAAAGAGGCCTACCCTGTCACCTAGGTCGATCCCGCTTTTACCACTTCATCAGACTGACACTAATTACAATAGGAGAGGAGCTGCCCCCAGATCTATGTTAAAATGACCACAGGGGAGGGGCTGCCCCTTTCCTTGGCCACACCTCTAGAGTGGGCACAAGAGCTCTCTGCACATGGGAAGAAAGATTCTGCCATATTGGTTTAAGATAGAGAGGGGTACTGTGGGATTTTTCTGCCGTAGGGAACACATGAACAGCTCCAAACGGGTTAGCTACACACCTGGTCACTTTTTTTTAATTAGTTAGGAGAGGGGTCAGGAGTCACTCCCAACCATAGGCTAGTACCAGCCATAAATATGGCATGCTTCGGCAGCCTCTTCAGCACACCAATGGATCTGTAGAAGACAGAAGAAGGACTGCACCTGCGGTTGAGACCTGTGAGGAGACCTTGAAGACTGGAACTGCTCCCCTTGGTACTTAGGACAAAGAAGTGGACTCCAAGGGTCAGTAGAGTGACTTCCTGTTAAGCTATATCCTGAAAAACCTGGGACTTTGAAACTTCTTGGCTCAAAAGTCCTCTGAAAGTAACAAACTTGCCAAGTCAATCCGATGAAGGTATATTGCAACAGGGCCAACTATTTAGGTTTCCCCCACTCAGAGCTTTTCTGCAAGAGCACATTTATACCCTGTTCATCTACAGTTTCCATCCTTACCCCTCTGTAGGAATTCAAGCTCAAAAAAAGTGACTAAGTCCAAACATAGACATCTTCACAGAGTAAAGGCCACAAAAGTATCCAGCTAGGGAAGGACCTTCTGCAGTCGTAAATTTCGAATTTTTTACACTTAGAATTTTACGTGTAGAAGACAGTGGCTTTACCATGACCTCGTCTGATAGCTATTCAGCCTCATGGATCCCTTCTTGGCCACAGCCTGCTGCTTTGTGCACTGAGGATTTTTCACTTTCATTTCAGAGACTAAGTTATAAGGTAAAGCTTCCAACCAGGATGAACCTGGTTTCTGTGTCCGACCCATGCTCCATCGTGTTCAGCCTTAAATTGTGGCTATGTGCCAGTCAAACTCAACCAGTGACTGAATTGAGGGGCTTATTTATAAAAGCCCTGCATCACTTTTTCACCACATAAAGTTTTGCATACAGGGCTCTCATGAAGATTTATAAAGCCACACAAAGCCACCATGCATGGCTTTAAGTGGCCTCATAAATCATGAGTAAGGTGATGCTAATGCTATGTTAAAATTAACTCAGATTTCTAAAGTGCACAATCACCGCCAGGTCTCTAAGCTCTATGAGAGAGAGCCCAACCTCGCCACGTCAGCAGGAGTTAGCACCGAAACTTGGCCTATGTTGTGCCCCAGGCTTAAAAAAAAAAGTGTTTTGAGTTTCTTCCTAAATGGAAGAAGAAGAGGTTCCTTGTGGAGGCTTGCAGGTAGCTTATTCCAGAGTTGGGGGATCATAGTAGAAAAGGCTCTGCCACCTTTGGAGGAAGCAGTGCTTATAACATATCCCAACTCGTGAATTGATGTGCTATGAGTAGAAAAATTATTATTTCGCTAGTTTTTTCCTCTTTCCATGTGTGCTGCATTAGAAAAAGAAAAAAACGCTGGGTAGGATCTTTTTTGCACATGAAGGTTCTCCTTCCTGCATAAAAAACAATCCTGCCTGCAGCAAGGGTACCAATGTTGGTGCTAGGCTGCCAAAACAGTGCCGATGCAGGCATAAAGAGAAGGAATGCACCGTATTGCTTAAATACAGGGCATTCCTGCCCTTTTATCTTGGCATAGGGCAGTAAAGCAAGGTGTTTTGCTACGGTGACCTGTGCCAAAATGCCATAAATGAGGCCCTTGGTTGTTAATGCTTTTTGGCAGTATTTTCAATTTTAAAGTGTAAAAATTCTCTGGATGCCTTATTTCATTTTTGTAAACTTGGTGTTTTTTTGTCCATTAAATCATTCTCTATTTTGGGAAATTTGAGTAGGATTTTTATTATGTTGTGCTTTCAACTTGTTAACAGTTTTACTACTTCTAAATGCTTTATCTATTTTTATAAGTTCATTTTAGCCTGTCTGCTATGTGCCAGAGCTACCATAGGTAGAGCGCTGGGTTACATTATTGAAACCTTTACTGGACCTAACAAGTATAGTAACACTTTTCCCTAAACAGGCCTAGATGGTATTACAATCTTACCCCTATCTCTGTTTAGGAAATGCTAGAAAAATGTTTCAAATGTATGTCTTACCTAATTTTCAAAACCTGATTTAAGGGTAAAATGAGAATATTGATAACTTAAGTGGAAAACGAACTTTTAAAAGTCTACTTTGTGCTGCTTCAGTAAGCCTGGCCTAAAGCTAGTTTTTCCACTCAGCCCCTCCAGAGCTGGAATGCACATTGATTACTAGAGTTATTGGTTCTGATTTAGAGGACAATAGCTGACCTATGAGCCTAGGAACAACACAGCACTGCCAAGGATTAGCTATTTGGGAGTGTACATGAGATGTTGCTTGAACAAAAGGCAGAGTTAGATTTACCTCATTTTATTTGGAGAGGCAAGGGAAGGTTTTTCCAGGTCAATGACAGGACACTTCCTGACAGCCAGGCTCCAGTCACAATAGGAGACCAAACCAGTTTTGATCCTTTGAAATGGGAGGAGAGGTCATTTAAATGGAAAGAGACTACCTTAGGAACTGAAGACAGGCCTGCCAGGTATCATATGGGCACTGCCATCTTGAAACAGGGTTCCTGGATAAAAATACAGTAAGGCAAAGAGAAAGTGCTGCAAAAGGATGTGATGATTGGGTGGGAAAAGTTCCCCAATCCCTATCTGCTCCACATGATAAATCTGCCACCTCAACCACCATACTCTCAGATTGTTCCCAGAAGTGGGAAGAGTTCATCGGCATAAGAAGCCCCTGCTACAAGAAGACTCCTGATCCTTGAAATCTGCTAGAAGAAGAGGACTCACTTGCAGTTAAAAAGACTGTAACTGCTCCCAAAGGTACATGTGGCTGGATTCCACTTTCCTTCATCAGGGATAAGGAGAGCAAAAGGACTCATGACTCTAAGAGGGCCCAGTCATTCACAGACGACTAGGGAAAGACCTGTTCCCTAGAAGCATGCACTGAGGAGGAAGGGGCTATGGGACTGACAGGAAGAAATGTTCTCACTAGTTGAAGAAAGGTTGAATTTTCTCATTGTTTACACCTCTGAAGGGCTAGGACATGGTGCTGAGACTTGACCATGAAGGTCGCACTCTGGGGCTTTTTGTTTTGCTGTAAACAGGTTCAGCAGAACCTCACAGTGAACGTACAAGACTGATGGAGTCAATGTTGGCTTAAGCTTTCTGCCTTGCCTTTATAGTGTCAGGATCCTTCTATACTGCCATTGGGTGGCGCTACTTGCAGACTTTTCTATGACCCTTTCTTAAACTAATTATTTTTACATATAGGTCAACCCTAAGCTCTACCCTAGGTGCCTCATGTGTAGGGTGCTATGTTAAAATTAACAGGGACATTATAAAACATGTTTTATAACCCCCGGTGAGGGAAAAACTGCTACGTTTTTTAGCTCCAAAAGTTAAAAATGGAAGTCTTTATTAAACTTTAATTAAGGCTAACAATTGGCAGGAGTGAGCTAAAATGTTAATTCAAAGTGTATGAATAATAGTTAGATTAAAGCAACTTGCCAAGGTTATATGTATTATAACTATGACAGAAAAGAAGCTATAGAACTTGGTTTTCTGATGTGCCTTAATCCAGACTGAGAGCGGCCTTTCTTAATTGGCCAGCCTTTCAGTAGCGGCCGGCATGGATCGGGAGTGTCGGGAGGAACGAGGGATGTAAAAAAAACAAGATGATAAAAAACGTACCTGCTCGTCGCTCTCCCGCTCTCTCCCTCGTCATCCTCATTTCCCTCATCTCCAGGGCCGTGAACGTCGACAAAGTTGTGAATGAGCTCTCGCCACCTAGCACTTTTCTGCCACCGCTTCTCTATCTCAACATCAGTGTAATGAGCTAGCAACATTTTTTCAAAATCAAGTCGAGTCCATCCACTGTCAACTTGACATGGACGCCTCCCAACAAAGGAACTTAACACACACCGCAACTCAAACAGATAGACATTGTGACACATCTCTCCAGGCAATTCAGTGTGAGGAAGCTATCCAAAGTAGGATATGGTCCCCTTTGGTCTTGGCTTCACTGCGATCACCACTGGGATTCATCAAGTCCGGTTCCCCGCTTGACCCCCTTCCTCCCTTTGAACAGCGTCATCTTGGACCAGGCTGTCCTTACTGGGATATTCAATCTCCTCAACACATCTTTAAGCACAGGACATGTACCTAAGAGTTGGGAACATGCTCTTGTCCTTACTTTGCAAAAAATTGGTGACCTTGATCCTCTCTGTTGGTCAAACTTTTACCCTATCTCCTTTTCTGTCTTTGTCCAACTTTCCTCTTTTGTTGCGACCCACAATTTGTTTCTACGCCAGGGTGGAATTGGCAGAGTACCATTACGCAGAGTTCCACGGAGTTGGAAAGAAACTCAGTGGCACTCCGCTCCGCTCCCTTCCACCCTTTCTAATTTAAAAGCAATGATATAAATCTCTTTCCTGGTGTGGCGTCTCCTGACTGCCCTCCTCCTCCCTATAGTGTCTCTCTCCTCCTCATCCTCGCAAACCCCTACGTTGTACGTCTTGGGAGGACTGCGCATGTGAGGACAGTGAGGACGAGCAGGTGAGCGAGACCACAGCGAGGAGCAGGGCAGCCTGGAGACGCCCCAGTAGGTAAGTGCATTTTTTTTACTGCTTTGGGAGTGGGCAGGAGCTGGCTAAATCCACTCTGCTGCGGAGTCATAGTTTTGCCTGAACTTTACGCTCTCAACATAGCGCAGAGTAGGCAAAACTCTGCTGGTGGAGCGAAATTCTCTGCCTGGGGTTATTTGTTTCACCCATCACAGTCTGGTTTTCGACCCGCCTATAGAACCAAATCTGCCTTACTTGGGGTCACCGAATATCTCAGGCAACTGCTTGAGTTTGGTGGATCATCCGGCTTGAATTTAGTGCATCCTTCGATACAGTGTCATATTCCACCTTGACAGACCGACTTGAGGCCTCAGGTACTGAGGGCTGGCCTTGAGGTGGCTGGTCTCCTTTTTAAATGATCGCACCTTTCAGGTCTTCTCATCAAATACAAGATCAGGGATCAGCGATCAAGTTTGAGCCTGTTGCTCTTCAATATCTACGTCCGCCCTCTGGTGGACATTGCTAAGAAGTTGGAACTTACCAACTTTTCATATGCAGAAGATACCTGGGGCCTCATTTATGAGGCCTTGCGTCAGTTTTGCGCTGCGGATGCGTCACTTTTTGTGACGCATCGGCAGCGTAAAACATGCGCCTTGTTGCGCCATATTTAAAAAGTGACGCATCTAGGTAGATGCGTCACTTTTTAAACCCCTGCGCTACATTATACCTGCGTCAGGTATAATGTATGCAGAGGGGGCGTTCCCCCGCAAAAAGCCTCGTAATAGTGACGCAGTGAAATCTATGAGATTTCACTGCGTCACTTTTAGGATGCGGTTGCGTCAAAATCTTGCGCCTGCCTCACAGCAGGCGTAAGACTGACGCAAGCCCTTTCACATGGGGCTTTCCCCATGTGAAAGGACGCATTGCTGGAGATGCGTCACTTTTGTGACACACTCCAGCAATGCGTCACTTTTGCGCTTAGAGATGCATCAGAAATACTGACGCATCTGTAAGTCCTTGCGACATGATGCGCCATACATTAAATATGACGCATCATTGGTGTCGCAAGGAGTGCGCAGTGAAAAGTGACGCATCGCTGTTTTCACGCAGCGATGCGTCACTTTTCATAAATGAGGCCCTTAGATTATCTTTTCATTATCAGCTGCTAAGTATCAAGATTCCTCCCTGCTCCAGCTTGGCCTGAGAACTGTCTCCCTGTGTATGACTAGAAATGATCTGAAGCTGAATGGCAACAAAACTGAAGTCCTGGTTCTGGGAAATAGCCCCGAACTCTGGGGAGTTAATCACTGGCTCTAGAACCATTACCTGCTCCGGTCCCTAAAGTTACAAATCTTGGTTTTATTATTGATAACAACCTCTCCCCCAAACCTCAGGTGTCCAGCATCACAGCCACCTGCTTCTGTGTTCTCAAATGGCTTAAAATGATCCTCTGGCTAATTCCACCCGCCGCCCAGAGAACGGTGTTGCAAGTTTTGGTGACATTGTGGCGGATGTACCATGTTACAACGCATACCATTACAACTACCTACTATTACAACGCGACCATTACAACGCATACCATTACAACGCATAGCGCTTTGAGGTGCTGGATAGTGGTAAGTATAATTTACTATTCTAACTCCAGTCCCTGTGGACACTAGGGAAGGTGTTGGATAGTAAATTATACTTATTCCCTATCCTAGAGCGCCCCCCAGCGCAATGCGTTGTAATGGTATGCGTTGTAAAAGATGCGTTGTAATAGTAGGTAGTTGTAAAAGATGCGTTGTAACGGGTGTATACCCATTCAGACTGGACTACGGCAATGTTTTAAACCTGGGAGCAGACAGATCCTCAATTCATTGCGTGCAGATCATCCAGAATGCAGCTGCTCACCTTTTTCGACTGCCAAGATATACCACAGTGGCTCAGGGCGAACAAGTGCAGTGAATTCAAGGCCTTATGCTACATGTTCCAGTCCAAATTTGGCTTGGCTCCTTCTTACATCCAAAGCCTGGTGAAACCCTATCTGCCCACCCAACAGTTGAGATCATTCAGCCTCTCACTGTTCACAGTGGCCAGGTTTTGCCTTGCTCACATGAGAGGCTGCTCATTTTTCTTTCCTGGTCCCCAAACTCTGGAACTCTCTTCCAGCTGAGCTCAAGAACTGTCACTCTTTGCTCGCCTTTCATTTTTAGTTGCCAAGCCTGATTCTGTATCTTGAGGCTGCCTTGTCCAGTGTCAGGAGATCCTGTTGGGTAGCTGCGCACTTAATAAATCAATAACATAACATACCATGGCCGGAACAGGAAGCAGCTTGGGTCCCTCCCCATAGCCAATCACAACACTGCAATGCAGCGTTGTGATTGGTCTGAACACCTTGGATCAGTGCTTCGCCTGGAAATGTGGGCCAGGGCATGTTCTTCCTGCAAGGCAGCCTGCATGGAGAACATGTAAAGTGTGCATGACTGATTGCCCGGCCCGAGAGGGCCAGCCAAAGAGTAATGTGCACTTAGCAGTAGGCAAACCACTCCTACCTTTCTATAAACGACTCCTTCCCTACTCTGAGAGCAGAACAGCCCGCCTGCCCCACAAAGCTGCACAGCAGGAACAAATACAATGATAATAACATTGCAGCAGTGGGGCGATGCTCCACCACCTTAGCGGAGCAGCCACCACTGGCCATTGACAGGCAGAGTGACACTGCTCTGATGAGATGTGAAGTGGCTTGCAAGGAAACACAGTGACATCTGGTGGATGGAGATCTGCAAGCAGCAGAGGAAAATGCAGGAAGGGGGCTGGGTAGCAAAACTGGTCTTCACAGAGGGAAATACATTTAGGAGAGGAACCAGGCCCACCCCCACTGCAACTGAATAAGCAGAGGGGCTGGAAGGCGGAGTATTGGGAAACATTAGCCACACTTGTAAGTTGGGTTAGCCAGACCTGAAGCTCCAGGAAAGACTTCTCCATTTTGGTTTTTAAGGAACAGTGCATTCTGGGACAGGAATATGCCACACTTCAGGGGAACTGGTTAACACTGAGGTTGCCAGCCCAGAAACCTGGATAAATATGGGACAGCTGCCCAGCAACTTAGACCCCATCCTAGAGGAAACAAATAGAAGGACTGCCCTGCTGAGCCCCTGGCCTGCACCATTGGAGGATTGCACTCATAAGGACTGCACCTGCTGCACACTTTGAGCTTGAGCAAAAAGAAAGACCATGCATGACTCTAAATGTTTGAGGAGTGGATTCCCTGAAAGCAGCAGGTTAAAATAGATCTACCTGCATCATCTCCACCAAGAAGAACCCAGCTGGACAGCGTTTAGGGGATATTTAAGGATTTGTCCAGGTGCATTGAGGGTTTTGTAGGTCCAACTTCCCAAGGAGCAACTCAGAGACTCTGAAATGTTAGAGTGGTGTTGTGGAAACTTCAAGAGAACAAATGGACATTCTGGAAGAGGATCCAGAAGTTTGGAATTATTTTGAGAATTTTTCGTCAAAAACCTCAAAAATGTAAATTGACCCGTCACTGAGAGTCAAGCCTGTGACGTCAAACTGCGACTCGGCCTGAGACCCAGGTTTGCCTCACTGAAGCTTTGGAGTTTTTTAATGCCACTTCCAGGAGTTGACTGAGGAATTGCACTAAGCCAAATTGCCTTTGTCGAACTTTAAGCCGGCCTGACGAGGAGACCTGCTCGACATCTAGAGACAAAGCGGTAAAAAGTGACCAACTCAAAGGTAAAAACTTGACTGGGCCCTACCGTTTATTGTATCCGACCCGTGCTCCTTCGAGGTCGGCCTGAAACTTTGATTTTGTCCTGTTTAAACACGACCAGATGTCCCAAGTTGGCGCTTTTGGCTTTTAAGCACTGGAACGTAGTTCATCTTTAAAAATTAATAATTCTGCTGCCCTTCATTGGATGTTTGTCATTTTGGTGTCATTTTAATCATAAAAATATTTACTATTTTTATAAATTGGTGTTTTTAGGGTGTGTTGTGGCTTACTTACTTAATTTATTGGAGTTTTTAAATGCTTTACATGCCTGTCTCCTAAATTAAGCTTGTCTACTCGCAGCCAAATTACCAAGGGTTGGGCAACGATGAATTTATTCAGAACTTGACTTGGCCTTTTTTATGATTGTGGTGTTATTACTAGTTTTACTACCTTCATCTGCTAATAGGCCATCCTCCGACACTTCATAAATCATCTTGGAAATCAGATTCACTCCAGATTCTATTCCAGCTTTTATTTACGAACTTCTAATGCATAATGGTACTTCTATGCCTTGACCAAGCATGAGACCTTTGGTGCATCTTATTACACTTAGAACTCTGTCATCGTTTTCAGCATGCCTTGTGCTCCCTTGCACAAATTCGTGTAACAGGATCTGATCCTTGTACCACACCAGATTTTTATTTTGCCCACTGGTTGCTTACTGGAACTTCTCTTCACTCCTTGAGGGGAGTCTTTAACTACTGTCCCCTGTACCGTGCTGCAGATAGCTCACAGCTGTGCTAATTTCCAACCACCCTGTGTGGCTGTCATCTGGGAGGAGGGATTTAAGCCTGGCTTCTTCATTCTAAATTTGTGCCTCAACTGCTATTACAAGGATCCTCTGCTTTCTTCTCCAGTTGCCTGCACTGCTGAAACTTTCAAAGCATGATCCCCCTACCGATTTCCTGCGGTCTCCCTGTGCAGCATTATGTGTACATGTTGTGCTTATTTCATAAAATCACCTTTCTTTCTGTCTATCCTTTCTACACTCCTATCCTAAATTCTATGTTTTCACTTTTTACCACGTATTCACTGAGTTGACAGTGGTTCCCTTTGCATCCATTTTCTGATTTACTGTTCTGGACCTGGTCTGAATTGCTGTGTATTCCATGTACCAGCAGGGCATTACTAATTTCAGTGCCTGTTGGGTGTATTCTTGAATTCCTTGCTCTGAATCTTAGTTCCAGTTTCCCTAAACCAACAGGGTATTACTTGTCACCAGTGCCTGCTGGGTTAAACCTGATCTTGAACCTTGCATTCCTGTTCCTAATTTCTGAAGCCCTGTTCACAATTCCTTGTCTTGGTGTTCTCCCTATTTTCTTGTTGTCTTGTCTGTCCTGTATTCTGGTTATTCTTTTCACTCTTTTTTGTTCCATTCCAAATTCTGCTCACTAACTGTTACAGTCCATTTCCATAGACAGTATAATCCCTGGCTTGGTCTGAGGAAAGGGAAAGAGGTATTTATCCTATTCCTATGGATCCTTCCCTGTCTCAGTGTTGATGTCAGTCTCTGTCTATTTGCAGATTTGATGAGTGTTTATGCAAGTGTATAAATTATCAGTTCAAGAAAAAATGTGAATTAATGGGGACTCTGAGTTAAAAGATATCCCGGCTAATGTGAGAGAAGTTGAAATGTAAAATAGGTGTGCGAGGGCCATTTTACATTACTCCGAATTTGGAGTTTGTGATGATGTTGTTGGTAAAATGAATATCAATTGTGAAAGTAGAAAATGTAATTGTACGTATGGTTTCAAACAGGAAACAGATAGAAGCAAGGAAAACATCCGATATTACAGGTGTGACATCAAAGGCAGTTTAACATAGAGCAAAGGCTGTCCTGCTTTTAAGTGGAACTGAAGTGTGTTAAATGTTTTTGGCATTTTGCTAACATTTCCAGGAAGACAAAAGAAAGTACTTTGGACCTGATTACGATGTTGGTCGGAAAGACTCCTACCGCTGGTCAGAGGCTTTCTGACCGACATGGTAGGTTTAAAGTCTGACCGCCGTCTTATGATGACGGCGGTCGGAGTTTAAACCGGCCGGGGAATCCAACGCAGTTCTGATGGGCTCAAGGAGCCCATTGGTCAGTCAGAAAGCCCTCAAAATTCCTAAAGGACAGTGTTTCTGCCTTAGGGATCATGATATCAATTTTTGACAGCCAATCCAAGTCAACCTTTCACACAGGGATTGGCTGTCAGAAATTGACTTAGGGAGTCCCAGCAGGGATCCTTTTCCCCCTGACCCTTGACCCTAGGTGCCTTCCCCCTGACCCTTGACCCTAGGTGCCTCCCACAGAGTGCAGGTATGTTTAAAAACTTACATTTTTCATTGGACACTTGTTCTACGAGCAGTTTCGGCCCGCCCATAAGCTCCCATTGAAAAATTGAAGTTTGTGGCCACGCTTAAGGGTCAATTAGGATCGCGGACGGACTTGCGTCCGTCCGCGACCCCAGAGCAGGAGGGAACCTCCGCATGGCATGCGGAGTTCCCTCCTGTGCAATTAGGATGTGACCGCCACCCTGGCAGTCACATCCTCTATATTTAACATTGCAGCGGGTGCAGCTTCAAGCTGCACCCGAGGCAATGTTCAAAATGCACGCATTGCATTTGCAGGCAGAAAGAGGCAGGCACCGCGCGGTGCCTGCCGCTTTCTGCATGCAAATGCAGGGGGGTACCATAGGTACCCCCCATGTACACCCCCCACCCCCCTTCACCTAGGGGGCCCGCAACGGGCCCCCGCAGTGAAGATCCGTATGCTTTTCCACGGCGGAAAACCCGCCACGGAAAAGCACTTTTTAAAGCCCATCCTGATATGGCGGACGGTGTCTGAGAGACACCGTCAACATATCAGAGCTTTTCCGCCGCGGTTGTAAGCCGACCGCGGCGGAAAAGCTGCGGACGGAAACCAGGACCCACAAGCCATCCTAATGTGGCGGTGGGTCCTTGGTCAGTCCGCTGCGGTTTTTCCGCATCCTCTGGGCCGGCGGTGGCTTCCGCCGGCCCCGAGGATGCGGAAAAACCGCAATCATAATCGGCCCCTATGTGTGGTCGTATCCTAATTGTACGATCGGAACTGCTGACCTATGGTCGGGGGGTTTCTTCCAGGAAACAGTGTTGGTCTGATGCAACTCCGACCAACATTGTAATGAGAGTTTAAGTGCGGAGGAACATTGAGAGGGTGATGAGTGTGAGTAAGAATTATCTCCTGGTATATATGCGATGAAGGTCAATGAAATTGTAATGTTGATGTGCAAGATTATGGAGACTCAAGATCACTTTTGAATACTTTTTTGGCCATTTGCCATATATAGGTCAAAATGATGAAGCTTTTGAAATGTTTAAATATCATGAATCGATCTTTAAGTTTAAAAATAGGTGGACTTTTGGTAATTAGTATGTAACAATGAAAGAGCCACAGGTGTTAGGTTGACATGAGCAAGGTAACCTCCTAATCATTCATGACCCTAACAGCAAGGATTAGGCCTAATTGTGGATGAGGGCACCAATACTGGTAATAATACATGAAGGAAATTCCCCAATGTATTTAAAGGCTCTATTGGCAGATTAATTGGATCTCCGCAGAAAATTAAATTGAAGAGTCACGCTTACCTACTTACCAGAAAATACACACATTTAGACAGGTACCCATGTAAGAAAGAAAGTGTCTGATCGATTTGAAAAAATAGTTAAGGCAGAGGACATTGAACCAATTGTGAAGTTGTGAACGGATTTCACCCCTATTTACTGCCAGATGATGCAGTTTAGACTTTGTGTTGACCTTCGACATCGCACAAAAACATTGATAGATTTCCATTACATTGCCCAAAAGTACATAAATTGGTGTCTTAAAGAAGCTGCAAGTAAAACAATGTTTCTTGGTTCCAAATTTTCCGGCTTGCTCACAGGGCCCCCAGCTGTGGTGATGCTGGTTTTTTTTATGCTATTCTATTCAATACTATTCTATTCATAGATACTTATAAAATGCATGGCTAACCAGGAGGGCCTCTCCACGCTGCAAAAAGAAGAATGTCAATGCTCGCCATTTCGGCTAAAACATAGTGATTTTTAAGTTTCCTGAATGTTGATTCTGAATTGTTGTTTCTTGTGTGTTATGGAAGCACATTTCAGAGCTTAGGGACCAGGAAGACAAAAGACCAACCTCCACTCCTAGCTCTCATTATCCTAGGGAATACAACGAGTTGCTGATTAGTGGACTGCAGCGATCTGGAGGGTTTGTAAGGTGTAAGTAGTTTTTGGATCAGTTTAGGACCCTTTTTATGCATTGTATCCTCTTAGACACTTGCAGTCAGTATAGGTTAGCCAGCGCCCCAGTTGTTGAGTGGTGGTTGGGGACTTTCGCAGAATCTGGGCTGGTGTGTTTTGGATATCCTTGAGACTTTTTATGAGTGATTTTGGACTTCCCAACTGTAGGGAGTTCCCATAGTCAAACTGCGACCTGTTTAAGCCTAGCCCCACTATCCTACAAGAGGATTTGGGTCATCATCTCAGGAGCTTTCTTAGGGTTCTTAGTATTTCGAAGCATGTTGCAGGCAGTTTTTTTACTTGAGTGGCCAACTGAGAGTTTGTTGTCTAGGCTAACGCCCAGACTTTTGACCTCTGTTTTGGGGGTGGGTTGACCGCAAAGAGATTCCGACCAGTTCAATTCCATCCACCTAGTGGAGTGGTTCCAACCACCATCACCTCGGTTTTCTCTCCAATTAAGTTCAAACTGCTTTCTGTTCCAGTCTCTGATGTGCTCAAAGCAGGCGTTAAGGTGGATGGACGTTTTGTCCGTTTGAGGGGAGAGGGTGATGATAATCTGTGTGTTTTTTTTTTTTTTTTTTTATAACTTTATTCGAATGTTTAAAAAACATCATAAAAGTATACAGTTTAAAACATTACATACACATGGTACTCAAAATACAGAAGCAAAAATAACATAGTCACATGTTGTGGGAATTGCTGCACATAAAATTACGGGAAAACCATGCTAAGTCTAGCTCTAATAGATTTCAGAATAAAAGTGGCAGTATAAAAACAGATATCTGGGCTTGAAAGTGAAAAAAGAAGCCTCAAAGCGCTATCAGTAGTATACATATTATATTTAAGGAAGATAGGCTTGAGGAAACAGATGCGTTGTGCTTTATACACATTAGCTATGGCGGAGAGGCCATGGTTATTTATGATGTCTGCCAATGGTGTGACATATAGCGCGGGGATGCCTACGGGTCACCAGGCGCTCTAGAAATCGCAAAATAAAATAATAAATAATAATAATACTGATTAAATAAGGAACCTCACAGTTTAAAATGTCAGTTTTTGACAGTATGGCTTCCTTGCAGACTTGAAAGGACCTGTTATGGAGGAAGGAGGTAAGTGCTGTCTTGGCTCTACCTGCTTCCATTAGCCTGTTTACTAGCACTGGGTGGGAGACGGTGTCAAATGCCACATTAAGATCCAAAAGGATCAAGGCCACAGTCTAGCATTGATCCGGGATTGCTTTAAGCTCCTCCCTGGCTGTAAATAGTGCTGTTTCAGGGTTGACACCTGATCTGAATCCTGTTTGAGAAGGGTGTAGGGTGCCGTTTGTTTCCAGAAATGTTGCCAGATAATTAACAACATTTTCCAAAATGTTGCTAGGTCCTGGAAGAAGGGATATCGGATTATCATCTTCACACTTTATGGGGTTGGCTAATTGTTTTTTAAACAAAAGCTTGGCAGTGGCGTGTTTCCATGTTGTTGGGACCATTCATGAGTTCAATGAGCAATTAAACATGTCTGTCAGCATGGTGGGTACTGCTTTTTAGCCTTTTAGCATAATATCAGGGGTCAGGGTCTTGTGGGGAGCCTGATTTTAAGGATTTCAACAGTTTTGTTTGTGTCGTTATGCATGATCTCTGGAAATGTGTTTAGTTTGCCGTCTCGTAATTGAGGAGACTTGGGGACTTCTTCCTCCCTTCCAAGAGTGCCGAGGATGCCATTTACCTTCTCAAGAAAGACATTTTCCATCATGTTACATTGTGACTCTGATGGGTGGGCAGTTTTATTTTTGGCCGGTTTCATTGAGATGCCTACCAAATTGAAGAGTTCATTAGAAAAGTTAGCTGCGTTGTTAATTTTTGAAGCAAAATAATTAACTCTAGCATTTCTGATGGTGTAATGATAATTTTTTACTGCCTTCAAACAGTTTTCCTTTCCCTTTGTATAATAGTGTTTTCTCCATGTTCTTTTTCTTCTTTTGACTTCTTTTTTCAGATTTGTGAGTTCTGTTGAGAACCAGGGAGCCACCTCTGCACAACCAGCAAGATTTTATTGCCTTAAAGGTGCGAGGCTGTTTGCGGCAGTTTCCATCGTGATCACAAAACTGTTGTATCTGCTGCCCACCTCGAAGATGAAGTTAGCAAGCATGTTCTCCCATGTCAACTTAGACCAGTTTTGCCTAGGTCTGGACAGGTGTTTTGCTTTTACTGCGTACTTTATTCACATCAAATGGTATAAGTTTATGATCTGACAAATATTTCTAAAGGGTCTTCTGTGATTAATTCTGGAAAGTTAGACAAAATTAGATCTAACAAATAGCCTTATTTATGGGTCGCGGCTTCTACCTGTTGGGTCAATTGGACTGCTCCGTGGTCCAGTATGAGGTTATTGGATACTTCACACATAATGTTTTCTAGGTGAAGTTTAAATCACCTAGCATGATAAAGTTAGCAGTTAATATACTATGTCCAGCCACAATATCCGCAAAGGAGTATATGAATTATGTGGCAGGAACAGTAGGATGTATATTATTAGACCAGAGAATGTGAATGTAGAAGAGAGTTCTAAGACAAATGCCATCCAGCTAATGCCATAAGCTCATTTTTCATGTTTAGTTCCTCTGTGTTAGACATAGGGGTCTCTAGTTGGCAGTGTCTTGCACCATGTCCAAATAAGGACCCTTCCTTCTAGTCAGAGTAAGGGGATTACACAGCTAAGATAAACCAATGCTCTCCTCCTCGGTAGCTTGACACGAGCAGTGAGGCTTATCTCAGAGGCAATGTGTAAAGTATTTGTACATAAACACACAGTAACACAGTGAAAACACTACAAATGGACATCATGGCAGTTTAGAAAAATAACCAATCTTTACCAAAAACCAAACAAGGCCGAAATGACAAAAATCTAACATGCATAAATCAAGATATCACTTTAATGGTTTAACATCATTCCATATAGAACTATGAATGCATCACTTTTAGCGCAAAGTACCTGGGATGCATCAAAATCACAAGACGAAAACGGATTTATAACGTTACAACGCATACTTTTACCACGCATACCATTACAACGCGGTATTTACAACGCATACCGTTACAACGCATAGCGCTTAGAGGTGCTGGATAGTGGTAAGTATAATTTTATATTCCAACTCCAGTCCCCGTGGACACTAGGGAAGGTGTTGGATATAATATTATACTTATTCCCTATCCTAGAGCGCCCCCCAGCGCAATGCGTTGTAATGGTATGCGTGGTAATGCCTGCGTTGTAGTGGTAGTGCGTGGTAAAAACTTCGTTGTAAACGTTGTATACCGACGAAAACAGGCTCAAGGGAGGTGAGGTGCTGGAAAGCAAAGTGATGCATCGGTGCCTTACACGCAGACAAATTAGTACGTCGGCTCCTTGCTCCCAGGGGAGGTGATGCACGGTCAGTTCCTTACTTCTACAGTGAGGCATTGCTTCCTTACTGTGAGAGGAGGTGATGAGTTGGTTTCTTAGTGCACAGGGAGGTGATGCCTTGTTTCTCTGGACACTCAGCCTCTGTTCCTTACTGAAGCCCAGCATTGATATAGATTTGGTGCACAGGTGCGATGAGTGGAAAATCCGGTTGAGCTGGAGTCGATGAGGACAACAGGCACTATGTCGATTCTTCCAGGCACAAACAGGTAATGCGTCAATTCCTTCCGCCACACAGCAGGTCCTTCATTGGCGTCAGAGCAGGGGTCTCGGATTTCGGAGAAACTGTGCTCTGGACTCATGCCTCTGTCGTTCTTCTGGCCATGAACAGGTGCTGCATTGACCTTTTCAGCCACACCATGGTGATGCATTGGTTTTTCAACTGCATGGCAGTTTGCAGAGGAAAAAACTGCACTGGAAGGTGATGCGTGGATTTTTAGCTCTTCTTGCAGCAGAATCCACCTCCAGTGGCCCAGAAATGGAAGAGGCACCACTTGGCAGGTCAGAGCTCCCAGCAGAAGAATTCAGGGGCTGCATGTGAAGTCTTTACTGGCCCTGAGACTTCTTACTGGGAGGCAAGCACACACAAGCCCATTGAGAATCTTCTCAAGAAGGATACCAAAGCAAACGTCCAGTGTTTAGTGTCTCCAAGGTAGAAGCAGCAACTGCAGGCCAACTCAGCAAAGCAATACAGCAAAGGGGCATTACTCCTCCTGACAGCTCTTCAGATCTTCCTCTTTGCAGAGTATTCTGTTGATCCAGTAGTGCTCTAATATTCTGGGGTTACAGGTCCAATACGTATACCCCTTTTGGCCTTAGAAGTCGGAATACTTCGAATGATAGCCTTTGTAGTGCACACATCTTGCCTTGCCCTGACCTGGCTCCAAACAAAGTACATGGGTGTGGAGACAGCATTGTAAGAGGATGGGTACAGCCCTATTCAGGTGTCGGTGACAACTCCTCCCACCACACTAGCTCAGGAAGGCCCATCAGCGCATGGGCCATCAGGCTATGCAGAGCTCCTTTTGTGTGACTGTCTAGAGTGAATGCACAAACAACCCAGCAGTCAGTCTAAACCAGACGTTGATTCCACAGGCAGGCAGAGGCACAGGATGGTAAAGCAAGAAAATGCCTACTTTCTAAAAGTGGCATTTTCAAACACACCATTTAAACCCACCTACGCTAAAAGATGTATGTTTAATTCCACAGTACAGGGAACCCAAACTCCAAATCTCTGTATTTTCCCAATTGAAAGTTACACTTGTAAGATGTTACTAGGCAGCTCCAATGATAGCTTATTGAAGAGATAGTCCTTGAAATAGTGAAAAACGAATATAGCGGTATATCACTATCAGGACATAATCCCCTGACCAAGCATAGTGCTCCCTTAGCAGCATTGTGATTGGTCTGAGTGCCGTGGTTCGCCGCTCAGACAGGGGCTGGCAAGCTGTGCATGTTCTCCACCCAGGCTGTAATACCCGAGATGGGCGGCCAAAGCGCCATGCTCATTTAAGGTGCTGCCACCATTCCTCCCCCTGTGACAGAGAGAGCACAGCCCCGCTAGCCTGGCTGCAGCTAAAACCTGAATACAAAAAACGAACTGAAAATAGCTAACGTTATTATCATTTTATTTTTTGTGTTCAGCTTGCAGCTGAAGCAGTGGGGCGACGCTACTCCGCCTTAGCAGAGGTGCCGCTACTAATTACAGTCTGTTCAATTTGGTCCCCAAAAGCTATTCTAATCAGCTAACAAAGTTTAAAAAGGTTTTGAACAGCTAAAATAGTCTAGATGGGTAATTAGAGTGGCGGTGATTACCTTAGTTGATCATCACGGACTGCTGTCAACAGAGAAATGCTACCTTGTTAAGGGCTTTCCCTGTAGTTTAGTAATGTGATTATATCCAACATATTTTGGTGAAGCAAGAACCAAATGTAAAATCTTTTACTAAAACCTACCCACTAGGCCCTATAGTGCAGTGGGAAGTAGTGGTGTGTGCCCACTTCATGCGGTCTTTAAACACTACAGTGAATCGTTCATCTTATCAGATGTGCCTTAAATTTGTTTTTCTAAATAATACTCAGTACAGTCGGTACCAGAATAGAACTGAATGCTGTGCCTTCCAATATTTTGAGGGGAGGACATAATAGTTGAAGGTGATTGTAAGTCCATTTCTGAAGTCCATGGTTTAGTCAGTGATTACAAGGCCTTATCCAAGGAGGATACTGAAGCTTTTCGTGGCCTGAGATAATATTTAATTTCAATCGATTAACCAAGTTACTCCCTGCCTATGTTTGCCTCTCCAAAGGTAGTAATTGGTAGCAGTCAAGGCTTACTACTGGAGGTAGTAGAAGGACTAGAACTCAAAAACACTATGATAAAAGGGGTCCTATCAATAAACTAAAGTGTGGTCAGAGTTTTATCTTTAAAGGGAAATTTATTGCATTTCGGGTAGGGTGATATGGCATGTGCTCTTCAAGTTAAAGTTGCTAGCGCAAATAAATGTTGTCCAATGAATGCATGCAGAATATCATATGAAGTAAAAATGTAGCCAATCATACTAGAATGGTTGCAAGAGGAGAGCAAGAAGAAACAATCACTTTTTCCGAACAACACATGTTACAGCTCAACCTCAGCATGTCCACAGGAGGTACAAAATGATTAGAGAAAGAGCCAGAAGTCTCGAAGAGAGAAAACAGAAAATAAAAGTGCTGAGTGGAGGAAATGGATGGTGAGGACCTGAGCGGAGAATAGTTGTAAGAGAAAAATCAGAGAAAAGTTAAACAGAGCATAAGGAGAAGGGGGCATCAAGGGCCGAAAAGAAGGGAGAAGAGCAACGTGAAGGAAGGAAGAGGAGGAAATGGTTCCATTGGAAAAGGTGGGATAAGAGCAGAGCTGACTTAAAACCATGAACATGCTAAATGTGAGGAACGGGAGAAGAAAGAGGAAAAAAAGATGAAACATTGAAAGGAAGAAATGATTGTTGAATGCATGGGATTAGGGAAACTTTTCTGGGAAAATGAAGAAAAAACGAGAAATAATATGGAGGAGAAAAATATGCTGGAGGACCTTAAGCAAGAAAAAAAAGCCTGAAAGGAAGGAAAGGGTAGGAGACAAAATTAGTTGGGACAAAAGGAGATGAAGTTGAAAATTATACACGGGAATCAAAGATGAAACAATGGATGGAAGGGAGAGGAATGGGGACGAGAGGGAGGTATAAGAATACGTGAAGGTTTAGGAAGGGCTGAGAGTTAACAGTGGAGGAACAGTTTGGAAATAATTACTTTTTAACAACATATTTAGGCACAGATTGACCTCATGTGCTAACTGAGCAATGGTTCGTGAAAAGTCATAGTTCATTATTTTGAGCCATATTTTCTGGGTGCCCAGTATTATTTTTGGTCTCAATCTGTTTGCTTCTGGCTGTATTTTCAGGTTTGCTGTGCATAACAAACCCACGTATCACGACCAGGGAAGACATTATTGCTGGACTCTAGTGAATTGTGCACTGCATGCTTTTATCTTGTACTTATGTAATAAATCAATCCGTTTTTGTAACAAATTGATTTGTTTTTTGTCATGCGTCCACTTAAGTGGAAAGATTTTGGCAGAAAATTACTCCAAAATGTTGCAGCTATGAAAGTCAATGAGCCTGTAAATAAAAGCAATCTGCTGAATTTTCAGGGAGGATACCTTGTTCCAAATACAGAGCTTAACCTCACAATGTGATTGCCACATGTCATACTCTGTTAGGGGTGGGTCACAGGGCAGACAGAGGCTATGAGGCCACATGCAGTGATGGATGAGGTATTTTGCAACTGGTTCTGCAAACTGACCCCTGTACAACTGTAGCCTTACTTGACTTTTAGTGTAGCAAGTACAAGCAGTCAAAGTCTTCATGGGAGATTCTTAGGAGACCAAGAGCTCAGAACTCAGCATTCAAATAACAGCCGCAATACCCAAATGTAATACTAGTGCTTATCGCTATGAATCAAATAGCACTTACAATTTCAAAGCAAAGTCAAATACTACACAATCTATATATATATATATATATTTTTTTTTTTCAACCAAGAGACTTGGGGACCGAACCAGAACCTTTCCATTAAGAGATATTACAGTGCCGTGCCTGCCCTTGTGAGCTGGGATGGAAATGTCATCTTCTCCATCACCAAAAACAGATAATCTCAGTTCACAAGGTCAAAAGCCTTCTCTGCTTCTATAAGCAGAACCACTGCATGAGTTTTAGTGAGATTAAAATAATCAGTGGCTTCTGTTAAATAGTGTGGACTTTAGTAGAGTTGATGACCAGGAATAAAGCTGGATTGGGCTTTCCCAATTAAATAAGACACAACTTCTGCCAACTTTGCAGCTAAAATTTTCATCAAAATTTTATAACTTGAATACAGCAGCATAATTGGTGAGAACGAATGCACTTCCTCCTGGTCTTTATCCTTCTTAAGAAAGCACGCAGGCATGCATTTCCAAAAGGAAGAAGGGACAGAACCATCCATCAATATAGTATTAAATAAGGTCAGAATAGGGTCTTTCACCTCTGAAATAAAAACCTCATGCCATTCTGCATGAAACCAATCTTCTCCTGATCCCTTCCCTCATGACAAACTTTTAACAGCTACTTCTACTTCTGCAATGTTACAGCACAGACAAGACTTAGGGCCACATCACTTAACAGCTTTCGAAGGGTAATAGCATCTAAAAAACAAACAAATCTCTCTTATAGGAAGGTGGGTCAGCTACATATATAGCTGCAAAATGGTGATGAAACAGTTCCGATATAAGGGAGGCTTCCCTCTTCAAAAAAAAAAATAGTGGCTTCTGTATTGTGTCTACCACATATTTAGCTTGTCCGGCTCCAAACCACCAGGCTAAGAACATCCCACTCACTTCTCCTTCCTCATATAACTGTTGCCGATAAGTTCTAGCATTGATGATTTGCTTCTACAAAAGACACCGCTGCAGCTTCTGCTTTGCAGGTTCTCTCTTTTTAAAACTTAAAGCATTGGTCCCCGGAAAATGTTGGCCTCCACTAATTGGATATCCAAGGACAAATCCTTAAACTCCATTTTTTCTAACTAATTGGAGAATGCTAAAAAGGCAGTAATCTCCCCTCTCATGGTGACTTTAAATGTTTCCTAGATATTTTCTGAGGAAGTGAGTCGAATTTCCTAAAAAAACAAAGACACCTGTGCCCTCACTTGTGTAAGAAATGATTTGTCAACAAGCAATGCCCTATTAAAGAACCAACACTTACGCTGGGTTCCTATCATAGAAACCCAAAACCAAACTTATAGCGGCATGGTCAGATAGGGAGTTTGATATAATCGAGGGAGCAAAGACTGGAATATCTTTAGAAATAAGAAACATTTTTTTCTTTGATGCATAGAAATAGAGAGAGGAAAACAAAAGTACAGCATCTTGCTTTTTGATAGAGAATTCACCAAGGATCTACCGGACCATACTCCTCCTCAATCCTATGAACTATCCTTGCCATCTTGGGTTTGCTCTGAGAGAAGGCTCTCCTACTAATGTCAACCTCTAAATTCTGGGAAAAATTCCCCACCTATTATTATACTTCTAGAATCATTATCCAATTGAAGAGACAGTTCATAAAATGGCAGGGGGTCATCTGAGATTTACCCATAAAATGGCACTAGAGAGTGCCTCTCATCACGAAAACAAATATCAATCACCACCCATCTACTTGCCCGATCTGCAGCTACTAGGTCCACTCGGATCTTGAACCTCTTATAAACTAAAATCACAACTCCTTTATGTGACACTGAGGCCATAGAGAGGTAAAATAACTATTTCACATGTTTGCCAAATGTCTTTCCCTTGCTTTAAATTCTCTCATGATGTAATAGAGAAAACCTGAATAACCTGGTCCTCCATGATTTGGATGCCTCTCTGATTCATGGCATAATTCAGGATATTTTCTCGCATGCTATAGTCCTGACAAATCACAAACATAGTACAAGGTCGAGAAATGTTGGGGTATTCGAGAACCGGGATACCATGAGCAAGTGTTATTATCAAGTCCTCTATATTTCCCATTAGGAAATAGGTATGAATCAGGTCATCCATATACTCAATTGCTGAGGTGGCTTAGCCCTCCTACCTTTCTGGTATGCTAACAAATTTAAGATTAAGCATTCATGAGTGGTTTTCTTGATCCTTGAGCTTTTGCTTCATAGAAGCAATTTCCTTTTGTAAAGAAAAGTTATTTTTAGCAGACTCATTTTTGGGTGCCTTCAAGATTGGAAAGTCAAACAGTCATTCCTTCCACTAGTGTCCCAAAAACCTACATTTTTTCTCCATTTCTGCCATCCAAACCCCCAAAGCATGTGCCAGAGAATGTTTGTGAGATTTTTACTTCCTGTACCTCCGCCAGAATCTTCAACCATGAGGATTCAATCTTTGTATCAGCTAAGTTATGTTCAGCTTCCTCAGTCACCAGCTGTTTTAGAGGAGAGAGATATTTTAGCAGAGGGCTGACTACCCCGCCAGTTTCCACATCAGATATAATTACTGAACTCTCCAGATTTAGCAGGGGGCTTTGAGGCTAACATGCTAAAGCGACTAAATAGTGTGTGGATCGCCAATCGATGAAGTAGTACCTTCTTCAGTCTCTGTAGTTGCCTCAATGTGAGAGGCAGGAGCAAGAGTTGCAGAGGCCATGCCAAAAACTGGGAAAACTTATCAGCTCTGGCAATAGTTTGTTTTAGCAAAGGAAAGGCAGAGGCTGACAGTCATGCACCTGAAAAAACTGGGCTCCCATCCTCGCAGGCACGCCTAGCCACATCAAGCAGGTCTCTGAATCCCATACTGCAACCACTTCCTTGGCTCATCTCCAAATTCCCGGCTTCCATACTCCCAAAATCAGCTCTTCTGAGGGGCGACCTCCCAATTATGTCTGATGGGCTGGGAGTAAGGAACTCACTTTATGTTAAAATGTTATTTTTATTATTTATTTATACATTAACAAAGACACACCGAAGACCAGTTATGATCAGTGTACAAAGTTGGTTTGTAGGATTATATCCCAAAATAGTGCTTCACAACTTCAAAGCATGAATTGGAGAACAACAAGAAAGAAAAAAAAAGAAAAAAGAACGAAAACTCTGAAACAGAGAAATCGCACATAGCACAAATAGTAAATGTAGAACATGACCAGTAACTACTGGCAAAACACTGTACTCAGCATTATATCCTGCAACATAAATCATATTATGAAATCAGCATCCCATTATGCACCAACCTCATAAGCATAAACACATAATGCAAGAACCTCATAAGCATAAATCACATTTGCTCCAAGGGGTTGAGCAGGGGTTATCTTCAGCGTTTAACTCCCTTGCAATGCCTTGAGCGGTGTTTTCTGCCTGGCTTAGGCACAAGCCCTAGCCAACCAGTAATCCCATTTCTAACATTGGTTGTCAGCCGTGAGGATAGGACTTGCATTTGCGCAGTACCACAGCGACAACTGGTTGCACTACAAATTCTGCATTTAGATAATCCCAGGTTTGGGGATTATTTTTCCTGAGTTATATTTTTCCACTAAGAAGTGTCATTTCTAAATTTTGTACTCTTGCGCCTTGTTGCACCTGTGTATTAAGTGAGTTGCCAAATAGGAATCTTTGACATGGAAGACCTGCTGAGTTACAGTCTTGAGCAGCTAAGTGGGTTCTGTGATGAGAGAGGCTCAGCAATGAGTGGAGAGGACATTCAGCGAGACTTTGGATGTGCCCTGATACTCTGGCAACAGAGTAGATGGAGACAGATAGACAGGGTCCAGGCCGCACTCCAAGAGTGAGGTGGGTCTGAGGGTGTCCCTGAAGGGTCTGAAGAAGTGGAAGAAAATGACAGGGCAGAGACGCTAGTAAAGAGTGAGGACGCCATAGATAGAGAGACTCTTGCTGGGTCTAGTACCAGTGGTAGTGCCCAGTCCCTTTCATGGTCCCAAGAAAAGTTGGTGGGCAGGCAGAAGGAGAGAAAGCATCAACTGGATTTAGAGAAGCTCAAATAGAGCATTCCAAGGGAATAGAGTAGCTGGGTCTGGAGGAGAAAATGACACAGAGTGAGAGGGTCTTAGCACAGGAGAGGATGGCGGAGGCAGTGAGGGCCTTCCCCAAAGAGAAACTAGCTCTGGAGGGTAGATTATCCCCTGAGAGTAGTTTTAGTTGTCTGGATTTACCAGTGAGGGTGGAGTCCAGTGGTGGCAGCAATATGAAGTCCAGTGCAGGATGTACCACTCCCAGATCCCAGAGAAAGGTTTAGAGTAGCCCAGCTAGGTCCCAGTGTAGTGGGAGGGGTGTAGGAACTCACATCCTGTCTCTGCGGATAAGGATTGAGAATGGGATGCATCCCAATGTGCCCAAAACTCAGTTTAAGGGCCTGGATGGTTCCTTATGGGAACACCAGGTAGGGAGCCTAGGCTGTACTATTAGTCCATTTGAGAGGGATCTCCTAGTTTCAGGAAAACCTGGAGTGTCTATAAGCAGAGCTCCAGCGGTCCTGATGTCCGGCAGTACCACTACTAAGTGGAGGGTGCAGAAGTCCAGATGGAGGAGTGAGAGGGGGAGGGAGTCCCCAGTGGGAGAACTAATGGGTCAGCGACCAGCCGGAAGGGCTGATTCTCATAGAAGTGACCATGGTTACACCACTTCTGTTTTGGGGGGTCTTCACGCACTGTCAGATGGACAGGGGTCGGGAGATCAGCGCCAGGCAGATGCCCCTCTGGGGGAGCATGTGTGCTCCCCAGGAAGCTCTGGGGTGCTGGCCAGTTGCTCAGCCGCAGGGTTTAGTCCCTGGGTTGGGAAGCCAGGTTCAGGTGTTGCCTGACCTGGAGGGAAGGACAACTGTAAGCAGTGTCCTGACCAATGTAGCTTCTAGCGGTACCACTCCAGTTGGGAGGGTGCAGGGCTCTGGAAGGGGGAGCAGAGAGAGGGCGTCCTCGCCTCTCACCCTGGTACAACCTGAGGGTTTAGATACAAGTTTGGTTGACCAGTTGCTGGAGAGAGGTCTTAAACTGGTGGGTGAGTTGTGTTCTGAGGTTGCCTCTCCAAGAGGAGTGTACAGAACCCTAGAAGAAGAGGTAGGGGGAGTAGAGCCTCGCCTGTGACTTCTGGTCAGCCTGAGGGAGCGGACCCTAGGTTGGAGGATCATTGGCAGTTGGGAACTACACTGAGAGGAAGAGTGGAGAATGGTTACTGTGTGCCTGGGGTTACTGCCCCCACTCTGTGAGGTGGCAAGGACCAGATACATCTGGATGGCCTAAGGCCTGGTCCTGGCCGAGGACAACTAGGGAGTACCAGTGGGGTAGCTTAGTTGATCCGGGGAGCTTTGACAGAGGGAACCACATGGGTTCAGAATGGCATTGAACTGGAGTGTGCCCCTGCTGTTGCGGGCCAGAGTCCGAGTTCTATCACCCAAGGCAGGGAAGCAGATCAAGGTGGTGATTGGTTTACCCTTCATTTTGGCTGGAAGGGGGTTGTGTTGGACATTTTGCAGGGTCAATCCTAAACTTTGTGCCTTTCTCCTAGCCTTTTCTCTGACATGGTGTTGGTGGTTTTAGGACTCTGGGCACTTTAGCACTTCTGTTCAGTGTAAAGTGTGTGTGCTCTCTGTGGTAAATATGGTAAGATTGGTCTACACCTGTTTGGCCTATTTAATTTACCGTTCAGTCCCTTGTAAAGTGGTATCTCATATTCCCAGGGCTGGTGAATTAAATGCTACTGGTGGGCTTGCAGCGCTGATTGCTCCATCCACCAAAGTAGCCTTTCAAACCTTTCCCAGGCCTCTGCCATTGCAGGGCTTGTGCGCACAGTGTTACTGCCGCTGTGACATGACACCTAAAGTGTGTGCCATGTCTGTGACCCCCCTTTTACTACATGTCAGTCACCCTTAATGTAGGCCCTCGCTAGCCCTATGGGCAGGGTGCATTGTAGGTAAAAGGTAGGACATGCACCTGACATGTACCTTAAGTCCTGGTAGTGACAAACAGCCATTTTGGTTTCTCACTACTGTGAGGCTGGCCTTCCATAGGAATGTATCGGGGTTTCCCTGACAAGTGTTTCAGTGGTACTTCATGAGAGGAGCAGCGTGGTCAGGTTTGGTATATTTGGAACAGTGATAATAAATGCTACGCAATGGTGTGTGCAGATTTATTATAACTATTTTAGAAATGCCACTTATAGAAGTTGGTATTTCTGTGTGCTATGTGCCTACCTGCCTTTGTGGATTGTATGTCTGGCTTTTGAGTAACTGGGGCTGGTGAGGTGTGTGGCTCTAGGAGGGGCAGGGTAAGTCAGCGCTAGGCTGAATGGGACGTCTGCATTTGGAGTAGTGGGTGGAGTAGTCCCCTGACCCTGAATAGGATTGTGCCTGTCTAGGTCAATGCTTGCTCCGTCCCCCTATAGTCTGTCTGATGGCAGAGCCCCATCCCCCAAAGAAGGGTGTGAGCACTGTAAACAGGGTGCTCCAGAACCAGTTGGAACTGGTTCCCCCAAGCCCTGTGCTTTGCAGACAAAGGAAAACTGAGTATAAATATAGGGGCTGTGACCCCATGTTTGTTCAGCTGTGCTTGTGATCACTCGTACTGGGGGGGGGCACTCTGCCAGAAGGCTAGCCTGCCTGGCTGCACCCTGCTTGGGTGTCCCCAGCCCCAAGGACTTTTAATTCCTGCCTGCTGGATTCCTTTACCAGCTTTACCCTAGGAACTTTGAGGGGCTTAGTGCCTCAAGAGCACTATATTTTGTTTATTGGAGCCCCATAGGAGGAGACTCCAAGACTGCCAAGGAGAGGAGTGTGTGGCCTGGCTGGACGGGGCTGTGACGTGCCCCAAGGGAATTCCGGCATGTGGGATTCCCCCTGCGCTGTTTACCGAAGGGGGGCCCACCCCTCATTGTCGCTTACTTGATGGGTGCCTACCCCGCGTTATTGCCTATGAAGAGTGGGAGCCCACCCTGCATTGTGGTGTTCCGTTTCGGGAGCCTACACCACTCTTGATGCCTTCTTTTTAGCGGGAACCCAGCCCGCTGTTTATGGTGATTTTAAAAGCGGAAGCCCACCCCGCTAAATTTGCGCTACTTGGGGAGCAGGAGCCCCCTCGCATTTCTCAGCCGCAGAGAGAGCATCCTCTGAAACCGGAAGTCAGGCACCTCTGCCTGACTGTGGGTGGGACCGGAAACAGAGTCCAATTGGAGGACGGGCAAAGTAATGGCTGATTGCAGAGTGGGGCTCTCTTGATCTGGGGAGTGCCCCACGTTGTTGGTCCTGGAGAGCCAAGTGCAGGACCAGTCACGGCACAGTGTCGGTGCCTGTCCCAGCAGCGAGGAGTCCTACAGCCAGAGAAGAAAACTGGAGGAGTCCCTGAGCAGCAGCCCCACTGAGTGGGGCGCAGCCCGAGTGGTGTTGGTGCCTATGGTGGCACCCCCTTTGATTTTGCCTGTGCAGAGCCCGGGGAGTGGGGCTGGCCCGTGAGCTGTTTCCTCAGACACCAGTGGTGCCGTTGCCGATTTCTTTTAGGTGGCTGCGTCCAATCCCATCATAGGAGCCCCGGCGAGGGGGGCTAAGGAGGCACAGTTGGTGCCAGGGCTGTTTGGTCTCCACAGCTGCAACGCAGTCATTAGCAGCTGCAAATTCTTGGGCTAATTGGTGGTAGAGGCCCAGTGGGGGTTTTAGGAGGCCCAGTGGTGCCTGTGCTAATTTTTGCCACAGCTGCACCACGAGAGAGAGAAGGCAGCATGGTACACTGACCCCCTGGCTAACTGGCCTTCTCAAAGGGCTCAAATGCCCTATGTTCCAAATGTCAGGGTGTATCTGCTAATGCAGCAAAATCACAGTGCGCACATGTTCTGGGGGCATGGGGTGCCCCTTCCTGATGAAAACACAAATGCCCCCGGGTTGCAGCTGACCCCTGTCGCTCGCGGTACAGCTGTGGCAAAAATGAGCACAGGCACCACTGGTTCTCCTAATTCCCCCACGGGGCCTCTACCACCTATTTGCCCAAGAAGTTGAAGCTGCTGGCGACAGCGGCGCAGCTGAGGAGACCAAACAGCCCTGGCACCATCTGTGCCTCCTTAGCCCCCCTCACCGGGGCTCTTATGTTGGGATTGGACTCAGCCTCCTAAAAGAAATGGGCACATGCATCACTGGTGCCTGAGGAAACAGCTCATGGGCCAAGCCCACTCATCAGGGCACTGCGCAGGCAAAAACGAAGGAGCTGCCACCATAGGCACCAACAACACTCGGGATGTGCCCCACTCACAGGGGCTGCTGTTCGGGGACTCCTCCAGTTTTCTTCTAAGGCCATAGGACTCCTCACTGGGACAGGCACTGTGCCACGACTGGTCCTGCACTCGAGTCTCCTGGGCCAACACCACGGGCTCCCCCCTGCTCACGGGAGCCCAGCTCTGCAATCAGCCATTACTTTGCCCATCCTCCCATCAGCACTTCGCTTCTGGTCCCACCCACAGTCAGGCAGAGGAGCCTGAATTCCGGTTTCGGCGGTTGTTCTGTCTGCGGGTGGCAAATGCGGAGTGGGCTACTGCTTCCCAAGGAGCGCAAATTCAGCGGGGTAGGTTCCCGCTTTAAAAATTGGCATAAACAGCAGGGTGGGCTCCCGCTAAAAATAAGGCATCAACAGCGGGATATGCTCCCGCAACGGAACACCACAATGCGGGTGGGCTCCCGCTCTTCACAGGCAATAACGTGGGGTAGGCACCCATCAAGTAAGTGGCAATGCGGGGTACCCGCTACGGTAAATAGCTCAGGAGGAACCCCACATGCCAGGATTCACTCGGGGCACGTCATAGCCCCGCGCTGCCAGGCCACATGCTCCTCTCTCTTTGGCAGTCTCGAAGTCCCCTTCTCTGGGGCGCCAGTAAACAAAATATAGCGCTCTCGAGGCGCTTAGCCCCTCAAAGTTCCTGGGGTAAAGCTGGGCAAGGAATCCAGCAGGCAGGAATTAAAAGTCCTTGGGGCCGGGGACATCCCAGCAAGGTAAAGCCAGGCAGGCCAGCACGCAAGGACCCCCAAGAAGCTACACCTGGGTCCCATGGCGGTTCCTCCTGGCAGAGTGTCTCCCCCAGCCCAAGTATGCACAAGCACAGCTCAACAAACATGGGGTCACAGCCACTACATTTATACTCAATTTTCCTTTATCTCCAAAACACAGGGTTTGGAGGACCAGTTCCAACTGGTTCTAGAGCACTCTGTTTACAGTCCTCACACCCTTCTTTGGGAGATGGGTGCTCTGCCATCAGACACACCACAGGGGTGCAGAGCCAGCATTGACCTAGGCAGGCACAATCCTATTCAGGGTCAGGGGACTACTCCACCCTCTACTCCAAATACAGATATCCCATTCAGCCTAGCGCTGACTCACCCTGCCCCTCCTGGAGCCACACACACCTCACCAGCCCCTGTCACTCAAAAGCCAGACATGCAATCCACTTCAGGAAGGCAGACACATAGCACACAGAAATGCCAACTTCTAAAAGTGGCATTTCTAAAATAGTTATAATAAATCTGCGCACACCATTGCATAGCATTTATTATCACTTCCAAATATACCAAACTTGACCACGTTGCTCCTCTCATATCAGGAATTACCACTGAAACACTATCAGGGAATTCCAAATGCATTCCTATGGGAGGGCAGCCTCACAGTAGTGAGAAGCCAAAATGGCTGTTTGTCACTATCAGGACATGTCACACACTTAAGGTACATGTCCCACCTTTTACCTACGATGCACCCTGCCCATGGGGCTATATAGGGCCTACATTAGGGGTGACTGAAATGTAGTAAAAGGGGGGTCACAGACATGGCACACACTTTAGGTGTCACGTCACAGCGGCAGTAACATTCCACGCGCAGGCTCTACAATAGCAGAGGCCTGGGATAGGTTTGAAAAGCTACTTTGGTGGGTGGCACAATCAGAGTTGCAAGCCCACCAGTAGCAAATAATTCACCAGCCCTGGGTACATGAGTTACCACTTTACAAGGGACTGACAGGTAAATTAAATAGGCCAAACAGGTTTAGACAAATCTTACCATATTTAGCACAGAGAGCACACACACTTTACATTGAACAGCAGCGCTAAAGTGCCCAGAGTCCTAAAACCCCCAACACCATGTCAGAAAAATGGCTAGGAGAAAGGCAAAAAGTTTAGGGATGGCCCAGCAAAAAGGGCCAAGTCCAACACATATGAGTTATGTCATCCACATAAAGCGAGAGGATCAGTCCCCTAGAAGTGAAGCCGATGCCACGTTGTGCGTGATGTTGGCTTAACCTAGCGGCTAGTGGCTCCATAGCGATGGCAAATAGGAGGGGCGAGAGTGGGCAGCCTTGTCTAGTGCCGTGTGTTGTGGGGATTGGCTCGGATAGGAGTTATTTTAAGCATTTCCTGGCCATAAGTTGAGTATATAAGAGTTTTATGTACCTGAGGAAGAAGGGACTAAGGCAGAGTCACTGCACTGGGGGAATAAATAGTCCCAAGCTAGGGAGTTGAGTGCCTTGGTGGCGTCTAATAGGGCTTGTATTGCTTGAAATTCTGGGTGCAAATAGCACATTACAGCAAAGAGTGTTCGCAGGTTATGCGCGGTGGAGCGCCCTGGATTAAACCCGGCCTAATCCGGTCTGATCATTATAGGCAGTAGTAGCAGAAGGCGGTTGTTGATGATTTTTGCTAGGATTTTGTTATTAATATTGATGAGCGACAGGGGTCTGTAGGAGTCGCATTTATGTGGTGGTTTGTCTGGCTTCAGCAGGGACATAATGAGAGTCTCCCGCCGTGTGGGGGGTAGCGCGCCACTCTGTAGCGAGTCTTTGTACATCCCTAGTAGGTGTGGGGCCAGGAGGTCCATGTATTCCTTATAAAAGGGGGCTGTGAAGCCGCCGAGTCCCGGTGCTTTGTTGCTGAGAAGTGAGTCGATGGTTTGTATTATTTCCTGTGTTGTGAGGGGCATAACTCGAAATTCTCTAGGTGAATCCTCTAACCAGACCAACTGTAATGTATCCAAATAATCAGTGAGTAGCCAAGGATCTTTGCCGGGTTGCGACGTGTATAGTGTGGCATAGAAGTTCGTCGTTATGTCTGGTATATCAGGGGGTTGGTACTATAACACTTTTGTGCCGTCTTCTAGCTCAAATATATATGTTAGGGAGCGTGTGTGCTTAAGAATGTCTGCGAGGGTCTTCCCGGGTCTATCTCCCTCACCATAATGATGTGCCTGTGGATCTCTATTTAAGTATTTTATTTCACGATCAGCCTCTTCCTTATATTCAGAATTTTTTTCCTGATTTCAGCTAGGGTACAGGGATGATTCGAGCTACGCTATTCCTCCTCTACGGCTCTAATGTTGTGCTCTATTGTGGATAACTGGGAGCGTATTGACTTAAGAATGCCTGCTTGTTTGGATATGCATGCCTCTCGTATTACTGTTTGAATGCCTCCCAAATAGTGGAGGAGGAAGAGTCAGATCTGGTGTTTGTGGTGAAATAGGATAAAATGTCAGCTCGTATTTCATCTTTAAACGCTGTGTCCCATAGCGCGCCCCATGGGAGGCACCAGGTAAAGGCTCTGGGGGGAGTGGTGGGCCTAGGAATGAGGAATTTCAACATAACCAGTGTATGGTCCAAAAGCGTACGGGGCATATGTCTAGCTTCACAATCCCACAGTTTAATTTCCTGTGAGATGAGCCAATAGTTGGGTCAGGACCATGCTTCTTGTGATGCAGTGAAACAGGTGCCCTCCCGTTGCTCCTGGCATGACCTACTCTAAATGTCTCAGAGGACATGATCCATCATGAGTGCTTTAATAGTGACAGTGACCCTGGGGTGTGGGTGCCACGAGGAATCCGACCTGTTCTGGTTGTCGTCCAACATGACATTAAATCCCCTCCCTAGATCTGTGCCCTGTCTCCTAGCCCATTTGCCAATTGCCAGAGGTCAGTGAAAATATCCCGGGTCATCAGTATTAGGGCCGTAAACAGCTAACAGAGTAAGTGGTTGTGTGTGGAGTCTACCAGTGGCAATAACGTATCTGCCCTCTTTTTCTACCATTACCTTGCTCAGGTGCCATGGGAGCCCCTTACATATGAGAATAGCGACCCCTCTGGCATAGTTTGAATAGAGTGAAGTATGTGTCTCGCTGTACCATCTGGCTCGCAAGCCCAGAGCAGTGTAGGAAGTCAGATGTAGTTCTTGTAGGAAGCAGATGTCAATGTGATAACGAGTAATGTACACAGGAACCAATCTAGATTTACGGTAATCATTTATGCCCTGTATGTTTCATTTAAGACATTTAATTGACATCCTACGGGGTGTGAGAAATTGTATTTAATGAGGTGACCCTTAGGTGAAGGTGCAGAAGGAGGTTGTGACCTGATCCTGCCAATTGCAGCGTAATGAGTGCCATGATAGAACACAGATTTAGCTCAGATTAACATGTGCATAGATCCTGATCCCCACCTCTCCGCTCCAACCCCAACCCCCAAACTTATTTGAGTAGATCAGACCTCTCCCTCCCAAAACATTAAACACCCCCACCACATAGAATAGGTGATCAGAGGGACCTAGCCCAGTATTGCCATACCATACATAGCAGACAGTTGGTATAGGAATGGTACGGCATGGGGGTCAACCGCAATTCAGTGTCATGCCCATGTACTTATCTGGGGTGTGGCCTGTGGATTCACTATTCCCGCTGGTCCGGTCCACCGCTGTCATTTACCACCAGCCCTGGGGGAGTTCAATTATTTGTGTTTAGTGTGGCATCATCTAGGTCAGCAGGTGAGCCCGCAGAGGATTGCTGATTTTGGCGAACCGGAGGGCCTCTTTAGCATCTGTGAAGAAATGTGGGGTTCCCTTTTTGATGATGCGGAGTCTGGCTGGATATAACAAAGCATATGGAATTTTGGCCTGTTGAAGAATTCTTTTCGTGGGTAGAAATTTGTAGTGAGCTAGTCCAAGTGTTCAGATAATAAAGTAGCCGATGTAGACGTAGCTGAGTTAAGTAGGAGTTTATTAAGTCCATAAGTAAGATAACAAGAAGTTAAGGTCAAGAACAAGCAGCCCCACCAGGAGCAGCCAGATATCTGCTCAGCCCATCTCCCAACTGACAACACTCACACCAGGCACCAAAGCAGTCCATTCATGTCAATCACACTATCATTCTACCTGGAACACTAACACTGGCTGAGCGGCGAGTTAAGCAGGTGGAAAGGAGCATAAGTACAAACCTGAGGAAATTACATTATCCTCTTCCTCTCGAAATGAAAAACGAAAGAAGAAATAACAATGAAGAGAGGAAATTATACACAGTAATATACAATGGCAGGAAGTAGTCTGTAAACCAAAGGATGAAGGTGAGACCACATCGCAAGATGGAAAACAGACTAACAAGCAAAAGAAGGAAGAAAGGAATAGAAAACACTAACACCCTCCTCCTCCTTTAACAGTGAACAAAGAAAAGATAAAGAGTGAAGGAAGAGTTCACAAACCACACGTGAGCAAGACCCAACATGAAGAGGAAATCTTCACGAAAGGAGACTGAGGCAAAGGGAAAGAAAACCTGCACGCCACCCCTCATGTGAGGGACTGTGCTAATATGGGGCTAACCCATAACAAAATATGTGAAAGTGTTGCAAGGAGATAAAATCCAAGAACACACGCAGCAAGACCCAACGTGAAGAGGAAGTTCTCACGAAAGGAGACTGTGGCAAAGGGAAAACAAACCCTACACGCCACCCCTCATGAGAGAGATTGTGATAATATGGGGCTAACCCATAACAAAATATGTGAAAGTTTTGCAAGTTGATAAAACCCAAGAACACATGCAGCTCTGAGAATATAGGTGCTGCATAGTGTGGCACATGCACACATAACGTCAAGGTGAAGCACCGGGTGACTTACACACACAAGACGACGTATAAGGTGATGCGCGAGGTGGCTTACACACATAAGACAAAGTGTTGCGCGGGACGACTTACACACAACAAAGTAAAGTGAGTTGCAGGGCGGCTTACACACTGGACCAAAAGAGTGAAGCTCGGGGCAACTCACACACAAATGACATACAACGAAGTGGTGAGACTAACACCCAACACACCAAAGAAAAAAAAATCACAGTGTCCAAACCACATAGAAAGGGATGAATCACCCCATAACCCAAGCATGAGGTTTAACAGCAAAGATGTTTAATAAAATAACCTTGAAATTGGGCTGACACCCATCCCGAACTTGACAAGGGAAAACTCCTTGACCCAAACTGTGAAAGAGGGATCATGGGACTAAAACCCACTCCCATCCCTTATGCAGTGGTACGACAACTGTAATGAAAATAAAATGGGTGAAAAACATCACCCATCAGTAGAAATATGTTACCAGCGTAAACATGACATGTCTATGAAGAACACAGACATTTCTTGAATGAGTGAAACTACAACCATTTGGTATGTACTGTAAGCCAGAAACATGCTTGTTGTAAAAACAAAATTATAGGTGTGCCTGTCACCGTGATGATTAGACAGGCGTGCAACAGTTCTAGGAGACATGCCAGAAGAAAGCACTCTGCAACAGATACAGTGCCCACTGAAATTGAAAAACATCAGTGCTTGAAAGAAACAAAGTACTTGCCAGCAATTCAAAGTACTTGGCAGCAGATCACAGTACTTTGCAGTAACCATATTGCCCACAGAAGATGACAAGGACCGGTGTTGATTTGTCCGGTGACTTGAATTGAAGGACTCACTACTCGAACGATGAAATGAAGAGGTGGACACATGAGAGTTAGAGAAGCTAAATACATGTTGAGAATGGAGGTCCTCACATTGCGAAGCTGCTGAAGTGGATTCAAAACTTTATTGATTGAACAATGGTTGGCAAGGTACTGGAGGGCAATTTCAACTTTAAATAACAAGGGATGCCTAAAGCCTGGATCTGCCAACTCCAAGATGGCGGGATGCACAGAAAACGCATGCTGAGTGGCTCACGGCGCGCTCCTACTGTAAAACGTCCATAGGCAGGAACGAAGACCAGAAAAGTCCAAGACATCATGGAAGGCTCAAGAGAAGCTCCGCGTGGCATCGTGGTCAAGGTAGGTTGCGCGAGCCAATTTTGAATTTTAAAACGAAGCGCAAACATTCCTCACAGTAAACAAGAAAACATTAATTTCTATTAATTCAAAACTCCACTTTGGTTACAGTCTTACTCTGCTCTTCAGCAGGCAGTGCAAAAAGGCGATCTAAATTAATCCCAAATGTAATAATAGTCAAATTGCCATTACTAAAAATTAATGAGAAACAAGTAAAGCTCACACCAGCTAAGCGCTAGAACGAGGGAGCACACGAAGATAGTCACAAATCCAACATCCTTTTGTAAAGCAGAGCCAATAAACTTAGCAGTGGGGCAAAAACACAGGCAGTCAACAATGACCTTGGTTCCAGAAGAACAGTCTACGTTAGTAGTGGCAGCCTTGAAGTTGCTTGTTGTATAGTGGACCTTGTTTGAGAAGTAGGTCCTTCTGGCAAACATAGGCAGCTTTGATGATGAATAACCGGTTGTTGTAGACGAAGAGATGACTTCACAGCACGCCTGGGCTAGGGCTGTCCGGTAAAATGGACACTTGTGGAGCTACCGGCGTGCGAGTCGAGGTCCCATAATCTTGAGTTACTTGTTGCTTATTCCACATCCATTACTGGTTAGTCCCAACTCCTGTTACCTTTCTTCGCAAAGACTCTGGAGAAGCATGTAAACAAGGTAATCACTAAGTTTATTGAGGACACCAATGCCCTGGACCCCAGTCAATCGGGCTTCAGGGCTAATTATAGCACGGAGACCGCTTTGCTGGAGGTCTCAGAAAATATCAAAGGTATACTAGACCGAGGGGGTAATGCAGTTTTGATACTGCTGGACCTCTCGGCAGCTTTTGATACTGTGCCCCATGGTCGACTCCACCAGAGATTGGAGGATTGCAGGATTGGAGGCACAGCTTTAAGGTGGTTCTCTTCCTTCTTGAAGGACCATCAGCAGGCGGTTTGGACACCTCCCTTTACAGTTGACATCCCGGCACTGAGCGTGGGATTGCCCCAGGGCTCAGTGCTGAGCCCTACCCTTTTAAATATCTATATGTCCCCCTTGGTGTCGCTGGGTGAGAGCTTAGGGGCCAAAGTTCTCACGTATGCTGATGATTTACAACGGCTGTTCACTTATGAAAAAGGGGAGTCCTTTGATGAAAACCAAATATATATTTGTTTAAAGGCTGTGTTTAATTGGTTCCGGGAAAACCAGTTATCTTGCAATCCTGCCAAAACGGAAATTATCTTTTTTGGTCATACCCCGGCAGATGAATGGAGAAATTGGTAGCCAGCGGATCAACCGGCACCTGATTCCCCTGTCACGACACTGAAGAACTTGGGAGTGATGATGGATTCTGATCTCTCCATGAAGACACAGGTGCAGTCAGTGGCTGGAACTTGTTTTAGGATGTTAAAAATTATGAAGAGTTTTTTAGCGCTACTACCTGTGGCCCATAGAAAGACAGTGGTTCAGGCCTTGATAATGTCTATGCTGGATTATGCGAATGTGCTCTATTTGGGCATTCCCGAGTACTTATTAAACCGTCTGCAGATTGTCCAGAATTCTGCCGCTAGAGCAGTTTCTATGGTGGGATCCAGAACCCACATGACAAATCTTTTGAAATCACACCACTGGTTATCAGTAAGAAACAGAGTGGTCTTTAAGACACTTGTGTTGGCTTTCAAGGCGCTGAATAACAGTGGAGCCCAATATATCAGGAAAAGAATTGCGCCCTAATACCCTGCCAGGACTCTGAGATCATCTACCCAACATTTGTTGTGGGTGCCTAAATTTAGCCGGACCAGGAGGGGCGGCCATCCTTCCAGGTGGCTGTGAGCAGAATATGGAATAAGCTCCCATTGTCTTTAAGGCAAGAAGGAGACCTTCTGTGTTTCCGCGGCCAGCTGAAAACCTGGCTTTTCCAGCAATAATTTAGAGGAAGTATCAGTAGGAGGAAACGCTGGGCTCTCTCTCTAGGGTTTTCTGCTTAACTGCTTCAGCGCCGGGACACTTCTCAGAGTAGCCGTGCACTTGTATAAATACCCCATAACATTAACATTAACATAACAGATGGCACTTTGAGCGCAGGTAAGTCTCCTCAAGATCGCAGCCAAAATATGTATAGTGAGCTAGTCCACGTGTTCAGATAATAAAGCAGCCGAGGTAGACGTAGCTGAGTTAAGTAGGAGTTTATTAAGTCAATAAGTAAGATAACAAGAAGTTGAGGTCAAGAACAAGCAGTCCCACCAGGAGTAGCCAGCTAGCTGCTCAGCCCATTTCCCAACTGACAACACTCACACCAGGCACCAAAGCATTCCATTCATGTCAAGCGCACCACACACTGGCTGAGCATCTAGTTACACAGGAGGAAAGGAGCATGAGTACAAACCTGAGGATATTACAAAACTCCCTCCTAGCATTCTGCACAGAGATGGTGAAGTCCGGGTAGAGGGAGATTCAAATACCCTGGTGTGTAAGTTGTTGCTTCTCGTATGCTAAGCATAGAATGGTGTCTCTATCCATATAATTCAACAATTGAGCTATGAACGGACTTGCAGGGCTCCCTGGGGGGCCTGGGCAGATGAAGCGGTGTGCACACTCCACAAGAAACATGGGTGCAAGGTTGAGAGTGCCTTCACAAAAAACTCACGCAGAAGGAACTCAACAAAGGCTTCCATGATGGTAGGTATGGCTGTGGATTCCTGGAGCCCAGTTATGCGGAGTTTGTTGGACCTAGCCCTGGATTCTAAGTCTTCATTGTGAGAAGTTGGCCTGGTATATAATGCTCACTAATTCTAGTGATCACTTTGTACCATGCCAAGCAACCCTTATGATGATTGGTTGTAAGTCAACCTTATAGACCAGTTATCCTAATGGTAACGTGGACAAAGCAGTCTTAGGCTAAACTCTGAAAGGCATGTGAAGCCAGCTGTAATACCATACACAACCCCCTTGAATACCAAATGAAAGGGACACCACACAGATATATATTGAAAATATATATTGATTTATTAACTATAAAATCCCCTGGACTCTTTATGAGCACAGAAGCACAAGCGTTAAATCACAAGACAGTTTAAAATACACAAAAGTTGCACAATATGGATGAGCCCTAGGGGCCACCTAAACCATATACTAAGAAAGTGGTATAAGAGATACCAATCAGAACGGGAACAGGCCTAGGGCCTTGGGAATCGCTGGAGCTATTCGAGACTAGCAATGATTAAGTCGGGAAAGGCCCGCGGGACTCGGGTGCAGTGTCTAAAGTGCACGCACTTTCCAATGTAAAGTCTATGGTGCGTAAAAAGTTAGTTAGTTCGGAACCTTCCGAGTGACCTAGAACGCTGAAACTTAAGACACAGGCCCTTGAGATGTGTACCAGTGTAGGAACACTGGCGGAGCTGAGTTACCTCACCCACAGGAACCGGGTGCACAGGGTCGAAGTAGTGTCGGGTTTCGTCACGCTGGTCGATGGTGCTTGGAGCTGAAGATGCTGCAGGCGGCTCGATGTGAAGAGTTCCGGTGGATCCAAGGGTAGATCTGAAGATGTGAAGACCTGAAAGCAGAGGGGACAATGTTCAAAGTCACTAGCCAGTGACTACCGTGGAACCAGATTGGAACCAGGCGATGTTGGGTGCAAACAGGCGTCGAGGTGTAGCTTCTCTCTGCAGCCACGTGGACACCGGGGGTCGAGGACGTCCAGGCGTCAGTCATGAGCTGTCGCACGCAGGCTTCTCGCTGATGGCGGTGTCGGCAACTTGATCGGAGCAAACAGGCCTTGGCTAATGCAAGCCACGCAGGAATCGAAAAATGCTTAACACTCGGCCCAGCAAGGTCTGAGCGAGTGCTCCTTTTCACAGGAGCTTGGGCAAGTCTGAAGCAACCAGACCCGCAGTGTAGTTCGTCGGTTTCGTCGCCAAGATGGCCGCTGACCACGTGGCTAGTGGCCGGGATGGCGCGTCAAGTGGCACAATGCAAAAGGGCCCCACGCAGATCGTGGAGATGCTGGAGGGCTCTTCTTCGATGTAAGGGCTGCTCGGTGGTGGGGGTTCTCAGTCCCCAAAGCACAACGTCGAGGATGCCTCGGTTGCTGCGCAGTCAGCTCTTCGAGTGTCTTCCAAGAGGTCCGGTCCCACGTCACTCGGTGCCTCCACGGGTCCCTTCTTCGCAGGGACTGTGGATCGGGCTGTGAGAGGTCTGGGAGTCTGGGTCTTGTCAGGCTCTGGGCTCGGGCTCCGGCGGGAGGCGGCGGCAAAGAAGACTTCGAGTTGCTGGTTGGTGCCTGTGTTCACAGGGTGGCCACTCCTAGGCCACAAGGGAGATTCTCTTCAGTCTTCTGTGCAGCAGAATGTCAAAGTCCAGTCTTCTTCTTGTTTAAAGTTGATTTCAGGATGATCTGCTGTGCAATGGCACTGCTCCCACTCTTATTCCCAATCTGAGGGGTGGATCACCTACTAGGTCCCTCCTCTGGGAGGAACCAGGAAGGGGGTCGGTTACACCCTCTTTCCTTTGTCCAGCTCCTCGCCAGGCCTGGGTCTGGAAAGTCCCAGGACCGGTTTGGAATGGCTTATGCACGGGGACACCTTGTTTGCCCCGGGCATGTCTGATTCTATTCAGCCCTGTCCTACCCAATACACAAAACCCTGTCTTGGGTGGTACTAGCACCTCCCAAGGCAGGAAACCCTTTGTCCAAGCCTCCCTCGCTGGAAGGACTCCCAGCAGCAGGAGGTCAGACTCGTGTCTGTGGTGGCAGCATCCATTTTGTGATGCTGAGGCTCTGGTTAACTTTAACCGGGGTTAAGGCTACACACATGTCGTGTCCCTCTAGAAGGGTGGAATGCTATCCCCGTCGACAGAACTGTCGAGGGGATAGTATTCCAATTCGTATGACATCTTACTCGACATGTTTTGATAAAGCCAAACCAAAGATAGCATTTAACCGCGAGGATTATAATGCACTTAAGAGTATATGGTATGGCAATATCCCGGAACAGCTTAGGGAGTGGTTCCCGACAGCTGCAGACAGGCTCAGCTCATGCTAGAGCACCATCTCACATATTTGCAAGCACTCCAGGATTGATGAGGCCTTCCATAGGAGTGGCTGATAGGAACATATGTGTCCAGTTTAAGGTTAGATATAGGGATACTATATCTAAGCAAGAGGTGATTACACCAACTTACCCCAGCTGAGTGTTCAGCCAGTTGTGTCAAATATGGAGGCCAGGCCAGGGGTGGCACAATACATGCTGCAGACCCCTGGTAGGCCTTGGATGCACCTATGCCCTGGGTACCTATGGTACACTGTTACAGGGGCCAATAAGGTGAACCAATTCCAATTGTGTTATGCACCTAAGGTACAGGGAGTCCATTTTAAGGAGAGAGCAATCAGCCTGGGGCCCTGAATAGCAGGATCCCAGGCCAACTATGTCAAAAACCAGCTAAACACCAGGCAAAAAGTTTGGGGGTAACCATAGTCAGATATCCACCTTCCTACATTCATTATTTGCCCTGACCAATTCAAGCACTTTATCCTAGTGGTGTAGGTGTTGCTTGGTGTCTACCTAGGCATCCTCAGTTTCAGAAATACGTGCCTCTGCCTGATCCAGCTAGTCCTTGTGTTTGTCCGCCCTATGTTTCATGTGGTTGAGCCTGGCTGTGAGCGCATTCAATTTGGAATCAATAGTTTTCAGGCTGGATTTCACCTCAATCAATCAATCAATCAGTATCTCTTTGATATTACTTTCTGGCACGGCCTCATTGTCCGCTGGGTCTGTCTGGTTATCGGGGTGTCCCTGGTGAGTGGAGGACTTGTTTTCAAAAGTGAGCTTGGGCTGTTTACTGTCCTGCTTGTCCATAGTTCCACCATTTGCATCCTGACATTATTCCAGTAAATTTCTATGTCAGCTCTGTACTCAAGGGCTTTGTGATTCACAGTTCAAGGGCCCCGCCACTCTTCTAGACATTGAGGGAGGGCACAAACAGGACCAAAGCCTCTGCTGATGTGTGGTGGTCCAGGAAAATGCCAACGCCAGCATTGAAAGCCGCCCTGGAGAGCACGCTCAGGGACGACGAAGCTGAAGCACTGTCTAGCAATGGAGTGACCCGCCTCAGATGGCCGCCAAACATGGAGAGAGCCCTGTTGCAGTGAGGGGGGGGGGGGGAGCGGGTTCAGCCCTAGCATGAATCACAGGACTGGACAGTGCATATGCCCGAGCTCAGTGGTTTCCCCACACAACCCCAGGAAGATATCTGAGGAGCAAAATAATGGAAGGAAAGTAGATAGTTCCAGAGAAGATTGGAAGACTTTGTAAAGCTGTAGAGTGTGATTTTTGACGCAGAAGCCCTAATGAAACATAAATTACTTTATTTGGGGTTGGCCACAATCCAAAAACCATCTCATGCACATTTGTCTTAAATTGTACAAATAGAGAGGCACTGCAATTTCCTCCCTTCCCGGTAACTATGCTCTCTTCGCCCGGATCATGATACAGCTTTTTCCCATACTCTCTATGCTACAGATGTAGTCCAGGATTTGACTGAGATGCAGTCAGCTAGCTCAACATTTTCTGCCACATTTATTTAGGGAAATCAATTCAATGTCTCTAGGGGTTTTAGTGGCAAAAGCCTCAAACAATGTGTGACGGATTCACCCCTGTGCCTCACCTTTCCTTGTCTACTGGTGAAGCTAAGCTCCACAGTTGGAGCTTGGGGACGGTCTCTGGTGTGCAGTGGACTTGAGTGATAGTCCTGTCTTCATTGGATGGATTCCCCTATTTCAAGAGAATGCAGTGATAGCTGTCTGCAAAACAATTTTCACATGTTTTGTTCTGGGAGGTGGTTGAATATAGAAGCACTAGGCCATTCTCAGGAGCCATCTGTAGACCAGCACTAAGCTTTTGATACTTGCACCACAAGGCTGAGTCCTCTAGTGGCGACTGGGGGCAATTTGATCAACTTCTCGATCACTGTGGTATCACCATAAATCATTCACTTTCCATATGCTGAAGCATGAGCATCACAACATATCTGCAGTAGATTCTCCACCCCTCCCATGGTCCCACTACGGATTGGAGCATACATCGTAGAGTGCAAGAACATGGACGGTATCCAAAGCTCCTGCCTCCTTACCAAGTACAACAGACCGGATTGTTGTAAGGGTCCTACTGTTGTTTCATTTGCTCAGTAATATTGGGATTAGCCTGTCCATGCTAAAACAGGTTTAAAAGTGATACTTCACTGCATAGGTCACATAAGACTTTCCCTAATGTGAAAATCTAAGTAGGAATACAAGTTATATTTTTCATAAATTGGATTTGGGAAGAGTTAGGAAAATAATGTATCCACTGTTCTAATACTTAATAAAAGTCTAGATCAGTGTGTCACTAAACGCTATATACATATGGTCCAAAGGTGATTTAAAAAAAGTCTGCCTACCTTTGACTGAAGCCATATCGACATTAACCAGTTCTACGATGATATTCTCTAGTATTGATCAGGCGTGAAATACCTCTATGGCAAGAACAAAGGGCATTGCCTTCTAGTAGATCTCAGGCATGAAGTTGAAGGTGGGTTATTCACGGAACATCCCTCGCTAGTCTTGTTTTAATTTGACTGGAGGGAGTGACAGGTATAACAGATGGACAACACAAAGGGGAAGAACCTCCCAGAGTTTTGCCCCCATAGTAAATACACTTCTACTGGGAGCGTCAGATTTGATGGTGACCAGCCACTTTGTCGCCTGTCTTAAGATGAAGTGACCTGGACCTGAAGCCAGGCAGTGTAGGGACAAACATCTCTTTCCAGAGGCCTGAAATTCTGACATTTTGAAAGATACCTAAGCTGGATTTTCTGTGATGGATTTAAAGTAAATTGACAGGAAATACTGAAAGGGTAAACTGGGGTGATAGTGGGATAGTAGGATCCTCCCGTGAATAGTATTAGTATATATAACCAGTCACAGGCAAGCACCAACACCAACATCTTAGAACCCAACTGGCCTTTGTAAAGATCAGAAAAAGAATAACTCATATCTACCTGTAAAGACAAACTCGGGCTAACATGCTCCCGCCTTGTACCTGAGGAATGGACTGCTTCTCAAGGGTAAGAGTGGCTGTTCCTGTAAGGTCTTAGTGTTATAAAGAACAAACATTATGATTTTACTATGGCAAGCCAGCAGATCATCTGTGCTGACTGATACATTGGCTGAAGTGAGTGGTTTTGCATAACTCTCACTGCTTTCTTGGCCCTGGTACCCTTGATGCTACCTTAATTTTTTTTAATTTTATTTGAGAAGTTACCTTGGGAAATAGGTTCAGCAGTCAAGCTGCGAGCAATTTTTGGCCTCTACATGATCAGGAAGAGGTGCTAAGGGTACCCAAGAAAGACAGTACCTTAGCAGACAAGAGTTACTACGCCTAGTCTTTGCAGCAAGAAAATTAACTTCAAAAGGACCTCAAGCTGAAGGTTTATGCCAAGCCTTGCCCAACTGTGGCTCTCAACCATGACCGACTGAAATATTTTGAGCTTCATAATTTCTTCAAAACATACTGGTAAAACTCTAGGGCATGGGAGGGGAGCGAACTCATTTTGGTGGCTATCCTTTTCTAGTTTACCTTATTCAAAGCTCTTAGCACCAAAACCCAGGGCTTCAGTGTGCCCCTTTGTTGATTGTATCTGCCTTTGTGGCCCCTTGCCAGTCACATTGGAATATTTTGGCTTCCATAAACTGCTCTAAGAGAGAAGTTATAACTGTTCAATGGGGTTATCTTCTGGTCTGTATTCAATCCATGTTTCCATTGTGGACAGCTTGAAAAGGCAAGTCTCCTACATCCAATGACTTACGTTGTCATTCTGTGTTCTCTTGACACCTTTTGATATTTCAAATTTTAAAATGTATTTATCCAGTTTCCTTTTGTAGGAGAGTAGGGTCTGCTATCCTATGGTCACCCCAAATTTTTGCCTTTTGCTTCACTGGTTTATGACTTAATGTGGCTGTGGGCCTGCTAATCAGACCCACAGCCTGCTGTTCTCTCTCTAAATTACTGCCAATGCACTCTAGGTGCATTACGAATTGGAACTGGTTCACCTTGTTGGCCCCTGTAACAGTGTACCCTAGGTACCCAGGGCAAAGGTGCATCCAAGGCCTACCAGGGGCTGCAGCATGTATTGTGCCACCCCTGGCCTGGCCTCCATATTTGAAACAACTGGCTGATCACTCAGCTGGGGTAAGTTGGTGTATTCACCTCTTACGTAGGTATAGTATCCCTATATCTAACCTTAAATTGGACACATATGTTCTATCAGCCACTCCTATGGAAGGCCTCAGCAATCCTGGAGGCAAAGTGCTTGGAAATATGTGAGATGGTGCTCTAGTATGAACTGAGCCTGTCTGCAGCTGTCGGGAACCACTCCCTTAGCTGTTCAGGGATATTGCCATACCATATACTCTTAAGTGCATTATAATCCTCGCGGTTATATGCTAACTTTGGTTTGGCTTTATCAAAACATGTCGAGTAAGGTGTCATCCGATTTGGAATACTATCCCCTCGACAGTTCTGACGACGGGGATAGCATTCTACCCTTCTAGAGGGACACGACATGTGTGTAGCCTTAACCCCGGTAAAAGTTAACCAGAGCCTCAGCATCACAAAATGGATGCTGCCACCACAGACACAAGTCTGACCTCCTGCTGCTGGGAGTCCTTCCAGTGAGGGAGACTTGGACAAAGTGTTTCCTGCCTTGGGAGGTGAGAGCACCACCCCAGACAGGATTTTGTGTATTGGTAGGACAGGGCTGAATAGATTGAGACATGCCCGGGGCACACATGGTGTCCCCGTGCATAAGCCAGTCCAAATCGGTCCTGGGACTTTCCAGACCTAGGCCTGGCGAGGAGCTGGACAAAGGAAAGGGGGTGTAACAGCCCCCCTTTCTTGTCCCACCCAGAGGAGGGACCTAGCAGGTGATCCACCCCTCAGATTGGGAATAAGAGTGGGAGCAGTGCCAGAGCACCTCAGATCATCCTGAATCAACTTTAACTGAAGAAGACGACTGGACTTCAACATTCTGCTGCACAGAAGACTGAAGAGAATCTCCCTTGTGGCCTAGGAGTGGCCACCCTGTGAACACAGGCACAAACCAGCAACTCGACATCTGCTTTGCCGCCACCTCCCGCCGGAGCCCGAGCCCAGAGCCTGACAAGACTCAGACTCCCAGACTTCTCACCGCCCGATCCACAGTCCCTGCAAAGAAGGGACCCGTGGAGGCACTGAGTGACGTGGGACCAGACCTCTTGGAAGACACCCGAAAAGCTGACTGCGCAACATCAGAGGGATCCTTGATGTTGTGCTTTGAGGACTGAGAACCCCCACCACCAAGCAGCCCTTGCACTGAAGATCAGCCCCCCAGCATCTCCACGATCTGCGTGGGGCCCATTTGCATTGTGCCACTCGATGCGCCATCCCGGCCACTAGCCACGTGGTCAGCGGCCATCTTGGCGACAAAACCGGGAAACTACAATACTGGTCTGGTTGCTCCAGACGTGCCCTCGCTCCTGTAAAAAGGAGCACCCGCTCTGACCTTGCTGTTCCGAGTGGTAAGCCTTTTTTGATTCCTGCGTGGCTTGCATTAGCCAAGGCCTGTTTGCTCCAATCAAGTTGCCGACACAGCCAACAGCGAGAAGCCTGCGTGGGACAGCTGGTGACCGACTCCTGGATGTCCTCGTCACCCGTTGTCCACGTGGCTGCAGAGAGAAGCTACACCTCAACGCCTGTTTGCACCCAACATCGCCTGGTTCCAATCTGGATCCACGGTAGTCACTGGCTAGTGACTTTGAACATTGGCCCCTCTGCTTTCAGGTCTTCACATCTTCAGATCCACCCTTGGACCCACCGGAACTCTTCACATCGAGCCGCCTGCAGCGTCTCCAGCTCCAAGCACCATCGACCCGCGTGACGAAACCCGACACTACTTCGACCCTATGCACCCGCTTCCTGTGGGTGAGGTAACTCAGCAACGCCGGTGTTCCCACACTGGTACACACCTCTAGGGCCTGTGTCTCAAGTTTCAGATTTCTAGGTCACTCGGAAGGTTCCTAACTAACTAACTTTCTAACTTTTACGCATCATAGACTTTGTATTGGTGAGTGCGTGCACTTTAAACACTGCACCCGAGTCCGCGGGCCTTTCCCGAATTAGTTACTGCTAGTCCCGATCAGCTCCAGCAATTCCCAAGGCCCTAGGCCTGTTTCCTTTTAGATTGGTATCTCTTATACCACTTTCTTAGTATACGGTTTAGGTGGCCCCTAGGGCTCATCCATATTGTGCAACTTTTGTGTATTTTAAACTGTGTTTTGTTTAACGCTTATGCTTCTGTGCTCATAAAGAGTTCAGGGGATATTTGTAAGCATGGGCAAATTTTGCGAATCTGGCGTTCACGAATTTTGCGAATTTGCGAACTCGCAATCCGCAAAATCCGCGAATTCTCGCGAATTTGCGGATTTTTTTTTGTGTTCGCAAGGATTTCTGCCAGTTCGCAAGGATTTCTGACAGTTCGCGAGGGTTTTGTAACAGTTCGCAATTGCGAACTTACATGTCGGCTCGCAACGGTCACGATTATGTTGTTTCTACGTCTGGTTCATCATCACAGGTTCCCAGCACCCTCTGTTTCACCCCTGCCATCCTCTGTTTCACCCATGCCACCTTCTGGTACATCAATGCCTTATGCCACTCTCTGGTTCATCATCACTGTAGATTATGGGGGGAAAAAGCAAGCACACCTGCCTGCTTCAACTGACATGAATTAATTTGGGGTTGATTTATTAATGTGTCACTGTTTTAAAATTCCAGTCTGGCACCTGCTTCCTTATCTGTAATTTGCTTTCTGTTGCAGTGCAAATTTTTTTTCCAGGACCTTTGTGGCCTACTTGTAGCTATTCTATGAGCCTGCTGTGAGGGTCAGAGCAGGGTCAATCAATTGTTGCAACTAGCAACTGAACTGGGAATTTGCGTATTTTTTTTTTTTTGGTGTTCGCAAGGATTTCTGCCAGTTCGCAAGGATTTCTGACAGTTCGCAAGGGTTTTGTAACAGTTCGCATTTGCGAACTTACATGTCGACTCACAACGGTCACGATTATGTTGTTTCTACGTCTGGTTCATCATCACAGGTTCCCAGCACCCTCTGCTTCACCCCTGCCTCCTCTCTTTCACCCATGCCACCCTATGGTACATCAATGCCTTATGCCACCCTCTGGTTCATCATCACTGTAGATTATGGGGGGAAAAAGCAAGCACACCTGCCTGCTTCAACTGACATGAATTAATTTGGGGTTGATTTATTAATGTGTCACTGTTTTAAAATTCCAGTCTGGTACCTGCTTCCTCATCTGTAATTTGCTTTCTGTTGCAGTGCAATTTTTTTTTCTAGGACCTTTGTGGCCTACTTGTAGCTATTCTATGAGCCTGCTGTGAGGGTCAGAGCAGGGTCATACAATTGTTGCAACTAGCAACTGAACTCTGGAGGGGCCCTTGTCAGGAAGCACTACAGGGAACGGTTACTAATGATGATTTTGAACTTTTGAACCTGCTTTCACTTTTGCAAAACTCGTTTTTCTGCAGAACAGCATTACAGAAACCATCCCACTAAGCTTATATGAGAAAGTTGATTTCTAATCCAAAAGTTATCCAAAGAAAATCAAAAGGCCTCAAATCCAAAAAAGTGCAGGCAAATGTCAACCTGAGGAGTTATTCTGATAAAAATCATCATTTTCAGAAGGTCTATGCTGCTTGCTAGTAGATTTCTTGTGCAGAATTGCAATTTTTGTAATTTCGCGAGTGCGAGATTGTTGCTGCCCGCCGCACCTACATGTTCGCAATTACGAACTTACACCGCAAAGAAAAAAAATCCGCTGTGTGCGAATTTGCGGATTTTGCAGGAAATTCGCGAATCTCGCGGATTGCGAATTTACCGAAAATCCGCAAAATCCGCGAGCATAACGGATTTTCTGCCCATGCTTAGATATTTGTAGTTAATAAATATATATATATATTTTCAATATATATCTGTGTGGTTTCCTTTCACTTGGTATTCAAGGGGGTTGTGTATGGTAATACAGCTGGCTTCACATGCCTTTCAGAGTTTAGCCTAAGACTGCTTTGTCCACGTTACCACTAGCATAACTGGTCTATAAGGTTGACTTACAACCGATCATCATAAGGGTTGCTTGGCATGGTACAAAGTGATCACTAGAACTAGTGAGCATTATATACCAGGCCAACTTCTCACATTGGTGAGCAGCGGATTGGGATCTGAGCTTGCTGTTGTTTTACCTGCTAGGTACATATAAAACAAGACTAGTATACTTAAGTTCTACTGAACTTAGTTGTTGTAGAGGATAGGGAGTAGCACACCCTGACTACAACTACTAGATAGGTTTAGTAGGTAAACACCAGTGTAGGTAGATTGCAACATATCCACCCACACTAGAGCAATGTCTGGAGCAGAGGGGTCCAGTGGACTTACTCCTGTTGAGAGTGACCCTCCAAGGGCACCATCCAAATTTGCTATCTTTTCCTTTAAGGAACTAAGGAAGCTTTGTGCCTTAAGGGGTCTGAAGACAGGGCCTTCCCCTACTACAGACCACCTTAGAGAGATCTTAGACCAGTCTGAGACTCTAAAGACCTCTAAAGCAGACCCCACAGGGACTGCTGAAGGAGGCTCTCCTTCTGAAGATGACAATACTGATGCCCCTGTCCCCTTAGTCCAGGTAGATGAGGGTGACCAAGTCACTGGAGCTCCTCAGGTAGATGAGGAGGAGGAGGAAGAAGAGGAGACAGAAGGGGGCAGCAGTGATTCTGATGATGGCAGTAATAGCCAGGTGCTAGTCAGTAGGCTTAACCAGGCTAACTTAAGTGTATTTGGGACTGAAGCAAGGCTGACCTTGCCCAGACACCCAAGTGGACTTAACAAGGGGCATAGGAGGAGGAGGAATCACTCAGGTGACTCCAATACCTCCCAGGCTTCTAGAGGTTCTCATGGTCACTCCAGAAGGGAGATGACTAGCCCTCAGAGAAGGGAACATGAGGCCAAAATGAGAGAGGCTGAGCTTAGGATCCAGAGACAAGAATTAGAAGTTGCCCTGGCCCAAGAGAAACTTGCTAGAGAAAGACAGCCTAGAGAGAGTGGGGTAATAGAACCCACTGGTGGCAGCAATATCCACAAGGATAAAGACAGGTCTTTTGATAACAGAAACCTGAGTAAGATTGTGCCCCCCTACAAAGCTGGGGATGATATCCACAAATGGATGACTGCACTAGAGAGAGCCTGCAAGGTACAGCAGATCCCTCAGGAGCAGTGGGCAGCAATCTTGTGGCTCTCCTTTGAAGGTAGAGGCCGAGACACACTCCTCACAGTTAGTGATGGGGATTCTAGAAACTACCTGGTCCTGAAGAGTGCTCTGATTGATGGGTTAGGCTTAACAACTGAACAGTACAGGTTAATGTTCAGAGACACCCAGAAGACACAGACTCAGGACTGGTCTGAATTTGTTGAGTGTGCCACTAAGGCTCTGGAGGGATGGTTGCTGGGAAGCAAGGTTACAGACTATGAAGAATTGTACAATTTGCTTATGAGATAACGCATTTTAAACAATTGTCAGAACCAGCAGTTGCATCAACATTTGGTTGACTCAGATTTGACCTCTCCCCAAGAATTGGGTAAGAGGGCAGATAAATGGGTTAGAACCAGAGTTAAGCAAAAGGACCAGAACCAGGGTGGTGACCAGAAGAATACAGACCAGAAGGGTGGGGAGCAGAAAGCTAAAGTCCAGAAGTCTTCAACAGGGCCCCAAACTAATGCAGAGGGTGGGTCCCAAACTTCTAAGAAGAAGAAGAAAGAAGGTAAAAAAAAAACCCTGGTGTAGTACTTGTAAAAACACCTCTCACTGGACAAGTGAGTGTAAAAAGGGTGGAGCCCCCAACACTGCAGCCCCTAAGGCACCTGCGCCCACTAGTACAGCTGGCAGTGTTGGTCCACAAACCAAGTGGGTAGTGGGTATCACCTTGGGAACTGAAGGAGATTCTGACCTAGTCAGAACCCTTACACAGGCTGTTCTGATTTGTGAGGGGGACATAGATTTGGCCCCTACCATAAGTCCCAGTAACCTGGGCAAATACAGACAGACACCTTTGATTAATTACAAAGTGGCTCAAGCATACAGGGACACATGTGCCAGTGTCACTATGGTGACACCTAACTTTGTGGACCCTGGACAATACATGCCAGGTGATAATTACCTGGTGACCAATGCCAGCAATGTCACCACTACCCATAGTGTGGCAATTGTTAACTTTTCCTGGGGAGGGGTAAGTGGCCTAAAAAGAGTTGTGGTTAGTGCTGATCTATTACTAACAAAAAGGTACCAGAGGGTCTGAAAAAGAAGGAGTTCAAAGGTGTAGGATATTCACCCAACAAACCGCAGTCCCCTGTTCAACTAATGGTCAAATTAATTGACACAAAAAGTTCCCATTGGATGAGGAAACTACCCATCGGTCACCATACGGATCCGCCCTTCATCATCTGGGTATTGTCCGGACCACCCGTCTGAGAAAATTGGTGTTACAATCCAAGGGTGACATGGTGGTTAGGAGGTCACCTCTGTTGTTCACGGTGCAGTGGGGTCTACCACTCGATCTTAAAGAGTGGAGAAAGAATATATATGGGACTGAGGTGTGCAGTGCGAATAACTGTGAATGAGAAAAGGAACCAGAACAGGAAAGTGTGTTAAAATTGGTTATTAGAGCACGGAACTATCTTTATTCTGTGTATGCTCTCAATACCAAGATTAAAAATACATAACCTCAGGCAGTCAAATGAGGTAGACCGTCTGTGGTAAGGTCGACATGTTTCAGCAAACATGGACTATTGCGTCCTTGCTTTCATCAGGACCAGAGATACAGGAATAGTGCTACTGCACAGTGAGAAAATCATAAAGTGACAACGAAAAACGTGAAACAAGTGCAAAGAGTCACCTGTATGTTCCAAATACCATTACAGTTAGTGTTGTTCACTGTGGAAAGAATAAGGAAATGAGCGTCAGGTAAGGCAATCTACAACCTTTGAACTCAAAAGTAGGTCCATTGTCTATGGATCAACAAGAAATTCACATCAGAAATGATGTTGATACATATACTCTTATTATAAAGGGTCAAATACTATTCATTTGGAGATACATATTATTATCCAAACGTCATCAGGTTCTTACCTTAGTCTGTAAGGTAGAATCGCCTCACCCCACCTGGCAGTGGCTCAGGGGAAAATGAAGCACCGCTCTAAAAAACAAGTGAAACACATGTAAACATAGCGTGTAGAACAAAGTACATAAACCTCTCAACTATCGATGGCCAAGAGATATCCAAACTTTAACTGCCATGAAAATGCTACCGTTACTGGCGTGGTGGAGCTAGGTCCTTAGGAAGAAGGAACCCCACCTAGGTCTTAACCTCATCTTGGAAACGGAGCAAAGCAACGAGTTTGACTAAATTACTTGCTAGAAAAAGAAAAGGAAAACGACAAGAGGCTGCTCTCTCTACCTGTCCGTCGGTACTCCAAGCCGGCGTCCTAGCCGACTGGGGAGGTACCGAACGGCAGGAACGGAGCTGTTTATCAACCCGGCCCTAATTGGACAGCCGAGTCACGTGGTATCCCTGGGCGCGTAATCCCATTGGAAGCCATCGCGTGTGTTGGTGTAGAGGCTCACCCATTGGTGAACGGAACGTCAACAAGAGTTCCGATTGGCAGCAACATGGAATATGAACTCAAAGGCTTCCCCATTGGTGCTATAGCTAGTAAACAAGCGTGTCAATAGGGCAGTATCGCGGCCAGGCTAAGCCGAGTGTGATTGTTAGACCCGGTCGTCTAGGTTACTGTTCGTGCTGTGTGTTTACTAATGAGACTTCGCCCTATTTATGCATAATACTCTTTAGGTAATTGTAGTTACGATGTTGTTAAGTTATGATTTAGCACTATAGTGACATTATAATTTAGCCCCTTGGTGACATGATGAAGCACATGTTTGTGGACAGGATCGGGTAGCACTACTCGTGTTACGTTGTAATAAACACATAGAGTGAGTACTGAAAAAACCGCTGGTCTAGAGGGGTAAAAATCCACATGGGTGGACTTTAGGCTCAACTATCGTGGTATACTTCCACGTAGATTATAAAACAAGAGGGAGTACATACCGCTCAGGTGAAAATCATATAAAAAGGAAACAGCTTGATATTAGCCAGTATATCTAGATTTGCCAGATCATTTCAGTGAGACTGATTATAAAGTGGACCACGGTATTTCGTCGTTCAGACCTTCAAGATGTGTATTAAGTTTCAGTACCCACTTTTGTTCTTTAATCAATAGGTACTTCGCCACATCTGCTGTATGTGATGGAATAAAGGGTTGTTCGAGAACGGTCCATTGGAACTCTGTGGCTAGATGTTTGGCTTGCAGGAAGTGGGTGGTTAGCTTGGTGGCTTGTCTAGCACACCGAATCGTGCTTTTGTGCTCCGCTATCCTTACGCGAACCTTTCGTGTGGTCATCCCCACGTATTTATATCCGCAAGGGCAAGTTATCAAGTAGATCAAGCGGTCACTATTGCAGTTAGTAAACCTCATCTGTTTCCAGGGTCTCGATGTGCCGATATCAATCTCGACCGATTTGGTTGTCTGAGCGCAAACCTGACAATTGCCACAGGGATGGTGTCCGATGACCGGCGGAAGGTTCCATAGTGAGCCAACAGCTCTAGGTTGATCTTCAAGTGGTCTGGTATGTACCAGTCTGTCTTTCAGATTAGGGCCCCTTTTGAAGGAGACCAAGGGATGCGGAAGAGTCAAACGTCCTGAGTTCAAAATTGGCCAGTGTTTCCGGACCATGCTCTGGATCTTATTGGAAAGATTACCAAAAGTATGAACAAATGTCAATCGTTCCAGTGTTGCCTTGGGTGGTCTCGGTTCCAACAGAGCTTGTGGATTATTGTTCATAGCTCGTTTCATAGATTGTCGGACTAGTCTGGGGGGGTATTTCCGAGCAATCAGTTGAGTGCTCAAAACACTGGAGTGTTTTCTATATGCCGTGGTAGTCGAGCAGTTTCGTTTTACCCGTAAAAACTGGCCAAAAGGAAGGTTCTCCTTTAAAGATTTAGGGTGATGGCTGTCAAAGAGTAATAGTGAGTTTCTGGAGGTGGGTTTCTTATAGAGTTCTGTTTGTAGACCCTCTGGTTTGGCGATAATCAATAAGTCCAGAAATGCAAGTTCATGATGGCCTATCTCAATGGTGAACTTTAAGTGTGTATTTCTACTATTCAGCCAATTCAGGAATTCAAGGCATCTTTCTCTTGTACCTCTCCATGTCACAAAGATATCATCGATATACCTACCTTACAGACTAAGGTAAGAACCTGATGACGTTTGGATAATAATATGTATCTCCAAATGAATAGTAATTGACCCTTTATAATAAGAGTATATGTATCAACATCATTTCTGATGTGAATTTCTTGTTGATCCATAGACAATGGACCTACTTTTGAGTTCAAAGGTTGTAGATTGCCTTACCTGACGCTCATTTCCTTATTCTTTCCACAGTGAACAACACTAACTGTAATGGTATTTGGAACATACAGGTGACTCTTTGCACTTGTTTCACGTTTTTCGTTATCACTTTATGATTTTCTCACTGTGCAGTAGCACTATTCCTATATCTCTGGTCCTGATGAAAGCAAGGACTCAATAGCGCATGTTTGCTGAAACATGTCGACCTTACCACAGACGGTCTACCTCACTTGACTGCCTGAGGTTATGTATTTTTAATCTTGGTATTGAGAGCATACACAGAATAAAGATAGTTCCGTGCTCTGATAACCAATTTTAACACACTTTCCTGTTCTGGTTCCTTTTCTCATTCACAGTTATTCGCACTGCACACCTCAGTCCCATATATATTCTTTCTCCACTCTTTAAGATCGAGTGGTAGACCACACTGCACCGTGAACAACAGAGGTGACCTCCTAACCACCAGGTCACCCTTGGATTGTAACACCCATTTTCTCAGACGGGTGGTCCGGACAATACCCAGATGATGAAGGGCGGATCCGTATGGTGACTGATGGGTAGTTTCCTCATCCAATGGGAACTTTTTGTGTCAATTAATTTGACCATTAGTTGAACAGGGGACTGCGGTTTGTTGGGTGAATATCCTACACCTTTGAACTCCTTCTTTTTCAGACCCTCTAATACCTTTTTGTTAGTAATAGATTCATTGGGGATTGTACTCAGAGCTAGGTCTATAAAATTTCCCTCAGGTCCTCTTCCACTGTAGTGTTTTTTGTTAGTGCTGATCTCCCAGTTGAATGTTTGTTGGGCAATGACCTGGAGAGCTCTCTATGGTCAGAAGTTGAGTACAGGACTCATGCAGAGATGTTAGGGATATCATCACATGTCCTTGCTGTGACCAGGTCACAGGCCAAAAAGTGCCTCTCTGAACTTCAGGTCTTGGATCCTGGAACAATGGACCAAGCACCTTCCAAGAAGAAGAACAGGAGGGTAAAGGCTGTGCCTTCCCAACTGCCTACAAGTGAGGATCAGGCTTCACAGGAAGCTGGTCTTGAGACCCCTGAAGGAACTGTCTCTGAAGAACTTGAACCTGGCCAGGTTGAGTTTCTGGGGACAGGGGGACCTTCTAGGGCAGACTTGGGGCAGGCTCAGTAACCTGTCCTTCTCTTGAACCCCTCAGACAGCAGGCTGCTGCTGAGGCTGCTGGGAATGCACAAGGTGCCCATAAAGTTTATTGGGATGAAGGACTCCTTTATACAGAGGCTAGAGACCCCAAGCCTGGTACAACCAGGAGGTTGGTTATACCTCTGCAATTTAGGGGTTTCCTTCTCACCTTGGTCCATGATATTCCTTTAGCAGGACACCTAGGCCAGAATAAGACTTGGGACAGGCTTGTCCCTCATTTTCACTGGCCTCACATGTCTGAAGACACCAAGGAGTTTTGACGCTCCTGTGTAACCTGCCAAGCCAGTGGTAAAGCAGGTAGCACCACAAAGGCCCCCCTGATACCACTACCTGTGGTGGTGGTTCCTTTTGAAAGAGAGGGGATTGATATTGTAGGTCCAATGGATGCCCCTACAGCATCTGGGCACAGATTCATACTGGTGGTGGTGGACCATGCCACCAGGTACCCAAAGGCAATTCCACTTAGGACCACAACAGCTCCTGTTGTGGCCAGGGCCTTACTTGGAGTTTTCTCCAGAGTGGGGTTTCAAAAAGAGGTAGTATCTGATAGAGGTGCCAACTTCATGTCAGGATACTTGACAGCTTTGTGGAAGGAATGTGGTGTCAACTACAAGTTCACCACTCCTTATCATCCACAGTGTAATGGGCTTGTTGAAAGGTTTAACAAGACCCTGAAGGGTATGATCACAGGATTACCTGAAAAGCTCAGGCGAAGATGGGACATCCTTCTACCCTACCTTTTGTTTGCTTACAGAGAGGTCCCTCAAAAGGGGATTGGCTTCAGCCCCTTTGAATTGTTGTTTGGGCACCCTGTAAGAGGACCCCTATGTCTGGTGAGGGAAGGATGGGAGTTACCTCTCTAAAAGCCTAAACAAGACATAGTGGACTATGTACTTGGTCTCCGCTCCAGGATGGCTGAGTATATGGAAAAGGCATCCAAAAAACTTGAGGCTAGCCAAGAATTACAGAAAGCTTGGCATGACCAAAAGGCTGTCTTGATTGAGTATCAGCCAGGACAGAAGGTATGGGTGTTGGAGCCAGTGGCTCCAGCAGCATTCCAAGACAAATGGTCTGGACCCCATACAATTCTTGAGAAGAAGGGAGAGGTTACCTACTTGGTGGACCTAGGAACTCCCAGGAGCCCCCACAGGGTGCTCCATGTCAACAGACTGAAGGCATATGTCAACAGGGAAGACATGGGCTTGCTCATGGCTACAGATGAGGGACAGGAGGAAGAGAGTGACCCTCTCCAAGACCTGCTCACTCAGAACCCTGAGGATGGCTCAGTTGATGGTGTGGCCTTAGATGGCAGCCTCACTGAACATCAGCACCATGACTGTAGACAAGTTTTGCAGGCATATAGGCATATGTTCTCCTTGACACCCAGTCAGACTAACTGGTGTACCCATGTGGTGGACACTGGTGACAGTCTTCCTGTAAAAGCAAGATTTACAGGCAACCTGACCACGTCAGGGACTGTATAAAGACTGAGGTGCAAAAGATGCTGGAATTAGGTGTCATTGAGCCTTCAGAGAGCCCCTGGGCTAGCCCAGTGGTTCTGGTCCTCAAACCTCACACCAAAGATGGCAAGAGAGAGTTGAGGTTCTGTGTGGATTACAGAGGACTCAATGCTGTCACCAGGACAGATGCACACCCTATTCCAAGGGCAGATGAGCTCATTGACAAGTTGGCTTCTGCCAAATTTTTGAGCACATTTGACTTGACAGCTGGCTACTGGCAAATCAGGTTAGCTGAGGAGTCTAAAGCCAAAACTGCATTTTCTACCCCAGGTGGGCATTATCAATTTGTGGTAATGCCCTTTGGCTTGAAAAATGCACCTGCCACCTTCCAAAGGTTGGTGAATCAAGTCCTTACTGGGTTGGACGACTTTTGTGCAGCATATCTGGATGATATTGTTGTCTTCAGCTCCACCTGGGAGGATCACCTGGTCCACCTGAAGGAAGTGCTTGAGGCTCTGCAGAAGGCAGGCCTCACTATCAAGGCAACAAAGTGCCAGATAGGGCAGAGTAAGGTTGCATACCTGGGCCACCTTGTAGGTGGAGGCCAAGTTCAACCACTGGAGAGTAAGATCCAGATAATCAAGGACTGGTCCCCTCCAACTACCTAGACTCAGGTCAGAGCTTTCTTGGGCCTGACTGGGTACTACAGGAAGTTTGTTAAGAACTATGGGTCCATTGTGACTCCTCTTAATGATATGACATCCAAGAAGATGCCCAGAAAGGTTCAGTGGACAGAAAACTGTCAAAAGGCATTTGATGACCTGAAGAAGGCCATGTGCTCTGCACCTATCCTGAAGAGTCCTGACTACTCAAGAGAGTTCATTGTCCAAACAGATGCTTCTGCGTTGGGAGTGGGAGCAGTGCTTTCACAGCTTAATGTAGATGGTCAAGACCAGCCCATTGCTTTTATTAGCAGAAGGCTGACCCCCAGAGAAAAACGTTGGTCAGCCATTGAGAGGGAGGCCTTTGTTGTGATGTGGGCCCTGAAGAAGTTGAGACCATACTTGTTTGGCACTTACTTCAAGATTCAGACTGACCATAAGCCCCTCTTATGGCTTAATCAGATGAAGGGTGAAAACCCCAAACTACTCAGGTGGTCCATTTCCCTACAGGGGATGGACTTTACAGTGGAGCACCGCACAGGGACTGACCATGGCAACGCAGATGGTCTCTCCAAGTACTTCCACTTAGAACATTAAGACACAACTGGTCAAGGTTAGTCTAATGTCCCTGCGTTTGGGGGGGGTTGTGTAGGAGAGTAGGGTCTGCTATCCTATGGTCACCCCAAATTTTTGCTTTTTGCTTCACTGGTTTATGACTTAATGTGGCTGTGGGCCTGCTAATCAGACCCACAGCCTGCTGTTCTCTCTCTAAATTACTGCCAATGCACTCTAGGTGCATTACGAATTGGAACTGGTTCACCTTGTTGGCCCCTGTAGCAGTGTACCATAGGTACCCAGGGCATAGGTGCATCCAAGGCCTACCAGGGGCTGCAGCATGTATTGTGCCACCCCTGGCCTGGCCTCCATATTTGACACAACTGGCTGATCACTCAGCTGGGGTAAGCTGGTGTAATCACCTCTTACTTAGGTATAGTATCCCTATATCTAACCTTAAACTGGACACATATATTCCTATCAGCCACTCCTATGGAAGGCCTCAGCAATCCTGGAGGCAGAGTGCTTGGAAATATGTGAGATGGTGCTCTAGCATGAGCTGAGCCTGTCTGCAGCTGTCGGGAACCACTCCCTTAGCTGTTCTGGGATATTGCCATACCATATACTCTTAAGTGCATTATAATCCTCGTGGTTATATGCTAACTTTGGTTTGGCTTTATCAAAACATGTCGAGTAAGGTGTCATACGATTTGGAATACTATCCCCTCGACAGTTCTGTCGACGGGGATAGAATTCCACCCTTCTAGAGGGACACGACATATGTGTAGCCTTAACCCCGGTTAAAGTTTGCCAGAGCCTCAGCATCACAAAATGGATGCTGCCACCACAGACACAAGTCTGACCTCCTGCTGCTGGGAGTCCTTCTAGCGAGGGAGGCTTGGACAAAGGGTTTCCTGCCTTGGGAGGTGCGAGCACCACCCCAGACAGGATTTTGTGTATTGGGTAGGACAGGGCTGAATAGATTGAGACATGCCAGGGGCACACAAGGTGTCCCCGTGCATAAGCCAGTCCAAACCGGTCCTGGGACTTTCCAGACCCAGGCCTGGCGAGGAGCTGGACAAAGGAAAGGGGGTGTAACTGCCCCCCTTCCTGGTCCCACCCAGAGGAGGGACCTAGCAGGTGATCCACCCCTCAGATTGGGAATAAGAGTGGGAGCAGTGCCAGAGCACCTCAGATCATCCTGAATCAACTTTAAACGAAGAAGACGACTGGACTTCGACATTCTGCTGCACAGAAGACTGAAGAGAATCTCCCTTGTGGCCCAGGATGGCCACCCTGTGAACACAGGCACCAACCAGCAACTCGACGTCTGCTTTGCCGCCGCCTCCCACTGGAGCCCGAGCCCAGAGTCTGACAAGACCCAGACTCCCAGACTTCTCACTGCCTGATCCACAGTCCCTGCAAAGAAGGGACCCGTGGAGGCACCGAGTGACGTGGGACCAGACCTCTTGGAAGACACCCGAAAAGCTGACTGCGCAGCATCAGAGGCATCCTCGACATTGTGCTTTGGGGACTGAGAACCCCCACCACCGAGCAGCCTTTGCACTGAAGATCAGCCCCCCAGCATCTCCACGATCTGCGTGGGGTCCTTTTGCATTGTGCCACTTGATGCGCCATCCCGGCCACTAGCCACGTGGTCAGCGGCCATCTTGGTGATGAAACTGACAAACTCCAGACTTGCCCTTGCTTCTGTAAAAGGGAGCACGCGCTCTGACCTTGCTGGTCCGAGTGGTAACCCTTTTTCGATTCCTGCATGGCTTGCATTAGCCAAGGCCTGTTTGCTTCAATCAAGTTGCCGACACTGCCAACAGCCAGAAGCCTGCGTGGGACAGCTCGTGACCGACTCCTGGACGTCCTCAACCCCCGGTGTCTACGTGGCTGCAGAGAGAAGCTACACCTCAACGCCTTTTTGCACCTGTCATTGCCTGGTTCCAATCTGGTACCACAGTAGTCACTGGCTAGTGACTTTGAACATTGGCCCCTCTGCTTTCAGGTCTTCACATCTTCAGATCCACCCTTGGATCCACCGGAACTCTTCACATCGAGCCGCCTGCAGCATCTCCAGCTCCAAGCACCATCGACCAGCGTGACGAAACCTGACACTACTTCGACCCTATGCACCCGCTTTCTGTGGGTGAGGTAACTCAGCAACACCGGTGTTCCCACACTGGTACACACCTCTAGGGCCTGTGTCTCAAGTTTCAGCTTTCTAGGTCACTCAGAAGGTGCCTAACTAACTAACTTTCTAGCTTTTTCGCACCATAGACTTTGTATTGGTGAGTGCGTGCACTTTAAACACTGCACCCGAGTCCCGCGGGCCTTTCCCAGCTTAGTCACTTCTAGTCCCAATCAGCTCCAGTGATTCCCAAGGCCCTAGGCCTGTTTCCTTTTAGATTGGTATCTCTTATACCACTTTCTTAGTATATGGTTTAGGTGGCCCTTAGGGCTCATCCATATTGTGCAACTTTTGTGTATTTTAAACTGTGTTTTGTTTAACGCTTGTGCTTCTGTGCTCATAAAGAGTTCAGGGGATATTTGTAGTTAATAAATATATATATATTTTCAATATATATCTGTGTGGTGTCCTTTCACTTGGTATTCAAGGGGGTTGTGTATGGTAATACAGCTGGCTTCAAATGCCTTTCAGAGTTTAGCCTAAGACTGCTTTGTCCACGTTACCACTAGGATAACTGGTCTATAAGGTTGACTTACAACCGATCATCATAAGGGTTGCTTGGCATGGTACAAAGTGATCACTAGAACTAGTGAGCATTATATACCAGACCAACTTCTCACACCTTCATCCAATATTTACAATTTTCATTGATGTTACTTGATGTTCCTTATCCTAAAGATGTAAGAGGTTTATTGAGTAGTTTCTTGAATATAATGTTTTTTTGTTACTGATTACATATTAACATGCTTTTCTCTGAAAGAAAATAGGCTGTTTTATGCCATAACTACCAGGGATAAGCTTAGGTTATCCCACTGAAAATGCATTTATGTAGTAAGACACTTATTTATTTTCCGTTTCCTAGTTAATATCAAGGACCTTATACTAACACCCATTATGCTGCGTTATAGGGAAAACAACTGACCGCATTGCAGAATACACCAACTAACCAAGCTTACCACACTATATTTCAGTGAAGCACACTAACCCACTACACTGCTTATTAAGGTACTCTACAGCTGTATTAGTTGTTCTAACAAAACAATGTAGTGAACACCAAGATGGTGAAAAACAACTTTACCAATTCCTTATTTGGCAAATTACTTAATTAACAAATAATTCAATTTGCCTTATAAATAATAAGCAATGACAATAAATTATTCAATATAATCAAAAGTAAAGAGTTTTAAAGGAAAACCTACAAAGTCACAGCAATTAATAAAAATGATAAGAATTAACAGATACAGTTATTTAACAAAAATGGCTGGACAAAGATCGCTGATAAGTATCATAAAAGGTAATTGTAGTTGTTTTCTGTTAACATTGAGAAAACATGTACAATGTAAATAGTACAGGTGAGTCAACCTACAGGTTGAAGATGATTGGTTAAGCAGATAGTGACAAAAATCCAGACCCAGAAATAAATGGAACATGGAGCAAAGTCAGGATGGCAGACTAGTGTGGCAAGGGAGTGGGCAAATGAGGACCAGTAGCTTTAGGGATTGCATGCAGAATTTAAGATTCTATGAGAGCATGTGCCCACTTAGCAAAAGATGAAAAAAGACAGGAAGCAAAATAAGAGGCTACTCAGCAAGGTAATGAAGGAGCTGAAAAGGCAGAGGGAGAATAGTACAAGAAAGAGAGTCATAAGCGATCACACCCATGGTGTGCACACAGCTCCACAGTTGAATCAATTTCTTCAGAATGGATATTCATCCGGTTGACAATTTTTGAAGTCTATTTTGTAAATTTGAAGATCTCATTATAACAGCACATTTTGATGAAATGGATATGTCAGGTGGGAGAAGAAACCATGAACACATGACCTGCCATCATCACTGTTGAAACTGCTGCTACCATGAATACAATTGTCTTGGGAGCGCCATATGACCCTTGCCCAATCACACCTTCAACAAAGGAATGCTACCAATCAGCAATACACCAACATCCATCAACAATACCTACATTGACTCAGCCATGTTCATGGACACCTGGAAACATGTCACCACCAGGCCACGCGCCAAAACACAGCTGAAACAGTCACATTCTTCAACTACAGACATACCTCCCTGTTACCATACCCAGCCAAAGTCTAAGAAAAACGAATCAACTAACAGCTTACCGACCACCTAAGCAACTGCCAACTTCTTGATGCCACAGAGTCCGGATTCAGGTTGAACCACAGTACCGAAACAGCACTCATCGCCACCACAGATGACGTCCAAGTGATCCTTGACTGAAGAGACACGGAATCCCCCATTCTTCCAGACCTCTTTGGAGCATTTGACACAATGTCAAACCCCGGCCCCATCGGAAGCCTGCACAAGATTGGCATTCAAGGGCCCTCTCTCCTCTGGATCTACTCCCTAATAAATAGAACACAAGCTGTCAGCCTGGTACCTTATTCCTTGCAAGCCCACAAACTCATCTGTGGTTTATCGCCCAGCCCCAAACTCTTCAACACATAGATTTTCCTTCCGGCCAGCATCTGCGCACATGAAATCAACATCTTCTCCTTTGGCAAAAATACGTTTCTCATACTCTTCGTCAACTTAAGAAAATAGTTCACCGCCTGCATGATCAAAGTCGCTAACTAGATGAAAGCCAACCATTTTAAGCTCAACATCAACAAGACAGAAGTAGTCATTTTCTACAAGAGCACCTAACCATGGGATTCCAACTGGTGCTCGGCTGATTTAGGAACCACAACCACCCTCAACACCCACGCCAGGCAACTTTTAATCAAAACCCGGAACAAGAAAACCGGATGTGACTACACAAGTTGATGCTGTCACTGTATTCTGCTTCCAACCCTGAAGATGCTAAGGAAGAGCTTCAAAAGGCTCCCAAGAAAAACCAGAAAAACCTTCATTTAGTCCCTAATCACCAGTAAGGTGGACAACGAGAACAACCTCTATGCCAGGATAGCCAACCAACTCACCAGAAGACTCTAAACCATCTAGAATTTGGCAGTCAGACTCAGCCTCAAGCTCCTACTACGAACTCACATCACACCTCACATCAGGAAGCTCCATTGGCTCCTCATACACAAGCAGGATTATTTCAAACTCATGCACACATTCAAGGCACTACCAACTTAGCCCCACGTAACTGTACAGTGGCATGTCCTTCCACCAACCACACAAACACTTCCACTCACCAGGACTCCTACAAGCACACATCCCATGAGTACACAGAACCAGATCAGGAAGGCAGCTACTTTCTTCAATCGATCCTAAATATTTGAACAACCTCCCACTCCAGATCAGAGTCTCCTCCTCTCTTCCTGAATTCCGAGATGAAGATATGGGCTATCAATTAACCAATCTATCCCAGGCAGGGCAAGGCACATACGCCACCTCGGCACCAGGATACTCTTGATGAGATAGTGCACTTTACCAATACACATAACATAACAAAATATAACATAACATAATGCATCATAAAACAACACAACATAGCATAACATTCACTTCAGTGACCTGAATCCAATCCAACTTTTTCGGCAGTGTGCTGAGCATACAGAAGGTACCAGATGGTGCACAGAGAGCAGAAAGTAGAGTAGTATAGTTATTCTGTATGTTTCACCTGAGCTTTCTGGACTAGGACCAGTGTACAATTAAAATGGTGCAAGGCACATGTAGGGGACTCCTCATGTCTGGGAGGCCAAGACCTATGGTTCAGCTCCACTCATACAAATAAATGCCTGATGCATTGTCTGGATGTGAGAAACAATATTATTGCATATGACCAACGGTTTACCCATGGACCTAATGCATATGAGTTTGAAAAGTAGGAAATTCTTCTCCTAATCTCCCAACCTAATTCCGAAAAGCAGGATTGGTAGGTTATTGTGATTTGACACATAATATATTAATGTAGAAGTGCAGGCAAGTGTAAAAAAAAATACACAATTATAAGTAACACTGAGTGAACTTTCCTCGGAGAGTGTTCATGGAGTGGTCCATGCAAATGACATGAAAACCCAAAGAGTTCCAACCTTACGGATATTCAGAGGCATTCAACTTGCAACAATTTCAGGACACTGTGGGGCAATTTCATTTTGCCCTATTGGCCCAGTTCTTAACTTGAGCAGGTGGTTTCCTGTGTTCTGCACCAGCACTTAATTATCAACACTAGCTCTTATGACAGTCTGCCACATTGTGGTGTTGTTTGTCTATTTTTTAAATGAGGACAAAAACAGTTACATTAAAAATGGCAAAGACCTGCCACCTAAGCCATTCTTAAAACCTGTGGTGGCCTGGAATAGTCTGAACTGTAAAGCTATTAGGAGTGTGATGGTTAGTAGTTGTGTTGGTACTGTCATTGGCAACATTGCTCGGGCAATGGGTGGGGCAAGCTACAGTGGCGTACTCACTAGGGCCCTGGTACTCTTTTTTTTTTTACTAATTGAGCACTGATTGGCGCCCCTCCTCTTGTAACAAGTGGACCATTTTCGAGGACCTCATGTTGGAGCAGGGCTCCTTCTTATGGAGCAACGGAAGGCTGTTACATTTATTCACCTAAATGTGGTACTGGGCCATTTACAATGTGTTTTCCACACTTTTCTACACCTCTAAATATATGCCTAAATAAAGCTGGTTTAAATTTTTCAGAAACTGTGAGTGGAAATCTTCCAAATACACAAGAGTTGTGATGGTAGAAAAAACCTCACGTGTAAAAAATGTATCCTTAGTGACAGGAAGAGTGAAAAAATGAAACACCACTTATTTCCTAAACCTATTATGCACTGAAGAAATTAAGATATGTATTCCACGATTACAAAAGGGATGCACAATTTTCAATTCTTCACCATTTGGCATAAGGGCTAGCCCCGGGCGGGTAACGACTCCCCGCCCGCGGAATTTGCGTAGTTTTGCCTACTACTCGTTCCGCTGTGAACGCGGTGTACAGGCAAAACTAAGACTCTGTGGTGGAGAGTAGTTACCCACCCCTCAACCCCCCCTAAGTTATTAAAAATAATTAAAAAGGAACTTACCTGGCGTGTCTTCCTCGGCTACCTCCTCCTTACAATGCCTGCTCTCTCCTGCCTCCTCATCGCACTGAATAACCCCTATGTGTGTGTCTTGCGAATGCACACGTGCAAGACATACAACATAGGGGTTATTCAGTGCAAGGAGGAGGCAGGAGAGAGCGGCCATTGCGAGGAGGAGGCAGCCGAGGAAGACGCGGCAGATACGTGCCGTTTCAATTATTTTTATTGCTTTGGGAGGGCGCAGAGCAGGGCGTAGTTCCACTGAGTTTTTTCAAACTCCGTGGAACTACACGGAGCCAGTCGTTTAAATGGGCCGGTACTCACCGGTACTGAGTACCGGCACTTCTTAGATTTATCGTTTGGAGTACCAGCACTTCCCTACTGCCATGGAGAACACCGGTAGTACTCATCAAAAGTAAGGCTCATTGCCTGTGCTGGTGAGCAGGAGTGGAACGTGTCTCTGGCAGCCAAGGCACCGCTTCTGCAGCCCCCCACCCACCTTCCCCCTGATCTAAGCCCCAGCTGAGCTATTCAGCAGGGCTCATTTAAATAATGTCTGGGTCCTCACCATCACCCTGTGTTTGACAAAGCTGGGTCCATTCAGGCCCTGTGCTGTCAATCACATTCACACTATCCTGTGCGCTCCTGCAAGCACAGGAATAGTTTCAGTGCCCTGGCGGTGGCCATCAGGCTACAGTCAATCCGGCCCTGATGGCAATTAAAAAAGCCATGGTAGGTGAAGAGTCTGACATGGCTTTAATCATAGCCTAGTATTTTGTGTGTCTGCTTGTGTTTGTGTGTAAGCCTGTTTTTGTAAGAAAAAAGTGAGAGAACGAGAGAGAGAATCCAGACACTCTCAGGAGGTATTTTAAAGAAAATGGGAGGCACTTTGTAGACGTCTGCTTGGCTGCAAAGATTCATTAATAACGTAATAGCGAGGGTGGGTGAGTGAGTGAGTGAGTGGATGAGGGAGTGGATGGATGAGTGAGCAAGGGTGGATGCATAGATGGATAGATGGATGATTAGATGGATGGATGAGTGAAATCATGCATTGGTGAAAGAGGGTGGATGATTGGATAAAAGGGTGGATGATGGTGGATAAGTGAAAGTTTGGATGGATGAATGAAAGGTAGGGAGGATGGATGATGGATGAGTGAAAGGAGGGATTGAGTGAAAGGGTGGATGGAATAAAGGAGGGAAAGGGTTAATGGATGGATGAGTGAAAGGATTGATGGATGATGGAAAGAGTGGATAAAGTGATGGATGAGTGAGAGGATAAATGGATAGATTTGGAGATGGATAGGTTTGGATATGTTGGGTGGATAGACGCAATGTTGAAAAACTGAATGATTGATGAAAGACTGAGTAGAGGATAGAATGTAAAGGTAAAATGGTGGACATCAGCAGGTAAATGGTAGGACAAAAGGATGAATGGATAGAAGAGACAAGAGATATCTTCTGGGGAGGGTCATGATGAGTTGCTTCATTTGCTTGGTGCCAAAGGAGCTTTGGTTCGACATGGGGGAATTTTCCGTTTCTTCCTACACACGTACTCAAAAAATATAGTATTGTGCCAAACAGCAATTAACAGTATGACATTAAGAACGTGCAACTATTGCAAAAAAAGGAAATGTTAACATATTATCGCATTTCTCTTTCATTTGGTGTAATGAGTTAACCTGCTTTGTTTATATAAACACAATTCTCATGTGTTTTAGTATGTGGTGCAACTAATATAGAAGTTGTTAAGTATCATCATGTCTTGCCCTTAGCCCCGCCCCTAGCCCCGCCCCCTCACTACACCTCTAGCTCATTTTAACGAGTACCTGCACTTATTTTTTCCCATTTAAAGCCCTGCACGGAGCACCACCCCGCACACTCGGCCCAGGCTTCATAAGGACCGGGATTATAAACTGTAAACTGTAATGAATGCACCCCCACAATTTTACTTAAATGAAATATAGCAGATCAAATTTGCCAGCTTTAAATGATGGAATATGTATATTAAATTCCAACAGATGCAGAAGGGAAATGGCCTTTACAAAGCAGCTTCAAGCACTTGTTCCATTTCACCGCTAGCTAAGCAATGTTTGCGTTAACCACACATATGCCTGAACCATGCTTATGCCTAGTTAAGGTAGTTGACGGTCTAGCTTATTAACTGGACAGGGTGAGGAACCGGAAGGGAGGACCTTTATGAAGGACGGGAACGCAGTGAGGTAAGTTGAGCTGAGGGGAGGGGAGTAGGTTTTATGGGAGGTGGCTGGGCTGAGGAATGTATGTTTTAATGGAGAGGGCTGGTTTTAGGTTTTAAGGGAGGGACCCGTTTTAGGGCTTAGGGTGGGGGAGAAGGGGCAGTTTTAAGGGCAGGGGAAGTCAGGATTGTTTAAGGGCTATGGTTGTTTTGATTCGAGCTTTGGGGGTGTCAGGTTAAAGGACAGGGGCCAGGATAGTAGGACTCCGGGCAGAGGGGCTGGTGAGTAAACTTCACCACACATCTTTTTACCTAACCCGCCTTTACCACGAAATTGCGTGGTAAAGGCATGTGTGGTAAAGGCTTGCATGGTGAAGAAATGCATTGTTTAGACACATTCATTGTTGTGGCTGCGTGCTATAGGCATATGTGGTTCAGCCTTGCAGGGTCCTGCTTTACGTCCCTGGTCTGAAGTACAAAGTCCCATTCTTGAACGGTATATGAAAGTCATACAAGTCGTCTTCTGTGCACAGTTCAGACTACTACACTTGACTGACGCGCACAACACGATGTTCTGGTAGAAATATAAATAAATAGTAAAAAATAGATAGTGGTTTAATTTGACTGGATAACTTCGTAGGCATTCTGAGCCTCAGCGGGAGAGGAGGGAGGTGAAGGGATCTAAAAGCTGCATGCAGATAAGGTCAGAACAAGCTCATCAATTCCTAATTACAAAGCAACTTGCCAAGCCATTCAAATTAACCTGTCTCCGTCCTGCAGAACATCCTCCAGCTGTCATTACTATCTTAGACTCTCTTCCTCTCCCTTGCACATTGGTTTCACTCATGCTATCGCCTTTGTGAAGCAAGCTTAAAAAACATGTTGCACCATCTGCGAACAAAACGCCCAGACTTGTCTGGCGCGAATCGATTTAAACGACGACAGTCTGTAATAAAGTAATGAATACAATATTGCTATTCTCAAAAGAAAAACCTGTTACTATGTAGTAGGAAATATGCATATTCATGTTACACATAGATCACTAATGCCCTTATTACCAGTCAGTGGCGTCCCTGGGGTTGGTGTCACCCGGTGCGGGTAACTCATGGTGTCACCCCCTCACGACTTATCGCATGGACCACCTCTGTCGGAAATGTACGGCGCTAGGTACTGTTTTACTCCCTCTAGCTCCCTCTCTCCGTCTAGCTCCCTCTAGCTCCCCCTCTAGCTCCCTCTGTCTCCCTCTCTCTCTGTCTTACTCCCTCTAGCTCCCTCTCTCTGTCTAGCTCCCTCTCTAGCTCCCTCTCAGTCTTACTCCCTCTAGCTCCCTCTTCCTCTGTGTCTTACTCCCTCTAGCTCCCTCTCCCTCTGTCTTACTCCCTCTAGCTCCCTCTGTCTGTCTTGCCCCCTCTAGCTCCCTCTCTCCCTCTCTTACTGCTTCTAGCTCCCTCTCTCTGTCTTACTCCCTCTAGCTCCTGCTCTCTCTCTCTTACTCCCTCTAGCTCCTTCTCTCTCTTTTACTCCCTCTAGCTCCCTCTCTCTCTGTCTTGCTCCCTCTAGCTCCCTCTCTCTGTTTTACTCCCTCTAGGTCCCTCTCTCTCTCTGTCTTGCTCCCTCTAGCTCCCTCTCTCTGTCTTACTCCCTCTAACTTCCTCTCTCTCTGTCTTACTCCCTCTAGCCCCCTCTCTCTTACTCCCTCTAGCTCCTTCTCTCTCTCTTACTCCCTCTAGCCCCCTCTCTCTCTGTTTTGCTCCCTCTAGCTCTCTCTCTCTCTGTCTTACTCCCTCTAGCTCCCTTTCACTCTGTCTTGCTCCCTCTCTCTCTCTTACTCCCTCTCTCTGTCTAGCTCCCTCTCTCTCTGTCTTGCTCCCTCTAGCTCCCTCTGTCTTCCTCTCTCTGTCTTACTCCCTCTAGCCCCCTCTCTCTCTGTCTTACTCCCTCTAGCTCCCTCTCTATCTGGCTTACTCCCTCTAGCTCCCTCTCTCTGTCTAGCTCTCTCTAGCTCCCTCTATCTCTCTCTTCCTCCCTCTAGCTCCCTCTCCCTCTGTCTTGCTCCCTCTAGCTCCCTCTCTCTCTCTATCTTAATCCCTCTAGCTCCCTCTCTCTGTCTAGCTCCCTCTCTCCCTGTCTTACTCCCTCTAGCTCCCTCTGTCTCCCTCTCTGGCTTACTCCCTCTAGCTCCCTCTCTCTCTGTCTTACTCCCTTAGCCCCCTCTCTCTGTCTTACTCCCTCTAGCTCCCTCTCTCTTACTCCCTCTCGCTCCCTCTGTCTTGCTCCCTCTAGCTCCCTCTCTGTTTTACTCCCTCTGTCTCCCTCTCTCTCTGTCTTACTCCCTCTAGCCCCCTCTCTCTCTGTCTTACTCCCTCTAGCTCACTCTGCCTCTGTCTTACTCCTTCTAGCTCCCTCTCTCTGTCTTGCTCCCTCTAGCTCCCTCTCTCTGTTTTACTCCCTCTAGCTCCATCTCTCTCTGTCTTACTCCCTCTAGCTCCCTCTCTCTGTCTTACTCCCTCTAGCTCCCTCTCTCTTACTCCCTCTAGCTCCCTCTCTGTCTTGCTCCCTCTAGCTACCTCTCTCTGTCTTGCTCCGTCTAGCTCCCTCTCTCTCTGTCTTACTCCCTCTCTCTCCCTCTCTCTCTGTCTTAGTCCCTCTAGCTCCCTCTCTCTGTCTTGCTCCCTCTAGCTCCCTCTCTCTCTCTTACTCCCTCTCTCTGTCTAGCTTCTCTCTCTCTGTCTTGCTCCCTCTAGCTCCCTCTGTCTTCCTCTCTCTGTATTACTCCCTCTAGCTCCCTCTCTATCTGGCTTACTCCCTCTAGCTCCCTCTCTCTGTCTAGCTCTCTCTAGCTCCCTCTATCTCTCTCTTACTCCCTCTAGCTCCCTCTCCCTCTGCCTTGCTCCCTCTAGCTCCCTCTCTCTCTCTATCTTAATCCCTCTAGCTCCCTCTCTCTGTTTAGCTCCCTCTCTCCCTGTCTTACTCCCTCTAGCTCCCTCTGTCTCCCTCTCTGTCTTACTCCCTCTAGCTCCCTCTCTCTCTGTCTTACTCCCTTAGCTCCCTCTCTCTGTCTTACTCCCTCTAGCTCCCTCTCTCTTACTCCCTCTCGCTCCCTCTGTCTGGCTCCCTCTAGCTCCCTCTCTGTTTTACTCCCTCTGTCTCCCTCTCTCTCTGTCTTAGTCCCTCTAGCCCCCTCTCTCTCTGTCTTACTCCCTCTAGCTCACTCTGCCTCTGTCTTACTCCTTCTAGCTCCCTCTCTCTGTCTTGCTCCCTCTAGCTCCCTCTCTCTGTTTTACTCCCTCTAGCTCCCTCTCTCTCTGTCTTACTCCCTCTAGCTCCCTCTCTCTCTGTCTTACTCCCTCTAGCTCCCTCTCTCTGTCTTACTCCCTCTAGCTCCCTCTCTCTTACTCCCTCTAGCTCCCTCTCTGTCTTGCTCCCTCTAGCTACCTCTCTCTGTCTTGCTCCGTCTAGCTCCCTCTCTCTCTGTCTTACTCCCTCTAGCTCCCTCTCTCTCCGTCTTAGTCCCTCTAGCTCCCTCTCTCTGTCTTGCTCCCTCTAGCTCCCTCTCTATCTCTTACTCCCTCTAGCTCCCTCTCTCTCTGTCTTGCTCGCTCTAGCTCCCTCTAGCTCTCTCTCTCTGTCTTACTCCCTCTAGCTCCCTCTGACTCTGTCTTGCTCCCTCTAGCTCCATCTCTCTCTCTTACTCCCTCAGTCTCCTTCTCCCTCTCTCTTGCTCCCTCTAGCTCCCTCTGTCTCCCTCTCTCTCTGTCTTACTCCCTCTAGATCCCTCTCTCTTACTCCCTCTCGCTCCCTCCGTCTTGCTCCCTCTAGCTCCCTCTCTGTTTTACTCCCTCTAGCTCCCTCTCTCTCCGTCTTAGTCCCTCTAGCTCCCTCTCTCTGTCTTGCTCCCTCTAGCTCCCTCTCTCTCTCTTACTCCCTCTAGCTCCCTCTCTCTCTGTCTTGCTCGCTCTAGCTCCCTCTAGCTCTCTCTCTCTGTCTTACTCCCTCTAGCTCCCTTTCACTCTGTCTTGCTCCCTCTAGCTCCCTCTCTCTCTCTTACTCCCTCTCTCTGTCTAGCTCCCTCTCTCTCTGTCTTGCTCCCTCTAGCTCCCTCTCTCTCTGTCTTACTCCCTCTAGCTCCCTCTCTATCTGGCTTACTCCCTCTAGCTCCCTCTCTCTGTCTAGCTCTCTCTAGCTCCCTCTATCTCTCTTTTACTCCCTCTAGCTCCCTCTCCCTCTGTCTTGCTCCCTCTAGCTCCCTCTCTCTCTCTATCTTAATCCCTCTAGCTCCCTCTCTCTGTCTAGCTCCCTCTCTCCCTGTCTTACTCCCTCTAGCTCCCTCTGTCTCCCTCTCTGTCTTACTCCCTCTAGCTCCCTCTCTCTCTGTCTTACTCCCTTAGCTCCCTCTCTCTGTCTTACTCCCTCTAGCTCCCTCTCTCTTACTCCCTCTCGCTCCCTCTGTCTTGCTCCCTCTAGCTCCCTCTCTGTTTTACTCCCTCTGTCTCGCTCTCTCTCTGTCTTACTCCCTCTAGCCCCCTCTCTCTCTGTCTTACTCCCTCTAGCTCACTCTGCCTCTGTCTTACTCCTTCTAGCTCCCTCTCTCTGTCTTGCTCCCTCTAGCTCCCTCTCTCTGTTTTACTCCCTCTAGCTCCCTCTCTCTCTGTCTTACTCCCTCTAGCTCCCTTTCTCTCTGTCTTACTCCCTCTAGCTCCCTCTCTCTGTCTTACTCCCTCTAGCTCCCTCTCTCTTACTCCCTCTAGCTCCCTCTCTGTCTTGCTCCCTCTAGCTACCTCTCTCTGTCTTGCTCCGTCTAGCTCCCTCTCTCTCTGTCTTACTCCCTCTAGCTCCCTCTCTCTCCGTCTTAGTCCCTCTAGCTCCCTCTCTCTGTCTTGCTCCCTCTAGCTCCCTCTCTCTCTCTTACTCCCTCTAGCTCCCTCTCTCTCTGTCTTGCTCGCTCTAGCTCCCTCTAGCTCTCTCTCTCTGTCTTACTCCCTCTAGCTCCCTCTCACTCTGTCTTGCTCCCTCTAGCTCCCTCTCTCTCTCTTACTCCCTCAGTCTCCTTCTCCCTCTCTCTTGCTCCCTCTAGCTCCCTCTGTCTCCCTCTCTCTCTGTCTTACTCCCTCTAGATCCCTCTCTCTTACTCCCTCTCGCTCCCTCTGTCTTGCTCCCTCTAGCTCCCTCTCTGTTTTACTCCCTCTAGCTCCCTCTGTCTCCCTCTCTCTCTGTCTTACTCCCTCTAGCCCCCTCTCTCTCTGTCTTACTCCCTCTAGCTCACTCTCCCTCTGTCTTACTCCCTCTAGCTCACTCTCCCTCTGTCTTGCTCCCTCTAGCTCCCTCTCTCTGTTTTACTCCCTCTAGCTCCCTGTCTCCCTCTCTCTCTCTCTTACTCCCTCTAGCTCCCTCTCTCTCTGTCCCACTCCCTCTAGCTCCCCCTCTCTCTGTCTTACTCCCTCTAGCGCCCTCTCTCTTACTCCCTCTAGCTCCCTCTGTCTTGCTCCCTCTAGCTACCTCTCTCTGTCTTGCTCCGTCTAGCTCCCTCTCTCTCTGTCTTACTCCCTCTAGCTCCCTCTTTCTCCGTCTTAGTCCCTCTAGCTCCCTCTCTCTGTCTTGCTCCCTCTAGCTCCCTCTCTCTCTCTTACTCCCTCTAGCTCCCTCTCTCTCTGTCTTGCTCGCTCTAGCTCCCTCTAGCTCTCTCTCTCTCTGTCTTACTCCCTCTAGCTCCCCCTCACTCTGTCTTGCTCCCTCTAGCTCCCTCTCTCTCTCTTACTCCCTCAGTCTCCTTCTCCCTCTCTTGCTCCCTCTAGCTCCCTCTGTCTCCCTCTCTCTGTGTCTTACTCCCTCTAGCTCCCTTTCTCTCTGTCTTACTCCCTCTAGCTCCCTCTCTCTCTGTTGTACTCCCTCTAGCGCCCTCTCTCTCTGTCTTCCTCCCTCTAGCTCCCTCTCGTTCTCTTACTCCCTCTAGCTCCCTCTCTCTGTCTTCCTCCCGCTAGCTCCCTCTCTCTCTATCTTACTCCCTCTAGCGCCCTCTCTCTGTCTAGCTCCCTCTCTCTGTCTTGCTTCCTCTAGCTCCCTCTGTCTCCCTCTCTCTCTGTCTTACTCCTTCTAGCTCCCTCTCTCTGTCTAGCTCCCTCTAGCCCCCTCTCTCTCTGTCTTACTCCCTCTAGCTCCCTCTCTTTGTCTAGCTCCCTCTAGCTCCCTCGCCTCTCTGTCTTACTACCTCCAGCTCCCTCTTCCTCTGTCTAGCTCCTTCTCTCTCTCTCTGTCTTACTCCCTCTAGCTCCCTCTTTCTGCCTCTCTCTGTCTTACTCCCTCTAGCTCCCTCACTCTCTGTCTTACTCCCTCTAGCTCCCTCTTTCTCTGTCTTGCTCCCTCTCTCTTATTCCCTCTAGCTCCCTCTCTCTCTGTCTTGCTTCCTCCAGCTCCCTTTCTCTCTATCTTACTCCCTCTAGCTCCCTCTCTCTGTCTAGCTCCCTCTCTCTCTGTCTTACTGCCTCTAGCTCCCTCTGTCTCCCTCTCTCTGTCTAACTCCCTCTAGCTCCCTCTCTCTCTGTCTTTCTCACTCTAGCTCCCTCTCTCTCTGTCTTTCTCACTCTAGCTCTCTCTTTCTCTGTCTTACTCCCTCTAGCTCCATCTCTCTCTCTGCCCTCGGCATACACGGACCAAGATGGGTGTGTCTGCAGAACTTGTCTGGAGGGACCAAGAAAGGGCTCTGGTGTTAAGGAAGGAGCTGTGGAGCTTAGAGAAAACGCCATCCTGCACATGGGGTTAAATACGCATCATAAAAGGCCCTGCCGAGTACCTAGTCACGTGGGCACTTTGAGGGTGTTCCACTACCCGCAGGGCTAAGTGCGAGACACTGCAAAGATGCGTACACGGGCCAAGTGGATCCTTTGAAAGGGCTCTAATGGTCTCAGGGGCAGTGGGGTCATTGCTTAGGCAGCTTGAGGTGCGTACACTACAAAGGAGGCCCGTATCCTCACTGTCCATATACTTTCATCTGCTAAGTGCATTAAGGCGGAGTGGAGGAAACGACACACTTCAAGGTTCTACTAGTAATAGCGCCGCTTAGACCTGGCCATTACTTACTTCTATCTCTCATTCGCTCGTCTCGGATTCACGTCACTGAGCTGCAGGGGGTCTCCAGACTCTCCCACTGCTGCAATATGGATGTTTACACTGCCTGATGCGCGGGCGGCCTATGCTGAGAGTCAGTCATGGACAGGTGTGGGGCGCCGCGGTAATAATTAAATTTTTGAACGCACCCCAGGCGCCGAGGCAGCAGAAGCTTGACTCTCTGCCTCTCTCCAGTTCCCCGCCACTTCTAATGACTTCCTTCCTGTGTTCTGGAGGCAGCCGGAATTGAGGTTCCAACATCCGATAATCCCCCCCTCGCCTCTGCTCTGTTGAGCTAAGGGCAGGAAGTCTTCAGTGATTGACAACCGCGCCGAGGGCCCGGGTTGCGCCGGGTCCGTCGCAGCGGCAGATTGCAACATTGTAGCATCTCATAGAGTCTCATAGGAGAGACAGATTTAACTGTGACTATCTGACGGAGCCAGCTGCTGTAGTAAGTCTGCAGCGCCGGGGAGCAGCATGGTGTCACCCATGTGAGGGTGTCACCCGGTGCGGTCCGCACCCCCCGCACTCCCCTAGTGACGCCACTGTTACCAGTGGACCTTTACGGGAAAATTAGGAATTACTGGTAGGAAACGGACTAGAAATTACCAGTTTCTCCTCTTTTCTAAGGGAGCCTTCAAGGTCCTGCTTATAAGGGCCCGAATATTACTTACTGGTACCAGTAACTCCGGAAGGGGGGAAAATCAGGGCCATTGCAATAAGGACCTAAATCATCCATCTGAAGTGTGAGGTTTGATCTGCATTTAGGGTTACACGTTAGAATGCAAATAAAGGGACATTGAAATAGAGCAATAACCAGTGGCACTGTAATAACAAGCATTTACAATGCAATGGTCTCGGCATTATTAAAGGTAGAGCTATTGGCATTGCTCATGCCATTTCTTTTTTTTATTATAAATAAATGTCTTTGTTATTTACATTGCCAACAGCTCTCACAGCTCTCACAGCTATCACAGCCCACACAGCTTCCACAGCCCACACAGCTCCTAGAGCCCACACAGCCCACACAGCCCTCACAGCCCACACAGCCCTCACAGCCCACACAGCCCACACAGCTCACAGCTCACATAGCTCTCACAGCTCTCACAGCCCACACAGCCCACACAGCTCTCACAGCTCTCACAGCCCACACAGCTCTCACAGCCCACACAGCTCTCACAGCCGTCTAAAATACTAGCTAATGGATCAAGTAAATCATATACAATATAAGGCATCAATAAAGCTAGCTCGAAAGAAGGTCAGTTAGGTCCTAATTACGAGTGACCAGGATGAGGTTGATGTAATTTTTATATCACATGAAAACAGATACCCGGAGTTCAGAACTTTCTAGGTGCCATAATTATCTTGAACTCTGAGATTTTCCACTGAAAACTGGGAAAAGGCACGAAGAATACATGCTTTTCGCACCAGAATCCCGATTTCTCTGAATTTTTATGGAATTCTCCTCTCTTGGTAAAGTTGCTGAAATGTATCTAGATAAAGGGATGCAGTAGTAACACGTATACTTCTGACCCCCCCGTGCAAAGTGGTGTTTGCGTAGGAGCCGTGGTGGTATGGACTGCTTTCAATAATGTAATAAAATAGACCATCTTGTGGCTGGTCGAATGGAGTTAACAACGCCTTAAATCATCAGCAGCACTTACGTTTCTTAGCACTGTTTTTGGCTGGGCTTGTAGCAACATGTGTGGACGCACCTTCCCTCTGACGCCAGCAGTCTGTCATTTTTGCGTGGTGCACTTTATCATCTCACGAGAAGCACAAAGGAAAAAAAAGGGACAATGACGCACCCAGATAACTTAGTGTTGTCAGTTAAAGGAAAGTCCTCTTTGTCTCCTTTCTCCTTTGGGGTTCTGTATTTCTCGTAAAGATCACTCCGCATCCTTCTTTCAGGGCCAGGGAGACCCCGTGGTGGTATATGATTGAATGCGTGCATTGCAGTCTGGGATTCAAAAGGGGATGTGGGCGCCCACAGAGGTTGTACGCTTTACGTGTCTGTGCACATGCAAACTGGTACCTCAGCAAAGACACTGCATTAAATTCTTTAGGAACATTTGTACGTGTGACCTTGAAAATAGCACAAAGAAAAAAACATTTGTAACCTACGTGTTGTCTCATTCACAGCCGGTAATCCTCGAGCACAAGAGATGCCCCCATATCACACCTTGATGAAATGCAGCACAGTACAACAACGTCAAACAAGGTCCAGAGCCTTCCACGATTACACACCATACAGCGATTCCATGCACATACAATCTGAGGTAAATAAGTGTTAATTCCAAATGTAAGTCCAGCCGTGAGCCGGAGCAGGGACAGAACAGGCAGTGTGGGCGCGTAATTGAAGATAATGTGGTGGAGAATTACTACAGTGGGTAAAGAAGGCGGAAGTAGGTGGTGAAGGGGGCCGGCCAGGGTTAGGATTCAACTTGTACCTGAAAAGCTTTGGGAGTTCCCTGATGGATACTTGGGTGTTCAAGATAGCGCGGGTTGTCAAGGGCCCCTCCTGCACTCTCGACCGGCACCCCCTGCAGCCAGAGCCTGGCTCTCTAGGGCGAGGAGGGGGCATGGCTCGGACTGCCTCCGCCTGCTGTACAGGGCTTCCAGCGCCGCATCTCTCCAGGCTCTGGGGAGGAGGCACGCTCGGAGCGGAGATCCCGACAGAGCAGGGAGAGGCCCAAACCCTAAGCCGAGCACACTGAGCCGGAGCAGGGACAGAGCAGGCAGTGTGGTGTGATTTAAAGCTGCTGCCTGTAATTAAGCCGTTTAACATGTACTCCCGCAACGAGGCCTGCGTGCTGGGCGTCTGCCTGCCACGACCTGCTCCCTGCACATCACTCTTCCGCCTCCCTGACAAGTAAAAACACACACGCAATTAGGCGACAAAATCCTCCTGACTAATCAGAGGCAAATTCCGCACTTGTGCCCATGGAGAAAAGAGAAAGTGTGCCTCCGTGACGCGTGTTCCCTGATTACAGCCGCTGGCGCTCAGCGCCAGTCTCCACGAGCACATACCAGCTCCGGGGCAAAGACGGGGGCAGCTCCCCTCCCCCCCTCAGGAGCCGAGCACACTGAGCCGGAGCAGGGACAGAGCAGGCAGTGTGGGCGCGTCACCACTCGAGCGGGGAGAGAGGGAGGCAGAAAGAGTGAGGATTAAACAACGAAGGGAGAGAGCAGGGGCAGGGAATCGGTATGTCACGTCCGGTGGTCAGCAGAAATGACGGCGCAAAGCTCCAAACATTTTCAGATTCGGGGGCGTGTTCGTGCTGTTCTAAAAAGGGGCATGGCTAAAAAGTGGAAAGAACAGCACGAGCAAGCCCCCGAATCCGAAAGAGATGGCGCTTCTTTCAAGGGACGCTTCTCTCCTCCAATGGCTGGCCTTCGTTCAGGAAGCCAGCCAATGGAGGAGAGACATAGCAGAGAGGCGGGTTAAACTGCCCTGCTGAAGATCATAAAATCTCCGACTTCCGGCTTGCTAGCCAGCCTTCGGTCCGAGACCTAAAAAATAGACAGTGGCGCTCATCAAATAAATCTTTATTTTAAGAGGATGTTGCTGGGTCAAGACATGGCTGGAGTGTTCTAGTTAACATGCCATGAGTTCATAGACTCTGGGACGGGCAGGCGAGAGTTGTACTGGTCTCTGCAAGGCTTTGCACAGATCATCACCGCTCATGCTGATGGTATTTTGCTGGCACTCTTCCTCCAGAGTACGTTTCCGGCCTGGTGCATGGGATATTGGTGCATACTACTTCCTGGTCACTGTGGTTACAGAGTGGACCGCACCAATGGTTTCCACAGGTGTCTGGATTAATGCAGTCCCCTGACCATAGATATCAGCTGAGGAACTTTATCACGTGTGAAATGTGAGAAGTGCTCAGATAAAAGTGGAATTGCCATAATGTGAAAGAAGACTCCGAAACGCAGCAGCACTCTATAAAAGTTGAGGTGTGGAAGTTTTTTTTTTTTTTGCTGACTAAGTTTTGCAAAGTTTACAATTTTGAACCTTTGTAAAGCAGGCCAACTTTCCAATTTCCTTTTCCCATTTCCCATACTTTTTGACCACATAGCTGGGGGCAAGTGAAGTTACACACACTTGTCCTCCACAGCTTCAGAAAAGTATCATGAACAGTAGATATGACCAGGTTAAATAGCTTTTTAAAATAATTTATATTCAAGATGCTAAAGAATGATTGGATAGATGGTGGCAAATGCTGGAAAACAGTAAAGTGATTTTAGTAGAAAATCCTTTTGTGAGTGGATCCTACGTACACCCTTCAAAGTTAAAATCCTTGAAACCAGCATAGGTTCTAGAGCTCATACTGGTCAAGTCCAGAAGATATTTCCAGTTCAGTGATGGAGTAAATGCTACTTATAAGTATTTATAATTCTTCACATGCTCTAAGGTAGTTCCATTTTGATCACCTCTAGCAAATGTCAACATCTTTGATTTTGCGACATTCATTGTCAGTTTGGTCTGTTTATTAAATGTAATAATATGCATATGTTAGAATCTATATGGTTGAGCCCTCTAACTTGCAGCATCTGTCTGCTTAAAATTAGATGTACTATTATTAACAGATAGGTTAAGTAATGATGGTGCTAAAGTGCATCTATTTTGAGACCATTGTGTTGAACGATTTGTGATGCAAGGGCGATAGATGGTTGTATCAGAGTGCTTTTTGTCTCACTTGTCCATATCATGGAGATATTTAGTCAGATAGAGAGTACCCATATTGAAGAGGTTTCCCTAGAGTGCACAATCCACCCAATCAAATGCTGCATACATGCTTGCAGTATAGACCAGTCCACCTAACTAAAGTTTGTAATGAAATCCATAAGGCAACATTGCAGACTTTTTTTTACTAAACTAGAGTGGACTGTGATGCTAAAAATCATCATATTATCCAGGTTAATAGTTAACAATTATCAAGGGTTGAGGAACAACTTCTAAACACAGTTTGTGAGGGGTGAGGAGCCAAAAGGCGTCAGTGATGGCTGTCTTTCTGAGGGCGCCGTGAGCCACTCACCCTTTGCGTGTGCCAGTGGAAGTTACAGAAGATCCCTTCACGGCAAAGGCAGCTTGAGTGATGTCCACTAGAGGAAGGATCAGGTTGCTGTCAGAGATTTAGGAGACAGCTTGTGGAACTGACATCTGCATCACTGAGGCTTGCCATCTTCACCAGGAGATTTTAGGATAATAACTCACCATAGACCCGCTGCATGCAATGTTGTGCCTCGCTTTGACAGAAAAAGGCTGTAAGGATGCCCTGCACCAATGGATTAGTCCAAATGTTATCAACGACAAAGGAGTACCTCAGCATAACCAGGGCTAATGTGCAGACTTGAGCCCTGGTTTTTCCTGGAAGAGAGGAGCAGTGGCCTGGAAAAATCTCCATGGGAGCAGCAACGGGAAATGGAAAGCCTGGAAGATAATTTCAAAATGGGCATCTGTAAATCTACATAGGAAACTTAACATAGGAGAATTGTGTGAATGTGGATTATTAGTTAGGGGGATGTGAGTCTTCACCAAGTAATAATGTCACAGTTCTCTAATGGGTCCAGTTAGGTCTAAAAAATTTACCATGAGGTCTACCCTTAGTAGATGTAGCATAGAGCAGATATACTTAATTTAGGGGAAAGGTGTAAAGCATTTATCAGTACCAAAGCAGTAGAAAAGTAGAAATTACAACACAATAAAAATCCCACTCCAGTGTATACAATTAGAGTGAAATGTAATGAACAAATATACACCAAAATTACAAAAATCAGATGTAGGGAACAGGTTATATGATTTGTATATGTTTAAGTCAAAATAGCACTTATAAGTTGAAAGCAGCAATCAAGGCTATGTGGTCACACTGGACAGGGTTCAACACAAATGTCGGATACAGGTTTGTCCCAGTGGAAAGTTTACCTTCTGACTTAGAAGACTTTCTGAATAAAAGTCCTTGTTGATGGGTCATCAGAGATTTGGGTGGCAGGCTGTATCCGGAGGAGGGCTTCAAGAGTTTAGCTTGGTGAAATGAAGGTCATCAGTGGGAGCCTCAGCTCCACTGGGAAACTTGGCATGATCGTCATAGACGGCAGGAAAGTTCAGAGCAGGCAAAGTCCAGAGACTGTGCCTAGGAAGATCTCATTGGCTGAAGGATTCTGTTGGATGTCGATCTCGGTGAAGCTTCTCTACTTTGGACTTAAGCACATTTCTGGAAGTAGAAACTTTTTCAGTCAGGAAACCTCCTACAAGTTGAATCCAACCAGCAATTCAACATTCAGGGCTAGAGCTTCGGCATCAGTCCCAGTCTCCACTGGTTCTCAGGAGAAAACATTCTGAAAGAGTTTTTAAATGTCCAGTTGTGAAGGTTTTAGGGTCAAAGGGGTACACTCCCACACCAGCCAAGTGTCCAGGACCTTGTGCGCACCATTTGAGGTTAGAACGCACTCTCCCAAAAGTGACCAGCAGTATCCAGGGCAAATCCAGTTGGAACTGGACTGCTGGGTCCTTGGGAAACATAGGCTTCTTACAGCAGTTGTGACCAGTAGCCTAACATGAGGCCAGCCTACTGACCCTTGGAGTACACTTCTCTGTTCTTGGTACAAGTTGGTGCCGGCCAGCCCTTGGGGTCTCTCGCCACATGTTCATCAACAAGTGCAGTTTCTTTCCTTCCACAGGTAAGCCTGTCTCCTGAAGACGGTTTCCAGAGATGCCACATTTATGCCTGGCACCAAATTGTGAATGGGGGAAACTCCCTGACCAATAAGGAGAAAGTTCCCTGCAGAACCCTATCCATTTTGACATCACTTCCTTTGGGCCTGGGGGGATGGGCACCATCCTAAACAATCCCACAGTACACTGCACTGCCAAAATTCAACATGGCAAAACCTTTCTTCTCCTGGAAAGGGCTCATGGAGCTCCTCTAAGGTGTGTCTAGGAAAATGAGAAGCTCTCCCTTTAAACCAGGTCTGAAATGGGTTTTCTCCCCATTGGCATTGGTGCTGTCATGCAATACTGGACAAAGGAAAGTGCAGGCCTTGGTGTGAGTTACCTATGCCTGTGTCATGGAATGCCCCTTTGAAGCTTGTGCAGTTGGTGGGCACATCCAAAGGTAATTCTGTCAGGAATAGGTCCCACCTACTCCCACCCATGACTGGTTTGTTCCCTTTCCCATTCACTCTTTCTTTCATGGGGCTAGCAGGCTGCCAGGTGATGGTTGGGGAGTAAATCTGAAAAGGCTACTCTAGGCTTTAGGCAGACAAATAGTGACTTTCTAAAGTCACTATTTTAGAAATAGACAAAATTTGACTTTGCTATTTAATTGGATTTTGTTTAACTATAACACTGAGTGTTTGAAGTATTTTCCAAACTAGAGCCAATCTGAAATTTGCTTTATTCAGTATAATAAGTAAGTGGTTTCCATGGCACAGTCAACCTTGCTACAGAGAAAGAAAATGGGCACAGAACTTTTTTTACTGTAACGACATGTAAAAACATTACCGATCATATGTCCTACTTTTAAATACTGGGCACCCCTCCTTAGGGCTGATAATGCCTATATTATGGGTGACTTACTGCTATTCAAAAGGAAGGTTTAGGCCCGCTAATGGTGTGATTGTAACAGGTCAAAATAGCAGTGTTAGCGAGGCTGCTGTGGCATGTTGAGAGTGATGTTATACATGCTCACTTTAGTGATGTCACAATAAGTGCTGCAGTTCACTAGTGACATTTAACTTATAGATCCTGAATACATGTGTACCATATACTAGGGACTATATGCAGAAATGTTCTAATCAGGATTTTAACTAATTTAACAAGGTTCAGAGCACATGCACTGGGGCCTGGCTAGCAGGGTCACAGTGTACAGAGTCCACAAACCAACAGCACCAGTACAGAAAATGTGAGTTAGCATCCAAATCAAAAGAAAAAAAAATCTTATAAAAATAAAGTAAAATGTATTCACCCCATCCCTCTCAGAAAGAAGGAAATCCAGAATGAGGAACAAGACGACATCACTGAAGGTGATTTGATAGACGGTTAGTGCTACATGACCGCAAATTTGGAAACAACCATACAGAAGTCTTCAAGAACAAAGGATATCAAAGGGGAGAGTATGAAGAAGAGATTCACAGTAGTAAAGAATGAATCAACAGTGCTTAATTCTATAGTGTTCACACTGGAGGAGCGGCTGGACCAAATCAACAAGGTGATAAATCACCAGGCTTACTTTCAGGGTAAGGTAACGGGAACATTGCTGGCTGGCCCTAATGAGCAGCTTGGAGCTCTTGGAAAAGGCCTGGAGAGCAGCCTACATAAAGGTGCTTGGTTTTCCAGCAATAACCGCTGAAATCACTCTTTTAGAGGCCATGGGGATCTTCTATGAGGACACTGTGGTGCCAGATGGCTCGGATTCAGTGAATTTCATTTGGAGGGTCTAGAGACTACCATCAAAATTCTATTTCTTCTTCATTTTTCTTATATGGCGTGAGTTTCCAAAATAATTTAATAAATATAGCCATTGCAATAGGTTACTAAAGCCTGGTCTATTGGCCCTGCAAAAGCTTCTACACTTTGCACTTTTCCATGGTCAGTCTCCTGTCAGAGGACTTGCAACAAGGTTATTGACAAAAAAACTCTTTGTTTCCGTAAATCAAATACATTTGTATTTATCATTCCTAATGTGCACACAGTATGAGGAGAAATGAGGAGAAATGTGTAGCATGTGCAAAGGCATTGGCGTAATTTGAGCGTGATTCACGCTACTCAAATGTGCTGCAACCTTATTATAACCGACCCAAAATGTTGGTAAGGTGCACTTACCAAGTTGCACACAAGTTCACATTAATTTCTAGGATGTGAAATTCATGCATAATGAAGAATTCATTTGCAAGATGTGCGAGGCAGGGTGTCGTTTCCATTAACGTTTTTACTCTGTCTGGTGGCAGGCCCTAGACCACAGAAGCAAACTAGAATGTACATCGAAGGCTTAAAACTGGAGGTTGTGGACGCTTTCAATTATCTAGGGATTATGTTTGATAGAGAAAATAACTGGCAAAATATGATAGTCAACAGAGCATAGCTAACGGGAAAAATATTGGAGGTCTTTTTAGATTTGTAAAAAAACTGGGAACTAAACCATTAGAGGTTATTAAAAAATATATGCTGCAAAAACAGTACCAGTCACCTCTTAAGGGGCAGCCGTTTGGTATTCAACTCCAGTGTATAGAGTATGGCTTTCTGAAAAAAACTTGGTTTCTTTACCACAATCTTGTTCCAACTATATTTGTCATCTTGAGCTGACTAGCCCATTTTGATGAGAAGAGATTTGAGTCTAATTTTAATCTGTGTACTGTTAGACGATACCACATAGTACCTAATATAAACAATTCTAAATCTTATCTAAGATTTGTTACAAATCTCCAACCCAGATACATATTATTGAGATTTTGTTTAAATTATATCCCTCTAATGCTAGGTCCACAATCTAAAATGCATGTGATTGATGCACTCCCACTTTGTCCTTGCGACATGCAATCCACACAGAATGACCTGCATTTTATATGTTTCTACAAATTATATATTTATGAAAGAAACAAGATACATTCTCCCTCTTATGCCGCCCAGCCCTATATTTCCTTAAGTCATTTCCGGATCCTTTCACATGCTTTTGCTATTTATCTGCTCTTAATATGAGGAGACTAATTCCCTAAATTTGATTTGTTAGTTACAATCAAAGGGGCTTCTGTGCCTAAACGCTGTGCAACTTTTTATAAATTAAGGTTTTTTAGGATACCACTGTTTTTATCTTGTAATTTTTATCTTCATATTTAATAAATGTTTTTATTTGATGTCATGTAATTATGTATTCATTTTTATTTATTACTGATGAACTTGTTCGCGTAGAATACTGTTTATGCCGGTAGTTTATCGATAAAATAAAGTTACGCATGCATTGATACTCTGTCTGCCTTTTCATTATTATTATTTTTGTTGTTCTGAAACTGTTGTTCTAACAAAGCATTTTGTGATGGTACAACACAAACCACTGTTTGGGAACTTCAGTTTCGCTGTATATTTTCTTTCAAGAATAATAATGAAAACTATTTTGAAAGTTGGAAAGGATAAAAGGAGAAACTCTTCCAGTTAAATCCAGGCTTCAGGGAAGTGCAATGTTTGTATACTGCTTTGATATAAATACATCACATGTTTTCAGAGTCATGGGTTAAAATACAACAAATTACAACATGATATTGAAATTAAAAAAGCTAACCAAACACTAAATTAAATGTGACTCAATCCAGAAAAAAGATATTCAGTTTATTTCAATGTACCTTATTTGAATTGGTCTGGCTAAATTACACACACTTAATTTATTCAGTTAGGAAATTATGTCTTATTTAGAGTTGGGTGTGAAAGATAAATGTCTCGATTTGAGTATGAAAAATATTGTCCTCCAGTGGAGTCTGTGCCACTGCCTTTAACTGCTGGTAGTTTCACAAGTCGAGAAGAGTCATGCTATGAGGAGATCACACTTTCTGAATACATCAGATACGATGCACTTGCCACCGTACAGTACATCAACCCATGGTCACTGAAGATCATACATCCCTATTTTGTGTCAGGTTGACATAACTTAGCCAATGCATTTGTTACAAATTGCATTCAGTCCTTAGCAATGAAAGATTACTGAGGAATCATGAATTCTAACCAATTCCTAAAGTAATCCCTCCTTTTACCCTAGAATGTCGCATTGATATTTCGCCTGCTTTCAGCAGATGAAATATTCGTGTGAAAATACACAGATCTGTGGAAACACGTGGAATGCATAATTCTGAATGGGCTGGTAACTACAGTGACTGGTTTTGAAAGATCCAGGCCCATAAATTCTGGTCCTGTTCTAGAATCACAATCCGATGGTTCTTTTTGGCAGCATATAAACGTAGAGGGGAGAAAATCGTCATTAATGCCAATCAATTTAATAAGAACTACATAAGCTTAGATAATATATTACGAAGCCAAAAATAACTGAACTTAAAGAAACCTCAAAATGAGTTTCTAAAAACACATGGAAATCAGCATAAAGCCAAATCAGAAAGAATGAGTCCAAATTTCCCTGAATTTATAAAAATAACGCATCAATCTATCCCTACACTAATACTAACATAGCATCCCTACTTCAGCATTCTCAGATAAAATAATAAAAAGGTGTCAGCATGTGGAGTCTTCCTAAGAAGTCTACCCACCATCAATGGGTCGATAGCATGAAGCTATTGAGACAGAGCTCGCTCTCAGATGCTCTCTCTCTGAAGGCAGAGAAGAAGTGGGCACTTTCTCCACTCTATTCAGAAAAGGGGGTGGTGATGAACAGAGTGTCTGAATTAAGCAGACCACTCTTACCCAGTCCAAAGATCAGGGCTTGATCCATCACCGTTATTTATCTCACTGCACCATCCCAGCTCAGAACCTGGCTATATGCAAATCAGTCTGTCCCTGGCCCAGTGCTTCATGGGAACAGGGCAGACTAAACTACCAAGCCAATTCTTCACCAGTAAGGAAAAAAGCTACCGGGGACCGGTTTCTGGCATTTCAGCCGTCTTCGGCCCGGCTTGCTTGAATCCTGATGGTGCAGTGAGAAAGGGACTCATGTCTGAGTATACCCTGCCACACCTATAGTGGCCAAAAACGATTAAGAAAAGGGGGTGGTGATGAACAGAGTGTCTGAATTAAGCAGACCACTCTTACCCAGTCCAAAGATCAGGGCATTGAGCTAAAAAACGGTGATGGATCAAGCCCTGATCTTTGGACTGGGTAAGAGTGGTCTGCTTAATTCAGACACTCTGTTCATCACCACCCCCTTTTCTGAATCATTTTTGTCCACCATAAGCGTGGAAGGGTATACTCAGATGCGAGTCCCTTGCTCATTGCACCATCAGGATTCAAGCAAGCCGGGCCGAAGATGGCTGAAATGCCAGAAACCGGTCCCGGGGAATTTGTTTCCTTCCCAGTATAAGAATTGGCTTGGTTGTTTGGTCTGCCCTGTTCCCATGATGCACTGGGCCAGGGTCAGACTGATTTGCATATTGCCAAGTTCTGAGCTGGGATGGTGCAGTGAGCTAAAAAACGGTGATAGATCAAGCCCTGATCTTTGGACTGGGTAAGAGTGGTCTGCTTAATTCAGACACTCTGTTCATCACCACCCCCTTTTCTGAATCATTTTTGTCCACCATAAGCGTGGAAGGGTATACTCAGATGCGAGTCCCTTGCTCATTGCACCATCAGGATTCAAGCAAGCCGGGCCGAAGACGGCTGAAATGCCAGAAACCGGTCCCCGGAAGCTTGTTTCCTTCCCAGTATAAGAATTGGCTTGGTAGTTTGGTCTGCCCTGTTCCCATGATGCACTGGGCCAGGGTCAGACTAATTTGCATATTGCCAAGTTCTGAGCTGGGATGGTGCAGTGAGCTAAAAAACGGTGATGGATCAAGCCCTGATCTTTGGACTGGGTAAGAGTGGTCTGCTTAATTCAGACACTCTGTTCATCACCACCCCCTTTTCTGAATCATTTTTGTCCACCATAAGCGTGGAAGGGTATACTCAGATGTGAGTCCCTTGCTCATTGCACCATCAGGATTCAAGCAAGCCGGGCCGAAGACGGCTGAAATGCCAGAAACCGGTCCCCGGAAGCTTGTTTCCTTCCCAGTATAAGAATTGGCTTGGTAGTTTGGTCTGCCCTGTTCCCATGATGCACTGGGCCAGTGTCAGACTAATTTGCATATTGCCAAGTTCTGAGCTGGGATGGTGCAGTGAGCTAAAAAACGGTGATGGATCAAGCCCTGATCTTTGGACTGGGTAAGAGTGGTCTGCTTAATTCAGACACTCTGTTCATCACCACCCCCTTTTCTGAATCATTTTTGTCCACCATAAGCATGGAAGGGTATACTCAGATGTGAGTCCCTTGCTCATTGCACCATCAGGATTCAAGCAAGCCGGGCCGAAGACGGCTGAAATGCCAGAAACCGGTCCTGGGAAGCTTGTTTCCTTCCCAGTATAAGAATTGGCTTGGTAGTTTGGTCTGCCCTGTTCCCATGATGCACTGGGCCAGGGTCAGACTAATTTGCATATTGCCAAGTTCTGAGCTGGGATGGTGCAGTGAGCTAAAAAACGGTGATGGATCAAGCCCTGATCTTTGGACTGGGTAAGAGTGGTCTTCTTAATTCAGACACTCTGTTCATCACCACCCCCTTTTCTGAATCATTTTTGTCCACCATAAGCGTGGAAGGGTATACTCAGATGTGAGTCCCTTGCTCATTGCACCATCAGGATTCAAGCAAGCCGGGCCGAAGACGGCTGAAATGCCAGAAACCGGTCCCGGGAAGCTTGTTTCCTTCCCAGTATAAGAATTGGCTTGGTAGTTTGGTCTGCCCTGTTCCCATGATGCACTGGGCCAGGGTCAGACTAATTTGCATATTGCCAAGTTCTGAGCTGGGATGGTGCAGTGAGCTAAAAAACGGTGATGGATCAAGCCCTGATCTTTGGACTGGGTAAGAGTCGTCTGCTTAATTCAGACACTCTGTTCATCACCACCCCATTTTCTGAATCATTTTTGTCCACCATAAGTGTGGAAGGGTATACTCAGATGTGAGTCCCTTGCTCATTGCACCATCAGGATTCAAGCAAGCCGGGCCGAAGACGGCTGAAATGCCAGAAACCGGTCCCCGGAAGCTTGCTTCCTTCCCAGTATAAGAATTGGCTTGGTAGTTTGGTCTGCCCTGTTCCCATGATGCACTGGGCCAGGGTCAGACTAATTTGCATATTGCCAAGTTCTGAGCTGGGATGGTGCAGTGAGCTAAAAAACGGTGATGGATCAAGCCCTGATCTTTGGACTGGGTAAGAGTGGTCTGCTTAATTCAGACACTCTGTTCATCACCACCCCCTTTTCTGAATCATTTTTGTCCACCATAAGCCTGGAAGGGTATACTCAGATGTGAGTCCCTTGCTCATTGCACCATCAGGATTCAAGCAAGCCGGGCCGAAGACGGCTGAAATGCCAGAAACCGGTCCCGGGAAGCTTGTTTCCTTCCCAGTATAAGAATTGGCTTGGTAGTTTGGTCTGCCCTGTTCCCATGATGCACTGGGCCAGGGTCAGACTAATTTGCATATTGCCAAGTTCTGAGCTGGGATGGTGCAGTGAGCTAAAAAACGGTGATGGATCAAGCCCTGATCTTTGGACTGGGTAAGAGTGGTCTGCTTAATTCAGACACTCTGTTCATCACCATCCCCTTTTCTGAATAATTTTTGTCCACCATAAGCGTGGAAGGGTATACTCAGATGTGAGTCCTTTGCTCATTGCACCATCAGGATTCAAGCAAGCCGGTCCGAAGACGGCTGAAATGCCAAAGACCGGTCCCCGGAAGCTTGTTTCCTTCCCAGTATAAGAATTGGCTTGGTAGTTTGGTCTGCCCTGTTCCCATGATGCACTGGGCCAGGGTCAGACTAATTTAGCCTACTTAATAAAGTGGTTGGTGGTGGTAAGTGATTGAGGTAAAAAAATGTGAGGATGCTCATAAAATATAGAATTCCTACTGCATGATGGTATTCAAATCGAACACGAATCCCAATGTATGCAGTTTAATTTACCATGCGCCTCTTTCAGAATAAGTATTGAAAGACCAATTAAAGAAATAACACATGGGAGACTGAGAGCATTCCTCGAAATATTCTAGAAAAGGAATTTGTGACTGTAAATTCGACTTGGAAGGGAAAACGGGGTTAGCCCTTAAGACTGTTGTGGGCTTGGGGCTTTCTCTGCACTGGTACATAGCAGCCTCTCGTGGGGCCTTTTGGTTGGTTCTCTTTGTATTTCCCATTTCAAGACAGTCCCCTACCTCCCGTGGTTTCTTGAAGAATTGTGCTTTGCCAACTTTGCTCCTATATCTGTGATAAAATGGACACACGTGAAAGGTCTGCCCCATAATAATGAATAGTAGTGGTTGGTATCTTTCGATACTGAATCGTTGTATACCAATATTCCCCAGGACGAAGCATTGGCAGTGATGAAATACGCCTTAGATAAAAGAGAACGGCCCCATCAAGTGCCAACAAACTTCATAATATCATTAGCGTATCTATGCTTAAAAAACAACTTTTTTAATTTTAAGGGCACATTGTATTTGCAAGTATCAAGAGTTACAATGGGCTGTAGTTTCTCTCCTGAGATTGCGAACCTGGTCATGTCTGAGTTTGAGGAGAAATGTATCTATGACAACACCAACACTTTTAAATCTAATGTGGGGTATTGGTGTCGTGAAGTTAAGCAGTTTCCCTTGGTTGAGTTACTGAGAAAATACGCCCAAATATTGGTCTTGGACACAAAAGCTCAATTAAGCACAAGCATAAGCAAAAACAATTTTATATATAAAATATAGACATTTTATTAAAACAAGCCTTTAAAACATATTAAAAACATTCTTATATCATAAAAGAGTTATTCAATTGAGCACAACTCACTCACAGTTCATATAGACATCAAAAAATACTCATACTACAGTCCAATGAATTGAAAAGAACTTGCCTAAATAAACTAGATTATGCAGTTTAAAGAAAAAGAGGGGAAGAGGGAGACAAACAAAGACATTAACGATTTGTCATTCAAATGTGCACATCTAGACCCTCATTACAACTCAATCCCAGACTCTGCTTTTTTTGTTGTTCTTGGGGCGAGTTAGGTTATTTGATTGTGCAGTGGTAGGCGTCGACGCGTTTCAATGGGCTCTTTTAGTAATATGCCATCTTTTTCAAGACTTTTACATGAGTGTCTCTCCTATTTTGGCACTGGATGGTTGCCTATACATAGAGATCCTGTTGGTAGATATATTCAAATCAGTATATGGCATCAAACCACAGGCAGTCATTTTTTAAAATACATCTTGTTGGCAATCAAGGCAAAACATGTTACATAGATTATTGCAGTTTTAGATACTATGACTTTTTATCATTAGCCAACTGATACTTGTTTGCATCACAATTCTCAAATTTGAAATACATTGGTTAAGATCTTGCTTTTATTGTAGACCATCAGTCCTACCAATATGTGGGCTTCTATTCAGACCCATGCCTCCCAGGGTACCCACAGTGGTATCAAAGATTATATGGTCTGTTGTGGGGAATCCTAAATAGGAGATGCCAAACCTCCCCTTACTTCCAATTCTTATATCGTGGTTTGCTAATGAATTTACCTTATTTCATTTTCAATTTATGGGCCATTGGATTTTATTTCTGTTTTCAGATTTTGCATAATCACATCTTTGTCCTTTGTTGAATCTGAAAGGATAGGGAGTATTATGTATTAACAGCATGGTCCTACCTATGCTTATATGTGTATTTTTTAGTCCGCTACGTTGTTTCTTTACCTGATAGTCCTGTTATATCTCCCTATCTGGTGGCCCTCATGCAGGCGTTGTCAGGATAAAAATAGGAGATACTTGTCCCCTAAAAAATGATAAACAAGGGTTTTATTAAAAGTTTGTTAAGAATGCGCTTAGTCGAACAGTCCTATTTTCCTGTTTGTCTTTTTCAATGTACCTTAATTTAAAGGGTAATAGTTGCGTGGTTGATAATCTTCTCCGCGGCACTAGAGCGCGGGATTCTCCAGTTCGAAGCTCCTCTTTGTAATCAAAGTGCAATGGATAACATCTTTTAGTATTTACCATTACATTTCGGCTTGATTGCGGACAAAGGATTTTATTAACACCTACCTAATCTTAGGGTGAGTTACATAGACAATATTTTTATGATATGGGATGGAGAAGAATCTGAACTAAATGATTTCCACAATTGGCTAAATCAAAGAACAATGGAGTTCCATTTTACTGTATCCAAGAATAAGAATAAGTTAAACTTTCTCAATGTGTATGTCCAGCATGAAAATGGTCAGCTGTCAGTGAGTCTATACACCAAATCAATGGACAGGAATACTCTTTACATTTCACGAGCAGTCATCCCCGGATGTGGAAAGAAAATTTGCCATATGGACAATTCCTCCGGGTGAGGGGGAATTGTACAAACAAGGATGATTATTTTCATAATGCTAACATTCTTAAAGATAAATTAGTATCACGAGGCTACCCAAAGAAGTTAGTTAAGTAGGCCCTCAAGAGGGCCTGGTATACGCCAACAGAAACGCTGCTCACACCTAAACAATCAGACAGAAAGACCCCGTTGACATGTGTTCTTACATTTGGTCCTAAAGCTAATCGTGTCAAAAAATTATTTAAAAAACTGGAAATTGATTGAATGATTAGGAATTGAAAAACCTCTCTTTGCTCTTAAAAAAGGAAAGAACATCTAACAACAATTGGTAAGAGCAGATAGACAGATTGAGTCTCCAAAAAGAGACCTTAGAAATTTGCTTTGTTTACCTCCCGTGATCGGGCATTATCGTCGTCAAAATTGCATGGCCTGCAGACTTACAGAAGATTTCAAACAATTGAATATAAATGTATAAATACACTTCCAAAGGGTATTTTCGAATTGTAATTCCAAGAATGCATTATATTGCATAAAATGCCCATGTGAAAAATACTATATAAGGCAAGCTACGCAAACTATAAAAAAGAGAGATTGTTACAACATAAATCAAGGATAAAATGCAAGGTACAAGGGGTTCCTTTGGTACAACACTTTGTTTCTTTATGCCATTCATAAAATTATATTAAATGGTCAGTTCTAAGTGTGATTGCGAATTCCGCAGGGGATGAACTACAAAACAAACTGAACAGATTTATAGAGAAATACCATACGGCCACTGAGGGTCTCAATGATAAAGATGAGAGGTGGGCTTTATTGCAAACCTAAACTGAAGTATCAAACGTAGGTTTGATTAAGTTCCAAATGTGAGGGACTTATCGGTTTGGATACCGGTGACTCTGTATATATTGCTGTTTAAATTGTATGGACTATTGTTTATTAATCAGAATATAAGGAGTGAAGGTCATGCACTGGGTGATTAGATTTAGATTGTACAATTTCTCTTTTAGTTTCCCCATTGTACTTATACTCAATATTATGAGGTTTTGGGGCTTTTTTGAGATTTTTGATATTTTAGGTTGATTTTTTCATTGCAAGAGATTATTTAAATGTAATGATTTCGTCTTCGGCTATCCTCTTGCCAACTATGAGATAAATAATGTACTGTGATTCCAGTTTGGCATGCACGTGATATGCGAGGTTAGGTATGGTCCTGTAAAAATGTGAGATTCGGCTAATCATGAACTTGCGTTCACGTGTGCATAATTTCATGAACATAGATATCCCACGCTTAAAATATTTTTTTGCAATATGTACAATCTGGTTTTTAAATTTGGTAGTTCGTTTTTAATTTAGTAACTATCCCACATAATGACAAAGAAAACGCTTGTGATTATGCATAGTTGAGTATTTCTTCGTCTCTATTTTGGTAGATTTATCGCTGCTTCCGCATCACGTGCCCTTGTGCACGCAATGGTTATGGCAATGGCGAAAGTTTGATGGCTCCGAGTGGATAGTAGGCAGGGCAAGGTAAGACGCGGCTCGAGCATTCTCACAGGATTTTAAATGTCCTTGATGTTGTTGGACATATGCTATGAAGTTGGTTGTGACTTGGGAGTAGACTTATTATGTACCGGTATCTGTTTATTTTCAGATACACAACCGAGGGGGAGAGTGAAACCGAGAGGGAGAGGGAGATTAAATGAGACAGCGGTTTTACGAGACAACCTGTGTGTTAGCCTTCTTCATTAGTAATTATTTTGCTGCGTAGATTTACGGTTTCCTGAATCAGTGATTTGATCACATCGCGATTCGAGCAAAGTCAACATGCATCTTTCCTTTCACTAGTTTCTTGATGGAAAATAAGTGAATTAATGTGCTGCTACGCCAGAGAAGTGTGATATCAGTGGGAAGACTTATTGACCACTAGAGGTATTTTTTTATTCATTGGGTATGTCGGAGATAGGTGCCTAAGAAAATGGTTCGGATTCTGAACTTTACTTACACATTTCTTGCTTGTCACTGGGTGCACTATTCAATGATGTACATGGTATTTAGATATAGGTCACGGTTTTATAAACTACTTGCTCTGCTCTCTTTGATGATAAGATATTTTTAGACCCACTAAGGGTTAGGCTGTTTTGCCATCACTTCAGTATCTAGTTTCCATAATTGTATATAGACCTCAATGTGTACTTGGATTGGTCATAAGTAACAGATCATATATGTGATGAATATTATGTGTAAATATTGGAAGATAAATAAGGCTGAAACGCGTAGACACATACAATGGAAGACACTCAATACATTTAAAAATACAAAAATATATTCATGAGCATTTGTGAAAAAATAAGGACATAAGTTAATAACCCTATATGCTCAACGGGGTGATCTTACGTACAAGGAATGCTCAGTGGAAATTTTCGGTAGAGCATCCATTTTTGAATGATAAGGGCTATGAGAAACAACGAGTGAATTATATAACTTTTGTTTCTATTTATGTTGCTTGTATAAATATTTTCGTTTGTATATGTCCACTGTGGCAACAGTTTTTATGTGCATGTAAGTGTCACACTGATGTGTGTTTTGATTCTAAATAATATACATGTAAGAAAAAGAAAAGTAATAATAAATACCCACTTTGTAATATAAAACAATTGATATTTGTTTTGAGTCAACTTGTGGTTAGTGAGTCCATTTAAATTATCAGATTAGATCTAAAGATTAATTATTAGGGAGAGGTAATTTAAGTATCTTTCCTACCTAGGTTTGTTTGATTTATCCCGAGGCATTATTCCTTTTTTTGTATATTCTCCTATTTTCTTTTAAAACATGGCAAAATTGTCCGACACCTAATTGGTACATTTAATTTACTTGTAAATCTCCATTGGATGGTATTACATGAACCCAGAGACTGTAAATTAAATACTACTAACAGGCTGCAACACTCATTGTGCCACCCACTAAAGTAGCCTATAAAACATGCCTTATACGTTCCCCTGCTGGCTATAGTGCAGTTTCAAGCTGTGATTTTGACCTGCCAAAGTAAACCTTTTGTCAGTGCTTAATCTTTCTTTTTAATACTTATAAATTACCCTATGGTCCGGCCTAAAAGGCTCCTAGGACAGTGTGCACAGTATTTAAAAAGTAGAACATGTGTACTTACATTTTACATGTTGTGACAGTGAAAACCCCCTAAAGTTGTTTTTCACTGTTGTAAGGCCTGTCACTCCCGTACTGTCACTCCCATAGACTAACACTGGATTATCAAATTTTATTTAATATGTCCTAACTTCAGAAATTATGTTCACACTCAAGTGAATTCTAATTTAAAATAGTCTTATTTGCGAAGTCAAATTTTAAGTTACAATTTTGGAAATGCCACTTTTAGAAAGTTGTAACAACAAGGTGATGGATGGAATGTTTGAATTAATCTCAGCAACAGGCATTTGCTCAGGGCCACAACCCTGTTCATCGTTTTTTGCCCACCATGCCACCTCAATTTGGATCTTGACATATGCTAATCAGTCTTTGCCCTGCTCCCATAGGAATGGCCCGGCCCGAACTGCCAGGCAAGGTCCTCCGTGAACCAGACCACAAGCAACTCAAGATTGGTTTTGCCTTGAATATACTTTTTTTTTACACATTTCAGTTTGTTACCCTAAGTGGAATTGGTATGCCCAGATGTAGGTTCTGTGCACACTGTGCCACTGCAACCAAGCTAAAACTGGCTGATGAGCCTTAAAAAAGATGAAACCAGTCCTAGGTTGCTTTTCTCACGGTTCTGGGAGGACCTAACCTTGCAGTTCAGGTTGAACTGTTCCCATTGGAGCAGAGTCAGGACTGATTTGCATAAGGCTGAGTCCAGTCTGAGGTGCCATGGTGTGCAAAATAACACTGGATTGGGATGCATCTTTAGTAATTAGCAGTGGCTGAGATATATTCAAGCATTCCATCCATCACATCCCAACTTAAATGGGGAAAAGTATGACCAGATGTTGGTCCCATTCACACTGAGCCACTGGAGTCTAGCTATACCTAGCTAATGAGATCTGGATTGCTTCTGTTGCAGTTCAGGGCAGACCTAGCCTGCCAGTTTGGGCTGGGCTGTTCCCATTGGAGCAGGGTCAAGACTGATTGACATATGGCTGGGGCAAAACTGAGGTGGCATGGTGTGAAAAATAACGATGGATTGGGATGCATCCCCAAGAAATTACCAGTGGCTGAGATTAATTTAAGTATTACATCCATAACTGTGCCTTTCTGCCAGAGCCCTGGGTCACATGACTGTGAATGGCTCTGCTGTTGTGGATTGTGTATTGCATTGACAGCGAGACAAAGGAAGCCAAAGTGTGAGATGAGTGGGCCTTCAGGATGGTTAGGGAGAAGCTGTCCCCTGATCTGATTACTCTTCATCGGGCTTTCCTGCAGCATAAACAAAGAAACTTGACACCTGACCTGCCCTGCCTTTTTTCACCCTTTTGTCACCCTTGACAATTTAGAGCCCATCCCAAAAACCTAAGGGAAGGCAAAAGCTGAGGGTAGGACATCGAATTTCCCCACTCAAAAGCTGGCAAATTATTTGCAGTGAAAAATAGTAGGAAGCGCTTCAGACAATGAACAAGTTGAGGGACAAAACGTTTCTTTGAAGGATTTTTTTCTGAAATGTGGAAGTTTGTTAAGAATAAAGATGACAAACACATTTTTGCGTTACACAACGGCAAGCACCCATAATGCATGATGACAGTTTAAACATTATACTAGCATGCTAGTTTGGCAGTAATAAATGAGCTTATCGTGGGCTAAGGATAAGCCATAAAATGATTTACCAATTTCACCAGTTTGTTAATGAATTTTACCTGGTGAGTTCTTATGAGTGAGACAATAATGAAAGAATCAGGGAATTGTGAGGCGCTTAGCAAAATGGCATTACTATATTATTAATGAAGTTTGATCCACTCTTTTGGCAATCAGTTTTATTATCCCTATTCTAAAGTATCTATGATCAAGACCCAATGCCACTTTCAAGGAAGGGGTGCATGCTGTGCCCTACTGCTGATGAAAAGCTCCTAAAGAACTATCACCTAACATTGTTAGATATTGAAAGTAAACTGTGAGCTAAGACACTTATAATAGATCTAACTGATTGAATGGATTTAACAAACTGGGTTTAGGTTTAAATGTTTTTTATTGAGAGAGTACAGCACCAAGGTAAATAAAAAAAACACCTAATGGGGCTTTTCCCCAGAAGCAGTATCCCAGAGTAACCATGAGTAAACACTGATATTAGGCCCCTCGAATAGTTTCTTCAAACAGTACAAGCTAGGCATAAACACACTTACATGTAAATATATAATCGCTGTTGCTAAAACATGCAAATTTGACATTTTAAGAAGTAAGAAGTATGGAAAAATAAGTAGCACAGAAAAGAAGCGGAACGAAGAAATACCAAATAAAGAAAGGTAGAGGGGTTATGCAGAAATTTTGAAAGGAGACATATTCTTCCTGTATTCGCCTATCTTCATATTCCTAACAGTTCAGAAAATTCCCTTCTTGCTCCCACTTGGCATTATCAGTGCCATACAGGTTGACTGGGTGTCCGGCATGGACAAACAATCTCCCCTTCAGTATTTCCTCATTTTGCCGTATCTCAACCTTCACACCAGCTGTTCCCGATTCCAGGAAATCATGTGCCACTTTCTCTTGGAGGAAAACATGGGATTTTCCATTTCTGAATACCTTCAATTGTACCAGAATGACAATCTTAGGTTCAACAGTACCTTTCTCCATACCCATGCAGAGATCAGGGAAGGTAAGGATCCACCTCCTGTGCGCTTGTTGATCTTGCTTCATATGTGCCGCCTTTATGAGTATTGGGTATGCAGGTCTAGATCTGATAGTGTCACACTAATAGTCCCTTCAACATCTGAGGCGGATGCTGGAAAATACAAAATGTTTTTTTTTCCTGAATTAAACAGACCTGTATTCTATTGCATACTTTTACCACCTGTGCTCAGTAGTTATATATGTATGCTTTGGCCTCTGTGTGGGATGAAGGGAATGGGGGGTAAGGTGTAAAGGAGGGAAGGAGAAACTATATTCTGGAAGGGGAAAGCATTGTATACTCCACTCTGTTAGTAAAAAACAGGGAAACAGGTATTACCTCCTCATCTCCATCCTCTTCTTCTCAGTCCTTACTTGTGAGGCTACTCTGCCTCACAATTAAGGACTGGGAGGAGGGGGAGGGAGATGAGGGGTACTGAAGATTAGCAGTAAGTAATAGGATTATAACTGCTGCTGCAGCTAAAATCTCATGCAACCTCTCTTAGCTGAACCACCGCTCACTAAAACCAGATCCGTGTGTCAATACCCTGGAAAGCTGGGTGTGGGAACACTAGCAAGAGTCAGGTGAAGTGGAACTCAATGCAGCAAATCTACTCTCCCTGATACGATTATTCACAGGTTCATATCACCTCCTGCAACAAGTATTATTCCTTTAGCACCAATACAACAGTTTGCTTCTCTTTTAAATAGTTACATGTAAGTGTGATGCCTGTGTGAGTGCTATGCAATCAACAAATGTAATTTACGTACATCAGGTCTGGCATCAAGTATGTCTTAAGTTCACTAGCCCAGTCAACTTCAGGCAATTTCATATTATAGGTTATACTCACAACTGCTTAGCCTAGTTGTAGTTGATTCTTGTTCCAGGTTCCTCTGGGTTTGGCCACAGCATTCAGCTGATGCTCACACTGTTATTAAAGACATGAAAGTATTTATCAGAACAGATTCCATTAGGTTCACGGCCAGATTTTCGCTTCTAAAATTTACCGGGAGACTAAGGCTTCACTGCATGTACAGGCGCATTATTCCTCTCCATATCAGCCAGATGCCAATTCTGTTGTGGAGAGGATGAACTGAACTGTGACTGAAAGTTGTCCTTAAGAAGTAGAGTATTAAGCTCAAAATGTATTTGGATCCATCACCTATATAGGGTACAATGTTCTCCCTAAAAGATCTCTGGGTGGCCAGACCCCATACAAGGCCCTCTTTGGCATTAATGTACATTTGCAACCTTGACAGTTCAGACATTTAGACGGGAGCCATGCCCTTTGAAGTAAATGATCGTTGTGCTGTCTTACATGATCTACAAAATGTCTGTCACACCCCATCCAATGAGCAGTTGAAGAGATCGGCCTCTGCATGAATCCAGGAGAAACCAGAACCTTTTTGCGGGATTCCACAAATTGGGGATCTTGTGCGAGAGAAGGGGGTGGTAAAGAAGGAGTTTGGCCCATCACACCGAGCACTGATGACAGTCCTTGGCATTTGAGTTACAGAACTGTAATCTTACTACTGCTTCCTGGTTCTAAAAACAATTTGATTTGTCTCCATTGATCAAGTTACATAATTTGGCCAACTCTCAACAGGAGGCCACGAGGAGTCTACAGCGCGTCAGCACCATCAAAGCTATTTCTCCCTTGCTGAGGGGACGCGGAGAATGCACTACAGTTACTTCCTGCATCTGCTGCAACTACCAGGAACACAACTGAAGTCAGTACTGCTCTTACTACTGTGTCTTCTGCAGTTGAAGTTGCATATCCAGTTCCACCGCTTTTGGGTTTTTCTAGTTCGATTAATGTACCTGTGGCACCAGTTTTTCAACAAACTCCTTCTGGGTATGATGTGGGTCGAGATAATTCTATGTATTCTATAGAAGAGTCTTCTCTTTTAGACACTCCTGCTTCATTGATCTGCGTTTTTTTTGTGGCTGAAATGCATTTATCTGGACCCACCTTTGATATGGTGGGTCCACTTGTTAGAGGCGGCAGACCCGGAAGCAGAGAACGGCCCGGGACCAGGGTTCAATTCCCGACACGGCAGGGTCGTGGACCAGGGTCAACGGACTCGATAATTCTCACCTCGGTGCCTACTCTAACCAGGGATCACACTCGGCAACTCTGGGCATTAAGCTTGCCTCATCTCTACAACGGCCCTCCACAGACGCCGGGGATGCCTGGTTTCACCTTGGAGATACCCTGAAGGGACCATCTCACAGGGAAAGCCAGGACTGGTTCCCCAGCGGTCTTCAGCGCCAGGACACCCCGAGAACAGTGGGCTTTACAAGTATCATCATTACATTACAAGTATCAATATATCTGTTTGGGTAACACTTTCGTTGGCTTTTATATGCCTGTGGATTGGATTTGTGACTTTATTTTCTTACTGATTAATGGCAGTTATCCACCAGAATGCTCTGCTACAGATCCCATCAGTGAGGTGCTGACGCCTCACTCATCTTCACATAAACTGAAAAGAGACTATGCGAACATTTAAGCTGTTCCAGTACCAGATATAATTAATTGGGATAAAGTTCCCATTGATTTATTCGGTCCTATGGAAATTCTGTATTTACCTTTGTATTTAGGGTTTCTATTGATGATGTACTTGATGATTGGGATGTTGAAACTGTGAACTCCATGCTCTCAGAGCTGGAATACTATACTGTTTTCAAATCAGAGGATCTGTACTTAAATTCTGCTAATTGTAGTGAAATTGTTCTGCTACCATCATAACGGACATCACATTTTACATCGAGCTAGTGTTCTACAAACACTTTTTAATTACAAAAATGAGAACATTGCCCCACTCCCGCACAAGGGAGCTCAAAAACATACAAGGATAACTTGGCATATTTTTCAGGATATGAAACATCTGACCTGAAGTCATATAATTTCAAACTTATCCCTACAGCACCAAAGAAATATATTGTTACACAAACTAAGTTAATATATACAGACTCATTTGTTAACCAATTACCTGTAAAATGCTATGATTATTGGAAGGGTACCATTGACATAAAATCAATTTGGGCTAACAAACCTTGGCAAGATCAGGGGACAGAAACCTTGTTCCGAGCTTGCCTAATTCCAACACATATGATTTTTCTGGATCACACCATTCAGCAGACCATGTGTTTAGGATTAGCTAAAATTAAAGACACAAGGGCACTAAGCATTCCTTGAAATTTAACAATTGGCAACATTTAACAAAATACTCTGAAGAACAGCTGGATAGTATGTTGCAAAATGGCACATTTATTTCCACAGTCTAAGATCCTCATGGGTGGTTGATGTGGCCAGTAGATAAAAATGGTTGCTATGCTCATTTTTTTACTTCCTACTGAGGGTTAGGGCAAGTAGACCCATCCCCCGTTATCCCCCCTCTAAGCTTTCAGGTACTGTCACCACATATTTGGTGTGGAAATTGTGTCAACAATGGTTGGGACATTCCATAATGTTAGCAGTAAAACAACATCTTTCTCCTCTTTCTGATGGCCTGAATCTATCTGATTTCTTGTTGGAACCTAAATCTCCACGCTATAAAAGATTTATTTATGTTATGTAACAGATAATGAAATTTGGAAATTGTCACGAATGAAAGCTTACACACGTTTAAGAAAAATGTATCAAGATAATTTGTATAAAGCGCTTGCTGTTGTTATTAATAGAATTAATACATTGTGTTCTGGCATTTATAACTTGAATACCATTTTGTCATCTGTAGTTGATATCATGCAAAGTGACATGTCTTCATTATTATTATTATTATTGTTAAAAGTTTTATAGAACGCATAGCTGCCCAAGAGTTTCCCAGCGCTAAGTGATCGAACTGGGGAAGGGAAATATTTTAAAGTTTCTGAGGGAATATCTGTATCTTTACCTTTTTCCTGAATCTGGATTCCACTTCTAGAAGTCTTAATTTGCGGGGCAAGGAATTCCAGAGCTTAAGTACCAGATGTGAAAAGGATCTGCCACCCCATCTTGCTCTCCTAATTCTTGTGGTTCTGAGAAAGTGTTCTTGGGATTAGCTTAGATTGATAGTAGAGACATGTGGTACAACCAGGTCTCTGATTTTAGGGGGAGCTCTGTTGTTTATTGCTTTATGTGTCAAGCAAAGGGCGTTAAATTTGATCCTCGCATCAATCGGGAGCCAATGAAGCTGTTTCAAAAAGCTCCCTTACTGATTCATGACTTGGGAGTTTCTGCGCAACTTGAAGTTGTTTTGTAACGTATTTTGGAAAACCCAGATAAAGAGAATTACCATAATCCAGATGGGAAACCACCATGGACTGGGTTACTGCTTTCCTTAAATGCTCCTTATACTCAAATTTACCTTGGGCAAAGTCAGCTTAGATGGATCATGCAGTTTAGCTGGACACTTCAAACTCTTAACAAAGGTTGCGTCTCTTGATATTACCTTAATTCTAGCCATCTATTCTTGCCTTTCAATCTGACTCATAAACAATGACTCATGGCTAGTAAAGATGGCATATACACTATGTTAAATCTCAATTAGTTAGAATAGCTCCCATTTACTATAACAGAAACACCTTTCACTGTCTGGTTATACATGGTGCAATATCATTTCGAGTTTCAACATTCCAGTTCACAACTTGCATGAAACATTTCCCTGTTGATAGATATGAACCCCTAGGAGTCAGTTTCATTCATGAGTTATGTTCCCTTTCATTTTCTTATCATTCTGAACGTGCCAACAAAGAGATCTTCATTACTGGAAAGGAATATGACTCTTCTGTCGGACATGCATCAGTAGCTAGTTTGGCCTGTTTTCTCAAAGGAGTACCAATCCCTTCAACAGTCCCCCTTATTCAAGTTCTTTAAAATGGAATGTATTTAACAATAAGTGATCAGGATTGTTGTGGAATGAAAACTGGGATGTGTACACACAAAAGGGGTGGGAAGAGTAAATAATAACACCATATGTACTAATATGGTGAAAGATAGAGCCAGCCCTAAAAGGGCAAATCACTCTATTTGGAAAAACTGCCCTCACTCACATACCGAGGTATGTGACATGCTTCATCATTGGGCCAGCTTACAATACGCCCTGGTGTACCCCACACAGGACGGAGCATAAGGGAGGGGGAAAAATAATAAATTCCACTTAACACAACATATAGTCAAACAAACTAAAACAGGCACAACACTTAAAACATCCAATGAGGTGAAAATAGTGCAAACCACCATGTGTTTCCAAACCGAAAAGTGCGACAAAGAAATTGTGCAGTATGAGGAGTGATTTAAAACTGATTAAATGTGTCAACTAGAAAACAAACTTGGCACCTCTACCAGGATAAAAAAAAATGAGAGAACAGAAGATGGGAAAATGCCTTCAGGAGATAATTAGGAACCTTAAGGCTTCCCTCCTACCACTGCCAGAGTCAACATGTTTCAACCGCTCTTGATGCGCCTGTATGGTCACTCCGGTCTTCGTCAGGACCGTCGCATTCGGTTTCTCTCGGGGTACCCCCGTAATCCGGAGGAAAGTTATTACCCCTAGAGGGAGGTAGGTCCAATTAATCCTTACCAATCCTGTGTAATCTATGGAGAGTGTCCCCTTAAGTGCGGGAAAACAATCACGAGTTTATGTATTACAAACACTCGCACTGGTGTCCGGTGTACAGGATGCCAGAGAACACAATCGTTCTGTAGGCTTGTCCTCGCCGAGTCTAGCACGACCCGTGGCACCGCGTAGATGAAAACTGGGATCCCATATATTGTATCGGTTTTCCAAATAGGGACTTGCTGCAACAACATGCTCTTCCCTCCCACTCAAATTTGCTGTGATAGCTTGTAGTGGCCTTCCATTCCAACTTTGAATGGAGACTTTCACAAGCCTAGCGGACTCAAAAAACTACTGTTTCAAAAAGACGTAGTGCTAATATCTACTCAAGAAACTTTTGTGTTACATGTCGCAAGGACATCCAGTGAAAAACAGTCCTTGTTAACTACCAACCTCCATCTACATTTTGGTGAATTAGTCCATCACATTTTTAATGGATCTAATACTACTGGCCTTGGTCATTCCGACGTGTCTGGTTTACCTTCATCCAACCTGTGTTTTATTGCCTATGGTGCACCCTTCAAATGGGCATTGGATATTTTCCTGGCTCTGCAAACACCACTCCCTGTGGACATGAACCTGTTGATGAGTCCTCTATTTTCGGAGTCGTCCCATGGGCCTGCCCAATGCAAAGTATGAGCCCCTCCCTTCAGAGGAGATCAGTGTATCGTCACAGAACACATTGAACTTTGGCTCTAACAACATGGCGGCAGGTTGCCTGGATACTACCTCAGCATCGGCTGATAACGATCATCATGCCTGTTCTCTCAATGATTTAACCTGGACAAAGAGTTATCGTCAGTGCAGATGGAATCCATCCTGGATTGGCTTTCCATTGATCTCATGGAAGACATTATGGATGCCTCCCATACACCTTAATTTAGCCAAGTTTTTAAAAAAAATTAAAATTATTATTATCATTATAACTTTTTTGTATAAGATACTTATTAGCAAAGCATTGAAATTGATTTTTTGTGCTTTATGTTTTCTTAACGCAGAACTCACTAATTTGGAAATAGTACATGCCAAACAAATCCAGCAAGGAATATTAACCTCTGATACATTACAAAAATTATTGATCCTAAAAACAGAAATTAATAGCTCGCTAACTCAAAAAGCAGCAGAAATATATCAAGCAAACAGAGCTAGAATCTATGAAGCAGGGGAAAAAGTAGGGAAGCAATTAGCTCTTAAAACTATACAATATAACTTACACCTTTCAATAATAGGGAGAGCAAATTATATTAAAATTAGTATATTTCCTAGAATACTCTATCTATTCCATTGATGGCCGACGGTAGCATTGTTAAAATCTTTGACTCCACAATATCTAACTTTATTTGGAACTATGGCAAAATAAGGAGAGCATTACCATCATTAACTCTTCCCCTACATAGAGGCGGCCTTGGTATCCCGAACCTGACATTCTATCTCTGGGCGACACTACTCCAACAAATGGGCCTGCTCTTTAAAGTTAAACCTTCCAACTTGCCCAACACAGACTCTTATATCCCCTCTATTTTTGAACTTGGACTAGGAGATAAATGTCGAGGGCTATTCTTGAAACAACTCGAAGCATCATATAAAAAGACCAAGTTCAAGGTGATTGGAGACGCATGGAAAGTCTGGAAACTTGCCTCCAAACAACTAGGCATACCGAAAATAACAAGATACACCTCTCTTTGGCATAGCAAGATCATATCATCATCTTTGATAGATACTGTCTCCAGGAGATGGGAGAACTTAGGCATATATACACTTGGCCATTTTTTCGGGCAGAATGTTACTCCATCTTTTGAGGGACTACAACAGAGATTTGATATACCGTCTACAGATTATTTAAAATATTTTCAAGTCTATACCAACATCCGTAACTCTAAACCTACTATTAATTTAGATAGTTTTTATTTTTTTTCTATTATAGAGAAACGAGCTACTAGGATAGGTACTTTATATGATATATTTCTCAATCCTCTAATGATGATCTAGATAGTGTTGAGAGATCCTGGGCACAAAAACTCGGAAACCCAGATGTAGATATTAACTATTCCATAACTCTTTACACAACATTATTTTTAGCACCTAACCTTAAAGCACAATACTTTAAAACTATATACAACCTTTATTTTACTCCGGCTAAACTCTTCACCTGGGGAATACGAGTAGATGATTGCTGCCCCAGATGTAGACAAGGACAAGCAAATTTAATCCACATGTTTTCCGAATGTCCGAAACTAGATAACCTACAAACAATGATTGGAGGATTTTGGGCTCAAGTTTTCGGGCGGAATCTTAGATCCTCCGCCACCCTATATCTTCTAGGTAACGACTAATCCTTAGGTCACAGTTTAGAGGAACAGAGGATTGTCTTTCTGGGTACAGCCGTCTTTCGTATTATTCTGGCGGCATGCTGGAAAGATCCTAATGTACCCACCTTTCAGATGTGGCTTTGTCGATTTCTCGCCACTTATAAGCAGGAGATAGCTATATATCGCACAAGAGGTAGGAAAGCTAGAGGCCGGGGCACTCAGATCTGGGCCCCAATTTCTAATTGGTACACCAATGTAAGATCTCCCCCCTGATAAGAGAAGGGCTGACATGGTATGACGAGGCAAACTGTGTAAATTGTAACTTGTCTTTTTCCTTTTTTTTTCTTTTTCTCTCTCTTTTTTTTAAATATATATTCTATTGTTCTTTCGTTCGTATGTATCTTGTTCCTAATAATTTTCCTGATGTATTATTGTTTCATTAAGAATTCATTGTTTTTGTAAAGAAATTGTTTGATTGAATACTACAGATCATGCTCAATAAAAAATAAAAAAAATTAAAAAAAAGAAATTGATTTTTTGTGCTTTATGTTTTCTAAGTTCCTTTCCCAACCAAGGAGGGGGTGTTGTGAGTTCCTACTTATTTTAGCCTAACTGCATGTTGTAGGCCACATTTGCTTTACATGTAATTTATTTATTTTTGTGCGACAATATTATTTTAGAAATAGGCTGCACATTAGCATTGTTCATACAAAAAGGAAGTGGCAGGGTTAACGCTGAGCAAAGTCCTGCATCCCAAAGTTTCCAATCTGTTAATTTTCAATGATGCTCCAAGGATTAGAAAGCAGCCACTAAACACCTCCAATGACGAAGACAAACAAGTCTCCAGTAGACAATCAATAATATCCTAAGCATCAAATCAGTGTTCAAAAATTCAAATGTCATCTAAATGTTGATGTTATTCAACCGAGTGGAGTACTCTCCATATGCTATGAATGAACACAGATTCTTTTGACTTGAAGTTGGACACTTGCGCGGTACATGGTTTGGCGGCTGCGCAATATGATCTGGATGTATTCAAGAATAAACAATATACACTGAACGTAAGAACTGAGATTTCTTCTGATGCTTAGAACCCAGATGAAGTCAGAGGTAGATTCACCATAAGACCAAACTACGAGCTTCTGCTGGAAATGTATTGGACATATGTGAAGACCAAAAATAAAGTGGAAATAATATCAACATTTAGTGAACATTTGACATTTTGGACACTGATTTGGTGCTCAGGATATTATTGAATGTTATTATTGTTATTTAGCTGTTCTGCTGGGATTCATTCTGAACATTTCGTACAAGGTCAAACAACATTGTTCCCTGATTTCTGGGCTCGATAAAGAAACATCTCCTAAAATACAGATACAACAAAAGTGCAGCTGCAGTTTTCCAACATGGCACCTCTTATCACATGAACCAAGACGTGCCCAATGAAAATCAGAGAGGAGGATTCTTGCAGAGGGGAAAGGATCCGGGGTGGATGCACTAGCTTTGCACTGCCTGAGATACAGACTATTTAACTACAAATGCCAGGTATAGGGGCTAGTTCTAATCCCAGCAATTTCTGAAATATTATTGTGCTCATATAGTGAGGATAGGCTTCGGCAGATATAGCATTCGCCATGTTAGGGGGTTTCATTGTATATAGTTTGCTCGTAATGTTGATTACTTTGCTCTGCTGTATATATTTTCTAGTTGCAGCGCAGTAATTTCATGATAGAGCATGAAAGTTTCAAGAAATACTGTAAACTTCCTTCGTGTCTTTCTTTTCTTTAGTATGGACATGCATGAGTGAGAAAATGACAGCTGGCATTCTGTTTCCATGGCTCCTAAGGGATGAGAGATTTGTGTTCTGCGGTGCCTGTTACTCTGGTAAGGTTGGGAGGGCAGGTAAGGCACTATCAGCTAGTTCGATTTGGGCCCATAATTCATGATGGGTTATGGTGCATTCTGATGTCCTGTAGTCCCAGGCATGGTTCTGTTTCCAGAATCTCTGCAACAGTGGTTTGATGGACATGTTCAGACACACAGCAACAGTTTGGTGAGTGTCCCCTGACTGATAGCCAGCCTATAGAGGGAAAACATGCCATTTGTTAGAAATCGTGGGTTGTCAAATGAGGCAGTAGGTAGGAGGCTAAAACTGTTATGGGATTGGAAAATAGGATTGTCTTTTGACATTAAATACGTTCAGTATAATAACCTGGCATGTCAGGGGCTAGATTATTAGACAAATATGTATTGACTGTTTTCTGTGCTCAGACCCAAAATTATAGAAATAGGTCAGTCCCTGTATTATGAAAAAAGGATTACCTCAGCCTCCAACTCCCCTTGTGAAATGTTTTGCATTGCAAAATCCCTTCTTATTCCCTTCCTTCCTTCTTTTCTACTAGATGATACCTTAGTGTGTTACAACAGCTTGGCAGTATTCTTTAAAAAAAAACATGATATTTACTCTTTGTTTCCCTAGACCTCAGTACAGCAAAATGTTCTACCTCTGGCCAATCAGCTTCAAAACAAACTAAGATTGCTTCCCAGCGGAAATTCCTCCTATGGATTTGAATCTTTTGCAAAACCTTCTTAACCAATTGAAATCTGGCTCCCCCAGAGATGTGGCCCCCCATATTATTCTTAACCAGGTCATTGACATGCTTTCCTCAACTATCTTGGACATGATTAATATTTCATTTTCTATTGGGCTCGTCCCCCCATTATGGAAACAAGCTATGGTGAAAGCCCTTCTGAAAATGCTGAATCTGAATCCAGAAGTTATTCCCGAACTACCGTCCAAGCTCGCTCTTCCCAGGAATTGCAGAAATTGCAAAAAAATACATCAATTCTATTCTCTCTGCTTTTTTGGAGAAGAATGAGTGTATTCATCTTTCACAAACCAGTTTCAGGCCCCATCAAGGCGCTGAGACTGCTTTGCTGGTAGTATTAGAAGAAGCCAGAAAAATCTTGGATGTCGGAGGATCTGCGGCAATTGTTCTTTTAAACCTCAGCGCAGCCTTCGACACAGTTAACCATCAACTGCTCATCCAGGGACTCAGAGTGGTAGGAGTGACAGGGATGGCTCTTAAGTGGCTACAGTCCTTCTTAGAGGATAGATCATTTCAGGTGTTTGAGGATAAATGTATCTCTGAGAGTATGCCACTTAGATGCGGGGTTCCTCAGGGTTCATCCTTGAGCCCCACTCTTTTTAATGTTTACATGAACCCTTTGAATCAGGTTGTCAAACTCTTTGGCATCCAGATTATCACCTATGCTGATGACACTCAGCTGATTGTCTCCTTCAACCAACCTGAGAAAGCTGAACCCGATCTACCGGGCTGCCTTGACAGGGTGCCAGCCTGGATGGAAGGCTCTTACCTGAAACTTAATAGGACTAAAACAGAACTGAAGTTCATGGGTAAAGTCTCCCCCCTGAAGGTTAGCTCATTATGGCCCAGTTGTCTGGGTCCAATGCCCTCTCCCAAAGAACAGATTAAGAGCCTTGGTGTATGGCTGGACCACATTTTAAACTTCAGGGAACAGGTACAGAAGGTGGCAGGCAGTTGTTATGGGATTTTGAAGATGATAAGGAAAATCCTCCCCCCTGATGCCTTTCAATGCCAGGAGACTGTTGGTTCAAGTGTTGATTCTTTCTCGGCTTGATTACGCCAATGCCCTATATCTACGATCTCCGTGTTCAACTATCAAAAAACTGCAGACTGTACAAAATTGTGTTGCACCTCTCCTTATGCAGGCCCCTAAATGGGAATCTGCAAGACCTTCTATTGCCACCCTTCATTGGTTCCCGGTTGCAGAAAGAGTCCAGTTTAAAGCATTGTGTATTGCTCATAAGTCTATGTCATCCAAGACGCTACCTATCATCCGGTCTATCATCTCTCCCTACTGTCCCAATAGGTCCTTGCGCTCAGGTAATAAGCACCTGGCAGTAGTTCACAGAATAAAAAGTTCCCGGAGTGGTGGCCGCCTGTCTTCTTATAATGTTGCAAAACTGTGGAACCAGCTACCTAACTATATTCGTCTTGAGGATAACCATTTGACTTTTTGAAAACTTCTGAAAACATTTCTTTTCCCTTGAAGACCGTTTTAAAGTTCTACGATGTTACCGCTTCTAGCGCTTGGATGCCTCCGGGTAGCCATGTGCTTTAGAAATGCAGATTCATACATAAGAAACACACCTGAAAGTAACAGAAATTGAGGGGTAGATTTTATGCAATTTCATAATCAGCCTGTGATCTGGATGACTTCTGAGATGCAGTGTCTGGTTAGACATTGACTGATGAGACGGATACTAAAGGCAGTTATGTCCTCTTGTTTGAAGCAATAGATGGGCACGATCTTTGCATACTGAATGTATAGCCTCTGTGCTACAATTGCAATTCCTGTTTGGCTGAGATATGCACCAATGCATCCAGGAACGAACACTCTAGTCAGGATAAGCTAAGTGCACATTAAAAGACAGCCTGTGCTCACCCTCTGGTACCTGGGTACAGAGCAGTCAGGTGTATCTAAAGAGGCAATGTATAAAGTATTTGTGCAACACACACACATACAATAAGGCAAAGAAAATACTACAAAAAGACCTCACACAGATTTTAAAAAATTGATTAATATATTCCGAACAAAACAAGATCAAAATAGCAAAAATCCCAAACTTATAGATATGGAATTTTAGAAGAATAAGTGTAAAAACAGTGCTTTGAACAGAGATGTAGGAGTTACTTTATGTAGCGTTGGACTGGGGCAAAGTCAATTGTTCGGGCCAACTGCAATGGTGTACAGCATGGCTACAGGACCCACAAAGGCCTTAGTGAAAAAAGCACCTTTTCCTGGTCACAACAGAGAGATGTGGGTTGCAGTCAAGCGATCTGTCGACGTTGATCCGCTGTGATGGCGATGCATCGGTTCCACAGAAAAGACGTCAGACTGAGATGCATTGGTTCTGAAGTGCGATGTTCCGGATTTCTCTAGGCAATGGAGGGGATGTGTCGATCTCTCCAAGCTGCTGCAGGGGCATACACGGTTCGGTACATCGGGCTCTCGTGATGAAGGGTTGGTTCCAAGAGAAATGCGACAATTCTACTCCTGCAAATGGGTTGATGTGCCAGTTCTGCTACATGTAGAAAGGAGGGGAGTCGATTTTCATCTAGCAAGTATCTGGGTCCACTTCCAGTGAACCCGTTACATGAGCACTAGTAGAGACTTTGATATCCGTGAGTCTCAAGCCACAGGAGGCAAGCCAAGAAGACCTTAGAGCACACTTGGAGTGAAGGTAGTGTCCTGCTTTCCTTTAGCAGAGTCGGAGAACTTCAGGCAGCAGGGCAACAAACAGAAAAGCAGGCCTTCCAGATAAGAAGTCCAGTTGAGTCCTTTAAGTAGCACAGCAGTTCTTCTGGCAGAGTGTCTGATTCTAGGGAGGTCAGAGACACAGTACATTTACCCAAATGTGCCTTTGAAGTGGGGGTGACTTAATAGCAGGTCCATAGAGTGCGCAGGTCCCCCTTTCAGCCGAGCCGTGGCTTCAGACTAGCTATGAGGATAAATCAGCCGTTTGTGTGGGCACAGGACACTACCTATTCAAGTGTAAGTATCAGCTCCCCCTCTCACTTCCTGCCCAGATTCAGATGAGTTCTCTGACATACCCACTATTCCTGTGTTTGTGGCTACCTAGAGGGAATGAACAAAGTGTAGCTGTCACTCACCCCAGATGTGTTTTAGAGATGAGCTGAAAAGCCCACGGAGCAGCAAGAGCAAAGAAATACCCACTTTCTAAAAGTACAAAAAAGTGGAAAGTCTAGCTGACCATTTAATTTGACTGTCAATAACCGAACAGACTAAAATACTGAATAAGATGGTCTACATCATTTAATTATTTCTTATTTAGAAATGTATTATACTTGTTTAAGAAATACTCCAGGCGGAGATGGGCAACACTTCACCATTTACACTATTTGACAATTCAAATTAAAAAAAAAGTGAACAATAAACACAAATTAAACACATTCCATTAGTGATTTCAAGAAGGAATACTTCACAAGTGCAAAATCAAGTGGAGACACAACATGCATATATCAATTGAAAACATTACCGGTCAAGGAAAAAGACAATAAGGTACCCCATATAACCATCAAGACATATTTAATGGAACAAATTTGGGATACCGTCTAACAGGGCAAATTAGTTTTCATACAAAAAAGGATATATATTTTGCAACCATTATTGTCCTCAATTGCTACGCACTTTTTCTTAAATAAAACTAACTGTTTCCCTGTTGGTGAAAATATGCCATTTATTTTTCACTGTTTTAAATCTAATTGTCAAATAGTGTAGATTGTGAAGCGTTGCCCATCTCCGCCAGGAGTATGTCTAAAACATGTATAATAACTTAACAAATAAGAAATAATTAAATGATGTAGACCATCTTATTTGGGATTTTGGTCTTAATCTGTTCAATAATTGACAGTCAAATTAAAAGGTCAGCTAGATATTTCACTTTTTTGTAATTTATTGGTCCAATCGAGCTGTGTGGTAGAGCCCCTCCACTCCCCTTTTTGGTTTTGCACTTTCAAAAAGTACATTTCTAAAACAGTAATGTTAAATCCAACTTCACCAGTGAAGAGGATTTATCATTACCATTCCAAAGATATAAAACATGACGCTGATACTCCTTTCTGATCAGGAATTACGGCTTAAAAGTGTTTTCAGGACTACCCAATGATAGTCTGGAAAAGGAATAGGCCTCATAGTAGTGAAAAACAACTTTAGCTGTTTGTCACTAGAAAGACATGTAAAACTTACCAGTACATGTCCTACCTCTTACTTGCACAGCACCCTGCCCTTAGCGCTACCATGGGCATAATTTAGGGGTGACGTGTATAATAAAAGGGGAGTTTAAGGTTTGGCAAGTGGTTTTAAATGCCACCTAGAAGTGGCAGTAAACTGCACACACAGGCCTTGACATGGCAGGCCTGAGAGAGGTTTGATAGACTACTTATGTGGGTGTCACAATCAGTGCTGCAGGCCTACTAGTGGCATTTAGATTACAAGCCTTAGGTATATGGTAAAGCATTTTACAAGGGATTTATAGGTAAACTCAATATGCCAATTGAGAATACACCAGTGTCACAAAATGTAGGGGAGAAGCACTTGCACTTTAGCACTGGACAGAAGTGGTAAAGTGCTCAGTGTCCTAAGGCCAAAAAATGAACGTCAGAAAAAGAGAAGGAGGAATGCAAAATATTTGGGGTGGCCCTTCAGAGAGGGCGTATTTCCAACACTTTGAATGTTCTGAAGTCAGAACGTTTCCAAAAAATGACAGATTTGCTATCCCTGACCACAGATATACTAATGCTCTGGGAGGGCGACATGAATTGTGTTATGTCCGTGTTGTTTGGTAAGGCTCCAATTATGTGAGGTCCAGATATGGCTATGACAATATAGCTACAGGGGATAATGCAGCTGTTTGGCAAGGTAGATGAGTGGTGCCTGCAGCACCAACGAAAAAGGGAATTCTCATTATACTCCTCCCCAAATGGGTTCCATAGGAGAATGGGATACATATTGTGAAGTATTGACTTAGTTGGCTTTTGCAAGGGATCTGAGTCCCTTGCTAGAAGGGGCTTAGACTACTGTTCCCTTACCATTACATATTTTTGGACCTTATAATCACCTTCGGATCCAATTGTGGAGTTTAGCACACAGGGCAAACACGACAGAGTCCTAAGTAGCCTACTTGCCAAACTCTCAGTCTACCCGCCTCATTTAGAGACTGGCCGACATTGACTTTTAATTCAACGGGCTCAGGTTGGCTCCGTCGATGGAAAACTTCCTCAGATGGCCTGATGGAGTAGAGACTGAAGGAATGACATAACATTGAGCACCTCATTTATTAAGGATGATGTAATGTCTTTTTTTCTGTCCATTACCAGTAGGAAAAACCTAGTTGTGAGCAACAGAGAATAATAAGGAGACTACACCTTGAGAGAGAGTAATCCCAGAATGTATTGGCCATTCCTTTTTTTGTATTCCAAAAAGTTATGATTGTGTAGCCCAGCTGCAACACCTGGTGTACTGGTTAGATGAAAGTCATAAATGCATGAAACAGCTATCGGGTGGATGTCATGCTCATAGGTCATTAGATAATCTGTTCATGTCTAGACCAGGAATAGTGATAGAGAATACATACCTTGTGATGCACAAGATAGATGAGGGACTTTGGGTTGCAACCATGCAATTCTATGGTGTAATGCCAATGTGGTGCTATCCATAGCGCGTGTTCTGCAGCACAAGGTAGCGAAGGTGGGGTTGATCCAATAGGGGCTGATCAAGGTCCTCATATTGGCTTCCCTGGGAGATCCCTAGACTCTGAAATACTGGAAGGTGTGCTGGCTCTCACAGAAGGAGGTGAGCTAGTCTACAAATGTTAAGCAGAGCCAAATTACGATTTAACGGTTGAAGAGAAATGGAACCCAGACCGAAACAGAGAAGTAATAAATAAATCCAGCGGGATAAACTTTATAGTATACTATGAAAAGTTCCCCCAAACTGAGGGGCATATTACCAAGAATAAGCGATAATTATCGCTAAGCTTGGTTAGCGGCTATAATTTATCGCCGTGCTTCGCCTATTTTTATCGCTTAGAAACCTTGCTATTATCAAGGTTTATCTCCTAAGCGATAAAAATCGGCCGAAATGCATGAATATTTGTGCATTACCGAGCTACTGCTCTTAGCCATGTTATCCACCTACCATTGGATAACATGGCTAAGAACTGCTCTGGGCAGGTGTTAGCTTTTGGAGATATTAGCGCTTAGCGCGAATATTTTCAAAAGTAGGTAATAGGAGATAGCGATGTTAGCGACTGTTTCCAGTCGCTAACATCTTGGCACGCCCACTTTGCATGTCATTAGCGATAATTATTGCTGACATGCAAAGTGGGCCCCAAGATGATTGCTATCTCCTACTAGCTGTCGCTAACTGGTGTTAGCGACAGCTAAGTAATAGGGTGATAAAATTATCGACGCTTTAGCGGGAAAAATTCCCGCTAAAGCGGCGATAAGGCCCTTGGTAATATGCCCCTAAGTTTTCACAATATTTAATGAATGTTCATGCACAGAGACTATTTAAAGCTTAAAATCCTACAGAAAATGTATGCGCTCCACCCTGACACTTATCTTAGAGGTGATGTGCCAAGGGCAGGTATGGTCCAAATCATATGCAGCCTGGACATGGTGACTAAGTCTTCGATTGGGATTTTCAAGAAAATTTGTTAGACAACTGTTGACTCGACAGAGGTAAAATCAAGCAATACATTTTGGATCATCAGCCAAAACGACAAAATGCTAGATACAAACTTGTGGCTTTGTGCCTATTGTTAGCACAGAGGCAAATTATGATACGCTGGAGGCATACTTGTGGGCCACTAAATACGAGATGCGAGGGTTGTGTGGGAGTGGACTCTAGCAGAGGAAATGAAACTGCTGATGGAGCACACAGATGAACTTTGAAAGGAGAATTTGCAGACATAGGTTCAGAGGCTGCAGGACTACAAACATGCAGCCACATGTGATAGACACAGAACTGGATGACAGTGACGACACCAGAGACCTGTGTTAAACTATGAAAAGTGGACAGAAAGTCTTAAGGTTTACTAAATTCTGATGGGTCACAACTCCTTTACGATATTGATAACTGCAATTATAAGATTATCTAAATCTTTGCAATACCTCAACTCACGGAAAGCAGACAATATGGTGATGTTTAAGTTGGAGTTTTAGATTTTGTTTATGTTTAATTTCTACTTAGACGGACAATAATAAAAATTATACAAAAAAGACGTACACAAGACTTTTTCTAAGAGAGAATAGCATGGCAAAATCCGGTTCAGCCAGAACAGCGAATAGAGTCAGAATTAATTAAAAATTCAACAAAAGGACTCTAGAGATCAGAGAAAATATGTAATTAAAATGGCATAAGGTAGCTAACGGCAACAGTTGTATTTTACATGTAGAACAGATTTGACCCAGCATTTAGGCAGTCGTATGTGAAATGTGTATCATCTGCTTTTGAATATTCACATTAAATTTGGTAAAGTTTCATGAAATGACACGAAATGCAGTTATGTCCAGAGCTTTAAATGGAAAAAAACTAAGTGCAGGTACTCACCAAATTGAGATGTGGGCGGGGCTAGGGGCGGGCAGGGCTATGGGGATGGAGCCATGGGGGCGGGGCTACGGGTAGTGCTAAGGGGCCATTAATTAAAATCATTGCTAAAACCTCATGACCAAATGAAACTCTTCATTTAAGATGTTGTTTCATTGACGCTTTATGTTAGAAATTGTTTCAAAGGCAGGAAGAAAAAAGTTCACTAAAATTATTTTCCAATGTCATAAATATTTTACTTTTAATTGAGTGTAAACCCCTTCTTAAATTGTTTCCAGTGTAATAGCGCCTTGGATCTCACAAGCATTGGAAAAGTGCTATAGAAATCAAACATACATAACACAATATCACAAACTTTCTTGATCAATTACATTTTAAAGGAAAATCATGTATATTATTTCTCCTCTTTACAAGTTAAGCTCTGACAAGCTATGGCTGCAGTGTGTTTATCAGTAGGGAGAGGGGTGATATGCAAATTTGGCCTTTCATCTGTCCCGCACCAAGTCGTTTACACCTTGCAAATGGGTTGAAGGGAACTGGACAGCAGGGAGCACATGAAGAAATTTAAAAAACAAAGCTTACGCCACTTGTCGAAGGTGTTTGAATGGCCAACAGAGCACAATAGCCCAGCGTGCAGGTCTGCTGAAAGAATCTCCTGCGTCCAGGAGGCTGCAGCAGCCCGGGCTAGAGAGCACAACAGGAGGAGGGGCATTGCTCAATTAGGAGATGTTAAGGGGCGATTAGCACTAGAGTGCTTCACAAAAGCGGACAGACTTGTTAGTTGTGTGTCGTGCTTTTTTTTTAGAAGCCAAATTAGGTTGGCTGCTGCTCCATGAGTACCGGTACTGTCTTTGAGACAAGAAAAAGTTCCGGTACTCAAGCGCAAAAAATGTAGAAGTGTTGGTACTCAGTACCGGTGGGTACCGGCCCATTTAAAGCACTGGTTATGTCACTTAATGCTACATTTTAACTCAAAGCATTGTAAAAAAACACGATTGCTATGATCAACGGTCGATCATTTTCTGGTTGTTCCTGTGCTTCCACACCTTTTTTTGTCACATACTACAATGTAATTACGTGACGTAGACTTATGGCGTAGTTTCAAGAATTTTGTATAAAAAGCATATTGCTCAATTCCCAAAATTTTGCGAATGACCCTGAAATCATTTGGGTTTCAGGCGGGCCAATTTTCGGGAAAGCATTAAGAGAGAACAGTAAATTATAGCTTATTTTCTCACCCTATTTCTAACGGGTTTTATCTAATTTAATTTTCAGCGCTGGGGGAATTAGAAAAATTATCAGAAGCGGAAATAGGTGCAGCGAGATGAGAACTGCAGCGTTATTTCCAGTGATGTTCCAACAGTTGTTGGGGACTTCCAAAAGCTAATCCGAGTCAGACTATTGGAACTACTAATTCTTATGCTGTATGGGGGTTATGCTAATGCACTCTGGGGCATAGGTACAATCCCCTATTGCCACCAAAACATCACTTTTTAAGATGTTGTGGTGGTGATATGGGGCATTGCCTTATTTACAAGGCAGTGTTAAGCCACGTAACATGGCTTAACACTTCCTTGTAAATAAGGCCCTCTTTCACGCTATGCTTAGTGTGAAAGGGGAGGGCAGTGGGTGTTGCGGTGGGCGTTCCACTGCAAAACACACATTGAGTTTCATGCCGCCCCCTATTTTCAAGGGTGGTGTAAATTCGAGGCAGCGTCAAAAATAGGACCAGGGGGACCTTCCTGTACATAAACAATCTTTACCCTGCAAGCATACACTCGCAATATGGTGCAAAGGTGCTTGCAATGGCGCTACACTGCTAAGTGTAGCACCATTGCAGGGGGAAACGCATGGCTCCACCATATCGTTGTAAATATGATGCAGCCTTGTGTTTCTGAAGTGGCAGAGTGAGGCGTTAAGCCATGATGGCTAAAGCATCACTCCAACACTTCCTTGAACATATGCCCCTAAGCGTTCAATTCAAACTGAAAACTGACAATACAACTGAATAATGGTCATGATGAAAGTGATACACCAGGTACAGATTGTTGGAATTTCCATTGTACACAGACCACCAACCAGCAGTGGATCGAAAAAGCACATATTGAGACACGTTAACAAACAAGGTAATTCTTAAATGTAAAAATTACAATAGAAAGTCCTGAGGATACTTGAGTTGTAGATTAGACGTTGAGAATGTTGAACGTGTGGGTGAGGAGATGCATATGGCATATAACGTTATGAGGCATAATTAATAATCTTGATTCTGAGAAGATCAACATTAGAACTCTGAAACTTTAAAACTAGCAAGACTTTTTCATTGCATCGGAGAACTGCAAGTACACTGCTCCCATCATAAAAGATGTAGGCTGTGTGACCTACTCTAGCAATATGTGTCTCTGCAGATGCACATCTTTCTGCAGCAAGCAGCAAGACTAAAACGACACATCACTGCCCACACATCCCCACATGTTGTGCTGCATTGGACAGGGTCACCTCTCCACTCAACGAAAAATGGAAATGGGTGGGAGTTGCTCATGTCACACCCACAAGTGTCACACACTTCTGAGAATTACCACCATGCATTTCCTACCTAATTAACATCATTATTTCATTCATGAAAACTAACACAATCTTTAAAAAAAACTCTGTATGTTTTAAAAAAGTCAGAGCTTAAGTCAGCTATAAATAGTTTGTCATAGCTTATGTTGTTTTTACATTTGAAAGTTGTTTAGACTGCATTGCCTTCAAATGATTCACAGTAACATCAGCATTTCAGCCTAGATGTGCAGTAAGGATTAGAAGCACATTCTTCAAACCTTACCTTTAGGAATTCCTTTCAATGCCATGCTTAACAAAGCTTTGGAAAATAACAAAGCTCCTGAAACAAGTATAATTCACCCTTCTGTTCAAGATCTAGACCATTCATATGGACCTTCAGCCTGAAACAAGCAAGGAAACCTTTATTTAGCAGCCGCATCCGTCAATGTTACAGTTATGACTAATTTCAGCACTGCCTGTGGCTATGGGTGGAGGGAGCAATGTAAACAGAGAACATTTTGGAATGGAGTCAAGTATCACTACTCAGACTGACGCAAAACCGGCCATTCCTCAGTCTTCAATTACATCTTCCTTTGCTTTCCACTCACATATTCATGCTCACTTTTCTAAACGTTATTTTTCATTCCCTCCTTCTATTCATTCTCTTTCTGCCTGCCTCTCTATTAATAAAAGGGGGATGGCTACTAATTGTCTTTAATAAAAACATGTTTTTCCTGCCCTGGGCTCTTTTCTATTCCATTTACAATTTAATTTCACCTCTTTGATTCATTCTGCTAGTAATCGAGACTGTGTTTTTAATTTAATTTAATTCTGATCTCACAAGTCTCTCTGCTGACTCAGAATTGTATTTTTCAATTCTATAATATTAAGACAATCGCTTTTATTTTCCCCTTTTTAAACTTTGATCAATCTATTGTTCCCATTAATGTTGAAAGTTAAATTGCAGAATTCACGTGGCAACCGTTGCTGATATGAGTACAACCCATTAAGTTCCTGCCATATCTGGAGGCTAGTCCAAGCATAAGCAGGTTGTTTTTAGTGCATGCTTTGTTAAGTCACTATCAGTGAATTGTACACATACACATGCGTAAATTCACTAACATCTGTAAGGGCTTCCAAATTACGAAAGTAACGTTATATAACTCTGAGCGTGTCAAAGTACGATGGTAGTGCTCGATGGTGACCATGAGTGTGATGTGTCCAGTCATGTGACAGTTAGGGAAAGGAGAATTCTGTGATAGCATGAATCCTTGTCTAGAGGAGAAGAGGGCGAGACTACAAAGAGGGGAATCTCCACCAACCAAGGGTACTTCCTCTTAACTATATGAACTATATGAAGTAAGTTCTTCTTTGTTCCTATGCATCAAGAAAACGGCACAAAAATTGGCAAGACATTTCTGGGGCATTTTGATAAGCTGTCCATCAACATTGGAGAAGACCTTTGTATCATACTAAGGAAAGCAGGGTGGGGCCAAATAGTCGAAACTTGCAGATGATTTGGGGCATTTGCATATTAAAAGGGAGAACCATGAACTTGGCTCCCACCAGGAGACACCAACAAAGAAACCACTGATCAAAGTCACTACAGAACAGATTGCACTCCAATAGATCAACAATGCATTCACCTCCATTAAAGAGTTCAAAATTGTTTCTTGATGTGGAACTGCACTTGATTTACCTTCACCAAACCCACGAAGTTGGGATCATGTGTGCTTTACACAAGTGGGAATTCATTTGTGCTTTACAGAAGTAGAAGTGGAGCATCAACCTGGGCATCTGCTATGTGTATTTGTGTAAGTGCTTCCCATTGAGGTTTAATATCTGTGAAATGAGCATCAGGTCTATAATGGAATCTCATTTTTACCAAGAAGAGTCCACAGTTTTCTGAAAATGTACACCCAACTGGAGTATTTTCTACTGGTTAATTAGTAAGTGCTACCTTGATGGGTAAATGTCTAGTGAATTTTCTTCACTAGAGTTGTGTAAAGGACCATGAGGTAATGTCTCCAATTGACCTTGAGGGCATGTAACTTCGGCAATGTGATTGTTCCTTGAGTGACATCATCCACAAATGCCAGGTCTAACAGGCCGGAACGCTGTTGCATACTAGTAATATAGAAGAGGCAGGAACAAATGGGCAGAGCTTGTAGGTGATTTAGTGCCTTTGAATACTGAGCTAGATTTAAAAGGGGGAACCGTGGACTCTGCTCTCAGACCAGGAGATGAAAAAAAAAAACACTCATCTTGGACAGTCACTACAGAATAGATTGCGCTCCAATAAATCAACAACGAATCCACCTCAATCAAAGATTTCATATAATTTTTAAGAAAATAAATGCACATCAGTATTATTATTATTATTGTTATTATTAATATTAAATGTATATGTCAGCGCAACAGCTACCCGCAAAGGGTTTCCCGGCGCTCAGGGTGAACAGCAGAGGGAAGGGGGGAGGCCTATTTGCTGAAACGCCAAGTCTTAAGAGACTTACGGAAGAGTAGAAGATTGGATTGCGTACCGAGAGATAAAGGCAAAGCATTCCACAGGACAGGGCCCAAGTATGAAAAAGAACGACCACCCATGCGGGAAAGTCTAACCTTTGGGATCTGGAATTTAGCTTGGGTAGATGACCGAAGAGAGCGCGAGGGAACATAAGGACAGACTAAGTGTTGTAGGTAGCTGTGGGATCTAACATGCTTAATACAGAACATGTATGTAAGGGCCTTGAATATGACCCGTTTCTCCACTGAGAGGCAGTGAAGTTTCCCCAGCATGCTCGAAATCGATGCAGTTCTGGTCGCTTGGCACAGTAATCTGGCGGCCGAGTTTTGCACTTGCTGCAGTTTGCGTGTAACCTCTTTATTGGCCCCTAGATGGAGGATATTCCCATAATCCAGCCTGGATGCAAGAAGGGCCTGGACTACGATACGCTGGATGTTGCAAGGTAACATCCACACGATCTTCCTCAACCATTTTAGAATGGTGAAACATATGGCGGCAACCTTGGTGACTTGGTGACGCATGGATAATGAATCATCGATAATAAAGCCAAGGTTGCGTACCTGAGTGGAGGGCCATAGTAGTGCGCCCTTTTCTAGGGGCCAATGTTGGGGGCCCCTCAGGTTTCTATCTTTGCCCAGGATCAGAATCTCAATTTTGTCGCCACTGAGTTTTTAAAAATTGGCATGCATCCAGGCCGTGACTTTGCTGAGGCCCGTCTTCAGAGCAGAAGGCTCTAAGGATTTACCTGCGGAAAGGGAAAAGATGATCTGGGTGTCGTCAGCATAGGAGAATAGCGACAACACAGATTCTTCAACAATAGCTGCCAGGGGTTTAACATAGACATTGAATAACAGGGGACTGAGAATGAAACCCTGTGCAACCCCGTACGGTGCAGAATAGGTCGTAGATTTCAAAGTGAAAGAAAAAACCTGGAAGGTGCGGTCAGAAAGAAAAAATATTAGCCTACTTATTGCCGCACCAGTGACCCCGGATGATCGCAGGGCCTTTAGGAGTACGGTGTGCGAGACCGTATTAAAGGCTGCACTTAGGTCAAGTAGTACCAGGGCCAAAGTGTTACCAGCATCAAGGTTCTGGCGCAGCATTTCTGAGACAGCTAGCAGTGTAGTTACAGTAGAAAAGCCTGATCTAAATCCAGACTGGGATGGGTGAAGAAACCCATTAGTCTCGATGAAGTTGGATAGATGGCTGTTAATGTGTCTTTCCATGATTTTTGAAAGAACAAGGAGCAATGAGATTGGGCGATAGTTAGAGGGTTGTGCAGGGTCGGAGTGAGCTTTTTTCAATAGTGGGACAACCATGGCATGTTTCCAATCAGAGGGGACGAAAGACTCAGTTAAGGAAGCATTGAGGAGTTCAAGGATGAATCGAAGTGATGGCTGTTCAAGCTGCTGAAGTACTTTAATGGAAAGCAAGTCGCAAGGGGATCCAGATTTAATCTTGCTGCGATAAAGTGTAAGTGCTGCAACTTTTCTAGGGGTGGCCAGGTGTCAAGCGTGTTCGTATGGACAGAAGCGGTAACAGTACGACCCATGAACGGGAGGCCAGGTTGATCAAAAATTGTAGTGGGCAGGGGAGTAAAAGAAGGGGCAATGTTGGTCAAAGCCAAATAGATTGTTTCCACTTTATTTAAAAAGAAATGGGCAAGATCCTCACATTGCGTCACATTGAGACCAGGGGAAGTCTGCGCGGTTGTTGAACCGGACAGTTCTTTAACCATCTTAAATAAAGTTTTAGGACAGTTATTAGCCTGCGTGATGTTAGAGGAGACGAAGTTGGAGCGAGCTGATCTACAGTGGGAATGATAAGCCCTTTTCATTATGAGATACGTGTTTTTTGCTTCAGGAGCATATGTCTTACGCCACCGTCGTTCCAAGTTTTTGCATTTGGTTTTCTCCTCTTTTAACTCTTCGGAGAACCAAGGAGCAGGGGGGCGGTGATTATTTATCTTCCGGATCGAGATAGAAAGATAAGTATCAAGTGCAGACTGAATCCAGTCTTGAAAGGCCACAAGGTCCGAGGTAAGGTTGTTTTTGAAGATGGGGGTATTAGTACAAAGAAAAAGATTGAATTTAGCAGTATCCAGGTTTTTCCAATTTCTTGTAGGTTTAGCAGCACTATCGCTCACCGCATGGGAGAGACATGGAGCTTCAAGACTGAAACCCACTAAAAAGTGGTAAGTCAAGCAAAGGGTAATGGCTGACGGATACTTTAAAACGGGTAGATTAGACAGAATAGGATCAAGCAAGTGGCCGGCTTTGTTAGTCGGCCCCGTATTGTGAAGTAGGATGTTCATGGCAGCCAAATCAGAAAGAAAAGTATTACTAATAGTGCATGATGGATCCTCTAAATGAAGGTTAAGATCTCCTAAAATTGTAAAATTGGCCGAACTGAACAAATATTAGTTATAAGAAAACAGTTCTTTTCATCTGTACTCTCTAAGAATAATATAATTAGATGTTATCATATAAAGTGGCTTCCTGGATGTCATTATTTATGTAACTGTGTATCAGATCATTGAGGCTCACTTCCTATGACTCTTTATTTTTAAACTTATGTTTTGATTTTTTCCAAGTGACTAATGTTTCACTGTATGCTAGATGAAGGAAATGTAGTCTCATGGGTAAAAATCTTTCTTTGTGAATGGTCCCAGCGTTGAATAAACTAGAAGAAAAGCTGGCAGTGTCCCTCGAAATAAAAACAATTACAAACGAAAGTACCCTTTTCCCGTTCATCTATGGCTACCACCACATTATTGTCTCAAATTAAAATACAACTCTTTATATGTTTTTCAAAATACTTCATTAGAAAGCAGGATTTCTTAAATGGGCATACTAGCAATTTATCAGAGAACAGGGGTCTTTTTTTTAAATAAAATTGGACTATTGGTAGGGCCAACTAGTTCATCTTTTGTTACAAAAAGGGCAAAACAATTCTAATAGTAAAACGATGTGCAAAATTATTTCCGTTGAATTTCCGATCTGATATTATCTACTAAAGTTAAAATATATGTTAGTTTCTTATTGACAAAAACACACAGTCCTTCTAATTATACACTTTCATTTAGACATCAAAGCAAATCTGTAATGGAAAGATACGTCAATACTCACATGTAACAATTTTTTAAAAGCAAGTTGTACTTTCTAAATGTTCATCATTCATCCTTATCGATGAATAGATTAAGCAGCAGAACCGTCCCTCTAAAATTGTAAAACAAATTGTGTCCGTCTGTCAGATGGCACACTGCATTGGGGAAAGAAGACAACATGTTTTCATTCCACTAGGACCCTGAGACCGCTTTCACACCATCTGCCTCAAGCATGCAGCTATCAATAGGGCAGCAGGTGCAGTGGCACCAGAGCTCAGGGGTATGATTGCCCCTGCACCTCAATTAGTGGCTGCATTTTTCTATAAAACCAGGGGGTGAGAGGCGGCAAGCCCTTGCTACACCAATGTTCTGCTCACTAACTCTGACGGAAAGCACGTGCTTAAAAGCTTCCTAAACTCCTTCATCTTCATGCACCATTCATTTGCCAAAAGAAACTCAGTTGCATCCCAGTGTTGTCTGGGAAACCAGCATATCTGCTTTGCCTTGGCATTGCATGGACCGACTGGAGCAGCAGACATCAAACTGCGCTGGAGCTAGAGCTGCAAACAGAGAATTTGCTGCCTATTTTGCACTAACACCTTCTCTTAATAAGGAGCAGTGATTCCTTAGCCAAAGCACAATGATTCTTTTTGCTTAGAGGATGTTATGAGAATGAAGCAAACTGTAGGTGACCGAAGGAAATGTGAGTGACAGCCCAAAGCAAAGCAGGACTCTTTCCCAAATGCCCAAAAATTTTCTTTTTTGGCCACTCAACAGCAATGAAATGACTGTGGGAATCAGCAGAACAGGTTAGAAAGAGAATCCATATATTATATATTGAATTATTAATAGGTAACAGTGACTGACGGGGATGTTATTAGCCACAAGAAAAAGAAATGACCACAGTATGGATTTGACCAGCCATAAATAGTGCAGAGTCAAATATATCACGGTTTTTCACATAAAAGACAGGCAGCTAGATTTATGAAAGGTAATTGCGCTCGCAAAAGGCCAGATTCTGAGGATTCATCATCCCAAATGCAAAAACCGCTTTTTGCGAAATCGCATATTTGCGAGGAATTGCATTTAAGGAATCTCGATTTGAGATTCCTTAAATGCAATTCATTAACCAATTTTAATTTGCGAATTCGCAATTTCTGGCCGCTATTTACCACGAAGTCAGACTTCGTGGTAAATAGCGAAAAAAGTAGAAAAAAGCACTTTAGTGCATTTTTCCCAGTTGCATGTTACACACACACATGTCCTTTGGACATGTGTGTGCGCAACACCTGTGTAAATTTGCATTTCAGGGGTGCTACAGGGTGTCCTTTGGACAACCCTGGCACCCTTGAAATCGCATCCTTATTTGCGATTAGCAAATTGCTAATCGCAAATAAGGAATAACTACCCATTCATTCCTATGGGCCTTTAGGCATAACTACCCACTCATTCCTATGGGCCTTTAGGCCTAAAGGAATGAATGGGGAGTTGTTCCTTATTTGCGATTAGCAATTTGCTAATCGCAAATAAGGAAGATGTAGGAATCACAATATTTTTTGCAATTCCTACATGAATCCCGTTTTGCAAGTCCTTAATAGCGATTCCTTATGAATCGCTATTAAAGACTCGCAAAATGGGTCTTTGATGAATCTAGCTGAGGGTCCGGCTTTGGTGAAGGGAAGAGGGCCAAACAACAACAGTTTAGTCAAGGGCAAGGGCCTAACATACCATAGAATTCCCAGTGTCTTGCCATTCCTGTTCAGCTAAATCAAACACCCCCACCTTTCACGTTTTGCCGTGCAATGGTGCAAATGTAAGACATAGCTGCTTACATTGCCAGTGATTTTGAAGTCGCACGTCACTTGAACACATAATAAGGACAAAACCGAAGGACTTGTTAAGGCACGACAAATGGATCATAGAGAGTTTGAAAAGGAGAGGAGACAACATAGATCCCTGAGGAACATCAAAGGATAGGGATCTGATCCATGATTTTCATGAAGAGAGCGAGCGATCTGTTGAATCTTGACAGAGAGAACATCCCTGAACCAGGACAGGGTATATTCCCAGAAAACAAGGACATCAACTCACAATAAAAGGATCTAGCTGGTGGTCTACTGTACCAGAACATACAGATAGTTTGAGCGGAATCAAGGCAGCTGCGATGTTATTGACGCATTAGCTCTTTTCGTATGGTGCAGCCAGCACAACCATCGCCATACCATAGCTGGGACGAAGAGGGTGTAGAAGGTTGTTGTACTCTACATGATCTGCTAACTGGGGAGACTCTGCCCTTTCTAAGTGCTTGACCGAGTAAGGTAATTGTATAATAGTGCATTAGTTAGTCAGATTATCTGGTTTTATTTGTGTGAATTTGAGACAGTTAGGAACTCGACCTAGTGATAGGGACAAATAAGGACTAGCCCCAGTTCGGGTCTGTTCCAAAAGCATGAGACTTCTGTGAAGCTACCAAACCAATTCAATGATGAGAAATCCTCTATACTCAAAAGAGAAAAACAGGTACAAAATCTACCTGGATTAAAAGAAAGAATAGCCTGCGAATGGAGAGCGATCAGATTGGTTTAAAGTAAAAGAAATAGTAATTTTGTGTTAGAATAAATCAGCAATTTGATAAAATGTAGAATCTGGATCAGTGCATTTTAGGTGTGTAAAACATTTTGTTGGAAAAAAGGGTGGCCTTAGCTGTTCTAATAGCACATATGTATGAGTGGTTGACTTTTTCTATTTAATTTTTAAAAACAGATTTTCATCATGGTGCCAAATTGAAAAGAGACTGCAGAAAGTTGTCTGTTTAAATGACTTCTTCTTGAGAAAAGCAATGTGATCAAAGGCAATGCTACGATGAATATTAAAATGATCCACAAGGGGTAGTGGATCAAATTCTGAAGACAAATTATTCAACACCACAAGGGAAGCCAATGATTCTGCTGCAACATTGTTCCAGTTGGGATATTTGAGAAACAACACAATCCTAACCTCTTTCTTAAAATTCAGCTAGAAGTGAGATGAAGAGGAATAGATTAAAAACCCAACTGATATAGTGCAAAATTAATTTTCATTTGGAGAGGTGCATCATAACCAAGAGCAGTCAGCACCCACATATATCCTTTGTTGTATTAACAGGTGGCATTAGATTGTGAACTGCAATAATCAATCAATCAATCAAAAGCATTTATATAGCGCACTACTCACCCAGAGGGTCTCAAGGCGCTAGGGGAGGGGGGTCCGCTACTGCTCGAACAGCCAGGTCTTGAGTTGCTTCCTGAAGGCAAGGTGGTCCTGGGTCAGGCGGAGGTGGGTCGGGAGGGAGTTCCATGTCTTGGCGGCAAGGTAGGAGAAGGACCGTCCCCCTGTGGTCGCTCTTTGGATGCGGGGGACAGCGGCGAGGGCATGGCCTGTCGATCGAACCTGGCGTTTGGGAGCGTAGAAGTTGAGGCGGCTGTTGAGGTATCCTGGGCCTTGGTTGTGTAGGGCTTTGTGTGCGTGGGTGAGGAGACAGAAGGTTATTCTCTTGTTGACCCGGAGCCAGTGCAGGTCTCTCAGGTGTCCGGAGATGTGGCTGCGACGGGGGATGTCCAGGATGAGTCGTGCGGAGGCATTCTGGATCCGCTGGAGTCTCTTCTGGAGTTTGGCGGTGGTTCCGGCGTAGAGGGAGTTGCCGTAGTCCAGACGGCTGGTGACGAGGGCCTGGGTGACTGTCTTCCTGGTCTCGGTGGGGATCCACCGGAAGATCTTACGTAGCATGCGCAGGATGTTGAAGCACAACGAGGAGACGGCGTTGACTTGTCTGGTCATGGAGAGGGAGGAGTCCAGGATGAAGCCCAGGTTGGGTGCGTGGTCTGTTGGTTTGGGTGCGCTGCCTAGGGCGGGGGGCCACCAGGAGTCGTCCCAGGTGGAGGGTGAGGATCCCAGGATGAGGACTTCCGTCTTGTCCGAGTTCAGTTTCAGGCGGCTGTTCTTCATCCATTCGGCTACATCTTTCATCCCTTTGTGGAGGTTGGCTCTGGCGGTGGCGGGGTCGTTGGTGAGGTAGAGGATCAGCTGGGTGTCGTCGGCGTAGGAGATGATGTTGAGGTTGTGCTGGCGTGCGATGTCTGCGAGGGGGCTCATGTAGACGTTGAAGAGGGTTGGACTGAGCGAGGAGCCTTGAGGAACGCCGCAGATGACTTCGGTGGCTTCAGATCTGAACGGGGGGAGGCAAACTCTCTGTGTCCTTCCGGCGAGGAAGGAGATGATCCCCTCCAGGGCCTTCTCCTGGATTCCGACGTTGCTGAGTCGCTGCACTAGTGTACGGTGGCATACAGTGTCCAAGGCCGTGGAGAGGTCTAGGAGGATGAGGGCTGCTGTTTCTCCTTTGTCGAGCAGGGCTCGGATGTCATCGGTGGCTGCGATCAGGGCGGTCTCGGTGCTGTGGTTGGCCCGGAAGCCAGACTGCGAGAGGTCGAGGGATCCGTTCGTCTCGAGGAAGGCGGCCAGCTGCTTGTTGACGGTCTTCTCGATGACTTTTGCAGGGAACGGGAGCAGCGAGATGGGTGGCATGTTAGGGATATTTCTAAAAGTAAATATGAAGGAATTAACTTTGAAACTACATGTGTTGAGCTGAAAACATTAACCCATAGAACTAGTACATGCTGCTGACAAATATTTACGTATTTGATGTGCTTATGTAACATGTTAATTTTGAAACGCTCAGTAAATAATGTTCATTTATATGTGATTTTGTAAGGACCGTATACTATTTTTTTATGTTGCCCGATTTCTGTAGACCTGCAATGCATTTTCCCTGGGAGCTCTTGCGTTAGATTTAATAGTTAAATTTCATTGTTCTTTCTCATGTTTCTGTTGCAGGTGGAGAATTCATCCTTGTTAGTTAGATTAAAGTATTTGTTTTAGGGAGAAGAGGATATACTGAGAGCTGATACTGATAATGGAGAACTGTTGCACTTTCTTGCACGCTTGGGCATCAAGGTCATCTTGCCAAAGTTTGGGAGCATCGCTGCCTGGTGGAAAGTTACCTACAAGGAGGTGGCCTGACTGTATGGTGTGATTTTGCAAAGGATCATGGGTTGCTACCTGTAATATTGATGTATTGAATTTAGGACAAGTGTCTGGGGACTTCTGCCTTGACTTGAGGGAGAATACATCGTAGAACAAGCTCTGTAGCTTCATGCTACTTGATCCAACTGACCTGGAGAATCTTCTCAAGAAGACTTCACATGGTTACACCTTAATGGATCTTGACTTGGGAAATGCTATGTAGGGATGCCACGTTAGTGATAGCATAGTGACTAATGCTTTATGCCCATGAATTCCAGATGTAGGGGAATCTCAACGTCTGTGCAGTCATCTTTTATATCCTGCTTCTTGAAGTGATTATTCTGTGCATATTGCACTGCCTTAACTTCATCCGTAGATTTGCCTCTGTAGTAGTTCCAATGTATTTCTACTCCCTCACTTTGTAGTGCCTTTATGTCCTGTTACTCTTGGCTTTGTAATAAAATAACTAAAACTTAATTGGGAGTACGTGATTCTTAGGAGTCATAGTAAATTGGAACTGAAATGATTGATTTGCTAATGATTTTTCTCCTCCCTACACTTTCACGCTATCAAAAAGAACCATCAACCTGAGGTTACAGAGCAGATCTAAAACACGAAACCCGGCTTCTTCACAATCATTGGACTTTAAACAGACATTAGGTCTGACACTGGGTGAACAGCATCAAACTAATGACTCTTAATGTGAGTGAGGAGTATTTTTGAAGCGAGTATGCCGACAATGCGTCCTGGGGTATTTCTATCCACAGAGGAGCCCTGTACAGTATGGGTTGGGAGTAGATGTGTCAAGGAGGGGTGAGATTGTTTCTTTCAACTTCTTAAAGGAGTGAGCTGGCCTTACTTGGAATTTTGGAGCTGACAGGAAACTATCTGTGGAAGTTTAAAAATTACAATGATGGTACCCTATAGCTCAAAGTACTATAGGATGGGTGTGGCAGTAAAGCACCTACCTGAGACAGGAAATTAGGCACCCTGCAGTATAACTTATGCATAAACAAAAGAAGAGAGGTTAAATGTGTCTCAGAAGCCACAGAGACGGAGCGATGCAAGGAAGGAATTACACACCCTATTTGGGTAGATAAGAAAGCCCTCACACACCGACCTAGTCAGTGTCATGCTTCATCATTGGGCCCCACCAAAGAGGCCGAGTGCCTCTTTGGTGTGCTACGATGCTAGAAGACTGCGGAGCTGGTTGTGTGAGTGGCCGTGCAGTGAGGTATATAGATAAAAGTGCCTAAAGAGTATCTCAAAACAAAAAAAATGTATTGGTAGATCTCTAAGACACGGTTAAAAGGTTCTTATGTGTCTGAATTTACTGCCAAAGGTAATGGTTTGGTTTAATTCAGAAATTACATTAAGTCAGTCAACATGTTTCAGCCTTTTACAGTGGTGTTAATTTACCTAGGCATTCATCAGGACTAGTGTAAACCCCGGCCGTATGGACTCTCTAATCGTCCACCCTAACCTGGGGACGTGAAAGTGAAAAAGTAAAAAGTGTAGTAAAGTGCAAAAAAAAAGGGGGGGAGGAAGAGCAAATAGCCCATTCTTGAAAAACTCCTGATTTAGGTGTGTTTCTGCACCTGTAAAAGAAAAGACACAGACAAACATAAAAGACATGCACACAATTAATAGTAGGTAGGTATAGGTCACCCTGTACCCGTATTCCCCAGCTGTGTGAATCATGTCACCTGCTTTGAATACGTCCCCGGTACGCCTCACGTATGAGTGGCCCACGACCCACACCACTCTTTCCTCAGCTGGTGATCTCTGACCGCTGGTTCCCAGGTGTCGGGCCGACTGCCCAGTCCGCCCCGCCTCGTAGGTTTGCGAAACTGTAACCAAACAAAAACAAGAAGCGTGAGTACATGATATCAGCTTCACAACATGTGCAACCGCACATACCTTTTGTAACAATTCGAGGACCAACGCCCCAACTGTTTCACTTTTTCCACACTCAGACCCCTGGCTGTAGCCTCTGTAGCAGCCCCTATCCGGAAGGAATGAGTCCCAAACTCGCCCGGGTTCAGGCCCGCGGCCGAAATTGCCATTGCAAGCACCCGCTGGAACTGAAACTTCGTCAGTGGGGTGGCATCTGCATGCCTCAGCAAGGTCCCTCCCCATGATGCCGCCCTCTGCGCCAAATACTCCTCAACGCATGCAACCGGGCACATGGGAGATCCGGGAATCCGCTGGACCACTACACTATCCCCGATCGCGCCTTGATCGGTCTTGGACCTGACAAATGAGAGAATCATCGTCTCCCCCTTTACTTGAATGTGCTCTCGGCACAGTCCACCCCCCGTATCCTGCTTATTTTTTGCCACCAGTTCGCTTACCCGCATAGCCCCATGAAATGCTAATGCAAAAGCGGCCCGGAATAACACTGTTTCCGACTGGGATGAACATGTAACAGGGAGTACGGACAGTAACAGGGCCAACCTATCCAGACCTATCGGGTGCCTTTCATCTACTCTGCGACCCTCAAGGCGTTGCCACCCACGCAGCGCTTTCTGTACCACGAAAGACGCTGTAGGGTCCTGGATACCATGAGCCCGCGCCATGAAGGAAAGCCTTTTTGGCTTCCCCCAGACAAAAGGGCACCACAAATGTGGCACTTGCACCTGTTGTCAGGATACCATGGAAGAAACAGTATTCTCCTTTAATAACATCCACTGGAAGCATGAAACATTTACCAACTGCAAAACCAGGAATGTAGTTTACGCGATTGTCTGCCCCTGCCCTAAACTATACATCGGAAAAACATCCCAGGAAGTCAGACAACGTATGACGCAGCATAAATCGAGAATTCGCAGAGAAGTGGAGAATGCCCCATTGGTACACCACTGGTTGATGAACAAGCATGAGAAAGATGACCTCAAATGGACTGTCCTGTCCAAAATCGAAAAAGATCCCAGAGGGGGGAACTTAGAATTAAGATTAAATCAAAGAGAGGCACTTTTGATTATGAAATATGACACAGCAGTCAGTGGACTCAATGAAATCTCGGAAATCTATAAAACCGTTCCATGATTCAGCCCACAGGACTTCATCTCCCAGAATTCTCCCTACTGACATCGAACTACTACTCCCTTCGTCTAAACTACAACTCCCTTCATGCTTTGGGAGGCTCCCTCCACCTTAGTCCATTGACTACACGGCTTCAGTAACCTGCAAGCGCTGACTGCAGGAGGAGCGAGGACGTTTGAAAGACTGGCTAAAAGAGTTCTATTTTGGTTTTCAGGTAAGCGGACTATGATACGCGCTAGCACGATCTATAATCGGCCCTCATCGCCCTCCTCCGCCTGCCCGATTCCAAACGGTCACTATTACTTTTTTATTCTCCATAGGCGCCGGATCCAGAAATTGCGGACCGAGCACCATTATACAAGCATTGGCGAGCGCACACGCGCTGCTAGGTGAGCACACGCCACCTCCCTTAGCCCCGCTCCCATCCAGACACAGACAGCACGTTGTGAGCCGGCATGACTGAATGTATCTATCTTTTTCTCACAGCACCTCTTCGCTCCCCTTTGATGGGAATACATCGGCTTTCTACATGATTTAAGGCGCTCTGACCCACGCATTAAGGTAGGCTGAGCGCAGGGGTATTCAGGTTGAGATGGTGACCTCTAAAGGTTCAGTATAGTGATTGTTGCTTTCCTCTTCCCCGTTTAGTTACATTGTGGTCCTGATGAGAACCTGTTAAGGATAAGGTTCGAAACGCGTCGACCCGACCCAGTCCCATATCATCATTTTTGCTACGGTTGTGTCATTCAAATGATGGATTAGTGTTCCTTCTAAAAAACGGAAAAAGTTTCATTTGTGTTTGAAATTTACAACTGTTACTATTCTTGCGTTATTACAAACTGTATTATGATGATGGGACCTGTATGAATGTGTTTTGTATGTCTGGATGGCCAAGAATGTGTTGAATGTCAGTTTGAATGAATTTTGTACATACCCAAGTGTGTTTTTTCCTGTGTTAATGTAAATGTATAGTATTTTCTTACACCCTTTTTTGTATTCTCATGCCAAAAAACAAGCAAAAGACTAAAAAACAAAATAGTCTGCGAAAAAATTAAAAGAAACGTTGCAATTTCAAAAGCCATTGTTCATGTTTATTGTTCATGCACAATCAACAAAGAATTATTTCCAAAAAACTGCTCAGCATAGGCAGTTGTGTTGTTTTTCGAGTTATTATTGGCTCAGCCTTGCTGAGTTTTTGAGTCAAACCCTTAGTGTTTTTCATACTGTTTAGCGGGCGCACGCTCGCGAGGTTCTGGTGGGCAGAGAAGGAGCTGCCACAGGACTTATCCTGTTGGAATAGTGCCTTTCACTTTGTGTTTGTGGTGTGGGTTGAGTCCTTCTGTAATCTTTTCATCTTTCTTCTTCACATACTTACTTAAACTTTCCCTTTTTGCACGTGTGTTCAGTGTGGGTATGGCTGAACAGGACACGGTAGCTTACACAGAGGAACATATCCAAAACCTTATGAGAGATCCGCCTCCCTTTGCCTCTGCAACCCTCAGTGTCGCGGCTAACACCGTCAACGAATCCGATAAACTTATACGCCTACGAAAAAAACAAATTAGGACGGATCTTCACGGGCATTTTTTGCTCCAGCATTTAAGATCAGGTACCATCCCCGCAGGACTTCAAATTCGCAACATCCCGGTCGTGTTTACCGACGACCCTGAATACAAAAAAGGATTCAGTGGGGTTGAAACGAAGTGCAGTAGAGACCTGATGGTCCTCACCATTGAGACCGCACACAGAATTTCAGTTAAAGAACTTGCCGAAATTGAAAAACTAGAAAAAGAAATTCAAGACAATCAACTCATAGCTGATTCGAAAGGACTCCTTGAGAAGGTTGAAAAGGAGATCGGCGAATTTAAAGACTTTACGGTTGCCCAAAAAAACAATAAGTTCGAGCTGGATAAGAAAAATTTCTCGTTGGAATCCGTATACCCTTACTTAAGAAAAGACTTTTACTCTAACTCTGAGTCACGGCGGTTCCTTCAGGACAACCAGGGCCGCTCTCGACGTGCCTTTGTTTCATTCTCGGATACATCCTCGTCTGGAAGTGATTCTAATACCGCCAACAGATCCTACCAAAATAGGCAAGGCAACCAGCAAGACCAGGGACAACGTCAACAACAAAACCAGGCACCTTTTTTAGGACAAGGCCCACAGAAACCGAGAGGTCGGTCCCGTCCCGTTCAGCCATGGGAAATGAGGACGCGATCCCGGTTCTACAAGAACTAAACCTTCCATCCATCTTTAACTTATCGGACAGGATTTTAAGTGAAGCTGAAACATCCATTTTGACGAAGGGCCTTGGATTCGTCCCGTCGAGATTTACAGACTTCACCAAGATGAAGTTAGAAACTTTGGAATTTTGTCGTAAGTTAAGATTGAAGACATTCTTCTCTGATACATGCGAGGAAAATCAAACAGAAGTGACAGGATTAAAGAAAAAATCCACCTTTTGCCCAGCCGGCTCTAAGATTCCCAAAGAGATACTTACGTTTGAACGCACAGTCCTTTCAGGAATATCAGCACTTGAAAAGAAGCGTAATTTTGTGAAATTCAATCTCGCCAAAGCAGAGAAAGAAGCTTTGGCCACCTTGAAAAATGACAGAAATATAGTAGTCAAACAGGCAGACAAGGGGGGAGCGGTAGTAATTTGGGACATCAATAAATATAAAGCAGAAGCACTTCGACAATTGGAGGACAATTCATGCTACAGACGCATCACAAGGAATCCAACACTCGAAATCCAGAGTGAATTATTTTCAGTCATCCAGACAGGATTTGATCTAGGATTTATTGGACCGAAGGAATTCAATTTTTTACAGAACAAAAACCCACGAACACCGGTATTTTATTTACTACCCAAGATCCACAAAGATGAATTAAATCCACCAGGACGACCCATAGTCTCTGGGTGTGAGTCCTTACTAGAACCAGTGGCCAAGTATATCGAATTCTTTCTGAAACCATTTATTGAAGAAATTCCGGCACATCTTCAAGATACCACGGCCTTCCTCCAAAAAATTAGTACAGTTCCTTTTGATCAAGATTCCCAGCTCTTAGTGACGCTAGACGTCGTATCCTTGTATACGCAGATTCCCCAAGACCAGGCCCTTGAGACACTAACATGGTTCTTGGAGACACGTGACAGACCCTGCCAAGTACCTTCGGATTTCATTGTACAGCTGGCATCCTTCGCATTGAGAAAGAATTTTTTTACTTTTGATTCCGACTACTTCCTCCAGGTGAAGGGAGTAGCCATGGGATGTCCTTTTGCCCCGGAACTAGCAATTATGTTTATGGGCCTATATGAGAAGAAATTTATTTACAACGACAATCCCTACAGTCATCAGATCACGCATTACATGCGGTATATAGATGACATCTTCCTTATCTGGACTGGGACTACAGAAACCCTTGGTGAGTTTGTTGAATGGCTAAATAGGCGCTCAAACGACATTAAATTTAATTGCATATCGTCCAGCCAATCTATAACATTTTTGGACGTGAAAGTTGTCCCTGCTAATGGCAACCTGTCAACAACTCTATTTAGGAAAACTACCGATAGGAACAAGGCCTTGCTGTTCACCAGCAATCACCCTCGGAGTTTAAGAGAGAATCTACCTTTTGGACAATTCCTGAGGATTCGCAGGAATTGTTCAGACAAAGAAGAATATTTCCACCATGCAAATGCACTCATGGAGAGGCTTCTCCAGAGAGGGTACCCGAGAAAACTCCTTAAGCAATCACTTAAGCGAGCTTGGTGGACGCCCCGCGAGACACTTATGGTTAAGAAAACCAGGATTGAGCAAAATCGTATGGTGTGTGTATCAACCTTTTGCCCTGCGGCTAATCAACTTAAAAGGCTGATAAACCTCAACTGGCATTTAGTGCAAGACCTACATGAGGACATGAGAAATTCACCATTATTTGCATTCAAGAAGGAGAAAAGTGTGGCGAACCACATTGTAAGGGCAGCCTTACCCAGTAAACAAACACCAACTCTCACAAGCCTTTTTGGCTTCCCCCAGACAAAAGGGCACCACAAATGTGGCACTTGCACCTGTTGTCAGGATACCATGGAAGAAACAGTATTCTCCTTTAATAACATCCACTGGAAGCATGAAACATTTACCAACTGCAAAACCAGGAATGTAGTTTACGCGATTGTCTGCCCCTGCCCTAAACTATACATCGGAAAAACATCCCAGGAAGTCAGACAACGTATGACGCAGCATAAATCGAGAATTCGCAGAGAAGTGGAGAATGCCCCATTGGTACACCACTGGTTGATGAACAAGCATGAGAAAGATGACCTCAAATGGACTGTCCTGTCCAAAATCGAAAAAGATCCCAGAGGGGGGAACTTAGAATTAAGATTAAATCAAAGAGAGGCACTTTTGATTATGAAATATGACACAGCAGTCAGTGGACTCAATGAAATCTCGGAAATCTATAAAACCGTTCCATGATTCAGCCCACAGGACTTCATCTCCCAGAATTCTCCCTACTGACATCGAACTACTACTCCCTTCGTCTAAACTACAACTCCCTTCATGCTTTGGGAGGCTCCCTCCACCTTAGTCCATTGACTACACGGCTTCAGTAACCTGCAAGCGCTGACTGCAGGAGGAGCGAGGACGTTTGAAAGACTGGCTAAAAGAGTTCTATTTTGGTTTTCAGGTAAGCGGACTATGATACGCGCTAGCACGATCTATAATCGGCCCTCATCGCCCTCCTCCGCCTGCCCGATTCCAAACGGTCACTATTACTTTTTTATTCTCCATAGGCGCCGGATCCAGAAATTGCGGACCGAGCACCATTATACAAGCATTGGCGAGCGCACACGCGCTGCTAGGTGAGCACACGCCACCTCCCTTAGCCCCGCTCCCATCCAGACACAGACAGCACGTTGTGAGCCGGCATGACTGAATGTATCTATCTTTTTCTCACAGCACCTCTTCGCTCCCCTTTGATGGGAATACATCGGCTTTCTACATGATTTAAGGCGCTCTGACCCACGCATTAAGGTAGGCTGAGCGCAGGGGTATTCAGGTTGAGATGGTGACCTCTAAAGGTTCAGTATAGTGATTGTTGCTTTCCTCTTCCCCGTTTAGTTACATTGTGGTCCTGATGAGAACCTGTTAAGGATAAGGTTCGAAACGCGTCGACCCGACCCAGTCCCATATCATCATTTTTGCTACGGTTGTGTCATTCAAATGATGGATTAGTGTTCCTTCTAAAAAACGGAAAAAGTTTCATTTGTGTTTGAAATTTACAACTGTTACTATTCTTGCGTTATTACAAACTGTATTATGATGATGGGACCTGTATGAATGTGTTTTGTATGTCTGGATGGCCAAGAATGTGTTGAATGTCAGTTTGAATGAATTTTGTACATACCCAAGTGTGTTTTTTCCTGTGTTAATGTAAATGTATAGTATTTTCTTACACCCTTTTTTGTATTCTCATGCCAAAAAACAAGCAAAAGACTAAAAAACAAAATAGTCTGCGAAAAAATTAAAAGAAACGTTGCAATTTCAAAAGCCATTGTTCATGTTTATTGTTCATGCACAATCAACAAAGAATTATTTCCAAAAAACTGCTCAGCATAGGCAGTTGTGTTGTTTTTCGGATGAAGGAAATGGCGGCCCGATGCCTCTGGGCCGTGGCCACCGATTTGCCTGCCCTGCGTAACGACAGTAAAAACTTTATGACAAATTCTTCCTGACCCCAAAGCTCTCCCCTAGCAGAACCCAAAAAGGACCAATAGGAACGGAACGCCCCTTCATATGCCTTCCTTGTCCAGGGTGCTAAACTCTCTCCCACGAGGTTTTGTAGTTCGGGCACCGAGAGACCAGAGAGCTTCGGGAAATGGTGCTGCCACCGGGTCCGCTGTGGGCAGAAAACCCCAGAAGGCCTGCATACGGAAACGAGAAAGCGCATCAGCAGCCTGATTCAGTACCCCTGGCACATGCCTCGCTCTAAAGAGCACGTTCAATTGCATACATAGTAAAACAATTTCCTTGAGCAACCTCAGGATCCACTTGCATCGCGCTGCCTGACTATTGATACACTCAACCACGGTCATGTTATCAGACCAGAACACCACAGAGTGATCCCTAAACCCCTCAGGCCATGTTTTCAAAGCCACCAGAATAGGGAACAGTTCAAGAAAAGCAATGTTACTTGTAAGTCCACACTCGTGCCACCATGACGGCCACGTTTGAGCCGACCAGCGATTGCCAAATATGGCGCCAAAGCCTTTACTCCCCGCCGAATCTGTCCACAGCCCCAACTCTTCGGAGGGCACCGCCGGCTTCGTCCAGACAACCCAACCATTGAAGTCCGCCAGGAATGCCAACCAAATGCGCATGTCCTGGCGAATCTCGGCCGAGAGCCTCGTGCGGTGATGCCCCTCTTTAAGACCGACCATGGCTTGTGCAATCGAGCGGGAAAAGGGGCGGGCCATTGGCATTATTCTAAGGGCAAAATTCAACTGCCCCACAGTCTGCTGTAATTGATGCAAGTTCCCCTTAGTTTCTCTAATACATGCTTCAAGCGAAGCCCTGAATTTCCGCACTTTTTCTTCTGGCAAGCGGAAGCAACCTTCTTCAGAATCGAGCTCTATTCCAAGAAACTCGAGTGAAGTTGAGGGCCCCACAGTCTTACCTGGCGCCAACGGCACACCAAACTGTCTCATCAAATCACAAAATTCATTTAGAGCCTGTGCACATTCTGTGTCCCCGGCTGCCCCCAGAAACAGAAAATCGTCTAGATAATGCATGACATGCTGAAAACCCGTAATCCTTGTGAATGCCCATTGCAGAAAACAACTGAATTTTTCAAAATAAGCACACGATATGGAACAGCCCATTGGCATACATTTATCCATGTAATAGCGCCCCTGAAACATAAAGCCCAGGAGACGCTGATCGTCCGGGTGTACCGGGAGCAACCGGAAAGCGGACTCAATGTCAGATTTGGCCATCAGCGCTCCGGGCCCCAGGCGATTCAACATGGCGACCGCATCATCGAAGGATGCGTACCGCACCGAACAAAGCCCTGGGTCTATTGCATCATTAACTGACAAATCCCTCGGGGCTGACAAATTATGTATCAGTCTAAACTCACCCGGGTCCTTCTTGGGGACCACTCCCAATGGCGAACAAACAAAATTAGGAGCTGGTGGCGTGTTAAATGGTCCTGCCACCCGACCCCGGGCTACTTCTTTCCCAATCTTTGCTTGCACCACTGCCGTATTATGCAGGACCGAAAGTTGGTTCTTACACTGTGCTTTACCCTGAAAATTCCCCACCGGGATGCGGAAACCATAAGAAAACCCGTCCCGCAGCACCCCAGCGGAGACATGATCAGGGTATACGCCGAGCCAAGGAATCATTGCCATGGTATCAACCGGTGTAGGTAAAGCCGCCCCTCGGACTATGTCAGACCTGTTTGGCGGTTGCCCTACTACCGTTATCACCCGCTTTGGCTCTGCACATGGTCTCGGGATGCGAAGACTGTCCACACCCCCCACATTCATGTCTAAACTTGCATGACCCCTGGGGCCTCGTACACTTTCCCTTGTTAAAGTTCCAGCATACCCCTTTTTTACCTGTATTGCCGTTCGGCCTTGGGTGATGCTCATTACTTGCCCCTGTCCGAAAGGGCGCCCCGGCTGGTTGGCGGGAAAGTTCACCCCCGCCCCCCCCCCCAACAAAGGCGCCTTTAACATGCCTGATTTTTCCATTTTTTGCCAAGAAATGGAGTCGTAACAATCCCACGTCAGGCACGTATCGAACTCTTTGGCTTTACGAAAAATGTTATCATAACAAAACCACTCATTGCCAACATATGTCTGGGAATATTCCATAATACGTGACTGGTACACAGGTAATTCGGTCAACAAATCTGGTCTCCGTTCCCCCATAATCGAAGTGAATATGCCAAATGCTCTACCCCAGTTACCTATCGTCTCATCGACTCTGAAAGCGGCCATTTTTGCGCGCCAAACACTCGGATGCATGAGTTCCTTCTGAACTTTCACATGCTCAATCTCATAATGGTCAGTTAGCAAGGAGAACATGTTTACGTATTTCTCAGCCCATATCCGTTCCTTGACCTCCATCGGGATATGCTGAACCAATTTCTCCCTTCTCGAGGGTACAGACCCCTTCCCCGCAATCGGCATTAGCTGCTTACCTGAGCTAGAAGCTGTAACCGCCGTTGCTGCCGAACTCGTGCCAGCTGCGGGTTGCTCTACTGGAGCCTGCGTGGAAACAAACGGACAAGGAGGTTTTGCGGCCTCTCGAGACTGCCGCAACTGCCTCATTAAATGTTTGGCCTCCTTAGCCGCGTCCCCCGGAGCCACGGAACGCCCGCTGCTATTACCCAGCCATTCCGCCAACTGGGCGGCCAACTCCGGAGGCATGTCCCCTTCGTCCACTGGGGTAACCACAACGGGGATCCGCTGGCCCTCGGCAGGAGCCGGCGCGGGAATCTCCGCTGGTCTAGGAGGGCTCAACGGGGGAGCCTCTGGAACTGGGACCTCGTCCTCGTTTGACCCATTCCTGGCCCTCTTTCTTCTTCCGGCCGGGGCCTCCGTCGGGTTGGGTCTTTTTGGCCTTCCCGCACCGTCACTGGCCGCCATTTTTCTCTTCATCTCTGCCATGTCCTTCACCAACATCCGGAGCATCTGGTCGGTGCTGACCTTCTTTGCGACTCTCTTGCCCGGCATTTTTCTTCGTAGGTGAAAGATCCTGAACGCGATTTGCAGTGCTAGAAGAGAAAAGAGAGAAATTACAAATTTCACAAATGGCTCTTCGTTCCGTCTCGAGCTCACGTGCAGCGAGGAGGTGCAGCTTCAGAGCACAGGAACAAGAGGATGCTTCCTTGGCTTGTGGCTCCTTTTATTCTTCTCTGGGCGGGCGTGAACCCGCCTCCTCCCGCCTCCCGGGGCGTGGCGAACGGCTTCGGTGTCTAGGACAACCCACTCTTGGGCGGGAAAAAGCGCGCCCCGGCTACGCCGCTTCGGGCATACCAGCCGAGACGCGCCTCCCGCCCAAAATGGCTTCCCGGGGGGATCGGGGTACTCCACCATACGTTCGGGGGGACCGATTGGTCGCCCCTTTCCAGGTCATTTGTCCAGGGTGCTCCAAAGCTGTGGCAAAAACAGTGTTAGCAAATAAACACTAAAGTTATCACCATCCGTATAACCCTGTAGGGATGATACCACCAACTCTAGGGAGTGAAGTGGAAAATAAGTGCTTAGAACACGCTAAATAGCTAGAGGGGGTTAAAAACACATATAAAAGTACTCCATAGGAAGGATCAATGGACCAAAGGTCTGTGACCCCACCAGATAGTTCGTAAACTCAAACAGTTATCTCACTTTAGGTTATGGCGCTAGCTGCACCATGGGTCTCGGGAGGGGGGTAGGAGCGTACCTGGCACACCCTGTAAGTAAAAGGCAGAGGTTTAAGTACATTAGATCGGGTTTACTTAGCTCGATCGTGTAGGTTGTGTTGGATGAAATGGTGTCAGGAACTCACGCCCTCAACACTCGCCGCCCGCTAAGCACCTAGCTTAACCTCTGAACCGGACCCCGACAATGAAGAGAGGGGCCTGTTATCGTGTTTAAAAGGCATTCCTCGTTGCTCCGTGCACTTCCGGGTGGGCGTGGTTGGTCTGAAGCAAGGCTTGGAACGCACCGGTCGATTGCCGGTGGGCGTGGTCGCACTGAAAATGAGGCTTGGTTGGCGGCGGCAAATGGAAACAAGCTGACAAACGTTTCCATGGTAGCCGGTCAACTACTTTCTGACGGGGACGTTGATTAAAGCTTTGTTCAATCAAGAAGCCAGGCTGACAATGCCATGCTTCAGTCTGGATACCCCATGATCGAGAAAGGGGAATGCGCTGCGCTGTGAAAAGGTCACAGGGTGCGGATTACCCTAGGCTTGGTCTGATTGATGGGTGACATGCAGTCCAAGCGCCAGTGCTAAGAAAAAGGGGCTGATCAAAGTAATCATAGTCCCACCTTGTCTTATATCCACACAACTATGCAGGGGTGAAGGGGAAGCCGCTGGGATCGCAATGTATGTTTAATCCTATAACATGAGAGAAAAGACCATTTAGCGATAATACGGTGGTAGATCTTACACTACTTCGCTTACCACAGAATTACATAAGTTCTCAAGCAGATCAATTATTTGGGGTCAGCCTGCAGTACATGGTGGAGGTGCAGGAGTTGTGCGGTCCTCTCTTTACCTTAGTTCTGTGTTCCATGGGATATCATCGTTCAGCCCAACTACATTGGTGCCCAAGCGATAAACCCAACACTGTTCTTTCAGCCTGCTTGTGATGTTAGTGGTACCAGTGATTACCTCTATAATAGTCCATTTCAGGTCATTGGTAGTGTGATTGCTGTCCAGGAAAAGCCGTCTCAACTTGGTCGTTGTTTTCTTGCATCTAATATTACTTCGATGCTCACAGATACGCTGTTTTACTTTGCGCATGGTCATGCCTACATATCGCAAAGCAGAATGTCGTCAATGTAACGCTTCCATAAAAGTATGGAAGCCGAGAATTCTGCGGATGGAGGTAAGATGTGTTTTGCCTCGAAATCTGCCACATAGAGTCCAGCTACACTTGGGGCAAAAGTGCTGCCCATAGATGTACCTGAGCATTGGAGGAACAACTGATTCTTGAAAGTTGTTGTACATACTTTTATGGAAGCGTTACATTGATGACATTCTGCTACTGTGGACAGGCAGTGACAGTGACCTTGAGTTATTCCGGACATGGATTAATACCCTTGACCACAACCTTAGGTTCACTTACACCACCAGTAAAACTGAAATTGTCTTTCTTGATGTAGTGATCTCTATCTCCGGTACGAGTCTAACCACAAAAACCCATCACAAACCCACAGCCAAGAACAATCTACTAGAGTTTACCAGTTTCCACCCCTGCCCTCTGAAGGAGAATTTACCATATGGGCAATACTTAAGACTCAGAAGGAACTGCAGTACTCTAAAAGATTTCAAAGAACAGTCTTCTGGACTAACTGAAAAATTGAAAGATAGAGGTTACCCAGCCTCAACTCTTAATAAGGGTTTCAAGAGAGCTCGGAACCAGCCTAGAGAGGCACTGTTGGAAGAGAAAACTAACACTCAAGATAAAATACCACTCACATGTGTGACCACCTTCAACAGCCTGTCCAACTTCATGAAAAAGACCATAATCAAGCATTGGAGCATCATCAAATCCACCAAAAAGGACTGGGAGAAGCCTCTTTTCTCCTTCAAGAAGGACCGCAGTCTAAAAGACGCCTTGGTTCACACTCGCCCCTAGGAAAAGATCCCCCCACGAATCCCTTCTGTCACGGAGTCATGGGGTTTACCTCAAGTCACAGGGCACTACCCCTGCACAGATTGTAGCGTGTGCCATCTGACGGACGCATCTAAAACACTCACATTAGAGCAAGGGAAAACCTGGACACAGGTTGCACACACGAACTGCAACTCAATCAATGTTGTGTATCTAATCACCTGCCCCTGCACCTTGCGATATGTAGGCATGACCACGCGCAAAGTAAAACAGCATATCTGTGAGCATCGAAGTAATATTAGATCCAAGAAAACAACGACCAAGTTGAGCCGTCATTTCTTGGACAGCAATCACACTACCAATGACCTGAGATGAACTATTATAGAGGTAATCACTGGTACCACTAACATCACAAGCAGGCTGTTTGAGAAAGAACAGTGTTGGGTTTATCGCTTGGGCACCAATGTAGTTGGGCTGAACGATGATATCCCATGGAACACAGTACTAAGGTAAAGAGAGGACCGCACAAATCCTGCACCTCCACCATGTACTGCAGGCTGACCCCAAATAATTGATCTGCTTGAGAACTTATGTAATTCTGTGGTAAGCGAAGTAGTGTAAGATCTACCACCGTATTATCGCTAAATGGTGTTTTCTCTCATGCTATAGGATTAAACATACATTGCGATCCCAGCGGCTTCCCCTTCACCCCTGCATAGTTGTGTGGATATAAGACAAGGTGGGACTATGATTACTTTGATCAGCCCCTTTTTCTTAGCACTGGCGCTTGGACTGCATGTCACCCATCAATCAGACCAAGCCTAGGGTAATCCGCACCCTGTGACCTTTTCACAGCGCAGCGCATTCCCCTTTCTCGATCATGGGGTATCCAGACTGAAGCATGGCATTGTCAGCCTGGCTTCTTGATTGAACAAAGCTTTAATCAACGTCCCCGTCAGAAAGTAGTTGACCGGCTATCATGGAAACGTTTGTCAGCTTGTTTCCATTTGCCGCCGCCAACCAAGCCTCATTTTCAGTGCGACCACGCCCACCGGCAATCGACCGGTGCGGTCCAAGCCTTGCTTCAGCCCAAACACGCCCACCCGGAAGTGCACGGAGCAACGAGGAATGCCTTTTAAACACGATAACCGGCCCCGCTCTTCATCGTCGGGGTCCGGTTCAGCTAGGTGCTTAGCGGGTGGCGAGCGTTGAGGGCGTGAGTTCCTGACACCATTTCATCCAACACAACCTACACGATCAAGCTAAGTAAACCCGATCTAATGTACTTAAACGTCTGCCTTTTACTTACAGGGTGTGCCAGGTACGCTCCTACCCCCCTCCCGAGACCCATGGTGCAGCTAGCACCATAACCTAAAGTGAGATAACTGTTTGAGTTTACGAACTATCTGGTGGGGTCACAGACCTTTGGTCCATTGATCCTTCCTATGGAGTACTTTTATATGTGTTTTTAACCCCCTCTAGCTATTTAGCCTGTTCTAAGCACTTATTTTCCACTTCACTCCCTAGAGTTAGTGGTGTCATCCCTACAGGGTTATACGGATGGTGATAACTTTAGTGTTTATTTGCTAACACTGTTTTTGCCACAGCTTTGGTGCACCCTGGACAAACGACCTGACCTATACCTACTATTAATTGTGTGTATGTCTTTTATGTTTGTCTGTGTCTTTTCTTTTACAGGTGCAGAAACACTCCTAAATCAGGAGTTTTTTAGGAATGGGCTATTTGCTCTTCCTCCCCCCCTTTTTTTGCACTTTACTACACTTTTTACTTTTTCACTTTCACGTCCCCAGGTTAGCGTGGACAATTAGAGAGTCCATACCGCCGGGGTTTACACTAGTCCTGATGAATGCCTAGGTAAATTAACACCACTGTAAAAGGCTGAAACATGTTGACTGACTTAATGTAATTTCTGAATTAAACCAAACCATTACCTTTGGCTGTAAATGCAGACACATAAGAACCTTTTCACCGTGTCTTAGGGATCTACCAATAAAAACAATTTGTTTTGAGATACTCTTTAGGCACTTTTATTTATATACCTCACTGCACGCCCACTCACAGAACCAGCTCCGCACTCTTCTGGCGTCGTAGCACACAAAAGAGGCGCTCGTCCTCTTTGGTGGGGCCCTATGATGAAGCAGGACACTGACTAGGTCGGTGTGTGAGGGCTTTTTTATCTACCTAAATTGGGTGTGTAATTCCTTCCTTGCATCGCTCCATCTCTGTGGCTTCTGAGACACATTTAACCTCTCTTCTTTTGTTTATGTACGATAACCGGGGACTAAGAGAGTGTTCCTGAATCTCCCTACCTCTCCTATTGTTATTCTGTATAACTTATGCAGGCAAAGTGTAAACACTTTGCGCCACTGGAGCGTTACTTTGTTTGATGCTCCAGTGGCACAGTGTTCAGGCCCATATTTACAAGCCATGCAAAGCCATGCTGTGCGGCTTTTCATGGCCTTTTAAATATGGATTCCTTTCACGCATTACTGTGTTGCAGTGTGTTTTCCCATGCAACACCCATCGAAACTGACGCATTCCCAGATTTACAAGGGAACGTAAACCTGGAAATGTGTCAGATTCTAACACATCTCCAAGGGAGACATTAAAGTGGTGAAACGAGGAGCAATATTGTTATTTCTCCTCATTTTTTGTGCATTCTACAGCTCATAAAGAAAGAGAAAAACGCCATAAATTTTTGTTTTGTGCATGAAAGTGTCCCTTCCTGCACAAACTAAACATCCCTGCAATACAGGCACCCTTGCCCCATGGTGCAAGGGTGTCTGCGTTGGCATTAGGTAGCCAATTGTGCGCCAGTGCAGAGGAAAGTACAGGGATGCACCATATTGCTGTAAATACGATGCATCCCTGCACTATCCTAATGATGCATCTCGGCACAGCAAGATGTCGTGCTGCGCTTTGGCTGTGTCTATTCCTTGTAAATATGCCCCTCATGAGCATTGTCACACAGTAATGCAGTGAGGTTGTGCGGCTTGCTATGAATTGTGAGAAAGGACTGATGCTTTATGTGGCATACATTACATACGGGGTGATGTTTTATGTCAATGCTGCAATTTTGATTTGGGCATTGGTTTAAGCCAAAACGAATCCAAATTGTATATGCCAATTGAGAGTTTTTTCTTCAGTATCTTGGCTAGTGATCATGAATGCTGCAGAGGCACAAAAGTGTGGTCTACTTTTTAGCATCTGTCTGGTTTTGATAGCAATCTGCAGCTAAGGAGAAAACTAACATGAATATTTGATTTTTGTTCTAGGCATTGATAGTATTATTTTTTGTAGCAAAGCTTTTATTACAAAAAAAGATATTTAATTAATATCGAAAGCACATATGGAGTTACCCTCTGAGTCTCATCAGGAGACCCAAGATCAGGTAATGAGAGAGATTATGCAAAGGAAGTACAGACATCTATTAAGGATGTGGTGGAATATTTTAAGAATTAACGTAAGAAAACAAATACTATAAGCATAAGATTTTAAAGAAGATCTGTAGATGAAGGAGATGTTACTGGAATTAAAATAAGAAGCATAAGAAAGATGACAAGAAAACATGTTTCCTCTGAAGATGAAGGAGGTTTATCTTTTAAGGAGATGGGTGGTCCAAGCACCACAAGAGATGAAGGTGTCCAGACAAGCACAAAGGATATTCAGGTAGTATTCGAAAAACAAAATGATAAGTATTTACTAGATCTTTTTGATAAGAATGTTGGATGAATGTGTTAGACCTGTTAAGGTGGTCTTCCCCCAAATGTTTTGTCTGTTTTCCCTCCATATTTGCAGAAATTCGTTTTTTTTAACTTATGGGTACTTTACCACCGCTAACCAGTGCTAAAGTGCATGTGCTCCCTTGCCAAAAACAGTAAAACTGGTTTACACCTGATTAGTATATTTAATTTACCTGTAAGCCCCTTGTAGAGTGATATAGCATATAATCAGGGCCAGTAAATTACATGCTACTAGTAAGCTATTGGGCACAGGGTCAAGACTGTTTTGCATATGGCTAGGTTCAAATTGTAATGGCATGGGGAGCAAACAAAGGATGGATATAGGCCCATATCTCTGTACTGGGGTGAATGTATGATATTGTTCTGCATTCTGTCCATCAATTGCTCTTTTTGCATTTGTCACCCTGAGTGGGACAGGTATGCCCAGAAGTGGGTCCTATGCTCTCCATGCCACTGGAAGTCAACTTATCCTTGCTGATGAGGGTTGAAACCCCGAAACCGGTCCTAGGATGCTTGTTTCCAGTCCAGGGAGGACCTGGCTGGCATTTTGGGCTGGACTGTACATATTGGGCACAGGGTCAAGACTGTTTTGCATATGGTTGGGTTCAAACTGGAATAGCCTGGGTAACAAAAAAACAATGGATTTAGGCCCAGATCCCTGTAATGAGGGGAATGTTTGACGTTGTTCTGCATTCGGTCCATCAATTGTTCTTTTTGCATTTGTCACTCCAAGTAGGTTGGGTATGCCCAGACGTGGGTCCAGTGCTCTCTATGCCCGCTGGAAGTCAAGCTATCCTGGCTGATGAGGGTTGAAAACCCAAACCCAGTCCTAGGTTGCTTGTTTGCAGTTAAGGGAGGACCTGGCCTGGCAGTTCGGGCTGGACTATTCCTATTGGGCACAGGGTCAAGACTAATTTGCATATGGATGGGTTCAAACTAGAGTGGCATGGTGAGCAAAAAAACGATGGATTTAGACCCAGATCTCTGTACTGGGGTGAATGTATGACATTGCTATGCATTCTGTCCATCAATTGTTCTTTTTGCATTTGTCACCCAGAGTGGGACGGGTATGCCCAGACGTGGGTCCTGTGCCCTCCATGCCACCGGAAGTCAAACTATCCTGGCTGATGAGGGTTGAAAACCTGAAACTGGTCCTAGGATGGGTGTTTCCAGTCCAGGGAGGACCTGGCCTGGCAATTCGGGCTGGACTGTTCCTATTGGCCACAGGTCTAGACTGATTTGCATGTAGCTTAGTTCAAACTGCAATGGCAACCATTACCTTTGGCTGTAAATGCAGACATATAAGAACCTTTTAACCGTGTCTTAGGGATCTACCAATAAAAAATTTTTGTTTTGAGATACTCTTTAGGCACTTTTATCTATATACCTCACTGCACGCGCACTCACAGAACCAGCTCTGCAGTCTTCTGGCGTCGTGGCACACCAAAGAGGCACTCATCCTCTTTGGTGGGGCCCTATGATGAAGCAGGACACTGACTAGGTCGGTGTGTGAGGGCTTTCTTATCTACCCAAATTGGGTGTGTAATTCCTTCCTTGCATCGCTCCGTCTCTGTGGTTTCTGAGACACATTTAACCTCTCTTCTTTTGTTTATGTACGATAACCGGGGACTAAGAGAGTGTTCCTGAATCTCCCTACCTCTCCTATTGTTATTCTGTATATCTTATGCAGGAAAAGTGTAAACACTTTGCGCCACTGGAACGTTACTTTGTTTGATGCTCCAGTGGCACAGTGTTCAGGCCCATATTTACAAGCCATGCAAAGCCATGCTGTGCAGCTTTTCATGGCCTTTTAAATATGGATTCCTTTCACGCATTACTGTGTTGCAGTGTGTTTTCCCATGCAACACCCATCGAAACTGACGCATTCCCAGATTTACAAGGGAACGTAAACCTGGAAATGTGTCAGATTCTAACACATCTCCAGGGGAGACATTAAAGTGGTGAAACGAGGAGCAATATTGTTATTTCTCCTCATTTTTTGTGCATTCTACAGCTCATAAAGAAAGAGAAAAACGCCATAAATGTTTGTTTTGTGCATGAAAGTGTCCCTTCCTGCACAAACCAAACATCCCTGAAATACAGGCATCCTTGCCCCATGGAGCAAGGGTGTCTGCGTTGGCATTAGGTAGCCAATTGTGCGCCAGTGCAGAAGAAAGTACAGGGATGCACCATATTGCTGTGAATATGATGCATCCCTGCACTATCCTAATGATGCATCTCGGCACAGCAAGATGTCGTGCTGCGCTTTGCTGTGTCTATTCCTTGTAAATATGCCCCTCATGAGCATTGTCACACAGTAATGCAGTGAGGTTGTGCGGCTTGCTATGAATTGTGAGAAAGGACTGATGCTTTATGTGGCATACATTACATACGGGGTGATGTTTTATGTTGATGCTGCAATTTTGATTTGGGCATTGGTTTAAGCCAAAACGAATCCAAATTGTATATGCCAATTGAGAGTTTTTTCTTCAGTATCTTGGCTAGTGATCATGAATGCTGCAGAGGCACAAAAGTGTGGTCTACTTTTTAGCATCTGTCTGGTTTTGATAGCAATCTGCAGCTAAGGAGAAAACTAACATGAATATTTGATTTTTGTTCTAGGCATTGATAGTATTATTTTTTGTAGCAAAGCTTTTATTACAAAAAAAGATATTTAATTAATATCGAAAGCAAATATGGAGTTACCCTCTGAGTCTAATCAGGAGACCCAAGATCAGGTAATGAGAGAGATTATGCAAAAGGAAGTACAGACATCTATTAAGGATGTGGTGGAATATTTTAAGAATTAACGTAAGAAAACAAATACAAGAAGCATAAGATTTTAAAGAAGATCTGTAGATGAAGGAGATGTTACTGGAATTAAAATAAGAAGCATAAGAAAGATGACAAGAAAACATGTTTCCTCTGAAGATGAAGGAGGTTTATCTTTTAAGGAGATGGGTGGTCCAAGCACCACAAGAGATGAGAAGGTGTCCAGACAAGCACAAAGGATATTCAGGTAGTATTCGAAAAACAAAATGATGAGTATTTACTAGATCTTTTTGATAAGAATGTTGGATGAATGTGTTAGACCTGTTAAGGTGGTCTTCCCCCAAATGTTTTGTCTGTTTTCCCTCCATATTTTCAGAAATTCGTTTTTTTAAACTTATGGGTACTTTACCACTGCTAATCAGCGCTAAAGTGCATGTGCTCCCTTGCCAAAAACAGTAAAACTGGTTTACACCTGATTAGTATATTTAATTTACCTTTAAGCCCCTTGTAGAGTGATATAGCATATAATCAGGGCCAGTAAATTACATGCTACTAGTAAGCGATTGGGCACAGGGTCAAGACTGTTTTGCATATGGCTAGGTTCAAATTGTAATGGCATGGGGAGCAAACAAAGGATGGATATAGACCCAGATCTCTGTACTGGGGTGAATGTATGATATTGTTCTGCATTCTGTACATCAATTGTTCTTTTTGCTTTTGTCACCCTGAGTGGGACAGGTATGCCCAGAAGTGGGTCCTATGCTCTCCATGCCACTGGAAGTCAACTTATCCTTGCTGATGAGGGTTGAAACCCCGAAACCCGTCCTAGGATGCTTGTTTCCAGTCCAGGGAGGACCTGGCCGGCATTTTGGGCTGGACTGTACCTATTGGGCACAGGGTCAAGACTGTTTTGCATATGGCTGGGTTCAAACTGGAATAGCCTGGGTAACAAAAAAACAATGGATTTAGGCCCAGATCCCTGTAATGAGGGGAATGTTTGACGTTGTTCTGCATTCGGTCCATCAATTGTTCTTTTTGCATTTGTCACTCCAAGTAGGTTGGGTATGCCAAGACGTGGGTCCAGTGCTCTCTATGCCCGCTGGAAGTCAAGCTATCCTGGCTGATGAGGGTTGAAAACCCAAACCCAGTCCTAGGTTGCTTGTTTGCAGTTAAGGGAGGACCTGGCCTGGCAGTTCGGGCTGGACTATTCCTATTGGGCACAGGGTCAAGACTAATTTGCATATGGATGGGTTCAAACTAGAGTGGCATGGTGAGCAAAAAAACGATGGATTTAGACCCAGATCTCTGTACTGGGGTGAATGTATGACATTGCTATGCATTCTGTCCATCAATTGTTCTTTTTGCATTTGTCACCCAGAGTGGGACGGGTATGCCCAGACGTGGGTCCTGTGCCCTCCATGCCACCGGAAGTCAAACTATCCTGGCTGATGAGGGTTGACAACTAAGGGTGGGCGGGCAGCTACGCTCCGTGCACGGAGTGTGCGTAGTGCCGGCTTCTACGTATTTTGCGTAGCAGGCGTAGAATTCGGCACTACACACGCTCCGCAGATGGAGCGTAGCTGGCCGCCACCCGCCTCCCTCCCGCCCTCCCTAAATACTTTAATTTAAATGTGTAAAAGAATTAAAAGGCACTTACCTTGCCCGCCGCTGCCCGCCTCGTCCCCGGGGCTCGCTCTCTTCATTGCTGCCGTCTTGTGTACTAATGCGCATGCGCGGGCGGCCGTGGATGCGCATTTCTCATGAGAAATGGGCATGCGCGGCCACCCACGCATGCGCATTAGTACACAAGACGGCGGCGAGGAAGAGAGGGTGCCCCGGAGACGCGGCGGGCAGCGGCTGGCAAGGTAAGCGCCTTTTAATTCTTTTACACGTTTAATTTAAAGTATTTAGGGAGGGCGGGAGGGAGGCCTGCGGTGCGTAGTGGGGCTATGCGGAGTGCGGAGGTGGGCATAGTTTCTCGCCCACTTCACGTAGCTCCGCGAAGCCCCACTACGCCCACTACGCCCAGGGTTATTGAAAACCTGAAACTGGTCCTGGGATTCGTGTTTCCAGTCCAGGGAGGACCTGGCCTGGCAATTCGGGCTGGACTGTTCCTATTGGCCACAGGTCAAGACTGATTTGCATGTAGCTTAGTTCAAACTGCAATGGCAAGGGGAGCAAAAAAGCTATGGATTTAGGCCCAGAGCTCAGTACTGGGGTGAATGTATTGTTCTGCATTATGTTCATCAATTGTTCTTTTTGCACTAGTGAGCCTGCTGCACATATCGTGCCACTCACTTAGTTAGCCCCTTAAAACATGTCCCAGACCGGCCTATGCAGCCAGAATGCAGTTTTAAACTTGACAATGCAATATGACCCCCTTGCCAAGCCTTAAAATTCCCTTTTATTGCATATAGGTCACTTCTAAGGTAGGCCAGAGGTAGCCCATAAGGAAAGGTGTATTGTAATTAAATGATCGGACATTTTTTTTAATGTTTTACATGTCCTGGTAGGGAAAAACCAATAAATTAATTTTTCACAACTATGAGGCCTACTTTGTCCAATAAGATAGCATTGGGTTGCCCTATTACATTTTTTTAGGTTCCAACTTTTGATTGTGGAAAGATAAGCTTTTCATGTTTGGTATCTATAAAACTGTAATAAAAATCCTCTGTAATGGTAAAGTTGTATTGTAAACAAATATTTGAAAATGCTACTTTTAGGCAGTGCGACAGAAGGGAGTGCACATGCATGCCCCTTTGACTTTACTTTTAGGAAGTTTACATTTTTCTGCTTTTTGGTGCCTGCAGACTCTCCTGGGTTACATTGCTGGGTGTTACTGGCATTTAGACTTTGTGAATTTTCCCCAGACACTCTTGCAATAGAGGGATTAGGTGTCCCTTAATCGGTCATCTGCTGGCAAGATTGTGAGGGGTGGAGCTGGGCATAGCACCGCATGAAATTGAATAGGCTATGCTCTGACTTCACACAAAGGGTATGTCATCTCGACGCTGTCTCTTCAGCCAGCTTGGAACCAGGGCATGGGAGTCAATAACCTCCAAGCCCTTCTAAAAGAAATCTGTAGAAATGTTTCCTGCCATCAAAGAAAGCACCAAGTATATAAATAGGCCCTCAGACCCTCTCTTCAGTTTACTTTCTGGATTTGCGTAAGGGCTCTCTGAGGACTGCCTTTTGCTGTGAGTTCCTGATCCCGAAATGGTGCACCTCAGTTCCTGGACCCATGGTGTGGCCTCAATTGAGCTCCCCTTAAGTTTTTGGGCTCAAATGCGAGTGGGTTCATTCACACCAAGACCCTGCAGTCTGCACCACTTGCCAAAGCCTACATCTGGCTACTGAATGTATGAGCTACATCATCTATGACGTCCCAGGTGATCTTACTGCTACAGCTATGACCGTCCACAATGCCTGGCCTACTTTTCATGCTACTGCCAACCATGACGCTTTCCCTGCTCCTCTCGTCCACTTCCGCCACAAACTAAACTGCTTGAGCTGGACGGCGAAGGTAACTCTTTCAGTGGACTAAACTGTTCCTTGTATAAGGCATGCGCTCCATCTCGGTCGGCCTGAACTTGTGACTTTCACAATGACCAGATAGCTACAACTGCCTCTACATGCTTATTGGTGCTATTATTCACATAAAGTTCTAAAATGTCATTACTCCGGTGTCGGAGGGATGGGTAGAAACAGAAGGAGGCCGTACGGGGTTAATAGTGAAGCATTATTAAACAAAAGAACATCCGTTGCATACAGGTTGTTAAGTCCCAGAAATGTCTCTACAGAATGCTTTATCTGCGCTTCAACAAGGAAAAGGGTCTTTCTTCACGTTTTCCTTTCCTCTGTTTCTTTTCAGGTGTGCTGTTTCCGGAAGGCGGGATCCGGGGAGGCTTACAGGGATAGAATAACATAAACAAGAGAGGCGGTAAGGAGGTTCTCCTATTGGTGTTGTTAACCTTTCACCTCACCCGGGTGAGGGCAAACAGGGCCAATGTGGTAGGGAAAACAAAGAAGGTACTGTGCTACACACACTCCCGCATACGGATCCTTTACCACAGTTCTCCACTATTGGCAGACTGTCTTCTAAATGGGCACACTGGGGTTCTGCCTTGCATAGGGGGTAATGCGTCTGACACAGCAACCGAAAATAATCATGAATGAAAAGAAAAAGGAAGGAAAAACAAACAACTCATTCTTTTGGTGCAGTTAGATCTCTAGGGCAGGCATTGGTTAAGGCAGGGTGCTGGTGTGATATGGCTTGCTTATACCCTGTCGCTTCTTCTGCGGAGCACCACTCTTCCCACCAGACATCTAGGGCTTCTTCATTCTCGTTGTCCTTGGCAGCTGCGTCGTCCTGGGCAGCGCCCTGACTGACAGTCTCCCCGGGTCCTGCTCCGGCTCTCACCAACTCAGTCTTGTCACCGGTCTTCGTTCCTTTGGCGTTTTCCTCGTCACCCCATGCACTCTTCTCCGAGCATTCCTTCTTTGCCGAACCTCTTCCGGATTCTGGGTCGTCTTTTCTGTCCCTGGCTCATTTTCTCCTCCTTTTCCTGTTTGGGGTTGGTTCTTGTAGCTCACTTGATTGTCTAGGGGTTGGTCCCGCCACAGGCTGGCTGATTCTCCGCCCTGTGGAAGAGAAGAAGAGTCCTTCGCTAATATTGCTTTTCTTTTCCAGGACTCGTCATCGGCGTCGGAATCCAGGACGTACAGACCCCATGGCTGAGGAGCAGGAGGTAAGTTGGGGTTTTTAGGCGGTGCACACAACAGTTCCTCACTCCCGGTTCTACGGATTGGATTTGTGTCTTTTTGCTGTCAAATAATTTATTAACATTTACTCAATTATTCTAAATTGGTGCAGGATTTTTCTTGTTTTGTATTTTCACTTTATTACTGTTTATGTGCTGCATACATACTTTACAAATTGCCTTCAAGTTAAGCCTGACTGCTTTTTGTGACAAGCTACCCAGGGTTAAGCTCAGGTTAATGTAGTGACTTTTTGATGTTCACTCTGGAAGGAATTGTAGCTGTTACTTGACCAGGCTTCATAACTCAGTTAAACAACAACTCAGTTTCTCACAGACTTAGATAATGCCAACAAGAATAGCAGAATTAGGGATAAAGTGGTTATTAGAGATCCTCAAGGGGAAGAGATGTTTAACCCCAACATGATTGGGCATCCTAAGACTGCTGATTTGTGGGCATTGAGTCATGTGGTGGTCTTCGTAAAAATAGGGATGCCTAGACATTTACAAAAAAGAAATTAGAAACAATATGACAGCTAAATATTCCTGCCCTTTAACTGACACTTAGGTTTGTGCAAGTTCTGATTTGGAACCAGATTTAATATTTTTTGTTTAAGATGGCTTATGGTCCAAGAAAAGGATAAGAGAAAGCATTGAAGCAGTTCCATGATAGGCTACTGGGTGTAAATTGTCCCTTGGCCAGTATTTTAGATTTTGCAAAGAAAGCTAAATTGAGGAGAGTAAATGTGGACATTAATCCCCTTAGAGGATGGACTCAACAGGATGATTTGTTTTCTTGGTAGTGCAAATGTGGGCTTGACTAGTGAAAGGTGTAAAGTCATCCTGATGAGAATAAGTGCTAAACTAGGAGCTTTTGCAAAGAAAGAAACAATTGGATATCACCATAGGGTCTTCTGTTAAGAGAAGGTATGACGAAAAGAGTAGGAAGATTTGTGTTGACGTTTACTGCAATAGGGGACAGATGTACGACCCATTTATGCGTGTGCAAATGGGTTGGTGACCCGTTTGCACATGCAAAAATACCAATGGCCCATGTACAAACCCTATATAGCAAGTTGCAATGTATTTGCGACTCACTAAATAGGATTTGCGACTCGCTATTAGGAAGGGGCGTTCAGGGATGTCCCTTCCAAATAGCGACTCGCTACCCTATGTAAGAATGTTTTGCGACCGCAATTGTGGTAGGGAAACACTCACAATTTACCGCCTCTAAAGAGGGTGGTAATGCACTGGCAATAGGGAAGGGGTACCAGTGAACCCTTTCCCCTTTGTGAATGCAGGGGAAAATATTTTTTGTTGCAGGTTTTCTATTTTTAAATGCATCTAGGTTTCCTTTAAGGAAAATGGACTGCATTTTTTTAAAAAACTGCTTTATTTAAAAGCAGTCCCAGACATGGAGGTCTGCTGAACCTGGCAGGCCAACACACCTGGGAGGGCCAGCCGTTCCCAATGGGGGCAAATTACGAGTGCCTCATCAATATTGATAAGGCTTGCAATTGGCATCCCAATATTGGGAATCGCAAACAGTGTCTCTGACACTGTTGTACATTAGCATTAGCGATTCGTAAATTGCAACTCTCAATTTTCACAATTTTTCGCAATTTGCGAGTCGCTAATGACAATGGTCATACATCTGGCCCCATGTCAAGTGCTTTTCTCTTTACATGGAGTTTTTGGGGAAAGAGTTTTTGATATGGCTGGAAAAGGGGACATTTCTCTAGCCATCAATTTAACAAGTCCCGTTATCAAATGTCAGAAAGAGGATCATTCAGAGGATTTGAAGCAGCCACAGGTTCTTTCCCTCAAGGAGGTATAAGTGGCAGAACATGCCAATGTACATAGAGGACAACCATTACTTCAAGGAAATCAAGCGAAGAACAAAGATTTTTCTGGTTTGTCCCACAAACAGGTAGAGAAAGGAAAGAGGGTATTCTGGGAGGAATGAAGCATGCTGAGACATGTTCCTTGGGTTTTTGAGACAATATTGGGTTATGTAGTAGCTTTTACTCATATTCCCTTTCAGCAAACAGAACAAAGAAAAATGTTTTTCTCTCAGAAGTAGAAGAGCAGGTTTTTAGTAAAGGCGAAAGAGATGGCAATGAAAGGGGTGGTAGTAAATGTGTCAGAGGAGTTGAAGTGGTTTGTGAGTACACTTTTCTTGGCTGAGAAGAAGGTGAAGGGGTGGCACCCTGTAATAAATCTAAGAGGTTTTAATTGGTTTGTGGAATAAAAACATTTCAAGATGGAAGCCATCCATCTTGTAAGAGATATTTTCCAAGAGTTAGTGAAAATCGAATTAAAATATGCTTGTTTTTCAATTCCAGTCAGAAATACACTTAGTACAGCTGTGTAGGAGAATTGTATCAGTTTACATGCCCCATTTGGAGTAACATCATCACCTTGGAGTTTCACAATGTGAAGGACTGGGTTCTTCTAGACCCAGCGGTGCCAGGGCACAACACCTGAAACCTTCGTGGGTAACCTGCTCCGGCGTACAAGTCACAGAGACACGGGACACTTCCTTCGACGTCAAAGATTCAAGGTTTATTAGCTGCAGGGAACACAGAAGTCACAGGAAGTACATCGAGTGTAGTTCGGGGAGACTGCTTCAAATTGGTTCTGTGGATCGCTCCTTTTATACAGTTTTTACCCATAGGATAACATGGTACACAAAAGTTTACAACCCGGTTCCCACCATCATCCCCCAGAGGGGTCGCTTTGGTCGCTTTCAAACACATGAGGTCCGGATCATAAGTGCGAAAACATTTGGCGGTTCCCAACTGTAACAACCCATCTTCCCACCATTAGCAAATTCCAACCAGCAGTAAAGTAGATCGAAATAAGAACAAAGACGGGTGCAGAGGAAGACGGAGACAGTGGGGAGATCGGAGAGGGTGTAAAAGGGGGAGGTATCGGAAAGCACGAGATACAGGCATCAAAGGGACGTGCCTAATGAGATGCACGGCTGAGACAATAAGTCCGTGCAGCAAGATGAGCCTCGAGTGGCGCCACCTGCCTTACAGCAGCAACCCCCTCGTCATAAAGACACTTACAAAGAACATGTGTCTTCCGCCAATATCTTGGGAGTCCCAGGGTCGCGAAGCGGACAGCGTCCGTTCGCTGACTACTTGAGGGCAAGAGACAAAATGGATGCCGTATCTAAGATGGAACCCGTGGGTACAGAAGAAAAACCCACATAACAAACGAACGGTTTAAGTTAGCACAGCGAAACTGCGCACACTTACTAAACTCGTCATTTGCGGTTCATAGATACCAGACTCGACCATATTCGTGCGAGTCGAAAACACCACTTACAATTGTCACGGAACCTCAGACGCTCCTTTTGCCCTCATGTAGGCAAGCACTAGTCGGAATCATATTCGATATTCATCAGACCATCGAGATGTTGTTGTAGCATAGCTCTGTCCAACCGAGTCCCCTTGGTAACAGATGGTTGTCTCATACACGTTGTAGCACAGAGGCCACATAAGGCAGGACCACACTGCACGCAAAGGCAACACGTGAACAGGAACACTACCACAACTCCGATGATCATCAGAATCTTCCAACCCCAAGTCGACATCAGGCCCCAAAACCATCCAAGTAGCGTCCAATCCCCTACATCCACGTGTATGGATTCAGAGATTTTATGCAACTTCGAGATGGCTTGATAGACAGTAGGAGCATTATCTGGGATGAAAATACAGCAGCTCGAATGGATCACCTTACATACCCCACCGCGATCTGCTAAGACGACATCTAAAACCATGCGGTTTTGTAACGTCATAAGCCTCTCCGCCTGAAGTTCTGTGGTGATATTACCAAGGGCACTGGCAGTAACATTAGCTGTCGATTCTACCACTCGAGTCAACTGTCTCAGGTTCCTACTATTAACCATAGGTCCCCAAAACGGGAGGAAACCCTTGAAAAAGTCTCCTGCCTCTTGACCGGCGGTGTCTTCTTCGCTAATTACGCCTCGTACAACTCTAGTCTTATGATAATCGGCATCTACAGTGAACGTCGGAGGCAACAGATTTGCAATGAAACATGTGCCCATAAAGTCTGCGGGCAACCATGTGTATGCACGATCATTACAGATAAAGTAAGTACCCTTGGCAGCCAGAAACACAGGGGACGGGGTCATTGGCACAACGTAGGTTTCAGTGCAAGCACTGTCTCCAAATCGGGCTTGCGGACCTTGGCCACGACCCATGAGGCACAAATTACCAGTGTGGGGTACGACCCATATTGGAGGCGAGCTTTTAAGCTGTTTTTCACTAGTGAACAAACTGTATTCCCCTCTACTTAGGACCTTATAAGCTCGTACCTCTTCTTCAGGGATAAGAAAAGGATCATGGATCTCATCTTCCATATCCTCTATTGCCATGGACAGCAGCTTCTGATACGAGGTAGGACCAGAGTTGGGGGAACGTGGTTCTCGATTGGGGTGGAAACCCAGTGCGCTTCGAAACATTGTTTGGAATGCTCGAGCTGACCCTTGGGAACTATACAGTAACACCAGATACGGAATTCCCTTACCCGTAGTATGTGGCATCAACCCACACACCCAACAATTAGTTGTGTTAACCACTAACTGATGCTGGTGGAGGAGCTGAATAAAGGAATTGTTGCGGAATTCTACACGTCTAGCCTGCTCGTGTTCCGGTAACATGTGGAAGGAATGGGGAGAAGCAGTAGTAGTAAGATTAGGGTGAGGAGTAGGAGTAGGGGTAGCAGGTAAGAAGTAAGACATAGTGTAATACACCCCACCCGCCAAAAATGCAGAAGCAGTCAGAAACAACATAAACAATGGAAATATAAAACATTTAGTACGACTGAGTTGCTGCAGCTTGAATCTGTAGACTTGAGCTCCTTCCAAATCATTTAGCTTCGAAAATGCCATTCCCTACGACCGTCCGCAACGTTTCTTGACGCACTTCGTTCCGTGCAGCAATAGTCAATCCCCAGGAGTTCCTAGGAACCGACGGCCTTTAACCTAACGTCAAGACCCACTGTCCAGAAGGAAGTACGCGCGCGGCCCTACGGCCTTCAATACACAATATGTATATATATTAGCACAATATTTCTCAGCTGTAAGGAAAAAGATACAAGGAAAAAGCTCAACATATGTACAAAAAAATTTCAATGATGTGAATGTTCAAAATTGATCATGGGAAACGAGGATATTGCAGTTGTCAATTACAGCAACGCAAGAAAATTTTATTTGTCCTTAGTGTGAGATCGCAAAGAATATCGATGTTTCCCGGGACGTGTCTGCTCGTCGAACAAAGGATCTGTTGAAGAGACAGCGTCCTGCTGATCAGTTCGTTGATCTGGTCTTGAGTCTTTTGCTGACAAATGTTCAACAGTGGCTTTCTGCTGCGCTGAGGGTTCTCCAACCAGCTGTGAGTCGCTAAACGGTACAAACGCCGGCAATGTTTCTGTTTCTGTTGACGCAATGCCTTTCCTTACCCACGGGTCTGCCGGCAGAGGAATAGGGACTCGCTTACAATGGGTAGCATGTACCCAATTCTTCCGCCCCTCAAGACGAACGGCAGTCCTCGTGGCCAGGAGCACCTGGTAAGGTCCAACAAAACGGGGGTCCAGATTCTTCTTGCGTGAGAAGTTACGGGTAACTACCCAATCACCGGGCTGGAGCTGGTGGCCTGGACCCTCCGTCTGCGTCGGCAGGGCGTCGTAAACCTGTTGATGAATTAACCTCAGTTTAGCAGTCAAGTCATGTAAGTAGTCAATCAACATCGGATACTCAAGATCAGAGAATATTCCTGGCCTAGGAACCCCCCACACATTCGCAGGACGGCCGAACACTATCTCATAGGGACTAAGCCCTATTCGGGAGTGTACAGTCGCCCTAGTTGACAGTAATGCTAGAGGCAAAGCGTCAGGCCACGAAAGACCAGTCGTAGTCTGAATCTTCGCTAACTTTAGTTTAAGGGTGCCATTGTACCCCTCAACCAATCCAGCTGACTGGGGATGGTTGGCGCTATGGAATTTCTGATTAATTCCAAGGCCCTTACACACACTCTTCATCACACTTCCAACAAACTCACTTCCGTTATCCGACCACACGACTCTAGGCATTCCATACCGAGGAAAGTATTCCTTCAGTAGGATTTTCGCAGTAGACAAAGCAGTATTATCTTTGAGGGGATAGGCCTCGATCCATCGGGAGAATGCGCAAACCACAACCAAAACGTATTTCAGGTTATTGCATCGCTCCATATGGATGAAGTCCAATTGGATCACCTCAAAGGGATACGAAGGAGGAGCAAAACTGCCAGGAGGAGTTGGGGTTCCTTTGCCAGGATTGTACATTATACATACCATACAATTCTTCACCAAACGTTCAGCACACTTTGTAATTCCATCATTCTTCCACACAGGCGACAACAACTTGCAAATGCCTTTCGCGCTAATATGTGCTAACCCATGTGCCATTGTCACAACGGCCAGCACATACGCATCGGGCAACATCCATCTTTTCTGATCCGACAAATCAATCCAACAACCATTCGCATCCAACTTTCCCGTACTTTCTTTCCACTTCATCTTTTCAGTCTCAGTGGCCTCGTTCTGAATTGCTTTCACACTCTCAAAAGTATCTACACACATACTTGATTCTGTAGGCCACCTAACCGATCTCGTCACATACATTCGAGTACTAAGGTTCCGGGCAGTCTCCTTAGCAATCTCATCTGCAAACGCGTTACCACGACCAACATCATCCGTGACTTTACGGTGCGCACTACACTTAACAATCGCAACTTGCGTAGGCAAAGTCAGTGCATCCAAAAGATCATTCACAAGCTGGCCATGCTGAATCTTCGTACCATGCGACGTCAAGAAACCACGCTCTCGCCACAATCGTCCAAAACTATGCGCTACACCGAAAGCATACTGGCTATCGGTGTACACATTCACACGTTTCCCTTTTGCTAACACACATGCTCTAGTGAGAGCAATCAATTCTGCAGCTTGGGCAGAATTCTGATTCAATCTCGCAGTCTCAACAACAGCATTCAATGTTACCACAGCATAAGCAGTAGTCACATCGCCATTTGACAACTTAAAACATGACCCATCCACATACAAGGTGCCATCCGGGTCTTCCAATGGGGTGTTTTTAAGGTCCACCCGACCTTTTGTTTCCTCTTCTGTCCGCAAGTAACAGTCATGTTCTGCTACTTCATCTGACTCTGCACTAATTGGTAACAAAGTTGCCGGATTTAGGACATTACAACGTTTTATCTGAATGTGGCTTGCCAGAAGCGTCAATTCGTACCCAGACAACCTCGCACTCGTCAAGTGCTGAGTTTTTGTACGATTCAATAGAGTATCGACTGCATGCGGAACCATCACCGTAAGCATATTATCCATGACCAATCCTGCTGATTGTCGGATAGAGACCGCAGCTGCCGCAGTTGCTCTCAAACAACTCGGCAATGCTCTAGCTACTGGGTCTAAGGTCGAGGAAAAATATGCACATGGACGTTGCTTACCACCAAAAGGTTGCGTTAAAACACTCAAAGCACAACCTTCCCTCTCGTGAACATATAATGTAAAAGGCTTACTGTAATCAGGAGTACCTAACACAGGAGCCGAACACAACGAATCACGTAATTCAGAAAAACTTTTCTGACATTCTTCCGTCCATGGTAAAGGAGTTGAAACATCCTTGCACGTAAGAGCCACCAATGGTTTCGCTAGCAATGAAAAATTAGGAATCCACTGCCTGCAGTACGATGTGATACCTAGAAAGGCACGCACATCTCTTTGGGTTTGTGGCACAGCCATTCGCGCAATCGCTGCAATTCTCTCTGGGGTCAATCTCCTTCCCTCCTTTGACAATAAGTGACCTAGATAGGTTACTTCTTGACAACAATATTGGAGTTTAGAAGGTGACACCTTGTGATTTAACTCACCGAGATGTTGCAGCAATGACACCGTAACAATCTTGCAAATGTCCTGAGTATCAGCAGCCACCAATAAGTCGTCGACGTATTGGATTAAGGCCGCACCAACCGGCAACCTAAACGCGTCCAGTTGACCCTTCAAGGCTTGACTGTAAATCGATGGACTTTCACAGTAGCCCTGAGGAGCGCGTTTGAACCGGAAGCTACGCCCACCGAGAGAGAAACCGAAAAGGTCCCTGCTCTCTTCGGCAATCGGGATGCTGAAAAACGCATTTTTCAAATCAATCACCGAAAACCATGATGCAGTAGCTGGAATCAGAGTCAGTAGCGCCGTGATGTCAGGCACGACAGGAAATTGAGGAACCACAATTTTATTTACCTCCCGTAAATCGATAACAAAACGATAAACAGGCGGTTTTGTAGGATCAGTACGTTTAGGAATGGGTAATACAGGGCTGTTGCACACGTTTCCCCGAGTCTCCTCAATAACATCTTTCTCGATCAAATCATAAATGATCGCTAACAGTGCTCGTTCACCATCAAGGGAGATACGATATTGGGGAATACGTGGCAGCCGCACATTAGCTTTCAACTGAACAACATAAGGGGAGATATCAAGTAGGCCCACATCATTTGGACCCGTCGCCCACAAAGACACAGGAAGAGAACTCAATTCCGGTGGGAGCTTGTCGAGAGACAAATACATAGGAGAGACAACCCTTTCTCCTAACGTAAGCTTTACACCCGCAGGAGAACAATACAATGTTGCATACAGACGTTTAAGCAAATCCAGACCCAAAAGATTTTCGCCACAACCAGTAGTCAAAATCAACGGAGCCTCGAGCTCACGTGGCCCAATTTGAAGGGGCAAAGGGCGAGAAACTGGATTGCTAACGGGGGCGCCAGAGAATCCAACGGATACATTTGTTAAGCCAGACAAAGGTGCGCCAGGGAGTTTCGAATGCATAATAGAACTTTTCGCTGCACCAGTGTCCAACAGAAAAGGCTCAACGACGCCCGATGTAGCAACTGCGACGTAAGGCCCTCTCTGATCAACCGGAACTGATACCACTCCCTCCTTTTGTCTTTGGCTGTCCTAGTAATTACTGTCGTCAGTTCCCTGATCGATGTAATAATCGTCTACATTGTACTGCGCAGATCGTCCTTGCGATGATCCACGTTGATCGAAACAATTATTAGAATTTGATGAATTGTCGGAGCGATCATTCTGAACACCACGACCTCTACCGCGTGATGCCTGCTGTGCACCACCACGGCCTCCTTTGGACGAATTACCACTATTACGTTCATTCAGAGCAGGACAATTGAATTTGATGTGTCCCTCTTGTCTACAATAAGCACATTGATTATACCCTAACGAGGATCTTTGGAAAGAGGAATCGTTACGCGACTGCAATCTATTCGATTGAGACTGCGACCTATTCTGTTGAGGCGCATTCTGATTGGAACGCGGTGGATACGCTTGTTGCAACAACACTTTAGTTTTCAGCTCTTTTGTCTTTTTGTCAGCACGGTCATTCTCTTCTTTCTCCCTATTTTCGTAATATTGTGCCGTGGCCAATATCTGAGCTGAGGTAGAAACAGCCCATGCACTTTCCGAATTCTTTAATTTATAGCTCAAGTCGGGCAACAAGTTTGACACAAATTTATCCACGAACAACCTCTGTCCACCCTCAGTACCCACATCCTGTCCACTATGATCAATGAATGCTTCTTCAAACCTCGTAAAGAAGTCTGAAACACTCTCATCTTTCTTTTGTTTACAAGCTGACAACTTGTCCCAATTTACCCTCGTAGCTGGCATAAGCGTTTTCATTAACGTAATAATTCTTTGAGGAAGAGCTTCAATCAATTGGTCGGGTTTAGTAGCAGCCGCTTGTCCAGCGTCTGCCGCTGTAATGGCATTCCAATCACCACCTAATTCATTTGCATGATCTTGGTGACGAATCCTAGCCCATACCACTTGCGGTACGACGTTGCCAAACAACATATCAATATCAGCAAGATTCATTACCGTAGCATCTACGAGCTGCGATAATTCCTTATAATACCCTGCAGGATTTTTACGAGGATCGGGCAAAGATTGTTTCACCTGAAGCACTTCCGATCGTTTCCATGGGAGGTGTATCCATATTCTCCGGAAATGTGCCGCCACTGGAGCATTAGCATTAGTATTATCAGCGGGTACCCAAACCGGCGGAACTTCACGCATAGGATATTGGCCAGACTCGGCTTGTTGGCGTTCAAGATCCTCAACAAACAGTGCGTGAGGAATAGGAACGAGACGAAAAGACAGCAACTGCTCAATAGCACGTCGGACATTAGTATCGACTATCAATCCGGTTGCGAACTGAAGCCGAAGATTAGACAGGGCGGTCAGCACCTCGTCAGGCGCAACGGCCGCTATCTGATCATGTAGGAGTTTACACATTTCGTCAAACACATATCTCTGAGTTGGTATGTTGAATTGACTAAACGTTTCAAGGACAACTCGGGGTGGATTTCTCTGCGGATTGTCCATCCAACCCATCGCCATATTATATAGCGCAGCGCGTTCCCTGTTACCAGGAAGCTGGCTACGTCTCTGAGGACCATCAGAACCAGCAGACCCAAAAACAGGTCCAAGCGACTGGAAAAAACTTGGTGCAATAGGGGAATTACGACTACGCGTAGAGGGAGAGAGATAAGACACAGGACTAACAAGAGAAGGAGTAGAAACAGTAGCAACAACAGGAGTTAACAAAACAGGAGCAGTAGCAGGAGCAGGAGTATGTGGAAGCGGAGGAGCAGTAGGAATAGAAACAGACAAAGGAGCAGGAACAATCGGAGGAACGGGTGCAGGTTGAGGAACTAGTGGAGGAACAATAGGTGGAAGAACAGGTACGGCAGGGACCACGGGAGCTGCGGTACCCTGAACGTACGGAGGTGGCGACTTCATAAGATAGGACATTAAAGGATCCTCAACTGCCTCTTCCTTCTTATCCGACTCTGTAGGCAAAGCAGGATAACATTTATCTATGGTCATACGCTGTAGTCTCTCAAACACTTCCTTATCCTTATCCTCCTTATCACGCTGAAACTGCTCAGCTTTCTTTACAATGGTAGCAACATTATCTCGCTGACTACGTTTATTTTGTCTGATTTCTTTCTGTCGGGCTTCTTTGCGCCACAACCGAAAGGCATCAAACATGGCCGGCCTTGATTTACGTTCGAACAACTTCATTTCTAGATTATCCAAGATCGACGCCTCGAAGCTACCGTGAGGTGGCCAACGAAGATCGCCGTCTTTCTTTGTATATTTAATCCAATAATCGTTAAAAGCAATCGGGCCTAGCCCATGTTTGCTATATAAGTCATAAGTAGGAGTTCCAACTGGAGGTATCGGACACGAGTCCTCCAGCAGGGAATCCGCACCACAAGGTCTGAAACAACTAAATAAAGTACTGCGACCAGGCATCTTGCACACTAGCCGAGTTTCACAAACTTCAAGGGTTACGGGATTTACCAAGTCCCAGCAAAGAAAAAAACCCTCGGTTTTTGGCGGCTGCAGTCGTCAAATAATATAACAACAAAGTACGCTAGCAAAGTGTCACCGACAAAAACACTCACACAGCGTGCACAACAAAGACACTCGCTAAAGTGTCAACAACCAAGGACTATGGGAGCGACCCACAAATACTTAACTCAAAGATCGATGGCGTCACCAGGAAGGCCCGTCTATCGTCTCGCTATACCAAGGTCTACGCCAGGCGCCAAAACAGGTCTACAGTCAGGGCAGCAGTCCGTCACAGCCGTCAGGAGGCGGGAATCTTCGCGGGAAAAGTCTTCGGGCCACTTATTTCGACAACAGGATCGATGAAGCGGGGTGCACCTTCCCTCGGAGATTTCACACGAAGTTCCTCACGATCGTCGGGCTTGGACCGGTACCACTGATGCAGCCCCACGTTGGGCGCCAACTGAAGGACTGGGTTCTTCTAGACCCAGCGGTGCCAGGGCACAACACCTGAAACCTTCGTGGGTAACCTGCTCCGGCGTACAAGTCACAGAGACACGGGACACTTCCTTCGACGTCAAAGATTCAAGGTTTATTAGCTGCAGGGAACACAGAAGTCACAGGAAGTACATCGAGTGTAGTTCGGGGAGACTGCTTCAAATTGGTTCTGTGGATCGCTCCTTTTATACAGTTTTTACCCATAGGATAACATGGTACACAAAAGTTTACAACCCGGTTCCCACCATCATCCCCCAGAGGGGTCGCTTTGGTCGCTTTCAAACACATGAGGTCCGGATCATAAGTGCGAAAACATTTGGCGGTTCCCAACTGTAACAACCCATCTTCCCACCATTAGCAAATTCCAACCAGCAGTAAAGTAGATCGAAATAAGAACAAAGACGGGTGCAGAGGAAGACGGAGACAGTGGGGAGATCGGAGAGGGTGTAAAAGGGGGAGGTATCGGAAAGCACGAGATACAGGCATCAAAGGGACGTGCCTAATGAGATGCACGGCTGAGACAATAAGTCCGTGCAGCAAGATGAGCCTCGAGTGGCGCCACCTGCCTTACAGCAGCAACCCCCTCGTCATAAAGACACTTACAAAGAACATGTGTCTTCCGCCAATATCTTGGGAGTCCCAGGGTCGCGAAGCGGACAGCGTCCGTTCGCTGACTACTTGAGGGCAAGAGACAAAATGGATGCCGTATCTAAGATGGAACCCGTGGGTACAGAAGAAAAACCCACATAACAAACGAACGGTTTAAGTTAGCACAGCGAAACTGCGCACACTTACTAAACTCGTCATTTGCGGTTCATAGATACCAGACTCGACCATATTCGTGCGAGTCGAAAACACCACTTACAATTGTCACGGAACCTCAAATGGCTTACACCCAGTGGCAGCTTACTTAACAGAAAGGACATACACATGATTATGCATCTAGGTAATTTTTTGTTCAAGTCTCAGAAATGCAAGAAATTGAAGTAACAGTCGATTTTGGTGCTAGATCTTTTGGAAAGTTTAGGGTTTGTGGTAAACAGGATGAAGTCCCTCCTGGTACCGGTGAAGGATCTTGGGTTTTTAGGATTTCAGGCCGATACTGTATAAGTGGACTGGTGTTTAATACACATGAAGATAAGGAAAATGGTCAAGAATATTTTGGGCAAAGAGATGATAGGTCTTTGGCAAGGATGAACATTTGTTTGTTTATTTATTCAAGCAGTATTTCCAGGCCCACTACATTACAGGGCTTCTTAAAGAATTATAGACAGATCTTGCGGAGCAAGTTGAGGGTGTTCAAGCAAGAGCACGAGACGGCGTTGACCTGCTTTGTCATGGAGAGTAGAGTCGAGGATAAACCCCAGGTTGCGTGCGTGGTCGGTGGGTGTTGGTGCTGTTCCCAGGGTGGTTGGCCACCAAGAGTTGCCACAGGCCGAGGGAGTGGAGCCGAGGATGAGGACTTCAGTCTTGTCCGAGTTCAGCTTCAGACGGCTGTTCTTCATCCACTCAGCGACGTTTTTCATTCCTTCGTGGAGGTTGGTTTTGGAGGTGAGGGGGTCCTTGGTGTGAGATAGGATCATCTGGATGTCATCGGCATAGGAGATGATGTTGAGGTCATGTAGTCGGGCAACGTGCGCTAGCGGTGCCATGTAGATGTTGAACAATGTTGGGCTGAGGGATGAGCCCTGGGGTACGCCTCAGATGATATCGGTGGCTTCGGACTGGAAAGGGGGAGGCGGGTGCTCTGGGATCTGCCAGAGAGGAAGGAGGTGATCCTGTCCAGAGCCTTGTCTCGGATCCCGGCGTAGTGGAGGCGTGTGCGTAGGGTGTGGTGGCAGTCGGTGTCGAAGGCGGCTGACTGGTCCAGGAGGATGAGTGTCCCGGTTTTGCCTTTTTCCAGCAGGGCCCTGATGTCATCAGTGGCGGCGATGCAGGCAGTTTCGGTGCTGTGGTTGCTGCGGAATCCGGACTGGAATGGGTCCAGTACGCTGTTCTTCTCGAGGTAGTGGGTCAGTTGTCTGTTGACGGTCTTCTTGATGACCTTCGCTGGTAATGCGAGCAGGGAGATGGGCTGGAAAGTCTTGAGGTCCTTAGAGTCAGCCTTGGGTTTTTTGAGTAAGGCGTTGATCTCAGCATGCTTCCAGCTCACTGGGAATGTCGCTGTTTCAAAGGAGATGTTGATGGCTTTATGGAGATGGGCTGTGATGGTGTTGCTGGCTTTGTTGAAGATGTGGTGTGGGCATGGGTTTGACAGAGATCCGGAGTGGATGGTGTTCATGATTTTGATGGTGTCATTGTCGCTTATGTTGGTCCAGGAGAGCAGGGGATCATTGTGGTTGGTGGTCGTGGGGACGGAGGTCTCAATGACTGTAGTGCGGTCGTGACATTGAGGCTGTTGTGGATGTCTGCAATCTTGCAATGGAAGAAGGTGGCAAGGGAGTCACACAGGTCCTGTGAAGGTGGGATGTTGTTGGTGTTGGAGCTTGGGTTGGAGAGTTCCTTAATGATGTTGAAGAGCTCTTTGCTGTTGTGTGGGTTGTCGTCTAGGCGGTCTTTGAAGGAGGCCCTTTTGGCGGATGTGATGAGGTGATCGTGTCTGCGGGTGATGTTATTGTGGGCTGCATAGCTATCCGGTGTCCGTTCACGGTGCCATTTCATCTCTAGTTTTCTGAAAGTTTGCTTGAAGGCCTGGAGTTCCTCTGTGAACCAGCTGGCTTTCTTGTTGGTCTGTCTGTTGGTGGGTTTTTGGATCGGGGCGAGGGTATTGGCACAGTTGTTGATCCACTGTCTGAGTTTGCGGGCAGCGGTGTCGGTGGGGTCGGTGGTTGGGCTCCGGGCGAGGGTGGTGGTTAGCTAGTATACGTTGACTTTGCTCCAGCAGTGGCGGGGGATCTGTTGGGTGCAGTGGTGCATGGTGGGTTTCCGGAAGGGGAAGTAGATGCAGCGATGGTCAGTCCAATGGAGTTCAGTGGTGAGGCTGAAGGAGACGTGGGAGCTTGCAGAGAAGATGGGGTCAAGCGTGTGGCCAGCAGAGTGGGTGGGTGTTGTGACAAGTTGTCTGAGTCCGAGGTTAGTGAGGTTGGCGATCAGGGTAGTGGAGTTGAAGTCATTGTTGTTCTCGAGGTGGAAGTTCAGGTCCCCGGTGGAGGATGTAGTCTGTGGAGGCGAGGGCGTGTGTACTGACAAGGTCAGCGATGGAGTCGCTGAACTGTGGCCGGGGTCTGGGACGTCTGTAGACGAGTATTCCTCTGAGTGTGGTGTTGGGATCAGTGTGGATTTGGAGGTGCAGGTGTTCGGAGGTGCTGAGGGTGTCATTGGTGTTGGTCGAGACTCTAAGAGTGTTCCTGTGGACGATGGCGATTCCTTCTCCTGTTGCATTGGTGCGGTCCCTGTGGGTGATCTTGTAGCCATTCGGGATGGCTATGGTGATGTCGGGTGCCGAGGAGGCGTTCATCCAGGTCTTCGTCAGGAAGGCGACGTTTGGGGAGGTTGAGTCAAGTAGGTCCCAGAGTTCAACGGCATGTTTGTGGATGGAGCGGGTGTTGAGAAGAATGCATCTGAGGTGGTTGCGTTCTTTCACGGTGGGTGGGTTGGTGGATCGGATGGTGGTGTAGCTACAGTTCCGGCAGGAGAAGGAGCCTTGGGAGCGCTTTGGGGCGGCCAGGAAGCAGGTGTATGATCATCCGGTGTTGAGTGCGTGGAGGGTGCTGTCATTGTAGCGGAGACAGGCATTGTGGTTTTCGTGGGGGCAAGGGGTTCTGGAGCTGGGAGCAGTCCAAGTGCGGACAGGTGCAGTCCGGCTTGCCTTAGGCGCGCCAGCATCGCAGCCGCCATAAGAAGGGGAGGTGAGAGGGAGGGGCAGCTGGGAGGAGGGAGTGGGCGAATGGGCGTGCAGGGGGGCGGGGCCACAGGTGATGCAGCAGTGGGAAAATAATGGGGGATGAACGGCGAAGGATACAGAAGGGAAAAAAAGGGCCCAGGGATGAGGCCCAGGTGGTAGCCTGCGGGTGGAGGGGGGCCTCGAACTCTACACAGCAGCTGAGGCTCAAGGGCACGGTCACACAGGGGGTGCTGTGTGGCGTGGGGAGCGACCTGCCTCAAAAAGGGTCAAGGGTCGCTCTCCTCACTGCGCAGCGGTCGGCATAAGAAAGGGAGGTGGGAGGGAGGAACAGCTGGGAGGATGGAGTGGGCGAATGGGCGAGCGGGGGAGAAGGGCCGCAGTGGAAGCAGCGGTGGGAAAAGAACAGGGGAGGAACGGCGAAGGATACAGAACGGAAAAGAGGGCACAGGGCACAGAAATAATGAAAGAGGGAAAAAGAGGAATGAAAATGAAACAAATGACAATTAAACAAAAGCAATACAGATACAGCAAAAGCAAACCTACGGCCTACCACTGGCCACCAGGGATGAGGTGCAGGTGGTAGTCTACTGGTGGAGGGGGCCTTGAACTCTACACAGCAGCGGCAGCTGGGGCTTTATGGCACAGTCACACAGGTGGTGCTGTTCGGTGTGGGGAGCAACCTGCCTCAAAAAGGGTCAAGCATGAGAAGAGTTGGTCTGGTGGTTACACAATATAGAAGCATGGAATGGGAGATCAATTTTGGGGCTTCTACAGATTTTGTGTTAGTAACAAATGCAAGTATGCATGGGTGGGATGCTCATTTGGGACAACTGGGGACTGGAGGGAAATGACCCTTGAGCTTATATGCTGTTTGGAGTTAAAAATAGGTATATTTGAATTGAATGTTTTCGAGGGGACAATTGGCAATTGCAATATTTTATTGAAGATAGACAATTTATTGGTGGTTCATTATGTGAACAGATTCAAAAGAAGCCTATCTCACAATCTGACAGCAATAGCAAAATGGAGACCTGGCTTTTCCAGCGGGTTTACCCCCAGACTTATTGCTTTTTTGCCCCCTGTTTTGACTCTGGTTTTGTTGGTACTAGGACTCTGGGCCCTTTACCACTGTTAATCAGTGCTAAAGTGCATATGCTCTCTCTGTAAACTGTTAGTATTGATTGGTGTTTCCAGGAATTGGCTTATTTGACTTACCACTAAGGGCCTGATGTATGTAGCTTGCATTTTGCTATTCCCTAATTGCGAATCACAAGGACTTGCAATTAAGAAATAGCAAAAGGCAATGTATGAAGGTGTATAGTACACCGCTTGCGATTCTTAAGGGGTCGCAAATGACCTACCACATGAATATTAATGAGGTAGGGTGCAATTTGCAACCCCCTAGGAATCACAAAAATCACCAGGGATGGTGGCCTGCTGAGATCAGTAGACCACCATGTCCGTGATTGCTTTTCAATAAAGCAATATTTTTTTTTTATAAAGAAGCCTGTTTTCCTTAAATGAAAACTAGAAAGTTTTCTTTTCATTTTTTAGGAGCAGGCAGTGGTCCTTGGGACCACTGCCTGCTCTTAAAATTAGTTTTACAAACATTCACAAAGGGGAAGGGGTCCCATAGGGACTCATTCCCATTTGTGAATGGGTTACCACCTTCTTGAAGTAGGTCACAAAACATTCATACATACTGATGCTATTCGGTATTAGGAAGGGGCGACCTAAACACGTCCCTTCCTAATAACAAATCCCAAACCCATTTTGCGATTCGGTGACAAGTTACCGAATCACAAAATTGGGTTTGCTGCATTGGAAAAGCAATTTTTGCATTCGCTAATGGGCAGTTTCTGCCAATCCGCCCTTTTGCGAATGCAAAAATGCTTGCTACATCTGCCCCTAGTACAGTGCACTGTGTACGCCCAGGGCATGTAAGTCAAATGCTGCTAGTGGGCCTGCAGCACTGATTTTGTACTCTGCCCCTCGCTAAAACCCACATTGGATGACATAAAACACCTCATGCTCCTCTCCTGTGGGGGACTTGTAGCCCATACTGGGTGCCTTGCGGTCCCAGTGTGCAAGAGGGAACTAAATGATAAAGCAAGTCACCTTCTGGTGAGTGAGGGTTCTTGTCTTAACACATGTGTGCGTCTGTCCCTCTACCCTCACAAGATAGGTCTGGTGAGTAGTGTAGTTACACCATCCGGTTACCTTTTTGTGAGTTCTGATCTTTTGGAGAGGTACCGTGGATGGTAATAATTCCTCCTTATATAACCCCTACAGTGAGATTATATTATATTATAAGGGCGTCCACTTGCCAGGCCCTAACATTCCCTTTTCTTACATGTAAGACACCCCTTAGGTAGGCCCAAGGTTGCCCCTTGGGCAGGGTGCAGTGTATGTGAAAGGTATGACATGTACTGAGGTGTGTGACATTTCCTGATAGTGAAATACAGTGTATTTCGTTTTTACAATTGAAAGTCTATCTGTAATAGATAGAATGGAAGTTTATGTATAACATCTTATAAATATAACTTCCCATTGGGACAAGATGGAAAGATGGAGTTTAGTATGCCTGAACTTATAATATAAAAATGCATCTTTTAGTAAAGATGATTATTATATTGTGCGTTTGAAAATACCACTTTTTGAAAGTGGGTATTTTCTTGCTTACCCATCATGTGTGCCTCTGCTGGTTTGTGGATTGACTGTCTGGCTTTGGAGTGATAGGGGCTGGGAGTGTGCTTTGCCTCAGAAAGCTTGAAACCAGACCTAGGATGCTTGTTTCCAGTCCAGGGAGGACCTGGCCTGGCAGTTCGGGCTGGACTGTTCCCATTGGGCGCAGGGTCAAGACTGATTTGCATATGTCTGGGTCCAAACTGGAAATGCATGGTGAGCAAGAAAACAATGGATTTAGGACCAGATCTCTGTACTGCGGCGAATGTATGATATTGTTCTGCATTCTTTCCATCAATTGTTGTTTTTGTCCTTTTCTCAGACAGCCACAGGGGTTGATGTGTGTCCTAACTTTCCTGAATGAGTCAGGGCTGGGCAGAGCAGACCTTTGGCTGCATTTAGAGTAAGGTAGGAGATTTCTTTAACCCCTCCCATGCTCATGACGAGCTGAGCTCGTCATGAGCCATGGTGCTCCGGTGCTCATGACGAGCTCAGCTCGCCATGGCCCATGGAACGCTCGGGTGCGGGGAGAATTCCCCCGCTGTGCTGAACGTTCCATTGGAGCCAATGCATAAGCTCGTCATAAGCATGCGGGGGCTGTGCGCGCCCCCTCCTCCCCAGCACAGCTGGGGAATAACCCCCGCAGCGAAGGGGTTAACCACTGAATGGCCCTGGTCCGCCGGGGACAATGCAGTCTCCTCCTCCTGCCGGGCAGCTGCACCAGAGAGATCAGAACTGGTTTTGGCTGGGCAAAGAGCTTCTCTGCCACCAGAAAACAATGTTATGTTATGTTATGTTATGTTATGTTAATAACATTTATTAGGCGCAACAGCTGCCCCAGCAAAGGGGCGTCCTGGCGCCAGATCATGTACACAACACAACAGATCAGAGCTGAAAAGAGGGGAAATCAGATAGCAGGGGAGAACAAGTGAGTTTTGATGGCCCGTCTAAAAAGAGTCAGACTATTAAGGGCGCGAATGTGCACAGGAAGGGAGTTCCACAAATCAGCCGCCAGGACACGAAAGGAACGTCCTCCCATCCTGCTCAGCCTGAACCTAGGCTTACTCACCAGATGGAGTGATTCAGATCTGAGAGACCGCGTGGGGACGTACGCAGAGATGAGGCCCACCAAGGCGGGGGGAGAAGAAAGCTTCAGAATCTTAAATGTCAGACAGAGAGCCTTGAATTTGATTCTCTGTCTGACCGGAAGCCAGTGAAGAGAGGTCAAAACAGTCGAGACCGAACAACGTCTAGGAAGGCCAACAATGGCCCGTGCAGCAGCGTTCTGCACCCTCTGAAGCCTAGTGGCCTCCGCCTGGTTGACTCCTAGAAGCAAAGCGCTCCCGTAGTCAATCCGGGAGAGGATGGAGGCCTGCACCACCAGTTGCCGAGTCGGAGGGTCGAATAATTTGAGGACTGGTCTCAGTCCTCGCAGAATACCATAACAGGTAGCTGCAGTCTTCTTCGTGTGGCTGGTAAAAGATAGATTAGAATCCAGCCAGACCCCCAGATTTTTAACTTCGACCGCTGGGAGGGGGGTCACCCCTAGTTCGGGAGGCCACCACTGATCTCCCCAGAGGTCCGCCTGCTTCCCTACGATCAGGACCTCGGTCTTCTTGGCATTAAGCTGTAGGCAGTTGTTACGCATCCAGCTAGCCACAGCTATCAGTCCTGCCCGGAATCTGAGCGCAGTCACCTCAGGGTCCCCACTGAGTGTCACCGCCAGCTGCGTGTCATCGGCATACGATGTCATGGTGAGGCCGAATTGTCTGACGACCGCAGCCAGCGGCTTCACATACAGGTTGAATAAGGTGGGGCTAAGGGCAGAGCCCTGAGGGACTCCCAGTTCCAGAGGATGAAGCACGGACTGGCCAGGTGGAATGGCTACCTTGAAAGACCGGTCCGAGAGGAAGGAGCGGAACCACTGAAGAGCCTTCCCCACAATACCCACTTCCTCCAATCGCCGCAACAGGATGTCATGAGACACCGTGTCAAACGCGGGGCTCAGGTCTAGCAATAGGAGCGCCGCAGTCTGCCCCGCGTCCAGCACCGACCGCAAGTGCTCGATCATAAAGAGCAAAGCAGTTTCAGTGCTGTGTTGAGCGCGAAACCCATTTTGGCTCTCGTCAAGAATGTTATTACGAGAGAGGTGTGCAGACAGGATGGAATTCACGTGCGCCTCAGTGACCTTGGCTGTCCAAGGTAAGAGGGAAATGGGCCGATAGTTCTCCGGGAGCAAGGGGTCAGAGTTGGTTTTCTTCAGAATAGGGCTGACCACAGCTTGCTTCCAGGAAGGCGGAACCATGCCCTCACTGAGGGAGAGATTGATCAAGTCCAAAATGGGCTCCCGACAGAGAGGCGGAAGACGGGCGAAGAGCTCCGGCTTCAGTGGGTCTAGGGGGGAGCCAGATTTAATTTTGAGGCTCAGAGTGTCAAATACCCCGTTAGACATGGCCGGCAAGGTGGACAAAGTTTCGGACACCGAGACCTTCACATCATTCGGAGTGTCCCCGGGAGCAGTTGGAATAAAGCCACGGTAGATTTTCTGCACCTTCTCTACGAAAAAAGATGCCAAGTTTTCGCAGTGTGAGTCCGTGCATATTACTTGCGAGGTAGCCCGTTTCCCCATCAAGTCTTTAAGTACCTTAAAGACTAACTTAGAGGGGTTAGGGCTATTGGAAAACTCAGCTGCATAATATGCGGCCCGGGTTTGACATATAGCTCTGTGGTAGGTCTTAAGCTGAGCAAAGTACAGTGATTTTAATGTGGGATCAAAAGATTTTCTCCAAGCCCTCTCAGCTTGCCGGCAGGTTCTCTTAAGCTCGGCAAGAGTCTCATTATACCAAGGGCTCTGATTTTTAGTATGACATTTTGCCCAACGCAAAGGTATAAGAGAGTCGAGGGCAGTAAGGACCCACTTGCAGAACTGTTCATATCCCTGTTCTGCATTCTGCAGTTTGCCTAGTGGTTGCGCCTCCAAAATCCTGACAAACTCCTCTAACTTCAGTTTGCGCCAATTGCGCTTTAGAATCTGTTTGTCAACAGGTTTAAGTTGAGGATTGTCAAGGGGACATCTCACTTTAACCAGCAGATGGTCAGTCCAGCCCACCACCATCGGGTCAGCTGATCTAGCCTGAGCTAAGGTGGTAAAAAAGGGATCGAGTATATGCCCTCCTGTATGGGTGGGAGAGGAGACCAGTTGTTTTAGCTGCATCGCTTCCAAGTCCGCCAGCAAGGAGCTGATGGAAGGGGAAGACGTCTGGTCAAGATGAATATTTAAGTCACCCACTATATTGAAGTTGGCACAAGAGGGAGCATGCGAGCTAACCACATCCGCAAGGGCGGCTTTAAAAGCAGTGTCATTCCCGGGTGGGCGATAAATAAGCACACCGCTGAGGGTAAATTGATGACTCGCCTTTACCTTGAACAAGGCGCTTTCACACCTAGGCAGATCCAGAGCCTTCCACTCAGCCGGGAAACAAGATTTGATCGCCATGGCTATACCACCTCCCCTCGTCGAGCGGTTCAGAACAAACACCGTATAGGTGGGTGGAAAGGCCAGATTTATAATGGCAGTATCGGTGTCCTGTAGCCAAGTCTCGGTCAGGAAGATGATATCAGGGAGGTCCGTATCAATCATGTCCCGCAGTGCCTGATGGTGCTTGACCAAAGATCTAACATTCAGGCTCCATATGTTAAGTACTTGCCCGGTACGACCCGTAGGTGTCCTATGGGCAGCCCTATCAACTGGGCGCACCCCTATGGGTGAGGCCAGAGAGAAGGAGCCACAGGCACATTCGAAGGGTCCCGAAAGAGGGGATAGAGGGACATGGTTGCACACCTGAATACTGTCTTTTATAGACAGGAGGAATGCGCGATCATACCTGAACATCACCATATTGATGAGGAAGATATTAAAGAAGGAGGCCAGAGTCCATGGCCCGCACCCGCTACCTCGACGTGGACGAGCGCAGACGGGCAGGACTCTGGCACGACTCCGGCTAAGCGACGGCGTCCCTCTGCGCGGTCCCGCTGCGCGGGAGAGGGCGACTTTAAATATGCGCCTCCCAGCACAACTCGAGCGTCGGGACGCTCCAAAATGGCGCCCGCGCTACAAACACTCACCCCAAACAAAGATGGCGCCCAAGATTCCAGCCCCAGGGACCCGGACCCGCCGAATGGCGGTGCGTATTCCTGAATTAAGTGTGAGTATGGGGACAGCCCAGTCACAGGGATAAAGTTAAAAGCAGGGGAGAATTGAAATCAGCAGAACCAAAATACAAAAAAGGGAAGTTTAAAAATAGGCAATAATATCAGCTCGCTGACAGCGCGACCAGCGCTAGTGTAGCAGTGATCAAGACAGAGCACAACCCGAGTACGCCTTAAATAGGCGCCTCCCAGCACAACTCGAGCGTCGGGACGCTCCAAAATGGCGCCCGCGCTACAAACACTCACCCCAAACAAAGATGGCGCCCAAGATTCCAGCCCCAGGGACCCGGACCCGCCGAATGGCGGTGCGTATTCCTGAATTAAGTGTGAGTATGGGGACAGCCCAGTCACAGGGATAAAGTTAAAAGCAGGGGAGAATTGAAATCAGCAGAACCAAAATACAAAAAAGGGAAGTTTAAAAATAGGCAATAATATCAGCTCGCTGACAGCGCGACCAGCGCTAGTGTAGCAGTGATCAATGGAATTTGTGCTATAAAAAGTGGGGCCCAGACTGCTGAACTTTAGACTACTTCTGGAAATCCAGTCTGGAGTTTGCCTGCAGTGGCTGTTTTCTGCCAACGAGAGGATTGTGTGTGTATCCTGCTTGTAGAGTGTCTCCAAAGGCTTGAAGTGGAGCTTGCCCCCTGTTCAAGAGAAACAGCAAAGAGCTCACTATCTTTCTGGGTACCGTCTCTGGAACCGCTGGCTTCAGTCGCCGTAGAATTAGGGAGCAGCCAACTTTGTTACCAAGTCCATTGTAGGGTTCCATGTCATGAAGGCACCGCAGAAGACCCCGCCACACTTCACACCGCATTCTTGGTCTCACCAACACCATCTGGAGGATTGTCACCGAGCAGTTCCTTGCACCTTGTCCTGTGGGCACCGCACCCTACACCGCTTTCATTTTTGCATTGCAACCGCGATGTTTGCCCTGACAGACTCGCACCCACATGTTTGCCGCAACGGGAAAGGTACTGTTCATGAGTCTGTCAACACTTTAGCTGGCTCGTACAAACGTGGTTGGCTGGAACTGTTGGATTCTGATGTTTTCACCCCGGATGGAGCTACTGACTTGTAAGAACTGTGTTTTGTGGATGTTTCTACAATTTTAAGGTTTTCTTGCATACTGCATACTTTTCAGACCTATATTGTGGATTTTTGTCATTTTTGGATTAGATAAAAATTTGCTTATTTTGCTAAACTGGTGTGGTGTCAATTTCTAGTGTTTTCACTGTGTAACTGTATGCATACACAAATGCTTTACACACTGCCTCTGAGATAAGCTTGTCTGTTTGTGCCAAGATACCAAGAGTGTGAGCAGGGGTTATTTTAGAAGTGAGACACCCTTACCCTGACTAGGATGAAGGGTCCCTTTTTGGACAAATGTAAAAACCTACTTTTGAGTGTTAATTGAAACTGTGTTTTACCAATCATTATCCTACCTGACAAAGCCTGTTGCACACTTCTTGGGAGCCTGCTGAATGCGAGGAGCGCCTCCCTAACTCGGACAAACGCCCTCTGGCCGCCGCCATTGACGGCGTGCAGCGAGGACACGCCCCCCCTCTGGCCACGACCCCCACCCAGCTTAAAAGGCGCTGAGTGCGAGGGCGCTTTCAAAAGACTCTTTACTCCTGAGGCGGAAGCCGGGAGCTGCATTTTGTGTCTGCTGCCGATTTTAAAACCTTTTATCTTTTGAGTGTTAATTGAAACTGTGTTTTACCAATCATTATCCTACCTGACAAAGCCTGTTGCACACTTCTTGGGAGCCTGCTGAATGCGAGCAGCGCCTCCCTAACTCGGACAAACGCCCTCTGGCCGCCGCCATTGATGGCGTGCAGCGAGGCCACGCCCCCCCTCTGGCTACGCCCCCCGCCCAGTTTAAAAGGCGCTGAGTGCGAGCACGCTTTCAAAAGACTCTTTACTCCCGAGGCGGAAGCCGGGAGCTGCATTTTGTGTCTGCTGCCGATTTTAAAACCTTTTATCTTATGAGTGTTAATTGAAACTGTGTTTTACCAATCATTATCCTACCTGACAAAGCCTGTTGCACACTTCTTGGGAGCCTGCTGAATGCGAGCAGCGCCTCCCTAACTCAGACAAACGCCCTCTGGCTGCCGCCATTGACGGCGTGCAGCGAGGCCATGCCCCCCCCTCTTGCCACGCCCCCCCGCCCAGCTTAAAAGGCGCTGAGTGCGAGCGCGCTTTCAAAAGACTCTTTACTCCTGAGGCGGAAGCCGGGAGCTGCATTTTGTGTCTGCTGCCGATTTTAAAACCTTTTATCTTTTGAGTGTTAATTGAAACTGTGTTTTACCAATCATTATCCTACCTGACAAAGCCTGTTGCACACTTCTTAGGAGCCTGCTGAATGCGAGCAGCGCCTCCCTAACTCGGACAAACGCCCTCTGGCCGCCGCCATTGACGGCGTGCAGCGAGGCCACGCCCCCCTCTGGCCACGCCCCCCCGCCCAGTTTAAAAGGCGCTGAGTGCGAGCGCGCTTTCAAAAGACTCGTTACTCCTGAGGCGGAAGCCGGGAGCTGCATTTTGTCTCTGCTGCCGATTTTAAAACCTTTTATCTTTTGAGTGTTAATTGAAACTGTGTTTTACCAATCATTATCCTACCTGACAAAGCCTGTTGCACACTTCTTGGGAGCCTGCTGAATGCGAGCAGCGCCTCCCTAACTCGGACAAACGCCCTCTGGCCGCCGCCATTGACGGCGTGCAGCGAGGCCATGCCCCCCCTCTGGCCACGCCCCCCCGCCTTTCCCTCACTATAAAATGTGCCACTGGAGGAAGCGCAGCGGACGAGCGCAGCGGGAGCGCCGTTTGCGCGCCGAAGGCGCACCTAAGGCAAGCCCTTCTGCGCCCGTCCGCGGCCGACCGGGGCTAGGGGCATGCCACTCTGCTCCAATCATCACTTACTCTGCCTCCCAACTCCGCAGCCTACAGGGCCCCTGGCCTCTCCCGCCTCTACCCGTTCTTTCATATCTACAATTGATCTTTCCCCCGCCTCTTCATCTCCCTACCCTCCGACCCCCCCACTCCCTCTCACTCTCTCAGAGATGATGCCAGCCCAGTCTCACCTAAAACTCTCTCGGCCTATTACCTCAACACCCGGTCAGCAGTAGCCCACTCACACGAACTGTCGGTACTGCTAGACCTCCACGCACCTGATCTTCTCTTTTTAACAGAGACTTGGTTCAGCGAGGACTCTCTCCCTTCCCTACTGGCCACTCTTCCTGCTCCATACTATGCTCTTCGAGCAGATCGTTCCAACGGTAGAAATGGGGGCGGCGTAGCAGTGATCGCCCGGTCCGACCTCTCCTTTCAATGCCTACCTCTGCCAGATATTGCCACAACAGAGTACCTAGCTATCCGCACTACTTCTATCAATCCTCCTCTCACCTGTGTCCTCACTTACCGACCCCCTCAATCACCCCTATCTTTCCTCCCCGATTTTCAGGAGGTACTTTCCACACTGACGGTCAATAACTCCTCCATTCTATTACTGGGAGATTTTAACTTTTGGCCTTCAGATCCTGCGGAATGCCCTTCCTCTAGGGAATTCTCAGATACACTCCTATCTCTTAATTTTGTATCACATGCTCATTCTCCCACTCACGTCAAAGGACACATTTTAGACCAGATTTGGTCCTTGAACTGCCCAATAGACTCTCTGACCATCTCGCCTTGCACTTGGTCCTACCATTACCTGATCTCGTTTACCCTTCCCATCAATCCCCCTACCAGGCCCCCGCTCCCTAAGAACGTTTGGGTCCGCTCTTGGAGCCGAGTGGACCCGGAGAATTTATCTGCGCTATTAGCTTCCTCCTACCCTACCCTACAAGACCTGTCCTCTCTTTCTCAGGCCGCTGCCATTGAACATTGGCTCTCCTCTAGTTGCGATTCAATCGCCCCGTTGAAGCGGGTGTCATCTAAACGGGAGAAAGATGCCAACTTATGGTTCAATGAGGATCTTAAAACCATCAAACTTGCAGTACGCCGCGCCGAGCGCGCTTGGAGGAAGAACTACTCTCCCCCACTTAGAGCTGAGTTTACCACTCTCTTTGCTCAATATAAGAAGGCCACCCTGGCTGCAAAAACGGCCTACTTTTCCGCAAAGATCCATACAGCTGAGAATAAACCGAGGGAAATCTTCTCAATTGTCCACAACCTGGCCTTTTCTGATAGGACATCTCTCAAGCCCTCCCCGTCCCAGGACCTTTGCCACTCTTTAAATAATTACTTTATCGAGAAGATTGCCATCATAAAAGCCAACATTCCCTCACCCCCTCCGACTTTTGTTGACCCCCAGTGCCCCCCACCTAAAGGACAACTAGATGCTTTTCCTCCCCTGACTAAAGACTCCATGGCCTCAATAATTCCTCTTGTCAAATCCGGATCCCCATTGGACACTTGCCCTGCACACATCCTTCTCCACATCTATACAACCTGTCCAGATCCCCCCCTTCACTACCTCAACAGCTCTCTTTCCCAGGGCGTTGTAGCCAACCCACTGAAAACCGCTGTTATTGTCCCCATCTTAAAAAAAAACGGGCGCAGATCCTTCGATCCCCGCCAACTATCGCCCTATCTCCCTCCTACCATTCCTGGTGAAGGTGCTCGAACGCCATGTCACCAGGTCTCTGAGCACCTTTGTGGAGGAGTATGGGATTCTCGCCCCTCGCCAGGCCGGTTTCCGCCCCGCACACTCTACCGAGTCCGTAGTTCTCTCTGTCCTCGACAACCTCAGGGAGGGAATGGATACCAACCAGGCCCAGGCCTTGGTTCTCCTCGATCTTTCAGCTGCCTTTGACACGGTTGATCATAACATCTTACTCCCGTGTCAAGGCGGCGGGGATTGGAGGTTCCGCGCTGGTATGGCTATCCTCCTTCCTGAGGGACCTCACCCTGGCGGTTCGCCTGGGAGACTTCTCTGCGAACTTCCAAAAAGTTCAGTGCGGGGTCCCCCAAGGTTCCTCCCTCTCACCCCTCCTGTTCAACCTTTATATTGCCCCTCTCATTTTTTCACTACAACAAATGGACGTCAGCATATACAATTATGCTGACGATCTTCAACTTGTCTTCAACCTGTCTTCTTCCCCTACTTCTATCTCCAACTTCCAGTCTATTATGATTTTTATCCAGGACTGGATGAACTACAACCACCTGAAACTTAACCCAGATAAGACTGAGCTGGTGCTAACAGGTGGTTGCTCCAGTCCTTGGTCCTCACTCTTCTGGCCCCCTTCCCTAGGTTCCCCCCGGTCCCCTCCACCTCAGTCAAAACTCTAGCTATCAAACTCAACTCCCAGCTCACTCTTCACTCCCAGGTCAGTTCCGTGGTGTCCTCCTCCTTTCTGTCACTACGCACCATCCGCAGGGTATCTCGCTTCTTCACCTTCGATGCCCTGAAACTGATCATTCTGGCAATGGTCATATCCCGCCTGGATTATGGCAACGCCCTATATGCGGGGATCCCTGCATATAGTCTACTGCGGTTTCAATTAATCCAGAACCAGGCGGCACGATTGGTGTTCAATCTTCCGAAATCTCATCATGTAACTCCCCTCCTCAGATCTCTACACTGGCTTCCGGTCCGTGAACGCGTCCAGTTTAAACTTGCCTCTATCACCTTTCATCAAAAAACAACGGCCCTTGACACAAAATCAAATTTGAAAATTGTAATATTTATAGGCCACGATGTGCGCTATAACAGCAAAAGAGTCCAGCCGGACTTGCAAATTTATTCAATACTCAGTTTAAGGAGCAATAAAATAGTGGGACACAGTCCTGTATCCACAACGCTTACATAAATTAGGAGACAATACAAACACAAAGAATATATCAGGCAAGTAACAAAAAATGGAGCAAGAAAGGAAACTCTACAATGTGCTTGCTTCACATATGTGGCGAACAAAACAGATTATGCACATAATAGTGAACTAGTGTTAAGCCCACATATCATGTCAACGGCGTTTCGATCCATTCAAGAATGGTGGATCATCATCAGGACTATCATTGTTTGCCTGAATAAAAGCATTAGGACAAGTAGAGCTGCCACGATAAGTCCAAACACGCTCGGGTAGAATTGCTCACAGCCGGTTAACCGTGGAAGGCTGGCGTGCTTGTGCCGAGTACCCAGGCGGGGATGAGGCAAGGGGATCGGCACCGCAATAGAAGGGACCTGGAAATAATTTATTAGGGTAATGCTGCAGGGATCTTGGTAGCGCTATAGCTGGGGGTGATAGTTATGGCAGTTGCCGCTTGGATTGGAAGTTGACCTGGGATGTAGCGCGTCTCGAATAGGAGGCACCGATCTGTGCAGCCGGTGGGGGTCCAAGGGAGGGGGGGACCCTCGGTTGCGGCTATTAGTGGAGCTGAGTGGCTTCCTACCTTCGTCCTCGATGGAACGACAGGAGATGTCCCGGTGCACGATCGCGCCATTCCACGGCGCGATCGTGCACCGGGACATCTCCTGTCGTTCCATCGAGGACGAAGGTAGGAAGCCACTCAGCTCCACTAATAGCCGCAACCAAGGGTCCCCCACTCCCTTGGACCCCCACCGGCTGCACAGATCGGTGCCTCCTATTATAGACGCGCTACATCCCAGGTCAACTTCCAATCCAAGCGGCAACTGCCATAACTATCACCCCCAGCTATAGCGCTACCAAGATCCCCGCAGCACTACCCTAATAAATTATTTCCAGATCCCTTCTATTGCGGTGCCGATCCCCTTGCCTCATCCCCGCCTGGGTACTCGGCACAAGCACGCCAGCCTTCCACGGTTAACCGGCTGTGAGCAATTCTACCCCAGCGCGTTTGGACTTATCGTGGCAGCTCTACTTGTCCTAATGCTTTTATTCAGGCAAACAATGATAGTCCTGATGATGATCCACCATTCTTGAATGGATCGAAACGCCGTCGACATGATATGTGGGCTTAACACTAGTTCACTATTATGTGCATAATCTGTTTTGTTCACCACATATGTGAAGCAAGCACATTGTAGAGTTTCCTTTCTTGCTCCATTTTTTGTTACTTGCCTGATATATTCTTTGTGTTTGTATTGTCTCCTAATTTATGTAAGCGTTGTGGATACAGGACTGTGTCCCACTATTTTATTGCTCCTTAAACTGAGTATTGAATACATTTGCAAGTCCGGCTGGACTCTTTTGCTGTTATAGCGCACATCGTGGCCTATAATTATTACAATTTTCAAATTTGATTTTGTGTCAAGGGCCGTTGTTTTTTGAAAAAATTGATACCCCAGGTCCTTGCCTACCTAGAGGGTTCCCTTGTTTTTTGTAGTTCTATCACCTTTCAAGCACGACTGGGCGTGACTCCGGCCTTTATAACATCTGAATTTGTTCCCTATGTTCCAACCAGAGAACTGCACTCCTCCTCGCAATTCCTGCTTTCAGCCCCCCGCTTTCGGAGAAAGAAATGGGAAGGATCCAAGTTTGCAACCCTTGCCCCGCTCCTGTGGAACTCCCTTCCTCTTGAGCTCAGATCTATAACTCTGTACCCTCAATTTCGGAAGCAACTTAAAGCCCACCTATTTGCCAAATGTTTTAACTAAACCACTTGCGGTTCCCCTCTCCCTATTCTGCTCCCCCTATTCCTACTCCGGAGAGCTGTCTTTTGTAGCGCCATGAAACCGCTGGTGAAAGTGCGCTTTACAAATATTTTAAACTCAAACTCAAACTCAAGTAGAGCACCCTATTTCTAACACAAAGGAAGTTTGGAATTATTGTTTGGAGCACAAGATAGGTTTAACGCAAAGTGCGTTTCAGGTCAGGTGAATTGTGTAGCAGATTGGAATTAAAGACTTTTAAAGGACTACATAGATTGGAGGTTAGCTGGAGAAGGATTTTGCAGGATACAAAAGCGTTGAGGTTCTATAGAAGTGTGCTTTTTTGAATCACGGCTGACAAAACAATTGGAGATATTTTACAGTTGGAGATCTGGTTCGGAAGTATATGCAGTAGATGTATTTCAACAGAATTAGAAAGCGCTGAAAGGGTTTGCATTCCCTCCATTTTCTATGATTCCGAGAGTTCCCTTAATGATGTGAGACAGAGGTGTAAAACAGTGTTTGTGACACCTTGTTGGTTAAGTTAAATTAAGCCTTGCTTCCTGGTGTGATGTAATTAGCAGAAGAAATGCCTTTTTCGATTATGACAGCTCATTGTCTGTTGTTGGCCTAAATGATAAAGAGCATCCTTTGGTAATAAATAGTTCATTTAACATTCCTGCTTGGAATATTTCAGGACTGGAGAGCTACATGAAGGACTTTTGCATGAGTGTAAAAATGTACTCAGAGAATCTTGGGCACCTAGAACAAGAAAGAGATATGATGGTGCAATGAAGGCCTGGGCATGTTGGTGCATGGAGAAAGATATGGATCCCTAGGAGCCTACTACACAAGATCTATCTATTTTTTTTAAAGTTGTTTAGCAGAGGCTTGTCCTATAGGACTATTAGATGTATGGTTCAGAGCTTGCGGCTGGCCTTTAGCTTGTTAACCCCTTCCATGCTCATGACGAGCTCAGCTCGTCATGAGGCACAGTTGAGCTGTGCTGGTGATGAGCTGAGCTCGTCATGACACCAGCAAAATGGCAATTTCCAGCACAGGGGAAAAATAACCACAGCAGCGATGTGGTTAAAGGGAAGATTATAGGAAGAGACATTTTGGTTTCAGAGTGATGAAAGGAATTACATTGAAGAGGGCACCAATCGTAATATGTGAGTTTATATGGGATGTAAATCTAGTATTTAAGCTATTTGATTATAAATATATATCTCTAAGTTGGCAGCCTTATTAGGTCTCATTTCATGCAGAAGATTGGCATATGCAAGATCTTTGGAAGAAAGTAATACATTTTATAACAGTGTTGAAGTTTTTTTAACTTGACTCAAAGGACAAAGACTATGGGCCTAATTACATGTTTGGTGGTCCATTGGGTCGTGAAACTCGAGGTGAAGGTGATGTGATGGTCGTAGACCACTGCACAAGCGGTCTGACTGGCGTATTGCAAGTACAGTGGTCAGACCTCCATGGGACAGCTGCAACTGCCAGGGATCCATGATCCCTGGCATTGACGCGGCGGTCTTGAGGCCACAATATGCTTGGTGGTGCTGCTGCAGCACCGCCAAGCATATTACGAGTTTCCTCACCATCAGCTATCTCATTGCAGTTCTCACAGCATGAAGCTAATGCCAAGCAAAAAGCAAAGGAGGGCCAATGAGGCACACTCTTGACCTGAAGCATGGGGGGCATGCTGAGGGTCACATGTTGTGCCCACCTGTTTGCATGCATCCCTGTTCCTGCCCGGCATTGCCTGCAGAGTCCATGCCATGCAGGAACGTGCATTGGCGGTCCCACTGTGGTGCAGTTCTAAGGCTCACATCTGAGCTTTTGTACTGCTCCATCACCATGCCCACCCACCAGACCAAAAAATGAGTTGTAATCTGGTAGGCGGAGGCAGTGAGGTTTGACATGTGGGAGCGGGGCGATGGCGTGGTGGCCCACTCCCCATCGCCAAACTCATAATTAGGCCCTATTGGGCACATGCATCATTCATACATTTTGCATTTCCTAATTTGCGAAAAATACCGAATCGCAAATTAGGAATTGCAAAATGGTATGCATCATTTTTTTGGCTTTTCATTTGGGATTCGGTAAAATTCGCAATTTTTACCGAATTCCAAATAAGTAGCGAATTCCTAAGTGCATTTTCGCAATTCCCATTGATTCCTATGGGCCAAAAGGCCCATAGGAGTCAATGGGAAGGCATTTCCAAATTCGCAATTTGTTGATGCATTCCAAATTCCATTTCGCAAATTACCACGAGGGTCAACCTCGTGTTAATTTGCACTTCCAATTTCAGAATTCCCATTTTTTTTCAAATTGATGCATTGCATTTAAGGAATCGCACAAATGCGATTCCTTAAATGCATTCGCATTTTTTAGAAATGCAAAAAAATGTGAATTCTGAAAAATAGTTTGATGCATCCCAAAAACGTATTTAGGAAGTGCAAACGGCCGAATCTACCGATTCGCACCGTTTGCACTTCCTAAATAGGTTGATGCATGTGCCCGTATGTCTTCATCAATCTTTTGATGCAGATTTGATAAATATCCGCGTTTGGATGTGGAGAGGAGCTTGAAGGAATATGAGAATAAAAGACAGGAGTTTGGAGCAGATGGTGTACATCTATTATTACTATCTTATGTTAAGCCATTTGAACTTGTGAGCACAGCCACAATACCCAGATTGGAGAAAGTGATTATGGAAGTGATTATGGAAGAAGCAGGTGTGGATTTCAGTGTTTTGGAGCACATTTGGTAAGTTATTTTTTCTCAGGTGGACATTTTGAAAAAAGTTTGAAAGCAGCAGTTTGGTCAAATGCTGGTGAAATTACATGGTTTTATCCGTTGAGCATCTTTCAAAAGTAGTTATTAATATCTTTAAACATAATTCTAGCCTCCGATCTTGACATGAGATATAGAATTATCAAGGTTTAGAGGCAAGAGAATCTGGTTTTCATTAAAGACCTAGTTGCTTATATTATCAAGCCCAAATTGCACCCTTAAGTGGGTGGATGATATGAATTATTGAAATTCCTAAAGGTTAAAATAAGATAATATGATAAAGGATAAGTATGCTAAAGATCACTTTAGTGATATGTTACTTATTTATCCACAGATGTGCAGTAGCTACATATTCCTAAAAAGAAAGAGGAGTTGGTTAGCAAAATAGATTTCATACTGTTGTTGAGGAGTTAAGGAGACACCAGGGCAGATGAAAAGAGGAAGATTTCCACCATGTCAGTGTTATAAGCACTATAGTGTTACTTTGAAGTGCTGGTTAAAGAGTAGTGAAAAAAGGCTTATGCATAATGCTATCATCTCTGTCTTTAATAGAATCCAGATTCCCCTGACACTAAACCTCGGAGAATCTACATTCCCTTCTACCTCTCTATCCAAAGATTTCTGCAGTCCAACAAATATTTCCACCACGCCCCAACTACCACACAGTTGCTGGCACTAATCCAGCTGACCACATACCCATGCCCGCCTCCAGCGTTAGCTACTGCACCTCTTCCAGCCATCTCAGATTGGGTAATTTTGGTGGGGTTGCAGGCAAGCATGATTTTCTGCTTCAGGATGTCCCTTTTTTCGTGAAACCTCCCACTAGATGTGGACAAGGGCTTTAGGTTTTTACCACAGCGAATAAGGCAAACGAAATATACTTGAATTTGATTTGCTATAAGCAACGTTTGCTGACTTTGGCAGTCAATGAAAGTGAAGTTTATTGCTTGCCCTTCTTTTCTACCTCTTGAGAGTTAACTTTCTTCTATATCCCTCCTGATATCATTCAGCTAAGACAGGATGACCAACTTTCTCTTGTCAAAGAAGGAAGCAAAAAAATATGAACACATCTTTAACAGACGTCTCATATTTCTAATTATACGAGTGCTCCAGTGATGTGACAGGTTTTTGATGCAGCTCTTTGCCACAGAGGCTTGCATGGTCACGTTTGGTAAACATGACGCAGGTGCATATTATGTAGATGGACAATACAAAGACAATATTCTCTCATATGTTGGTGGCATGGTTAAATGAAAATAAGAAAATAAGAAAATACTAGTGGCTCAGGTTATTTGTTCGCATTCCACCCATCACTTTTTTTGTCTTTCTCCATTTGAGGGCAGATGTAGAACTGGTATGGCCAAATATGTCCCATAGGACTCCAGCTGCACCACACTGTCGAAGATGAAATAGGGTGAAAAAAGTATGGTATTCTTGTGCTCCCTTTCAAAGCGGACCCGGTTTGACGGTTCATGCTGGACTGTTCCTAAAAGAGCAGACTAATTTCCATATGATTCATCCAGATCAGTAACCTATGGACTGGAATGCATCCTTGATTAATTATCAATTGCTGATATTAATTCATGCATTCCCCATCACATTGTTGTTGTTATCAAATGTATAAAAGGCCTTAGGCAAAAGCTATATAACTGATACAGAGGATAAACAAGGTTTTGGAAGGTAAACTTAATGTGCCAGCGTCAGTCCATACTGAAGGGTGCCTTTTGCGGGCACATGAGGTTCCCTCGGACAACATCCTGAAACAGGATACATTTACAGAATGCACGTTCTTGCAGAGGTGATCTGCTCGCTTTCAAAGGTCAATTTGTATTTAAATTTAGAGCAGTCCTTCGAAACCGGTACTCCGCCTTCCACTGCTGAGACCTTCCCATTGCAGATGTTGAGTCTCAAAAAGTTTGCTTCTGCACTATGGAGCACTCACTTTCTTTCTAATTCGGTGCTGAAACCCAGTCTGTGCCTGCACTTGCTGGGACCTTACACTGCTGTGATCCTGTCGCAGCTCACATCTCTCCTTGGTGTTCTTCTGGAACCTTGCAAGGGCAGGTGGGACACTTACTTTGCAGGTATGGGAGCAGCCTGCGGGCCACCACAGTTTACACTTACTTACCTTACAGTAGCTGGCCCATTGGTGTAATCCGTGTTCATGCTGCTCCTTGCCTTGGGGTGGGGGGGAGGGGGGAGAGGAGATCCTTGTTGAGACTTCGGCATTGTCTCCATTGTGGACCTCCTCTTCCTGTCCCAAGGTATACTGGGACTGCTTAGATGACCTGTTCCAAGATGGCCACTGAAAAATATTTTACTGTGGTCGCCCTCCCAACTTCAGATGGTGGGTGTAATTTCCTGTCCTTTTCCCTTATAAGGGGATGAAATCCTTCTGCTTCTTGCCGTTCAATGCTTCAACTGGAATTTGTCATGTTCCTTGATCCTGACATTTTTTTCAGAAGATTTCTCTCGTATTTATAACAGTTTCTCTTCCTTATTTATTTCCCAGTGCAGATTCTGTTTTTTTCTGTGTCTTTCTTATGCCAATCTCCCACTCTTGCTGTGTGCTAACTCTGGTGAAGAGATACTGTTTGAAGACGCTGGTGGTTTTTCTGATGCTGTGTCTCCATATGCTGAAGCCCTCCTTCACAAGCTACTGGGATTTTTTGCCTTTGTGGCCTCCTATGGGCTTCTTCCTGAGGGCACTACCTGCTTGACGTTCTCATCATATGCGGCATCGTGGCTACTGGAAGGATTTGCCCATACCTCAAGCTGACCAGGTCAGAGAAGTACAGATCATCTTGGACAGAAGACAGAGTCAAGAGCTCAATCACTCTTAGACACAATTACTATGATAAGGCACTTGATTAATGCTTTAGCCAGCTTTCTGATTTCCATAGGTATTACCTGTTTGATTGTCTTGTGGTCATACCCATTTATCAACAATTTCATACAAGTGTAAGTGGGAGGGCAAATTTATAATTTATTTCCCAATCTTCTTCCATTTTCTCTTACCTTTTTCTCTCCTCCTCAAACCAATGGGTGGTTGGGTGTTAATAACAACAGGTGGGTCGTAGACGGTTTTCAGATGTTGGCTTAGTAATTTGGGAGGGAGCTACTCTTCCAGAGCAATAAATATGATCTGTTTAGGTCAGTACACTGGGCCTGATTCACAGAACTAACTTAAGACAAAATCCCAAACTTACTACTTTTGGTATTCACAGAAGTTAGGATTCTGTCTTAAGTTTGTCTTAAGACAGACTTAAGACAAAATCCTGACTTAAGTCTGTCTTAAGTCTGTCTTAAGACACACTTAAGAAAAAATCCTAACTTCTGTGACTACCAAAAGTAGTAAGTTTGGGATTTTGTCTTAAGTTAGTTCTGTGAATCGGGCCCATAGTTCTAAGTGAATGTCTGCTTAACCCCTGACATTTGTGGCACAATCAACAGGTGATTCCAAAAAGAAATTTCAGATAAACTCAGGCATAACCAATTAAGATTAAAGTTAAGCACAGAAAACAATAAAATCCCCAAACAAGTTTATAAAAATACAGAAAACTTAATAAGCAAAAGGACACAAAATTATTGAAACTGAATTTGGGGGAGTAGTCAAAAAGTCAAAAAGTTTATTATGTTTTGGCTCTCAATGAGGGCCACATAAAATAAACACACCATATACAAATTTACATTCAATAAAATCACACAGAAGAGTACAGATAAAGTAACACATCTTATCACTGGTCGAGCAATCATCAAACATCTCCCCATGTATCATTATTAAATATCTAAAAAACCTTTAAAAAAATTAAAAATTCTGAAGCAAAAGATTTCATTTGGCGGACAATAAAGTGCATGGAAAAAAGTTTTTACATTTAAAATTCCTATTTGTAGACAGATTGGTTTTAACCATTTAAGGCGTAATGGGCGTAGTGCAGTACAAATAAACAAGACATGATTACGATCCTGTACAGCATTATGACAGAGATTACACATGGGAGATTCACCATACCACTTTGCAAAGAGGAAGTTTAGTGGGAGCAAATCTTGTCTTAAAAGGTACCATAACCTACGGACTCTGTGAGGAATATTCCAAGTAAGATATTGTTGGGCCTGCTTTGGTATATATGTATTTAGCAGAGATTGTCTTTCTTTTTTCCTTGTTTGGGCAAGCATATCCAATTTATAACACAGTTCCCAGGATGCACATTTTAGTTTCGCCTTGAGCTCGGGAGGATTAAGTGAAAACAAAGTATTTGCATCCAGCTCTAACAAACTTACTGCTTTTCTAAAGTTTTTTACTAACAAAGAGAACTCATTAAAGTCTCCCAAGAGTTCCCTTTTAACGGCTTCTCGTGGGGAACCAGTTTTACCTCTAGCCAGACAGGCCACCCATCTTACAAGGGCAATCAACCCCTGGACCCAACAACTTCGCAGTCCGAATTCCAGCCTGCATGAGGATACAGAGCAGGCTGTATTAAGAGAAGAAATTTTTCTTAGTACCTTTCCTTCTATTCTTTGCAAGAAACCCCAGTGTTTAACTCTACTAATTCAATTCCATATAGTAGAGTTGCAGGTATCTTTGCTTTAAAAACATCTAGGAATAGTGTAAAGTGTCTGTTCCCTGTAGCATTGTACAAGGAGCACAATCCCATGCCATGGGCTAATGCTTTACGAGAATTGTGCTCTATGTGGGGGTTCTCACTTAAATTTGCTGCAATTATTTTTCCTAAAAAGGTGTAGGTTTTAACCACCTCTAGTTTCTGTCCACCAATTGTCCAATTATAATTTTCAGACCTACATTTTTTCTTTCCAAATATGCACATAATTTTGCTTCTTGAGGCATTGATCTGCATGTGATGTGCTTCTGCAAATTGGTTTAATGCATGCAGGCGGTTGGACAAGCCCTTCGGGATTAGATCTAAATCAAGTATATCGTCTGCATACATTAGGACCGATATAGGTGACCCTCCAATTATCGGGGCTATTCCCCCACCAGCTGCTATGCAAGAAGGTAGGTCTGCCGTATATAAAGAAAACAATATAGGGGCCAGAATACACCCTTGTTTTAACCCATTCGGGGAAGGGTTGGATTGAGAAAGACCCCTTTCACCACCTTGTAGCACCTTACACCATGTGTTCGAGTGAAGCGATTTTACCAATTCAAGTAACTGTATTGGCATGCCCAATGCAGCAAGCTTTCTCCACACCGTTGGCCGATCTACCTTGTCAAACGCCGTGGAGAAGTCTATAAATGCTGCATATATGCCACCACCACGAACACGTACATATTTGTCTACGATCACCTGTAATGATGTCAAATTATCAAGAGTACCATGCTCTTTACGAAATCCTGTTTGCTCCAGGGGTAAAATACCATTTAATTCTATCCAATTAGTGATTAACAATAAAAGACACTTAGCGAAAAGTTTTCCTATAGAATCCAATAGAGCTATTAAGCGATAATTCGTAGGTTTATCCCGCTCTCCCTTTTCAAATATGGGAATCAATATACTTCCCCTCCAAGACTTGGGTACTGATCTAGTTCTGAAGCATGCTTGAAACACTGGTAATAGGATCTTGCTCCAAGAGGTGACATCCTGCTTAATTATTGACATGGGCAATTCATCCGGGCCCATAGCTCCGGAAGAGCGCATACTCTTTATCACGGAAGCTATGGATTTCTCGGTCGGGAGTTCTATGTTAAGCTCTCCAATCGGGGCTAGATCCCAGTTATTATCCTCCACTCCATTAGAAGCGTAAAGGCTAGATATAAATGTTATCCAGGATTCTTCCGCAATAGAGATTGGGATGGGAGAAGTTCTTGCTCCACATCCCTTCCCTATTATAGACCAAAATTCTCTAGATTTGTTAAAGGTCGAGGCCTCTCTTAAGCTTATCCAGAGAGAATCTTCTTTTTCTCTTTTTATTTTGTTTTTCAGTCTGGTCCTCCTTCTTTTTAGTAAGGCTAACTTACACTCATTTTCCCTAGATCTATTAAGGTACTGTTGCCTCACAAGTTTCTTTATTTCCTTATTTAAGGGTAATAATATAGTTGGAGGAAGTAGGGGATTCTTAGGATTTCTGATTTTCTTTGCGGTCATGGTAAGCTTCTGCAAAATGAATTCAAAGTGAGAAAATTCGGTACCCTGCCATTCATCTAGTTCAAGTAAAGTTTGGGCAAGAATACTTTGTACATCCTTCATGTTACTAAAATCCCAGAAGCATCTTCCAGACTTACGATTAATAGAAACTCCTTTATTAACTAGAGACCAAGACTCAGTATCAGGAGGTTGTAATGAGATGGTTATGTTAACCATATTATGGTCACTCAAGGAGGAATGAGAAATCAGTATGTCCCGAATAAAAGAAAACGTATCATAGTCAGTAATTACATAATCCAAAATGGATTCACCCCTAAATGACCCATGTGTAAAATTAGCGGGAGTGTCAGAAGGCATTCTGCTATTTACTATGAGCCCCTCTAAGGAGCCAAGTTCCTCTTTTGTTAGTTTTTATTTTACTGGGAAAGACTGATTGAGGTATATTATATGCTTCTTCCTTAGATTTGTTTCTAAATATATCTAGACTTAAGTTAGATACTTTACTATTGAAGTCACCCATAAGTAGGATATATGGAGGCTCATCAAGCTCTAATAATTGTTTTACATAAGAAAACATTCGCTTTAAAACAGTATTAAAAGTATCTTCAGGCGGTATATATGCATTTACAATTGCAAGTGAAGATCGTCTACCTACTGATGCTAGATTATTAATAGTTATTACCTTGAAAAGCTTACTACTATCCGTATAGTGGGAAAATTGCCATTGTAATGAATTAGTTAGAAAACAGGCAATTCCCCCTTTCGCATGACCTCTTTTAGAAGGTATAGCGGCAGCCTCAAAAACAAAATAATCTTTCCCCCCATAGTGGATATCTTTACACCATGTTTCTTGTATACATAGCACATCTGCTTTCAAAGAACGAAGAAAATCCAATTTCTCAGGGGAATTATAGAGACCTGCTGCATTCCAGGAGATAATTTTTAATTGACTGTTAAAGATGTTAAGATAGTCGTGTACTGTTCGATGTATTATTTGATAAAACTCCTGGTAGCCAATTCCACTGCTGGGGATCTTCTATTTGAGGAGAGTTCATATTCTCAGGAAACGGAAGTACCTGAGAAACCATGGGCTTACCTCTAGATACACAGATTTTTAGATCTTTACTATGGGGAGGCGGGAATTCCTGCCTAACACCCAACTTTGTAGTTCCTTCTCTGAAGCAAATACGTTTTCCATTACTAATAAAAGGTAACACATTAATCCCTCTACATTGAAAAGCTTCCACTTGTTGGTAGACGAGGTTAGTAATTATTTTTGAGCTGAATTTAACCCTTGCTCGTTGCCCATTATCACACATTATTGCTGAGACCAGGTCAATATCACTTGACTGAATGAGTTTTAAGCTCTCAATGTCCTTTAGGCAATTTAGCAACCAATATCTATTCAAATTTAGATCAGAATCAAATAATGGAAGAAAATCCAGTGTCAGAGTATTCACACATGGGGTAGAATCTTTCAGCGGCTGGATTGTTGAGGCCAATGTCACTTAGGGTGGAAGCCGGAAGATAGGGGCAGATGGATTAAGTACCCTTATTACTGTAGGCACAATTCTTGTATCTTCAACAACTGGTGCAGGGAGTTCTATCCCATTAACCTCGGAGGACAGGACTCTCCCAATGCTAGTGTTGCCCGGAGGGGTACCTTTCTCTACAGAGTTGGTGACACGATCCACTGCCTCTTTTCCGGGAATATCCGATGTTGAACTATCAAGATTTTCTATTATATCAGACGCTTCAGTTGTTAGATGTTTTTGAAAAATAATTTGCCTCTGTCTTCTCTTCTTATACTTACGAACTGGCTTCCTATTTTTCCCTTTGTTCTTTTTACCTTTTTCTTTTTTTATTCCCTTAGTCCCAGATGTTACTTCATGTTCTTTTTTCTCCTGATTGAAGATGGGGAAAAATTCATTTCCAGCAGTTTGATTGCCCTCTACCGGATTTTCTTCTTCCAATAATTGATCTTTTTCAGTAGATTGGTCCATCTCCACTGGACTTTCTTCCTTCCACATTGATTCTTTTTCTCTTTCCTTCCACCTTTTTGAGGAAGATGGAATTGGGGTCTCAGAAGGCTCATGCAAATCTACCTTTACCGTCATTCCGACCACTCCATTTTTTCTTAATGAGGTATTGCTGTCCATGGCATTTTGGGCAACAAATTTAGTAGGGGGAACTGTTCCATTCTCAGTATTTTTTGCCAATAATACTTTCAGAATTTCGGTAACTGAGTCCATAATGCAGTCAGAACTCACTGCAAATTTACCTAATAGAAGTAATATAGAGGCCAGTAGATCTTCAAGTGCTATCAGAGAATCCGAGATCGGTTTTTCATTTCTTGGATAACCAGAAGCAGGAAAAGCATGGATCCCTGAAAGATTAAGTTGCGGAGATTACAAATCACTCTGCATTGAGAGGATATCATTGGATGCTATAGAAGGAGTGCTACTATATAGTAGTAATCCCGATGGCGTTGCTCCATTAGGAGTTTTAATTGGTTCAGACTGGTTCACCGTTTTCTCTCCCATGTAACGACCACAAAGATCGAGATCGATACTGGACGGAATAGATAGTTCCACTATATCTTTCTCCAGGTGTTCAGTGTCCGCACTATGCTGTTTTACTTTCGCGTTTGTTAACATCGGATTAGAATGGTCTCCTTTGGTTGAACATACTGGGAAAATTACTTCATTAGTCTGCGACCGGGAAGGCAAACTTTTCATAGTTAGTTCTTGATTAAGATTTGTCACTGCATCATGGTGCGATTCCGTCTGTGTTATCAACTCATCATCATTTTTTAGAGGAACTTCCATGTCTTTATTCACTGGTTTTTCCCATATTTGCATTAACTGCATTTGTCCCTTCAGTTGCATGCTATTTTCGTATTTATTCCTCAAGGGGTTAGATCTCGTTTTTATGCAAGACCTCCCCCCTAGAACTCTTCCAGAACGTAATTTCTTTGCTGTCATAGTGCAGAAAGGTTATAACCTAGCAGCAGACTTGTATCACCAAAGCAGATGAATGTATATAGTTTTAAAATAAACAACAAATCGTTAAAATGCGAATCCACAGGGAGTTGCAGTAAATGCTCGGTCAGATGACAGATACGTCTCCTCACAGTTTTCTCATCTGCAAACAATATAAAGTCTTATTTAATCGAGAAGTAATAAAAGAAAATACCGGGGCCCAGCCTGGCCTACCTCGGCCACTGAGGGCCACAGAGGGCCCGCCCTTTGCCCGGGCTTAGCCCGGCGTCCCGCTCGCGTCCCGCAAGACGGGGGTGACGACGTATTTCTGCGCCTCCGGGCGCGAAAATGACGCGGCCGATGCCGCTAGGGATGCTGGGAGTGGTAGTTTCCAGCCCTCGCACCGCGCTCCACTCGGTTTAACCCCAACAGGGTGAGGAGTCAGGCAGCGGGAGGCGGGCGGGCAAAACGCTGTTTTTAATTCCCCTCACAACACAGCGCTAGGGATGCTGCAGCAGCGTTTCCAGCAGAGAATAAGATACGGCCAAATGTTCAGAGTTGCACCACCTCAACCGGGGTGACGCCGTATTTCTGCGCCTCCTGGCGCGAAAATGACGTGGCCGATGCCGCTAGGGATGCTGGGAGTGGTAGTTTCCAGCCCTCGCACCGCGCTCCACTCGTCGGTTTAACCCCAACGGGGTGAGGAGTCAGGCAGCGGGAGGTGGGCGGGCAAAACGCTGTTTTTAATTCCCCTCACAACACAGCGCTAGGGATGCTGCAGCAGCGTTTCCAGCAGAGAATAGGATACTGCCAAATGTTCAGAGTCGGGGGAGTAGAGATTTGGATTTGAAAACGACAGAAAAGTTGTGAGGTAAGGCTAGCAGGTCACACTGGTGAAAGGCTTTACCTTAGGAGTTTATTATTTTTCTGTTTTTCAAAATAAATTCTCCATGGGGAAATGCATGACGCTGAAGCCAGTGAGGATAACTCAAAGTCAGATATGTCATCTTCAAGCTCCAATGAAGACTTTAGTGTAGTGCTAAAAGCTCTTGATGGACCAAAACTAGATTTTGTAGCCATGGAAGGTGCTTCACTGTTGGAGTAACTTAGCTGCCTAGCCCTTGTTTTAAGTTTTAGTTTTAGACTTTGGAACTGATTTAGAGTATGTTGAGTTGAGTACTGCCTCTCAGGGCGAAGGAGCTTTCACCTCTGCCACCATGACGTACTACTGCCCGCCAACTTTAGAGATGACCGTCAAATCACTGTTCATCACTGTAAATTGAAGGTTACTGCTATCATGTAGGTGCATTTCAATGTACAGAAAGTTTAGTGGATGTCTTGCGTCAATATTGATATTCTTCGATTATTTCCCAGTGCAAGTCGCTGGTATTGAGCTTGAGGCACAGCCCTATCAAAAGGATGGAACCTCCTGCCTTTCTGCTGAGAACACAGACGAATATCTGAAGAAGCCTTAGTGTTAAGCGGGTTTAGTCATGGGATCCCCTATTTGAGGGCTACATTTCAAAGGAAGTCTTTGTGTTACCATCTGTTCCTGTCCCCTCCCAGATGAGTTATCTTATTGACATTCTTTCAGCCCTATAGTTTCCAGAGGCTACTCCATTGTCCTTGAGGAGGCCAGTCATTCACATACATTCTTGGTGTTGCTAAGCATCTTGAGTGAGGATAGCCACACAAAATAACCCTTATCAAAGTTATTTTTCTGCCCGTTATTTAAAAAGATCTAATTCCAGTTTGAATTGTTTTAAATAACAAGTAAAAAGGAACTTTTAATAATTACACCACTATTTTCGCACCCTGGGTTCCAAAAATTATTTTTTTGTTGCAATCAGACCTGTTAGAGGAACATGTAGCTCGGCCTACATAGTGACAAACAGCTTTCGGGCAACTGTTCAATGTGGAGACCTATTCATACTTAATATTTAGTGTGTAGCACTTTCACATTTTTGACACCAAGCCTCATAGGCTTTCAAGGCCCAAATAGGTGATGGTTTAGATAATGTATAAAATTAGGTTTGCTACATAACAAAATCAATGCAGTGGTTTAACTTCAGCCAGCAAGAGAACTTCAATATTTACTTGAGACAAACAATTTAGAAACATTTGTGGATGGTTTAAATGAACACTGTACCCCATCTATGATGATGTGATGCCACTGGTGCTTTTCCTGCACCAAATTATAATGGCTCTACTGGAAATCTAAATACGCCAATTGTATGTAACCAATTTAAATGTAATATGCATGCTCTGAGACTAGTTGGCAGACAAACAGGGCAGAGAGGCAAAATATTAGCAAAACCTAATAGAACAAACTCAGAGAACCACTACAAAATGATGACCTATGCTACAATTGAGACATAGGAAATAAATGAGGGTGACACTATTTTGTTTCCTTACCTAGACAGTCAAACAGGGACACACTTGGTTTAACACTTAAAATATGCATGAGTGTCTTGCTATGAGTGCAGTTTTGCTTTTGGAATGCAATTTGATTCAAACAACTTTTTTCCGAAATATGCCACCAAAATTCATAAAGCTTCACAATAGAATATTTAAAATCATAGAGTTAAAATAATAATATGCATAAACGATGTATAAAAGCCATGCACAGTCCAAATGATTAAACAGTTAATAATATATATAAAATAAAACAAAAGGCTAAAAACTGGTGCAAATGAGTAGGTTGAAAATCCATTAGTGTTTTGCCGCACCAACTGGAATATTTTTTTGTCTAATTCCCACATAGCCAGCAGGAACCGCAAGACCACAAAAATCACACATTGGCTATTATCTGTATTTAAAATTATTGATGCTTCTTTGAATTCCCTAGCCCCTACGTTACGACAAAGTGGTCGAATCGTTTTTTTTCCCTGATGCTCTGATATGAAGCACAAAATATACAATGAACTGAACTGTTTCATTTGGGTCGGTGAATAATGGGCACTACCTGGCTCTTGTAATAAGGTTCTCACCCTAGGCTAGTTGTATAGAGTGACACGGCTGCATATCTAATTTGCAAGTAATGCTTCCTGACAGTTGTGGGCTCTGTTTTATCCAGGAGAAAAGTCGAGGTCAGAGGATCCAGATTAGACTGACCTTGCAATAGATCCAATTTATGTTGTCAATGGGCTTTCATTATTTGGTCTATGGAGATCACACAGGCCTCCACGAGATTATCCCACAACTGCGCCAGCCCAATATTTGCAAGGGTTAGATTCCCATGCCTGAACCATGGAAGATCACCAGCAGCCGGGATGCATATCACCTCGGCCTAACCCGACTGGTAAGGACACAGCTCAAATGTGGCCCAGATCCTCTCCCAGTGCAAAATAGGCCTTACACTAACTCTAGCTGTGAAATACTTTTGCCCCATATCTAGCCTTATGGGGAGCAATGGGGGACTAATGGTGAGACCTGTCAATTGGCCCATAAAACAATTTTCAACTGCAGCTAGTGTTGACCCCACCCTAAGTCCCCACAGCTCAGTACCATACAGGCCCTATTCTAATTTGTCGTAGTTATAGAGTTGAAGTGCCGGAGAAGTGGGGTGGTATTGTGAGCCCTTATGCATCTTCACTATTCCCCCTGAAATTATCGGTAATTTGACTCTGCACTTTGCAATATGGGTTTGCCAATCTAAGTGTTTTCGTTAAAGTGTCTCCCAAGTTGTCAAATGTGTGAACACATTCCAGGGGGACCCTCTAAACATGGGATTTGGGCAAATAGAATGACATAGATTAAAAACCATAAATTTAGGTTTGGCAATGGTAATGTCTAAGCTCCTTAGCTTGCAGAAGCAGTCAAATCTGTCAAGGATTCTTGGAAGGCCCATGGTATATTTTTGAGAGGAGTAGCGTTCCATCTGCAAACATCGGGGATAGTACCCTGACATTTGCAAGGCATTGTACGTCAGACTTGCAATGATCCATATAAGCTACCAACTCATTGATAAAACACATTAAAGGAGTGGGTGCGAGGACGCCTTCCAGCCTGACCCCTCTATTTACTGGGAATGGATTTGGCATTTCTTCTATCTGCTCCATCTGGCTTGTACAAAATTATTATCACAGAGCCTCATTATTATCTTGAGCAAAAATTGTGGAACTCCTCTGTTAGCCAAGATCTGGCACAAATTACGACGAGATATAAGGTCAAACACTGACCTAAGATCCACCAATACCATGCATTCTCTGAAGCCAGCATGTAAAGGGGGCAATATATCGGTGGTGGTCATCAAGTCTTTCAATCTGCTCTAAAAGACCCTTGCATAGAGCTTTTGGGTACCATCAGTTAGGTGTTTGGGCCTGTAATTTGATAGGAGATAAAGGACTCCATTCTTAAAGATTGGGATGATCTCGCCCCCAGCCCAAGTGGGGGGGGGGGGAATTCATTTTAGCACTCAAATGTAGAACAAAATATAGGCTCCAAACCTCAGGCCTTTCCAAAAACAAGATCCCCTGGTACCTTGTCAAGCCCCAGTGCTTTTTGGGGGACAATTTTACTTATTGCTTGGCTGACTTCCTCGAGGCTGAAGCCTATATCTTCAAATTAGTTACTTGGCGGCATAGGTAAATTTGTAATGTGTTCGAATTCAAAGGAATCGCCAGAGATATGTTCAGGGGCTTCACTCTAAAATGCAAATTGGAAAGGTGAGCAGCCCAATCTGACATCAGGATGTGGATTTCAATGGGACAAAAGCCTTCCAAATTGTCAGTCATGACAATGTTCCAAAAGGAGCGAAAATCACATATTTTTGCCACTGTTAACAGACCCTCCCATTTCCTGAGTTTTCACTCTCTCTTTGCTTCCTGGATGGCCCGTTTGTAAGCCCACCTAGTTGCTTGGATCGACAGTCTTGTTTAATGGTGCATGTTAGCGCCGCTCTTGCTTTGCTACACTTGTTCCTGTACCAGGTGGGAGCTCTGCATCTCCTGGCTGAACGGCTAATTTCCACACACAAATGCTGTCTCAAATTTTGAAACAGTTATGTGTGAATATTACTAAAATTAGTCAAAGCTTCCCCTCCACCATTGACTGATCTAATAATGGAAGCAATGCCCCAATTCCATCGGCAACCATTTTATATACTCCTGAAATTGATTCCTTCTATTGGGACAGTATGCTCCATTTAACACTGCATCTGTTAGAGGACAGGTCTATCCTTCTATCAAGAGACTCATTACAGTTTACCTGTACAATAAGATCTAGCATCTTCAATTCAAGGACTAGCGCATTATGGTCACTGTCCTGTGAGGAAAAACAGCCATATCAATTTGGTTTGGCCATAGCTGAACATCGAGCAAAAAATAGCCATGAAGACACGTGCTCTGCAGCCGATTCAACTTGTAGTTACCATCTTTATCAGAATTTGACCTGCCATTAAAAGCTCTTAGGCTCTGATTCAATGTAAGGTCATTAAGTTGAATTGCCAAAGGAGACTATTTTTTCACAAGAGGGATTACTAAAACCAAGGATGGTCTTCCTCAGTTAGATGTTCCCTAAAAAGGGCATCAAGTAGCTCAAACTGGCAATTGAAATTGCCTTCCACAATCTTTTAAAAAATGTATATTTTTTTTATTTGCTTTTTTAAAGTGCATAAACATAACTGGCATGTCACCTGTAACCATCTCCCATACCCCGTCTCCCCTCCACCCTCCTCTGTCCTCCCGCCAGACCCGCAATCCCATTAGTAACACAACCGATCTATAGAATAGTTCCCCACAAGTCTCTATTGTGCAAAGTTCATTCAGAGGCCTCCCCGCATGCAACATGGATAACAAAGTATCTCTTCCGCCTCATTTCACAGTGCCACGTCTAGGCCATGATATCGTCTCCACTTCCCCCATACTCTACTGAACGTTTGGGGCATCCCCTAGCTTTGTATGTGACCCTCTCTGCTGCCATATACATATCCCTGCCCTTTCTCCATTCTTCTATCCGAGGAGGTATGGGAGCGCCCCACTCCCGGGCCACGTCCCTCTTAGCCACCACTAAAGCTAGTGCTAAAAAAATCAGGAGTGGGCGATTCAGATCAACATAATTTGTTATTCCCAGCAGCACCAGTTTGGGTTCCACCTGGAGAACTGTCTCCAGCATCGCACTCAATTCCCTCAGTATCTTAGCCCAGTGTTCCTGAATTATATGGCACTCCCAGATAGTATGATAAAAGTTCCCCTGTGCATGACCACATCTCAGACAGTTAGTGTCACTAGCTCACCCCATACGGTGCAGCTGCAGTCTATCGTAATATACCCTATGCAGAATTTTGTATTGTATGAGCCGGAGATGGCACTTAATTGCGACTTCCCTAGGATGCATCAGGGCTGTCTCCCAGTCCACTGTGTCCATCTCCCCCAGGTTTTGTTTCCATGTCTCTCTAAGCTTCACTGGTCCATCTGGCATATTATTGATCAGAGTTTTATAAGTCAGGGAAACTATCTTGCATGGGATTTTCTCCTGCAGTATGCAACCCTCTAGTGTGGCAAACTCTGGCAAGGGAGAGGAGAGCACCTTCTCTGCCCTCCATGCATGGTGCAGTTGCACATATTTCAGATACTGAGTGTGGTGCAATCCATATTCCATCCTCAGTGTCTGGAAGGACTTTAGGTCTCCCCTCTTCAGCAAGTCTCCTAATAAGGAAATTCCAATTTTATCCCACCCTTTAAACCCCCCTCAGCTTATGTAATTTCTTTAGCCACGAGCAGTGCCATCTCGGGTTCTGTTTCGTTGGTTTGTGTGTCCAGCCAATCGTTCTGGTCGCTCTCTCCCATACCTCAATAGTAACCCATGTTGCTGAGTGCAGTCTTTTTTCCCCTCTACCCCCATATATATAGTGCAAACATGTGTGCTGCGCCATTGTCCCTCTCTCTAATTTATACGTGGGGTGATCCGCCGGAGCGTGAAGCCAATCGTTTATCCGTGATAAGTGTTCTGCCCAATAATATGCTTTGATATTTGGCAAGGAGATCCCCCCAATGTACTGATTCTTTTGCAATATATCTAGGGCTATCCTGGATTGTCTCCCCAACCAGAGAAATGACCGGAGCTCAGCATTTCTATCTTTAACACCTTGGCTGCTAGAGTCATTCTTCCCCTGTGCTGGGCCATAATGGAAATGGGTGGCTTGATGACGAGCTGAGCTCGTCATGAGCACAGCTCCACTGTGCCTCATGACGAGCTGAGCTCGTCATGAGCACGGAAGGGGTTAAAAACCTGTCGGGAGAGGGGGAAATATTTATTTTGTAGGGCATAGAGAAACCGTGCCAACGTTATCGTTTTGAACATTGCGGCGCGCCCTAAAATCGTGAGGGGGAGCGTCTTTCATCTAGCGGCGTCATTAACAAAGTTTGTGAGCACTCGCTGAATGTTTCTCTGGTATGAGAGTTTTCTATCCATGGTTATATATATCCCCAGATATATAAATCCTTTGCCCGTGACCCGAAGGGCACCGGGCAAGAGGGGCCAAACCTCTCCCTGTCTGGGGCTATATAGGATCGACTTGTGCCAATTTATCATGTATCCTAAGTAGGAACCATAGTGGCCCAGCAGGGTAAACAACACTGGGATTGTAGTAGCTGGGTGGGTGACTTACAAGAGGAAGTCATCCGCATAAAGCGATATTTTCTCCCCAAGCGTATCCGTCTGCTCAATTTTAAACCCTCTTATCTCTTTTTCCTGATGGATTTCACATGCCACTATCTCTATAGTAAGGGCGAAGAGTAACGGGGATAGGGGACAGCCCTGCCAGGTCCCTCTCTGTATTGGGAAGTCCTCTGATAACACCCCATTTACCTTTACCCTGGTTTGCGGGTCTGTATAGAGGAGTCTCACCCAATTCCTGAACTTTGGACCAAAACCGAACTTGATTAACACTCCCTCAAGGAAGGGCCAATGTACTGCGTCAAACACTTTTTCAGCGTCCAAAGACAGAAACATATGTGGATCCTGACGATTTCGCACCTCCATCAGCCAGTTCTGGGTTCTCCTAAGATTTCACCTGGTCACCCTGTCCGGCAAAAAGCCTGTCTGATCCAAATGGACCAAACCAGGAATTACCCATCGCAGTCCAAGAGTAAGAATCGTCACCAGGAGTTTGACCTCCACGTTCAGGGGAGAAATGGGCGATATGACACGCATTCCTCTGGGGGTTTACCCAGTTTATAGATAGGAATAATTGTGGCCATACGAAGGTCTGACGGTAGCATGCCCTCTTGGACTGTCTCCGTGAATAGGGCTCACAGATGGCCACTAAGTAGATCTGCAGTTTTTTAAAGAATTCAGTGGGAAATCCGTTCGGACAGGGGAATTTCCCCGGACGGAATCTGGCTACGGCCTCTTTGATCTCCGTGGTCGTTATCTCTCCCTCAAGGCTCAACTGATCCTCTTCAGTTAGAACGGGGGTCTCAATGGGATGTATGATGTGACAACGCATACTGTTACCACGCATACCTTTACAACGCGGTATTTACAACGAATACCGTTACAACGCATAGCGCTTAGAGGTGCTGGATAGTGGTAAGTATAATTTTATATTCCATCTCCAGTCCCCATGGACACTAGAGAAGGTGTTGGATATAAAATTATACTTATTCCCTATCCTAGAGCGCCCCCCAGCGCAATGCGTTGTAATGGTATGCGTGGTAATGCCTGTGTTCTAATGGTAGTGCGTTGTAAAACTTCCGTTGTAAACGTTGTATACCGTCTCAATGCTGTCCATGTACGGCAGTACCTTTGCTACTGCTCCCAGATCTCTAGCCTTCTAAAAATCCTCATAGTAGGCGGCAAATGCCTAAACTATTTGGGCATTGTTCCGCCTAATTTGTCCCTGCCCGTCTATCACCTGTTCCACCCAGCGGGCATCCTGCTCTCTATGGCTCAACCACGCCAGTTGCTTTTAAGACTTATCCCCTAAATCATATAATCTATGAAGTGTCGCCTGTGCCTGTGTTTTGGCTTCATCCTTCACTATGGCCTTGTACTGTTGATGTTTGTCCACTAGGAGTCTAAGTGTCTGTGCGTCTCGGTCTACCTGCACTTTCCTTTTTTTACACGCTATCCCCCCTCTTTATTTTGTTGTCCAGGCCGTTCACGTTCCATGTAAGGATCTTGGCACAGCCACTTACTTGCAAAGCCGCCTGGGGGCTACCCACCGTTTTAGAAGACATCAGTTGTGAAATGCTTGTATGGTGGCAGGAGTCGGGTGTTTAAATACAGTTGAATGGAATGGTCCCAACTTTGACATGCCTTAAAAACTTAACTGTAAGCCCCATCCAACGTGTAACCCTTCCCTCCCCCCTGAAAACAGTTGAAGTCCCCCAGAAATCTCCCCCCTCCCCACCTCCCTCTCCCCCGCTGTCCCATCTCTAGCCAGTTGGCAGAGAAAAAGCTTTTGGGGTGATGGAAGTCTGTCGCCCACCCAGTCCCAAACTATCAGAATAAGAGAGTCCCGCTCTAAACCATCAAAGTAACAACATGTAAAGTTGTGAACAAGAGCAAGCAAAAACGAATAAAGACCATATAAGCAAAACAAACACGGAGGGGTGTCCAACTTGCATGCTCCAGGCGATCGCTACCAAGTCTTGGTCAGCCACTTCGGTCCCTGCCTCATGAGTTAGAGTCCAGGGGGTCCCCCTGAGTCACCATATTATCTGGTGTAGCCTCATGTTCCATCTCAATTATTTCAACTACCAAAGGACGCAGTGATTGCCTGGCAGATTCCTCCCCCTTGGATGAGGAACGCAGAGGATCTTCCTCCACATCTAAGCGCGATTTCTCTGCAAGGCAAAGGAACTGGGACCCCGTCGGACGATTAGAGTCAAGGGAACAATCGCTCCGACGTCTCCGCCATTCAGGTCCAGTTTTGGGGTATGGAGTCGCACCTGGAAGTCGTTCTCCACGTCTCTGACGCGTCCTCTTTGGTTTTGGTGCTCCTTTGGGGCCTTCCATGGGCCTCTCTGCAGGATTTGTCTTTTGAGGGCCAGTCATGGGTCGGGTCAACGAAGGTCGTTCCTCCAGCCATTGCCACGCCTCTTCCGGGTTTTGAAAAAAGTGTGTCTTATCCTTATATCTCACTTTTAGTTTGGCCGGGAACAATAGCATGTACTGGATTTGAAGGGATCTCTATTTAGCTTTTATTGAGTCATAAGAGCGTCTCTGCCTCTGCACTTCCTGGCTGTAGTCCGGAAAAACCATTATTTGGGCATTGTCTAGGCGGATCTCCCCAAGTTTTCTAGCTTCCCGGAGAATCATGTCTCTGTCCAAAAAATTCAAGAAACGAGCTATTACTGGCCTAGGTCTCGCTCCTGCCGGTGGTTTGGCCAACAGCGCTCGATGAGCCCTTTCTATGATGAAACAGGTAGAGATTTTATCCTTTGGGAAAGCACCCAGTAGCCAAGAGTGCAGAAACTCTCCCATGTTTGTACCTTCAATTCCCTCTCTAAAACCCACAAATTGGAGGTTTTTGTGTCTTGCCCTGTTTTCTGTGTCGTCCACCTTCCACAACAGCTGCTTGTGCGATGATTGAAGCTCCGCCATACCTTTTCTCATATCTTGTATTGTGTCCTCAGTCTCCCCCAATCTCGTTTCGGATTACGTTACTCTTTCCGCCAAATTTCGAAGATCTTGCCATAAGAGCGTCACTTCTGTGCCCACCGCTCCGATCTTATTCACAAGGGCCTCACGGGAAGCCTGGATTGCACTCATCAGCAGGGCTGTGTCTGAATGAGTAGCCGCAGAGTCATCATCCGGTGGGGGGGCCGACTTGGTATATCGGTCCAGTGTTCCCTGCCTGGGAGGTTTAGGGTCCTTGTACTTCGTCCTTCCCATATTGCGCCACGATGTGCCACAAACCTTTAGGTACTTATATTTCTTGGCGCTGTCCTGCCCCGCACCCCACCATCTCCAGATCCCCCCTGGACAGCACCTCCGATACCACGCGCCCTCGTACTTCTCAGCAAAACACTTGCACTTGCATCCAGCGAGTACTCGCCACTGTGCCCCCACGCTTGGGGGAGGGAGAGAGGAGAGGGGGGCAGGCGGGCAGATCCGGACCCTCAGTCGGTCAGTTCCACAGGGGCCAGGGATAAGTCACACCACGCTGATGTCACTCTGACTTGCTAAGTCCCTTGCAGCCCGTGAAAGCCAGGATGATCAGTTTACGGGTTGACTTGGCCAAATTATGCTTTCCCACACCGCTGGTTCTCACCAGTTATCGCTGCCCCAGTCACCTCTCACAGTTGAGCAGCAGTTCGTGAGAAGGCCTGGTCCGCGCCACTGGCCTGAGCTGTGCACCTTTTACCTTCGCCTTTAAATGCCTTGGTCCTCCTTTTAATAGTGCACCGCAGATCATGTACTGCACCGGGGTGGGGTGAGGAACAGTCTCACCCGGTCTCCTCTTGATGCAGAGGGGGACTCCCTCCGTCCGGGCAGGCTGCTCCCCCAGGCCCTCTGCACCACCACGTGGCCTTGGGGCTTCCCCAGTCACAGTCTGCGTAGGGGCTCCTTGTGGTCTCCTCGCATCCAGACCAGGCGGAAGATCAACCACTCTGCACCCCAGATCTCTGCGGCCCGGCACCCGCCCCGCAGCTCACTCCGTGCTCTGCACCCACCGCGACCAGCCCTCACCTCCAGTATCAGCATTGTCAGGTCAGGCAGCGGGTTCCGATCCCGGCGGCAGCCCCTCCGCCCTCCATCTCACCGCCCCCAGGGGCCGACGTAGAATGTCTTTGGAGCCCCCTCTAGCTTCCGGGGCATCAGCGACCAGGCGGAGATGTTCCCGAGGGCACCCGCAGCTCCCGATATTCTCCGATGCTTCCAGCCATGCCGCCTCCCTTCTCAGCGTTCCAGCTGCGCCATTTTTGACCTCGCTCGCGGGCCTCCGGACCAATCTTCGCCGCTATCAATTGCGAGCTTGCCATGGCCTCCACTTGCAAACTTCTGCTGTCGGGGGGATATTGGAACCCCATGGATATAATTATTTCATTTTCGGGACCTTAGGCCACCGGAATGTGCGTCAGATCAATTCAGTTTGCTGGAGCTGTGCAGGCACACGTCCTACTCTGCCATGTTGCTGGCCATGCCCCGCCTTCCACAATATTAATAGTTCAGTAGGGAGTGCAGCTAGATGTCTGGACAACAACTTAATTGAACCTCACTCTAATTTGTTTCTCATGGACCTACATAGAACATTATATATGTAACATGTTGCATTTCTCTGCGAGGTCATGATGATGCACAACATGTCAGGCGAACCTAGCCTAAATTCCTTAATATTGCATATTACTGTGGTTTTAACCCAAAGAGTAAAACCCCCAGGGTCTGCCTCTCCCAGATGAAATAGTTTCCTGGCTGTACGAGGTAACCCCTAATTGATACAGAGGGTTAAGAGACCAGGTTTCTTGGAATAAGCATATGTCATATGCATCAATAATGTCACACCACTTGAGGCAGGACTACTTGGGCAGGAGCACTGCACCATTTCAGGAGATCAATGTAAAGGTGGGGGTAGAGTCCAAACGCCCATTCTCACAGTCAGTAGCATAATGAGAGCCATGCCCAGCCCTAACAAGTCAATCTATATCCACCAGTACATCGCAGAGATTGTGAGTTGGAATCCCAAATGAAGTGGTGGTACATGTATTTGGGAGTGTTTTCAGAGTAGCCCCACACTGCACCCAGTTACTGTCCTGCAAGACGTGAGGGCCTGGCTTATAGAAATAACCCAATGACAATAGTACAATGTTGCTTTTGACTTGCTTGTTGCTCATATGCCCAAAGAGTAACTACTGGTTGGTCCAAAAACCTTGACCTAAAGATGACAATAATGCAATCTCCTTGTCAATCCACAGTTCTAGTTCTGAAGCCAACCCACCCTCCTCGTCAGCAGGATGTAATTGGCCATAGAGAATGAAAAGTTTCTATCATGACCCAACTAATTCAGAGTCTTATTAAACAGGTCATCCTGGGACTCTTTTTGGTCCATTCTCCAAGGTGGTATTCTAGATGGATGTATCACTTAAGGAGAGGAAGGCTGGGGGGAGGTTGATCACTGGCTGCGATGCCTTTTGTAAGCAACCTCGCGATCTTGCAGTTCCTGATTGCTGAGCAGTATGGAAGGAATGTGCCTCAAATTGAGTTTGACTTTTCTGATTAATAATGCAACATTGGATGTTTTGCTTCGTATTCAGAATGTTAGGTCCCAGACAAGGGGAATCAAGGATAGATGTTGAAGTTTCTTTAACTGATGAAAAAGGGAGATGCTTAGTGGGATCATTTAGGTGCAATCTGTGTCCCACCTCCTCACTGGGATTTATAGCAGATGATGTGCTGTGGGCCTGCACAGTTGATTCCCCTAATTGTTTGAAATCCAAGGGCATGCGTTCTATAGCATCCAACCATATGAGAACTAGAGACAATTACACAATCAAAAGATCCTATATCTTACCTATGCAGCCCTCATTCAGTCTTCTTGCCCCAGAGGAGTCAAGTAACAAGTCTCCCATCCTATCCTCCACTGATGAAGGGGTTTGGGTGGGCCAAGGCCGGGGCTGCAATGTAGAGCGGCAGTGAGAAATTAGTCAGAGTGGCTGCTTTCACTAATCAGGGTTTAAGTGACCACTTTTGGTGTTTGGCCACCATAAGTGGATATGGACTGTCCAATGAGAGGGACGCCACAGTAAGGTGAGCAAGCCCTGAGTTAGGCACTGGTGAAAACAAAAAAGGTTAGCCAGGAATGCTTAAGGGGGGGACAGAAAGGCAGAGAGATTTACTTATAGGGCCCATCACATTTGCAGAGCTGAGGGAAAGTCTTCTCTCTGAGGGCGATATCATTGCTATTAAGACTTACAGCTAGCTGGTTCATCCTGGAAATCAAAGTGGAAATTGCTGGGGCATAGAAGTGCTTGGGTCTCCTCCCACTTTTCTCTTCTCCGTTATATTTAACTTTGCTCAGAATCCAAGCTCATACGAAGAGCAATTGGAGGTTGGAATGTGAAGGGGTGAAAAAAGATAGAAAACGCACACCTCGAATGAGAGCACCAAGTGGGGTGGCCCAGCCTCCTCTGGTCTCCAATAGAAGGGAGGGGACCATCCTTGGCCCGTACTTTGCCCGGGAGTGGCCTATCCATGTCCTGTGCTGTGGAAGATTTCAATGTGCTTTATAGCACTAGAGGCCGAGGCGGGAAAAGGCGGCATTCAGCCAATCCTCCATAGGGCATTGTAGCCTGGGACTTGGGGTCCCCACAAGCAGGCAAGGTAAAGTCCAGTTTTGATGTATTATTTCGATAACAATCCTCTTTATCCTCCCTCTCCTTTGTTTCTTCTTCATGTTCTTTTTCTCTCCTACCACAGTCCACCTTATCTGTGCGCTAACATATTAGGCCACAATAGTTTGAAAGTCCTTAACACATTTCTATTCCATGTTGACAGGCTCACCTCCAGAACCACAGCTGAGTGCTGGGAAGAGTACGGTGCATTCCTGCCCTTACCCTATCACGCAGCTTTGAGGCTCTGATGCTAGAATGTTAGTAGTCGAAATGGTATCTGTAAATTATCGGGTACGGATTTAAGTGCGGCATCTATTCTGGTAATGTAACCCTGCAATGCTTAAATGCAGTTAGCCTTGCCTACTCATTGAATTGTGCAGTTGCAGTTTACACATGCAGAAATATGGCACAAAAGATGCATAAATGTACCTGCAATTTGTAAACCAAAGTCCCAATCCCTTGCAGATGGCTCATTCGACTATTGCTCCTTCTAGCGGAATGTGCGTCGCTGCAGGTTCTATCTTCTATGAATTATCTTGTAGAGATCTTTGTTTTTAAGACTTTATAACTTCAGTAACATAGGTCTGTAAATTAATAAACCTGCTACAGAGGGCTGTGCTTAACTGTAGTTTACAAATTCCAATTGCTTCACGAGGTCAACAAGCAAATACTACTGCGACCCATGCGTACTTGTAAAGTCACAGTTTCTGATGGGTGACTCGCACTAAGACCACAAATTGGGTTTCTGTGGCACATTTTTATTCCCTGCTTTCACACTTGGCAAGTTGTGTGATCCTCACTCGTGATGCGTCTGTTTTTTTATCTGCCAGAAAGGGAGGATTCTTAAAACAAGATATCTGCTGCCAAATAGCACATTGCAGTCTAAGGGGCAGATTTGCAAGAAAGTGAGGCGTCTTTAGAGATGCGACACTGTCCCCGCGCCACACTGAGAAACCCATGCGCCACCATGGATGCGCCGTATTTACAATACGGTGCACCATTGCGCAAGGACTGACAGATGTCTCAGAAATTCTGACGCATCTGTTTGCACAAAAGTAACGCATTGCTAAGTTGTGTCGCAAGCAAGGCGCAACTCCAGCAATGCACAATGAGCCCTATCCTCATTGTGCTGCGTCACTCCTTACGCCTGCTCCTAGCAGGCGTAAGGTTTTGATGCAGTGGCGTCCTAGAAGTGGGGCGGTGAAATCTTGTAGATTTCACTGCATCACTTCCACAAGGCTTTTTTGATTGGGAACGCCCACCCTGCATACATTATACCTGTAGCAGGTATAATGAGACGCAGGGCTTTACAACGTGACGCATCTCCCTAGAAGCGTCATGTTGTAAATGTGCCACATTGGTACGCAGCCGCGGCATCACAAAAAGTGATGCAACGGCAGCGCAAAAATTACACAAGGGGATTGTAAATCTGCCACTGAGTCGCATCTTAGAGGGGCTTGCACATGCTCGCTGCTAGCCATATCCCCAGATGGTATCTAATGATAGTTGAATGACTATTTTTACTCCGAATGTTAGCTTCCTTGTTTCAATATATCACATGATCCAATGTAAATAACGTTATGTCTCTATGTACCACTGTTCATTTATCTTGCAAAGTTGAAAAATCTTAGAAAGTGGCCAGATTCTGGTGCAGGAAAGTGCCACTCTGACACGTCACTAGACAAGACACTTCCTGTACTTCAGCTTCACAACATTGATTACCATTACTCTGATCTTACCATTGATTCCTTTGATCTGCATAACTAAGTGATCATTACTGAAGCAAAGTAGTAATCAGTTTGATGTGGTGGTCAGGTGAAAATAATGGTCCGTCGAAGTAGGGAATGCCTATGCATTAAGAGACATAAGAGCACATTGCAGCAATTGTTAGGTTTTGCTATTTTTGTACAGTGCAATTTAAAATGTTTCACAAAATATATTTTGATCCACAATACACCAACGTTTTTGCTGGAAAGATAAACTCCCTGACGTTTTCAATGCGTGTTTGTTTAATGTGGAAACTATTTGTACAGTAGATCAAGCATACAGTTACAGGTGAAAGCAGGGTGACAAGTACAACTTCCTCACAGCTCATGGATTTGAGATTATTCAAGTACTGACATTTTCAGATTTCCATATCAGGAAATATGCATGACAGAGCACATGAATGTGATAACAATTTCAATTCCTTCTTTTTTTTATTTTAATTTTTTTCAAACACGGAAGCTTTAGGTTGATGTTATAGATGGATAATCACAACAATGGTGCCAGACTTAATAATTATCCTGGCTCAGGCAATTCGATTGGGAACTTCTCTGCTCAGCTGACATGACTGTAGTAGTAATCTATAGCGTGATGTTCCCTAAGTTTATGTCTACTGTCTAAAGTAATAAAGGCTAATGTGTTTCTCAGGGGCGTAGGTTCAGGGGAGTGTTAGGGGTGTTATCCTCCCCCCCCCCATAAATGTAATTCCTGATAAACATTTGGGTAATTGTGCTATCGGTCGTCTATGGTGAGGTGTATGTCGGATTTCACCAGGACTTTTTACATGCACACACACAAAAATGCACGCTCTCTCCCACTGTTCACAAATTCCTTACAAATGTTTGTTGTTTTTTAAAAAACATTGTGTTTTCTCTCACATAGGGGCATATTATCAAGGACCGGTGTTAAAATTATCGCCATTTTATCGGCAGGAAACTGCCGATAAAACGGCGATAATTTTAACACCGGTCCTTGATAATATGCCCCTTAGTGCCCCTATCAATCTGCATTCCTCTGCCTTTCCACTGCCCCTTAGGCCCCCGCAAGCACTCTGCTGGTCCTATCATCTATTTTAAGATTATATGCGAGCGTGCTTGTCGGGAAATCTCATGCTTTCCCCCCTTCATCTCCATCACACCCCAATCTTAATGACCAAGCTACGCCCCTGGAGCCTCGGTATGCTCTTACATTTTTGCACGATAACTATTTTTAAGAGCTGAAGTTTCAGAAGACCTGCCTTATTTCTAGGTCGCGTACGGATACTGAATACATTATTTTACAGGGTATATGATAAAGTTAAAAATCTACTTAATGGACGGCTTCAACAAAGATAACAGACGCTGTAAAACACTAATGAATCTAACGTGGATCATGAAGTAAAACACTTTGCTGTAAAAAGGAAATCTCACACCAAGGAGAGGATACATTTCGAATGGCAGCCAAAGGTGTTTTAACTGATGAACGAATTGGTTACAAAACGAATTCTAGTCTTGGAGACTTCTCTCGTTGCAATTGAATTGTACACAATACACTCCAAAGGCAGCCAGCTAGCAACAAGAAATGGTAAATATATATACTGTAACGTGTTAAAAAAAAGCAATCCTCTACTCAGACACTGTCTAAAAAGACCTACAGAGAAGAATGGTATACTGGTCACTCGGGATAGCAGAATTTCAAGAAAGCAGTTGCAGTAACCTCTCAATCTGCTAGGAAGGTATCCTGATCTGTCTCTAAACCACATGTCACTTAGGCCTTAACTATACATTTCCTAATGGAGATGAATGCTCTGCGGCCTATTTATGAAAACTGGCGTCACTTTTGCGCTGCCGGTGCGTCACTTTTTGTGACGCACCAGCGGCGTAAAAAATGTGCCATGTTGCGTCATATATACAAAGTGACACATCCAGGTCGATGTGTCACTTTGTAATCTCCTGTGCCGCATTATACCTGTGCCAGGTATAATATATGCAGGGTGGGCATTCTGACGCAAGTAAGCCTCGTAGAAGTGACACAGTGAAATCTATGAGAGCATCACATTAAACATAGCTCCATGGGCACCTTTAAGCTCTAAGGAGCAACCGACAGGCTCTTTCTTGTAGGGATAAATACCCAGGCAGACTGAAAAAATACAAAAGCTGGCTGACTGTACAGACAGTGTTAAAATAGCACAAAATTGATATAAAAAATGATTTAAGCAATGGACTGAAATGATATCAAAAAATACACTTTAATATAAATATAGGGTAGACGTATACATAAATAGTAAACAAATTACACAATAGACATTTCATGAAGTTCATTTGTTTGTTATCAAAACATCTTCATAAAGTATTTTTTTTTAAATCCTTTTCTTTCAAAACATATGGCTGTATATCATGTGTCAACGCGTTTCGACAAACTTGGTTGTCTTCGTCAGGACAGAAACGGATGTTCAGCCAATTTCTCTAAACAAGAAAGATATACAATGGTAATATTTAAATAGATTTAAAATCACAGTGCATTGCTTTTTATGATTGATAAAATTATTATAAGACATTTTCAAATTTCTCAGCCAGACTAATGTAATAATACATAGCATTTTTAAAGATGTGGTTGGAAAAAAGCATACATTGATCATAATGCCACAATTTATCAAAGAAAGACCTTATCTTTAGCAGTTAAACTGCAGACATGTGCTGTGACTTCATAGAGGTTGGTGTGTCATTCATAAAGTCTAATATTTTTAAAAAATCACCCTAAAGCTTATTAAAACACTATTAAGTTCAAAACCTAGTTTATGTTTCCTATTTTAGTACATCTGCCAAATTATTTAAATTATTTAAAGTCATTTATGTGAAAAGGCGGCCTATATAACCTGAGTCTATCTGTAGGTAAGTATGGGTTACAGGTAGACTCAGACAGTTGTTTACTAGGGGAGATGCATCTGTTGTTTAAAAGGTCCCCGAATCTATAGAGAGTTGGGCTAATATTTAGTCAAAGATGAGGCTAAGGCATATCTTCTGCACATGGTTTGGCTAATTCATCCACATAAAACCTTATTTCTTACCAAAATTGATAAAATGCCAGAGGATATACAGTAGTTCTAGGGAGTAAGGCACCTTTCCTTCATAAAATTTGGATTCGGTATGTGATAACTAAATAGAAAAAACATATTTGATACTTACAAGACATTACCCACGGTTATCCGTGTGGGGCCTTTTTTCTTTTATCTTCTTGAATTGTGGTTGGAACTATTGTTTTTTCCTCTCCCTTTTATTCTTGATTATTGTTTTTTTGCTAACCTGAATCAGGCATTGGTGTCCTCTACTAGAGGTTGGTGTGAGATTTCTCCAGTCACCAATTAAAATAAAAATAATGTCTAACTTCCAAACTTTTGGTTTTTCAGACGATGATTTCGCTACCCTTGTAGGAACTAATGTAGAATTTGGTACTAACCAAACAAGCAATCCACAGAATAATAGTGACTATAACAAATTGATAAATCTGCAAAAAAAGTTGGTCAGAGTAGAGGCACATGGGGAGTTCATGCTGAGTTACCTTAAGAACGGCATAATCCCCATGGGACTAAGGATTCGTAATATTCCAGGCCTCTTTGTAGACATAAAAGATTTTTTAGTAAAATGGAGTATGATCGCTAGTCGATGTTCACGGGATCTGATGATGTTGATCATCTCCACATCTAAAGGGTTAGTCATAGAAATTAAAAAAGAAATAGAAGAACTTGAAGACAAACTGAAAAAGTCTACAACAGCAGAAGAAGCAGAGAAACAATTAGAAACGATTAAAAAAGACATTTTATCATTCTCTGAATATCTTAAGAAAAGAAAGGAAGATAAGTTTGTGAAAGATAAGAAATTTTACTCAGTAGAGAAAACATACCCCTACATCGTGGATGGTTTCTATAAAACCGAGTCACAACCTGGAACAAATAACCATACGTTCCAACATAGAATTAACAACTTCTCTCATTCCTCAGCATCCAATTCAGAGTCAGAGGGTGAAGATAATATTGGATATCAGGACGACAGACCCTTTAATCCCAGAAATGGACAAAGGAATATGCGTCAACCTTTTTTAGGCAACCGGGGGGGGAGAGGAGGTCGTCAGAAAGTTCGGTTCCAGAACCACACAAGGGGCAATTATCAAGCCAACCAATATGCCCAGGAACCTCAACAGTATCTAGAGACGAGGAACAAGCAATATTGGAGGAACGGGATGTAATCCCAATTTTCAATCTGTCCTCCTTCAAGCTTGAGCCCCCTGATTTGTCTCTCTTGTCCAAAGGCCTATCTTTCGTCCCACATACAAAAGTGAACATTTTTGAACTTTATCAAGATATCCACTCTTTTCTGAGGAAAATAAGATTAAAGAAATTTTTCCTACAAAATTACCCCTTGGATCTAGATAATATAAGCAACAATATTGTGGCCTTACCATCAACTTTTACTCCCACACTTCAGCAGGTAGGACCCGAAGTAGGTATTTTTGAGAAAGTCATCTTGAGACGACTTGACCAAGTTTTAAAATTCATACCAAAACCTAGATACAACATATCCAGAGAAGAACATGAATCCCTAGAAAGGTTAAAAAATAATGACACCATTATAATCAAGAATAGTGACAAAGGTGGAGGTATAGTCCTAGTGGACTGTAATGTATACGAGGAAAATATGAATAAAATGCTTAATGATCCTTCATTTTATAAAAAAATCAGGACTAACCCTACTGAGAAAATAGTGAAGACAATAAATAAGTTAACCACAAAAGCGTTAAATGAAGGCATAATAAACAAGAAAGAGTTTGAATTTTTGAACACATCAGAGAGAAAGGTTTCCTGTATCTATGGTCTACCGAAGATCCATAAGGACCAGAAAAATCCACCATATCGACCAATTGTTTCTACAATTGGTACCCATTTGGAAGCCCTGTCAAAATATTTAGATCAAATATTGCGCCCCTATATCTCCCTATCAAAATCATATGTAAAAGATACTGGCGACATGATCGTCAAAGTTGAGAATTTAGCTTTTAATGAAGGTAATGATATCCTCGTAACCCTTGACGTGGAGTCATTATATAGCAATATACCTCAGGCAGAAGCAATAGAGGCCACAATGTGGTTTATTGATCAGCACAAAATTCCCTGCTCCAAGCCATTCATCAAAGATTGTTTGACTTTGGTGCTAAAAGAAAATTTCTTTGAATTCGGCGAAGAATTGTTTCTACAGATCAAGGGTGTAAGCATGGGGGCCTCTATGGCCCCATCAATAGCGAACATCTATATGATTCTGTTTGAAAGTAAATTCATCCATAATGAAGTTGCACCGTTCTTCGAATCTGTCTCCCATTGGCACCGCTACATCGATGACATTTTCTTTGTGTGGACCGATGGGAGACAGACTTTGGATGAATTTCTGTTGTGGCTGAATTTAACAGATGATAATCTCAAATTCACTGCACATACCAGTGAATCTAAAATAGAGTTCCTTGATATAAACATTAAAAACAGAGATGGGATTCTGGAAGTGGATTTATACACCAAGCCCACTGCTCGTAACACCCTTTTGCACTTCAAAAGCTACCATCCACGCTGTCAGAAAGACAGCATTCCCTTCTCTCAGTTTCTGAGAGTAAGGCGAAACTGTACCAGCATACATGACTTTGACATCCAAGCTGAGATCATGAAGCGCAAATTTATTGATAGGGGATACCCACACAGGTTAGTCAGAGGAGAATACAAGAGAGCCCGATTTTACGATCGGGACTCTCTTTTACACTCACAGAAGCAAAAAGCAGATCCAAAACTAGTATGCATAACAAAACATTCAACCATGGACTCTACTATAAGACAAATAATTAACTCAAATTGGCACCTACTGAATGTTAATGACAACGACCAAAAATTACAGAAACCCATGTTCGCCCATAAGCGAAATAAGAACTTAAAAGATCAAATAGTCCATTCCCGCCATAAAGGGAGCATTAGAAGTACTCCTTTTATTCAGAAATCTATTAATGGAGTAAATGCCATTAAAGGAACATCTCGCTGTGGTTCCTGTCAATTCTGCGAAAGCATTATTGTAGGCGAAAAAATGGAATTTAACAAAACAGAAATCAGAGCTAAGGAACTCTGGAACTGCAACACAAAGAACGTTGTATACTTAATTGTCTGCCCCTGTAACCTTGGTTACGTTGGCGAAACATCCCATGCGATAAAAACCAGATTAACAGAGCATAAGTCAGCCATCAAAACTGGAAAAACAGCTGCACCTTTAGTGAGTCATTGTCTAGAGTACAACCATAAACCAGAAGAACTAAAATGGTCCATTCTGGAAAGGATACAGCTGCAAAAGAACCAAGGTGGGGACAAAATCCGCAAAAAGAGAGAGGTCTTTTGGATTTTTACTCTTGGTACCTTTAATCCTGGATTAAATCATGAGTTACCATGGGAGAATGCGATAATTTAGTCCCATTATAATTTTAATATAAGCAGGATCAAGTTTAGATAAATGGATTTATATCCACATGCTGAATCGTCAATCCGTACTAGTCTCTCGAATCATAAAACATCTATAGTCCAGGGTTTAAAATTAGCAACCCCTCTTCCGTTTTTATTTACAGGTAATATGCTGCCTAATACTGGCGCTTGTAGTCAAGACAAGTATAAATAGAGTATTGCTTTAAAAATGGGCGGAACATTCCCAGGACGCTGTTAGGGAGGCGGAGCCTATCCAGGAAATAAAAGAGTGCCTGTTGTGCACCATAGCCAACCATTCCCGCTGTGACGAGGAGGTGGGAGAGATCGATGCGCTACAGCTCCAGAACTAAGGTAATGACACGGAGATCTATGCGGGAACCCCTGGCTAGCGGTATCACTACTTGGTAACCCGCACCCGCACTCGCTAGCTTGGACTTTGTTGTTGTTTTAAAGCCCCACTCCGTTTTTCTCGGCTAAGTCCGGTTTTACGGAACGCTCTGTTCAAGCTGAACCTTTTTTAATTTTTTTAAATCTAGCTTGAAACTAACAACTTGTACTCGTGTTCTTGGAGGTTGTTAACTTAAAGCCCCGATTTGTTGTTAGGCTAATACTGGCTTTACGAAATGCACAGTCAAGGCTGTGTTTTTATTTCACCCTAAGACTCCGTCTGAAAATTACTTTCCCGGGTCTCCAATCCCTTATGGATATATCTTTCTATCCTCAGAGGCCGTATTCTAACGATAAAAAATAATAGAAGAGTGCCGTCCGAGGACCTAAAGCGTGTCTCCATTGCGCTGTCACGCTTCAGATTACCGACAGCAGCTTTTGAGGATTGCGCCTCTCTACGCGAATAAAACAAATGTAAGAAACAACAAGTATAATATCAAATTGATAATATATCATTCGTGTAGTATGTTATTATTACAATTATTATTTTATTTTCAGCCACAAATCTCCCTGTGTACTATTCGCAATATGACGACCTAAGTGGATCTGAATGCCTGAGACCTCTCTCCCCTGTCTGTAAATTTTTAAAGGAATGACGAAGAATAATGATAGGTAGTAGTAAGATGGAGGCAGTGAACACTGACTAAACAGGTGAGATCAGCACCTAACACAATCAGTTTATTTTATAAGGATGAATAATATGGATTTAAGAACCTTTAACAGTAATCTAAATATGTTTTTTCTATTTAGTTATCACATACCGAATCCAAATTTTATGAAGGAAAGGTGCCTTACTCCCTAGAACTACTGTATATCCTCTGGCATTTTATCAATTTTGGTAAGAAAAAAGGTTTTATGTGGATGAATTAGCCAAACCATGTGCAGAAGATATGCCTTAGCCTCATCTTTGACTAAATATTAGCCCAACTCTCTATAGATTCGGGGACCTTTTAAACAACAGATGCATCTCCCCTAGTAAACAACTGTCTGAGTCTACCTGTAACCCATACTTACCTACAGATAGACTCAGGTTATATAGGCCGCCTTTTCACATAAATGACTTTAAATAATTTAAATAATTTGGCAGATGTACTAAAATAGGAAACATAAACTAGGTTTTGAACTTAATAGTGTTTTAATAAGCTTTAGGGTGATTTTTTAAAAATATTAGACTTTATGAATGACACACCGACCTCTATGAAGTCACAGCACATGTCTGCAGTTTAACTGCTAAAGATAAGGTCTTTCTTTGATAAATTGTGGCATTATGATCAATGTATGCTTTTTTCCAACCACATCTTTAAAAATGCTATGTATTATTACATTAGTCTGGCTGAGAAATTTGAAAATGTCTTATAATAATTTTATCAATCATAAAAAAGCAATGCACTGTGATTTTAAATCTATTTAAATATTACCATTGTATATCTTTCTTGTTTAGAGAAATTGGCTGAACATCCGTTTCTGTCCTGACGAAGACAACCAAGTTTGTCGAAACGCGTTGACACATGATATACAGCCATATGTTTTGAAAGAAAAGGATTTTAAAAAAAATACTTTATGAAGATGTTTTGATAACAAACAAATGAACTTCATGAAATGTCTATTGTGTAATTTGTTTACTATTTATGTATACGTCTACCCTATATTTATATTAAAGTGTATTTTTTGATATCATTTCAGTCCATTGCTTAAATCATTTTTTATATCAATTTTGTGCTATTTTAACACTGTCTGTACAGTCAGCCAGCTTTTGTATTTTTTCAGTCTGCCTGGGTATTTATCCCTACAAGAAATTGTTGTCCCTGACCCAGGAGTCGCATCCTCATCAGGGGGTCCTTGATACTTACAAGGCAACCGACAGGCTCAGCAGTCAATCACAGTGTGATAAATACCGACATTAACAGCATCATTTATGTGCATGCCTGCCAAAGGCCACGCATCACCACAGTGTCCTGCAACGCATTCTAGGGCTCGGGCGCACCTGGGTGCGCATCCTCGAACACTAACAGCACCAGAGCCTATCCTCCCTACCTGCTTGCAGTGCTTGTGGGACTGCAACCACAAAGACACGATCATGGCATGGGGAAGCATAAAGGCCTGTAAGGCTGGGGAGGAATCACGACATGCTAAGTGAAAATGCACCAAAAAATAGGCATAACCGACAGATGAGCACGCTGGAGATACGTGGGACATGGGAGCACTGAAGCTGACGAGGTGCTCACTCACTGAGGCCAGCAGCACTGATAACCAATAGAGGAGTGGGTGGGCCGCTAGGAGCGCTGCTTTAGTACAATAACGGCCTCATGCAGAGCCAGCTACAGATGGAATTTCCCAGCATCACTGGTGCTTTGCAGAGGTTTGAGATCTTAGAGTTGCTGGCTGCTCAAATAGGTGCAATTTCAAATATTTATATGTCTCCCTCATATTCATTGCTTTATTTTTGCTCTCGAGACGGAGTCACTCATAGTTGTTAAATGTCACTCAAAATTGCACAGAATTTATGAAAATGTCACATATAGCAATCTAAAACCTTGGCAGCTATGTATGTTTTTGCAGCTATACACCATTTTAAAGATTTGCGTACTGTTGCCTCGCTGCAATGGGTGCTCGTGGCCGCTGCTTCAAAAGCAGAAAGGATTGCATTGACCTGGTACCCAGTCCTACCAAGTATCACACATGACACTAACGCATTTCAGTGTGGTGTTATGCATCACCGCACTGAAATGCTTTGTCATTATTGTGATCTCCTCAGCTCTGGTTGAGTGAGTCACTGAGCGTGCTGGCTGCAGTGGTAGAACGTTACATTTGCGGCCTCAGCCGCCAGACAGTCTGGCTGCATTAATTAATTAATTTTTGGGCTTCCCACGGCGCTGCGCACCAGGCTGTCTTCCAGCCCACACTCTCTACCGATTAACACCCGCGTGGAGCGCCAGCCTGCATGGTGCGTGCTGCAGCCTCGACTCATCAAAGTGCTGTGATCAGTGTAGTCTGGACCAGAGAGTTGAACCTGCTGCAGTCCTGGAGAGAGAGTTAACAGCCAGTGCTTGCAAGCACCCTGGCTTAATGAGTCTGTCCGGGCTGTAGCTGCCGGAGTCAAGTTTGGGGCCTGCAACTTCTCATAAGCTTGTCTGCTGTACCGTGACTCACGCTGCCAGTCTACTCAAAGGTAAGGTAAATCCTTTTTTTATTTTTTTATTTATTGAATTTTTCCCCCTTTTATCCCGTGGTGTTGGGAGAGAAGTAAAACCATCAAAACATACATCATACAAAATACATACATAAAAAAGTTATAGAAGCATAACAAATAAAAAGAAAAAATAATCATAATTACTTTGCGACCCATTTTTCAAATGGTGCCCAGTTCTTAGAAGCAATTAAGCGTCTTTTCTTTCCTCTGAAAGCCTGAACTGAAGTCTCAAGTTTGTACCAGGCCAGCATCCTGGCTTTCCAATGACAAAAGGTAAGAGGTTCAGGATTTATCCAGAGCGATGTAACACAAAGTCTGACCATAGCCACAGCGATAAAGAGAAAAGCTTGCAAATGTCTTTTTTTTCCAGGGCCGTAGAATATTCATAGCCAGTGATTATCATTTCAGCAGAAATTTTGACTGAGATTTGAGCAATCTGCGTAAGAAAGGTTTCAATTTGGTTAATGAAGAGAGATATCTCAGGACAATTATAGAACATATGAACAGAATCTGTGGAGGGAAATTTGCATCTTGCACAAAACGACCCTTTGCCCCCACAGACAACCCCCCATCTAACAAGTTTTGCAGGTGTATAATAGAGATTGAACATAGCCATATAACTTTGTGAGCGGAGAGTACCTGACACCAAAACAGACCTAGCTAATACCAATGGAAATTTTAAATCAATAGAAGGTACTCCAAATGTTGTCGCCCACTTATTATTCTGATCAACTAGGTCATCAGGAAGTTGGGATAGAAAAGACTGATATTAACTGCCAATTTTCACTTTCTTTCTAATAGATTCAACTATAGCAATTTTTTGAAACATTATTGGGTTTTGAGGAAACTTTTTATCCAGAAAACTTCTCAATTGGAGATATTTAAAAAAAATGATTAGAGTGCAAATTAAATTTCTCCTTTAAGAAGGCAAAAGAAGCTATTTGCCCTAGATCGGCTAGGTCACCAATCTCCTTTAAACCAAGAGCTGTCCAAATATTTGCCACCCCCTCTTGAAATATCATTAGAAGTAGTCCGGAGGCAGTTAATGGGGTATAATAAGTAAGCTTAGAGATATGAAAATGTCGACAAACTTTTTGCCAAACCGAAAATAATGCCCACAATACCTTAAATTTAGTTTTTTTGAAATAACTCGGTTCGAGTATACGAGTTAGTACCCCTTTTGTGGAATCTCCCAATGATATTGAGTACATTGAAGGTGAAAGATGGACCGGAAGCTCGACAGCATCACCTAATAGAGGGACAACAAAATGTTGGACCATGGCTGCCCAATAGTAAAGCATTAGATTTAGGACTGTCCACCCCCCACGATCCTGCGGAAGACAGGTCCACTTAGCTGCCCGCCTTGGTTTACGATATGACCATAAAAATCGTTGGCAAATCCTTTCTGCTTTTTTTTTAATTAAAGAAGGGATTAATAATGGGATGGATCTGAAAAGATATAAAAATTTAGGGAGAACGAACATTTTGAGAATATTAGATCGGCCAAATAGCGAGAGATGTAGGTGATTCAACCGCTCAAGTTTGTTATGAAGAGAGTCAACAGTATGGGAATAATTCAGATCTAGAATCTGATCTACGTCGGGCGAGATTTGAACACCGAGGTATGTTGCATCCGTAGGTATAGAAACTTGGGAAATGGGCATAGCCGCAGATTGTAAAATTTGCGTTTTTGCAATATTTAATTTATAGCCCGAGATTATGCCAAATTGGGCTGCCAAAATCTCCAATGCAGGAAAAGATTGAGCCACATTATCAGTTAAGACTATAATATCATCAGCATATGCCAATGACTTATATTCGGTTCCATGAACAATGACGGGAGTGATGGTCTGAGATTTTTCTATGAAACATAAAAAAGGATCAATGAATAAAGCAAAAAGAAGAGGAGAACAGGGGCATCCTTGTCTGGTGCCCCTGCTGATGGCAAAATAATGTGATTCACTACCAGAGATACGAATTTTAGCAATTGTAGATACATACAGAGCTTGTAGAGCTTGAATAAACTTTGGTGTGTAGCCCTTCCCGGATAAAACACCCCATAGATACCCCCAGGAGACCCTGTCAAACGCCTTCTCGGCGTCTAACAGGATCACCCCGAGGGCAGAGTTTGTGGTTTTTGCCCAGGCTAACAGAGCTACCCGTGTTGACGGATAGAAACCAGGGGAGCAATTGTTTGGGTTAAACGAAAAGCAAGTATCCTTGAATAAATGTTGCTGTCTGTATTCATTAATGCTATCGGCCGATACGAGGCTAGGTTTAATTCATCCTTACCTTTGTTTCTGAAAAGTACAATAGTAGAATGTCGCCAAGAATCAGGGATTGACCCAGTCTGGGCAAGACGAAAAACTTCTAGCATTTGCTGCTTGAATAAGTGTGAGAAAGTTTTATAAAATTCCAGATGGATGAGGTCCGGCCCTGCGGCTTTATCATTAGAAAGAGATTTCATAGCGAACACAACTTCCTCCCAGCTAATAGGTTCAGCCAGGATTTGATTCTGATCATCTGTAACTTTTTGGGTGTCCTTAGGTTGGAGAAAATGATTTAAACTAGTTTGTTGCTGTAAAATTATATTGGTATCTTCCATATATAAGGTTGAATAAGAATCAACAAAGACATTTTAAACACCACTACTTGTATTCTGAACGAGACCGAAACGATCTTTAACCCTAATGATCTGATTGCTACAGCCCTTTGTTGTAGACGTTTTGCTAGGACCTTACCAGAATTTTCACCCAATTCATACATTGAAGTTCGGAATTGAAAATATTTGGTTGCTATGTCTTTATAAAAAGGCTCTAATAAGTTGGATTTGGCTATAGCGACTGATTTCAAGCTAGCTGCTATGTCTTCCCCCATACGAATATTAAGACTTAAACCCAATTTGGCTTGTTGAAGAGCTGCAAGTCTAGTTTTAACAGTTTGCTGCTCAGTCTTCCAGCGATAGGAGGCAAATCTTTTGGTTTCACCGCGCAATGCAGCTTTGAAAGTATCCCAGACAATACCGACCGGGACAGTACCAGTAATAATTGCAAAGAACTCTGAAATCCTGAGATTAAGTTGTTCTTGATATAATTTGTCTGTTAAGAGTTTCCTGTCAAATGTCCATGATCTAATTTGATTGATAGGACGATCCCAGGGACAGCTAAAGACAATAGGATTATGGTCGGATATAGTCCTTGGGTTAATTTCAATCTTGACAGACCCAACAATTTGGAGAGAAGTGAAGACATAATCAATACAAACCATTTTATTGTGGGGTATTGAATAAAAAGTATAACCCTCTTGATTTGGATGGTGATAGTGCCATGTATCCCACAAACCATGTTCAATTAGAAGAATCCGGAGCGCCTTGTAGACTTGGGGCTTTCGTCCAACATATGTGTTGCGCTTTATTATATCTAAATGACTAGGAATATTTATATTGAAGTCCCCACAAAAAAACATAGGATGAGGCCAAGTAGCTAACTCTAAATTTAGATTCCTCAAAACCTGTGGGTCGTCTAGATTAGAAGCATATATTGAGAAGATAGAGAACATACAACCATTGACCGTTAGCTCTGCTATTAACCATCTACCACAATTGTCTTGTTTTACTCTTTTAATACGCTCTATCCCGGTCTTTAAGATGATAGCAACCGCCCTAGTTGTAGAGGTTTGTCGGGTACAAGCCGCTAATTCATAACCTAAAAATCTGAGATAAGCCCGGTTGCCCCAAGGAATATGGGTTTCCTGCAGGCAGATTATATCCACCTGCATCACCTTCAACAACTTATAAAAAATTCTGCATTTCTTAGGGTCATTTAATCCACAGATATACCAAGTTGCACATGTCAATCTAGAAGCTGCCATGAAATTTGATCAAAGACAGACAGCCCTAGACAACTATTAAACCTTTTATAGCAGATATGATTACAATCAAACTGTTTTTTAATGAAAAATACAAAAATTAGTGTCACATCAGATGCATTCAGAAAACACAACCAATTATTAATGAATAATCTGGTCATCACCATCCACCACCACCACACCACCCCACAACCCACCCTGATTAACCCACCCACCCTATCTGATCCCACCCCCCTACCCAATGAACCCTCACACCCCTCTCCCCCCTCACTGGGCATCAGGACCGTAGTCCTTGTGATGGTTGAGTAAGCGTTTCCTCTCACTCCGCTGAACCAATAGTGTTCCCCCTTTTCAGCTATCAGATGACCCTAACACATCCTGGAGAGAAAAAAAAAGAATTACAGCATTTTATGTATACCAAACGGGTCATCGAGAAAGGAAGAGTAATAAAGCACAAAAAGGAATGACTTCTGTCATATGTTTAACAATCAGAATAATACATTGCCTAACTCAAGCTATATTGAGTCCAGAAAGTCCTTAGCAGATATCTCTGACAGAAAAAACCTCATCTGGCCCACAAAATGAACTTTTAGTTTTGCCGGAAAAAGCAAAAATACCTGGGCCCCCTTAGCCTGAAATAAAGGAATCTGTTGCCGGAGATGCCAGCGGCGAGTGACCGTCTCTGAGCAGAAGTCCGGACGAACGAAGAATTGACATTCCTTGGCTGATTGTTTCTTGTTAGGTCTGGCGAGATCAAATATACGCTCACGAGCAAGGAAGTTATTAAAGCAGACCAAGATAGCCCGGGGGTAGAGATTATTCGCAGCAGAGGATCGACGGGCAAGATGGCGGCCGTGCACTCGGCTGAGTGAGCTGGCGTTCTTCTCCTCTGAACCATAGCGGACCCCTGAATGACCGTTCTGTCCGCGTTTTGAGGAAAAACACTGCCTAAAAACTCTTTGTCTACTTGGCAGTAATCGCTGATCTGGTTTATGGCATTTACCTTTCGTCTAAATATTATTAGACCTGCAGTCCTCCGAAAAGCTTTTGTGGCTCTGGCAGGCTCCGTGCCGTTCTAGCCGCTGCTCACCTGGTTTGGCGTTCAGCTCGGGATCCTCCCCTCTTCAGCTCAGCGGTTGTTCTTCTGGCTGTCTCGCTGGCTATTGCTCCACACCACCGGCTATAGGGAAAAGGATGCCGCCGAAGGTACTTTCGAAAGCGGCAGCTGCCGCTCTCAAATCCCGATGTGCAGCTTGCGGTCAACAGGAGGCGGACCCGAAGAGCTCCGCGGCCGCGGCTCAGAAGCCTTGCTCTGTCAGTATCGACAAGTCTGCACCGGTGACTCCCGCTGTAATCACTACTAAGGTACAGACATTACCGGCAATATTTAACAAACCTGGAGAGAAGGGGAAGGCTTCCACCACAGACGATGGTCCCTTTGTCGCATTGCAAGGGGAAAACCCAGGGTTTTCTGCAGACTCTGATACATAGGGGGGGTGAGTACTTCTGTAACAGTGCCCACCACGTTGCTTTCTGTCTCTGCAAACTCCCCCCCCCCCCTCCGAACTCCCTGCACTAACTAATAATAGAGGCACAACAAAAGAATCAGTTTTGACTCCAGGTTCCGCTTTAGACCCCTCTGTCTATCAGACCTCTCCAGCTCAGTGCATGCTGGATAATGTAGTCCAGTTTGTCAATAATCGTATATCTACTTCTTTGGGGATGTCTACAGAGTACTCTCACGATACTAGGGGATCTGAGGTCAGTGAGTCTACCGAGAACTTTTACTCTGTCTCTGATCATTCCCTATCTGGGGAGGATGATGCTGATCGTCCGGAGCTTCAGTGGTCGGACTATGACAGCGATTCTGCGGATTGGCGTGTTAGTCAGGTATCGAAAGATTTGAACATTGATACAGTCCGTAAAGCCCCGGGTACTAAGGTATCATTCCACTCTAATCAGCAAAATTTGCGGAAGGACTTATCTATTGAAGAATCTGATTTAAACTTGCAGGATGTATGTGGAGGTACTACTCTGACTATGCCAGATCTCCCCGAAGAGGTCTCATTGGTAACGATTTACCAAACTATAATGATGCATAGGGAAGCAACTCGGCAAGAAAACATGCGAACACAGGGGGCTTGTCGTAAAATGCAGAATTCTCTCCGACGTGTTATCAAAACATGTACTGAGACCACTACCGGGGTTGCTGAAGCTGAAGAAAGGATCTCGGCTCTTGAAGATGCTGCAGCTACTCAGAAAGAGTTAGTTACAGAGGTCAAAGAACAACGCAAGGATATTTTATGGAAGCTTGCAGATCTTGAAAATCGGGCGAGAAGGAACAATCTCCGCGTTCTGGGAATAGAGGAAAACAAAGAGGGCGACGATGTCCGGCAGTTTATAGTGGAGCTTTTCACTGAGGCTTTTCTGGAGGTCACCCAGTGGGATTGGAATCTCGAGATTCAAAGAGCACATCGTTTTCCACTAAATAAGAAAAAACAGGTAAGGTAAATCCTAATTATTTTTTAATTTTAAAGCGTCATAAGCATACGTGCTGAGAGCCTGTTACAACTCTGCTCACACCCTGTCTCAGTGTCCGGTGCCCTGTGTGCCACCAGTTCGATCCCAACTGGGACTCATGCCCGGCGGCCTTTCATTCCTGTCCTGACTGGGACTCCCAGGCAGAAAGGGCCAATATACATAGTATTGAGGAGCAGTAGTGGTGCCAGTTGATCCCGCCCACCCACAGCAAATCTCGGGTGACACAGGCCAGAGCACCGTTAGGTTACCCGGTGCAGGACAGAGTTTGCAGCTATAAAGTGAATGCGCACTACACAATTGCAGCAGACATTCAAGCACTGAGAGCAGCAGATCGCTCCTCCTGACCCCAGAACTGCTCAGCGAGGAAGACTGTGCCCTGGGGGGTGGAAGGGGTTATGTCTGGACCAACCACAATAAGAGGATCTATAACTAACTTGGCACTGAATGGGTGGGCTGCCCGGAGCTTCAATGAAGCCTACATTGGCCTCAAGCTTTTTGTCAGCGCAGGAAGGGTAGAGCTTAGACCATGTCGATTTGCCCCCTGAGATGAGGTTCTAGCTATCTCGCTCGTTGCTGCTCTGCCACCAGTGCTTTCCGATCTTGAGGTGGCAGATCAGGTCAGTGTTTTGTCTGTTTGAGGAGTTATCGAGCTAGGGCTGGACTGCGGATTTTTCTGAAGAAAACAAAAACCCTGCAGTAAGCTTAAATGGACGGAATCTGACATGCAAAACATGTACATAGCTATGAGGACACCCTGAAACTGTGTTTGCTATGGTGTCCGTCCTGATCTCCTACTGTTGCACTGACTTTCTATGCTATATAAAATTGCTTTTGGTGTCACAGTCACGTTGCTCAAATGGGTGTAGTTTTGAGTATTTATGTTTCCCGTGTTTTCATTGCTTGATTTTGCTTGCAAAGAAAGTGTCACTCATAGTCGTTGAAATGTCACTCATAATTTCACTAAAATTATAAAAACGTCACTCATACCAATCTGAAACCTTGGCAGCTATGGGTACCTGAACCTTACACTTGCCTCCTTTTTGGAACATAGCGCTTTACTCAAAAGAGTTCAGCAAGTTTAAAAATACAGCGTGTACTTTCAATTTATTCTGAAAGTACATGCGGTGGGTTTTTAAACTTGCTGTAGTCCTTTGATAGAATAGCGCGGTGCGGGGCATATTGTGCACTTTAGTTTAAGTATTCATGTTAATCACATCCCCTCACAAGCTGTGATTAACATGAATACTTAGACAAATGCACACAATGTGCCCCACACCACGCTTTACTTACAAGAGTACTGCAAGTTTAAAACACAGTGTGTACTACCAGAAAGTACACGCTGTGTTTTAAAACTTGTTGTACTCTTGTAAGTAAAGCGCGGTGCGGGGCAGATTATGTGCTTTTATTTAAGTATTCATGTTAATCACAGCTCGTGAAGGGGCTGTGATTAACATGAATACTTAAACTAAAGCGCTCAATATGCCCAACACCGCGCTTCCCTAACAGCCCCAACCCTCAAGTTAGCCAGACAGCCAGCCTTACCTGCACTCCAGAGTCCAAACACTTCCTCTGTCCATAGTCCACGCCGCATCCAGGAAGTGCCTTTATATCACGCTGATCGCTTTTTTAAAGCGGCAGCTTGAACTCTCTCTACATGTCCGGTGTGTGCGCACGCTGCACACAGCAGGGTGCGCTCACAGGTAGAGAGGTGCGCGCGCGCACTCACCTTAAAGGGAACAGTGCCTGGGACAGTAGCTCACGGTACCAATTACAAAGCAGACCATGCTATCATTCTAACTTACACTGGTGGTTGGAAATCCCATTAGTTATTGCACGATTTGCTAGGAGTGGATCATGTTGTTACTGATGTTTAAAAAAATAATGACCTTTTTTGTGGGGGTGGGGTTGGGGGTTGTATAGCTACTGCATTGTGCAGCTAGCCAGGAACCACCAAAGGATTCAATGATGAAAATGGCACTGGAATGTTTTTAATTTTGCAGCTTCTGTATTTTCTGTCTAATTATAAATTGACTGCAGCTCCTACATAAGCCACCACATTTTATACAACATGTAGATTGCAACAAAATAAAAGCTATGTTTCTAGTTCAAAGAGGTCAATAGTTACTAAAAATGTACCACACATGGAGCTGCCTATAGATTATCTTGTCACATTTCATTTTATGATTGCAGCTTCCAAATGTTATGCTGATGGTAATAGAGTGAAACTTTTTCCCCATGCAGTAAGTGTGTTAAAATGACAAAAGTGTAATAAACGTGCCATAAAATGTGCTGCAATATATTGCATAAAATGCCTTTTTCTTGCCACATATTCAAACCTACCACATCATTTTTGTTGACCACTACCACATATACTGACAAGAGGTTTCACACTCAGATCTGGACGGCAAGTACAAACTGGAGTAATTCGGGGCAGAAACCCCCCAACTGTGACTTTTACAAAGAATCAAAAAATAGGGTTACATACTTAAAGACGGCCATGTTTAAACCACTATACCACCCAACGATCCCAAGTCTTACTAATGTCCAGCTTCACTTGCTCCATTGACTTTAAGGGGGCACACACATGTAAATCGAGATACTCATTCATAATATTAACTTTTGGTCAGAACCCCTGCAACATCACCTCAGTGTTATCTTGGAACACATGCTCTTTAAACCTACCCACGACCAGTAATCGTCCAAAAGGCAAATGTACTAATGCTTTTCCTTTCAAAGCTTACACATATCCCCACTCCCTCATCCCTTAGGGACTTACAGGATACCATAGGAAGACGTCCAAATGAAGGAGCCCAAAGTCATGTTGGCATAGTTGGGTCCACGTTGGTTACAGTCAAAACACTTGCGGATGTGCGGTAGGCTCGTAATCTCTCATAGCAGCTTTAAGTGCTTTTCCTCTTGCTTGCGCTTGTCGCTGGCAGCCATGGCGGGAGCGAAGGTGGGCTCTATGCCGGTTCTGCAAATTCAAGGGGGGCATGCACTGACACGTGACACCAACAGGAAAGCGGCCCCAGGCCAGCAGCAGACAAGCAGCTGCCTCCGCTCTAACCTCGAGCACAGCGGGCGCTAACCTGGACGACATCACAGGAGACAGTCAGGCAGGTTGTGCGCTATAGACAGAGAAAAGGGACACATTTTTAGATCGAGAAAAGAATAGAAAATGGACAAGGATGCAGAGCTCAGGGGAACCTAACCAATTTTATAGTAATGTTTTTCCATTCCCTACAAAATAATTATTTCTCATGTTAAAAATACTTTTCCAAGTGCAACAATTAAATTAAATATCCTTCACAGAATATTCTGCAGTAGGGACTGTAATTATGTTACTTATATTTCCAAATACATTGATACTTCAGTAATGTTTTAAATATAAACACGGGGCAACATTGTTGCAAAATACGAAAATATTTTTGAAATATTGCCTGAGCGCTATGACAGAAGAAACACACTGGGACGCAAATATGTCGGTCGAAGTTATAATAAAGTGTGGCTGGGCTTTGCATTATCGTCCCTTTTTTGTTAAATGGGAATGCATGCGGGCAACAAGGCACGGAATAGGGGGGGAGAAGAAGGCATCGGACTGCGGGGGTGCCACAGGAAGAAAGTAGTCTGCAGTAAAGGGGCTAATAGCCATGGAAGGACACAAACGACAACATGGCCATCACGAGGGACTAACAAGTCTACAACCAATCAGATGGCAGCATTTACAACACAGGCCAATCAAAAAGATAAGCGGAGAGTGGGCGGAACTTCCACGAAGCTTCCACGCTATAGTGTATACTGCATGCCTCTCAATGCAAGCAGTGTATGCGCTGCGATGCTAGGTGAGACCTAAAAACCATTCAAATCGCCAATGCGTGGTTTAGTGTATGATGTGTGTTAAAGAGTGAAACCTCAAAAAAAATTTAATTTACACACAAAACAAGCATTTTTTAATGTAGTATTCATCTTTGTAAAATGTTAAAAATAATTAACATGATGACTTTGCAAAATGTTCAAATATAGCTGACAAGAGGACAATTCTGGCATTATAACCAACAGCTCTTTGCCGCAGTTTTGATTCTATGGTGAAACTGATAAAAGCAAAATTACCAGCCCCCCAATGGTTCAAAAAAAGCAAAATCGATGATAGTATCCTATGTCATAGTGAAAAGGCACAGAGTTGTGAATTGCAAACTAAAATTTAGTTCTAGCTTTCTTACTTTTTCAGCTGTTAATCAGCCCATTGGATGAGAGAGTCAAGATACCCTTTCTCTTGCAATTAGAAGCATCTCACTACTAATTGGCTTCAATAACACTCCTGAGAAAATGTAAAAACAGTTATACGAGTTTAGAGACACCCAGAAAGGAAAAATTATGTCCTGTCACCGGTATTCCGAAAACATTCTCGGTCTAACTAGAACATGGTGCAATTTAGGTGGCATTCTTTTAACAACACTGTGAAGCACGCTACTTGAACAAAGACTACTTTGCGTACTCATAAATGGATTTGTAAATTGGCCCATGTAGCCATCGATAGAGCGGAAGGTACAGTGGCACCAGGACCCACAGGTGTAAGTTGCCCATTGCATCCCAATTGTCTAGATTCCACTATATCTAAATTCTTATGGAACTATGGGAAAATTAGGAGAGCGCTACCATTACTGACTCTTCCTCTACATAGAGGTGGCCTTGATATCCCGAATTTGACATTCTATCTTTGGGCGACACTACTTCAGCAAATGGGCCCACTTTTTAATGCCAAACCTTCCACTCCGTCTAATATAGATTTGTGTATCCCTTCTATTTTTAAACTTGGACTAGGCGCTAGGTGCCAAGGGTTATTCTTGAGACAAGTTGAAGCATCATATTATAAAAAGATCAAATTCAAGGTGATTAGCGACTCATGGAAAATATGGAAACTTGCCTCTAAACATCTAGGCATTCCTAAAATCACTAAATACACCTCCTTATGGCATAGTAAGATCCTACCAGTTTGTTTAAAGGATAATATTTCTAGGAATTGGGAGAATCTTGGCATTCATACACTAGGTGACTTTTTTGGACAAAATGTTACCCCATCTTTTGAAGGGTTACAGCAGAGATTCAATATTCCATCCACAGACTATTTAAAATACTTTCAAGTGTTTACCAGTATCCGTAACTCTAAATTCAACATTAATTTAGAGAGTTTTCATTTTTTTTCTATTATTGGGAAACGGGCTACCAGGATAGGAACCCTATATGATATACTCTCCGAATTCTCTGCTGATGATTTAGATCGTGTCGAGCGATCTTGGGCACTAAAACTCGGAAACCCAGATGTGGACATTGACTATTCCCTAACCCTCTCAGCAACATTATTTTTAGCCCCCAATCTTAAAGCGCAATACTACAAAACTATTTACAATCTTTATTTTACCCCGTTTAAGCTTTTCACGTGGGGATTGCGGGCAGACGACTGCTGCCCAAGATGTGGACAGGGGCAAGCAAATCTAATCCACATGTTTGCTGAATGTCCTAAGCTAGATATTTTACAAACTATGATTGGAGGATTTTGGGCTCCAGTTTTTGGTCGGAACCTCAGATCCTCCACCACTTTATATCTTTTGGGTCATGATGAATCCTTAGGCTATAGTACGGAGGAACGTTGGATTGTCTTTTTAGGCACCGCCGTCTTTCGTATTATACTGGCTGCCCGATGGAAAGATCCTACTGCACCCACTTTCCAGATGTGGCTTAGTCGATTTCTTGCCACATACAAGCAGGAGGTAGCTATATATAGTACAAGAGGTAGAAAATCTAGAGCTCTCGGTACCCAGATTTGGGCCCCAATTTCCGATTGGTACTCCAATGCAAGACTTTCTTCCTGATATGAGGTTAATTGATATGATGTTATAAATTTATATAATTTTTTATTTTGTTTCTTCTGCTGAATCGCTGTTTTTTGGTGCTCACCTGTATTGGTTATTAATGTTTTCCTGTTTTTTGTTTACTTGTTATTGGTATATTGGTATATATATTTTCTCTACCGAATTTTCTGATGTATTATCATTATATTACGTTGTTACTCTTTTGTAATGAAAATTCTTAATTACTACTGATCATGCTCAATAAAAAACTTAAAATATAAAAACCAATTGTAATCTTTTTTTGCTCTGAAATCAGTAGGCGGAGCGCCATTTTCTTTGCTTGCGTAGGACCCATGCACTGGTGCTACGCTTCTGATTGGCCCCTAAGCATGCGTTTCTCAGCAGTCAGCACCACGCTTTCCCTGTCCATGCAATGTGCTAAAAAAAAAAACACACAGCCGAAGCTGATTGCTGGAGTGCTGCTGAGGGTGAAGATTTATTCCTTCATTGTGTTCCTGCCAGTAGACATCTGCCCAGCACCCCCTACGCATGACATGTGTTTGTTCAAATGTAACACAATTCATGGACATTGCTGGAGAGTGTTGATGCTGTGACATTATCCAGCTGATTCTTCCTGTCTGCGGCGGACAGTCAGGCTTGCGCCGGTATGGCTCGCGGCCAGGTCTGCCTCGACGGAGCGTGGCCGGCGTAAAAAAATGAGAGCGACGCAGGTGATTGTCGGAGTGGCGTTTTCATAATTTACGTTCGGTTTATAATGCATCTTTATGCTCCAGGGCCTGTTTTCCTTTAGTTTTGGCCTCGGTGTGGTACGAGCGAAAAAAGATTCGAGAAATAGGCCTTGCTGCTTGCGTGGGTTTGATAAACTTTGACTGAACCTGAGAGCATTGCAATGAAATGTAAGCAAAAGGTGATGTTGGCATCAGTTTCGAAGTCTATTTAAATCTACATCGAGTCAGTTCAGGGTAAGAGAGTCATTCCGTGGGGGATGGGGAGTCCTGCGACAAGAGAAGGCAAGCTGTTTAACCTTACCGCGCTGCGATCCGTCATCTCGAACAAGTTTAGAGACAAATAGTATTAATATTAAAAGCACGGTGATCCCTAGGTCTGGTTCTGAGACGGGGCCTAAACATTCTTAAGTACTTTAAAAAGGACTATAAATTTAACAAAAACAGGAAAGAAAGAATGGGTAATATGGAGTTTTACAACAGCCCTGTCTGCTAATCTGCGATCTGTTTGGTCTAGGTGCGGGATTATTATGGTGGGTTTATTGAATAGGTGCCAGAAATGATCTTAAGTAAACAGTTTACACAGACCTGGTCCATGCTTAAAATCAGAACGTTCAAAAATCAAACAATAACTTATTGCAGGTTTTAACAAAAATAAACCCTGCGACGCTTTCAAATGAACACTGATAAAGGATGGCTCGTTCTGTTTGTTACATGTACAAAAGTAAAATAAATGGTCTATTCTCCCGCCTTCTGACACTTTCAGCAGAGGACCCTCAACTCGAAAATCCGCATTTCGTCACCTGGAGCTGTCTATTGTTGTAACTGTTTTCTTTTGCTTCCTTTATAGCTCTGCTGTCTTTCAGAAAGCAGCATTTTTATTTTTAAGATGTGATTTTCAACATGAAGGTTATGTTCAAGAATAAAACAAGGGCAGCATGCGTATGTATACCCCTATTCTCTATTCACTTAGTAAGTTATACACAGGTTCATTTTCCCTAATAAAGAGTACATTAAAGAGCCCCAGAAATATCTGCTAGAACAATGTATTAATGTGCCTCATGTCTTAATGGGGCGTGGTGAAATTTGAACTTGTACTTTTCAGATAGAAAAAGAGTAGATTGCTGCAAGGTTTTTATTACGGTCACTGCTTCTAGCATTTACCGGAGGATCAATATGTGGAGCAAACACCTTTCTCAAAGGAACTTTAAAAAAAACAACATGACCACTTTGCACAAGTATTTTCTACTATCAGATATCTCTCATCACTAAACTTATAGTCAATTAGATGCGCTTGTAACCTTTGAATAAACCATCGAACTTTGTGGCCTTATTTACATAAATGACTAGGTACGTTTGAAGCAAACACAAGCTAAAGAAGTTAGAACTGAACAGCAAACCAGCACAACCAAACAGCACCTTGCATGTACCAATAAGCAAAGATAGCGTGAATAAATGCCACTTGTTTCTTGAATATAGATAACAGCAAACATGCTACAGTCTCTTGCAAACCCACATAAATTAGTGCTAATTCCACAAATAAACTGTGTACAGCACATATATCTATCCCAAAGAACCATTTCTGTTTCACCAGATTTTGATTTGTTGAGTAGTCCTATCTTTCCACGGCTGAAGTCAGGATCTTCCATTGCACTGAATGAGGAGTTCTTTTCTCCTCATCGTATAGTGACGGAGAGAGTGCCATGCTATTTTGAAAATTGTAGGGGTGCACCATAATCACTAGTCAGCACCCACATATTTAGAGGATCTTACTAATGTAATTTAGAAATGTAACATTAGGCTGGGAATCAGAGCAATATGTAGTGATGTGTTAATTAATTAGAGATTACTGTAGTGGCTTAATCAAAATGTAGTGTTGCATAATGTAGAAATGTAATCATATGTGAAATGTCGCATTAGCAATGATGTGCGTTAATGAATTAATACATGCTCTTATAAATGAGTGAATTAACATAGGGTTTTAATATGAAAATATATTGTTTGCTTTGAAAATAAAAAGAATGCTTTATAGTGATGAAATGTAATGTTTTGTTATATTAGAAATGCAATTTAACGTGCAAGGGCCTGGGACATGCTGAAGCCAGTAGAGGCCTAACTGTATTTTCTTTGGTTAGCTTTAGTCGAGAAGGAATGATTTTCTCTCTTCCGGAAAGAAGCTGTCCTCAGCAAATATTAAATTGTAATTCGAATGTTTGCAGAGATTTTCCCATGTGTTTCAGCTCGCAGGTGCAACACCACAAGGATCCTTAGGTAGAAGGGTCCATTGTTTGGGAGTTAGGATAGTAGGCGCAAATGCAGAGGAGCTGCCAAAGAATTTGGGAGTGCTACACTCAGCGAGAAAGGTGCCTGGGACCCAAGGACACACCAACGGACGCTTGATAGAGAGGTGCCATACTGGAAAAGTCCAAAGATCTGTACCTGCCAGAGGGGTGTACCTCTGGGCATGTCGACTGTTTTTGGAATTTTATGTTAGGGACAGCACCCGAGGGTGGAGAGTCAGTTCGGAGCAGAGAGCAGATACCGGAAAGCAGACTAGGAGTTAGAAAGTTGGCTTGGGAAAGGCAAGATGTAGGTAATTTGTGAACTTAAGGCAGAGTAAGGTGTAAGAAGGAGCATCTTAGAAGGAGCTTAGTAATTCAGGCGACTTATTAGAAAGTGGATGCACTTCTTTGGAAGTCTTTACTGATGACACCTTTACTCTTGTCTGAAGGGAATATTAAGTAGGGATGTCACTTTAGAATAGTGTAGGGACAGACTAATCATTCCTTTCTCTTTTGTAAATGCAGTCCAAACTTCAAGCGGGAACTGTTCTTGGTTGCCTGATGTTACTCAAATTGACTTTGCTTTTTATTCTGAGTCGTCTGAGGATCCTGCGTAGAATTATGTTTGTATTACTGCCAGTTTATTTTCTGGACCTCTTGCTGAGATGTTTGTATGTTCAATTATTTTTGGCTTTGTAATAACCCTTCAAAACGTCAGTTGTAGTCAGTGATCCTTTGAGTCTAATTTGGATTTGGTTGTAAGGGTGTTCAAAGTTATCATTGTTGAAATTCTCCCTTTATATTTCTACAACAAAGAAAAAGGTCCAGTCGTCCTGGTTTGGGATTTTGGAGTTGGGTAAGAAAATCTAGATGAAAATCCCAGCTTCCCCATGCTCTTTCACATTTTCCTCCTGACTTAAAGTCTTAAGGTCTGACTCTCTTTTTTTGAATGGGCCTCAATAACATCTTAGGAACTGTAAGCCATCATATTTCCCAGTTTCTGCAGAATCATTGTTGCGTCTGCCATTGACGCAGATGTTGCCTGACATTGGGTTTCTAAGAACTGTAAAAGTGTAAAGTCATCCGGCTAATGAAATATATATAATACCTGATGTGAAATAAGTCTGGGACAAGTGCCTGCTTATCACCATGGCAAGATCACATAAGAACAAATTCAGACATATAGCCAAAATAGTGTAGTCTGACCTGTCATCCTTTCACCTTATATGTTTATAAGGAAACGTCTGGGACGTACACCTTGATGCACATAATCTATGACAAAATTCCAGTCTTTGATCAACTTTGGTGCATAATTACTGCCACTTGACCACTTGTCAAGAGAGGTCATTCGCCCAGATTACCAGAAAAGATTCTGACAGAGACATCTCGCCTACTGCCAGTGCACTTCGAAGATGATACATCTCAACTGAAGCTGCTAAAGCTGAGTCCCAGAGCAAGGCAAATGTTTGCCCTTCGCAGGTAACATTGCCTCATGCCTCCACTCCAAGGAATGCAGGGCGTCTCTTCTCACTAAGAAACTCTAGACTGCAAATTGCTCCATTTTCCATGCGCTCTTAATGTAGCGAATAGAAGTAGGTTTTTAGGGTGTGAGGTTCTAGATTAAATTTTAACTATGTTAGAAGTATTTGTTTTATTCTTGTTCGCAATGTGCTTTCTTGCTGTTAGCGTAGTTAGTTTAGATGTACTGAAAAACAGATTTGCTCTGCTGTTCTAAATACATTTAGATTAGATAAGTGTCTATTCTTCTTATTAAAGTGAGTGTGTGTGCCACTGTAAACAACAAAATATGTTTGTTTCTGTTACCACAGTGCCCCTGATTCCTTTGCAGGGAATAATAGTAACCCAAAAGCAATAACTTTACTTCAACAATGTATTAGGTAGGGTTCTGTGGGTCTGCAACAACCTGTGTTCCATAATCAGCGTTGGTACATTGAACACGTTTTCCTGTGTCACCTGTGGGTAGGAAGGCAGCCCTTATAGAATTATGTTGAATTTCTTTCACATTCAGCAACAAATACGTATTTTCCATTGCTAACTGATGCAGTATTATATAGATTTGTTCAAATTCAAGAAAGATGACTAATGCATCAACTTGAACTACAAAATACAATATATAAATAGACTCAGTAACTGTGTAGTTAATGGGACAAATCAACATGATGCCTGAAACTCTCTAGCACTTAACACAGCGACTGACGGCCCAAATATACTAAGATTTTGCATACGAGTTGTATCACTTTTTTGATGCAGCCCTGATGCAAAATCTATTTTGGTATTTGCACAGCCCCACAGTGCCTAATGTACTATGCTTTGTGTGACTTTTAAAAAAAATAAATAGGGGCGTGGCCAAGATGGCGGCGGAGTAGGACGCCTTTCCGAGGCGCTCCGGCGCTGATCCGGCAAAAGCATCTAATAACACGGTCCTGAGGGAGCGGCCTCGCTCCAAAAGTGGTGTGGAAGTCTCCCTGGCATGGCGGAGTGGTTTGGTGCCGTCGGTGGGGCGGAGTAGCTCCGGGATCGCCCATGGGATCGACTGAACTCCACGGCCTGCGCGACCTCGGCCTCTCTTGATCTCGGTGGCCGGTGTAGGAGAAGGGCGGAGCTCCTGAGAACCCGCCTGGAGACCCCGGAGCTGGCGGAAGGTGGAGAGTCGCGTTGCAGCGGCGAGGCGGAGGGGTGTTCGCTACGGAGGTGGCTGGGAGTCCCCTGGCTTGTGAGGTGCGGCGGACCCACGGGGCTTGGCTGAGAAGGCTCCGCAGCGGTCGGCGGGGGTCGCCGTGAGGTGGCCCGAGATGTCTGGACGCCGGAGGCGGTAAGCCTGGGCGGTGGCGATTACCCTGGCCGAGAGTGGTGGTGGTGAGCGGTGCCAGATCAGCGGCTCCCGGTGAAGCCCGGGCCACGTGTAGAAGGAGGCGGTTTGGGGATAGCGGCAGCGCTCATGTATGGCCGCCATTGGACTTTTGATCTTCCGCGGGCCTGAGCTTTGCCCCGTGCACCTGTGAAGCCTAAAACACAAATTGCTGTGTATGCTGTGACCGTCGAATCAGTCAAGTCAGGGGTCAGGGGTGCTACGGACTACAGGTTGAGGCTTGGCACTTGCGATCACAGGCACCCGCTCTAGCTTGGACCGAGCAACAGAGTCCGCCATCTTGTTTGACCGCGTGGCGCTAGGGTGGAGCGCTGCTTGCCGCCATGTCTAACGCACAGCGCAAAGGGCGCCCGGGGAAGGATGGCACTTCGAAATCCTCCCAACAGCCGGCGTCCCCTGGTGCTAGTGGGTCGTCGAAGCAATCGGACGATGAAGCGCCGGCGACGAAAGCTTTCATGACTGAACTCTTTGCCTCCATTAAGGAGGATATCTCCGAGCTCCGGGCGCAATTGGCCTCTGATCTACGGGAGGTGCAGAGAGATGTAGACGGTTTAGGCGAGAGGGTGGCGACCCTGGAAGACCATGATCTAAGTATGGCCAACGACGTGCACTTGCTGCAGCAGGATATCATTCGCCTCACCGAGCAGAACCTGGACTTACAGACGCACACGGAGGATCTGGAAACCGTTCCCGCAGGAATAACATCTGCATCCGGGCTGTGCCCTGGGATGGTGAGGCAGGGGACCTGCGTGGTTATGTCCAGGACCTGTTCCGCCAAATACTGGATGAGGAGGATACACGGGTAATCCAGATGGACAGAGTGCATAGAGTGGGGCTGCCCAGGCGCGGGGGGGGCCCCTCCCGATATCCTTGTATGCGTCCATGACTTCCAAGTGAAAGAGAGGATCCTCCGCAAGGCCAGAACACTCACGTCATTGCAATTTAGGGACCACCACCCCCAACTGTACCAAGATCTGGCGGCCTCCACCCTGCGGAAAAGAAGGGAGTTCCGCCCAGTGACTGCCTTCCTGAGAGAATGGGGCATCGCTTATTCTTGGGGGCATCCATTTCGGATCATCTTTCGGTGGCAGAATCGTCTCGCACAAATTCGCATGCTCCAGGCGGCAAAAGACCTTCTGGGTCTGGAGGATGTGCCGCCCTCGCAGGACACAGCTACTTCTCCGTCTCGGAGGCGCCACCGCTTGTCCTCCTGGCATAGGGTGGGCGCTTCCCCTGACCGACAGCGACCGGACCTCACTACCAGCCTGCAGGAGCGGGGCAACGCTGTGGCATCGGTGGCTTCGGCCACATTGGCTGATACGCAGCAAAGCTCCGGAGCGGCGTGACCTCCTTATCACTGATGGATCGGCGCCGGAGGGGTCTTGGCCATCTGGTCTGGGGGTATGAATGTACTCTTGGAGGAGACACCCTCGACTGTGGCCATGGGGGATAGTGTATCAGTCCCCCCGGCCTGCTTCCTGGAAGGAAGGCCTCTTACGGACTCCGGCCTTCTGGACACGATGAGTACGGTCTTTGCTTTTGCACTTTTGCTTTTGCTCTTGTTTTTGGTTGTGTTCCAACTGGTGGAGGGGTGGGAGTTGGGGAGTCTGGGGTGTTGGGGGGGGACCCATGACGGTTGGAATGGGGGGTTGTTTGATGTGTGGTTGCGGGTATGTGTGCACAATGGCGTTCATGATATCATTGCAATGGTTGGATGGCGTGTGTTGGACGTGTCTGGTATGTGTGTTGGCCTAGTGGTGGGGAGGGGGACGCTTGGAGTGACAAGAGCAGTTCTCTGGGTTCGTCTTTGTAATGCCGATTAGCATAGGGACATGGAATATTAAGGGCATGAATTGGCCACAGAAGCGGCAGAAGGTTTTGAAGTATGTAGTGGACCATCACCTTGACATTGTGGGGTTGCAAGAAACCCACCTGGCGCGGAAGGATGAGATGCGGCTCCGCCATAGGGCCTATCCCATTATTTATAGATCTTCCGCTGCTACGAAAGACAGGGGGGTGGCACTCCTTTTCCGAGCTGCACTGCACTTTCAGCCTTTGGAGGTCCGTCATGACAAGGAGGGCCGTTGGTTGATGGTCAAAGGGCTTATACAAGGTCAATTGTGCACCTTCGTGGTGGTGTATTTACCCAATGTTGGTCAGAATAAGTATTTGCAGGATCTGTTGGTGAAGGTGGGGGACTTTGCAGAAGGTCACTTATTCATGTTGGGGGACTTCAATCTGGTGTGGGACAGGGATCTGGATAGCTCAGGGGGACGGGCGGGTACGGGAGTGTTTTCTGATTCGGCACAGCAAGGGGTGGGGGAGCTGGGACTAGTTGATGGCTGGCGATTTTTTCACCCTACCACAAAGGATTACACATTTTTCTCCCACGTGCATCATTCCTACTCCCGTTTAGATATTATTTTCCTTAGTCAGTCCCTACGCGGGGACGTGATGGATGCCGCCATTCTTCCAATCTCTGTATCGGACCATAGTCTCTTGGTGCTTTCTCTTCGTTGGTCGCCACCTGATACGTCGCACCGGAAGTGGTATTTCCCGGCGTCGGTGGTTAGGGACGATGTATCTAATCAAGCATTGCACCTCGCCATCCGAGAATTCTTTGACCTCAATCCCCCCTCGGACACCTCACTGTCGACCACGTGGGACGCCTTTAAGGCTACGATCAGGGGCACGTGCTTGGGACTCAACTCGCAGATTAACGCCCTGCGGAGGAAGGAACGTGAGGCATTGGAGGCTGAGGTGGTCGAGCTCGAACGAGCTCACAAACTCAACCCCTTGAGAGTGACTCTCCGCCCGTTGACGGCAGTGAGGGGCAAATTAAAGGCACACTATGCCAATAGGGCCGAGCTTACGCTTCTACGACTGGGGCGTCAATCGTATTCTTGAGGCAACAAGGTTGGTAGACACTTGGCGCGACAATTGCGGGATAGGAGGGAGCGGGAATACATAGGAGGGATCAGAGATGCCGCCGGAGTATTGCACCACCGGGATGGAGCGAAGGCGGACATTTTTAGTCGCTTTTACGCCGAGTTGTATACGGGCGACGCCCTGGATGCGGAGTCACAGCGGGAGTTCCTACAACGATTGCCGTTACCCCGAGTATCCAGAGAATGGAACGCGCTGTTAGAGGCACCAATTTCGAGAGAAGAGGTTCTCTCCGCCATCAAAAATTTGAAATTACACAAGGCCCCGGGTCCGGATGGTTACACAGCGGTCTTCTACAAGACGTACGCTACTGAGTTGTGTGACTTTCTGGTTGCCCTCTTTAATGATATGGCGACGTCCGGGTTGAACGCGGGGACCCTGGCTGAGGCGGTGATTACGGTTTTGCCGAAACCAGGGAAGGACCCGGAGCAATGTGCTTCGTTTCGTCCCATAGCCTTGCTTAACATTGACGCAAAGCTGTACTCGGCGATTCTGGCTGGCCGCCTTCAAGAAGATCTGCTGCCGGCGATCATACACCCGGACCAGTCTGGATTTATTAAGGGTCGCCAGACCCACGATAATACCCGTAGAGTGGTTCACCTCATCGAAAAGGCGGACAGGTTCCGCATTCCGGCTGTGTTGGTGGGCCAGGACGCGGAGAAGGCCTTCGACCGCGTGGATTGGGGCTTTCTGTTCAATACACTGCAAGCTTTCGGCTTCTCTGATAAGTTCATTACTATGGTGCAAGCGAACTTTTGCAGCCCGCGCTCGAGGGTGGCAGTGAATGGCCACCTGTCGGCCTTCTTCCCACACTCGCGGGGCACCAGACAGGGGTGTCCCCTCTCTCCCTTGTTATTCGCGCTCAGCATTGAGCCCCTGGCGATGGCGGTGAGGGAACACGAAGGTGTGAAGGGCATACCGTTCACGGGAGAGCAGCACAAGATCTCTCTCTTCGCGGACGACGTCCTGCTCTCAGTGGCTGATCCTGCTGGTTCGCTGCCCTGTGTTAGGGACATTTTGCTTGAATTTGAGGGTGTGGCTGGCTTTAAGGTAAATTATGGCAAGTCTTCCATTTTGAATCTGACTTTATCGCAGGCTGATGTTGCTCAAGTTCGGGCGTTGACACCGTTGGCTTGGGCTTCGGGCTCGATTGTCTATCTAGGAGTCCACCTAACTCCGACGGTGGGTAAGCTGTTCGCGGCCAACTTCCCGCCCCTCCTGGCGAAGACCCGGGCGGAATTGGAGAGGTGGAAACCTAAATTCCTGGCCTGGTTAGGTAGGGTGCATGCGATTAAAATGGTCCTTCTCCCCAAATATTTGTAACTGTTCCAGGCCTTGCCTATTCCGCTGGATAGCGCTTACTTTCGGCAACTCAGAACGCTGGTCTTGAAATTTGTCTGGCAAGGGGGCCGAGCGCGTCTGTCCTTTGCGGTTCTATGCCGACCTCGGTCGGAAGGTGGGGTAGGTCTCCCGGACCTGCGCCTCTATTACAAGGCCGCCCAACTGAGGGTCATGGTGGAGTGGTCGCAGCAGTTCTCTGACAAACACTGGCTGCATATGGACCGGAGCATGGCGGGTCGATCCATCTGGGATTTAGCCTGGAAACCAAAGAAAGATCGCCCCGTGAATGCTTACATTAGTACCCCCACGGGCACTACGCTGAAGGTTTGGGACACCTTGGCTGGCGATGAGCGATGGACGACCTTTCCATCTCCGTTCACACCATTGCATTTCAACCCGGCCTTCCCGCCGGCGCTTACCGAGGGGCCCTTTGACGCATGGAGGGAAGGTGGGTGCAGGGCGCTGCTTCACTTGTTTCACGGCTCTGATCCTTTGACCTTTACTAATTGCATGCGGGACTACCAGGTGCCGCAAACTGATAGATATAGGCATGTCCAATTGCTACATTGGGCCACGTCGCCTGGAGTGCTGGAGGCAGCCACGATGCCTCCTTCGAAATTTGAGGCTTTTCTGCTAAGGACGTCCTCCATGAAGGAGCCATCTCCTTCCTATATCAGCTGCTGCTTCAATCTGAGTTGTCACCTAGGCCACGTTATATGGAGCAGTGGGAGGAGATGGTGGGGAGGGATATCGCCGACACCGAATGGTCAGCGCTGTGGAGAGATATGAACCAATTCAATCACTCGATCCACTTACGGGAGGCTCACTTAAAAACTCTCACACAGTGGTATATGGTTCCGACTCGGCTCCATCGTATCTACCCGGCTACCTCAGACAAGTGCTGGAGGGGTTGCGGCCTTCTGGGGGACTTCCGCCACATTTGGTGGGATTGCCCAATAATCAGGCCGTTCTGGGATGAAATTCTTTCCCATATCAAGGATATCCTGCGATACCCTATTGAGAACTCCTTGGCCTTTGTGCTCCTGGGCCTACGGGACCCCGGTCTGGAGCACCAGACGCGCGCGGATAAGAAAATCCTATGGCTGTGCCTGGGAGCAGCCAAGCTTACGCTGGCGGCGGCTTGGAAACGGAAGGAGTCTCCGGCGATTTCCCTTTGGCACGCGAGGCTGTGGAGACTTCTGAGCCTGGAAAGAATGGCGGACATCTTCCTCGGTAATTACAAGAACTTTAAGCATGTGTGGGGCCCCTTGGTAACCTTCCTATCTACTGGCCTACCTTCAGCGGTCTGCCCAGCATCATTGAGATCCTTACACCTCTTCCAACTTTAGTGTGCCTGGTGTATGAATGTAGTATGATTGTGTCGCCGTCACGGGGGGAGGAGGGGGGGGGGGTTTGGGGAGTTGTATTTTTTCATTTCTTTTCAGTGTTGCAACCGGGGTACCTAATTTCAGCGGATGGTGCATTTTTGTGCTCTTTGGATTGCTCGAAGACCTGCTTGAAGGAACAATTTGATTTCGCGAGACTCAGCTCCTAAGTGGCATTTCTTATGGTTTTTTTCTTTTCTATAGGTGCTCGGACCCATTGACTGATCTCTCTCTTAGCGTCGTGGCATTACCACCGTCTTAAATTGCTTCATTTCCCACTGTGTGGGAACATGTGTGATGCCCCGGTGCGGCTTATTGTATTTTCTTTCCCTTTTTGTTCATTGCAAAATAAAAAAAAATTACAAAAAAATAAAAATAAATAAATATTGCAAGGCCTGTCTTACCTTGTACTTTGCACTGTCGTTTGACCAAAAGACGTGAGTGTGAACCTTTTGAATTGATAGGGCTCGCTGCCCGGTACGGACCGCTGTTGTAAGAGGAGGGGTCATAGCGGAGTGCAGCGGCTGCTGCGCTTACTTGGATATATATATATATATATATATATATATATGGAATAGGTAGCCCTTGCACTTGATGGGCTGGCTTTCTTCTTTATTTCCTTTCCCTGTGTCTTATTTGGTCGCTTCCCCCCTATTTTTGTTTGTCAAACCTATGGAGCATCTCTTCCTTACTGTTTTGCTATCAGCTAACTAGTATCCTTTTACTGATTGACCTCAGGAAACTACCTTTTTCTTCTAGGGGTTGCATGTGTTTTCAATCTCTTTCTCTCATGTGCCACTCTCACCCTCAAATTCCTCCGAGCTGCCACTCTTTATGTTCCTGCCATCAGTGTGTTTTTTGCTTCTGAATTGTCTCCAACTCCCCTCATTGCTCCTAGTCCCCACAATTCTCCCCCAAGCCCACCGGCTCCTCTGTTAATCTGTATGATTCACTCCGTTATTTTGCTATCTTATGTTGCTTTTATTGCAAGGCCTGGAAGCTCCAATTGGCTGCCAGGTCACCTCTTTCTTAACACAGGCTTCTAGCCCATTTTCTCTATTTACTGCGACTATATAGGCAACAATTATCTTTAAATGTTAAATAAAGAAATTTAATATTAACCACATCATGCCATAAGCTGCTACATGCCTGATAATGCATGAATGTGTATGCTTCATGGTGAGAAAGTGTTTTTTCAGTTTGGTTGGATTGTGAAAAGAGGTTTATTAGTTGGGGTGGATTGGTGAGTAATAAAGTCACTATCTTGTTAGATTCAGTCAAAGGTTTCAATAAGGTAACTCTGAGCTCAACCTCTGTTAGCTATGGCATAGAGCAGACAGAATTAACAAAAATGTGTAATGCGTTTAGAAGTAACAAAAAAGTTAAAAAGCTGGAAACATAACAGTATAGAAGTCCCACTCCACTTTATAAAAATAGAGAAAATGTAGTGAGCAGAATGACACCAAAATGACAACAATCCAATAAGAGGTACTGGAGTTAGGAACTTTTAAAGATTTAAGCAAAAATAGCACTAATACGTGCAAAGTACCACTTGCAAGCAATGGTCACAGTAAACCAGTATCTAGTTGCATTTCGAGACCGACTGCAATAAAGTGAAGAAAGAATTCACCTAGTAGGTTCGGCATTCTGGGGGCTTGAATTAGATGAAGAAAAAGGAGGTTAGGCCCTGGGACTGTAGTCAGGTAGGGCCTTTTTAGACAAGTAAGAATAGGGGAAATTGCCTGGCTACAGACTTGAGAACCCGCTCTTTAATTTAACAGGCTCAACAAAAAATCCAGCACTGCGTAATGCTAGGATCATGTTATTTAATTCACTTTTTGCTTTTTTGAGAATTTTCAAAATAGTTTTGGTTCTTGGACAGTCTCAAAATAAGGATAACATTTTTGTCTTTGATACATTCAAAGATCAAAGGGAAACATTCGACATACAAATAGACAATAGACTATAAACTCAGACATGTGAAAATTTAAATGTACAATAAGGCAATCATGCACCAATTTCTTTCCACACTGTGTTTTCAAAGAAACTATACATTTTCAGTTTCTTCTGCTAGAGAGGATCAAACTGTGTTTTCTGGCCTGGATGGCACCATGGTTAAGGTACAGTGCCTACAAACAAGAAGCATGAAGTCAATACACAGGCATCTGGTATCTGTGAATCTTAACCTGACTGACATGAAGAAGGGCATCAGAGAGCTGAATGTTAAAATAGATGAGGGACATAAGGCCTGTGCGGACAGCATCAGGGATATGACGGCATAAAGTGTGTTTGTAGGCTGTGTGACTGATATTTACCTGAGGCTAAAGGGAACATAAAACACAGTCATTGTCAAAACATGACGGGAGCAATAAAAGAACACTGTGCCACAATGAAAAGAGACCAAGCATCCAGACACAGGGGGAACAACGTCTCTACATATGTCTAAACACTTATAGCAAGTTGGGCAACGGCTTAACAAATGCCACTGCCGTCCTGTCATGCCGCACAGTGACCATGAAGGTCAAAATGGCACACTGCAGCCAGGATGTGGCCAAAGCGTTGGTGCAGGGGACAAATGCAGTAGACCAGCTGCCGACAGCTACCATAAGTGGCACGGGTCTCCTGGAGTCAGGGGACAGTGAGGAGCTCTAAAGCCGAAGCAGCATCACCCTACAAATTGCCGAACACAGACGGCATAGTGTGAGGCAGGGAACACCATTGGATGCTTTGAGGGAGAGCAGTCAGCACCCTGAGCATGCAACAGCAGGACATGCACGCAAAAAATAAACAGTCACCACAGCAGAATGCCAATGGGTGGAGTAACCCATGGCATATGGACTTTTGTTTATCCTTCATCCATGCCCTGTGGACATGACATGTGCAACAGATTGTGCCACACATAAAGTGTGTTTGTAGGCGGTGTGACTGATATTTACCTGAAGCTAAGGGGAAAATAAGACACAGTCATTGTCAAAACATAAATTGCATTGTGTCATCATTACTCACCTAGAAATAGTTGTGTGTTATCTCATCACGTCTCTGTCATCCTGCAGCTGCCCCTACACCACCTGCTGGTCTGCAACATGGGCCTGGTGCCTCATCCTCATCTGATTATGTGTCTGTCAGTTCCACTGGTATGCCTTTTCTAGTCGCAGTGTTGTGCAGCATTGCACAAGTAGCCACAATCTTGCAGCAGGTCTCAGGGCTGTATTGTAGTGCTCCTCCAGTTTTATTTAGGCAGTGGATCGTGCTCTTCAGAATACCAAATGTTCACTCAATTACACAGCGCGTTGACTTGTGTGCGATTGTATCTTTGCTCTCTTAGATTAGCCGGATTGAGGTACGGTGTAAGGATGAATTCTCGGACAGCATATGCAATGTTGCCTGCAGGATGAAATACATATGGTTATTCACTGTCCTCTCACTTCAGCCCTTAACTGTATGAAAGAGTGCTTGATGCATTTACCTAGAAGGTAGCCCTCGCCAAATTCACCCCCAGTGAGATGTCTGTATATCCCACTGTGTCTGAAAATGAAGGAATCGTGTGAACTGCCAGGGTATTTTGCCACTATATCAGGTATTATACATTTGGCATTGCAGATGACCTGTTTGTTGAAGGAATTGTATGATTTGCGGTTTCTGAATACATACTTATTTTTGGCGGGGGGTGGGAGTGCTACATGGGTACCATCTATGCAACCAAATTGGGTAATCTGGTAGAGTCCAGTTTGGCTTGCTGCAATGCCTGTTGTGTGGAGGGGAATGTCATATGATGGTGTAGCCTGAATGCATGAAAGAAGCGCGACAGGCAATTCTAGGAGACCCCTCCTGCTGACGCTATTATCCCCTGGAAGCTCCATGATGCCAGTAAGTGCAGTGAACAGAGGACCTGCACATGTGGTGGTATGGTGTGGGTCCTGCGGTTGGGGAGTTCACGCATAGGTTTTAGCTCTGCAATAAAGTCCAGTATGGTAACTGAGTCTAGCCTATACTTCTCATGTATCTCTTCCTCTGTCTGCTGGACCGGAGTGATGCGCACTCTGAAGACCCGTTCCTGTCGCTTCCTTCTCTGTACTGCTGCTCGAATCCTTGTGGGCCTGTTTAAATAGGTTACACCTGGTTACCACCTGCTCAGAGTTGGTGGTAATAATCATGTGCAAAATTGCGAATATCGTGAATTCGCTATTTGCGATTTTTTGATATATTGATTTGCGAATTTGCAATTTGCGATAACGCTATTTGGGATTATTGCAAATAGCGTGTCAGTATTTGTGAATTTGCAAATCATATTCGCAAATTGTGATCCTCGAAAAATAGGTATTTGCAAATTTTGCGAATACCTAATTTGCACTGCGAAAATCTGTTCTACATAGGTGTAGGCTATTTTGCGATCACAAAAACTATTTTTTGGTGAATCTCAGTGTTTGCGACCTCAAAATAGATTAATACATATGCCCTATGACAATTACCTGCTGCTCCTGGTCCCGCTGCTGGGCGCTTTGGTGCTCCTCTTCTTCGGGCTACCACACAGCACAGTTTCTAAGACTCCCCACCCAAACCAGACACTACTGTCATGCTATTGCCCAACATGAGAACCGCCCCGGGATTGGCCTGAGCGGGCTGGTTTAATGCTTGCTCAGGCACAGGGAGTCTGTGCCTTTTTCCCCATCCGGTTGTACAACATAGCTGGGTTGGAGAAATGTAAGTTTGCATATTGGTTTGACCGTCCTAAGATGGCCAGCCAAACTGATATGTGCACTTACAGTGTCCACCATTCATCTCTCTGCTGTCTATAAAGAATGGCCCAGCCTTTCACTATACATATGACATCAGCCCACTTGGTTGGGGGGTTGCTGAGCAGTGGGGCAACGTTCCTCCGCCATTATGGAGGAGCCGCATGGGGTAGTCCCCTAGGTTTTCATGCTGAAGTACAGCATGCCTCAGTGACGTGGATTCCAATGGAAACCCTGGTTTAGTTCTGCCCAAAGCATTATCTCTGAAACACCATGAGGCATATTAGCTACAATCTGCAATAAATATCGCAAAACACATTTAGAGCGTTTTTCATTATCGCCCTCTATTGCTGAATTATATCGCCATGTTAGCGGCGTATTAGCAACGCTTTGCTAACAGGCGAAGTGCAATTCAGCGATAGACTGCGATAATCATCATTAGCGCGTGAAATCCTGTGATGATTTCACAGCGCTAATGAAATGCTTGTTAATGGGGGACTGTGTACCTAACCACACAATCCCCCTGCCATAGGCAATACTCCTCAGTCAAGTTTTTTTCAGGCGTTGGAATCATGCGATAATGGGGCTCGTTTTGATATCGCTTCGCTGTTCAGTGGCAGCGTTGTTGATACAGCGATGCTGGTTTTGCAAGCATTTCACATGTTGTCCTAGGAGGGAATGCCTACTTTGCATCTCATTAGCAATATCTATCGCTGTCATGAGATGTGCTACGAAATCGGCTGCTAACATGCGCTGATGCATGTTAGCTCCGCCTTGTTAATAGAGTGATTAGAATATCGCCGCTTTTGCGGCAAAAAGTGCAGCTAAAGCGGCGATATAGGCGCTGAGTCCACGGGATGTCTGAAGTTGTTCTAAACGATGTCTATCTATGTCCACTTTCAACTTCATCACCGAGTCCACACTTATTTATCAATCTGCATTCTAAAGACCCCTTTTTATTCTCTTATGTCCAGGCTATTGGTAGCTGAGACAGTATCACATTTGGGGATGACGTTTTCAATCTCAGTTGCTTCTGGAAATTATTTATTTCTTTTAAATGAGTGATCAGCTTTGTCACGTGTGCAGTACACACCTTCAACTTCTCGGTGGCTGCCTGAACATTTTACCACCCAGATAAAGATTAGGTAGCTTATGGTTTAAAGTTCTGGGGCCTCATTTATGAGGCCCCTTGCGCCATCGGAACTTCACTTTTCATGAAGTTCCGTGGCGCAGAAGCCTGCGTGGTATCTATCAGGCAGCAGTACGCCAGTTTTTGTGGCGTACTGCTGCCTGATAAATATCAGTGCAATGGGTGTTGCTGGGGGCGTTTCCAGCAACATCCATGGCCTTTTGACACTGCCCCAGATTTACGAGAAATCGTAACTCTGAAGCAGTGCCTAAAGCTTACGCCTCCCCAGGGGAGGCGTAAGGGAGGCGCAACAGGGAGAAATGTCTTTATTTCTCCTCGTATTTCCTTTTTCTATGTGTGCTGCATTCTGCAGCACACATAGAAAGAGGAAAAGCCTCTTGTGATTATTTTTGTACAGAAAGGTTTCCCTTCCTGTACAAAAATAATCTTCCCCGCAACGCAGGCACCCTTGCACCATTGTGCAAGGGTGCCTGCGCTGGCGCAGGCAGCCCATTGTGCGCCGGCGCAGGGGAAAAGGACAGGAATGCGCCGTATCTTATAGATACGGCGCATTTCTGCCCTTTTCTTTTGCCGTAGGGAAGCGCAGCAGGAAGGCCTGCTGCGCTTCCCCGCGGCAAAACCTCATAAATGAGGCCCCTGGAGTGGACGGGTCGTTCTCTCAGTTTCCGGTCTCAGTTTAAGTATACCCAAATGATTTTCTGGAACTCTTCGTATGTTCGTAGCGGGAGAGTATGTGATAACACGTCATTCTATCCAACGTAAGCCTAAGGGAGTTGTCTTTCACATGCTTTCCTTGGCACAATTCATTAGTATAGTGCTCACCTTTCTTAATGCATGTGTGTCTGATGAATTTTGTGCACGGTTATGTATATCGTACATCGATCTGTGTACCTGATAGTTGGTGACATGGGTATACAAGTGTCTTTCTTTGTATGTAAAGATACCTGCTTGTTAATTTTTTTCGTAGCAGTATAGTGGGTTTATAACTGTATTACACACTGCCCTCCAGATGCCTGTGGTTACAATGTCTCCAGTGTGTTTACGTGTACTTCTGCAGGCTGGACTTATCATGTTTCGTGTCCAACAGCAAGCCCGCTTTTATGCTACAGGTTTGAGTAGATACATTTGTGCGGTGTTTGTTTAATTCCCTGTCATTTCAATCTATCTTTACCCTGCTGGATATATTTGTGTCTTTGAGGCGGCAGTGTTATTCAAGAGCATTGTTTTAGGTTTTTGTGTAGCGCCTAAACACGTCTTCCTGCTACTTCAGAACATATTTAGTTCATTGGGCGTCTGGTGGCGGCTGTCTGCGTCGGACAGTAGGTGTTGGCGATTCTGCGGGTCATTCTTCCCCACCTCATGCTGCTCAGGTATTAGAGTACCTTTCCTGGCCTACAGGGGAAGCTGGGGGGGGGGGAGGGGGGAGGGGGTAACAACATGTCGGTGGCTCTGAAAGGCCGTCACCTGACACTCATTGGTGGTAGCAGATGGTGGAACCGGGATGGAAAGCATAGAAGACAGTCTAATGTTAATGTGACCACCAGTCTGTAGAGAGCATTCAGCACTTTTATTTTTTTTTTACTGTAAATTAGTTCCATTACGTAAGAGGTGGCTTCGCCCTGCCCAGCTCAAAAAGTCACTGTGAACTGGTAACAGGGCCAGAGACTGTCTGCCGGGAGCCAGAGCTCATGAGAAAAAGTATGTGCTGTCGTTTCATTTTAGGGATGCATTAAATTGGAGGCTGCACTTCGAATATTGAGATAATTTAAGGGGCGGGTTGGTTAGCTATTTGTATTTAGCATAAAGGATTGGATCATTTTCGCTCGAGAATCTGTATTGAGGCTGATATTGCTTTAATTCCTACAATGATTTGAAGTATAAAATACATTTTTGTTACATTTTTTAGTATGACGAACGTTAAATATAAATGTGTGATACCCAAATTCAAATTACGAATGTAAATTTCCTAACTCATTTTGTGTGCTAGCTTCACATTAATGCCTGCTATCTACCGCTTTCTGGATTCTGGGAGTTAGCACCTCAGTTCAGCAACTGACTGGCCTCTTGCTACAAATTAAGCTGCTATTTTTAGAGTTTGCGGGGCTCCCGAATACTGCACCAAGACATTCCGGGTGTGGTACTACGCTCAATGTCCTGTGATGAGATGTCCTGATTGAAAAGGGGAATTAACATAGAAATATTTTTTTGTGCACTGGCACTGTATTTCCCATATGCCAGGCTATTTTTGAGAAAAGCACCCGCCAGGTTTTCATGCTGACGTACAGCATGCCTCAGTGACGCGGATTCCGATGGATCTCTGAAACACCATGGGGCACGTTAGCTACAATCTGCAATACATTTTGCAAAACGCGCTTAGAGCGTTTTTTCATTATCGCCCTCTATCGCTGAATTACATCGCAGTGTTAGCCACGTATTAGCAACGCTTTGATAACAGGCAAAGTGCAATCCAGCGATAGACTGCGATCATTATCATTAGCGTGTGAAATCCTGTGATGATTTCACAGCGTTAATGAAATGCTTGTTAATAGGGGACTGTGGGGCATATTACCAAGCAATAGCGATAATTATCGCTATTGCTTGGTTAGAGACAAAAATTTACAGCTGAGCTGCGGCGATTTTTACCGCAAATAAACCTTGGTATTACCAAGGTTTATCGCAAATGCGATAAAAATCGCCGCAATGCATGAATATCGCTGAAAAGTCAGCGATATTCATGCATTACTGAACTAATGCTCTTAGCCATGTTATCCACCTCCCATTGGATAACATGGCTAAGAACTTGCTCAGGGCAGGTGTTAGCTTTTGGAGATATTTGCGCTTAGCGCGAATATCTCCAAAAGTTGGTAATAGGAGATAGCGATGTTAGCGACTGTTTTGAGTCGCTAACATCTTGGCACGCCCACTTTGCATGTCATTAGTGATAAATATCACTGACATGCAAAGAGGGGCCCAAGATGGTCGCTATCTCTACTAGCTGTCGCTAACTGGTGTTAGCAACAGCTAGGTAATAGGGAGATAATTTTATCTCCGCTTTCTTGGCTTTTAAAGCCAAAAAAGCGGAGATAAACCCCCTTGATAATATGACCCTGTGTACCTTACCACACAATCCACCTCCAATAGGCAATACTGCTAAGTCAGGTTTGTTTCAGGCATTGGAATCATGTGATAATAGGGGCTTAGCGCACGTTTTGTTATCGCTTCGCTGTTCAGGGGCAGCGATGTTGGTTTTGCAAGCCTTTCACATGTTGTCTTAGGAGAGAACACCTTCTTTGCATCTTATTAGCGATATCTATTGCTGTCATGAAATGCGTTACGAAATCGGCTGCTAACCTGCGCTGATGCATGTTAGTGCTGCCTTGTTAATAGTGCGATAAGAATATCGCCGCTTTAGCAGCAAAAAGTGCAGCTAAAGCAGCGATACTGCCCTTGATAATATGCCCCCATGGGTGAGGGTCTGGCGATCCTCATCACAGGAGCTGCAGGACTCCCATTGCAGTGTTTTCCCACACAGAGGGGATATGTACAAGGAAGTGGAGAGAGGCGTTAGCCTTCCTGGCCTAACGCCTCTCTCCTCCACTTCTGAAACGCAAGGCTGAACCATATTCACAAGAATGTGATGCAGCCTTGCGTTCCCCACTGCCATGGCACTAAGTTCTGCAATTTAGCGCCAATGCAGGCACACCAGAGTGCAAGGGTGTCTGCGTGCAGGGGTGTAGGGGTGGATTGTTTATGTGTAGGGAGGTGCCAAATCCTGCACATAAACAATCCTAGAAATGCCATTCTGTCACTTTCATGTGTGCTGTTTCATGCAGCACACATAAAATGACAAAATGGCATTTAAAAAAAAATGTGTTTATGTACAGGAAGGGGCACCTTCCTGTACATAAACAAACAATGGCATTTGGCTTTTTCCATGTGTGCTGCACAAGGCAGCACACATGGAAAAAAGCAAAAACAAAGAGAAATAATGCATTTCTCCTCGTTTTGCCATCTTAAAATCAGTTTTGACCTGGTCTTAATTTTGGCGCTGCCTCTCATGTATGCCACCCTTGTACATAGGGGGCAGAGTCAAAATGAATGGGTGTTGCGGCGGAATGCCCACCGCAAAACCCACTGCCTAGCCTGAAAGGGGGCCTTAAATAAAAGGCAGTGTTAAGCCACGTTAAGTGGCTTAAAGCTGCTTTGTACATAAGGCGCAGCCCCTGCAGTCACCACAACGTCAATATAGGTGTAGTTGTGGAGGCGATAGGGGCTTATACATATGTCCCAGAGATCCTGATACCATGTGCTATTGTCATTTCCAGGTGTGATCGTTTTCCCCGCTGGAATGAGTAACAAGCATTGGTAATGTATCGGCTTCCCCTATGTGCTTAATAATTATGATTTACAAACAGTTCCTTAAAATTTATTTTAGTGCGATATGTTTCAGTATATAATTTTTTGGGGAGGGCAAGAAGTGCTGATGTGGAAGGAGCGGTGACCGTGCAGGATCAGTGACAAGGCAGGAGCAGTGACATGCCTGAAGCAGTTTTTCCACCTTTAAAAAATATATATATATACTAGAAGCCTGTCCCGACGTTGTCTGGGTATGAATTGCTGCTTGTCAGTAGTATAATATTTTGTAGGATTTCGTATTGATAGCATTTCTTATCTGTGACAGGCCTGTGAAACGCTCCGATTAACAGTGCACTGCTGATGCACTTAAGAGTGCGCGTTCAGTAGTGTGTGAATTTGCGTTTCCCTAATTTTTCCTTGCAATATTATATAGCGCGAACTCGACAACATGGCATGAGCACAATTTACATTACAGAAGAACACATTCATTTGTGGTAGGCACAGGGAGGCACAGGGAGACAAAGCGATTTGCCTGGAATCACAGGATGTTGAGCTGTTGCCGAGATTCAAACGTAGTTCCCCAGCTCTAAAGTTCGCAATTCTAGAACTTGTGGCGGGAGGTGTGTCTAAAAGTGTATGTCGGTGCTGGCCATCAATGAGAGAGACCTGTGAATTTTTCAAATGGGTGGTGAACAAATATGAGTATGTTGCTGGAGAGGTGGGCCGCCGTGCCACCAATGTACTTACCGGAGGAGGGTAAACACCCATTATTCCGCAACTTTCTTTCCGCATACCATCACTCCGCATACTTTCATTACGAAAGTACCAGGACTCCGCAATGCCATTATAACGCATGGCATTACATTTTATATGCTTTTACCATGCATACATTTACAACGAAATTCGTTGTAAATGCATGAATGGTAAAAGCATGTTTTTTTTTAATGTTTAGATAATGTAAGTATGGGTATAGGGGTATATGTTTGGGGTACTGAGGTATATGTTTTGGGGTGTTTGGGTATTTTAAGTGTTCAGGTTTAGTTTTGGGTTATGGGGTACAGGGGTAGTTTTAGGGTTTAGGGATAGGCATGGGTTTTGGGGTACAGGGGTGTTTTTAGGGTTCAGGGGTAGGTTTGGGATTTGGGGTACAGGGGTATTTAAGGGTTCAGGGCTAGGTTTGGGTTTTGGGGTACAGGGGTATTTTAGGGTCCAGGGGTAGGTTTAGGGTACAGTGGTATTTTTAGGTCTCAGGGCTAGGTTTGGGTTTTGGGGTACAGGGGTATTTTTAGGGTTCAGGGCTAGGTTTGGGTTTTGAGGTACAGGGTTATTTATAGGGTTCAGGGCTAGGTTTGGGTTTTGGGGAACAGGGGTATTTTTAGGGTTTAGGGATAGGTTTGGGTTTTGGGGTACAGGGTATATTTATAGGTTAAGATGGGTTAGTGTTTAAGGGTGTTGGGGTATTTTAAGGAGTAAGGGTGGGTTATGATTATGGGATGCAGGGGTATTTAAAGGGAGCAGGGTGGGATTAGCACACAATATGAGACATGGCATGAAGGGCGGAACGTACCACAAGCCCCCAGCGTTTGTCACGCCCCCAACACACGCCCACAGCACAACGCAGACACGCCCACAAGGACTACTTTGCTGGCAAAGTTCTTTTACCTTTTAAATGTATATGGTGGGCGTCTGCATAGCCTATGTCCTTCTGCTGCAACTGCCCTTTCCAACGCTGTATTCGGTGTTGTGATTGGTGCTGTGGTTCCTGAGATTACCCGCCTCAAAGGTTTGGGCTCTCTCTTTATTATATTAGTATGGATTTTTCTCTCTCTGAAATAGTTATATTGCTGGCCCTTTAAGTTATGATCAAATGCAGCAACGGCTCTAGAAGCATGTTTCTAGTCAGAAGTAGTCCTCAACAATTACGTAGCACAAATACTTAATAAACTATCATATATACTTTATAAATGCACTATATTTAGTGTTTATTCTATTTAGTATGAAAGGATAAAAGACATCCGTTCCTTATTTATTTAAACAGTTTTATATAGTGCTGGCTAGACCCAAGAGTATCAGTACGCTTTACAGGGGATGGAAGTGGAAACACAATGCAGTATTACATTTGTACAAAAAGGAAAAGCAAAATATATGGGCGAAATGTAAAGAGCAATAAATACCTAGACAAGGAAATAAGATGTAACATTTAGTCCACAACCAGGATTTGGATAGCTGTGCAAGCGTGGTTGGCCATTGGAAGTGGAGGGGAGGTTTGGGGGTAGGGTGTAGCCGGGCGGAAAAGGGAGAGGAGATAGCATGTAGGAGTAAGGAGTGAATATGTGAGAACTGTTAGAAGGAGAGTGGACATATATGTGAGGGAGAGGCGCGTGGTTAGTAGGTCAGGTATAATGCGTTGAGAAACACAGCACCATAATGGGCAGGTTGTGAGACACCAGTCAGGTGACGAGATTAAGGACCCCAGAATTTGTGGAAAAGGTGTCGCCTGAGATCTTTTTTGAAGCTGAAGTATGAGGGGTTGCAACGTAGATCTTTGGGGAGTACATTCCAGAAGGTAGGCGCATTACCGGAGAAAGAGCGTGACTGGGTAGATTTATTTTTTTACCAAGGGCAGTACCAGTATGAGAGCATTGGTGCTCCTCATTTCTCTAGAGCAGCCCGCTTTGTGAAGTTTTTGTGAGAGATACAGTGGGGTTTGAAGATGCAAAGCTGTATGCGTAATGCACGCATTCGTGTAGATGGATCTGCCTTCGAAGGGAAGCCATTGCAGATCTTTAAGGGTGGGGAAGATGTGATCGAACCTCTTGCAATCAGAAATAACCCTGGCCGCAAGGTTCAGGACAGACTTGATTGGGGCTAGTAGGACTTTAGGTGTTCCGAAGAGCAAGTCGTTACCGTAGTCTAAACTGGAGAGTACTAATGATTGAACAACAGATTTAAAGTCTTCAACAGGAATGAAGGGTTTGATTTTCTATAGTTGGAGTTGGGAAAAGATGGCGCCTTTATCTGCATTTTTTATGTGGGAAAAAGGCTGTTGTTTTGGTCAATGCTTATTCCAAGGGATTTGACTGAGCTAGAGGTGGCCAAGGAGCAGTTGAGAGCTTGGAGGTCAGAGAGCCAGCATTGAATGGGGAGTCTGCTGTTTTTAGGGGTGAAGAAAATGACTTCAGTTTTTTGGGGTTGAGTTTCAGGTGATTGTGATGGAACCATTGTTGAATCTTAGTCACGGTATCATTGAGGTACAGAATGTCAGCATGGGATTTGATTTTATAGTAAATTTGGGTATCATCCGCATAGAGGTGGTAGTTAATACATGCTTTCTTTAGAATGAGGGTGAGGGGCTCCATAAAGAGGTTAAATAAAGGAGAGAGAATAGACCCCTGGGGAACACCCAAGGAGACAGGCATAGGTTTCGAGAGGCAATTGCTGATTTTAATTTGTTAGGTTCTGTACTGAAAGAAGGAGGTGAACCATTCGAAGAACAGGACCATTGAAGCCAAACCGATCTTTGAGGGTGTTGAGTAAGGCAGAGTGGCTGACAGTATCAAAAGAAGCAGAGAGGTCAAGAAGGATGAGAAGGGAAGCCTCCCCCTTGTCTAGGGAGTGATGGATATCATCCACAATGTTGAGCATCACAGTTTCTGTACTACAACTCTTTCGGAGGCCTGACTGTAATGCGTCCAAAAGGTTGAATGAGTCAATGTGTTTGTCCAGTTGGAGCAAAATGCATTTTTCGAAGGCCTTGGAAAGAAGAGGCAGGTTAGAGATAGGACACAAATTGTTAAGGTCATTAGTATCAGCAGTAGCATTTTTGTGGATGGGAGAGGTATGGCCAAGTTGGAAGGAAACAGGGACACAACCAGTGGCCAATGAGGAGATGATGATGGTAGTCCAATAAGGGGTAATGGTATGCTTTAAATCTTGAACGAGGTTGGCGGGGAGCGGGTCAAAGGTATGAGAAGAGGGTTTAAGCTTAGTGATAATGTTGCAGACTTCATGCTCTGTAACAGGGCTAAAGTAAAGCCTTGAAGCATTATTTTTGAGCTGCGGGTTGAGGAGGAAGTGTTTCAGGGGGGGCCACGGTGTGCGGGAGAAGAACAAGGTCAGGAGGGGGCGAGGGAGAAAAAGGCAACTTTGGTGGGAGGACATGGGCGGGTGAGGAGCTCTGAGGTGGAGGATTTAACGCAAAGGATAGATCAATCTTGGCAATTTTCTCAGAAACAAATTAGGCAAGTATCCGACCATACTTGACAAACGCTGGACACTACTCAATCAATAAAAACTCAAGGCACTTGGGTGGGGATGCTGCTGCTGCCCGAATAGCCCGGCCTTGAGAAGTCTTCGGAAGGTTAGCAGGTCCTGGGTCTGCCGTAGGAGGATGGGGAGGGTGTTCCAGGTCTTGGCGGCGAGGTGAGAGAACAATCTGCCACCGGAGATCACTCTTTGAATGCGAGGGCGGTGGCGAGGTTGAGGTCGGTGGAGCGGAGCGGGCGGTTGGGGGTGTAGAAGGTGAGTCGTCTGTTGAGGTGGGCTGGTTCGGTGTTGTGGAGTGCCTTGTGTGCATGGGTGAGGAGCTAGAAGGTGATCCTCTTGTTGACGGGGAGCCAGTGCAGGTCTCTCATGTGGGGTGTGATATGGCTGCAGAGAGGGATGTCGAGGATTAGGCGTGCAGAGGCGTTCTGAATGCGTTCAAGTCATTTCAGGAGTTTGGCCGAGGCTCTTGTGTAGAGGGCGTTTCCGTTGTCCAACCTGCTGCTGACGAGGGCCTAGGTGACTGTTCTTCTTGTTTCAGTGGGGATCCACCTGTAGATCTTGCGGAGCATGCGGAGGGTGTTGAAGCAGGAGGACGAAACGGCATTGACCTGCTTTGTCATGGAGAGAGTAGACTTGAGGATGAACCCCAGGTTGTGTGCATGGTTGGTGGGTGTTTAGTCTGTTCCCAGTTTGGTCCGCCACCAGGAGTCGTCCCAGGCTGAGGGAGTGGGGCAGAGGATGAGGAATTCTGTCTTGTTCCAGTTTTGTTTCAGAAGGCTGTTCTTCATCCACTCGGCGACAGCTTTCATTCCTTTGTGGAGGTTGGTTTTGGCAGTGAGGGGGTCCTTGGTGAGGGAGAGGATGAGCTGGGTGTCTTTGGCGTAGGAGATGATGTTGAGGTCATCCAGTCGGGCGAAGTGGCGAGTTGTGCCATGTCGATGTTGAACAATGTCAGGATGAGGGATGAGCCCTGGGGTACGCCGCAGATGATCTTGATGGCTTCGGAGTGGAAAGGGGGAGGCGGATGCTCTGGGTTCTGCCAGAGACGAAGGAGGTGGTCTAGTCCAGAGCCTTGTCTCGGATCCCAGCTTTGAGGAGGCGTGTGCGTAGGGTGTGGTGGCAGACAGTGTCGAAGGCGGCATACAGGTCCAGGAGGATGAGGGCCACTGTTTCGCTGCTGTCCAGCCGGGCCCTGATGTCATCAGTGGTGGCGATGAGGGCAGTTTCGCCACTGTGGTTGCTGCGGAACCCGGACTGGTACAGGTCCAGGATGCTCTTTCCTCCAGGTAGCAGGTCAGTTGTCTGTCGACGGTCTTCTTGATGACCTTCGCCAGGAATGGGAGCAGGGAGATGGGCCGGAAGTTCTTGAGGTCCTTAGGGTCAGCCTTGGGGTTTTTGAGTAGGGCGTTGATCTCGGCGTGCTTCCAGCTCTCCGGGTTCTTGAAGGAGATGGTAATGGCTTTCCGGAGGTGTGATGGTGGTGCTGGCTTTGTTGAAGATGTGGTGTGGGAATGGGTCTGACAGAGATCCAGAGTGGACGGTGTTCATAATTTTTATTGTGTCTTCATCGTTTATGTTGGTCCAGGAGAGCTGGGGATCAGTGCAGATGGTGGCTGTAATGACAGAGGTTTCAGTGGCTGTCAGGGCAGTCGTGATGTTGAAGCTGTCGTGGATGTCTGCGATCTTACGGTGGAAGAAGGTAGCAAGGGAGTTGCACATATCTTGCGAGGGTGGGATGTCATTGGTGTTGGGGCTGGAGAGTACCTTCACGATGTTGAAGAGCTCTTTGCGTTTGTGTGCGTGAAGGAGGCCCTTTTGGCAGATCTGATGAGGTGATGGTGTCTGTGGGTTCTTGTGGGCTACATAGCTGTACGGTGTCTGTTAACAGTGCCATTTCTACTCTAGTTTCCGGCAGGTTTGCTTGAAGGCCTGGAGGGCCTTGGAGAACTAGCTGGCTTTCTTGCTGGTTTGTCTGTTGGAGGGTTTCTTGATCGGGGTGAGGGTGTTGGTGCAGTCGTCGATTCACTGTCTGAGGTTGCGGGCGGCGGTGTCAGGGTCGGTGGGGTCGGTGGCTGGGTTCCGGATGAGGGTGGTGGTTAGCTGGTCTTTGGTGACTTTGCTCCAGCAGCGGTGAAGGATCTGTTTGGTCCGGTGGTGCGTGGTGGGTTTCCGGAAGGTGAAGTGGATGCTGCGATGGTCGGTCCAGTGGAGTTCAGTGGTGTGGTTGAAGGAGACGTGAGAGCTTGCTGGGAAGATGGGGTCAAGCGTGTGGCCGGCAGGGCAGGTGGGTGTTGTGACGAGTTGTCTGAGTCCGAGGTTGGCGAGGTTGTCGATCAAGGTGGTGAAGTTGGTGTTGCTGTTGTTCTCGAGGTGGAAGTTCAGGTCCCCGAGGAGGATGTAGTCTGTGGAGGCGAGGGCGTGTGTACTGACAAAGTTGGCGATGGAGCCGCCTAACTGTGGCCGGGGTCCGGGGGTTCTGTAGACGAGGGTTCCTCTGAGAGTGGTGTTGGGATCTGTATTGATCTGGAAGTGCAGGTGTTTGGCGGTGCTGAGGGTGTCATTGGTGTTGGTCGATACATTGAGAATGTTCCTGTGGACGATGGCGATTCCTCCTTCTACTCCGGTGGTGCAGTCCCTGCGGGTGATCTTGCAGCTGTCCTGGATGGCTATGTTGATCTTGGGTGCCGAGAAAGGGTTCATCCAGGTTTCCGTCAGGCAGGCGATGTCTTTGGAGGTTGAGTCAAGTAGATCCCAGAGTTCAACGGTGTGTTTGGGGGCGGAGCGGGGGTTGAGAAGAATGCATCTGAGGTGGTTGCAATCTTTCATTGTGGGTGGATTGGCCGCATGGAGGCTGGTGAAGCTGCAGCTTCGTCAGGAGGAGGGTCCTTGGGTGCGCTTCCGGGCGGCCAGGAAGCAGGTGTGTGATATTCCAGTGTTGAGTGCGTGGAGGGTGCTGGCATCGTAGCGGGACCCCAATATCTTTTACTAGCCCTATTTATTAAGCACAGCAGGTCAATGATTTAACCTCCTCATATAATTTGTTGGTTACTGGCCCTTGATAAATGAAGAGGCTCCAACTTTGGTCTGACTTTTGGCTACAGTGGGCAGCACTCAATGGGAGTTCGTGGGAAACTTAATTTGCTTTACTCCCCAAGTGAATGTCATATACTGACCTCTTCATGCTTCCATGAAGCACTTGCAAGTTTGCATCCATTTTAACTATTGAATGGATCGATGTATATAATTGTGATGACGTTTTGTTTTGCACATTTGAAGATTTCATGAATGTATGACACATCAAAAACAAAATGAAACTTCACATAGTGGATAAAATGCTTATCTAACTTAGCAGGCTGTGCTCCTGGCTCACATATGATCAGTCTGAAGACATGATCTAACCTTTTAGTGGTTTCCTTGAGATATGTGCGCAATGGGGGAAGGTGAGAAAAATGCAGGTTGGAGACCAGTTCTGAGCAAAACATGAAAATGTGCGCATTTTATGTGTAACCTTGACATTTCAGTGACGCCCGAGAGGGTTGTAGCCCTGATACCCCGGTAATTGGTGTGTGTTTTTTTGTTTTGTGAAGCTGCACATCTGCCTTTGGTGTGCGTCATCCTGCATTCAGTATATTAAATATCCGCACATTTACAATACAATCTGCCTCTAGGATACACGTTCTGGTAAGCACAGGGACGCTCTCTTCCGGCGTTCACTTTGGAATACCAAACCCTTTATAACATTTCTTGGCCCGAAGCCAAGTATTCACGACTAAGGGTGGGCGTAAAATCCGTTTTGCGGGCAAATTTGCGGATTTTCCGCGATTTCGCGATCAGCGAATCTCGCGAAATCGCGGTAAAATCCGTGAATCAGCGGGGACGAATTTTCAGCCAAGCAAGGGTTACAGCAGCAGGTGCAAAAGTTGAACCTAATTTCTGTGTAACCTTTTACAAAAGGGTTACAAACAAATTAACTTCAACTTGGACACCTGCTGCTAATTGCTTCCTGGTGCCTCGTTGCCTACTTGCAACTATTCTCTGACCCTTGAAGCAGGGTTAGAGAATAGTTACAAGTAGGCAACGAGGCACCTGTCCAAGGAATTAAACCTCATCAGGAAGCACTTACAGATATAAAAAACAGGAAGAAGGAAGAGGATGGCAAATACACCTATTTTGAGTTGTCAGGAGGGGTTAAACTAAAAGAGACCTTTACAGCACAATTTTCATATGCATTTTGCTAAAAATAAAAAGCTGTATGTTCTGTAGGGGCAACTCAGGAATCTGGCCCTTCAGAGATCCGGCCTCTCTTTCTTTCTCTCGTTCTCTCTCTCCCTCTCTCTTTCTCTATCTATCTATCTATCTATCTATCTATCTATCTATCTATCTATCTATCTATCTATCTATCTATCTATCTATCTATCTATCTATCTCTCTCTCCCTCTCCCATAAACAACTGCATGGGTAACTTCGCTATGCAAGCGGCTCGCGAAGACGCAAAAAGCCCCGCGAACACGCAAAAAACCCCGTGAACACGCAAAAAACCCAGTGAACACGCAAAAAACAAAAATCCGCAAATTCGCACAAATTCGTGAATTTTGCGGATCGCGAATTCGCAAATTCGCGGATCGTATTCACGACTAGGGATAAAACAATGACTGCCATCAATGAAACAGGATAGAGGATTTTACAAATCGGCTCGTATAAAATATGTCATGACTGGTTACAAAATAAAAGAAAACTTGCTCTGATAGGAAAATTGATAAAATAATTCAGTAGGTTGAGAGTCTCTAGGAAATCCTGTGGGTAATCTGACTTCCACTGGCTCGAATTATTCCATAGTCGATTTACCTCTTAATCTTCCTGGAGTTAGTAAAATATGCACCTGTTGTGAAGTAATTACCACCACTTCCAGGGACTCACCATGTGAAGTGTGCCAATGTAGTATTCTGCACCTGAAACAATGCCTTCTTCTTTTTTATCCTCCATGAAAGAAGGCATCCATGGGTGCGCTGAGTGAAGGTGAACTGATTTAGGTGTAATGTCTCTCAAATGCATGGAGCACATACTCATGCAATCCACATGTAGGCCTTGTGCTCTCTGCTTGTAGTGCCAACGTCTACAGCTCAGCTGCTCGCTTGTTTTTTAGATCAAACATTCAAGACCTCTTGTATATACTTTAGTATATAGTTATATGTGTATGTACTTTGTGGGCTCTGGAGATCAGCACTAGGACTGCTTTCGTGTAAGGACTTTTTTCTGTCCATCTGCCTTCATTTAACTGTCTTGATAGAAAAAGACCAGTAGGGGTTAGTAAAATATTAAAATTGCTTTCTGCTTGTTCAACTGCTTCTATTTATCTGTCTTGAGGGAAAACGACCAGTAGAGGTCAGTAAAATACCAGAATGGCTTTCTGCTGAGGGACTTTCTTTAAAAAAAATGCTGGCAACTGCCTCTATTTAAGTTTCTTGATAGAAAATGACCAGCAGAGGTCAGTAAAATACCAGAATCACTTTAGCATTCTCTAGATTCTAGTCCATAGAAATTGTCTCCCACGAACACCCGTAAACAATAATATTTTTTCAAATCTTGTATTTTCAGTGATATGACCACCGTGATTTTGTTTTTTTAAAACAGAGTTTTGGACTATACAATTTCCCGCTGAAAGGCAATATTTCTCTCCATGTGTTCCCATACTTGGCATGCCACACAGTTTGGTTCTTACTTTCTCTCCATGTAAAAAACAGTAGATGTTTCAGCACCCAGGCTAATGTGCTGCATAGCTAAATACATATAAGGTCCCGAAGGCGAGACTGATTGCATTGAAAATGCTTGTCAACACTGGGAGACCATCCATGAGGTCCATGCTGTGACCTGGGCCCCACCGAGTACAGAGATTCCTCTGACGGTTAGAATAAGAGATTCAACAGAAGGACTCAAAAGGCACCCATGCAGGTCCTTTGTGAATGAATACAAGTTATTCACAGCTTAGACTTCTTAAGAGGTCCTAACTTGTTGCCAGGATCTGCTTGTGATCTGCAGATCACAGATTCGAAACACCAGGGCTAGCTCACTATTTCCTGTTTCCAAGGTAGAGAAAGCGAGCACCATTTAATTTGCAAGAATAACGGTGCAAATGCTTTACGTAAGGCTCTCTGCATAACATTGGTGTTAGAAATGGCCCTTTTTACACAGATATCCCCAAACATTTTGCTTCTTCATCCTATTTTTTCCTTACCTGTGCTTGTTGTCTATAGGACTCTGGGCACTTTACCACTGCTGATCAGTGCTAAAGTGCATATGTTCCCTGTGTAAATTGGTTTTGTGATTGGTTCTCCCTGATTGACATATTTGTTTTACCAGTATGCCCCTATTAAAGTGCACTAAAAGTGCAGGCTGGATAAATCTAATGCTACTAGTGGGCTTGCATTACTGACAGTGCCACCCACATGAGTAACCCTGAAAAGAGGTCTATGGCCTGCCACTGCAGTGCCTGTGCACAGTGTGCTAAATGCCATGTTGACTTGGAAAGTGCACCCACTTGCCAGGCCTTACCCTTCCCCTTTCCTACACATAGGACACCCCTACGGTAGGCCCAAGGTAGCCCCCTGGGCAGGGTGCAGTGTCTGTGAAAGGCAGGACACGTACTGGTGTGTGTAACATGTCCTGATAGTTAAATACTGCCAATTTCATTTTTCACCATTGAAAGGCTATCTTGCCTTTAGGACAGAATGGGGAATGTTTTGTAACATTTTACAAACATATCTTTCTCCATAGGGATAAGATGGAAAAATCGAATTTATTACCCCTGAACTTAGAATATAATAACACATCTTTTAGTAAAGATGTTTTTTAAAATTATGTGTTTGAAAATAGCCCTTATAGAAAAGGGCTATTTTCTTGTTCAATCAATCAATCAATCAATCATAACATTTGTATAGCGCACTACTCACCCGGCAGGGTCTCAAGGCGCTTGGGGGAGGGGTCTGCTATTGCTCGAACAGCCAGGTCTTGAGTTGTCTCCTGAACGCGAGATGGTCCTGGGTCAGCCGAAGATGGATGGGGAGGGAGTTCCATGTCTTGGCCGCCAGGTAGGAGAAAGATCTACCTCCGGCGGTGGCTCTTCGGATGCATGGTACGGCGGCGAGGGCGAGGCTTGTAGAACGTAGCTGGCGGGTGGGCGTGTAGAAGGTCAAGCGGTCGTTGAGGTACTTGGGGCCCAGGTTGTGGAGAGACTTGTGTGCGTGGGTGAGGAGCCTGAACTTGATCCTCTTGCTGACAGGGAGCCAGTGCAGGTCCTTCAGGTGGCCGGAGATGTGGCTGCGTCGAGGGATGTCCAGGATGAGTCGGGCAGAGGCGTTTTGGATGCGTTGGAGTCTTTTCTGTAGCTTGGCTGTGGTTCCGGGGTAGAGGGTGTTTCCGTAGTCCAGTCGGCTGGTGACGAGTGCCTGGGTGAACGTCTTCCTGGTTTCGGTCGGGATCCATCGGAAGATCTTGCGGAGCATGCGTAGGGTGTTGAAGCATGATGAGGAGACGGCGTTGACTTGTCTGGTCATCGAGAGGGAGGAGTCCAGGATGAAGCCCAGGTTGCGTGCGTGGTCTGTTGGCTTGGGAGTGGCCACCAGGAGTCATCCCAGGCGGAGGGCGATGGTCCCAGGACGAGGACTTCCGTCTTGTCTGAGTTCACTTTCAGGCGGCTGTTCTTCATCCACTCGGCGACGTCTTTCATCCCTTCGTGTAGGCTCGTTCTGGCGGTGGCGGGGTCTCTGGTGAGGGAGAGGATCAGTTGGGTGTCGTCGGCGTAGGAGATGATGTTGAGGTTGTGCTGGCGTGTGATGGTTGCAAGAGGTCTCATGTAGACGTTGAAGAGGGTTGGGCTGAGTGATGATCCTTGCGGTACGCCACAGATGACTTCGGTGGCCTCGGATCGAAACGGGGGGAGGCGGGCTCTCTGTGATCTTCCGGTGAGGAACAAGATGATCCACTCCAGTGCCTTCTCTTGGATACCGATGTTGCTGAGGCGTTGAACTAGGGTGCGGTGGCAGACAGTGTTGAACGCTGCAGAGAGGTCCAGGAGGATGAGGGCCGCTGTTTCTCCGTTGTCGAGCAGGGTTCTGATGTCGTCGGTGGCTGCGATGAGGGCGGTCTCGGTGCTGTGGTTGGCTCGCAAACCGGACTGCGAGGGGTCGAGGGATCCGTTCGTCTTGAGGAAGACTGCAAGCTGTCTGTTGACGGTCTTCTCGATCACTTTGGCGGGAAAAGGGAGGAGCGAGATGGGGCAGAAGAGGTCGGTGGGGTCAGCTGTTGGTTTCTTCAGTAGGGCGTTGAGCTCGGCATGCTTCCTGCTCTCCGGGAAGGTGGCGGTGTTGAAGGAGGTGTTGATGACGTCCCGGAGTTGGGGTGCGATGATGGAGTCGGCCTTGTTGAAGACGTGATGGGGGCAGGGGTCGGTTGGAGATCCGGAGTGGATGGTGTTCATCGTGCGGACTGTGTCTTCGGTGGTTACCGTGGTCCAGGTGCAGAGGGTGGTGGTGGGTGGCGTTGGTTCGACGGTTGGGTGCGTGGATGGTGCGCTGAAGCTGTTGTGGATGTCGGCGATCTTGCGGTGGAAGAACGAAGCGAGAGAGTCACAGAGGACGGAGGAGTGATGTCGTTGTTGCCGGTGCTGGGGTTGGAGAACTCCTTGACGATGCTGAAGAGTTCCTTGCTGTCGTGGGCGTTGTTGTCCAGTCCTTCCTTCAGTGATTTCTTCTTGGTGGTGCGGATAAGCTGGTGGTGCTTGGGGGTGGCGTGTTTGAGGGCGGTCCTGTTGTCTGTGGTCTGGTCGAGGAGCCAGGCTTTCTCGAGGGTGCAGCAGTTTTTCTTGGAGTCCTGTAGTGCGTTGGTGAACCAGGAGGCTTTCTTGCTTCTGGGTCTGCTGGGGGGGTTCTTTAGTGGCGCGAGGTCGTCGGCGCAGTCGGTCAGCCACTTCGTGAAGTTTTGTAGTGCTTCAATGGGGTCTGTTGTGCTGGCGGGTGGGTTCTGGCTGAGGGAGGTGGTGAGCTGCTCGGCGGTGATCTTAATCCAGTTCCTGTGAGGGACCTGTTGCGAGTGGTGGTGGGTCGTGGTTCTTCTGAAGCTGAAGTGGATGCAGCTGTGGTCGGTCCAGTGAAGTCTGGTGGAGTGGCTGAAGGTGATGTGCTTGCTGGATGAGAAGACGGGATCAAGCGTGTGGCCGGCGTAGTGGGTGGGGGTGTTGACCAGTTGCTTGAGTCCGAGGATGGCGAGGTTGTCCAGCAGGGCGGAGGTGTTGCGGTCCTTGTTGTTCTCCAGGTGGAAGGTGAGGTCCCCTAGGAGGATGTAGTCAGCGGAAAGGAGGGCGTGCGGGCTGATGAAGTCCATGATGTCTTCGATGAATTTTGTATGTGGTCCCGGGGGTCTGAAGACGAGGGTGCCTCTGAGGGTCATTTTTGGGTCGGTGTGTATCTGGAAGTGGAGGTGCTCGCCGGCTGCGAAGGTGTCGCTGGAGTCGGTCGTGATGCGGATGGTGTTCTTGTGTACGATGGCGATGCCTCCTCCAATCTGGTTGACGCGGTCTCTCCGGGTGATCTTTTATCCGTCTGGGATGGCGATGTCGGGTGCGGAGGAGGCGTTCATCCAGGTTTCTGTGAGGAAGGCGACGTCTGGTGAGGTAGTGTCGAGCAGGTTCCAGAGTTTGATGGCGTGTCTGTGGATGGAGCGGGTGTTGAGCAGGATGCACTTGAGGTTGTTGGTGCTTGGCTTGATGGCTGTGGAGCAGGTCCGGATGCAGGAGAACTTGTAGGCTTGGCAGGTGAAGGGTCCGTGGGTGCGTCTCGGGGAGGCTCGGTGGCAGGCTCTTGTCCGGTCAGGTTTGAGTGCGATGAGGGTGGCGGTGTCGTCGGTCCGTCGTGTGGGCAGGCATCGTCAGGGACCAGGGGTCCTGGCGCTGGGCGCGGTCCAGGCGGTGGAGGGCGCGGTCCAGGCAGGAGTGAAGTAGTGTGGCTCACTGGTTAGAGGCGGCAGACCCGAGAGCAGAGGACGGCCCGGGACCAGGGTTCGATTCCCGGCGCGGCAGGTTTCTGGACCAGGGTCAGCGGACTCGATAATTCTCTCGCCTCGGTGCCCACTCTGATCAGCGATCACACTCGGCAACTCTGGGCATTAGCTTGCTTCATCTTCACTAACGGCCCCACCAGACCGCCGGGGATGCCTGGTCTCACCCTGGAGATACCCATTAAGGGACCACCTCTCAGGGAAGCCAGGAAGGGTTTCGCAGTGGTCGAAGCGCCTTGGGACTCTACGGGTAAGTAGTGCGCTATATAAATGCCAATACATTTACATTTACATTTACAATCGGCGTGCCCGCTGCGCGTCAACGCTGCGCGTGTGTGGGGTCGTCATAAGTAGGCAGCCAGGAGGAGGGTCAGTGGCGGGCAGGCGAATGGGCTGGCGGGGGCGGGCCTCAGGGAGGTAGCGGCGGGAAAGTCTGGTGCGGGCAGGCAGCTCAGCGGCGGCTGGATCGCCCGGGCAGCAGCAGGAAAATAAGGCGGCAAAACAGCGGAGCTCAGGAGCAGCAGGAGGAGGAGCGTGGGGGCGACCAGGCCGCAGGTGCAGGTACAGTGGTCGCTCCCTGGAAGAGGACGCGGCTCCTTTAAATAGGCAGCCGGGAGGAGGGTCAGCGGCGGGCCGGCGAATGGGCTGGCTGGGGGCGGGGCCGCAGGGAGGCAGCGGCGGGAAAGTCTGGTGCGGGCGGGCGGCTCAGCCGCGGCTGGGTCGCCCGGGCAGCAGCAGGAAAATAAGGCGGCAAAACAGCGGGGCTCAGGAGCAGCAGCAGGAGGAGCATGGGGGCGACCAGGCCGCAGGTGCAGGCTGCCTGTTTGTGGATTGGCTGTCAGACTTTGGAGTGACAGGGCTGCTGAGGTACAGTGGCTCCAGCAGTCTGAATGAGTCAGCACTAGGCTGAATTGGCCTGATTTGCATTTGGAGTGGTGGAAGGAGTAGCGCCTGTACCTGAATACCTGAATAGGGCTGTGCCTGCCTTCCACAATGCTGGCTCCGCACCCCTGTGGTGTGTCTGAGACAAAAGCCCACACTGACAAAGCATGTTGTTGTGCAGTGGCAGAGTGCCCCAGAACTGGTTTGAACTGGGCTGAGAGCCCCTTACACAAAGAGAACAAAGACATGTTGTGGTATACGAATCAGACCAAAAACCCCAGACTTTAGATCATTCCTGGAAATCAAGAGGAACCTTTGCCTAGGAGAAGATCTGGAGAGGCTGAAAAGAAGTAATGCCCTTGCTGTGTGTCTGGGGTTGGCCCGCAGTTGCTGTTTCTGCCAAGGAAAGGAGAAGGACTTTGTTGTGTGCTGTGTCCCCTGCTTGAAGGAGATCTTCAAGGGCCTGAAGTGTGCTGGCCTCCTGTTCTGAAGTCTCACACAAAAGACTTCCTGCAAATCTGCTGGTGCTGTTGGACTCTGCCATCTGTGAGTGCTATCCTTGCCTGAGGTGCCTCCTTCCAGTTACAGGATCTCAGAGGTGGGATTTGCAGCTATTCTTTGCAAGAACCAGCACAAAGCATCGCAAAGCCGTGCAAAGTTCTTGGAGCCGACACCGGACGACCGGAAGCCCTGCCGAGACTCGCCGGGCGACGCGAAGTCTCGCCACGCAGCCCTCAGCACCGACGCCAGATGGCACGAAGCCTCGCAGAGCAACGCATCACCTCCGGTGTGTCACGCATCATACCTGTGCACCAACTTTTTCATGCATTACCCACGGACCAGAGCACATCTTTAATTTCGAAGCCTCACTTCCCCCAACAGTCCGGATTCAACGCTTCACTTCTCCTGTGTGCAGCAGAACTGTTGCCTCGCCTCCCTAAGGACTCAGGAACTGACTCTTATCTGTGTTTTCTAGCACTTCCTTTCTCTGCGGCTGTTTGGCCTTGTGAATTTTGAAGCATCTTCAGGTACTTTGAGTAAAGGTCACGCATCCATAGTTTCTATGGTACAAGTTCTTGAAACGTTTTTAAAGTCTTATTTTTAACAGTGTATGTTGGATTTTTGTCATTTTGGTCTTGTGTAGTTTAGATAAAGATATTTTCTTTTGCTAAACTGGTGTGATGTCCGTTTGTGGTGTCTTCACTGTGTTACTGTGTGTGTTGGTAATACTTTACACATTGTCTTTGGTATAAGCCTGTCTTCTCGTGCCAAGCTACCAAGGAGGTGAGCAGGGGTTATCTAAAGTATGTATCCCCTTTACCCTGACTAGAAGCAAAGGTCCCTATATGGACAAAGGTACCTACCTCTGTCTACTAGACACCCCCATTTCTAACAATCGCTATGTGACTTAAGAGTTATTATATAAACAGACATGGCAGAAGGTTGCAACTTGCAAGGATCTACTCTGAAATGCCACATAGGGTCATAAAAGACACCCAGCCTTGTCCGTACATAGGAAACTCCTGAAGAGTTGGGTACTTACAGCTGAAATGTGTATGTGAACTTAGGGTTGCAGGGTTCAATTCTTAATTTTCCAAGGTCAAGAGAATGAATACCAATTTAAATTGATTATGAAATGTATAAACCATGCAGATTGCAGGGTGCGGGGGAGTTTGTTTGAAGTTTCTTTGAGCTGGGCAGGAACCACTGCACTAGCAAGAACAAAGCAATGTCCTGAGAGGCAGCCATATTAAAATCAGGCTGTCTGTGTGAGCGCAAAGCTACTAATAATACCAAGCCAACAAATAGAAGCGAGCCAACAGATAGAAACAGATGGAGCACTACCCATCAGCAGAGCCATGCAGTCGGTAGAAAGTAAGTAGGCGCAGTGCATGGAAAACCTTTTTTTAAATAGTTCCACAGCAGAGGATGGAAACAGTACTTTGCCGATGGAAAACTGATAAGAGAAGCACACGAGGAAGAAGCACTGGTAAATGCAGGAAAAGTATGCTACAGCCAATAAAAATGGAGGAAAATTAAGTGGCAAGCACAGGAACCACTGAAAAGCAAGGAAAGCATGAAGCCGGGATGTAAACCCCTTTGTATTAAATACAATAGATTTCACAAACCCAGCACAAGCACTTTGTAGGCGAAACCTAAAAAAATTGAGAATCTGTCATTATGTTTCAGTTCTCTCATGTTTTTCCCTAATTGTGGTACAATTTTCTTGTACTGATTTCACCAGCTTTTTCAGAAGGGGTAGAAAATTTGCAGGGAGATAGCAATCAGGGAGCAGTGTTCTGATATAAATTGTAATACAGATTTGGCCAATTGCTCTTGTTGCAGGCAGAATCAGGATTTTCCCAATTTTCATATGAAAAAGGAGAAATTACTAAATGAGGACTGTTTTTGCTTGTGCAAATAGGTGCTGACATTCTAGGGATTGAAGTGAGTATCACATTATGATGCAGAAAAAACTATTCACCCCAAATCATGTTAAATGCGTGAAATGTACATACCACACTCCTTCACTTCATTTTTTTATTCCTGCAACTCCTGCAGCAGCTTATTCTATCGACATCACTTACTCTTGTAGGATTAGTTTGTCCACATGTTGGAACAGTATTTATTGAAGGACTTGGCTGAACAATTTCTTTTAAAACAGTTTGATTGAACTGAATTAACTATATATTTGAAATGTTATGAACAGAATAGGACATATGAATTTGGAGGGCAGCGTTGCAGTGTTGAGTTGTTTTGAAAACTAATGTGTTAGAAGACTGAATGCTGAGACATATGTCCAGAATTTGAATAGACTGCATTTTCCTTCGGTTTGGGACCCAACACCACTCTGAAAAGATACACACAAGAAACATTTTGTTTTCAGTGGCGTTGTCCTCCTTTTGGATTTGTGCATGTGTAGAGCGCAGAGTGCATCCGGGGCATCTTGTCGCTATAGAGATAATTACAAATGACACACCTGCCAACTATAGCACTCGTAAAGATAGTGCCAGGATTTTTGCACCTTACAGGACTTAAGAAGTGTACGAATCACTGATCATAAAATACTGGTCACAATTTGCAACCATTATTATGTGGCCACCCTGATATTTTCAGACCCGACTAATGTACTAAAAAGTCAGTTTGCGAAATACTGAATCATAGTGGATTGCAAATTGACGTACCTCATGAATATTAATGCTGTAGATTGCTTATGCGACCCACTATGACCCGCAGCCATGACTTGGATGATTGCCTGCTGCGGTCAGCAGACCACCATGTCTGCGAATACTTTTAAATGAAGCAATCATTTTTTTTTAATGCAGCCTGTTTTCCTATTAGGAAAATGGAATGCATTTGAAAAAAATGAAAAGTTCAAGTGACATTTTTTAAGTAGGCAGTGGGGCATTAGTCTACTGACTACTCTTGAGCTTTTCGAGAAGGGTTTACAACCACATTATCATAGTCATTAAAAAAATAAGAATTTGTGATAGGACTTCAGTAGCAAAACATTAATTTGTCCCATTCCAAATCTGTATTTCAAAGGGATGCCTTAAATACACCCCTTCCAAATCCCGATTCATATGTAGTTACAAACCCAAATTCCAATTCTGTAATTTGTTACCGAATTGCAATTTGGATTTGTTTCATACCAAAACGTCTTTTTACGATTGCAAGCAGGTTGATCTTGGGAATTTGATCTTTTGCAAATGCAAAATGCATTTGTACATCTGGCCTATAATGTGGTGTCAGTCCTTCCAAATGTCCCTCTTTTTAAGCTTAATTGTGAAAAAATCTGAGAAATGGAGTCGCAAATAGGCTTCTGGAACACCCAGCCTATCAGCCTGATAGCATGCCCTCCTTGTCTTTCAGGCCTAAATGCAGTGAAGATGAGCAACGAACAGAAGTCTTCAGGATCCTCTGTTTGTATGCTGAGTGGCTGGGAGAAAGTAACATGTTTTCTCATTCAGGGATGAGAATAACATGGAATGTCAAAGTATACAATAAAATGGTGTACATTTCCTCTGTTAAGACCATGTCTAATATATTTGTAGGTTAGGGGAAAGAGGCTCAGAGAGAGTGTAATTTGTGCAAAGTTAAACAGTTTGGCAATGCAGGAGGACCAAGTCTGAATGCAGTACTATTTGCTCCAAAAGTAATTACTTTCCCACTACTTATTCGTGAACAGACTGTGAAGGTGAGCACTGTTCTCCCTTTGTAATTGCCATTGCTTGTTGGGTTAGAGTCCTTTGTTTTTGTATTCAGATTTACTTGCAGCTATTAGTTTAATTCCAAGGACTTCCAATCTGAGCAATATAAATATGCAAGCAAAGAAATAAGTACATAGGGCCCTATTCACAGAACTAACGTAAGACAACATCCTAAACTTACTACCATTTTGGTATTCACAGAAGGCACTTACTCATTTTGGTATTCACAGAAGGCACTTACTCATTTCGGTATTCACAGAAGTTAGGTGTCCTAAAAACTGATTTCCATAGATCACAGAATTTGAACAGATGGGGAGGCATGAGGCATGTCTCATGATTTCGGTATCCAACGTTCTCATCCTGTCTTGAGAATGTGGGTTGCTGCATAGGATAGCTCTGACAAGTCACTCTCAAATAATAGATGAAATACATAGGGAATACACTGCCGAAATCTAGGGTCCTCTGAATATAGACTAGTTGATGGGTACTCGACTGCTGGTGTTTGTACAGGCTGGTCATCCTATCTGCCACCTAGTGCAGTGTGAAACTGATGTGGAAATCAACAAGCTTCTAAACTTTTCTCCTACACATTCAAGGAAGCTCCTTTTGCTTCTTTCATTTAAAAGAGATCAATTAAATCACTAATAATCTCTTTAGAATGCAGAGGATGGATATTGTAGTGTTCATAAATTTCTTCAGATCTGGATTGAGCCACCTTTTCAATCTGACCTCTTGTTGGTAATTGTTAGAAAGGGGATTTCTGGTTGGCTAAGGCTTGCACCAAAGCCAGGCAGAAACCACCACTCTAGTCAGGGCAAGGGAGTCGCACGCCAAGATAACCCCTGCTCACCCCCTTGGTAGCTTGGCACGAGCAGACAGGCTTATCCCTGGGGCGATGTGTAAAGCATTTGCGCGCGCACCCAGCAACAACACCCAAGGCCCACCACAAAGGAAACTCCACACAAGGTTATATATAAAAATAGCCTTTGTATTATACCAAACACATTAGATAATAAACACACACTTTACAATGTGCCATAGGCAGGGGCAGAATTTAAAGGGGATTATGTACATGGGACAGGGCCACGTGGGCCACTGTCAGGAATAAGCACTTTTAGAACTAGCACTCGGTAGAATTAGCACTTTGTACATAGAACATATCATAACATTAGCACCAAATAGCAAATGTAGCACACAACCAGTAATCACTGGTAAAAGGTAAGTACCACCTACGCAATCCTAAACACCTTAAGCAAATATCACGCAGGGAACCATGAGCTCACTAGCATAACTATACTAGGAAAAACAACCTCCTAAGCATTAACATACATTCAGAGGTATCAGCAAAAACATTGCATAAGATATAACAATCACATTAAGCAGGAAATCACATCTGCACATAAATCAAATGAAGCAAAAACATGTAAACTGTCCCCAGGCTAACCTGGCCTCTCGGGGGCTGAAACGCCCTGTGTCCAAAATGTCAGGGCAGGCTGCGCAAGCAGCCAACAGAGGATTGCGCAAAAGATCAGGCCTATACGAAGCAGCTGCCCACTTAGTGCTGGGCAGCTGTAGCAGGGAGCCTGGCACCAGCGTGCCTCCTGGCTCTCTTGGGGGAACTGAATAAACAATTCGGGCCAAAAACCACGTGGGAGCCTCGCCGTATACTCTAAACAAACAACTGTGCCCTCTGGAGCCTCGTGGGTTCTAGGCAAAATAATGCCCCCGTCGTTGGAGTCCCCCCTCTGGGGACTCAGAAACAATGGCCCCCGGAGTTGGACTGCGATTCAAGGGGGAGCGGCCCTCTGCCAACCGGGGCCGCTCCACTAGCCAATAAAATGCCCCGTGCAGGTGGAGCCTCGGGCTCTAACTAAAATAATGCCCCTGGGAGCCTTGACAGGCTCTTCACAACTGCGCCCCAGGAGTCTCTTGTGGGATCTACACAACTGCGCTCAGGTGAGGTGGCCGTTCCCGTGGCAGGACCGCTCGATCTCGCAGACAGCCCCATCTCACCGGGGCGTCCTCTTCCGATGCGGGCTCGTCACAAGGAGGCGGAGGGGCAGGCACCGGCAATGTGCCTCGCCTCCACCCCTCCGCAAGAATCACATGACTGGGCTTGCAGCGGGGATCACGCGGAGAGCCCCCCACCTCTTCACGGGGCTCTCTCTCCTTCCACGGGGCTCTCCGAGCGTTGTGCCTTGCCGAGTGCTGGGCCAATCCCAGCATGGCAGGGCAGGCGAGCCTCCTACGACGTGTCACGGCTTTTCTCGGCCGGGCCACTCGCAGCGTGGCCTCTCTGGGGACGTCAGCGGACCCGGGGCCGATGGCGGTGGACTTTTAAATAGCGGACACGGAGGGATGGGCTCCCTCGAAAGCCAAAACAATGTAACAGGTGGGGTGGGCTTCCGTTTAAAGCACACACAAAGCCCCTGGCAGGGTGGGCACCTGCCTTGGATATAAACCAGCAGAAACGGGGTAGGATTCCGGAATGAATTCTCCCCAGAGCACAAAGACGCAGGGTGGGCACCTGCGCGTCAAAATTAAGCAAAGGGGGATTCCCACACCAGGGAATCCCTCGAGGACAGGGGATTGCAGCTCCGGGCTGCAGCTGGAGACAACAGCGCTTCCCTGGAGGAAAAAGCAAGCGCTTCTCAGGCGCATCAGGAACAGAGTCACACTCCCAGGCAAAGTCCAGCAAAAAGTCCTAGGAAGGCAGGGTGGGGGCAAAGGCTGGGTCCAGGGGCCTGCTCAAAGGGCCCTCCAGGCAGGGAGGCAGTCCCAGTGGCGGTCCTCCTGGCGCCCAGCAGCAGCAGCAGGCCCCCCTCAAGACAGGATCAGGAAGAGAGAACCTTTTGCAAGGGGTCACATCCCCTTCTTATACCCAGACATTCTTTGTCCTTGTCTGCAGGGTGGGGGAAAAACCAGTCGCAGCTGGTTTTGGAGAACTCTGTTATGCTCAGCCCCTCTCACTATTCACTGGCCAGGCTAGGGTCATCAGTCGCACCACAAGGGGTGGAGCCAGCATTGTGTGGGGAAAGCCCAGCACTATTCAGGTCACAGTTGCACTCCTCTCTCACATCAATCATGCAGATCTCTCCACTCATCACCGGGGCAGACCCATCTTGACTCCTGGAGCCAGGCTCACCAGCCAGCTCCAGCCAACCACAAGCCAGACAGCCAATTCACATAAATTACACAGACATGCCAACTTCTAGAAGTGGCACTTCCACACTAGGTACATTCACGCCGCACACATCATCGCACAGCATTCAATCTAACGAGTCCGCACATACCAAACTCGAGCCTGTACTCCACACGCATCAGGAACTAACATGGACACATACATTCCCCATGCATTCCTATGGGAGGGCAGGCCAACCTCACTACATGCACGCACTTTACCCTGGGACACAGTGGGAAAGTGCGCAGAAGCCAAAAATCACTGACACCATGTCACAATTAAAAGCAAAAAGTTTAGGGGTGAACCTGCCAGAAGGGCCAAGTCCAACAGTAATTTATCATCTTCCATATGTGTTTATATCTTGAAGAACATCTACGTTTTATAGTAAATGTTATTTCGTACCAGATACAATGTTGCTTAAAAAAAAAATAAGATCCACTAACTCTTGCCACATTTATTCTTGGTAGGGACACTTTTGACTAGAATAATAAGTGGTTCTTCAAAATCTCTCTGCACCCCTATAGTTTCAATATTCTGCCTGAATTCTAATGGTAAGCACACAACTCTACCTTTAAGATCTTTCTGAAGCTCAGTTGGAGGTAACTTCCCTGTCTTTGACTGCACAGGGACTATAGTTTGAATGAATGTATAGATTGTATAAGAATTGAGTCATAAATATTTAAATCTTTATGTTCTTCTGGAATTGAAACTACTTCTAACTTGTTGTGCACTGTTTTAGCTGGCATTTTATTATCCTCTAACTTATTATACCAGTATTTACATATAATTTGTCATGTGGAACAATCAAATCATTCCTCTACAAATAAATAAGCTGCAGATTGCTGACACTTAACTCTGTTGTCTTCTTCAGTTTTTGAACACACAATAATGTAATGAGTTTGACTTTTCTAGTGAGTGCTTCGTCAACATATACAAACAGTTCAGTTTCTCTAAACAGACTGTTAGACTTTCTAATCTCTTCTTGAGAGTTATCAACAGTAATACTTGTGTCTTGTTTTGCTGCATCTGTAGATACCAACTCCTCGTTTCCCTACACTCCTATGCAGGACCAAAGAAACAAAACTGAACATCGTCACACATTATTTCTACCTCTGCTACTACACCATGCAAAAGAGCTCTATTCATTTCTTCTAAACATACGCAGGAGTTTCAACATTCTAAAGTGATGAAAGTGATTCTGCACAGTTTCTACCATAGACATGGCAGTGAATGTCGCTGTAAAATTGTATACTCTCTTAGTTTGCAAAATCCCAGTAATCTGTTTAATGCTTTTGCAGGGAAACTGCTGTAAAAAAAGCTCTCAAAATATCAGCTGATGCTTGATGAACACTACAAATACTGCTACAGTAACATAGACAGGTTGCCCAGTTAAGCCACGAACCTTGGGTGGTCTTGGAGTGACACCAGGTGTGCACGTCACTGATTGCTTACCAGGTAAATTAGCAATGGAGTACATTCAAAATCATTAAGTGGGGCTGCTGCACCTGGCATGCACACACTCACCACCTCCCCTCCTCTACGCAAAGGAACTCGACGAACCAATACCCCACCCCAGTAAAATTCTGAATGCAGAAAACAAAGGGGCACTGTACATGTCTGTATGCAGAACTGTCTCTAGGGCTAGGCACTTGAATATGTATAATTACTCAACAACATGGCACTCATGCTGGAAACCTCTGCTCTGGCAAGAGAAAGGCTGTGAATTTGTACTTGCAGGTTCATAGCAAACCTTTTCAGAGGGCAGCCACTCAACCACGAACTATCAGAATGGCCGGTGCAACTGTAGATATGTTATTTCAGGACAAAATTAAATCAACGTTAGGAAAACGTTCACAGACCGACGCCGCCCAGCATCTGCAAAACACTTGGCCCTATTGAATCTTAGAAATTTTGCTTTGGACATACGGTACACTGGTAATGGGACAACAGGCAGATATTTGGGCCTGCCTCTGAAGGAACGGGTCAGGGTCTGCAAAAGGTGGTGCTGGCCAGCAAGTGGGTTTTTGGGCCATGATGAGATCAGAGTAATCGCTGGTAACTCTGAAGTATGATGATTCGGGGGCTGTGATTAGAAGCACAAGGCGAATGTGGATTTTGCATTACACCAGCATGGCCCAAGCTGTGGCCAGTGAGAGCAGATTAGGATTCACTGGCCTGAGGCATCACAAGATCTCCTCTTTACAAACACTGGGCTGGGCCCATCAGTGTTAATCCAAACAGGGCACAAAGGGTCTGCCTGAAATATAATTAAAAACCTGAAAGCACATGTAAGATGGATGAAGGGGGTAGGAGCATTGTTAGCAGTTAGCAGCTGGAGCACAATGACACTCAGCATGGGCTGGGGAGGCTGGGACTTATGTAAGTGCTTCTGTTTATACAGGCCTTCGCCGCTCACCATCTGAACAGCCCCATTCGGGCTGAATATCTCTCTCTCAAGACCTTCATTGCGTTTTTATTCTACACATGCACATATGGTCTCTCTATAATGGGCTGTTATAGGGTGAGCAGCATGCGCTGGTAAACTACGCTCCACCGGCAAATGGCAGATTTTTTTTTGGCTCAACTCCGTGCTACAACCGGGATGCAAAGTGACAAAACTCTATGAACTCCACCGGCGGAGTTGAGTTCAATGCCCACCTCTAGTTTAATTAGGTTCTGAATTGTTTGAAACATTATATCTCCAATTTCCTTAAACAGCCTTTGCCTTCTGGTTATACTTATGCTTTTTTGAACAATTATTTACTCTTCATATTTTTTTCCCTTCTTAGTAGATCACAAGCCTTGCTTTTTATGTACTTGATTTTGCCATCTCTCCAGTTGTTCACATACTATTTTCAGAAATGGTTTGTTTCCTTACCAGCAGTTCTTTTCTCTTTCACTACTTTTTCCACATTTGCCCCTTTTGTTTTTCAGGTGTGATGAGATAGTATTCTCGCCTCTGTCTTTTTTTCTCTCACCTTTTTATGACAGTGTAACTGTCGGTAGTTAACTCGAAATTAATGCCTAAAATGGAGAAAAAAAAGTACATTTAAATTTTCATTACGTACTATCACATTACATATTGTAAGTAGTTAACTACTAACACAAACAGTTTTCTTATTATAATATAGCTAACATTACTCAATTAATTTTCATCATTATGTCTCTGTGTCTTTCTTAGTATCACTGTATGAATTAGTTTCTCAATGGGTATACTACCATATCCATTACTAAGCCTGGGCGTAGTTCGCGTAGCCGCACTCTGCGAGCTACGCGAAGATGCACTTGCACTCCGCAAACTAAGCATAGCTCCGCGAGCATGCGTAGTAGCTTGCTTGACCCGTTCGCGAGCCATTTTTCGTCTTCGGGAGCGCTGTGGAACTCTGGAACCTGCTCGACACCACATCTCCAGACGTCGCCTTCCTCACGGAAATATGGATGAACGCCTCCTCAGCGCCCGACATCGCCGTCGCCATCCCGGACAGATACAAGATCACCCGGAGAGACCGCGTCAACGAGACAGGAGGAGGCATCGCCATCATCCACAAGAACACCATCCGCATCACGACCAACTCAGACGACACCCTCACAGCCGCTTAACATCTTCACTTCCAGATACACACCGATCCCAAGACCACACTCAGAGATACCCTCATCTACAGACCCCCAGGACATCGCACACAATTCAGCGAAGACATCGCAGACTTCATCAGCCCGCACGCCCTCGCCTCCGCTGACTACATCCTCCTAGGGGACCTCAACTTCCACCTGGAGAACAACAACGACAACACCACCACCACCCTGCTGGACAACCTCGCCAACCTCGGACTCATGCAACTGGTGAACACCCCCACCCACTACGCCGGACCCACGCTTGACCCAGTCTTCTCCTCCAGCAAGTACATCTCCTTTAGCCACTCCACCGGACTACACTGGACAGACCACAGCTGCGTCCACTTCAGCTTCAGAAAGACCACGACTCACCACCACCCGCAACAGGTTCCCCGCAGGAACTGGAACAAGATCACCACCAACCAGCTCACCACTTCACTGAGCCAGAACCCTCCCGCCAGCTCAACGGACCCCAACCAAGCAGCCAACAACCTCACACAGTGGATCACTAATTGCGCTCGCCCAACCAGCCTCGACCACTCGCAGTCCGGCTTCCGCGCCAACCACAGCACCGAGACCGCCCTCATCGCAGCCACTGACGACATCCGAGCCCTGCTCGACAACTGGGAAACAGCAGCCCTCATCCTCCTGGACCTCTCCGCAGCATTCGATACGGTCTGCCACCGCACCCTAGTGCAGCGCCTCAGCAACATCGGAATCCAAGAGAAGGCACTGGAGTGGATCATCTCGTTCCTCACCGGAAGAACCCAGAGACTCCGCCTCCCCCCCGTACAGATCCAAGGCCACCGAAGTCATATGCGGCGTACCACAAGGATCATCACTCAGCCCCACCCTCTTCAACGTCTACATGAGCCCCCTCGCAGCCATCGTACGCCAACACAACCTCAACATCATCTTCTACGCCGACGACACCCAGCTGATTCTCTCCCTCACCAACGACCCAGGAACCGCCAGGAACCAACCTACATGAAGGGATGAAAGACGTAGTCGAGTGGATGAGGAACAGCCGCCTGAAACTGAACTCAGACAAGACGGAAGTCCTCATCCTTGGATCATCACCCTCCGCCTGGGACGACTCCTGGTGGCCCCCTGCCCTGGGCAGCGCACCCAAACCAACGGACCACGCACGCAACCTGGGCTTCATCCTGGACTCCTCCCTCTCGATGACCAGACAAGTCAACGCCGTCTCATCATCATGCTTCAACATCCTACGCATGCTCCGAAAGATCTTCCGATGGCTCGCCACCGAAACCAGGAAGACGGTCACACAGGCACTCGTCACCAGCCAACTGGACTACGGAAACACCCTCTATACCGGAACCACAGCCAAACTCCAGAAAAGACTCTGACACATCCAGAACGCCTCCGCACGACTCATCTTGGACATCCCCCAACACAGCCACATCTCCGGACACCTGAGAGACCTTCACTGGCTCCCGGTCAGCAAGAGAATCACGTTCCAACTCCTCACCCACGCACACAAGGCCCTCCGCGTCCTGGGCCCCAGGTACCTCAACAACCGCCTGACCTTCTACACTCCCACCCGCCAGCTACGATCTACCAGCCACGCCCTCGCCGCCGTGCCATGCATCCGAAGATCCACCATGGCAGGAAGATCCTTCTCCTACCTGGCAGCCAAGACTTGGAACTCCCTCCCCATCCACCTCCGCCTGACTCAGGACCACCTCTGCTTCAGGAAGCAACTCAAGACATGGCTGTTCGAGCAGTAGCGGACCCCCCTCCCCCAAGCGCCTTGAGACCCTCTGGGTGAGTAGCGCGCTATACAAATATCCTGATTGATTGATTGATTGATTGCCTTCATGCTCGGGATGTGTAGCACGCGAAGTTACCCATGAGGTTTGTCCCGCCCGCTCGCGTCCCCTTATTTCCGGTCACTACTAACGTGTTTGCGAGTTATTCTGTGCCAGATTGCAGTTTCTGCGTGTTCGGCAACTCGATCTTACCGACAAGCATCCTCGCGCACGCGAACATGCTATTGAGCGCGCCAGAACTACGCTACGCAGCAGTTTGCGGAGTATTCGACAACTTCGCGTTCTCCGCGGAGCGCGGAGTTGCCGAAACTCCGCAAACTCCGCGAACGGAGCGTAGTTCTTCGCCCAGGGTTATCCATTACTGTGTTCAAATGTATCTACTCATGTTCAAAGGGCTATTTGTCTGTGTGATTAGGATATGTCAGTACTTGCCTACATATGTGAGTGGGATGTAGGAGTGCACCTGTAGCAGTGCAATGAGATGTATAAGTAAATATGCTAGTATCTGACTGTCTGGTTTAGTAACTCTATGGCTCTGTAAATGTGTATGTAAGTGGCTGAACGAATACCTAAGTGCCTGTGTTAGGATATAGAGCGGTATGTAGGTGTGTATGCAAATGCCTTTGAAACTGCTGCATACATAAGCAGTTTCTGAGTATGCAAGTGAATGTCCAAGTGCCTCTGTCACTATATGACTTGAGAGAGAGAGTCGCTATACCTTTGTGAACATGTATGTCAGTTGGATTATGGGTGTTCTACTCTATGTAGGGCAGTGGTGTTCAAACTTTATGATGTCGAGACCCCCTTGTCAAACCTTTTTAGACGTAAGGACCCCTCTGACAAAATTTTCTAGAAAATGGTTCTCCTCATCATCAGCATCTATCGTTAACCATAAATGCCCCTGTTAGACCTGGCATCCTTTGGCAGGTTTCCCGTGTTTTTTTCCTTTTTGACCTTCTTATGAAATACGGAGCATTCCAGTCCTTTTCCCTTCAGAAGTTGCTGCCTAGCACCAATGTAGCTTGGTTAAGCCAAGCACAATAGCCAAGGGTTGCTACTCCTCCTGTTTTCTGTGGCACTGTGCTGACTTGGGGATGGTGGTTCCAAACCCCTAAGGGAAAGAGGTGGCCTGTGGTCGCGTGGTCATGTAGAGCACGTCTGCAGACTCCTCAGAGGAAAGCCTGGCTTTGGCCTGGGTGACTGAGGGTGTAAGTGGTGCAGATGGAAGGGACCCTTGACTTGGGAATGAAGGGCCAGCCTATGGACGACTGGAACATGCAGAGCACATCTAAATGCCCCTCAGAGGGCAGCCTGGCATCGGGTGTGTGATTGAAGGTGGAAGTGGGACAGATGGAAGAGACCTTTGACTTGGGAATGAAGGGCCTATCAATGTCTGGTACATGCAGAGCATGGTTACAGACTCGTCAGAGCATATCTAGACACTCCTTGGAGGGCAGCCTGGCATGGGGCATGGGCTGTTGATGGTGGCAGTAGGGGGTAGGTGGTACTGTCACTGGAAGGGAAGGGACCCTTGACTTGTAATTGCATTGATGTAGTGCTTACTACCCTGACAAGGCGTCAAGGCGCTTTTGGGTGAGTACACGCTATTCTGGGACCAAAAAAGGATTAATGGTGAATTAGTATAGGGAAATACTAAATTAATTTGAGCTGTGGGCGTGTGAGTCTGTTAGTTGGATTGAAAAGGATAGTGGAGGAATAGAAGAGGGAAGGGTCTAAAAAGTGTGTCTAGGAGGGATACATGAGGGAAGGTTGTAGAAAGGCTTGTATTTATGGAATTATGAGTATAGCAGAACTTAAAAATAAGCTCAGCACAACAGTACCAGGAGAGCTTGAAATACATTAGTTTTATTTTGTTGAAAGACACAGGCATGCTCCTAACAACTTTTACCCATGTAACTCATCTTGCAAATGTGCTAGCCTTAACTGGTCATATTTTGCCTCTACAAACTCCTGCAGCAAGAGCAAATTTTCTGCAAATAAGCGTAATTTCCCTAAATAGTACATGGCATCCTGTAATGGAGCGCAGGATTCGCAGTTGTCATTTAAAAATGGGACGCCCAAAAACAAACACAATAGAACGTCCAAAAAAGATTGGCAGCCACCTTTGGAAAGGATTAATATTACAATTTGAGAAAATTTTACCCTTCTAACAGTTACTTACAAACTGCTAATTTATCTCACAAAAACCAGTACATCAACAGATTAAATAGAACAATGACAAGCAAAAGATTGGAACCACCGTAGTCAACCTTAAATTGTGGCAAAATTACAATTACTGTCTGGTCTGTACACGATTGAAGTGGCCATGCACTCTCACAAATGAGAAACGCAAATACTGTCCTGGGAAACGCAAACTTTTAAAATTCCAAAACAGAAAGATGTATTTCCACACCGATAAGTCATACGCAGGAAAGAGATAAACCACTTTCACTGGAAAAATTGTTATTTTGACCAAAGCCTTGCTTGCTCCTTACTAAAATCACGGAACACAACTCTCCCTCTTCTGCTCCAAAATCTCCCACCTAAATGTGTACCCATCCATCCTTAAGTCCCACAGCTTCATCTATAATCGACCTACAGGTCTCAGCTAAAATGACTCGTAAAGTTACTAATACATTTTAGTGCTCGCTTTAGGTCTGTCCATATCAACCAATTCAAACTCAGTTGTATTGTCGACCTTCGAAGGATGAAAGAGTGAGTTGTAACAGCTCACAGTGGAATCTTGTCACATACAGACCTGTTTTCCTGTACTGGCTGAACCTGCGACCTGCTCACCCCCAATATACACATCAGATGTCAAGAGCAAGATCAGGCTGCCTCGATCTTAGAGGATGCAGTTCCAACTATACTCTGTTTTACACATTTACAGGGATGTTTGTGCCGTCTTTGAATACATGTTTTGTGTGCAGAAGAGAAGCTTTCTTGTATGCCAGGCTTTGGATTGTTGGTGTGATGCTTCCTTTACACTTGCAGATTAACTGATAAGGCGCATTTGCCTTTCATTCAGGCAAGCAGCTGATAACGATCTCAATTAGTGATCCCAGCTGTCTTTTTGCAGGGACAAGTAAAGCTGGGGAATCTGCGACCCCCTTCCTAGAACTCCATGACCCCCCTGGGGGTCGGGCCCCACAGTTTGAAGACGTCTGATGTAGGGCTTGTCATAGGGGCTTGCAAGTGTGCAAGTAATTTACTGAAACACAGAAGGACATCTCTCATCTTTTAAGCACAAAGCACCATGATTAATGGCACACCTACAGCGTATTTCAGAGATGAGTTATGTGTACTAAAGTGTGGGTTTAAAACTTGATGAAGGTCTTTCACATGCCAAGTCGAGCTGACAGTGACAGTGGACAGACACGCTTTGCGCTAGTAGGCCTGAACCGATTTTTAATGACTATTTGTCTGGATGAATGCCTAGGTTGTGTTAGTACTTGCCTATATATCTAAGTGATGGTAGGAGTCCATCTGTAGCAGTGCCATGGAATGTTTAAATAAAAGTGTTGGTAGTTTACTGTCTCTTTTAGTAACTATGTCTTTCTAAATGTGTATGTACGTGGCTGTATGAATAACTAAGTGCCTGTGTTAGGGAATAGAGGGGCATGTAAATGTGTCTCCAAATGCCTTTGATACTGCTGTATGCATAATTACTTTCTGAGTATGTGTGTAAATGTGTAAGTCCCTCTGTCACTGTCTGCCTGGATGAGAGAGAGGCTCTATGCTTTGAAGCATGTATATCAGTTGCATTATCAGTGGTATACTTTATATAGTGCTTTCCACAGGGGTCTGCAGCAACTAGTTATGTATAATTACTGCTGCATACATAAATACTCTATTGGTATGTCAGAGAATACCTACATAGTTGTGACTCTCTCTGACAAAGTAGATGAGCATTCGTTTTTTTCCTACATACGCATACAAATTTGTACTGTATATGGGGGGCGTGGCCGGACCGTGATGGCTGCTCGGAGCTGAATCTCCGTTGTGAACCCACACACCAGTTTCCAGAGTGGTGCATTTCCACGCTCAATTCCCACTGGAAAACCAATTTTCTGCAATCGGAATGCAGGCAGCTTCCATAAAACTAAGCATTTCCTCTCTTTGACCCTGCCTGACTGAAAACTGAATCCTGACGTCCCAGTAGGCGTGTACACTAAGATCGCGCCTGAGGAGCTGCGGGACGGTGCCTGGAGGTCGAGAGAATCAACCCGTGATGTTGCCGAACCACACTCTTTCAGCAGATGAGGCTCTCATCACCGCTTGCCCACTTCACGACTAACGGACTTGCAGCTGACCCTCCGGTGGGGAAAACAACCAGTTCTGACTACGACTGCCTACACCCATGGAGAGGTACGAGTGCGGCTGGCAGAGGAGGGTCCTGGGAACCTGACCTGCATTTGTCTATGCTGGTGGATCCGTTCTGGGGACCGCACAATCAGGAGGCAAATGGGCACAGGGAAGTGCTGGGAAGTGAACCAACATGGGAGAACATTGAATAACAACAAAAAATATTAACGCGGAGTCAACCGCACGGTGCTCGAGACAATCACTTGTACCCTCTCTGCAGCTTCCCCTGCACGTACGCTCGAAATGTGAAGGCCCCAGCCCATCGTGCCCGGATGATGGAGAGGAAATAACCGAGCAACAGATTCAGCGATCCGCTGGCTCCCTCTGCACAGTCAACCGCTTGGGCCTACGATCGAGACGGCCTCAAACCCAGGCCTCTGTTTTCCTTGCCCCACTTCTCCGGGATCTATGCACTATTGAGAATGTCAGGTAAGCTGTGATGAGATTTAGAAAAGAATCCCCGATCCCTCACACTGCATAGCAATATCGCGGCCTGCAGGGACCTGATACACAAGACACCATCCATTGACTGACCTTAAGATGGCCACCAAGACTAACAATTAAAGCACTGTGCTTCTGTCCTGGACCCTACTCTTCATACTCCACCAGAAAGCTGAAGTCAGTGGGAACATAGGTGAGTTAAAATTTGCGCCTGTAGCTTTGGAGCTGTGGAGTGGCAGCCCTTCTGTCGAGGAGTAAAGTGCACTGGACAGTGATTTATAGAGCAGCTGCCCATCAATCACTTTCCCTAATTTGACAATGACTGAGCGCAATCTTCTCATTCATGATGTCTTCAAGATGTCTGACAGAATATCAGCTCCAGTCAGGGATTGCCTTTTTTACTTTAATCCCTGGAAGCTGCCCCATTCTTGGACCCTTTATACTCCTGGGGTTAGATCGGACTGTGGTTCTCATCTCTCCAAACTCCTGTGTTTAAACTCGAAATCTTCAGAGGAACTGTGATTATAATCCCGACCACGGAGCCCGAGCAATATGGCTGATGCCCGGTGGAGCTGCCTTGACAGCTACAGATCGTCTTTGGTTCACCCCCTCGGCCGTCACCTACCCAGCCGGACATTGGGCACTGTTCTCTGCATCTCACCACTGTGTCTCCTTACCTCCCACTCCCTCTGACCGTGTAACATTATCTTTTATATGTCATTGTACTGTGTAACCCTGTTACTGATGTAACTTGTAACTCACCTGTCCTTTTGTAAAGTGCTCTGATACCTCCGGGTCTAGATAGCGCTATATAAAACTCCTCAAATAAATAAAAAATAAAATAAAATAAATAGAGCACTTCATATTTAACTATGCCTTGCTCTCTCATACTATACATGTGACTCAGTATTAGCTAAAAGGACATTGTTAGAAATGTGGGTCTCTAGTTGGCACTGGCTGACGCCACTGTCCAAATAGGGACCCTTCTTCCTAAGTCAGGGCAAGTGGGTCACCCCCTTTGACAACCCCTGCTCAACCCTGTGGTAATGTAGCTCGAGCAATTAGGCCTATCTCAGAGGCAGTGTGTGAAGTGTTTATGACCACGTATGATAGGGTAGTAATGGCACCACAAAAGGGCACAACTCAGGTTGATTTAGAACAAGCATTTACAATGCAACGGTCTCTCCTTTGCAAAAGTTAAAGCTATTGGCATTGTAAATGACAACATTTATATTTATGTGTTGGTTTTGAAAAAAGATAAATAAATGGCATTGTTATATACAATGCCAATAGCTTAATCTCTAGCAAATGCGAGACCTATTGCATTTGCACCCACACACACACACACAACGAGCCACACACACACACACACACAGACACACACACAGAGCCACAAACACACACAGAGCCACACACACACACAGCGCCACACACACACACACCCAGAGCCACACACACACACACACACACACAGAGCCACACACATACACAAAGCCACACACACAAACAGAGCCACACACGTAGCCACACACCCACAGAGTCACACAACCACACACACAGAGCCACACACACACACACACACAGACACACACACCCAGAGCCACAAACACAGAGCCACACACACACACACACACACAGAGCCACACACACACACAGAACCACACACACACAGAGCCACACACACACACACAGAGCCACACACACACACAGAGCCACACACACACAGAGCTGCACACACACACAGAGCCACACACACACACACAGCCACACACACACAGAGCCACACACATACACACAGAGCCACATACACACACACAGCCACACACAGAGCCACACACACATACACAGAGCCCCAGAGCATAATTCCAAGAGCTAATGTAGTTTAAAAATTACCTGTGAAGAAGCATCCGGAGCAGTGTGGAGGCGCTGACAGCTTCCACCTATCTTGATAGGTCACTCTCCACCCTTCCTAACTGGTCACTTTCCACCCAGCTTGTTATGCCACTTTCAGTCCATCGTGATGTAACACGCCACCCATCGTGGCAAGTCACTTGTCAGGCGACCCTTCATCATTCACTGTCAGCTCTTCCGGACAGATTGCGTCCACCCGTCCTGACAAGTTACTCTGAGACTCTCCTGATAGCTGCTGTCCTCCAGTCGTCGTGACAGCATGCACCCATCCTGACAGGATGGCTCCCCCTGCAAAGTACCCGCAGCACACACTCCTCTCAGTTTCTGGGGCAGGGGGCCCAGCTCCTAGAAGCGGCGGGCAGCACTGTAAGAGAAGGCATGTACTCACCAGGAGAAGGGCGGCCGGACAGGGGCAGCAGCAGGGGCGGCAGCGGTGCTCGGGGCAGCGGCTGTCCATGCCGGGGCAGGAGGCTGGGCGTTGCAAGAGGCGCTGCTGCCGGACGGGGAGTTCTTCTGTGTGCTGCCCCGCTGCCTTTGAATGCCCCTCCTCCTCCTCTCCTAGCCCTTCCTCCCTTCCTCCCGGCAGCCGCTTGCGCTTCCTGAGTCTAAGTGGGGAGGTAGCAGCCGGGCTCCCCGCTGGTGCGCCGTGCACAGTGTGCAGAGACCCGGGGCACAGGCAGAGCTCGAGCCAGGACAGGCTGCGCGCATGAGAGGGGGCTCAACACCACGGGTGGGCACTGCGTAGCGGAGCATGTGGAGGTACTGATGCTGTGCAGTGAGGGGGCATACTTGTGAAAGTTGACGAAATTGATGTACATAGACAGCATTCATTACCCTTCTTCTCCCACTCCTCTCCCTGTGAGCACCATGGATACTGTAAATTATTGACCGTATCACCCTGCCAGTAAGAACCCGTACCCCTATGCATATGTACAGCCATTCTAGGCACCATGGCCTTTTTACCCATTGGAATCCCCGGCTTCCCTCCTGCGCGTATCGTGCACCCCCTCTCTCATGTATAAACCATGAAACCCTTTCCCTTTGCGCGATCCTGATGTGAAAGGCAACCCTCCTGCTTGACCCAGGCATTCCCCATTTCCCTCTCGAAGAAGCATCCTTCGCCTCAGCTGACATAGCCCCCCAGCTGTATCTGACTGCCCCTGTTCTCTCATGTACAGGTCATAGGATCTCTCTCTCCCTCTCTCTCTCTGTGCGACCCTGGCCCTGCGCGCACCCTGACCCCCTCCTTCTCCTCACATGAGCAAGTCATAAACCCTCTTCTTCCGCAAGGCCCTGTCCTTGAGAGTCATGGCCGCGCCTGACCAACACCTCCTTCCCTTCCATGAATGCCCCTCTGTTGACAAGCCTTCCCTCCGCGCTCGATTGTCCACGTGGCATGAATACCACTCCTTTGATGACCCCTTCCCCCGAGTCCGGCTGACCACACATGTCCGAGGCCATCGCCTAAGCCAGGAGATACCATTTACTGCCCTTATTGTATGCCTAGCCACCCCACCCCCTGGGCCATGATCAGGCGTACACATCCTACGAAACACTCAGCTGCGTGATTGCCCTCCCCTCTTATCGGCAGGTCAAGGGTCCCCATTGTGAACGTATGTGGAGTAGGATCACCACGAGGATTATAGGGATGTCTTTCTTTTGCGTCATACTGTCCTGATTGTACCATCAAATGTTTTGTAAGGTATAAAAGCAAGAGTCTCAGCTCACTTGTTAGAGCACCTCCCGAAAGACACGGTGTTTCGTGTCCGAAATGACTGGCTCTCCTCATGAGAATTAAACTCTGTTCTTGATTCCTGCTTCCAGCGCCCGTCTCTTTATTTTGTAATTATTCAACATGGGAACTAAGAGGCGGTTTGCGCCAGCGGCCTGGGCATCGATAGGATTATGGGTTCATTTTCCACAATTGGCGCCCAACGCGGGGCCCATCAGTGACATAAGGTTCGGTAAGAGAGATCCAGACGAAGAAGTGAACATCTAAATGATCGGGGTATGCCTGCCTTGAGAGGGCCCTCGCCCGGCTGCCGATCGACAGAACTTCACCAATTCTGAACGGACCTCTCTCGAGTGACCTATTGTCCTGACTGGAATCCCATAGGAATGCTACATGGAGTAAGAGAACGATCGGGCGCTGGAGGAGGGAGTCGAAGAACTGTCCGTATGGTCCGGTCCGGGTAAGATTAAGTAGGGTGTTTTTACGCCTGATTGGTAGGGTGGCTCTATCCACCTGATTGATTGATTGTTTGTATTGAAAGTCGGTATTTGTATACTGATATTGTTGGTATTGGTTCATTTAGCTTTGAAGGCTACTTGACATATTGGTTCTCTTTTGAGAACGAGACATTCTCTGTTTGCAAACAGCGGCGAATAGGAACGTCGTCCCTCTTTGCAGATAGAGAAGGGTAGGTAATGCAGACTTTTGTCCCCGGTGTAATCCGTCATGCCTACTTTTCTCCCCACTGATTGTTTGAAGTCGATTAATAGTCGATTGTTGCTTGAAGTCGATTATAATTGATTGTTGTTTGAAGTCGATTAATAATCGATTGTTGCTCTTTGAGATCTTCCCTGTCCACAAACAGAGACGAATAGGAATATTCTGTTCCCTTTATGGATAGCGAAGGGCAGGTAATGCAGACATTTGTCCCCGTTGTAATCCGTCATGCCTGTTTTTCTCCCCATTGATTGGTTGGTTGCCTGGACATTGTTGTCCCAGGAATTGTTTCGTTTGAGGTATTTTCTATTTGCAAACAACGTGAAATAGAAATATTCTGTCTAGTCTTTGCAAGTAGAAAAGGGTAGGTTATGCCCCTTTGTGAATTCGTCAGTCCTACCCACTCCCCACTGGTTGGTTATTGGGGGGTAGCTCGCATGGTCCGCCCAGGAGACTACCCTTATGGAGGACATATGCTCCCCGCTCATGGGCCATTTAGTAGAAATAGACCGACTGGTCCGTCCAGGAGGCTACCCTAGTAAATGGAAGTACATCGCTCGGTCCGTCCAGGATGATACCCTAATGAAGGAATATATGTTCCCCTTTTGATCGATAATCTCGTTCCACCCCGGACCATTTATTGTAGGGAACTCGTCTAGTCCGTCCAGAAGTACCCCCTAGTGAAAAGGACGCATAAAAAATATGAAGTGATCACCGTTCCCTACTAACAGAAAGCTTTAGCTCGAAACACGCTAAGGAAGAGAAAGAAAAATAAAAAGAAATCAGGCTAAGTCAGTAACCCCCTGATGAGCTTTTGACTTCACTAAAAATAAGAAACATTAGAAATAGTTCGTAGTAAGAAATATAAAATGGCGAAAAGGTTTGATAGCAGAAAATAGCCACGAGGTAGCTAGGCTTCACTGCCTATTCCTGCTCCCAACATGTCTGCCTCATTTCCCACCACGCCCAAATAACGGTCACATGAAATAGAAAGCAAATCAATAGGTACCTACCCCCATTCCGGAAGCTCCCGAAGTGCAACAGGTCCGCGGTTACGCCCACCCGGAAGGCGAGGCCTCGAGGCACGAGGGGCTCGCCTGGCCATGGTCAGGAGGAGATGATGTTGGGCAGGCGGTCCAAAGAATGGCAGAGACCTCTCCTTCTCTCCTCTCCTGCTGCCCTGCAGGCCACGGGGGGGGGGGGCTGTCTTGCCTCAGCCACCGACCACCCCCCCCCCCTTCTGTCTCTCGCCTGGTCCGACCAACAAAGAAGGCCGAAGCCGGGGGCGAGAACGGCGGCAAATCAAGTAGTCCCGCCACATGCCAAATTCCTGGAGAGTTGGAGGTAGTCCCGCCACATGTCAAAAAGGGAGGGGGGGGGGCTGTCTTGCCTCAGCCGCCGACCACCCCCCCCCCATCTTCAATGGCTGGCACGGCCAATATCGAAGCGACGGAGCCGAGGAACGGCGCGGGGTCGCTGGAAGGGGGAGGCGGCGCGAACGAAGCCTCCCCCACCTCCCTCCAGGTGGAGGTTTCCAGCGACACCCCAACACTCTTTGCTTAAAGAGGGTCAACATCAAAAAGCGGTCTTCTGCCCAGGACGGGCACTCGCTCCATATCGCCTCTCCTCGACCTTGAAGATTCTATAAGAGCCGGGGGGCCCCCGACCCCCTGCATGGGTGCCCCCGCCCCCTTCGCTGGGAACCACGACATCGGAACAACTCCTGCCGGCACCAGCCTCGGATTGGAAATGGCTAAAATGCAGCCACGGCACAGACTTGTTCAGTTCCGGAGGAACACCAGAATGACCCGGTAGGAAAATTGTTGCCGCCCTTCCCACTCTTTGACTCATGGTCCATATTGTTAGACTGTTAACCACATAGCACAAGACTTTTTGAACTGCCAACGGAAAGTTCTGGGCCAACCATGCGAGACTAGAGACACTCTGACTGTGCTGGAACTTGCCTGACTCCACCCAAAATGGCGCCGACACAAAATGAGACGTTTTTAATGAACTTTGTTGCACCCTGATTACGCAAGCTTTTTGCCCCGAGATATATATAACGTTTTGGATAATGAAAGTAGATATGAAGGATATTAAGTATGTGCTTGGACAATGAATTGACTTAGGGTGGGTACTGATTATGAGTTGGAAAATGAATTGGTGTAATTTAGGTAATGAATGAACATTGGATAATGTATTTATGAATTTATTAAAGATGAATTACTGACATGCATCATGTTCGCTCTGTAGGGGAGTTTAATACGATTTTATTGCACTGCCGCACTTTATGCAACGAACTGCCACCAGCTTTGTTCTTCCTATGTACAGTTCCAATCTGCTCCGTGGCTAGTCCTCTGGGTTGTAGGCCTGTATTTATACATCAACACTTTTTATTAAAAGTATTTTGAAAACGAAAGCATAGTTGTAGCGGTTGCATTAATGAGTTTTGAATGTATTACTACTGTGAGCAACGAGAAAGTATGATGAAGGTTAAAGGTTAAAAAGGACCCGATATTTAGCAGCCACGCTATGTGTCACAGGCAGCCGGAAAAGTGCTTTAGAAGCCCTAAAACGACACCACAGAAATGCCACCTGATCGCCACCCTTGTACCCGATCAAAAGGGGTTGCGACCAAGTAACTCATGTAGATACGCAGATCGTCAAATGATTATCTGTCTGACATTTCTGGTCCCTCTGGGCTTAAACGCCGTGATGGTAGAGAAATGCACTACGTGGAGATAGGTCGAGTATGTGGTAGGTAAAAACATTTCCGGATTACTGCATGCTGATGAGGTTTGAATATTGCCCCCCCACCCCTTCTTTCTCCTCCCTTCTGCAGGTCACGTCGGAACCTTGGCTGATGTATGGAAGGACGATGACCGAACCGCCAATGAGAAGGGGGAGAAGGGAATATGAGCATGGTCCTTATGACAAATAAAAGTTTTTTAAAAGACGTAGACTTAAACATGACTGTTCCTCCTTAGAACATAGCAACTGGGAGGATGGACTGACATAGAAACTGGACAGGTACTGAATGACGAAAAATTGACTAGAAACGACGCGTTAAATAACGTAACTGGACGTTTTGACTAGGTAGGGAAAGGACAAAGAAAAATATACGGGTAAGGGTTATCACGGAACCACCCGTCTGGGAAGTTAGAAATGTTGCTGGTGTTCAAAATGCACTGCCCCCCTTTTTTTCGCACTCTTATAGATGTAGCCAAGCTGTCCGACTGTTCTCCCGATCAATACTTGCCGTTGCCTCAGCCCGGAGAACTTCCCACCAAAGGAGGTAACTGAAAAATGGTTTAAAATCCAACCATGGGTAAATAGCACGACCAGGCTAATTTCTGGCCGACCAACGACCGAGGTGTAAGTACTGGCAATTGGGAACGCTGGCCGACATAACTGGCGAGAAGGAAAAGGAGGGAAGGGTAGAAAGAGCTAAGCACATAGATAAATAAGATAGTAAAGATACGTAGGATATAATATGAATTTTGTTGGCCACCTGTTGTTTCCTGTCCTGTCGTGAATGTCTTATATATGTGTAATGCATGTGCTGTCTTCCCTGTCTGAGTTTGTGTGTGTGTAATGTACGGATTTATGTCTTCCCTCTGTCTGTATTTGCGTGTTACCTGACCTTTGCTGTTCTGTGTTGTGAGCGCACTAAATGACCTATTTTCGTACACGTCTCTCTCTCTCTCTCTCTCTCACCACCCCCTTATCTCTCTCTCTCCCTCTCTCTCTCTCTCTCTCTCTCTTTACATGTCATACGTGTACCGAATGGCTCGTTTAGATTGCGGACGACTCTCACTCTCTATGAGAGTCTCCCTATTTTCTCTCCCTTTTTGGTAAAATTGTGCCCCACCGGCACCAGTCTGATTTGATACTTATTGAACGCGGAGGTGTTCAACGAAATTGACCGAAATAAAAATGATTGTAACTTGCCATATTACTACCTCTCCTTTCTACAAAAATAGATGAACTTGAATTGGCTGAAAAGGAAAGGACAGGTAAGACGGCTAAGGTCCCCCAAATCTGGCTATTCATAGGGGAACTGTATGTCAATGGCACCTTATGTCTGTTCTTCAGAGACGAACGCCAACGTCTAGATTGACACCCAATGCCCAGATTGCCCCACCCCTTCGCACCCAAGCGCGAGCGCCCGAAGTATACCCTCCCCATTTGATAGACCCCAGCTGCTGTCCCGGATATAAACATGATGACCATGAGTAGCTGTTGACCCTCGAGAAAACATTGTTTTGCCCGACTCTCGACGATAGCACCCCCGCCCTGTGTGAAAAGGTTAGCCAGTCCTGAAGGGAAATGCTCCGCAAATGTTGAATATGATGTAATGCACAGTTGATGGAAAGATAATTTTGTCCTCACTTGAATTCTAAATGGGACGATGAATAAACCTGCCATAAACTCAGTAGGAATGCTGACACATGCACTGCTTGGTAATAGACCTCTGACTGTGACCGATGAGCATAAACTCTCAAATGCGTAGAATTGAGGGAGGAATTCATATGCGTAGATGTCTTCTTCTGCCATTTCTCTAAAACGTTGTCTTGTACCTATTCAAAGATTCACGATCACCGAAGGAGATGGGTCAGATGTGACGTACGGCCTGACTGCAGATCTTGGGACACGTATGACATCGACCAGAGGTGGAGCTGCAGAGCAACAAGACACGGGACGAGACCGCAATTTCAACGTGGAAAATGAAAAATGACGGGCCGCCTTGAAGCCCTCCGACTGCTAACCCACGTGTGCCTGGAGTCTCCGTCCGCCTTCTTTGGGCCCGATTGATGGGCCTGCCTGCTTGTTATCCTTTGCTCCCTTGGTCCCTTTTGTGTGTCCCAGGAACTCTGACCCAACTCCGCGCTCTCTCTCTCTCTCTCCTATCGACTATTTGAACCACATTCACCCTCTTTCCCACGTGACTTATTGCCAAAGGAAAGAACTGCATTCATATGGGAATAGGGTGTTGCCACAGAACTATAGGTGCCGAGCATAAGGCGCCGCCGAACGGATTGTTTAGGGAACAGGACTGTGGTCTAACAGCAGAGGACTGACCGCACCCTGCAACGCGTAAAGATAGAACCGAGCTGGACCTATAGCTCCACCGCCGGTGCTCAACAGCGCCAACGAAAGTACTCGGATTAGAGCCTACCAGTGATGGCTCGCTGATAAAAAGACACTGTGACGAAGAGATCTTGTGTATTGAACTGAATTCCGCTCTCAACTACCTGGTCAAAACTGTTCATTGGTCGCATTTTTAAGTCAGAAAGATTTATGCTATGTAGTGCGTTTAATTGTCAGGAACACAACGAAAATGTAATTTCCTATGTACTGCATTCTTCCCATCACCTTAACTGTCTATGATTGTACGCCACATGTTAGTATCGACAAAGTGCTAATTCATCAACGATGCTTGTCTACCTGTAATCACATCAGTTGCAAAAATGACTGCTGTTATGTAAAAAGGGGCGACTGTGAAAGTTGACGAAATTGATGTACATAGACAGCATTCATTACCCTTCTTCTCCCACTCCTCTCCCTGTGAGCACCATGGATACTGTAAATTATTGACCGTATCACCCTGCCAGTAAGAACCCGTACCCCTATGCATATGTACAGCCATTCTAGGCACCATGGCCTTTTTACCCATTGGAATCCCCGGCTTCCCTCCTGCGCGTATCTTGCACCCCCTCTCTCATGTATAAACCATGAAACCCTTTCCCTTTGCGCGATCCTGATGTGAAAGGCAACCCTCCTGCTTGACCCAGGCATTCCCCATTTCCCTCTCGAAGAAGCATCCTTCGCCTCAGCTGACATAGCCCCCCAGCTGTATCTGACTGCCCCTGTTCTCTCATGTACAGGTCATAGGATCTCTCTGTCCCTCTCTCTCTCTGTGCGACCCTGGCCCTGCGCGCACCCTGACCCCCTCCTTCTCCTCACATGAGCAAGTCATAAACCCTCTTCTTCCGCAAGGCCCTGTCCTTGAGAGTCATGGCCACGCCTGACCAACACCTCCTTCCCTTCCATGAATGCCCCTCTGTTGACAAGCCTTCCCTCCGCGCTCGATTGTCCACGTGGCATGAATACCACTCCTTTGATGACCCCTTCCCCCGAGTCCGGCTGACCACACATGTCCGAGGCCATCGCCTAAGCCAGGAGATACCATTTACTGCCCTTATTGTATGCCTAGCCACCCCACCCCCTGGGCCATGATCAGGCGTACACATCCTACGAAACACTCAGCTGCGTGATTGCCCTCCCCTCTTATCGGCAGGTCAAGGGTCCCCATTGTGAACGTATGTGGAGTAGGATCACCACGAGGATTATAGGGATGTCTTTCTTTTGCGTCATACTGTCCTGATTGTACCATCAAATGTTTTGTAAGGTATAAAAGCAAGAGTCTCAGCTCACTTGTTAGAGCACCTCCCGAAAGACACGGTGTTTCGTGTCCGAAATGACTGGCTCTCCTCATGAGAATTAAACTCTGTTCTTGATTCCTGCTTCCAGCGCCCGTCTCTTTATTTTGTAATTATTCAACATGGGAACTAAGAGGCGGTTTGCGCCAGCGGCCTGGGCATCGATAGGATTATGGGTTCATTTTCCACATACTGGAGATACTGCGCGCTCGAGGGCAGAGACTCCGAGCTGGGAGGGGCAGGGGCATTGGGGTGGTTGAAAAGGCTTGAGCAGTAGATCACCCCCAAACAGGATGGGAGACACTTTGTGGGGATAGAATGTGTGGGGCAGCTCTGTTAGAGATAAAGTGGGGGGGCAGCTCTTTTGGGGATAGAGAGGGGGAGATGCAACTCTGCATGGACGGAGAGTGAGTGTGCATGAAAATATAGAGGAGTGAGCAGTGGAACACCCACAAACAGGAAGGGCGACACTTTGGTGTTAGAGTGAATGGGGTGGGGGGCAGCTCTGTTAGTGATAAAGTGTGTGGGGGGCAGCTCTTTTGGGGATAGAGAGGGGGAGAGGCAGCTCTGCATGGAGTGAGCAGGGACCAGGGAGTGTGTGCAGATATAGAGAGGAAGCGGGTGTAAAAGGGAAAGTACACAAGGCGGCAGAGTGGGGCGAACACCTGACTGAGTGAGGGAACGAACCTGAGGAATGCACACGTCTGCGTGACGTAAGGGACGCCGGCGGCATCATGAACTGCGCACAGTAGGAACTTGCGGTACAGTGTACACACAGCGCGCTAGACCAGCCACAGGGAAGAGTGAGAGATTTGATGCAGATTGGTGGGCGAGGAAATGCACGCGTGCGCGCCGCTAGATGTGGAGGAGTGCACAACATGCAAACGTTAGAATATGAAGGATGTGCACAAGAGGTGCCGCACATTAGAGGGATGCTTGAAGAAACACACGGAACGAGTGAGAGGAATTATAAAGGGCAGCACGAGGGAAGGCACAGAAGATGCATGCCACGTACATGGATGGATGTGCATGTGACAGCACATTGGGATATATATACACTTCTGCATTAGGGAGTTCCAGCATGGTGCAAGGGTGCATGGAGCCAGATAGTATATCAGCGTGGTGCAGGGATCAGACGGTCTCGATCAGCACAGCGTTACAGAAAAAAACAAGCGCTGCCTTTTATCTTTCAGCCCGTCCTTTTCAGACTGGGCTCCCGGACTTCCTGCTGGGGTAAAAGGTTCCTTATCTTCTTTATGGGGCCATCTGGACCCATAAAGAAGATAGGAAACCTTAAACTTCAGCAGTAAGTCAAGGAGCCTAATCTGAAAAGGACGGGGCTTAAAGAGAAAGAAGAAGGTCACTAGGACCTCTTCCTCAATGGCTGGTCACCGTTTAGGAGGCCAGCCAATGGAGAAGAGGGGTGGGGCTTAACCCCGCTAGTGATATTCTCTCTATCTCATTAAATCTCGCCAGCAAGACTGCGCAAACGCAATTATCGCAGGCTGAGACCTAACAATAATATCTTTACCTCACAGTTTAACTCAAAACTCTAGAAGCGTTTCAACAACTACAATGCACATCAACCCGTAGGGACTCAAAGAGGTAACAACTTATTCACCAAAGCGTAACACTGACTGAGTTAAGGGTCGGGGCATATGCGACGCGTTGCACACCAGATACCTGCCGTTGAAAAGAGAGACAGCACACAGCTTCTTGAAGAAGCAGAGATGGTGACAAGCGGACTTAGCCACCCCAAGCCTTGGAAGCTGAGGTCCGCAGTGTGCACTCACAGTGATTCGGGCGCTCGGGGCCAGCGGGCGCTCAGTGGCAGCAGCACCCAACTGCGGCGGCCCCGGCTGGTGGTGGCAATGACTCCCGTCGTGCAGCTCTCTGGTGGGCTCACAGTGCTTCCGGGGCTTAAAAGAATGGTTGAAATGTGTGCACATTCTTCGTCAGGTGGTCAGTAACTCGCACACTGGACTTTCTTCACACAAGAATATTTTAACAATCAAGTTTATACAGTGCGCCAAACACGGCACTCTGAAATAGTTACCCATATCCATGACCTTAACTACATTGGCACCATTATCCGTGGAAACATAACCAATCTTGCGTTTTATTGGGGACAGCCATTGAAAGACCTTTGTGTTAAACTCCTGCAAAATGTTTTCTCCTGTATGACTTTTCTCCATGCCAAACATGGCTAGTGTTGCGTGTTTCCGAGCAGCTTTAAAAACGTTGTTCGGGTCAACACCTGCTTATAGCTTTGCTTTAACCCCTGAAAAAGAGACCCAGTGTACAGTGATGCACATTTAATCAATGGCTTGGCAACTGGTCCACATGTCGGTTGTCAGATGTATAGTGTGAACAGCACTCTTCTGCAAAGCTGCCCCAATCACCTCCAGCACATCTTCATGTAGTGCTGGGACCGCAACTCTGGCAAAATAGAACCCGCTAGGAACCTTCCATTTAGGGCAGAGCATTGCCACTAATTCAAGAAAACCAACCCTTTCCACAAAAGAAAAAGGGAGAAGGTCCAGAGCTAGCATTTTAGCCATATTAGTGTTATACAGACGTGTCATTGGGTGGTTGCGTTCAAATGGCGCATCTGAAAACAACATGCTTCTAATGGTGGGCTGGACCATGATTTTATGGGATGATGATGACTTCTTCGACCCAGTTACGCTCGGTGATGTTGATGAACTTTTTCGCTTTGGTGTCTCACTCTCTCCCACATTCTTAGTGTGGCTCATATATCTTGCAGGGGGTGTGCTGCTGACAGGGGTACTGAGTGTAACAGAAGGAATGTTTGACGCTTCTTCCTCCTCGTCATCATCAGATGAAACATCAACGGATACAGTTTGTTGACTTGCAATTCGGGCTTCCTTGATCTCCTTTAGGTGCGCATGCCATTTGACAGTGTGCTGTCTCTCAAGATGTCCTCTCTGGCCTCCGGTACCATAGTTGGTACCAAGCTTACCACAACTAACTCCAAGCTTACAAATGGTACAAATGGCTATGTTTTCCCTTGTTGGGCAAACACTAAAGAAGTCCTAAACTGCGGACTTCAAATGTCTGTGGGGGGCGGAGGAGGCGATACTGGTAATGCTAATGCCAGATGAAGTGGAGGATGTGTGTTGCCGAACTTCACTACGTTGTGAACTTGCAGCACCACTAATTGAGGAAATGGAGGTGGAGGTGGAGGTGGATAGAGGTCCCTTCTGGCGAGAAAATATGGAAGCGGTAGGTGGTGGTGTACTAGTTAACTGCATTGGTGGTGGTCCCATTCCCACGTCGCCAACATAACGCTCAGCAGCATTTCGGGCTAGGGTAAAATTGTCTGTTTGCTGCATGCCCGCTGAGCCTGGAGTCACACTCCATAAGTACGAGGCCTTCGGGGACCTTTCTTTTACGCTTAGCTACCTTTGTCAGATCATGGTGTGCCTCACTCTCAGACGGCTGTGGTGGTTCCCAATTTGGATCCATATCATCAGAAGGAAGGGGGCTTGAAGAAGATGTAGACACCACCCTTGATCTTTTCCTTGCTAGGGATCTAGAAGACAATGAATGATCAGGAGGAGTGGCTTCCTCAAATGATACCTCGGCTTCAATGTCGATTTCCTGATGTGCCCCTACTTCGGGAGGAACAACTATTGTGGGCACTTGTGCCGCTTCATGCACCTCTGCTTGCGCATCTCCTTGTCCTGCCTCTCCTTCCACATGTACTTGGGCTTGTACTTGCACATGTGGTTGTTTTTGCGGCTGTGGTGGTTGATCACTCGTCAGATGAGTTACAACAACCTGTGTTGATTGAGGGATGCTGCTACTTTCTTGCGATGAGCCAAAATCACTGGTCGATGGTGATTGAACAACTAGACTGGCGGCCTCTGGAGCACTCAAGGGCTTGGACTTAAGTTGGCGTAGTGGCACTTAGCCCAATGGAGCGGGGGTGCTGCTCCCAGCTTGGTCCCCAGCAGACCCCGCTGCTGCTGAAGGCGTACTTTTTTTTTATTCCCAAAAAATGCGGCAGTCGGCACACCAGTCTCCTTGGTAAGTGGCGCCACTTGCTTCTTCTGCTCCTTACTGCCAACTTTCTTGCTAGAGGAGCTACGGGCAACTTTTTTTGGGGCCATCTTCTTCAGATGTCAGAACAGCAGGCCGCAGTTGCACAAGTTGCAGAGTTGTCTGTGGCCACACGTGACATTGTGCTGCACACACCAAAGCAGGACTTGTTTCTGGCACTGATGAGGAACAATGAGGCTGATGATTCGTCTTTCTGCACCTACAAGCAAACAAAGCTAGAGGAACATCAGTTAAATAAATGTTGCATGTGTAGCGCTTCAATTAATAGTTTGCAAGTAAGCATTTTTATTATACCCACCCCCCAAAATGGAAAGACCAATAAAATGCACCACTGACAGAGTACCCCTGGGCATAATGGATGAAAGCATGGCAGACTGGGTGCAGGCCTATTGCACAACAAAGCACACTGCCTGGCTTCAAAATGGCACCTAGACCCCCACCACATGGCCAGGCCATGCACCACTGAGTACCCCTGGGCAAAAGGCCCCAACAACAGCCCAAAAATCGAAAAACACAAAAATCACCACAATCCAATGCCACCCATGCCCTCAATCATGTTCAAATTCAAGACAACCCACAGAAAGACTAGGCCCATGCACCACTGAGTACCCCTGGGCATAATGGATGAAAGCAAGGCACATTGGCTGCAGGCCTATGGCACAAAGCACACTGCCTGGCTTCAAAATGGCCCCTAGACCCCCACCACATGGCCAGGCCCTGCCTGTACCAGTCCTCAAAATGTCCCCCCCCCCCCCCCCCACACACATGGACAGGCCCCATCAACACTCCAAATAATCGAAAAACACACAAAAATCACCACAATCGAATGCCATCATGCCCTCCATGATGTTTACATTAAAGAGACCCCACAGAAAGACTCAGTCCATGCACCACTGAGTACCCCTGGGCAAAAGGCCCCAACACCACCCCAAAAAATCGAAAAACACACAAAAATCACCACAATCCAATGCCATCCATTCCCTCCATGATGTTTACATTAAAGAGACCCCACAGAAAGACTCAGTCCATGCACCACTGAGTACCCCTGGGCAAAAGGCCCCAACAACAGCCCAAAAATCGAAAAACACACAAAAATCACCACAATCCAATGCCATCCATGCCCTCAATAATGTTCAAATTCAAGACACCCCACAGAAAGACTAGGCCCATGCACCACTGAGTACCCCTGGGCACAATGGATAAAAGCATGGCAGACTGGGTGCAGGCCTATGGCACAACAAAGCACACTGCCTGGCTTCAAAATGGCCCCTTGAGTAGACCCCACCACATGGCCAGGCCCTGCCTGTACCAGTCCTCAAAATGGCCCCCACCCACATGGACAGGCAACATTACCACCCCAAAAAGTCAAAACACACACACATCACCACAATCCAATGCCATCCATGCCCTCCATGATGTTTACATTAAAGAGACCCCACAGAAAGACTCAGTCCATGCACCACTGAGTACCCCTGGGCAAAAGGCCCCAACAACAGCCCAAAAATGGAAAAACACACAAAAATCACCACAATCCAATGCCATCCATGCCCTCAATCATGTTCAAATTCAAGACACCCCACAGAAAGACTAGGCCCATGCATCACTGAGTACCCCTGGGCATAATGGATGAAAGCAAGGCACATTGGCTGCAGGCCTATGGCACAAAGCACACTGCCTCTTCAAAATGGCCCCTAGACCCCCACCACATGGCCAGGCCCTGCCTGTACCAGTCCTCAAAATGCCCCCCCCCCCACACACACATGGACAGGCCCCATCAACACCCCAAATAATCGAGAAAAAAACACAAAAATCACCACAATCCAATGCCATCCATGCCCTCCATGATGTTTACATTAAAGAGACCCCACAGAAAGACTCAGTCCATCCACCACTGAGTACCCCATGGCAAAAGGCCCCAACAACATCCCAAAAATCGAAAAACACACAAAAATCACCACAATCCAATGCCATCCATGCCCTCCATGATGTTTACATTAAAGAGACCCCACAGAAAGACTCAGTCCATGCACCACTGAGTACCCCTGGGCAAAAGGCCCCAACAACAGCCCAAAAATTGAAAATTCCAAAATTGTGGTTGCAGAAACTGTAATGCCCCAAACAAACTTACTTGTGAAATTTCTAATCCAAAAGTGATCCTAAGAAAGTCAAAAAGGCCTCAAATCCAAATATCCAGCAGCATCCACAAAAAGTAATCCTTCCAGGTCAAGATCCAAATCAAAGTGACCAGCACATGAAGAAAGCACTGGGAGGAGCCTGCTGGACAGGAACAGGAAGTTGGAGACTGTGGGTCACTTCCTTCCTCCCAACCCCCCCCCCCCCAAAAATGGACTTCTTGCAAAAAAAAGTGCAGGCAAATGTCAACCTGAGGAGTTATTCTGATAAAAATCATCATTTTCAGAAGGTTTATGCTGCTTGCTGGTGGATTTCTTGTGCAGAATTGCAAATTTTGCAATTTCGCGAGTGCGAGATTGTTGCTGCCCGCCGCATCTACGTGTTCGCAATTACAAACTCCCGCGATGCGTGATCACGTCGTACTCACGTTGACAAACTCTCGCTGTGCAAGGTGGCAAGCCGCGATGACGTAATCGCGGTCGCCAAACTCCTGCGGGATCCCGCAGCAAGATCCAAAATGGCGCAGCACACGCAAAACATGTAGAAAAACAACTCTGCAAACGCTGAATGACGGTAAGTGAACGCCGCGTGCCGCAATATTGTATCACCAAGCAAAAAAATCCGCTGCGTGCGAATTTTCGAATTTTCGGCAAATTCCCGAGAGTTGGCGGATTGCGAATTTGACGAAAATCCGCAAATTCCGCGAGCGGAACGGATTTTACGCCCATGCATAAAAAATAGTAAGGGGTAGATTCTGCCATTTAAAGAAAAGATGGTCAATTTCCTTGGACACTTTCCTCAGGTTAATCACAGTGATACCCTCTATATCTTGTGTTATGGTAATCTCCAAATACCTGAACTCCCCACAGCACCTCCCGGTATACCCCTCGACACCCCAGCACATTACCTCAGTCTTGGAGGGATTGACTGAGTATTCAGAGGTATCCTCCACCATGGGAAGCACCTCTGCTGGCTTGTTAGTATATACCAGCAGGTCATCTGCATTAAGAGCCAGCCTACTGTTGTAGTCAGATACCTGAAATGGGGTGATCTGCACATCAAGTCTCTGGCCTTGAGCCAGGGGTTCAATGTAGATGTTAAATAACAGGGGTGAACTGGGACTCCCCTGTCGTGTTCCCCTTTGAATACTAAAGCTCGATTTCAATAAACCATTAAGGAGAATGATGTCAGAAGCCACCACATAGCACCGAGTAAGGGTACCTACAAATGATGGTCCAAACCCCATTACCTTTAGGGTCTTCCAAAGATATGTCCAGTTGACACGATCAAATACCTTGGCGGCGTCGTAAGCGCCAATGGTTCTGACTGTGCCACCGCCAAGTCTATACAGCCAATTAGTTGTAAGGTTTGCTCTTGAATATATCTTCCCGGCAAAAAACCCTTTTGGTCCTCATTAATCAGTTTGGGGGCGACCCTGGCCAACCTCCCTGCCAGAATGCCAGTAAAGATCTTATAATCTGCATTCAACAGGGAGATTGTTCTATAAGAGTCAGCTCTGAGCTGGTCTTTTCCGGGCTTCAGGATTAGCAGTATTATTGCTTCCTTTCATGACGGAGGGATCCTAACTTCAGGGCTATAGATAAAGTTAAACAGCTCACTAAGTCTAGGCACTATTACATCTTCCATGATCTTATACACCTCGCCCGGGAGAGCATCTGTCCCCGCCGCTTTTTTATTTTTAATCTTTTTTAAGCTGCTCTTAATTTCTTCTTCAGAGATTGGGCCTTCTAGTAAGTCCCAGCCCTCTCTTGAACACCAATAGGTAAAGCTTTACTTTTTAGCCAGTCTTGAATTAAATCGGTGGAAGGTACCCTCTCTTCTTTATAGAGCTTTGAAAATAGTGACAGGAGGCACCTCTGCATATCCTCCTGGTCACATGAGGTTGTGCCAATCTCATCTACAATCAACTTATTGATGTTATTCCTCACTCTGGTGGTTTTAATCTTACATGCCAAAGTGGCTCCTGCCTTTTCACCATATTCGTAGTGTTCCATTTTATAGACTGCCAATTGAGCTCTAATTTTTTGGTCCAGTTTACCTCCATAGCTCAAACTTTGGCTCTCCAAATCCTTAAGGACTTGTGGCAGGTAATCAGGTGGGCAGCTAGATATGACTTTTTTCCAACCTGGATATCTCCTACTCCACCTTTTTAAGTTCTATCATCTCTTCCCTATTTTTGGAGCATATCCAACTGTGTAGCACTCCCAGAATATGGTCCTTGAATGCGTCCCAAACATACTCCAAAGATGTTGACCCTATATTCTCGGTAAAGTATTCTGCAGTCACTTATTAGCTCCCCATTCAACAACATTGCCCTTTTTAGTGTCCACCTTGGAGTGAGTTTCAGTTTACCACTTAAATATAGGAAAGTTATAGGGGAATGGTCGGATAGAATAGATGGCTGGATGGCGATATCCACTAAGTGCTCTAAACCCCACCTATTGGTAAGGATATAATCTAACCTTAAAGAGTGGCCATGCTTTTTACTACAAAAGGTAAAACCTGGTCCCCCATCCCTCTTCGATCTCCACAGATCTACTAACCCGAGCTCGTGCATCATATTAATCATTGCCCATGCGTACGCTGAGCTACCACATTCCCGCTATGGTTAGACCTATCTTTGGGAGGGTTAAGGATGACATTAAAATCACCACTGATTATTATTGGGACAGTAACTTCTACAAGTTTGGCCTGCACTCTTAGAAGCCAAGCCGGGTCATCGACGTTGGGACTGTAATAAGATACTATAGCAAGTTCTGACCCCCTATAGCCACCTGCACCAAGATCCACCACCCAGATTGGTCAGTTAAAGTGGACTTAATGGAGCTGCCTAAATTAGATCTCAACAAAACCGCTACTCCTTTACTATGTATTGTTTGCTCAGAGCAGCGAAAGCACTCAACCCACTTATATTTACCGAAGACCACTCTAGATTCAAGATAACTCAAATGAGTCTCTTGTAAAAGGAAAACCTGGGCAGAGGATTGCTCCAGGTATTTCATAATCAGCCTTTGTCTTCGAGGGCATCGCAATCCGTTGACATTCCATGACAGAAACTTTATTTTAATAGATGTCATTCTATACCGGGTTTTCCTCCGATCCCCTGTTCCTCCTAATGGCAGGCAAACTAAGAGGCAGCTTACACTTTAACGTATAGTGACAAATTAGGAATTTTTAAATATTTTCTCCCACTGCAACCCCACACGTGCTCCCCCTGACCCTCAATGTCATCTTTCAAATCCTGATTTTGCTTGGCTATTTAACTCATTGAGGCAGAAGACGCACTCAGAGCTTCCTTGATTTCTGATAACTCAGCCTCCAGAACGTCAGTTCTCTGTGCAACCTCCTCTACCTTCTGTTCAAGCACATCGCAGGAAGCCTGAATAGTCACCTGATTAGCCTCCGAGATGGTAAACCACCTACTAATGTCATTGTCTCAAGCTCGTCAGAATATCGCCCAATGATCCAGATGAGCCAGATGGCCTGGCTAATCCAGATACAGATACGGGCTGGGTGGACAATGAGGACGGCAAAGGGGAATGCTGAGAAGGCTCAAGATTTTCTAGCATCTGTTGACCAGATTGGGACCTACCCCCTTCACTGAAGTTATACTAAGGGTATCATCCTGATCCATACTCTGGATCTCCAGCACCGAAAAGCTGTTCAACAGTCCCACTGATGGGTGAATAGCTACCATAGCTGCAGTAACCGAGGTGTTAGAGGAGGGCTGGAGGCTCCTTTCATTAACCACAGAACTTGCTGAAGTAGTGGTAGCTAGAGTAGTGGTGGCTAGAGCAGCTATATCAGTGGTGGTTGTAATGGTTGCCATGTTTAAAACCTCAGACTTATCCTTTATAATTTTATTCTGCCCACACACCACTGTGTTAGTAGTAGAGATGACCTTATAGAAGGACTTCAGCGAAGGCGTAATTTTTGGTTTGGTGCGTCCCCTAGTTTTTTTCCGGCCTTTCCCTTTACCTTTCTTTCTTTTTTTAAAAATATTTTAATTGAGATTTTTTTAAAACAGTTTTTCCCCCCCTCACCCTTCCCCCACAGGACCATTTCCACAAAATCTTAAATCAGGAGCTAACAATATAATCCATTTACAGTATATTGCTGATACATTTTGTCATAAGAGTGGGGAAGAAAATGAAAGGAAAAGGTCTAGACAAGATAGAAAAAGAATATTTGTATAGAACGAGAAGAGGAGAAAAAAAAGGGTTACAGTTAAACATATACATATAAATGGGGTTAACCCACCCCTTTTCTCTATTCATTAATCGGAAACCAAATTTGCCGCCCCTTGTTCTACCCATTTTCCCCTTCTGTGCATATATCGCATTTTCTATGTTACAACTATATAAAAGCCTTGCTACCCACTGCTTCAATGTATGGGGTGTTCTGTCCTTCCAAGCCGTAGCTATACACAACCGCAATACTGCCATTGCTACAAAGAGAAAGTACTCTTGGTTACATTGGGGAGTCTCACCTGCGACCCCTAACAGAATTAACTCAGGTTTTATCTTTACTTTCACTTTTAATGCCACATCTAAAAAAGTCTCCATGGCTTCTATGAGGGGCAGCAAACTAGGACAGGTAGCAAACATATGATTTATATCCCCCTCCATGCTGTCACATCTGGGGCAGGTAATCCCCTGCGATCCCCCCATTGTGCGATTTTGGTAGATGTATAGTACAGTGTGTACAAAGTTTTAAAATGCTGCGCTTGCAGAGCTGATGAGAGTAGGATTTCTTGACCCAGCTGTAATGATTTCTCAAACATCCCCCACGCTATCCCTAATCTGTTCATCCATTTTATTTCCACCTTTTCTAGGTCATCACCTCTATTCTTAATTAGCTCCGCGTACAGTCTCCTAATTGTGCAACCCTGCCCCTCCTCGATAATCTGCAGTATTGTATTGCTTTCAAATCCTCGCGCCCCTCCTGCCTTGCCTACTAAGAAGCTTCTTATTTGTAAGTACTTGAAAAAACCTCCTGAATTTATTCCATATACCCCTTGAAGGACTGCGAATTGCTGCATACCCTCTGGCCCTATGAGATCCCCCACCTTCTTTACTCCCAGTCGTTCCCACTCCCCAAAAATTGCATCTGCAAAGATGTCCTGCGGTATTGTGGGACTTTTAACCAGTCTAGTATGTGCATTAAATCTGCCCAAGCCGAAGCTCTTCTTAAAGGCCCTCCAAATCTTATTTGCTGCTTCCACTGTTTTAGACTTTGTTTTTTTGAAGAAGCTCGGCTCTGTATATTTCAAAAACACGTCCTCCGTTTCTACTCCTAACACCAAACCATATATTTCCGTGGACCCAGTATGAGTTTCTTCTTCCGTTTCAGCACCACCTAACAGACCTGTCATCTGCTGTAACACTGCTGTCCAGTAATACAATTTCAAATCCAGCATAGCCCCACCCCCCGCTCCTGTGGTAATGAAATAAATCTCAGTGCTCTTCTTGTTTTGCCTTGGGACCAGATGAAACGATTAAATACTTGTTCTTTTGTATTAAACCAATCAACATTAAAAAATACCGGAATCAATCTAAATAAGTATAAAAATTTAGGCAGGAGATTCATTTTCACAAAGTTCACGTGTCCCACTATAGACATGTGGATATTATGTACTCTGTCTAGGTCTCGCTTTGCCTTGCTTATTATTGGACTAATATTTATCTCGACTAGCTTATCTAGTTTTGCCGTGATAGTCACTCCCAAGTAAACGCCTTCTGCCAACACCCGTGAGTCTGTCCATACTGTATGTGCATTATGAATGATTTGTGTTTTGGCCTTATTCAGAGCATAGCCAGCCACCCGTCCAAACTGATCTGCTTCAATTTCTAGCTCCCTGATAGCCTCGGTGGGTGTGGGTGTAATAACTGTCACGTCATCCCCGTACGCAAGGACTTTGCAGAGGATGGTCTTTATTCTCATTGGCTGTATCAGAACATTTTGTTCCAGTTTAGAAATCAGCGGATCTATGTACAACGCAAACAATAAGGGTGAACACGGGCAGCCCTGCCTTGTACCTCGTGAAATTCCAATCGGACTTGAGCGAATTGCGTTCACTCTTATGCATGCAGTTGGAGCCCTGTAGAGTGACCGTATTGCTTTCACAAAACTTACCCCGCATCCTGCTTTCCTCAAGCCTGAAACCGATCCTTGGATGCTTGTTTCCGGTCCAGAGAGGACCTGGCTTGGCAGTTCGGGCTGGACTGCTCCCATGGGGCACAGGGTCAAGACTGATTTGCATATGGCTGGGTTCAAACTGGAATGGCATTGTGAGCAAAAAAACAATGGATTTAGGCCCAGATCTCTGTACTGGGGTGAATGTATGACATTGTTCTGCATTCTGTCCATCACCTGTTGTTTTTGCATTTGTCAACCCGAGTGAGACGGGTATGCTCAGACGTGAGTCCCGTGCTCTCCATGCCACTGGAATCAGTCTATCCAGGCTGATGAGGGCTGAAAGCCCGAAACCGGTCCTTGGATGCTTGTTTCCAGTCCAGAGAGGACCTGGCTTGGCAGTTCGGGCTGGACTATTCCCATGGGGCACAGGGTCAAGACTGATTTGCATATGGCTGGGTTCAAACTGGAATGGCATGGTGAGCAACAAAACGATGGATTTAGGCCCAGATCTCTGTACTGGGGTGAATGTATGACATTGTTCTGCATTCTGCCCATCACCTGTTGTTTTTGCATTTGTCACCCCGAGTGAGACGGGTATGCTCAGACGTGAGTCCCGTGCTCTCCATGCCACTGGAATAAAGCTATCCAGTCTGATGAGGGCTGAAAGCCCAAATCCGGTCCTTGGATGCTTGTTTCCAGTCCCGAGTGGACCTGGCTTGGCAGTTCGGGCTGGACTGTTCCCATGGGGCACAGGGTCAAGACTGATTTGCATATGGCTGGGTTCAAACTGGAATGGCATGGTGAGCAAAAAAACGATGGATTTAGGCCCAGATCTCTGTACTGGGGTGAATGTATGACATTGTTCTGCATTCTGTCCATCACCTGTTGTTTTTGCATTTGTCACCCCGAGTGAGACGGGTATGCTCAGACGTGAGTCCTGTGCTCTCTATGCCACTGGAATCAAGCTATCCTGGCTGTTGAGGGCTGAAAGGCCGAAACCGGTCCTTGGATGCTTGTTTCCAGTCCAGAGAGGACCTGGCTTGGCAGTTCGGGCTGGACTGTTCCCATGGGGCACAGGGTCAAGACTGATTTGCATATGGCTGGGTTCAAACTGGAATGGCATGGTGAGCAAAAAAACGATGGATTTAGGCCCAGATCTCTGTACTGGGGTGAATGTATGACATTGTTCTGCATTCTGTCCATCACCTGTTGTTTTTGCATTTGTCACCCCGAGTGAGACGGGTATGCTCAGACGTGAGTCCCGTGCTCTCCATGCCACTGGAATCAAGCTATCCAGGCTGATGAGGGCTGAAAGCCCGAAACTGGTCCTTGGATGCTTGTTTCCAGTCCAGAGAGGACCTGGCTTGGCAGTTCGGGCTTGGCTGGTCCCATGAGGCACAGGGTCAAGACTGATTTGCATATGGCTGGGTTCAAGCTGGAATGGCATGGTGAGCAAAAAAACGATGGATTTAGGCCCAGATCTCTGTACTGGGGTGAATGTATGACATTGTTCTGCATTCTGTCCATCACCTGTTGTTTTTGCATTTGTCACCCCGAGTGAGACGGGTATGCTCAGACGTGAGTCCCGTGCTCTCCATGCCACTGGAATCAAGCTATCCAGGCTGATGAGGGCTGAAAGCCCAAAACCGGTCCTTGGATGCTTGTTTCCAGTCCAGAGAGGACCTGGCTTGGGAGTTCGGGCTGGACTGTTCCCATGGAGCACAGGGTCAAGACTGATTTGCATATGGCTGGGTTCAAACTGGAATGGCATGGTGAGCAAAAAAACGATGGATTTAGGCCCAGATCTCTGTACTGGGGTGAATGTATGACATTGTTCTGCATTCTGTCCATCACCTGTTGTTTTTGCATTGGCCTTATTCAGAGCATAACCAGCCACCCGTCCAAACTGATCTGCTTCAATTTCTAGCTCCCTGATAGCCTCGGAGGGTGTGGGTGTAATAACTGCCACGTCATCCACGTACGCAAGGACTTTGCAGAGGCCGGTCTTTGTTATCATTGGCTGTATAAGAACATTTTGTTCCAGTTTAGAAATCAGCGGATCTATGTACAACGCAAACACTAAGGGTGAACACGGGCAGCCCTGCCTTGTACCTCGTGAAATTCCAATCGGACTTGAGCGAACCACATTCACCCTTATGCATGCAGTTGGAGCCCTGTAGAGTGACCGTATTGCTTTCACAAAACTTTCCCCGCATCCTGCTTTCCTCAGTACCGCCCAGAGGAACTCCCAGGCCACGCAGTCAAAAGCCTTCTCGGCATCTAGCAGGGGAACTGCCGTAGGTCCCCTGTACCCCCCTGTGCTATTCCCTGCGCATCAAATAAGGTGATTACTTTCCTCATATGTGGTGTGGTGCCCCTGTTTAGAATACACCCGTGTTGGGTCTTGCTCAACAATCCTACTAATACTCTTGCCAATCTTTTAGCTAGGGATTTAGAAAAAATCTTGACATCCGAGTTTATTAATGTTATCGGGCGATATGACCCTGGCTCGGCAGGTGATTTTCCCTTCTCAAGAATTATTGTTATATCTGCTCCCGCCCAGCTTGCCGGGATTGATACTCCTTTCTGAACCTCAAGTATTGTGTTTATTAGATCTATCTTCAGTGTCTTAAAAAACACTTTGTAAAATTCCCCTGGAATCATATCCGGCCCGGAGGCTGTCCCAGAAGGTAAGCTCAACAAAGCCTCCAGAATTTCCTCTTCACTCAGCGGGGCCCCCAGCATTTCCCTATCCTCCTCAGTGATTACTCTGCTTGGTACATCCTGAAGATATCTATCTATGCCTCTACTGATATGTCCTTCTCCTCCTTATACAGTTTATGGTAAAAGTGCATAAAGACCTCCTTAATCTCATTCTCACCCGAAACCATATTGCCTCCAGCTACTCTTTGTCTGGGTCTTATTGCAAGAGTGTGTCCAACTCTTTCATTATATTCAAAGCAGTTCTCTCTTTTCGTATCGAAGATGTTTGCTGCTTTTATGGCTATTCTGACTTCTGCAGCCGCTTTCGCCAGAGTAATTCGTAAAACTTTTTAATCTATATCTTTCCTTTCTCTGATAGCCTGCACCAACTTCTGCTCTGCATCTGACACTGCTTTCCTTAGCTGCTCTGAGAGTTCCCTTTCTTTTTTCTGCTTGGCCAGGCTAAAACTCAGAGTCTCGCCTCGGACCATTTCCTACCGTAGTGCTGCCCCTGGTAATGTCCTGGTAATGTCCCAAAAATTCTTTATCCATACATGCATATGACTTACATATTTTGGATCTACTAGTAACTTCTTCTCTAATGTCCAGGCCCTTTCCTGTCTCCTAAAACCTTCTCCTTTAACTGTCAGGATAAGTGGGTTGTGGTCTGATACTATACGTAGAAGTCTCTCTATATGCAAATTAGATAAAGGTAAACCGGAAGTAAGATAAAAAGCTAATCTAACACAAATTCTATGCGGCGCTGAATGATAGGTGTAGCCTTGTTCCGATGGTTTTAGCTTCTCCCATACATCAATTAGTGAGTTATTGCACGCCATCCTCTGAATTGCCTGACAAACCCTCTTTTTCCTACGAGAATATTGTCCGTTTGCATCCAGGCCTAGCCCATCAACTCCATTTATATTGAAATCCCCAGCTAAAACTATTTTTGGTGCCCATGTTGCCAGCTCTATGTCCAGGAAGTCAAACACCTCTGGGTCGTCCTCAGTTGATCCATATATTGAAACTATTGTCACCTCTTCCTCCCCAATCCTGCATTCTATCAGTACCCACCTACCCCATTGGTCCTCTAGATTTTTCCTTGTCTGGGTATCAGACCTTTTAGCTAAAATAGCCACACCCCTATTTTTTGCACCCTGCTTAGAATAGGCTAACACTCGGAACCCTAGCTGCTCCAGCAAAAACGGCTTATTTCCCTCTATGTGGGTCTCCTGCAAACATATGTAATCTGCCCGTGACTCTTTAAGCATCAGTGCGACTTTCTGCCTTTTAACCTTATCATTAAGACCACACACATTTAGTGTCAATATCTTGATATTAGCGTTGAGGTTAGGATTGGTGCACATTTAGGCTAGACATAATCTCACAATCCATATATTTCCTTCTTATTACAATTTTGACAACTCTTTTATGATTCCTTCAAACTATCATCTCCATGCCCTCATCCCTGGTTATCCCTGCACCTACCCCATGTCCTGTGTCCCCCTGACCCCCCCTTTCCCCCCTTACAAGCAAATAGGTCAGTCCTGACCTATGTGCGGCTGCTTCTTGGCTCCCCGGAGTGTCGAGTCCCTCCCCCTCCCTACTTCCTAACCCTTACTGCTGTCTTATACTGTACATTTCCAACTTAAATAATACTTCAAAAAAGAGAAAGAAAGAAATAAATAAAGAAGCAAGCGAGAAAGAACCCCTTGGAACCCCCCTTATAAAATCAAATCAAATCAAATCCCCCTTCAAAACTTATCATTATGCCCAAATTTGAGAATCCAGTATCAGTATATACAGTACATCTTCCACATCTCAGGCATTTTGAATACCCAACCTGGAGCCCCCCGGCTCCTTTTCTCCTTCAATTCATCCAAGAAGGCCTGTGCCTTAATCTCCGAGAAGAACATCCTTGTCTTCCCCTCCCCTATTATTTTAAGTCTTGCCGGGAATAAAAGATACGCCTCACATCCCACATTTCTGAAAGGATCAATCATCTGGCGCAACCTCCACCTCCTTTCCAGGGTGACATGGCAAAGGTCTGGTTGTGCGAAAAAGGTTATTCCCTTGAATGTACAACGATCCTGTGGCTTAGCCCTGTCCATGATCTCCTGCCTGGCCAAGAAATTCCCAAAGAACACCAAAATGGCTCTAGGTTTGTCTTTCTGTGAGGCATTGTATGTTTTCTTTTGCAGTAACGGGAACCTATGTGCTCTCTGCACCTCCACTTCCCAGTTCCATTTCCCCATCTCGGGAAATGCCCCCTTGAAAAGTGTGACTATGAAGGACCTAGGATCTTGCTCTTCCGATCCTTCTGGAATTCCCAAAAGCCTAATATTATTGCGTCTCTGTCTATTTTCATTGTCCTCGAGCTTCCAGTGCATGTCCTCCGTAGCTTTCAATTGAGCCTCCCTAAACTCCTGCCATCTAGTCACCTCATCCTCCAGTTTCCAGGTTCTTTCCTCCACCTCAGTAACCCTACCTGCCATCTCAGCATATAGCTTGTTCATCTTGCTGAGGGAGCTCTGGATTTTCTTGTTCACCTATTCAGATCTTTTACTCTCTGCCCTTGCTTCTACCTGCATCTGCTTCAGAATAGAGTATAGTAATTTCATAGTGGTTGCATCATTGTGCTGGTTTCTCTGCGGAGCTCAGGACCCCCCCCAGAGCCAAATCCTCTTCCTGATACAAACTCGATGTAGCTGAGTAATCACATAATAGCTTTGTTGTCACTTCGGTTTGTGTTGGACTAACAGGCTCCTGCCGCTTGTAACGGCGACGACTTCTCTGCTGCTGCTGCTGTTGTTTCTTTTTTTGCATTTTAGAAACCTGCTGTATTGATTCTTCTGAACCTATATCTGAAGTCTCCAGATCTGAATCTTTATCTACATCATCGGAGGTTACATCAGCGCTGCTATCGGACTCGCTGCCCGTTATAGCCCCCTCTGAGTTACCAGAGGCCCCTGTTTCGTCATTCATTGAGAAAAAACAGTCCTCATTCGGGGACCCTGGGGCCTGCTGCTCCACCTCCGTGTTTACTTGTGTATTCTGGATTACTGAGTCCCTCTGTGCTCTCCCTTCCTCTGCCGTTGCTTTTGCTGCAAGAGAATTTCTCAGGTCTATATTACAACATCAATCGCCTTGGTGCCATTAGTGCCGTCAGTGCCGCTGACATCCCCTGCCTCCCCTTCTGTCTCATTATCTGCTAATTGTTCCACTCGGGCAGATGAAAGCAAATGTGAAGGCTCTGTTTTGCTCACTGCAGCCGCGGCGCAGCTTACCTTTCCGGACTCAGCGGCATCTAACCCCCTCGTAACTGCTCCTATGTCCTCAGCAGCCCCAGCATCTTCTGTGGCACAGCTTCCCTCTCCTATCGGATGTGCCGCCACCTCCGGTACCTGCCGGTCTGGCTCTGCATTCGGCGCATCCATATTCCGCATTCTTTGCGCGCGTGCACCTCTGTAGAGGAGGATGACCCTGCAGCTACTCCGTACTGCTTCTCAGTACCGCCGCCAAAGAGCCCACGAGGTTGGATGCATCTCCGGCTCCGAATCCGGTGCCTGCTGTAAAGACTTCTTGCAAGGTAGGTTGCCTCATAGTCACAGCCTTTTGTAACTTATTTTCAATAGTTTTCGGAGTTGCTTTAGTCAGTTTTTCTTTCGCTGCTGCTGCCGCTTTTCTTTCCGTCCTCATCTCCGCTTTTGATTCCGCGTGCCTCTCCTTATCTTTTCCTTTCTCCTTCTCCTTTAATTTTTTGGCTTGCAAGACCTCCAGCGTTGGCTCTGCGGCAACGCTGCACAACTTAGCTGCTTGCATTCTTGTCACGGCGTGGGTGTCCGGTAGAGTGTTAGCACCATCCTCGCATTCGTCATCCCTCAGGTTACCTTTAGGCCTTGCTCGCGGCGGCATCCTGAGACCCCCGCTCACTTTCAGCGCTGATGGACGTGACACGCTGCCTTTCAGGTCGGCCCAGACCTTACTGAGAATTCTCTTGTGCAATATCGCCAGCACACTATGTAGGGCGTTCTTTAACCAGCCTTCATTCAGCATTTTTCCCCCACTAGGCTGCCATTCTTCACAACCATCGGGAGAGGGAGGTAGGAGCGACCTACTCCTACGACTGGTCCGCGGCCATCTTGCCCTCAGTACGTTTACCTTTCAATGGTTTTTTAAATGCTAATTTCTAACTATGCCTACAAAGGTAGGACATGTGAAGATAGAGAAAGAAAAGAGCAGAAAGAGGCAAGACAAATACTGAACGAGTCAACAGAAGTCCAGAAAGATAAACAAAAGTGCAGGAAGAACCAGGAGATGTGCATAAATAACCAACAGAGGAGCAGAAAGTCCTCCTGTGCCCCCAACTTTTTACTGATGGGTACTGGTGGTAACTGACTCTGACTAACTGGGACCGGAGCCAGTGCTATGCTAAAAGACACTTAGAATACAGTGTAAATACCTACTACACTAGGGAACACTATGCGTTGGGGTACCACTGTGATTAGCATGACCTCCTCTGTATTTGCCAGGAGCTATTGCCTGGGTCATTGCAGGAGTACATGGGTACTGAGTGGATGATTAGAGTAGTGCAAGGAGAGTGCATGGTGAATTTATAAGTGCCTGGATTTTCAGGGAGTGATTGGATAAGTGCATGGTGCTGGCTGGGTGATTGGATGAGTTCATGGGTAGTGACAAGGAGATGGCTGGACTACATCAGTAGTGCTCAGGGGATTGTAGCAGTGCTCAGGGGATTGTAGCACTCATGCAATGACCCAGGCACTAACACATGCATGTGTTAGCGCCTGGGTCATTGCATGAGTACATGGGTAGTGAATGGATTATTAGAGTCCTGCAAGGACAGTGCATGGTGATTTTATAACTGCCTAGGTTTTGGCGGAGTGATTGGATAAGTACAAGATGCTGGATGGGTGATTTGAGGAGTGCATGGGTAGTGACAGATGGAATTCTGGACTTCATGGGTACAACCTGGGTAATTGGAGGAGTGAATCAGTACTGTGTAAGTGGTTAGAGGTCTGAGTGGGTAGTGTACAGGGGATTGTAGCAGTGCATTCGTTAGTGCCTGGGTCATTCCATGAGTGCGTGCGTACTAACTGGAAGATTTGAGTACTGCGTGGAAAATACATGGTGAATTTATAAGTGCTTGGGTTTTGGTGGAGTAATGGGATAAGTACATGGTGCTGGCTGGGTGATTGATAGAGTGCATGGGTACTGACAGGGCAATGGCTGGACTGCATGGGTAGTGCTCAGAGGATTGTAACAGTACATGTGTTAGTGCCTAGGTCATTGCATAAGTATTGGATGATTAGAGTACTGCAAAGACAGTGCATGGTGAGTTTATAAGTGCCTAGGTTTTGGCAGAGTGATTGGATAAGTACGTGGTGCTCGCAGGGTGATTGGAGGAGTGCTTGGGTAGTGACAGGGCAATGGCTGGACTGCATGGGTACTGCTCAGGGTATTGTAGCAGTGCATGAGTTAGTGCATGGGTCATTGCATGAGTGCTTGGGTGGTGACTGGATGATTAGAGTGCTGCAAGGAGAGTGCATGGTGAATTTATAAGTGTGTGGGTTTTGGTGGACTGATTGCATGAGTACATACATGTCACTTCAGGCCTCACCCCCTCCATTCACCACTCTGCAAATGCGCCTCCTTGCGGGTTCTAACTTGGGGGTTAATTCCCCTTGAATCCTGAGAGTCCCTGGGGGCCAACTAGCCCACCAGGTACCTCCAGTAAGTGCCACAGAGCTGCGTTGTAGAGAGGTGGTCTGGGGCCATGCCCCTTTTTGCACCTTTCTGCAATGCAACTCTTTGTTGCTAACTGTATGTACCTGGTGGGCTAGTTGGCACCCTGGGACCCTCAGGATTCAAGGGGATCTACAACTTAAAACGCGCCACAGGGCGCATTTGCACACTTGTCATATCAGGCCATGCACCCTCCCTGCACCACTGTGCAAAGGCACCCCCTGGTGTGTTTTTTTTATTAATCCTCATTAGCCTTTACGCCACCCATATTCAAAAAAACGACACAATACCTTCTATGGGCTTTTTATCTCACATACCAGCTTTACAGAGTAGGGCTTGTGCAACTTACCAACAGGTGCCAAGCCTCTCAGTTCGTACCAAGCTGGGATTCCGAGGCCACAGCCCCCTGGCAGCCGCTACCTTATCTGTGTATCCCTCTTGAGGGAGGGAAAACTGCCGGCAAAATAGGCCAAGACCTTAATCATTGGATTGTTGTTAACAGGCCATATTCCCGACCCTATTCCCCCCCTTAGCCAAAATATTGTAGAAAAAGTAACCAAATCTGTGCTTTTTCCTTTTCTGATCCATAGAGTCTAATTTAGCAAAATATCTCATAGCTTTCCCCCATTCCAGAAGTGTTGGGGATATAGGCGACACTCATAATTTACAGATTTCTCTGCGGACAAGCAGAACTCCATAAAACACTAACTTAACATTATCATTAATATTCTTATTCTGCAAATCATATCTTCCAGTAATAATTAGTTCAGGGCTTACCTCAAAATTCAGATCAACTGCCCGTGACAAGCTTTTACTTACTGCCTCCCTGAACTCCCCAATGCTTGGACAGTCCACAAACATATGCAAATCATCTAAGTTGATACTTCTGCATTTAGGACAATCCACCAAGCCGCCAGCCTTGAATTTCGAGAGTCTACGGGTGACAATTATGCACTGTGGATATTGAACAAAAGATTTTGCCTTAAATTTGCAGACTTGACTATTTTTTATAGCATAGTCATTCTTACTTGCCATTGATCTTCCATGGCGATGTCCGGCAAGCAATCACCCACAGAGCCTCTGGAAGCAGGAACAAGCCATTCTCCATCTCCAACATTGCCCAATACCACAGAGCAACTTCTTTCTTGTAGACTTGATTTGAAAAAGGTTTATCTTCGAAGTCATTCTGGAGGCCGACCACAACATCCATTTTACTTGCCCAGCTATGTATCTGTAAATATTTGAATTTTGAAAACAGTTTCCCCCAGGTGGCTTCCCCCTGTCCCCAATCAATCAATTTTCTGTCCGCAAATAGATTACCCCGAGTCTGTAAGCCTGCAGCTCTTAGCGGCATAGCCAATGCATCCTGAGACCAGGGGGGGGTGAGCCTGGGGCATTCCAAATGGGAGCCCTATATCCATAGTAAGAAATTTTTAGAGCTCTCCTGATTTTATACCAGAGCTCTGCCGCTTCCCGCAAGATTTTCAGTCTTACTTTCTTGAAAAATCTTAGGATCAGAAAATTGACACAAAATACCGTCCTCATTGTAATTGCTTTTCTTAAGCATGACCAAAAACATATTTCTAATAGCTGTTGCCATCGGGACACCCAGTAATATTCTAAAGTTCTTTAACTGAAAAACACATGCATATAACATAAAGTCTGGAGCCGCCAGTCCACCTTTAGCCCATCTTCTTCTGAGCTTCTTCCATGATAGAGGGGACCCTTTCGATGCCCAAATAAAAGAGCAGATCTCACTTTGTAGCTTCTTAAACCAATCCTTATTAAATGCCAGGGGGATTGTCTCAAACAAGAAAGTCATTTTTGGCAGAATCACCATCTTTACCAGATTCGTACGGCCGTATAGAGTAAGTGGTAAATGCCCCCAGCCACGCAGAATAGAACCTATTTCTTTTTTATCCTCATAAAATTAATTCTTGTTAATTCTGAAATATTATGCGTGATCCTTACCCCAGATAACGCATCTCCTTTTTACATAAGATGCCTTGTGAATCTAAGTTCCAGGACATGATTTCAGTCTTGTCCTCGTTAATTTCGTAACCAGAGACTTGACCAAATTCTTTTGTGAGTTAAAATAAACTTTGCAATGATTGCTTCAAATTCGGGGTATAAATGATAATATCGTCTGCGTAAAGACCTATTTTTTTCTCCCATCCCTCTACAACAAACGGTGGTGTGGTACCTGCATTCCTAATCTTGCATGCTAGTGGTTCTATATATAAATTAAATACTAATGGGGATAGGGGACATCCTTGCCATGTGCCGCGCTTCACCTTAATGGATTGTGTTAAAATTCTGTTAACCAGTACCTTGGAAGTGGGAGAACAATATAAAGATAATAGAGTGCTGGTAAAACTCGTCCCTAACTCAAGGTGACCTATGAGAGATTTCAAAAAGAACCAGTTAACTCGGTCAAAGGCCTTAGCGGCATCAAGTGCTATTACTACCAGCGGGAGATTATAGACCGTGGCCATATCAATAGCTCCAATTAATGAAAAGGTGAGTTCCTTCAAGAACCTTCCCCTAATAAATCCTTTTTGATCATCCTGTACTAATTTTGAGATGACCAAACTTAACCTGTCTGCCATAATTTTTGCAAAGAATTTGTAGTCACAATTTAGTAGGTATATTGGCCTATATGAATCAAGATATTTAGGGGATTTTCTCGTTTTTGGAATAAGACAATAACCGCCTCATTCCAGGATTCGGGCATGACTGCCTGACCTTGAAAAATACTGTTAAATAAATGATGTAATACTGGAGCAATTAATCCTATCAAAGATTTATATACTTCTGACGGAAGCCCGTCTGGCCCCGAAGCCTTGCCTCCACTAGCCGACTTTATGGCCTTTTCCACTTCCGTTAAAGATATTTCAGTGTTCAAAATCTGTTTAAACTGAGCTGGAAGTGGGTTTACTAACTGCAGCCACTCCCTGATGTCTGGGAGCTCCGGATCTAGGTCCTCCTTATAGACCTTTGAAAAGTAGTCAAAGAAAGCCTCTGCAATTTCTCTGCTTTCTGTGATTACAGTATCTGTTTCTGTGCTTTTTACTTCCTTAATATAGTTGTGTACCTTGTCCTCTTCGCCTTCCAAGCTAGTAAATTACTGCACCCTTCCCCATAACTAAAGTGTGCCAGATTACTAGCTTCCCACTTTTCCTTAATTCTGTGGGCAAGAACCGCCACCAGGTCTGATTTCAGCTCTACTAAATCAATCATCGCCTGATCCATTATTTTAGGTTCCCCCTCGGCACTAATCTTAGCTTCATTGTGACGGATCTTCTCTTCCAGATCAAAGACCACTTTATAATATTCTCTGCGATTCCTCGCACCCAGAGCTCTCAGCCTACCTCTCAGAAATGCTTTGCAGGTTTCCCTAACTTTCTCAAGCTTAACTGAACCCAGATTAACCTCTAAAAAAACTTCTAATTCCTCCCTTACCACTTTCAAACATTCCTGATCTAGGAGGAGGGTACGATCTAACCTCCAGGCTGAATCCACCCTGTCTAACTTGAAGCTCAAGTTTAAAGTTATAGCAGAGTGGTCTGAGATATAAGATCCTGTATGGTTAGTACTTATTAGCTGATCCATTAATCTCAAGTCCTGTAAAAAATATTCAATTTGAGATTTATGATTATATTTTCGGTTATAATATGTATATCCGAGCTGTAGGCCAGATTTTACCCGCCATATATCACATAAACCAAACTGAGTCAGCAGCAGTCTTACTTTGTTAGACATTTTCACATTACTCTGTCCTCTCTTGCCTGAGCGATCTAAATTATTCTCCATGACCGTGTTGAAATCACCTGCTATAATGATGTTGCCCGAAAAATTTAGGAGTTCACTAGCCAGTGTTTCCAAGGGTCCCACATCATCTTGATTTGGCCCATAATATCCTGTGATAGTAAGCTTTTCCCTTGCCACCTTTGCCTATAAGATCAACCACCTCCCTCTAGGATCTGCTGCCATAGATTCAAAATAAAAGTGCACTCCTTGCCTAACCAAAATCGCCACCCCTTTTGTAACTATCGTTTGAGGTGTATAAAAAAAATATGCAACCCACCTTTGAGTTCCAAAAATTTCCTTGCACTCAGTGGCAGTCAAATGCGTCTCTTGTAAAATAACTATATGTGCCAATGAGTCCTCTAAATATTTTAGAATTAGCCGTCTCCTAGACATTACACGTAAGCCGTTAGCATTCCACGACAGGAATTTCAGCTCCGTAGCATTAGCCCCACTCATCAATTACCAAACAAAATACCCTTATCAACCTGGTGGCAAATACGCTTCTGAGGATCATTTTTTAAATTTTCTCTCCCCCACCTCCCACCCGCCAAATCACCCTCCAACCCCCCATTGTCCTCCTCTCCCCCTTACCCCTCCCTTGGGAAACCCAACCGACCTACCCATGGCCTCGACCTTTCGAGTGCCTCTGGTAGTGGTGCTAACCCTGCTAGTGCTAAAGTTAACATACATTTTGTACAGGCTTATCTTCCATCATTTTTTTTTCCTCTTTTCTTTTTGAGCCAGGCATTAAATTAAACATTTGCCTCATGAGCCATCTCTCTGCACTGCTCGATGAATGTGTCTACTTCTTCAACAAAACGGAATGAGTACATCTTATTACGCCACATAACCTTCAAAAATGCCGGAAACTTATTTTGAACCGTGGTGCCCAATTCCCTGAGTGGCTCTATCCGCTTACCCAGCTCCCACTTCCTGTTCGCTGTTACTGGTGACAAATCAGATCTTCCACCCTGACTCCGTCTACTATTATGCTTTTCTTTTTCAGAGCAGCTGACAAAATTTTCTCCTTAAGATTATACGTCAAAAAGTTGATTAATATTTTCCTCGGCTTTGACCTATTTGGATTCAGCCTGAAGGGATCCCGGTGTACTCGCTGTATGTCTGCAAATATCAACTCCTCATCCTCTTCCAACTCTAACTTGGATTTCAGAAAGTGTACTACAAATTTTTTAACATCAGCACCTTCTTTGCCTTCAGATAACTTCAAAATGTTTATATTATTTTGCCTTTGCATATTTTCCAGCCGCTCTACTCTGCCCTTCTGTGCCCTCTCTCTAAACTTAATCTCATTGATTTCCTTGCGGTGGTCTCTTACAGTGTCGCGGAGCTGTTTTGCCTCAGCCTCTAATATTTCTGTACCGGAGCTCAGCTCATTAAACTTAGCCTCTAGCAAACTACAAGACGCTCGAATGCTTTCTTGATTAGCCTTTGATACCTCAAAGCCCTCATGCATGTCTCTGTCTAGCTTTTGTAGCAGTGCTATTATGGGCAAATCTGGATTATCATGCTCGGGTTCATCTGCTAAGGTATTTTCTCCGGGGGTGTACTTCCTCACGTTTTCGTCCCTATTTCCTGCCTTCTCCGCCTCGCTCAGAATCTCCTCCACTGTATCCCCTGAGACATTCAAGCAAGCCATACCTGATGTGGCTAAGTCTACTGTATCCGCTGTCTCCATATCTCCACTCTCCTGACCCTGCCCCTGCCCTTCCATGTCTATACCTGTACCTAATATTTGATACCTGTTGGGACACAGGTGAGGAGACCAGTCCTGCCGACCTTCTAAGTTTGGGCTCAGCCTACGGGCCAGGTCTTAATATCAGTGTTTTTGGAATGGGTTTAAAATAAGAGTTGAGGGATGGGGTTGGGGTTGTTTTAATCTTGTAGTCCACGTTGTGTTTCACCAATTTACAAGTTTGTTTAGCAGAAGTTTTTTTCTTAAGTGCTTTCTTCACAGCACTGACTGCACAATCACTTGTAACTGCTTTGCCCCCCACCCCTCTTGCCGCACTCCTTAAAGTATAAGGAACTATGGCCAACTCAGCACCTCCTATTTGATTCTCCCACTTAGCCTCTGCCCTGTTATCCTTATTGTGGCTAATAGTTTTGCTGGGCAGGACTAAAGCTAACTCTGCCCCCCTTCCGTGACCACCAACTGTTCTAAGGCCATATTTGCTGCAGCCCGCTGACCTCTCCCTACCTGCTGTGCAACCCTCTTCCTCCCGACCGGAGCTTGATCTCCCACAGCTGCTGCAGTCTTGGCCGCGTCCGCGGCCAGCTCCTCCGGTATCCTGGTTCCTCCCTCGATCTCAGGCTCCACACCCCCTGCCTCCATACGTGGACAAAACAGTCTGCGGCACGAAATGCTCGAAAATGCACAAAATGTGAGAGGCGCCAAAAGGCAACCCGAACCGGCTATTAACAAGCCGCTCCGCGCTCCCCTCTACCGCGTTTTCAAAATAGTCCCTCCTGTTGAAAGAACAGCCCTGTCTTCAGGTAATCGCACCACTACCTCTCCTGCACTCGCGGCCCGCTGCTAGCCGGCCACCATGTTTCCCCGCCCAGCCCCGAACACCCTCTGGTGTGTTGTAAATTTGGGGATTAAGTCCCCTTGAGTCCTGAGGGTCCCTGGTGGCCAACTAGCCAACAAGCATCCTCCAGTAAGCACCACAGAGCTGCATTGTAGAGAGGTGTAAAAAGGGGCATGGCCTCTCAACACCTCTGTGCAACGCAGCTCCCTGGCATACGTGAGGTACCTTGTGGGCTATTTTACCCCCAGGGACCCTCAGAATTGAAGGGGACTTAATCCCCAATTTACACTGTGCCAGGGGGTGCATATGCACACTTCCTGTGTCAGGCCACACCCCCGCCCTGCACCACTGTCCAAATGCACTGAAATAAAAATAAAAAATATTTTTGGGGCCATGGGGGTTCTTTTGGGACCCCCTGAGCAGGCCTAGGGGGTCAGGGTGTTTCTACCTTGCCCCCTTCTCTTTTTTCATATCTTTGTTTCTCTGTTTTTTAGGTGACTCGCTTCTACTGAGTCACAAGATGGCTGCCAACACTTCCTGGTTTGGAGTGTTGGCAGCCAATCACAGTGAAGCTCGTGCTTGGAAGTTAGGCTCCGCCCAAATATCGAAACTTGTATTTTTTTTAGAGGCAAACCAGTGGGCAACAACGAGCAGAGAGAGATAGAATAACGGTCAGAAAAGAGCAGAAAGAGGCAGAATAAAGGTCAGAAAGTAGCAGAAAGAGGCAGAGTAACGGTCATAAATAAGTAGAAAGAGGCAAAATAGATCTAATTCTTGGTACTACCTTCCCAAGTAGTAGAATGTATGTACAATATTTACAACAATATCTTGATGAGCTTTTAGCTGTTGGTTTCATTTGCCATTCTACCTCATTTGTTTCCTCACCCCTTTTCTTCCTCCCAAAATGGGATATTGGCTTGAGGGCTTGCATTGACTACTGCAGAATGAACAAGGCTACTATAAAGAATAATATCCCTTATTATTGATTCCAGTAATGTTAGATCAATTGAGACATTCCACGATTTACACCAAGTTAGATCTTTGTTAGGCTTAGCATCTTATACGGGTCAAAGAGGGTGATGAGTGGAAAACAGCATTCAGAACCAAGTTTGGTCTGTTTGAATACACTGTCATGCTATTTGGACCGTGTAATGTCCCTGTGGTTTTTCAATGCTTCATAAATGAAGTATCACATGATTTTTTGGATATTTTTGTAGTTGTCTACAAAGATGACATTCTCCTCTATTGCAAAAACAAGGAAGAACATTTACAGTAGGTCCGGGCGGTCCTACCAAGGTTAAGAGACAATCATTTGTTGGCAAAACTTAAGAGGCACACATTCAATACTGATTCGGTTGAGTTCCTAGGTTATCTCATTTCCCCAAAAGGTATAACCATGTAACCAAAGAAAGTAGCTGCTATACTAGATTGGCCAGAACCTACTTCCATAAAAAAATTCAAAGATTCTTAGGATATGCAAATTTTTATAGACATTTCATTCATCAGTTTTCTGACATCGTCTCCCCTATCACTCGTCATTTACCAAAAGGACAAACTTTCATATGGTTCCCTGAAGCAGCTCCAGCCTTCCAAACACAAAGACAAATTCACTTCTTTACCCATATTAAGACATCCTGATCCAGATCATCCTTTTTGTAGAGAGGGATGACCCTCAAGTTGCAGTAGGTGGAGTGTTGTCACAGCATGACTCTAACAATGGCAATATGCATCCTGTGGCCTTCTATTAAAAAAAAATTGTTCCCTGCAGAACAAAATTATACCATAGCAGAGCAAGAATTATTGGCCAATAAAATGGTTTTCACAGAATGGCGACATCACCTTATGGGGGCAAAACGTCCTGTAACCATATTCACTGATCATAAAAACTTGTCGTTTTTAAGCTCAGTAATAACATTAACACCTTGACAAATTCTATGGTTACACTTCTTTAGTGGTTTTGATCTTGTCATAACCTACTGCCTAGAATCAAAACAAGTGCAATTTGATGTACTTTCTCGCTTTGGGCATACAATAGAGTCCAACAAGAGATCACGGCATCATCTATTATACCTTCTGACAGTGTAGTAGCAAACACTGTAAATCAAGTCTTAATGAGAATGGTAAAAGTTGAAAGTTAAAAGCAAAATATTCAAGAATGGTTAAAAAAATCAAAATAATAATATTAAAAATGGTTTATTATATCACAAAACATGCTTATTCCTACCCACTCAAACACTGAAAGAAATTACATGGGACGCATGACTCTTCTTTGGCGGGTCATCCAAGGTTTTGCTAAACACTCTTGAATTGCAAGAAACTATTTCAGTGGGATTCTATGACTAATGATGTTAAAGAATATGTTGCAAGATGTCCCATTTCTGCTTGAGAAAAATACTTGCATCAACCACCTGCAGGATTTTTGCAACCACTGCCAGTACAGCACAGTACTTAGCATACAATTAGCCTTGATTTTTTTTTTGACTCAGCTATCTCTAGCTCATTGCTATACTACCATTCTAATTACTGCTGATTCGGTCTCTAAAATGGCACACTTTGTCCCATTACACAAGATAACAACTGCTTCTGAATTTAGTTCAATTTTTATTCCAAATGTGGGGCTATTACATGGTTTAGCATTCAAGATTATTTCAGATTGAGGTAGTCAATTCACGTTAAAGTTTTGGAATTATTATGTAAAACGTTAAGAATAGAAGTAGCATTGTCGTCTGCATTCCAACCACAAACAGACGGACAGACAGACTCTCGAACAAGTTCTTAGATGTATACTTACCACCATAACTAGTGACTGGAATTAAACATTACTGTTAGCTGAGTTTATTTACTACAATAGTACACATGCAGACACACATTGCATACCATTTTATTTTTTAAATGTATATCATTCAAGGGTTCTTCCAGTGTCCATTAATACCTCATTGATTCCTGAAGTTATAGAATGATTAGAAAAGATTCTACAAATTCAAAATTAGCACAAATATGTTTCAAGAAATGTAAACAGAAAAAGAAGACACAAGCAGATATAAAGAGAGAGTCAGTCCCTCCATTTCAAAGTGAATAATTAGTATGGCCTTCGACAAAAATTCTACAGATTAAAGGCCAACGAAAACTGCAACCTTGTCATATTTGCCCTTTTCCAATTACAAAGATCCTAAATCCTCCTAAAGTCAAATTACAATTACCTCCTCAGTTCCTTATTCTCCCAACCTTTCGTGTATCCTTTGTAAAAATGTACAATCCGTAAACACGAAAAGATCCACCTCGTCCACCTATCCCTCTCAATGGCCATCTGAAATATGAAGTCAAACGTATTTTAGATTAAAAAAAATTAAGAGGTCGGCTGTATTACCTAATAGCATGGAAAGGATATGATGCAAGCAAAAACTCTTGGGAACCAGCTTCCTACATTTGCGCAAACCGCTAATAACAGAAGAGCTTTCCACAAAGGTCCAATTATCAAAAAGGAAATAGAGAGACACAATCATGATAACAGCACAGAGCATAGTACAGTCCCGGAGGACCAAATTGAAAGGCAGATAAAAAAGGGTCGGAAACATGGGGCCCCAGGACCAGGCGGTATTCTTCCAACCTTGTTTAAGGAGGATCCGCCCTTCTGGGCTTCTAAGCTAGCTCCACTTTTCACTTCCATCTTAGCAAAGAACACCATTCCATCCTCTTGTCAAGATTCAATTCTTGTTGGTGGGGAGAAAAAATCTCCAGGAAACTATCGGTTATTCGCTCTTATCGATAATGAAGCGAAGTACTTTGCAGGAATTTTGCTGAATTCATTGTGGGAATGGGCAGAGGAACATTCGATAATCCCTCCAAACCAAACTGGTTTCACAAGCGAAATTGGCACTGCGGTTAACCTTATGGCTCTCTGGTGTCTGATAGACCAGAAGGAGATTAGCACCAGACCGTTTTACATGGGATTTATAGACTATAGATCGGCGTTCTACAAGGCTAACAGGACCAAGCTATGGCAGAAGCGTTCCGCACTGAACATCCCAAACGGTTTACTAAGAGCCCTACAGTTACTGCACCAGGACACATGGGTCAGGATCAAGATTGGGGACGATTCCAGACTGGCACAACCAATTTCTATAACGAAAGGACTCAAACAAGGATGCGTCTTGGCCCCTATCATTTTTTATTTAGTTTGATCGGATCTCTTGGAAGCCCTAAACACAGTCAACTCTCATGCTCCCAAACTAGGCAGCCTACAGCTGTCAAACCTAATATAGGCCGACGACGTGGTTCTCCTAAGAAACACAAAGATAGGTTTACAAAGGCTTCTGGACGCAACTGCTGCAAACTCAAATATGAACGAGCTCCAGATAAATAATAAGAAAACTAAAATCTTGACAGTTCGTCCGGGAAGGCCCAAGAAGCTGGCATGGTTCTTAAATTCAGAAAGCATCATAGAATCCAAATGCCACAAGTACTTAGGAGTCCTCTTCAATAACAACAGAAGATATAAAAGTCATCTGGGAGAGCAAAAAAAGAAATGAACAGTGCTAAGATTTGCACTCAGTTCTATCCATAAGAAATTACTTGGCCCAACATTCGCTCCAACACTTCAGGTGGGCCAGTCAAAAGTCATCCCAACCTTAACATACGGAAGTGAGGTACTGAAAGGATTGGATAGTGGCCAATTGGAAGGTGTTTCGCTAGGCTGCCCTCTTTTGATGTCCTCAACTTGTGGCAGCACATTAGAAAAGTCATCATTCTACACAGTGATTGTTTGCAGATGCCCAGTTCCAGCCTGATTTGTGCCGGTGACGTGAAAGATGGTAACTGGAAGACTGTTCTAAAAATGTGTGCTATAAATTTGTCCACAACCAGTATTACGATTGTAGCAGTTAATTTCTTATGCTTGAGAAAGAAGACTGTTCAATAAAACCTTATTATTGAAAACACCCGTCTACCTATTTCTCTGCACCTCTGGTAAAACGAAGCATGCAAGATTGACCGAGTGAAATATCTATCTATTGTTTCCACGACTCTGAAGATGCGTTTTATCTTGGGGAAACAAAGTTGTCATGTTTATGCGGTTGTCAGACACTAATCCCTTCTTGTGAATTCGAGAAAGTTTCTAGTGACCTCTGAGCTAGCTGGCACTCACAATTAAGTCTAATATATTCGATAGAGACCTAGTAGACCTCAGCCCTTCGTATAATCTATAGGATATATTATTCCAATGCGCAAAGCCTATTTGGAATATAGGAACTACACTACACTGTGCTTGCAAGGAAGCAACCTCAAAACAGCTCTTTTTTATTGTTAATTATGGGACGTCATATTTCGCTTCAATCATATTGACTGTACAATCACTGGTTTGGTGTTACCGAGGATTTCCGCAAGTCATAAGGGAACTCTGGGGCTGGTTGCAGGAACAAATTCCACCATTTTTGCACTAGTGGATTTGTTCCTAGTAATTCACATGGTGATTTCTCACATTCAGTCATACCACAGGCCTCATAAAACCGATTTGATAGGAGCCGCCTGTTTCCACACAAATCCATATTAAGGGCCCATTTGTAATGCGGTCTAAGACGAAATAAAGTAAGCTGAACTAAACCAATTACGATTATCCCTATACTACTTAGTACTGCTTAGTTTTTACAATACAGTTTTTTATTATATTTTACTTCTAAATGCAAGTTTTTTTTATTACTGCCAGCCCCACGCTCCTGGTGTTATAAAATGTGCAATACCTTATCTTTTAAACAGGCTCTTTGTATCAGAAAAGGTCATTCAGGGCTTGCCCTGATGACTTCTTCGTTCTCTCACATGAATGCTTTTGTGAACTACTTCAGAGGAAAGTAACATGCATGAAATTCAATTACTTCAGTGAACACCCAGACGCATGAACTAGAACTGCAGCCTTTAATCTTGTCTTTGAGGACACGGTAAAAATCCAAAAGCTGCATTATTTACGACAGAATTTTATTCAGCGTACAATCTGCCAAAGATACACAGTTTACTTTAAGCTAAGAGTTTGCTTTAGATATCGACCGCACGTTCCAAATAAAGTTAACAATATTTGTCTAAGGCAGTGCGCATGGATTATGAGGAGACTGTGTCATGATTAGAACAACAGCATCTTGTTAATGGATTCTGGGAAAAATGAACAAGAACAGTGTATTCGGCTTCCAGTTTTGAGATAGTCCATTGAAATGGGCACCCACTGCGGAGATGTGTGTACAACCTTCAGGAAACTGGTTCAAATACCAGCACCACCGACTGAACTCTTAATCGTTGTAAGGTCACTGAAGGGAGCATCTTTAAATTGTGTAAGTAACCTTGCAATCATTTTAGGAGCCGAACTCTCTCTGCATGTTTCTCTCTTTTTCTCTCTCCTACACTGGATGCACCCTTCTGTCAGAACAAAGCTATGGTTCTCTGATAAGCGCTGACTAGACTGTCAGGAATTGCATTTATTTATTCCAGGCAGGCTTGGATGATCTTATACCAATCCGACGCTGTAACACTGTGCCTGGAATGGTACCTTTGTTATTTTTCACCTCTACAATGATAGCATATGCTAATCTTTTGCGTATTTTTTTGTCGCAAAAAAAATTGTGATTCATAAAAATGTGCAACTGACCACCTACAGCGAGGGAACTACCGACGGTTCCCTAACTGCTGTTTTGCATAACTTATGTGCACCACAAGCTTGTGCCTGTTTTGTGTTATATATATGTAGATAATGATGTGTCTCTGTCAGATGTACTTCACATTAGAATGGAGATCTTAAACTATACACTCACCATGCCTTTTTTTATTTTTATTTCAAAAGATCTTTATTGACAGCAAAGCCATTGACAACACCAGCATTAACACATGTGCATGAATTAACTCCGGGGTCGGCGCCAAGTTCTCAGAAACTGCTAGATGTAAGTCGTACACAGCCTTAGTGCCAGCATCCCGGAGGCCTGGCGGCGAGGTAGTAAAGTAGCAGCACAACATTCCAATCGAGGGCTCCCAACACAGGTAGTGTACTGTAGTGGTGTGACAACTGGCAATCAACCTGTCTATATGATAGTCAGCGATCCAACGTCGTGTCTACTATAAGAAATTAAACAATGCCCAACAAACTGCCCCCCACCCGCTTGTGTGTGTCTTTGTGTCTGCCTAATCCGTCCCAACTATACAACCGCCCAAGTGTTCCTACCCCGTGTCCCCACCCCGTCCCCCCTATAGACCTGCCCTTACTCTACTATCCTCCAGCAGCCCATCCCCGGGTTCTCACATCCACCCTCAGTCAACCAGAGGCCTCCCCATTCCCGCCTCCCCCGTGCCACCGTGTTCAGTGCTGGCTTCGATCCCTTCTACTCTATCTTGCAGTTCCGCCGCCTCAGCGGTGTCAGAGCTGTCCTCCTCACTCCTCTGTGTGTACTCTTTGTAAAGGTCCCAAAAATTCTTGGGCCTGCTTCTGGGCGGAAGAAGGTCGCTATACAGTTCTGTCTGGGTACAGCAGTACTGCAGGTCCCTCAGCCATTTAGCTTTTGTGGGGAGGGGCCCCCTCATCCAGCAGGTCGCTACCACCCGTCGTGCTAGGAGCAACGCCATGTCCACCAGACGACGCAGTCCCGGGGCTAGTGGTTTCGAATAACCGAGTAGCGCCACAGCCGGGGCACGTGGTAAAGGCTCCCCCAGTATTTGATCAAGTTCCGCAAAGACCTCCCCCCAGAATGCCTGCACTCCTGGGCACTGCCATGCCAAATGGTAGAAATCAGCTGTCGGAGTCCGGCAGCGTTCGCATTCGGCCGAGGCGCGGAGGCCATAGCGATGGAGGCGAGCAGGGGTGTAATACACTCGTTGTAAATACTTGAAATGCACCAAGCGGTGCCGTCCGTTTAGAGATATCTTGCGCGTGCTCGTGCAGCAGTAGCGCCACATTCCATCATCTATGGGGGATTGTAGGTCTGCCTGCCAAGCCTCTCTGGCCTTCGACGGTTGCAGACGCTGCGGTGTCACACCCAGCTTGTTAAGCTGTGTAATGAGTTTCGCCGCTGAGGTGGACTTCAGTATATACGTTAGTTCCGGGATCTCCTCAGGTTCCTCCAAATCCGGGCCCAGTAGTTCACGAAAGGCCGAGCGGAGCCTGTGGTATTGGAATTTGTGTAACAGAGTGTGGCCTGCCCCGGCAACTATTAGCTGGTCCCAGGTTTTGAGTACACCTCCCTCAAACAAGCCCTCCATTTTCGTCACACCAAGAGAACTCAGCGCCTTGACCACCCCCTTCTCACCGAGCGGGTCGAGCCATAGAGCCCACTCCACCGGTAACAGCGGGGAGTAAAGCAGAGTGCAGCCCCGAGAGCGCACTAGGCAATTCCAGGCGTGGTTGGTCGCCTTCAGCGAGACCATCCGGCCAGTTGCGCGGTCTGTGGGCAGGCAGACAGTAGCAGGCAGAGGGAGCGGGTCTGCAAACAACCGCTCCAGTATAAGGTGCGGGGTCCGGGGGTCACCGTGCACCCACGAGTGTAAGTGCAACGCCTGGGCGACTCTATAATACCGTTCCAGGTCCGGCGCTCCCAGCCCCCCCATTTCGCAAGGCAGAATCAAAGTCTTCCAACTAACCCTGGGCTGTTTCCCCCCCCAAGCTAGTCTCACCAACACCGAGGTGAGCTGCCTAAAGAAGGTCTTAGATAAAACCACAGGTAGATTCAGGAAGAGGAACAGAAATCGGGGGAGTACCACCATTTTCATTAGCGCAATCCTACCCGAGAGGGAGAGTGGGAGACGGATCCACTTATCCACGTCATCCACTAGGTTGTTATAGGCTACTCCGTAGTTATCTCGAACAAGGACTTCCGGGTCCGAGTGGAGTTGAATGCCCAGGTAGCGAACTGAGTCGGCGGACCAGTGCAATGGGTAGTCCATGTCGAACTGTCGTGTCACCGGAGTGAGCGGGAACGCGATCGATTTGTCCCAGTTCACTTTCAGGCCCGATAGCGAGCCGAATCGGACCACTTCGCGGAGCACCGCAGGCAAATTAACTTCCGGTTCTCTGACGTACAACAGCGTGTCGTCAGCGTACGTTGATATCCCGATCTTATATGTAGGGAAGCTAACCCCCTCTAGGCTGTGGTACTCCCGCATGGCGCACGCCAGGGGTTCCGCCACCAGTGCGTAAAGCAACGGCGACAATGGGCAGCCCTGTCGAGTGCCTCTGCTTATGTCAATTGGGTCCGTTACCCTGTCACCCAGGCGGAGCCTAGCGAAGGGTCGATGGTACAGCGCGCCGATCTGTTGAAGGAACTGTTCGCCCAATCCCAGCTTGCGCAACACCCGAACCATAAAGGGCCATTCAACCGAATCGAACGCCTTCTCCATATCAAGGAATATGGCCAATGCGCTATTCTCCTGCTTGATGTGCTGCATCGCGCCTAACACTGTTCTGATATTGTAGGTTAAATTCCTGCACGGACAAACCCGGACTGCTCTGGGGCGACCAGCCCAGGTACTAACAGGGCCAGGCGGGTGGCCAGGACCTTGGCATAGATTTTGGCGTCTACATTAAGTAGGCTAAGGGGTCTATACGAGCCGCAGAGATCGGGGGGTTTACCCGGCTTGGGTATGGTGATGAGTAGCGCCTCCCGCATGGTGGTCGGCATTTCACCGTTCTCGCAGATGGCGTCAAACAGGGTGATTAGGTGTGGCAGCAGCAGGTCCTTAAATGCCTTATAAAAGCCAACCGTGAGGCCATCTGAGCCCGGCGCACTCCCCGAGTGCATGCCTGCCAGTGCCTCTAATATTTCGTCTTGGTGGAAGGGGGCCATTAAGAATTCCCTGTCCGAGTTCTTGAGGAACGGCATGGCTATATGGTCTAAGTAGTCCTCCATCTCGCCCTCCACTCCCTGTGTTTTAGCTCGGTATAGCTCCGCATAATAACTCCTGAACGTCTGAAGTACCTGCTCCTCGTCCGTCACTGTGTCTCCCTCCGGAGTTCTCAGTTCCTCTATGACCAGCGGTCGTCTGGTGTTGCGAACCATGCGTGCAAGAAGCGCCCCAGGCCTCTCACCCTCCCCATATTGTCTCGCCGTGGCGTACTTGCCCATGTAAAGGACCTCTCTGTCCACCAGTGCCTGAAACTCGGACAGGAGTTGGGACAGCGCCCCGTCTTCCGCCTCGCCGCCCAGCCCCAGCTGCTCTGCCTCAAGATCCGCCATCTTCGTTTCCAGAGTTGTTAGGTCCCGTCTAATGGATCGTAACACACTAGAATGTTTCGACATCGCCACCCCCCTGATGTATACCTTAAATGCCTCCCACACCGTAAAGAAGTCATCCACTGTGCCCACGTTTGTAGTAAAGAACTGCTCTATTTCCTCTGCTAGTTCCCCCCTGAAGGCCTCGTCAAGCAGTGCAAAAGGCGGGAACCGTCAGGTGAAGGCTGGGATCCCCCTCCTGGGCGTTGCGAGGCGGAGAAGAATGGGGGAGTGATCTGAAAGCGTGCGTGGGAGGACTGTGCATGTGCGAATGTTGTTAAGTACCAGGGGGGGTGCCAACCAGTAGTCTATCCTGGTGTGTACATCGTGAAATGCAGAATAGTGTGTAAACCCACCCGCCCTCGGATGCTTTTCCCTCCAGACATCCAGCAAGTCAGATTTGATCATTTCAGCCGCCATGTACGTGGCCGAGGCCACAGGTCTCCGGGCAGGGCCCGCAGAGCGGTCCATTGACGGGTCAAACACAAAGTTAAAGTCCCCGCCCCACAGCATCCAGGGCTGTGCATGCGTTCTTACAATAGCTGACAGGGTCTTATAGAAATCAGGGTGGTCATAGTTTGGGCCATAGACGTTCACTATTAGTATGTCCATCCCCTTACCCACACATCTCGCCAGGACATATCTACCGTCTGGATCTGTGTGCACCGGAATGAGCCGCAACTGTGACTTTGGATTAGTCCAAATTAACACCCCTCTGGCATGAGTAGTGTAACCCGCCGCCACCGTGTTCCCCGACAAACCCCTGGCTTTGAGCATTCTGCTGGAGAGTGGTAGGTGCGTCTCCTGCAGCAGAGCTATGTCAACGTTATGTCTGCTAAGATAGTTAAGGACTTTCCTCACTTTGCGGAAGTCGTTCAGGCCCCGCACATTCCAAGTCAGTAAATGCAGCTCATTCCGGGCATGTGCGTGCAAAGTCGGTGTTGTATCAGCCATTGCTAAGTGGGTTCAGAGCTTGGACCGTAAGGATGGATAGTGCAGGACACAGTAGGACACCCCAACTCATAATCGCCCTCCGGCGCTCGCGAACAGGGACAGCAGAACACTTCAATTCACACACTTCACAGGCAAACCCCGTCAACAACCCCAACCAGACACCCCCCCTCCCCTCCCCGAGCCTAGCTCCCACCCCAAGTGCAGCAACCCACCCACAGCCGACCTCCCCCAACCTGGTCAGACAGACCCCACTCTCCCCCCCCATGTACCCCCTACAGGTGTAGTGTCAAATAGTCCGACACCAACCCCTCAGTGAGTAAAAACAACCAAAAGCTCAAGGGCAGAGCGCACCAATGCAGTACACCCCTAACTGTTCCAAGTGATTGCAAGCACTGCTCCCCTCTCAGCTCCATTCAAGAGTCAATGCTCAAGGCATGTTGAAAAGTGTTACTCAGACTCACTCTGACTGGCTCCCCGGGCTCAGTGTATACTGCCACGAAGCACACATCCCCTTACCAGCACCATAGGGTAACCAAGTTGTCCGTCCCCAACTCGTGGATCAGGTGCCATTGCAAGGCTGGGTCGCCCATATTGTCCGGGTCCATGATCCGACCAGCGTGTAGAGGAGCAACCCCTTCTCCAGCCGCCATTTAGTCCTGTTCCTCCATAGAGACCTCCTCCTCGTCCTCCCGGCCACTCCGGTTCTCCTTCCTTTCCCGTGTCCAGGTCTTAAGGGACTTATGCAGTTCTTTCGGGTCCGTGAAGTAGTACGATTTCCCACCTGTATTGATCCGAAGTTTGGCTGGATACATCATGGCATAGTCCAGGCCTAGTGTTCTAAGCTGCTTCTTATATGGCGCAAACTGCCGCCGTTCCTCCTGCACCTTGGCTGTGAAGTCCGGGTAGAGGGAGATGTTCATGCCCTCATGCTGGAGTTTGCCCTTCTCTCTCGCCACTCTCAGGGCAGTGTCCCGGTCGCGATAGTTGAGCAGTTTCGCGATTATGGGGCGAGGTGGCAAGCCAGGCTGGGGCTGCGGGCCCAGCGTGTGGTGGGCGCGTTCCACGATGAACATGGGGGAAAAGACTCCCTCTCCCAGGAGTGTTTGCAGGAGTTTCTCCACATATAGTTCCATTTTCCCCGTTTGCGTGGATTCCGCCACTCCTGTGATGCGGAGGTTGGATCTGCGAGAACGTGCTTCCAGGTCCTCTGTCTTGTCCCTGATGACTGTCAGGAGTCTGTCAAATTGCTTGCGTTCCTTGTCCCACTCCATCTGGGCCTCTTCGGCCTCAGTGAGCCGGCGCTCCGCCATGTCAAGGCGTTCCGCGTGTTTGTCCACACGCTCTGCCATACGGTCCATGCGGTACGACAGAGCGTCTATCTTGGTGCCCACCGCCGCAATACTCTCCTGAATGCCTTTTTCCATGGCTGCCAACATGTCCCGGAGCTCCGTCGGAGCCTGGGTCGGCGCCGCTGCCGCTCCCTTCGGCGACGTGTCCGGTGCCGGAACCTCTGATCCTTTCAGACGGCGCCGTTCAAAGGAGATCTTCCCCAGGGTCGCATCGTTCTTCCCCATGGTATTTACGCTGCGTAGCAGCACCGAGCAAAGAAGCTCGCCGCCCCGGCCGATCAGGTGTCCACTCCGGTCCACGATACCTCGTCACCAGTGGTCAGGTATCCGATGCGTATAAAATGGCGGCGGCAACGGCGGGCAGTACCTCTTTGTCCGCAGGTTCCAGAACAGCCCAGCGCCAGGTAGGGTCAGGTCCTACTCAGCTGTCCCAGATAATCAGTCCCTCAGCAGAATACGGGGAGACGGCAGAGCCTCATGCGAGCTGTGCAAATGAGCCCGGTTGCAACGCCGGGTTCGATGTCGCCCCACCACGTGGCGCGGCGCCTCAGTTTGTGTGCTCCACCGCTCCGCTGCGTCTCCAGTCCCCTGTTCCACCGGGGCTGTGTAGGGTAGGAGGTGTAGGACTTTGCAATCCAGGGTCCGTTCCAAACGCGCCTCGGCTTGCACGGTGTACGGCAGCCGCCGGAGTTGTGGCCGCACGCTCAGTGACGTCGCCCGGCCTCTTTTCCAGGATAGCCCGCTGCTTTCGGCCTAGTCCGCCACAGGCGCGCCACCAGGCACAATGCCCCGGAATGTACAGGAATTCACGCCCTGCAGCCGGCCAAACAGATCTTCGATCACTGCCCGGGGTGCCAGCAGATGTTTCCAGGCAAGCTATCGCCAATTCGAGCACATCAAGGATAGTCAAGCAGGATAATTCTGGAGCTTTGCGAGGAGCCGAGGGCTCACGCGTCCGCCATCGACGCTGGCTAGCTCCGCCCCCCCACTCACCATGCCTTTTATCGCTACCTCACACATAACATTGTGGGAGAAGTATCAAATGGCGTGAATAATGATGACATATCCAATTATATTTGATGACATCACCTATGATATCCCTCTAATTGTACAAGGTTTGTGTAAGAAATTGGGTTATTGGTTGAGGAGGTTGGAAGCCCACTCAGGCATCAACCACAGTCCTTGCCAGGGTGAACCACAAAAGTCACTAAATTAACCTGTGCTTAACCCTCTGTTAGCTTGGCACAATGCTGTTAGCACTAATCTAGAGGCAATGTGAAAAGTATTTATTCAGCAACCAGCCAGTTATAAAGTGAGAACAGAAAGCAAGAAAAATCCGAAACCAGTTTAGAAAAATTGAGTACATTTTAATAAATAAAATTTTATCAGGACAACAACAAAAAACATCAGTAGAGCCTGATGTCATTTTTTTTAACCTTTATTACATTATTATATAATACACAGCAATGACACGCAGTATGCACAACACATAATAAATGTACCCAGCCTAAGGATCCATCATAGTGCAGACAGGACAATACTGCTGTTTTTCCCCCTCCCTCACAAATCCCACTCAAAGACAGCAGCATCATCTTAGGTGCTACGTGCTCCCCCCAAGGGAGAGCCTGCTCCTTCCTACTATTATTAGTAGCAGGTGAAATCAAGGTGTGATCCGTGGCTGGAGAATTCCTCCCTTCGGGGAGCCCCATTACAACTTCCACTACTCCAACATAGCTATTCAGAAACCCCCCACAATGCCTGCAAGTCCTCCTGCACCATGTCATTTTGTTTGGACAGTTTAATGTGCTTCTCTTCTGCTCGGGCCCAGTCCTTAACATCTTTGTGCCAAAAGGGAACCTGAGCGTTCCTGCTACTCAAACAGCAGATCGCAAATCGTCTGTGAGCTAAAACTGCACTAAGTTCAGGAATTTATGTTGTATCTTTCTTCCTTTTTTCTTAGGGACCACTCCCAGGATGCCTTGCAATGGCCCGGGCTCCAGCCAGTGGAAGGCCCATGCCCATAAGTGCTGTCAATGTAGCAAAGACAGACTCACAGTAATGCCACACCACAGGGGCCAGCCCAGGCTAGATGTAGGAAAGGGAGTACATGTGCAATTTTAAAGTTTTTAAGGAAATAGAGCTTAAAAAAACAGAGCAACACTGGTGGTCATCTGGTGGCACTGGACTAGGGGAAAGTTACATGTTCAGCCCGATTGCAATGTGGCGCTGGTGGGATTCAGAGACCAGGTAAGTCCTGCTGAAAATGTACCTTCATAGTCTGGCATGAAGAGTTCAGTTCAGAGTGGAGGAGGCCCACGAGGAGGAGGCAGAGCATCACAACTCATCTGCTGTTGTGTGAAGAGCAGGCCAGGCATTTCAGACAGTCGTCACTGTAGCGTGAAGAGTCAGTCGAGCATTGCAGAAAGTTGTTGATGCAGCTTCGCACTGGTGCTTTTCGCAACCTGTCACGTGAAGTGCAGGTCTCTCATTCCCAGTTGCCACAGACAGTCTTTGCAGTCGTGAGGAGCCCAACTTCAGGATTTTCACTTTTTCTTAATGAGGAGTACACTGTGATGCCAGTCAAGGATACGAGATCTGTGAAGGGACCTCTTGAGGATCAGCAGAGACCAACAGGGCTCAAGCAGGTCCATTTGTAGTTCCAGGCAGGCCCAGTTGCACCAGATACAGTAGTGGTCTGTGGTGGGAGTGCTGTCGGGCGGTCATGCGGGGTGGGGGAGGGGCAAGGTGGGGGCTTGTAAACTCCGGAATACGGCCGAACAGAGGTAAGTACACAAACAAATAAATAAAACAAATTTTGTTGCGTGCGCTGCATTGCCAAATATGATGTAGCATGTGCAACGAAATTCATGTTATTTATTTGTTTCTGTATTAACCTCTGTGTGGCCGTATTCTGAAGTTTACTACCCTCCACCCGTCCCCTCCCCTGCCCCGCCCTGCGTCACTGCCTGGCCGCACTCCCACCACGGGCCGCTACTGAGCAGATAGGTTGGGTATTTGTAGGGAGGCCTTTCAAGATTGTTGTGACCCAGTAGCTCACAAAGAAGTTCAGCCAGCTGACCCTCGTTAGCCTGTAACAAAGGAAGCAGGTCCAATCTCCCTTCTCAGGCAGAAGGGCAGTCCTCCATTCAGCAGGGCAATCATCTGTCATCAGGGCAGTCCCTATTCTGTGGTTTCCAAAGGTTTAGGGGTATGCTGATGACTGGCTCTGACCATTCAATATTTCTACCTGGTGTCAGCCTTTGTTTGGGAGAACTACCTGTCCTATCTCCACATCTGGTTCTGGAAAGATTTTCCCCTTCTCCTGGAAAGGCTCCAAACTTTCTGGGGTGACAAAAGGCAGGACCGGCCCGGTGTCAGATTGCTTTGCATGGGCAGGAGCCAAAGCCCTTTGAAGTGTAAGTGGGCCTGAGCACAGCCCCTTCCCATTCATCCTGCTAGGATGGCCTATGCTGTCCACACCTAAGACCCATTTGTGTCACTGTCTGAAAGCAATACACAAACTCCAACAGCAGAGCCAATTACAGTCATGTCACCCAAGATACAAGCAGAAGGCACAAACGGCTGGGACCAGAAAATGACAACTATCTAACAGATTGTATACAAGAAAGTATCTAGTTGCTTTAATCCATTAAACGATTACACTAATGACAAGCCAATGTCTATAATCCACAAGCTTATGTGATTTAATTCACTTTTCTTTTTTACTTTTTAGAAAAATGCTAGATACATTTCCATCAAGTCATCATAAATGACAGCTCACAATTCCAACAGTTTTTTTACATTAACATTTCACAAATACACATTGAGCATAAAAAATGGTACATAAATACCTGCAAAATGTATACGCAGTTTCAGACAAAACATAAAGGACCAGTCCTTGACTAAAAAATAACTATCACACTTAGACGGAGAATGACCAAAGTGTACAGACACCCAATGTATGATATCTCCTGCCTGTGTGTAGAGCTCTGGGATCTATAATTCTAAGTATTGTCAAAAGGAGAACAATTATTTGTGAGCTTTCTCCCTGATCACTCTGGAAGTGTCTTGTCCCAGATGCTGAGGTCAACACAATTCCAACCCCACGACCAATATGGGGTTTTCATCAGGACCTGGACATTGGGTACACTTTAGTCATTCTCCGCCTAAGTCTGATTATTATTTTTTAGTCAAGGATGGTGACCTCTCTTGGAGAGAGTAGACACCATCATCGAACAGCCATTTTCTTCAAAATCGCTTGACACTGACATTGAAGCGACTGTGGACGATGAATTGGATGATAATAGCCTTCCTTCACTTTCTACTTGCCAGTCTTGATATCACAGTTTGTCTTCTGGGTGTGACTCGAGTGCTTCTGGAACTTTCTGGCACCCTTTCTGCCTTCTCATATGCTATGCAAACTATTTGTCCAATGGTGGGACATGTACCTTTGTGCGAAAAGAGAATCTGTATCAGAAACACAATTTCTCTTTTTTGGAAACATCACTTTATGGCCCTTTAATTTGTGTCCCTTCTTACTTTTCATGTTCAATGATGATTTCTGCTGGGCTACTCTGGCTTCCACATCCGCTGCCTATCGACCAGCAAAATCTTCTGCTCTCACATGCCATGAGCACTGTCTCCAGACTGAGTGTCTCACGCAGCATACTTCATCTGGACTAGTCAGACAGGCACCCATCAATTACTCAGAGACATATGGCATCTTCATTGTTGCATTCATTGACCTTGCAATGCTTGATGAGGGTTTCATGTCTACAAGCAAAAGCAAATTCATTCATAGTTTTCCTGGCTTGCTTTGTAGATTGAGTGAAGATGTATCTTTCATAGTTGATGTTTGGCATTAGATTGAGCTTGACCTCTACTGACGCTTTAATCTCTTGGTAATATTTTTTTCAGCTTGTGGTATTTCTTCATCACTTCTTTCACTCCATGACCTGAAAGGTTCCTTAAGTATTTGATGATCTTCTTGTCATCTGTTTCTTCTAGCGCATTGATCAAATCATCAAACTTCTCAAGCCAGGCAGTTCATCTGGTACCAGTATTCAACATTTTGAAGCTACGTGCCCCTCTTTCATCTTTGTTGGTAAGTGTTGGGTTTATATCTCGAACCGGTTCATCACCGCTCTCAACCTTGTGCATTGTACCTGGTCTTCACTACCTTTAGCGTTTCTTGGTTCTTGTGTGCTTCTAATGTTGGTGCGCTTTTGCACCTAGCTCTCAAGACCTTATGCACCCCTCGTTGTGTGAGCTTGAAAGTTTGATGTTGTGTGATGGGGTGGTAGCTCTTTTTGTGGCCTTACTAGTTGGTTTTGGGCGAACTGTGACAGAATTTTCCATAGGGCCCTCGCCGCCTTTGGAAAACTTGCACTGGCTGGAGAGGCGCTTTGACTCCACATGCGCCAAATGTCGATTTTCACTTCAACTAAGGCACACATGGCATGCACAATCAGTTTGCTGGTTCTCTGCAAACTCTCTGGGAGATCACTCTTGGATCTTTGGATTACAGATCCCCTGACTCATAGTCAGTCGTAGCATCCTACAGAGCCAGGCAGCATGCAAATGACTATTCCACAGACGGAGCTTTGCAGTGCATACATTTATTCTTCAGACTACAATCATGAACTGATTCACAATACATAACCAACTTCTTTTAACCACACCGAGACACACATCAAGGCTTACTTCATTCCTATGGAGTCTTTTGGAGATCAGAAGGGTCCCGCTCTGCAAATATACACAAGACACTAGAATGGTCATTGTTTCTTTTTCTTTTTTTATGCACAAGCTCCAACTGTTAGATTGTATTCTTGGAAGTCAAAAACATTTATATAGTGGATTCTACAAACACGGTGCCTCCTCAGCCACCATGTTTAGCCTTCATAACTGCTGTACTGAGGGCAGACATAACATAGCAGGCAGCAGGTGATCTCTAATTATGGCAGGCAGTCCTCCACCGGTGAAGTAGAGGCCATTAAGTCTGCTCATTTTCAGGATGGCAGGATGTCTGCCAGAGTTTAAATGAACAATTTAGTTCTAATCCTGACATCCCTACTGGACCAATGTGTTTCTTTAAAACACGTGTTTTACTCTTTATATGACTACTTAGAACCAGGCACGGTCCGCATGTGTAAAACTATTGTATGTACTCAAAAGTACTATTACATTATTGTCTGTTTAGAAAACATTCCAAGGGTAAACCTGGAAAGCTGGGCTGCTCAAAAGTACCAAAACAAACTGCTGAGTTTTTTTTCTGAGTGAATTGCACAGTTCCGCATGGAGGAATGGCAGTGCTTTGTTGCAATTGCACACATTCTTTTTTTATTTTATTTAAAACTTTTTCTTTTTCGCCTTTTGACTTCTGTTCCGTTTCCCATTCAACCATGCAAAGCCCTACCCACAAGCCCTTGATGGGTATATTTTTGGAGAGATATATGTCAGTTTACACAAAAAGATGTGTTAATAGGCATTTACAAACTTACATCACAAAACAAACCTTGATCTCATATTCTTCACCAGTTGAGTGCGATTCCTGGTAATATACATCCAACTGTGCGGTACTATGATATTTCTGATAGTAAACTCCCTTTTATAATTTAAAAGAGCTTTCTGAATTGGAATTTGGAATTGTTTTTTTTTTACATTTTCCACCCAATACTAATATGTATTAATCTCATGCGGTTGAGGACAATGTTTCCCTACAAAGAATTGATTTGGGCTGCCAGCCTAACCTGTTATTGTATTGATTTACATGAATTATGAGGTCTTAATATTCGAATAAACAACATACACCCATATACTAGGATGTCCTTATTTGTCACTAATGTAATTTACAAGACAGTGTCATTTACAATACAATAAAATAGCTCTAGAGACAATTTTTAAAATCTCCTTATGACTAGGAGATTTAAAAAATTGTCTCTAGTTTCACAGACCCGACAATAAAATCCCAGCTCACAGAAACCAATAATTAACTTTGTACTGGATTAAGTGATTTTTGTTTTCAGAAAAGAGCTTTAAAATCCAGACCTGCATGGAGGTCTCCTACTCCATGGCCGATGCCTCAGATTTTGGCGACATTAAAGGCCCATTAGCTAAGACAATGACAACATGCTTTTTGCCACCCTCATTAGAGCTTCCTCTAAATCGAGAGCCCCTGAAGATCCACTTCCGCATCATATATTTGTGGTGGTCGTAGATAACACAGCCCCTATTTATCATTAACTATTTTCGGTGTCATGTCATTCAGGCATCATCCCTGACTCTTGGAGGAGAGCCATGTGGTCCCCTTCTCAAAAAGGCCAATGCTAACTTTTGTTCAGTCTCACTACTGACAGCAGCCTCTAAGATCCTAGAAAAATCAATACATCAGCAGCTCACTACATTTTTTTATAGAGAATTAGCTGCTACAGCCCTCCCAGTCAGGTTTCGCTCGTGAAATAATACGGAGACAAAATCACAGAATTAATGAAGATCAGCTGGACTTTAACCTCAACGTGGCATTGGTGGAGCTGAACCTGTTAGCAGCATTTGACACGGTGGACCACTGTATCTTGCTAAAAAAGATTAAAACATTTGGGCCCGTCAGATTCTGCTTCAGATTGGTTGGGGTGCTTTCTGGTGTAAAGCGAGCAGGTAGTTTGGATTAAACTGCACTCTTCCACAGCTAAACAGTCGAAATGGAATGTTGCACTCCAGTTTCCTGCTTTAAAAAGAAGTGAAGAGGAGGTTCCTCCTTGACTGTATTGTCTGCTGGCTTGTGGAATCAGTTGCCTAGCCTGATGAGAATAGAAAAATGGGAATCGAGCTTAGAAAAACCCACTTCAAACATACCTCTTTAGCCTTTAGGATAGGGTGCAATTGTCTGAGGTATTTTTTTCTGTTGTACGGTTGATGCTGAGCACCGGGACACTCTTGGAGTAGCTGAGTGCTATACAAATGTTTTTCATTCACTCATTTCCCAAGTGGAGCTAAATTGATAAGATATTGGTAATAGTTGATGATATTTAGCAAGAAAATAATTGTGGCACACATATTCGAGATGCTTCATACACTGACGATCTAAGGAGAAATGTTGTTTTAGTTTTTTTATGCACCACAGCAAGATCTTTTATGAAGGGGGTTAATATTTCATAGTTTCTGGTTTATGGCAGAAACCATACTAACTTTAGCAGAGCTTTCGTGGACTCCCAATAAACAGTAAATCAGTCGATTAAACTAATATAATTAAAACAAAACCTCTTCTCTGTAAGATCTAGCTATTCCCAGAAATCGCTGTGACAGTTTTGAGTTTATTGTTCCCAACAAGCCCTTGTGCCAGCAACAAAATTACAGACAGCAGTCTGTCATATGAACTATGCTTAGAAATGTCACAAGCTATTAGCTGGAGATGGTTCCCACACATTTTTACAAATGTACATCTTGCTGGCACTCCTTTAAGTTTTTGAATCACAAAATCCAAACCCTTCTTTTTTACTCATGTTTGAAAGTTGTTAACAATACAAGGGGCCTAATTACTTGTGCCCCAGAGAGATAGACATAATGTCAGGGCTATTCACAAAGGCAACTTACACATGTATTTTACTTTTACACTTTAGACTAACTTCCCTCCTTTTGGCTATTTACACAATACATGGGTAAATTTTACTCAAAACTGTAGACCTGCATGACTTCACCCCCTAAAAAACGGCCTGAAGTCAAATTTATGAGTATAAGATATTACTGTCAAAAATAAGCACTAGATAGTCCAGCACCACACATGACCAATCACCGATACTGCAACACCCTCCCATTGAAAATAAAGGAGGCAGGGAATTAAAATAAAACCCCTGAGGAAATAATGGTTACATTATAAAGTACCTTAAAATGTAAATGAATATCATTTAATTTAAAAAACATCTACAAAAAGAGCATCTTTATTGCTTGGTTATAACCTAATTAAACAACTTTTTTTGCATTAAAACATTTTTGGTACATTCATTTTTACTAAAATTGAACAACTTGTATTTATTTTTCGCAATGCCTTTTAATAATTATTAATGAAAAAAGTGATGTTTCTTACTTATCAAGGTATGGACTTTTTATTTTAAACTTCGGAAACATAACATAACATGTGTATTTGTAAAGCGCATGTTCATCCAGAGGTCGCTTTGCACTGAATAACAGATGTTCATTGTTGCCCAACTCAATGGTACTCATTTTATTGACCTCAGATGGATGAAAGGCTGAGTGGACCCACCGGGATTTGAACCTGTGACCATGAGGTCGAACACAGGCCCCTGCAATGGACGCATTAGTCCACTGAGCCACCAGACGCGGAAAAATAAGAGCAATTTAATACATTTCAATTAATTAAAGATTTAGGGGCATATTAACAAGGGGGTTTATCTCTGCTTTTTTGGCTTTAAAAGCCAAGAAAGCAGAGATAAAATGATCTCCCTATTACCTAGCTGTCGCTAACACCAGTTAGCGACAGTTAGTAGGCGATAAAAATATTGCCGCTAAGCCAACATAGCGATAATTATCGCTAGTTGTTGGTACTATGCCCCATTATTATTTTGAATTAAGTTAATCATGCTGTAGCATTTTTATTATTTTTTTCTACAATTACAATTAACATATACAACTAATTTACCATAACTTTCAGCATGAACGTGTTTTAATTAATTTATTACAAAGTTCAATAAACTTTTTTACATTTTCTGAATGCTCTAAAATATGGAGATCTCCAACCAGATTGTGGAGATTCCCTATGGTAAAGAAAAGAGATGTTTAACTAAAAAAACAAATAGCGAAAAAGGTTTTAGGTTAAAAATTTGTGTAGATACATTTTTTCTATTTAGTTTGAATGTAGAACAAAATTAATAGCATATTGCAGCACTATGAGCCTGCATTTGAAATACATATTTTGTTAAAGTAAATTATATAATTTAAATACAAAATGTTTTTCTCAAGTTTAAGTTGAAAAAAAACGCTTCACAGGTAGGGTAAAAAAGAAAAACATTATTCGAATGTGCAATAATAATTATTAAAAGAGATGAATATAATAATCGAAGTAATTTAATTGCATTTCATTAAAAATGAACTTTATGGTGTGTTCTGGGCACGTACAGGGATGGCCGCTGAGCTTCAGAGCTCTGTGTTGAGATGGGCCCCGGACGTCGGCAGCAGCATCTTTGGCTTTGCTTTTATGCATAGCCCCCCTATGTAGCAGTAAAGCCGCGGTTCCAAACGCAGGTGCTCTAGACTTCACAGAAGCCTTCTTTCCAGCATGCACAGCAGATCGCCGGAAGGGCCTGCGGCGGGATCAGAAGACGTGGCCCACAGTTAGAGTTGGCGCTCGCCCAGATTGAGTAATGGCAGTGCGACCTGCAGTGAACTGCTCCTCTCCTCTCGCTACTTCACCGACAGCTCTGAGTGGGGTCTGAGCTGGCCCTCACTATTGGCCAGGAACCCCATCCATGGCGCGACTTGACAGCAAGGGAGGTGGAGCCGCTGACCAGTACATGATGGCTACACAGCCCGAGTACAGGAGGGCCTGATTATTATATAAAAGACACACAGGTACACTCAGTGAGATAAGTTGCCTAGCTGTCTCCATTCACAGCAGGGCTGTGTATCCGATGGACCTCTACCACCGCCCTTCACTGTTGGGGACCAGTGGAGGACTTGCGGCTGGCACTCTTCACCCCTAACATTGCCAGCATGGGGATAACCCATGATTGAGCCCTCGGCCGCTACTGTAATGATTACCACAGTGCTAATTTCCATGGGCTCTGACTGACCCTGGGGCCCCTGCAACCAATGAAGATTGATCCCAGGTGAGCCACAGTGAAATAAGGAGACCACAGACCACCTGCAACAGGGCGATAAGCCTGAAGGTATTATCTTTACCTAGACCCCTGCTCCCAGGTGTGGCACAGGGCTCTGAACCTCACTATCCACATCACAACTGCTTGCAGTAATAGGCGCACCCCTATACAGACTCCATTAACCATAAATCGGCATTCTGTAAGGCGAAGTCCTGTGACCCCAATAAGGCCTAGCCTCGCACGATGAACAGGACCCCTAAGGTCACCATACAGAGGGCTCTAGTCTGATTCTAGCCGCACCACCTCAATACCTTACTGGAATGAGGCCAGGAATTCGTATTCCTATGTAGTAAAGTTATAACTCGGAACACAGGAGCTGCCGATACAACGTCTGCTTTTTCGGGTTCCCAGAAAATGTGGAAGGCCCTTACGTCAAATCTTTCCTTGGGGCCACACCCCCGAAACGTACAGGCCTGACTTTTGACCCTCTTGGAGATGTAAAGGGCCAACCTCTGGCAATTTAACATTAAATATGGCTTCTTCCAACCTGTACGCCTTAGAATCACCAGGGATGACGTCTCAAAGGAATTCTTCAATCCAAAGGATCCCCACCTCTTCCTGAAAGGTTTAACCCCTCAGGAACCGGACACTGTCACCTCTACTCCTGGAGACAGCTCCACTCTGCAATCGCCCACGCTTCCAACACACTCCAAGGGGCTTCAGAGGAACTCAGGAGGCTCCCGATACAGAGTCAGGGAACCTGATAGAGCTGCTCGCTCCCTGGGGGATAGGACCCAGGCTTTTCAAGCAGAGGTTGCACTCACACAGGAGCACAACAGGAACAAGTCACGCTCACACCTGAAGCCCACCTATGCCGAGGTGAGTGGTCCTGAGAACTGATGAACTGCACCCACTGTGGTATGCCTGACACGTTTTGACCTTCAGGGGTGGCCCTGGCCTGTGATTGTATGGAAGGTCTTCTTCAGGGCAATAGTCATCTTATGGGACACATATCTTTTTGTTTGTGGAAAACTTTAGGCTCCTTTGGGTGTATTGTTTTCTCTGCATGGAAGGCTGTCTTTCATTATCATACAGTGTCACTCAATGTTCTAACTGTCATCACATACCAATATATATATATATATATATATATATACAAATGCCATATAAAATCAAAAAGAGAAAAAGATAAACATCGAATTAGTCAAAGTCCCAAGTATATGAGTATTTATTGAAAAAAGTTGTGATGAACTTGGAAATCCGAATACAGGGCACCATGTCTTTGGTGTAAATTAACATTAGATTAAAAAAGTTCTTCTTTTGAACCAGAGTAGGGAGACTCATATAGATCCCTACCCAAGAATAAAACCTAATTCATGTCATTATGCTGTGGATACTTCATTTTGATTCCAGCCCCCACATCCCTAAACTGAATCACTCCCATTAGGTGATACACACAGCAGTGTTGGTGGCCAACGACAAAAATGAGGAGATGTGATACTTCTCCACAAATCATTGCCTGTCACCATCGTAAAAATATGGCATGACCAAGATGGTAGATACACATTTGCCAAACTGAAACTGGGAGACAGATCCCTCTGCATGGGCTCAGTGTGTGCCCTGACAGGTGCCAAACACTCCTATTTCCTACACCTGAACTTCCTGCTTGTCAAGATTGGAGCGCCATGATACATCAAAGGTGGTGACTGGAATCTCGCTCAAGATACAATACTAGACAGGATGGGACCCTTGGACAGGGGGAATGACGGAGGCAGAGCCCTGCTGGGAGATATCACTTTGGACCATCACCACATGAATCATTTGCGCCTTTGCCACCCGACAGTCAAGGAAAACACTTTCCTGTCTTCAGTCCACAGTACCCAGTCCAGACTGGACTACTTCCTCGTCTCTTACTCCGCGGTGGCCCTCGTCTGTGAATCTCACAAATTAGAGGCCACTGTCTCTGATCACTCACCTGTTCTGTTGCCCCTTGTCATGGGCCTAGCCTCACTGGGCCACCAACTATGATGCCTAAATGTGCAGAGATACCGCTCACCCCAGGGCAAGAACCAATTATGGACCCACTTACCTACCTAACTGGCAGACAAAAAGGCATCATTAGACTCCTGTAGGATCTTGTGGGTGGCCAAAAGGCAACCAACTGTGGGCAACTAATGAGAAATTCAGCCATGGCCAACAAACAGGCGTCACTCCATTGTACCGAGCTGGTGGGTCAGATTACCTCCCTCACCTGCCTTTACTCCACCCATCCCTCAGTGCCCTAACGCCGCTGAATAGAGCATGCCCATATGGCCCTCAATTGTCTCTTCACCTCCAAAGCTGAATACAACCTCAAGCGCCTTAAAGGGAGGCATTATGAACAGGGTGAAAAAGCAGGCTGCATGCTGGCGGCGCAACTGAGACAAAAAGATGCTGCAATGGCCATTCCCGCTATCCGATCTGCGACCAAGGACATCCTTCCTCAACCCCAGGATAATGTTAATGAGTTTGCCTTATTCTACGAATAACTTTACACTACAGAAGCACTGACCAGTGCAGAATGGATATATGTGTTCCTCAAGGGAGTTGACCTCCTGTGCTTGAAGGACAAAGGCAGGGAGTTATTTGAGGGAGATATCAGTAAGGAGGAAGAAGCAGTAGCCATTGCCAAGTTGCCCTACCTCAAGGCACCAGGTGAGGATGAATTCTCTGCGGAAATCTACAAATGGTCCAAAGAGAAGGTGATTGATACCCTACATGCTGCTTAACAGAGAGGTGATCACGGTCCTACCCAAACCGGGGAGGTACCGGTTACTGTGCAAAAACTATCACCCTATCTCCCTCCTAAACTGGGATATTAAAATATTAGCCAGCATTGTTGCTGCATGCCTGAGTAAGTCGTACCCCCCTTATCCATCATATACAGGTTGGCTTTGTCCCGGGCTGCTCCATCAGAAACCATCTCCCCACCCTGGCTCACACCCTATGGGACACAAAGGATCTGCATGAAGATGCGGTAGCCCTCTCTCTAGATGCAGAAAAGGCATTGACTGGGGGTATGAAATGTTTTGACCTGGGAGAACAGTTAATTTCCAAGCTCTGCCTACTTTATGACTGCCCGGTGGCCCGGGTCAATTGCGAAGGGTTCCTCTCGGATACCTTTCGATTACCCCACTTGCTCCCCTCTTGTTCTTGCTGGTCTTGGAGGCTCTGGCCTCTATCATTCACCACTCAACACACATAGCGGGCATGCCCATAGCAGACGGCCTCTCAAAAACATATCTAAATGCAGACAATATTATACTCACCCTAAGAGACCTCTCACACTCCTTACTGGCATTACTAGAGGTCATTGAAGAATTTGCGGCCCTGTCAGGCTACATGGTGAATTGGGACAAAAGCGAGGCCCTCCCACTCCTCAGGCACCAAAAGTGCAGTGAACCATGGTTACCCTTTCCGATGGAAATCCTCACAGCTTAAATACCTTGGGGTCCTGGTTAACCGAGGCTTGGAAGGAATGGTTGTGGATAACCTGAAACCCCTGATCACGCAGAGAAAATCAGACTTCGACAATTGGTCCCTCCTAGGATTTTCCATGTGGGGTAGAGTACAACAGGCACTCTACCTATACCATCGTGGTGCCTCTTTCTACTTCACAACTCATCGAAACTCGAATACAGGCCTTTGTTTGAGGTTCTAACTGGCCACTATTAGCCAGACCTGAATGAATGGCCCACCGCTCATGTGTTGGCCTGGGCCTTAAATCTGTGGAACACTACTCCTTAGCCCTGCACCTCTCCCAGCTCACCTATTTGCTCCCAGAAACACCAGACCCCCCCACAGTGGGTTGAAATGGAATGCTCACTCCTCACTTTTGGCAACGGCCCCGGCCCTCTATACGGGGACCATATCCCCCAACTATCTCCTTTGCAGCCTGTGATGCAGGCTATGCACAAGCCATGGCATTGTGCACACCGCCTTCTGGGCGTAGACCTCCATCTACAAAGCAAGGCATTGATATGGGGCAATGACAGTATTCAAATAAATGGCCATAAACTTCACTGGCCCAGACGGAAGAAACTGGCCATACAGACCCTGGATCAAGAGCTACTGAACGGTGACTTAAAACCATTTGCCCCCATAGGGGAGGAATTTGGGTTAACCCCGCAGCAGGCCTGGCAGTACCTGTAGCTACAACACTGTCTTGGGCCTCGCCTTGGGCCCTGCAATCCTCACCGATAGTGAACTATCTGTCGAAGTGGGGCCAGCATAAGAGAGTGATGTCGGGACTCTTTGATACCCTGATGAACCACCTACCTGTTCTCACAACCTCACTTGCACAGCCTCCAGGCAAAATGGTAGGCACGCCTACAATTCACCATTGAAGAAGTAGACTGGATGGAACTTATAGAAGCCCTGGACAAGGGAACACATGAGGCCTGGCTGAAATTTTGTCTTTTTAAGACCGTTCCTGATTAGTACTGCACCCCTATGAGGCTACAGAGGGCCATCCTCCTGACACATTCTAGGTGTTGGAGATGCCCAGACATACACTGCAATCTTCCCCACATTCTCTGTGACTGCCATTCTATTCAATCTTTCTGGTCCTACATCGGGGACACCCTGGGAGAGTCATGCACCTCTGCCTTTCCCTCGCCCTCCCTTCATACTACTGCATGATGTCAGAGACTCCCCAGACATTACTTGCCCACAGTGCTGCATTCTACACACTGCGCTATCCACTGCTAAGCTCTGCATTCGTCAACAATGAAGGTCACCCACTCTCCCCTCGCAAGAGGACTGGACGGTGGCAATGATCCAAACAGAATACCATGAACGCGTTATCTTTGGCATGCAGTACCAGGCAAAGGTATTTGCGCAGCCATGAACCCCCTTTCTCTGGGAGGTCACATGCTAATGTCCTAATTTCCTATCCAGATCCCACCGGCCCACTAGCCCCGATTACGACAACTACTGTGCACTTCAGCCCCCTTCATTCCCCCTCCTCCTCATACCCTGGCCATCCTCCCACACCCCCCCTCTATCACTCCCCCTTACCCCCTTTATTTCCTTTCCCCCTTACACACACACAACTCACATCTCTGTCCCCCCATTTTCAACCCTTCCCCACAATCCCCCTCTTCCCTCCCTCTCCTTCCCTACCCTATCCTCCCTCCTTTCCCCTCACCCCCCCTTATTAACCTCCGTCTCCCCCCAACTCCCTTCCCTCCATCAAGCACGTAGGCAGACACTTGTCCCCCTACCCGGTATAAGCAGCTACCACCGCGCAACCAAAATCTAGAGCGTCCTCAGCAGTACCTGACATTTCCGTCCACATCAACCCACAGAATAATCCCCTCATCACACCACACCCTATTTTTTGCCCTCAAGACCTTTCACCGATGACTGAGACGTACGGTACTCTTCCACTCGCATGTGATGAGGGGATACCAGCCCCCCCTTCCCCTCCTCTCCCTCTCTTGCTTCTCCATCCACTCGGAATTCCTCGCTGACTCGCGACCCCCTCCGGCCCAGAGCGTCCACCAATTTCGGCCCTTGCCTAGCTGCCAACGGGTGAAATAAACTACGACTATTTATAATGCCCATTGCAATGAGCCAAGTTCTACATATTCAGTTGTTCGACTTGCTGCATTGTTCATGTTGATGATGGTTCCATCTTTAAACATCGATTACAAAAATATAGATGAAAAAAATATCGATGTAAAAATATCAATTACAAAAATATCGAATCCCTATACTTAAACAGGTAAATACAGTAATATCGACTCAAAAATATATTTGTAAAAAATATAATTAATTAATTAATTAATATAGATATAAAAAATATCGAATTTAAAAAATAACATAGCTTAAAATAAAGGTAATAAATAATATGAATATTATTAACAAAATTAATTATACTTAATAGATATTTTAACTAATTACAACATACACTATAAAAACGAAAAAATGTGTACATATGCATATATTTACTTAAATACATTTTATTAACTATTATCTTTGTTTAATTTTTAAACTTATTTAATTAAATAAAAATAAAATAAACATATAAATGATTTGAAATACAAATTCTATATTTAATTAACACATTAAACTATTGAAAAAAATAAAACATATTTAATAACAAAATAAAAATGTTAGTAGTTAAAATGTTGGACAGCGAAGGGGTAAAAATTACTATTCCCACTCCAGTGAGTGCAACAGTAGGTAACGCGCTGGATAGCGTGGGGGTAAAAATGACTATTCCCACTCCAATGAGTGCAACAGTAGGGAAAGCGCTGGATAGTGGAGGGGTCAAATTTACTATGCCCACTCCAGTGAGTGCAAAAGTAGGGAAAGCACTGGATAGCGGAGGGGTAAAAATTACTATTTCCACTCCAGTGAGTGCAACTGTATGGAAAGCACTGGATCCCAAAACAATAAAAACAGAACAATCAACATTTGTATTAAATTTAATTTCCAATATTAACATAGTTAATATATACATTTAAATAAATTATTAACACAGATAATTAAAAATATTAATTACATATTATTTAACATTATAAAATCCACAGAACACACCTACAATTAATTACACAAATACATTTAATAATTATTAATTAATCAATAAAAAATAATCTATTAATATTTATTAATTAATCAATAAAAGATTGATTACTTACCACCTTTCACACCATTTAAACATATAAACACCAAGACACACACCTAACATGAATTACACAATTACAATTATTAATGGCCAATTAATTAATGGTAATTAATTTAAAAAGTATTTAATAATTAATCAATAAAGAAATGTAATTACTATTATTAATTATTCAATTAACACATTCATTATTCAATACATTTTGTCAAAATAAATTACTTCCCACCCTTTTCCCCTATAAACCCACAACCCACTATAGAACTTAAAATTCAGAATTCAACTTAAAGTGTAAAGATGTCACTAAGGTGGATAGTGCACAGCGCTAATGGCCTGCAACTTTTGCTAGACCAGTTGAATTTATTTATGGATAGAATGGGCCTTAAAACCAATGTTTTCAAATCTAATACTACGGTACTAGAACCAGCCAAATTAAAATCTAAAACCTATTCAATCAAAGGTCATGAAATTGGAAAGGTTGATAACTTCTGTTATTTGGCCTTATTTTTGGATACTAAATTGAATTGGCAATTTCTGCTTAATGTCCATGCACAGTCCCTTAACAGAGTATCACATAGCATTGAGGAGATCTGTAGGCAGCACCAGCTTCGGCTGTGAGATTTGAGGATACAAGAAATGTCATTTAATTCAAGTGGCAGAAAATAAATTCCTGCGCGTCAACACATGAAGTTGACCCAAAATGTCCCTACGGAGATTGTGCATGAGGAACTGGGAGTTGGCTATATTTCTAATTATATTCAAGCCTGCCCATTAATACTATGTCTGTCAATCTGTAACAAGGAAGATTCCGAAGTTAATGGAAGGATCATAAGAGACTGTCTTGGCCTGACGAGTGGACTCCACATTCCTTGGTTAAACTACATTAAACACACCTCAAACAACCTAGGTAAACCCAAGTTATTGTCAGATCTAAAAACTATTACCTAAGCATGCATCCTTTGGGAAAAGCAAGCCTTTTTATGCAAAGCTCAGGAAAAAGGGCAATGAGAGTGATATTTAAAAGTTCCCTCATGCACTATTTTATGATTAAGGGTCTGATTACGATGTTGGTGGATTAGATACTCCATTACATACTTGATGGATAGCCCATCCGCCGTATTACAAGTTGCATATGATATTATGGAGTTATAATTTGGCGGACGGAATATCCATCATCTGCCAAGATCATAATCAGGCCCTTAAACTCCGGATGTCACTTAATCATACGTTTTGCTTGATATGCCAGCTCACAGACGACTCTTGACTTATTTTTTTCTGAACTTTTTTTCCCAGCTACCAGTGGGCTGGCACTAGCCTTCCTTTTGCACTTGTAGCCCTGCTGCTATGTTTGATACCTTACACATTGTTTGTGTATGCCCTAAATTCTCCAGATTACTTTTTAAGTATATTCACCTGTTGCTTTGGGCTATGTATTTCACACAAGTTAGACCTGCCTTATTGCATCTTTCATTTTAGGCTAACCTACTGTATGTTTTTATAGCTCTTGGGTTTTAGCAGGGGTGTTTCATCATATGTATGAGAAGTTATGAGGTACCATTTGTTTATCTGGATGGAACGCCCCTTTATTTGATTTGTATCTTTATTTTTATGTACTTTTATGATTTGTTTTATTCAATTTGAATAAAGTGATTATTGATTGAACAGTTAACTATATCAATTTATATTTGTACCTATTTTTAAAAAATCATTTTGCGAGCCAGAAACTTCACCTCAAACCGGCTGTCCGACGCGTGCATCGTACTGGCTCGATCGTAAATCGCATCCATTGCACGGCACGGTTTGCTTATGGACGACACGTACAGAGCGGTTCGGACCCGGAAACGCTTCGGCAGGTGAATTTCACGGTGCTCGCATCGTACTTGCTCGCTCGTACAGCTGTACAAGATGGCAGGAAACACGGGTACAGCTTGTACTTTTTCAGACCGGATAGAGTACGGTGCCCTTTTGACCCAGATCGGAATCGGGCCCTAAGTAGTAATTATGCCCCTTTTTCCACTCACTCCCCTAGTCCTTCCCACATTTAATACTAAGTAGTAAACGTAGATGTATGAGGATCCCTGCATGGGAAAGATAGGACAGTAAGAGGTGGAGAATTACACTTGTAGGTTTTTGACTAGCATGTTGTAGTATTTTAGTAGTGCTATTGTAACAACACTAAACATACTACAAACACAGATTGTGAATACACCCCAGAATACATTGCACTGTTTAAAATCTGACACCCAGTTGGTCAAAAGTTATCAGTTTCAATAAATTGCTCTTGTTCAGACATTTTGTGGAATGATATGTACCCTTCTAATGGATATATATACCACCCTCTTTTTTAATGTATTGATTGTTCTTTCAAAAGTTTTAAATGTTTTAACAGTGTGCTTTCATGGCTTATATTAGCCGAATAAAGTGTTTTTGACTTGATATGTACATTTTGTTGCTTTGCGCACCAACATCTGCATGTCCCAGTAAATAGCTGATAGGTTTTCCCTTTTAAGTTTAAAGTCCAATTGATAATGTTAGACAGCTCAGAATTGTTTTCAACCTGGCAATTTACTTGTTTCGCTCCTAAATCATATGCTAGAACCAGCATCTAACCACTGTAGTGTAAAGTGATTGTGTAGGCATGCTGGACTTCTGCTTTTTGTGTTCATGGTTTAACATTTTGTCAGCTCTCTCTTTCTTGTTAGCTGTTTTTAGGTCGAGCCTGGGCAGCGCATGAGCTGCCCCGCGAGGCATGCTTTATTGAGGCAGGGGCTTGAAGCCTGATCCACTTTCCGCCCACATTTTTTATTGTCTTGTGTCATTGTCCACTGTAAACTGTGGCTGGTCATTGGTCAAAATGCTTAGTAGTCCCTTCTTAGTACCGTCTTGTCTTATTTTGTAACCTCCCATGGCGACATCCCTGTCACATGTGTTGTTGCTCGGTAGGCTTTAATTACAGCCTGGGAGCAGTATTTTCTCAAATAGCTTTGTCCTACCTACTGTTGCAGGCAGGAGACACTCTCTCCTAATGCTTTTTTTTATTTTTATAGCACACATTTGCAATGCAATAGGTCTTGCATTTGCAAGAGTTTAAGCTATTGGCATTGTAAATAACAAAGCCTTTTATATATCTGTTTTAAAAACAACACATGAATGAAAGGCATTGTCATTTACAATGCCAATAGCTCAAACTCGCATAAATGTGAGATCTATTGCATTGTAAATGCTTGTTCCAATTTGGTGCAAATCCAGTGCTTGGACTGCAGATCAACTGAAATATTTTATCAGAGCCTGGTATTTCTCTGCCTCTACATGCTAGTTTTGAAAGAAGTAAGGACATTAAGGCTAAATGCTCCAGACAGTTAAATAGACCAGTATGTACAGAGTAATCCGGTGTTGCTGGGTCCCAATTGAAGCAACAAACGTTTGTTCACTTAACCTCAGGGGACCTCAAACTATTGGACCTAAAGTGGGGGCCAACGTTGCCCCTTTCAGACGTTGACATTCAGAATAGTGAGGGTGAGCATTTCAGTGCTTACTCAGGGGGATGATACTGTCTAGAATTCAGGACTCAGCAAGACAAAAATGTCTAAGGTATTTTATACAATGCAAACACCCTTAGTACGGAGTTTAACATAAATTTCAATATATTCAACAACATAAACCTATCTAACTATGGTGCGGAAAGGAATTTCCAAGTAAACAATCTAACAACCCTCTTCTTTAGGACATAATCAGGGTTGAACAATTTGAGAAAGAGGTTATCTCTTGAGTGCCTAATCAGCTGTTAGATGATGCAGCCCACCAACATTCTTAGATGCTCTTGAGTGGTTCCTGCATTGCTGCGAGACTGCGGTTAACTAGCAGTAGCGGTAGCAGAAGCAGTTATCATGTAGTTGTGTAATTTTGGGCATATCTACTGAAAATCCTAGAAATCATACCATTTAAACCAGAAAGGGGAAATATTTGTTTTATACGTGTTTGAAAACTCTTCATTTGAAAACTGATTATTTAAAGGAACTCTGTACATTCTGTGTCGAGGCGTCGCGCGCTGGCTGGTTCTGAAGAAGTTGTGAGGCTTGCAATGCAAAGTCCTGTGTCATCTTCGAGGCTGCCACCAACGAGCATCCTGCGATGAAAGTGCCTGCTTTGGGAGAGCGTCTTGCAGTGGCAGTTCTGATGAGACTGTGGGCTGTGCAGTCAATGCAAAGTCCTTGCACTGGGAAAGTCCACGAAGCAGGGGCAATGCACCTGTTTTTCTCAAGGATGTGATGGACAGCTGAGGTGCATCCAATCTGCTGGGACCACAGATGGGCCGGTAGACCACCTTCAGGCCCACTTCCAATGGGCCAGGACTGTGGCGGCACCCCCCGGTATGGTAGGACTCATAGTTGTAGAATACAGGTGCAGGTCACAAGAGACTAGCCCTTGGTGTCCCTTTAGTGGCCCTGGGTACAGGTTGCAGGTCCAGTCCTTCTCAAACAAGTAAGCAGGTGGCAGGGCAGCCGTCCTTCAGGTCAGCAGTCAGCGTGGCAGGCCTTTCATCAGCACAGCAATCCTTCTTCCTGACACGGTCTTCCACAGGTCCAGAAGTGTACTGAAGAGTTGGTGTCTGATGTCCTTAATTTCTATCTTGTGCTTTCTTTGAAGTGGGAGACGCTAGAGAATTCTCTTTGAAGTTCTCAGGTTTTCTGCCTCTACTGCTCTGAGTCTAGACTAACTACAGGGGGTATGTAATTCTTTGTGTGACGGCAGGACGCAACATATTCATGTGTGAGTGGAACAATGCCCAGATCCACCCACCCATTGTGCCAATGATGGCCCATCCATGCACACCTACGCTCTCTATTGTGTGTTGCTATCTGGGAGGAATAAACAAAGACCAAATGACAACTGCCTCTAGTCATGTGATCCAGAGACAGGCTGCAAGCACTACATGGCTAAGGTACAAAAATAGCAACTTTCTAAAAATGCCTTTTACAAAATTGTAATTCCGAATCTGACTTTGCCATAAAAAAGGATTTTTCATCACAATTAAAAAGACAGCAAATATGAACTGTTGTCCGGATCCCATTTGGAAGTTATCTTTATTAAATGTAATAGGGTATCCCCAATCTTATCCTATGGGAGAGGTTGTCCTTCCAATAGTAAAAAACAAATATAAACATTTTTTACTATCAGGACATTTAAAACTTAGTGTATGTCCTACTTTTAAAATACTACTTTTAAAATACATTGTACCCTGCCCTGCTTGCTCTTTAGGGCCTACTCTAGGGTGACTAATATGTATTAAAAAGAAAGGTTGTCTCAGGCCTGCAAATGCAGGCCTGAGACAGGTTTCATGGCTACTTAAGTGGGTGGCACAACAAGTGCTGCCGAACCCTAGAAGCATTTAAATTACAGACCCTTGGTACATGTAGTTCCACTTTACTAAGGACTTATAAGTGATTTAAATATTGTGGATAAGCCAATGTTACCATGTTTTAAGACGTCAGCACATACACTTTAGCACTGGATAGCAGCAGTAAAGTGCACAGAATCCTATGGCCAGCAGAAATGATATTAGAAACATATGGAGGAGTAAGGCAAAATATTTGGAGGAAGACCACCCTAAGGTTGACAGGTCAAACAAAAGCTATCTAGGCGGACTGTAATTCTTCAGGTATAATGTTCCCAACTGAGTTTGCCTTTACCAGGCTTGGATATGTCAGAACCATTCATTTTCTCATATGATTGCCTGCCCAAAAATGAGGCTCTGATGTGTTTTATTTATGGTTATGTCTTTTCATTCAGTCCATGCATGCTCAGGTGGCAAAAAACAATGAGTCACTGCCATTCACCACACATAATCTCACTGGGAAAGATAGAATTTATTTGAGTACCTCAATCTCATTTTCACAGCATTCAAAGATTTTCTATGTTTTTGCATGAGTTGCAGTTGTAGTTGTATATAGTCTGAACACAGAAGCAACAAGATGTTTTCTAACTGGGTAGGGTCCATTCTCATTGATGATTGTAAAATCACTTATCTGTCCCCTTTCGTGGAGCAATTTACATATGACTACCCTTAGTGGGGCCACTGATGGAGGGATAGGAACCAGAACCCTGTGAGCTCTTTATTTTGCAACAAATTTAGTGAAGTTTCTTGGTTCCACCTTTTGTTGAATCCATCCCTCTAAGAAAAGCTCCTTCTATTGTCCTCTGGCTCCCTTTGTTAAATCCATCAAGCAAATATTATTTATTTGCTAACAACCACCTGAATCCTTCTCTCTTGCCTCCAATGTTCTCGTTTGTGGTGTAGCTGACCATGCAGAGTGGGGTTCTGATAGGGTTCTGACCTGATTTAGCCCCCTAGATTTGTCACTTTTTGACCACCTGCATTTGGACTCTGTGGTCAGTGAATGTCTCTCACTAAGTCTCGCTTACTGTGCGCTCTGGTAATATGGATTTGAAGGCTAACCACCAGTACCTACCTTTTAAATTAAGGTCCACTGCTCCACAGCTGGGTAAGAAACTCTGGCCTTGTTACACATGATCATGTATGTGCATGCGTGTGTATCCTTGTGCAGGCTTCATATGGGAGACTACTGTCTATCCCTTTACCGGCACAAAGATAGCCAGATAGCAGATGGTTTCTTGAATAGCTTTTAATGGCCAGTACAAGTCTCATAATTAATCATGCATTTAAAAAGGGATATACCACTTCGTCCTTACTATAGTGTGCATCTGTAGAGTTCAGTCATAGGTCAGTGGAGCTGTATTCACATTGTAGGTAAAAGCTGCGCCAAAATAATAATTTCCATTAACCCGACATAGCAACGTGTGCTTATTTAAGTTCACGTAGGTCTTGAGTGTAAATATAATATCAATGTGTCCATGTTTGCACTCATTAGGATACTTTTGGTCATAATTTGCTAAGTCAGCCCTTAATTATAATCAGGCTCTGAACTAACCAAATTGAAACAAGCAAATTATGCTGCTGGTCATCAGGCAGATCAAAGCCTAAATACCATAATTCACCTATTTATAGGGGATTAAGCTTGTAGTTGGCAGAGGAGGATGGTGAGGGCAGTGTCGGCACATGTTTCTCGCCTAGAGTTGCAGCACATGCACTACTCGCTTTGACAGACATGCAGTATATAGTATAGCGGGGAAAGCTCTGCCCACTTTCTGCCCATGTTTTAGATTAGCTCAAATCTGAAATGCTGCATTCTTATTGGTTTCCGGCTTGTTAGTCCCGCCTCCTGACTGCCATGTCATTATTTTTGTCATTCCATGGCTATCGGCCCTTTTACATTAAAAACTGTTTTGTTCCCCTGCCTCCCCCCGTTCCGAGACCTCTGTTCCACTCGTTTTTTTCATGTGACCTTCTGCCCTACTTGTTTTCCCGTATTTTTTGCCTCTTTTGCCTTCTGTTCCACTCGTTTTTTGTTCCTTTCTGCCCTCAGTTCCACTTGTTTTTGTGCCCTTCTGCCCTCTGTTCTACTCGTTTTCCCCTTGTTTTGTGCCCCTTTTGTGGAAAAGAAGGCAGAAGGGCACAAAAAACGAGGGAAATACGAGGGGCACATATCGCAAAAGGGTCAGTTTAACCTGATTTGTTTTCTCTTCTGTAAATGACGCTTAAGATTCATCTTGTGTCAATGATATTTAACCTACTGATTTTTGAACTAGTTTTGGTAGTTTTCTTCTGTCGATTAAGATCTCTCAGAGAGTTCATGTTCATCCTATTACCTGTATATCTTTTGAACCTTATATTGAGGTGTTTGTACTTGCAACTGATTTTGGCTTTATAATAAACCTTTAAAACTTTTCCGTAGTAGGTGGTTCTTTAGAGTTGCGTCAGTTTTTGGCGTTAATTTGGCCTGAGTAGGGTTGCCTTTTACTCAATGACAGTCAATAATTGATCCAAAGGGACTCAAGTGAGATAAGCATTAGGGTGATCAGATAATCGATCAAAAATCTCACGTCCGCACGTACAATTTCCCTGTGTACCCGTGTGACCTATGAACACACTTTAGCGCATTTCAGCCTCGCCGGGGCAGGCGGAGAGCTGCTTGTTTTTTTTGTTGCGATTAAGTCACAGCCACACATCCATTTTACGTTCGGACAAGATGCCTTAACTTTCATGATAGACTATCAGGGTAAAAACTGGAAGTCACTTCTTTGTAATTTTGAGGGCAAATGTTCAAGCAACTTTTATGTTGTGACTGTGACTCAACATTATACACCACCTCCACCTCAGTGTCACTCGCTGGCCCAATGTGCGACGACGCACAACATGAAACGGGAATGCGTTTCCAACACAACGCACATCCTGTAGTGGCGGAAGTTACTTCAGTACTATGTGCCGCTTGCGGAGCATTACAATGATGAGAAGATCGTCGGGTTGTTTTGAAAAGGAAGGCTAGGGCAATTCCGTCTTTTATGTTTTAATTTCTGCCAGCTTTAAGAATTACTAAAGACAGCGGTCCCTAGAACACGAATATTGGTGACCAAATCAACATAAGCTAGATTGACAATATGCTCTTTGTCCAGCCGGACAGAGTTTATTTGAACGATATAAGTGATAACAAAATTAAAATTATTATCATGGGGGCACAACCTGTGACCCACACAAACAAGACAAAAACAGCAATTTCGGGCAAAAGGAGAATCAGTCTGTTTTCTAGTAATCAATAGACAAACTTGATTGTATGTAAGTACCATTGCGCAATACATTCAGAGTATTTGAAGCCATATGGTACAATAGTGTCGGCGTTTCGATCCCTTAACTCAGATATATGGGATCATCTTCAAAACAGTGGTTATAAAGCATGCCTGTCTTGAATACATGAAATTCCTTTCATACAAGCATTAAAACATAAATCAGTAACAGGAAGGAAGAGGGGGCAAAAAGAAAAGGTAATGTTATACCATTTGCTAGGCACAGACCAATCTAGTCAAAATAAACAGTGACTTTAAGTGACTTTTTAGTACATCGTGAGGAAGGTCTGGCACTCTAGTAAATTGCTGACCAACCTAAGCGATTAATCAGTGACTTTAAGTAACTTTTTTATGTATATAGTTAGATAAGAACTAGCCCTCTAATCGCGGCAATTTAAGCATGGATGGCGATTGGCGATGGGCACGGAGTTAAGGCAGGAACAATCTGAGATGCAATTCCGAATAGGAACAGTGGCTTCAGTCTAAGATTGAAAAACTGATTCTGAACATTGACTGCGTGCAGTGACGATGCCGCGGGATAAGTGAGAAACCACAATAAATCCTAAATCGTCATGAGCGATAATGCGCCTGGCTGAGTGACCCAGTGCTGTACCCGACGTGGTCCCTATGGAACCAATGCACTTCTTTGGTGGCACGAAAATATAGGGCGACGCAATGCAAGGACACATGCTAAGAAGGACGAATTTACCGGGAGACTGCACTTTCATTGGAGGGTGCAGTTTGGGTCAGGATTGAACGGGATCAGTCGGTCCTATCCAATGGGAGGGAGAGATAACCTGGAATGGAAGGTGCAAAGTTGAAGAACTGGGTGGCACGTGGGACAGTGGGTAGTGGGGGAAGGGGGGAACGAGTGGACTGCTTACCCAACCATAAGTATCGGTGAGAGAATGCTGAAGGATATTGGAATGGAAGGCAGCCGTCGCTGATGGCGGATTACGGCAGACTCTGAAAATGAAAATTACACTAAGTATCAAGGGCATGGGAGCAGGAGTAATAACGGGGCAGGGAAGGCATACACTTACCGAGTAAATACTCATGGCAGTTGCCGGCCGGCGATATGTTGCGGTGATCGTTGGGTGACTAAAGCGCGATAGAGAATATAAGGGGGAGTGATCAAGGTCACGTGGGAGGCATGAATCTGATAGGTAATTGAAAGAAAAATCACGGCAGCCATCTTAAAAAGGTTTATTGGGAAGTGCAAATATAGGGAAGGGGTTTATATACAGTTAAAACAGTACATAGTATAATTATTAGGGCAATAAGTAGAAAGTCTTGAAAGAGTTATGCAGTATAACAGATAGCATGTTTGTGGACGTGATCAAGGTCACGTGGGAGGAAAGCACCTGATAGGTAGTGAAAATAGAAGAAGTGCATCAGAGCAAGACTTGAAAGAAGGAGTTATGCAGTATAACAATTTCTCTGTTATAATGCAGAACTCCTTCTTTCAAGTCTTGCTACTTGTCGCTCTAGTAATTATACTATGTATTGTTTTTAAGTGTATATAAACCCTTGCCTTATATATGTGCACTTCTCCATATACCTTTCCAAGATGGCCACCGCGATTTTGCTCTGGTGCATTTCTTCTATTTTCACTACCTATCAGGTGCTTTCCTCCCACGTGACCTTGATCACGTCCACCGATGGGTTCAGGACCCATCGGTGTCCCCAGTACCTCAGAGCACAGGACTCTGTGACAAGTCCGAGTCAGAAAGGACCTGGCACAGAGCCCCAGAGGGGTCCGGGCCGTAGTCCAGATCGATCCGGGAACCAGTGGAGCTGGGAGACGCAGATCTTCTGGGCGATGCATGTCAGAGAGACAGTTGAGGCACATCTTCTGTGGAGCGGGATGGTTGACCCCCGGTGAGCATCCTTCCTGCGGGACCTATTGAGACACCCCTGGGACTTAGGTATGGGCGGGTGAGGTTGCATTGTCACCCTTCAAGTGGGAGAGGAGGCCAAGGTGGTCCGGAGAGGGTGCTCCTCCATGAGCCAGGTCCAAGCCGCCTGGGGACTATCGAAGAAAAATGCCTTGTCCTGAAAGATGACTCAAAATCAGGCCAGAAAAAGGAGACTATCACGAAGGCCCAAATGACGGATTTTCTACTTGACTTTGTCATAAGTATGATGCTGGGCCTTCACCTCCCTGGTTTAATCCGGGAAGATCATAATCTTGTTGTTCTGGAAGGTCAGGGGGCCCCTCGTCCGAGCCTCCCTAAGGATAATGTCCTGTACCGGAAATTGAGGATCCGCAGAATGATGGGCCGGGCAGGATCTCCTGGCAGAGGTTGGTGAGCCAGGGAACGGTGGGTGCATTCCAAAAGAAACCATGGGTGGGGGAGTCCTTAGGCACCCAGGTGCGCACCCAAGTTTCCACAAATGTGTCCGAGTGACCTTGTTCGGCTCCCTCAGGAAACCCAATTAGGCGCAGGTTGTTCCTTCGTGCCCTGTTCTCGGCGCCCTCTGCCCGATGGTGGAGTTCCGAGGTCTGAGTCTGGAGACGGGCCACCTGAGCCTTGAGCTGGCCTATTTCATCCTCAGCCGTGGAGAGCTACGACTCCGCCTCCAAGATCCGTGCCATGGCGTTTCGCAGGTCTTTCGCAGGTCCTGCTGAATAAGGGTCATGTCAACCCTTACCTCACCAATCTTATTCTCCACCGAGGTCAGCGATGCGCCAATGGCTTTGAGGATAGTGGATAGATCTCCCACAGAGTGAGCCGGAGCAGCAGGTCCTCCCCTCCTAGATCCCAGTCTCTCGTGGTGAACTTGTCCATCATTGTTTGGTTTTGGGAGGCACGGTTCTGCAGGGCGTGGGTCCTGCCCATCGCCATCCAAGGTGCGGCTGCCCATCACAGGGGCAGGGGGGGCAGTCAACCACCCTGAGAGGAGGAGAAGCCCCTGGCACCCAGACCATCAATACTCAGGCCCAGGTGCCTAGGCCAACCCCCTCAGGTCACTGTCTACCTCTGGGGAGAGCCGGCAGACAGCCTGGACAAGCGCCCTAGTCAAGGAGGAGCGACAAGTGGCCGACAACAGGAGGGCTCGGGGAGGTAGGTTTCCAGTTAGTGGCACAGCGGGTTAGAGGTAGTACCAAGCAGGGGGTCAGTGCCAAGCAGCTACGGGATCCGCATTGGTGAAGAGGGTTCGCTAGGGCATAGAAGAGCTCAAGCGAACAGCAGTGGCAGAGGGCAGAGGGCCCGACAGCGCGCCCCAGCCAGCAATGGCGGGTGAAGATGAGTCAGGTGTCTCCCCGGTCAGCAGAGGTGACCCCGGGGATGAGTGAGGGCAACCCAACAATGACCAGCTCTTCCCCAGCATCCCCGCCAGATAGTGTGTACAGCCAATGCCCCCTACACTGCTACCCGACAATGGTAGCCGAAATCAGGTAGTTCCAAACAATTGTCTATAAGGGACCCCACTGCCCGGCAACGTCCAAGTGGAGGCTCGTGTACGCCAACCAAACAAGGAATGAGGGGAAGGCTCAGCAGCTACAGCTCCCCCGGTACCACCCCCACAGCCCCAGCTGGTCACCAGCGCCCTCCGCAGAGTCCCACCCTCAAGGGCTGACGGGGTTCACCCTCTCCTCGAAGACCAGCAGCCTGCAGGGGGCCTAGGCCAGGCCACAGTGATGCTGAGGTACAATGCTGGCAGGAGGGCACAGGACAAGCCAGCTCAGGAGGGGCACAACATTGGGTGTGGAGCCGTCCCAGCATCAAACAATGGAGGGCGCCAGTGCCTGGATCCAGGGAGGCCAGGCCCCCAGCCTAATCACATGCAGGAGCCGGAAGGTCAGAAGCGCAGGAGGCAGGAAGGCCCCGATGTGCCTCGCTGCAGCCTGACAGAGGCAGTTGATTCCAAGCAAGGTGAGCAGGCAGGGCGGACCAGCAGGGGTCAGGAGTGTGCTCAGCCACCGGGGAGAGCACCCAGCAATGCAGGAGTCACAGCGGCCCCCAACAAGCCCAGCACATGGAAACACACGGGAGGCCAGAAGCACAGGGGGTAGGGAGGCCCCGACGTGCCTCACCGCTGCCCGACACTGGCAGCCGCTTCCAGGTGAGGCGGGCCATCAGGACGGATCAGCAGGGTCCAGGAGGGTGTGTAACCAAGGTGGAGAGCCCTCAGCAGAGCGGGAGCCACAGTGGCCCCCAACAGGCCCAGTCAGGCAGAGCACACAAACCGGACCGCAGGCCTCCGCCAGGCCGGGCAAACCCTCCCCACACTGCTCCGGGGGTCCAAGAAGGTCGGATCAGTAGGGGGGAAGCAAGGCAGGTCCCAATGCACCCACCACTCAAAGCCTCTCAACACCGCTGCCTGAGGGCGGCACCTGAGCCCGACAGCGTCCCGGCCACCACGCAGCCACCTCCAGCAACCGTCCGGCTCACTCCCAAGACACCAGACAGGATCTCCTGGCGGAGGCTGGGGAGCCAGGGAACGGTGGGTGCATTCCAAAAGAAACCATGGGGGGAGGGAGTCCTTAGGCACCCAGGTGCGCACCCAAGTTTCCACAAATGTGTCCGAGTGACCTTGTTCGGCTCCCTCAGGAAACCCAATTAGGCGCAGGTTGTTCCTTCGTGCCCTGTTCTTGGCGCCCTCTGCCCGATGGTGGAGTTCCGAGGTCTGAGTCTGGAGACGGGCCACCTGAGCCTTGAGCTGGCCTATTTCATCCTCAGCCGTGGAGAGCCACGACTCCGCCTCCAAGATCCGTGCCATGGCGTTTCGCAGGTCTTTCGCAGGTCCTGCTGAATAAGGGTCATGTCAACCCTTACCTCACCAATCTTATTCTCCACCGAGGTCAGCGATGCGCCAATGGCTTTGAGGATAGTGGATAGATCTCCCACAGTGTGAGCCGGAGCAGCAGGTCCTCCCCTCCTAGATCCCAGTCTCTCGTGGTGAACTTGTCCATCATTGTTTGGTTTTGGGAGGCAGGGTTCTGCAGGGCGTGGGTCCTGCCCATCGCCATCCAAGGTGCGGCTGCCCATCACAGGGGCATGGGGGGCAGTCAACCACCCTGAGAGGAGGAGAAGCCCCTGGCACCCACACCATCAATAATCAGGCCCAGGTGCCTAGGCCAACCCCCTCAGGTCACTGTCTACCTCTGGGGAGAGCCGGCAGACAGCCTGGACAAGCGCCCTAGTCAAGGAGGAGCGACAAGCGGCCGACAACAGGAGGGCCCGGGGAGGTAGGTTTCCAGTTAGTGGCACAGCGGGTTAGAGGTAGTACCAAGCAGGGGGTCAGCGCCAAGCAGCTACGGGATCCGCAGTGGTGAAGAGGGTTCGCTAGGGCATAGAAGGGCTCAAGCGAACAGCAGTGGCAGAGGGCAGAGGGCCCGACAGCGCGCCCCAGCCAGCAATGGCGAGTGAAGATGAGTCAGGTGTCTCCCCGGTCAGCATAGGTGACCCCGGGGATGAGTGAGGGCAACCCAACAATGACCAGCTCTTCCCCAGCATCCCCGCCAGATAGTGTGTACAGCCAATGCCCCCTACACTGCTACCCGACAATGGTAGCCGAAATCAGGTAGTTCCAAACAATTGTCTATAAGGGACCCCACTGCCCGGCAACGTCCAAGTGGTGGCTTGTGCACGCCAACCAAACAAGGAATGAGGGGAAGGCTCAGCAGCTACAGTTCCCCCGGTACCACCCCCACAGCCCCAGCTGGTCACCAGCGCCCTCCGCAGAGTCCCACCCTCAAGGGCTGACGGGGTGCACCCTCTCCTCGAAGACCAGCAGCCTGCAGGGGGCCTAGACCAGGCCACAGTGATGCTGAGGTACAATGCTGGCAGGAGGGCACAGGACAAGCCAGCTCAGGAGGGGCACAACACTGGGTGTGGAGCCGTCCCAGCATCAAACAATGGAGGGCGCCAGTGCCTGAATCCAGAGAGGCTAGGCCCCCAGCCTAATCACATGCAGGAGCCGGAAGGTCAGAAGCGCAGGAGGCAGGAAGGCCCCGATGTGCCTCGCTGCTGCCTGACAGAGGCAGTTGATTCCAAGCAAGGTGAGCAGGAAGGGCGGACCAGCAGAGGTCAGGAGTGTGCTCAGCCACCGGGGAGAGCACCCAGCAATGCAGGAGTCACAGCGGCCCCCAACAAGCCCAGCACATGGGAAACACACGGGAGGCCAGAAGCACAGGGGGTAGGGAGGCCCCGACGTGCCTCACCGCTGCCCGACACTGGCAGCCGCTTCCAGGTGAGGCGGGCCATCAGGACGGATCAGCAGGGTCCAGGAGGGTGTGTAACCAATGTGGAGAGCCCTCAGCAGAGCGGGAGCCACAGTGGCCCCCAACAGGCCGAGTTAGGCAGAGCACACAAACCGGACCACAGGCCTCCGCCAGGCCGGGCAAACCCTCCCCACACCGCTCCGGGGGTCCAAGAAGGTCGGATCAGTAGGGGGGAAGCAAGGCAGGTCCCAATGCAACCTCCACTCAAAGCCTCTCAACACCGCTGCCTGAGGCCGGCACCTGAGCCCGACAGCGTCCCGGCCACCACGCAGCCACCTCCAGCAACCGTCCGGCTCACTCCCAAGACACCAGACAGCAGTGGGCAGCAGACCAGGCAGGCCGGCCTGAACTTCAATGCGCCTGGGGCGCCTCACCTCCCCAGTCTATCAGTAATCTCATCCACAAAGCAGTCAGGCCTCACCGCAAAGCGGCGCTCCTTTCGACAGGGTCCCGGGATGCGACTCGACCCCCGGCAGCACCGGAGGTCAGGTAAGTCCAGCTGCCCCCTGGACTGGCAAGCAGGGTCCCCGGGGGTTGATCCCCAGGCCCCGAAGCGCAGGCTCAGGAATGGGCTACCAAAGGGGTCGCCATGTTGTAGAGCGTGGCCCTGAGGTAGAAGGCAGCTCAACCAGGTCAGCAAAGTGCAAATCCACTCAGAAGCGGGATCAGAGGGTAGCCACAGCTACGGGGAACCTCCTCTGCCAATGTAAGGGGGTTGATTGCAGCTATCAACGGGCGGATGGAAGGCGGATGATGGAGGGGGTCCGGAGCACTTTCAAAGTGTGACTGCCATCTTGACGCCTTAGGCCGCATTTCAATTTTTTATGGCATAGAATAACAACCCAATTCTTTTTTGTATTAGTAGGAGAAATCAATACTAAACCAACCAAATTACACTTAGGTTTAAGAGCTTCAGCCTCAGATAAATGAGTTTCTTGCAACAGAACTAAATCTGGTTTATAAGGGGCTAAATGTCAAAGAATTCTCCGCCTCTTTATAGGATTATTAAAACCTCTTACATTCCGTGTGATAACTCTGAATGAAAATAAAATAACATCAAATAACAACTGTATAACATTGAGAGAAATAATGCGAATGTGCAAAAAAAGAAACAATGAATACTTGAAAAATCAGGAGAAATATATGCAAGAAATAAGGTGATATAAGGGAAATAAAGAAGTTAAATAAGAAAAATGGAGAATCAAGAAGAATTAAGGAAATAGCAAAATCTTTTTGTATTTGAAGAAGAAGAAACAAAAGGTAATAAGGAAGAAGAAGATATGATATAAAGTAGGAAGAATCAGACATGGAAAAAAAGGGAAGAGTAAAACCGTTAGGAAAAAGGAAGATAGATGAAGAAGAGGGAACAGGAAAGAGAGAGGAAAAGCAAGAAGAGATGGTACATATCCAAAAAGAATGACTGAGAATAACTTACCTGAGGGGAACAAAGAAAAGACAATGGGGCATGGATGACACATGACAAGATGAACCACCCGAACCTGGGAAGTCCGGACTGCATCAGGACGAGGAGGAAATAGGGAACGGACCATATGAATTGAGAAAACATAAACGGACCTGTAAGGATTTACAAAAAAGACAATTAACATTAAAATAATACATAGAGAGATATATGGCTAACTAACAAATGAGAAGAAATATGTCACAAATGAACAACAAATACTACTTTGAATGAACAATTTCAAGAAGAAGTGAACTATATACAGGAGAAAATATTTGCTAATAAACATAAAAAATAGAGTAAACACCTATAAACCACGTAAGTGAGCAAACACATATGTAGTATGACGTTGAATAAAACGTCAACCATACAAAAAATGAGAGAGAGGCATAAATGTGTGTGTGATCTATCAACTATTAGAAGGTCATGCAGTGTCCATTTTGCTAGAGGTGTAAGAATGGGTACATTTCATATGTTCCGCACGGTCCTCGAATGACAAGGTGAGGTTCTGAAAAGTCACCTTGCAGATGCAGGGATGAAAAAGGCCATACCAAGCTCCAAGGGAGTGGAGCGGAGCTCAAAGATTCAGAAATTCTTTTCGTCTAGCTGCAGCCGCATTGCAAACATCCTGGGAGAGGGAGACCCTTTGACCAAGCTAGCAGCAGAAAGGACTGAGAGCAAATCAGTAAATTTCAAGAATAGGATTATGACACCTCTAGGTCTGACTGGAGAAGTGGAGAGCGAAGGACGAAGACCAAGCCTATGAGCTCTCTGAATATTAAGTGACGTTGAGTGTGGCATATCCAACAATTTTGGCAGAAAGGAGGAGAAGAAGGAGACAGGGTCATCCCCCTCTAAAGCTTCAGGAAGTCTATAAATACATAACTTATTCCTCCTATTTCGATTTTCCAAATCCTCAGTGTGCTGCTGGAGTCTTTGAACCTCTGAGAGTCACCATGGACAACCGAGATTTGCTGCTCCATAGTAGATATTCTATTTTCCATTGAGATCCACTTTTCCTCAAGAGATTGCATTTTGTTGTTAATTTCCTCCACAAACGGTTGCAGGGCATGAATTTCCTCCAGCAACAGTTCCATAGAGATGGGAGGAGGCGATCTATCCGGAGAAGGAGGATCATGTTTCAGTCATTTTGTAGTTGAAGAGGATGGAGAAGACTTATTAGGTGCTGATTGTGATGAGAAGTGCATGTAGCGGGAACCCCTGCCATCTCTTCAGCAACAAGAGACGGAGGCACCGCTGACGATGAAGATAGACCTGAGCGTCTAGTACACGCTTTAGGAACAAATATAAATTGTGGTTTGTGCAGTTTTTCCCATGAGAGGAGCCAAACAAGTAGAGTAATGACCGTCACCCCATAAATGACAAAGGTAAGCTATATAGCAAATGTAGTAATAAACATTAACCAAATGAGTGGTGTTTGGCCCCAAATTGAAGAGAGAAACCAGCAGTGCAGCAGTTAATACATATTAATCATGTCTCCTGGGTATATCATCAAGACATCTGGTATCACTTAGAAGAAACAGTTCCTCAAAAAAGAAAAAAACTTTAAAAACTGTAATGCAGGATCCAGGCAATATAAGAACATGAAGAAGAGGGTCAAAAATGACCTTTAAATTGAGGGTGCATCAGGTCCAACGAAGAAGAGCGCTCCGTTCACATTGCCGGTTGAGCCCTGACAGGGATGACGGATACGGAATGGCGAGTGCTCTAAGGAGAATGGAGCGGAATAAAATAGAGGAGGAAGTGCAGCGCGCTTTGAGTTTCCAAACGGCTCACCATATTAGCGCAGTGTTCATGTTGAGGTAAAGCCATTGTCCACAGAAGAAAGATGTGAAGGAACGCGTCCACGAGTCGGAATGTGTCCCGATGCAGCGGAGCTCCTCAATCAGGCGGCCATCTTGATTGGCGCCGAAGCCATGCCCCACAAGCATAACTACTAATCATCACACTCCTACAAGTGTGACAATTCTGACTATTCCAGCTCCCCAAAGCTATTAGAATGGCTTGGGCGGTGGGCATAAGTCATTTTTATGTATATTGATGTGCTCATCTTTAAATAAGATAAACAGTGGCACCATGTGGCAGATTGTCATAGGTGCCGGGGTTGACAATTAAGGGGCAGATTTAGAAGCCCCTTGTGTAACTTTTGTGACGCATCGGCGGCGTAAAGAATGCAGCCAATTTGCAACGTGACGTATCTAGGGAGATGCTTCACCTTGTAAAGCCCTGCGTCACATTATAACTGCCTTAGGTATAATGTATGCAGCGTGGGCACTCCCATGCAGGAAAGCCTAATTGAAATGACACAGTGAAATCTGTGCCACATCCAGGATGCCACTGCGTCAAAACTTTACGCCTGCTTGAAGCAGGAGTAAGGAGTGATGCAATGCAATAAGTATAGGCCTCCCCATGCATTACTGGAGTTGCGTTGTGCTTGTGACATGTGTCCAGCAATGTGCAACTTTTGTGCCAACAGATGCGTCAAAATTTCTTATGAATCTGTCATTCCTTGCACCATGGTGCACCGTATTGTAAATATGGCGCATCAATGGTGGTGCAAGTGTATCGCAGGCTGGTGCAGGGAAACTGACGCATATCTACAGATGCGTCAGTTTCTTGTAAATCGGCCTCTAAGTGCGGGAGCCGAGCACAAGAAACCACAGTCTCAAATTAAGCACTGGAAAGATAGGAACCATTACAGAGGAGCGGGCTAGTGATGGAATACTAGGAATTGTTTTGGGTTGGTTTGACATAGCTTCATGCAGCCATGATTGGGTCAACACTAAGCGCCACAAGAAATCCCTTCACTAACATAATAGTATTCGTTTTTAAAGCTATTTCATTGAATACATTGTCACCCACATGTTAAATGTCTATACATGAGGGAAATATTTTGTCCCACCAAAGAGCTCAATCTTTATAAAGAAAATAAGAGGCGTATATCAGATACAAATTTACTGAGCAATATTTTTTAAATACACCAGAAGAGTCTTCTCATTTAAGAAATAACACATGTACATCTCACCAGGGATTAACTCAGGTGCCTGCAGCCCCTACGATTTAGGTGGTACAAGTAATTTAGGGGCTCCATTCAGCGTTAGGACTGTGAATATCTGTGACATGTAAAAGACGGAGAGGTTTCTTAAAACATTCTTCGCAGGCTGCTTTTCAATTTGCATTATGCCACTGCATCTCATTCGCATCACATTGGGAGGTAAGAAATTAATCACATTGTTTCCTATTGCAATGATGCTGGAATTCCTTAATTCAGGATGCAAAAGCCCTCATCTATGTAGGTGGCATGTTTCCTCATTGAGCCCTGCTCCACGGTAGGCAAATGGGGGCAATTTGGTGTAGATCCTTTTCCAGCTCTTTTTGAACGAAAGTGAAATGGAGTGATAGTGGGAGGGATAACATATTAAAGTGATTGTTGAGACCATGGGGACGCCCCCCTTTTATTTACTGCATGACGTAGTTAAAACAAAGGTACCACTTGAACTTTAGTTCTTTTTTGATCCTTTAAACTGGTGTACATGTTTCACACCTATCTGACTAGACAGGTCAAGTGGTGTTTTTTCAGAACCAAAACGGGGTACCCTACTATCTAGGTAAATAACCTCAACTTTAATTGCCCTCAAACTAATGGAGGACAACATGAGTTAAGGTAGTTGTGAAAATGTGGGTTAAATTACCTCGCTGTAGGTCCCACACATAAGGGAAGTCATGTGATTTGGTATTGGTTTAACTGCTGGAATAAGAGACAAAGTTAGATAAATATGTAAACACAGACGAAAACATGTTTATTGTCCTGGCAAGTTACTGTACGCTGACCCACTTTGTGCCAAACTACCATTGCATGACTGATCATTCGTGAACGTATTCTATACAACATGTTACTCTTAAGTGAACACCGCAAAACGTGATTAGTCTTCCTGTATGTTCTGGCACATAACATGGGTCAACAGTATTATACATTAAAGTAGACATAAAGATAATGGCTCTTAGTCCTCACCCTCATGTGATCCTGCATGGCCCCCGCAGGATGCGAGAACTCAGCTACGAGTAAGCGTTGGTGAGATGCAATATGGATAAAACTATCTGATCTTGTATTGTACAAGAATATCAGGGCATAGTTCTTCACCTACTGTATCGTGACAGTCTGCCCGCAGTTCGAACCTGCCCCAAGTTCCCACGTCTGAATGTTTTATTTGCTTGGCAATTAGAACATGTACTGCAACAGGATGTTTTCAACAACCCGCGTAAATACGTGAGTGAACTTCTACACATCTGGAGGTCTGTTGTGTTCCTGCTTACATTGCGCCCGTTGCGCGAGATGCGTGCAACGCGCCACCACGTGACCAGCATAATAAAAGGGGCACACGCACGCACGTACGCCAGTTGGCAACGGCGAGCAGAGCCATAAACATCACCCAGTGTCCGTGTACATTATTACGGCCTTCGGCCACGTGCCTGGTACATAGGCCCCAGATTGCCCCTGAGTGTAGCAAGCCCTGTGGACCCCAAGCCCCCACAGGCCCTCACAACACAACAGCTGGCGACGAGGGTGGGCGTACCCTCGCTGTGTGTGTGTCCCGCGCCCACGCTGCTGGGGCGGCTGCGAGCTCCGTCATCTGCTCACGGCGCTCGTGCCCTACAGATCCGCCTGCAGTGCGGCAATGCGACCTGAGCCCAGACCAGGTATTCTGTCAGGGGTGCTTCCTACAGGTGAGCTGCGATGCCTCGCATGTGCGCACCCTGCGCAGGAGTGTCTCATCGCCTCGCTTTGTTGGGCCCCCGGGGGAGGAGCCAGCTGGTTCTCCTGCCGGCAGTGGAAGCCCCGGTCAACGCCGCATACCGGCAGGCTGCCGATGCGTGAAGCGCGCTGCCGGGTGAAGCCACGCGGGAGGGTTCGCGCAGCAAGTAGGCCCAGGCCATGCCTTCCCAGACTTCGCGCTACCCACGCGCAAGAGGCCAGAGCTGCGCAAACCGCCCTAGTCCCACACCTCTGCAGGGAGAAGACTCAACGCCCCTGGAGGGAGGGAATAGAACTCTGTGTGAAGGGGAAACACGGCGAACATAACAGGGACAACATATCAAGCAAACCAGGCCCAACCGACCTCCATAGCCAACAAGCATTGGCAAAAGGCCACTTCCCACAAAAACCACAAGCATGGCCACGATATCCCCAATCAAACCGTTCCTAGTGGAGGGGTCACCATCGTCATTGGCCCCGAAGTGGAAGGACCTGGTAGACCGGTTACTAACTTCTATGAAGCCACCAAAGTTCACAAGGAACAGAAACGGGCCATGATACTCCATCTAGGCGGTAAAGATGTCCACAATATTGCCAAAACTCTAGTGGAAGTTCCACCAAAAAATCACCGCTCGCTCATAAATGCTCTGAATGCGTATTTCGAGCCAATGGCCAACCAGGACAATGAGAGGTTCATATTCCGACAAGCTAGGCAGCTACCGGAAGAGTCCCTAGACACGTATCCTGCATGGTTAAAAAACCTGGCGTCAACCTGTGGGTTTGCGGACGTCACCGAGGAGATACGAGGACAGATCATCCAAGGATGTGCCTCTGCCAAACTCAGAGAACACATTTTGGAAGAGTCGGGGAAATCCCTGGCGGACATTCTCACCCTCGGCCGAACCAAAGATCTATCAAAGGCCCGAGCGGCCCACATGGAAGCCACACTCCAAGCACCGGTGAAAGCAGAGCCGGTCAACAAGATGACCGTGAAACCCCCGATGAAGTGGAACAAGAAAAGCACAGTAGCTTCTGCGGTGACGTTGGGAAAGACCTGTGGATACTGCGGAGGATCACCTCACCAGGCCACGGACTGCCCGGCAAAAGGGAAGCGATGCTCAGGATGTGGGCGTTTCAATCACTTCGAAAAGGTGTGTCGGGCCAAGAAATTCCGAAAACCTAGGCAGGTGGTAAACACTGTGCCCGAAAGTGATCTAAGTCCGAAAGACATGGACGATGATGAGGAGGAAGAGAAGACAGTGCACAAAGTGCACATGATTGGCAATACAACTCGCTGAACCAGGCGACTACCTCAGTGTAGCATCAGGGTGGATGAACAGAAGCTCATGGCTGTAGTCGACACAGGCGCGACCATCAACATCATGGCTGCCACTCTCTATCAAACACTGGATCGGCCCCCGGCCTTGAGCCCATCACCCATCACTGTATTCGCATATGGACAGGACACCCCGCTCAAGCTTCGAGGGAAATTCAAGACGACCGTCTCGCATGGAAACCGATCCATCACGCCAACATCTTCGTGTCAGAAGACGGGCAAGGCATGCTGCTCTGGTGCAGGGCAGCAGAAGACCTGGGAGTTGTCAAATTCGCCTTCGGAGTACACCAGGAGTCAATTCAACAACTCATAACTGAATTCTTCGACATATTCAAAAGCATCGAAAAGTTCACGGGGAACAATGTACACCTACACATCGACCACACCGTCCAGCCAGTGGCATTGAGGCACCGCTGCATCGCATTTCATCTCAGGCCCCTCGTAGAAGAGGAGCTCAAGAAGCTAGAAGTGACTGGAATAATAGAAAAGGTAACGGGTCCCACTCCCTGGGTCTCACCCATAGTGGTCACACAAAAACCGAAACAACCAGGAGCTGTAAGAATCTGTGTAGACATGCGCCTACCTAACGCTGCCATCAAACGGGAGCACCATATAACACCCACCATCGACGACCTCATAGGAGAAATGGCAGGAGCCAGCTGGTTCTCCAAACTCGACTTACGGTCCGGGTATCACCAGCTGGTGCTGGACGAAGAATTACGCAACATCACGACCTTCTCGACGCACTTGGTCCTTCGAAGGTTCACCCACCTCAGTTTTGGCGCTTCCAGCGCAGCCGAAGTATTCCAAAATGTCATCCAAGAGCTCATAACGGACATACCTGGGGTGATCAATGTCAGCGATGACATCATGATATCTGCCCGCACCATTCAAGAACACAACAACCGGCTAATGCAAGTATTCCGGAGACTAAGGGAAGCCGGCCTCACGCTACATCGCGAAAAATGTGAATTCTTGAAACGAAAGCTGCAGTTTTTTGGGTACACCTTCTCGGCCGAAGGGGTCAACCCGGATCCGGACAAGGTAAAGGACATCAAAGATGCCGCGCCCCCCACCATGTCACGGAGGTCCGAAGCTTTCTAGGGATGGTGAACTACTGCTGGAGGTTCATCCGTGACCTTGCCAATCTACCGCTGAGAGAACTTACAAAGATGCTACGCCGTGGAGATGGGGTCCGGAGCAGACAAAAGCGTTCCAAGACATCAAAGAAGCCCTATCAGACGCTTCTACCCTAGCGTTCTTTGACCCCCGGAAGTTGACACTTGTGGCGGTGGAAGCCGGTCCGGTGGGCCTAGGGGCCGTCTTAATGCAAAGGCAGAGAGTAGACGAAGACTGGATCCCGGTGGCATTCACCAGCCGCTCACTAACCGACACTGAACATCGATACTCTCAAATTGAGAAAGAAGCGATAGCGATCCACTGGGGATGCCGGCATTTCCACATGTATGTCTACGGCACAACGTTTGTAGTGGCCACCGACCACAAGCCTTTGGTTGCCCTATTCTCCGGGACCTCCACGAAACCTCCACCCCGCATTGAGAAGTGGATGCTCCAACTCCAAGACTATAACTGTCGAGTGGAGTACCAACCCAGATCCAGGAATCCCGCAGATTACTTATCCCGATACATGCGAGATGCCACTCGGGAAGAGATGGAGGATGCAGCAGACACCGAAGCATACGTGAGGTGCATCACTGCCCCATCATGCCCGATGCCCATGTCGGTTGAGAGCATTGCAGAGGCCACCCGGAGAGATGACTGCCTACAAAGAGCCGTAGTGGCACTGCAGAGTGGCAATTGGCACTGGGCCAAAGAACAATGGAAGAGCCTTCATCACGTGAGAGACAAACTCAATGAAGATGACACAGGATGCTTGCTGCGAGGTCACCGGCTCGTAATACCATCGGCCTTGACGGCTCAAGCAGTGCAGCTGGCACACGTTGGCCATCAAGGAATGGTCAAAACAAAATCCAGACTGAGAACCAAAGTATGGTTCCCTCTCATGGACAATCTCGTAGAAGCTACCATGAGATCATGCCCAGCCTGTCAGGTTACTGGAGACGTACCGAGGGAAGCACCTGTCATTGCGGAGCCCCGGCCACAACGTCCCTGGGAGTGCCTCAGCATGGACTTTGGCAGTCTTCCTGATGACGGCATACCATGGTAGTCATTGATGACCACTCCAAGCACCCAGAGGTGGAAATAATATCATCCACAAGTGCAACGGAGGTCATTCCCAAGCTCGAGAAAATCCTGGCAGGGCATGGACTGATGAAAGAATTACAAACAGACAATGGCCCTCCTTTCCAGGGACAAGAACTTGCCAGCTACCTCAATGTCCTAGGAATCCGACATCGCAGAATAACTCCCCGCTGGCCATAGGCCAATGGCGAGATGGATCGGTTTATGCGAACTCTCAACAAGGTGATCAGAATAGCTCATGATAAGGGACAGTCGCTAGAATTGGCCATATTCACATTTCTGAAGAGCTATCGACAGACCCCTCACACGACCACGGGGGTCGCACCAGGACATGCTCTTATGGGACGAGTAGTGGTGGACTCTATCCCACATCACCCCCACTGGAGACCAGAGTTGTCCAACGAAAGTCGGATGAAAGCCTGGCGGCAAGAAGCCTATGCCCAAGCTAGTAAACGGAGGAGAGCCAGGACGTCACGGATCAACCGAGGAGACCTCGTGCTACTGAAGAATCGAATCACCAGTGGAAAATTCAAACTAACATATTAGACGGAGCCATGGAGGGTAGTCAATGTGAAAGGGACTCAAATTATTGCGGCTCAAGGCCGAGATGTCGTGACCCGCAATGTGTCTTACTTTAAACTGTTTTACCCTGAGAGCCTGCCCATCTCCCCAACTGAGTCACCGGAGATCAGGGCGCCAGCAAGTCCCGCACCCGTGGGGTCGCCGATGCCTAGAGACTGCTCCTCTGAAGACGAGTTTCTAGACTTCACAAGTGGTGACAACACCCCTCCTAGAAAATCCGAGAGTGTCGTTGAGGAGCCAAGTGGAGAAGAGCTGGGAGTAAGTAGCAGCAACTCCCCATCCCCGGCTGGGGTTGGGGTCTCTCCGAGCAGAGGAATCTCCCAATATCGACTGAGAAGAAACCCGGAGCCGTCCTGTCGACTCCGAGATCATTTCACGTAAGACTGTTCTATGGCGTACTTGATTATGTCCTAAATCAGAGACTGTAGAGTGAATCCAAGAGACTGGTGTTTAATGCCTGCTGTATTCCTACCTATGTCTTGTTTATACGTGTTGCTTATTTTTTTTTTATGGTTGAAGAGGAATGGTATGTTCTAGCTTACATTACGCCCGTTGTGCGAGATGCGTGCAACGTGGCACCATGTGACAAGCATAATACAAGGGGCCCACACACGCACATACGCCAGTTGGCAACGGCGAGCAGAGCCATAAACATCACCCAGTGTCCGTGTACATTATTACGGCCTTCGGCCACGTGCCTGGTACATAGGCCCCAGATTGCCCCTGAGTGTAGCAAGCCCTGTGGGCCCCAAGACCCCACAGGCCCTCATAACACAACAGAGGTCAACATGGTGGTCAAATTAAGCAATGTGATCCCCATGATGCCCAGATGTTTAGGGGGTAAACAGTGGGAAGTAGTTTATTTTTAGTTAATTTATAATTTGTTGTTAATGAATATTAGTTAATGAATTGATAATTAATTATGGTAATTGTATAATGCTTTTCAGTTCGGGATGTGGGGTTTATTGCAGTAAAGGGTGAGAAGCAATTTATTTTTAGTTAATTATTAGTTGTTAATTAATTAATATTAATTAATTAATAATTCATTATGGTAATTGTGTAATTGTTTTATGTGTGGGTTGTGTTGTTAATATGAGTAAAGGGTGGGAAGTAATTTATTGTTAATTAATCAGTTGATTAATTAATTAATTATCTAATTGATCATTAATTATGTTAATTGTTTAATTACATTTTTTTGGGAGTGAGTTTTGGGTTTATATGGTTAAAGATCGAGGAAGAAATTAATTGTATTTAGTTTATAATTAGTGTTAAATACTATTAGTTATTTAATTGAACATTTATTTTAATGGTGTAAATAATGTTTTTAAAGTTACATTTTCGGTGCGAGTTGTAGGGATTATAGGGGTAAAGGGTGGGAAGCTAATTCATTTTAATGAATTATAATTTGTTTTTTTAATTAATAATATTTGTTTAATTGATAGTTAATTATGTTAATTGTGCAAATACATTGTGCAAATACATTTCTTTTACATTTTAGATGTGGGTTGTAGAATTTGTAGAGGTATGGGGTGGGAAGTAAACCCATTGTATTCAATTAATATGTTTTTTTAATAATTATAATAATTAACTTAATATTTAATTGTGTTTTGTGGTTTGTAGGGGTATATTGTGGGAAGTATGTTAATCATAAATAAATTAATACTTAATATTTCATTATTAAAAATTAATTGTTGATTAATATTTACATTAATAATGCAAATATTTTTTTAGGTGCAGGTTGTGAGTTTTGTGGTGTTATAGTGTGGGAAATACCTAAAGTAAATATATGTAAATAATAAATGTTTTTGGTAATAAATAATTTCTAAATAAAAATATTTATGTATGAAAATTTTGCATTTTATTTATAATATGTGTCGGTATTTGTGATATATATTTAACATAATAACATGTTTTTATTTTTTTATATTAAATATTATTTTTATTTTTTCAACATATTTATATATTTTTTTATTTACTTTTTTTTATTTTGTTGAAGATATTTCATTTGTTTTTAATGTTGAACTGGCTGCAGAGGGATTAGTAAATTTTATCACTCCGCTAGCAAACACTTTTCCCACTGTTGCATTTATTCGAGTGGGAATAGTAAATGTTATCCCTCCGCAATCCAACACTTTCCCTACTGATGTATTGACTGGAGTGGGAATAGTAAATTGTATCCCTCCGCTATCCAACACTTTCCCTACTGTTGCATTTACTGGAGTGGGAATAGTAATTTTTACCCCTCCACAATCCAACACTTTGCCTACTCTGGTAGTGACTGGAGTGGGAATAGTAAATTGTACCCTACTGAAATCCAACACTTTCCCTACTTTTACAGTGACAGTAGTGGGAATAGTAATTTGTACTCCTCCTTAGTCCAACGCTTTCCCTACTGTTGCACCAACTGGACTGGGAATAATACATATTACCCTTCTACAATTCAGCACTTTCCCTACTGTTGCCCACACTGGAGTGAGAATAGTACATGTTGCCCCACAGCAATCCAATACTTTCCCTACGGTTGCAGGGACTAGAGTGGGAATAGTGATTTGCACCCCTCTTGAGTCTAATGCTTTCCCTACTGTTGCACTGACTGTAGTGGGAATAGCAAATTTGATCTCTTCGCAATCCAACTCGTTCCCTAATGTTGCAGTGACTGGAACAGGAATAGTAATTTGCACCCCTCCTGAGTCCAACTCTTTTCTTACTGTTCCACAGACTGGAGTGTGAATAGTAAATTTTACCCATCGCCAATTCAACACCTTCCCTACCTTTGCACAGACTGGAGTGGTAATTGTACATTTTACCCTTCCTGAGTCCAACACTTTTCTTATTGTTGCCCTGACTGATATGGGAATAGTAAATTGTACCCCTCTGCATTCCAACACTTTCTCTACAGTTGCACTGACTGTAGTAGGATTACTAAATGTTACCCCTCCACAATCCAACACTTTCCCTACTGTTGCACTGACTGGAGTTGAAATTGCTTTTTTTTGTTCATTATACATTTTATTGTTGTGATAGGTGTAGTGGTTGTAGTAAATTGTAGTATTTTGTAATGTTATATTTGATGTAGTTTTATGTTTATTGTAGTTGGAATAGTAAATCTTTTGTCTGGTGGTAAAATATACATTTAATTATATTTTTATATAAATTAAAGTTAGTATTGAATTGATGTTTTTTTAAAATATTTTAAATTATATGTATTTTTAAATATATATTTAATACAACTATATTATTGTAAAAAATATTTTGATTTCAATATTTATGTACTTACCTTTTTAAGTATAGGGAGTCGATATTTTTGTATTCTATATTTTTCCTTCGATATTTTTTATATCTATATTTTTGTGGTCAATATTCTGTCAGTGAACCGCAAGGCAACATTTATGGTGATTGAAAAATTCTGAAGAGCAGCTAGACCTGGGTACTGAGAAAGTTGGTGATGTTACTTGGTAACTTCGCTACACCTGTGCTCCACTTGGTCAAACCAAAGGGTGGCTCTCAATTATTGTATAATTCACAATATTTGTGCCAGAAATCCGGTCAAAGAAATGTCTAGTTAAATTAGTTACACCCGAAAAAATCTATAATAACTAAGTATGCAAACCTTCAACTGCTATGTGATTGAATACCTGGGGTGAGATGAAGAAATTTGCAACCTCATTTATGCTCTCTTTTTGTGCAGAAAAGGGACAGAGAATATAAGGAAAAAGTGCATTTAAATCTCATGATTTCCTCATATTCTCAGTCACTCCCCACTTGCGGTCTTTTTGCTCCAAGAATTAGGTTTTTTTGGGAGTAAAAGGTGAGGTTAATGTGCAGTGAAAGGACAGGCAATGCCTCTGCCGTTTCTCCTCACATTGGGCCTCATTAGGATGGCGGGCGGACTTTGCTGCATTCTGCCCTACTGATCAATTATGACCTTGTGTAATGTAAACGGTGCACATGTATGCCCACAGTCAGATTAGGGTCCAAAAGATTATTAGGCACCCAAATCAAGAGTGGCACACGTTTGTGTATCGTATCCCTTTTTTAAAGTTTTGTTTTGGATGTCTGAGCGTATTTCTGGCCCCAATAAGACCATGCACAACTCCACCTACTACTGACCTGTGTCTCTTGTCTCCTCCCACCTTCTGAGGCGTCCAAGCCGTAGTGACTGCATCAGTGTGTGGCTCATTGGAAAGGAATATACAGCAAACTTTGCTCACTAGGTTCATGCAGGCCAGTGGCGCAACTAGACCTGAACTTCGGGGGGAGGAGGGGCTAACACTCCCAGCTACGGCTAGCCCAGGCACTGGTTGCACACGGTACAACATTTTCTTTGGGTGTCCCTCCCCCATTTTCTCATTTTCCACGAATTCCCTCAGTACCACTCGCCAAGAATGCTCCTCATCTCTCTATCGCACCTTTCTGACAAATATTTCATTTTTTATAGCACTACTCATAGTACACTCACACTCTTTTCTGTGATCTGCATTGTACAAGTTCTTTGTAGCAAGCACATTAATTCTCTGCACTGTGTGGCATGAGTGTCCATGTGAGTAATACAACAGTGTGAGAGTAGAAGAGTGACTGTTGGGTGAGTGAGGTGACCATATGGTGCGAATGTTAGTGGGATTGTTTGAGTGAGATTGCAGATTGAGCAGTGAGGGGGACAAGTGGGTGAAGTGTCACATGAGTGCAGGTGAGTTGTGTGTTCCTGTGACTGCAGGGTGAGGTACAGCGCAAAAAGCGCCAGTGCATTGTGAGTGCAGAGTGATTGCTGAGAGTGCAGGGTGAGTGGGTGAATGGTGAGAGTGCATGTTGATCAGAGTAAGTGCAGTGTGATTGCTGTGAGTGCAGGTGAATGTGAAAATGAAAGGCGAGAATGAGGACTGAGTTTGTCTGAGTGCAGGGTGCATTCCCAGACACTTGAAGTAACTCAGCATGCTATTGACGGTGGCATACAGTTTCAGATATAAGTTAAACTATTGCTATTATGCCGGGCTTTAAGTGGGATGAAAAAAAGTGGGGAGAGTAGGAAACTGGGTTTCTGTTGCAGTAACCCCCCTTCTTTTTGCTAGATTTCTGATGCACTTTGACGTGATCTACCCTGGAACCCTGCCAATGGTTCCCAGGGCCAGTGTTCTTTCCCAAGACTGTACCTTTGTACCCCCAATTGGCATCTATTTGGCCACATGTAAGTCCCTTTTAAAAGGTACCAATGTGAACCAAGGGCACTGTGACCAGGGAAGGCCTCTAAGGGCTGCAGCACATATTGCGTCATCCTTAGATGTCCTGTACCTTAACACACACACGCTGCCATTGCAGGTTGCAGGTTTTGGTGCAGAGAAAAGAGACGAGTCGACATGGCACACATTCCTGTGTGCCATGCCTGCAGCCCACTGCCTATGGTATAGGTAAGACAACCCTTTAGCTGGGTGCACAATACCACTGATGAGGGTACAGTTGCATGAGCACCTTACCCCTACAATGTCTAAGTCAATGTTTAGACATTGTAAGTGCAGTAAAGCCTTTAAGAGTATATGGTCGGGGGTTTGTCATTACAAACTCCACAGCACCATAATGGCATTACTGAATTCTGGGAAGTTTGGTTGCAAACTTCTCAGTATAATAAACCCACACTGCTGCCAGTGTGGGATTTATAATACAATGCACTCAGAGGTCATGTTAGAGATGTGCCCTGAAAAACAATAAGCCTCTGGTGCGTTCCCTTACTGGTACAGACTAACCTGCCACCACTAGACATGTTTCTGGACCCGTTTGGTGGGAGACTTCGATACCTGACCTCAGAAACAAAGCATTTCCTGGGCAAAGGTGCTCACACCTCCCCCAGGCCAGGAAGATTCATCTGTGACAGGGGAGCTTCAAAGGCCTTGCTGCCTTAGTGACATGACCCCAGACTCTCCTGATATCAGGACCATGCCCCCTTCCTTGCTCCCTTCCTTTTCGGCAGGAAGACAGGCAGGGAACATTAGCCCAGACCAGAAGGTGTGCCTAACCTCTGCCAATCCCCCCCGTCAGGTGGGTGAGAAGAGGTGAAGCCCACTCTTCAGTGCCCGCGATCTTGCCGATAGCAGACACTCTCCAATCAGGATTAAGGATTGTGCCCACTCCCCCACGTGAGGTGAACACACCAAGGGTGTAGTCACCCTAAGGTCAGTAGCCCTTTGGCTATTGACCTCAAGACCCCCAAAATATCCTGCAAATTCAGAATTAAGGGGGCAGCTCTGAACCAAGAAGACAGATTCCCGCAACCTAAGAGGTAAGAGGCTCCTTGCAATATTAGTTTATGGGATACTTTATTTAGATTATGTTTATTTTCTATAAAACCCTTTAAATGTTGGACACTTATAAATGATGTACCGGTATTGTTTGATGAATTTATTATACGTATTGTAATGTATGTACAAATAAGTCAATGTGTATTTATGTATAATCGTTAATTGTTTGTAAGGGTATTTTGCATTTCTGCATCATATGTGTTGTGTTTTTGCACTTTCATAAATCAGGCAAGTAAAGAGCCCACATAAAAAAGATGGTCCTACGAGTCTTAGTATGTATGTGTGTATCATGGTGAGAGGATTTTTATTAAAAGAAATTATTAAGTATTAATACCATCCCATGGTGGCATAATAAAGGCATGGAAAGCTAACTGAGCCTTCTGATATGTGTTATTACATTCATGGGGTGAGGGGTCTTGTCTTGTTTAATTTGATGAATGATCCTGCCCCTCATTACCTCAACAGGATCTCTCCCCTCTATCAGACAGAACTTTTAGAAATTTAGCATTCTCTTGTCCTGACCATTTGGTTACTGCAGCCTGTTTACTTGGCCACATGACTAGCTGTAGCTGGTAGTTTGTCTTGTTGTATTGCTCCCAGACAGTGAGACAAAGGTCTTGTTGCACTGGTCCAGTGCAACAAGAATAGCCACAGATGGTGCTTTGTGCTTTTAAGCACTATTTTTACTTAAATCTTTAAAATTGCATATCTTTAGTTTGGTCACAAATAATATGTTACATTTTACTCCATTTTGTCAAAATTAGTTTATGTTTTTTCTTGTGTTGTGTTTTGACACTGTACTGTGAGAGGCTGGCCTGGTATACGATGTTCATTAATATAAGTGGGCGCTATTCCCCAGTCCAGACAACCCTTATGGTAATTTAGAAAACTCTCTAAGTGGCAGATGTGGAAAGCAGCCTTCAGGCTTAGTCCAGAAGGAGTGTAAATCAGCTTGTTTTACCCGAAGGCAATCTTATACTATAAATCAAATGAAAAAGCACCACACAAGGTATTTATAAAAATATGTATTTATTATATAATACTCTTTAACATGTTTAGATATCTCCTATCTGGAGATAAATACAATGCACACAATAATTTGCATAGAAATCAAGTAAATAGCACAGAATACACAGTGGACCACGGGGGACCAAACCATATACTAGGAAAGTAGTATAAGAACCACAACTCGGGTCAAGACATTGTTGAGAGGATGTTGAAGTGCTGGGGACCCAAGGTGAGCAGATAGGGACCCCACGTAGAGTGTGTGCAGTGTGAGAACACTTCTGCGTTCTCCATACAAATCAACGGTTAAGTCACTTTGTAATTTTAAAGATTAAGGTACCTTCCCAGTGGACCCTGAAGAAACCCTGTGGAAGACAAAAGGTTGGAGAGCCACCCCACCAGTGGATACCCTAGTACCCACATTACCTACACCAAGGAAGCCAGGTGCATAGGTGTGAAGTGGTGTCAGAAACCACTGTCGAACCCAAAGGAGGACTTCAGAAAAGTGCCGCTGCTGGAGAAGGAGATAGTGTCCGGTGGAATCTGACTCACCCCAAGCAGGGGAGTCAGGGCAGACCTGAGAAATCAGGGGAGCCCAAAAGAAACAAAGATGACCCTCAACAGGACCCACAGGCCAGAGGTACTAGAGTCGTAAGAGGACCAGTTCACCAAAAGATGCAGACCACGGTCCAAGCAATGTGGTGTGGATGAAGATTCTGGTCACTTGAGATTCATGAGGTTGGGGATACTTGGAGCCCGAAAATCTTGGTAGAAGGCAGCCAAGAAAAGCTACAAGCCTTTGTAACAGCAAGTTGATGCGATGCACAGGGGTTCAGTTCCTGCGGCTGCCACAAGGGATACTGGCCTCAAACTTGATGAGAGGGCAGGGCAGGCCTCAAGAGCTGTGGAGAACTACCACATGTGTTGTTAAACCTTTTGGAGCCAGTAGGAGCTCAGGATCAGCAGACCAGTCAGTTCAGTTGCGGTGCCTGCAGATGCATGGAAGTGACTCCTTCACTTCAAGGGATATTCCTTCAAGTGTCTTAGATGCCCACAGGACTTGAAAGGTTCCTGTGTGGTGCTTAGACACAGATGATGCAGCAGAATGGAAGGGGGACGAAGCTGAGACCAAACAAAGTCCAGCGAAGTCCAGAGTGCCCATATGGTAGAAGTTGAAGAGGTGTCTGAATTGAATCGTGTCCCACGACGAATCTAGGGACCCCCCCCCCCCCCCCCCCCCACAGCTAAGCCCTAAAGTACCCTAAGGAAATGGCTGGGACCATTCATGGGACCCTCCAAGGGGAGGGTTTGGACAAGGGGTGGTTACTCCCATGTCCTTTGTCCAGCTTTGTGCCAGAGTGGGAGCCAACAGCTCCCAGAGCTGGTTTGAACTGGACTATGCATGTGAAAACCAAATGTACCCCTCATGCAGGCTAAATGATGCTGGCAAGCGCTCCCAACCAGCCCCAATACACTAAATCCGGTCTCGGAGGTGGTCACACCTCCCGATGACAGGATACCTATTGTTCTGCCTTCCCCTGCTCAAGCTTGTCCCAGCAGCAGGTGGGCAGAATAGCGTCTCTGGTCGGCAGCAGCCATGTTGTGCTGTCTGTGTCTAGAAGACTGGTACCGGGAGCATTGAGTGGCTAACAGAGGGCTCTTCCTGGGGGTACAATTCCAATATGTTTGATAACAAACATGATAGGATTCGTCGCAGCCAATTTCAAGACAGTCATTGCATAATTACGCTGTGCTCCTCTACATAGTATAGTATAGCTGTTTCACTTACAACCCAGTAGAATGGACTCTGTAGGCTCTAGGGGTGTCGCACTCATGCAGGGGCACCCTCACACTTAGAGCCAAGCACCCTGCCTTCAGGATTGCAACGGCCTGCTATAGGTGTGACTTATAGATTTTAAGTGCAGTGACCCTAGATAAAGGGAAACCTATATCTTTTGTAGGTGGTGCAAGCACCAGCTTACAGAGGCTACAATGACAGGCCTGTAGTTACAGTTTTAATGATCTCCTATGGGTGACATAATACATGCTGCAGCCCATGGGGTACCTCTGGGGTACCTATGACCTGAGTACCTTAGCACCATATACTAGGGACTGATAAGGGTACCCCAGTATCCAATCTGGGACCCTTATCATAACAATCTAGAGGAGAAATCTGAGAGAATGCGGTCCAGATTAGTAGGATCCCAGTCAGGCTAGTGAAAAACAGCCTAGCACCTGGCAAAAAGTGGGGGTAACCACACAGAAGGATCCAACCTACCTACAGTTACTATTTAAAGTTCTGCATTAATAATTTACACATTGCCTCTAAAATAGGCCTGACTGCTTTGTGCCAAGCTACCTGAGGATTATGATGTTTAATTTAGGGTTGCTTGTGACTTCACCCTGGCAGGAATTATGGCTGCTTGAGTAGAGTTTCACCCCCCTCAGCCAGTAACCCAGTTTCCTACAAAAATGCCCCACCACATCCAAAATGAGCCAGAAGATGCATTATACACTAAAAAAATAGCACTTAATGATACAGGACATGAACAGCAATAACCAGCAGCGTTTCGCTCTATCCTAGTTCATTGCTCCTTTGCTCCTGCAGGAGAATTTTTGCTGCAAATCATTCTTAATTACTTAAAGCAGCGTAATCGTGTAAATGTGGTAATTGTGCATCACAATACTAATACGTAATCACTGAAATTACTCTGATTACTACTGCATAATTACAATTTCCCCCAGGCTTACTAATTATATCTTTATCCAGGGCAAATCTTCAGCAGCTTCCATGGTCATGCATTCACAGACCATAATAATGATGCCCATCATGTGGTAGGCGGTTTAAATCGAAATTCTAACAACTGGCAATAAAATGTAACTAAGAAGACAAAAATGCGGTCCATCAAGCAAGCGGCATCCCACGGCATCCAACGATGTATTCGCTGCACGCCTGAGAACAGTGCAATGTGGTTGTGAAATGCTAGGGGATGTCCACAATAAATGAAATCTGCAACTCATTAAAGTCCCTCCTGCCCCTGCTCCCACAATTCCTTTGGGATACTGTTATTGAGCGAGTCACATTGGCAAGTTGTATTCACGAAAACGCTGGCCAGCCAGCTCCAGACTGTCTGATGGAATTTTTGACACTCAAGGCGAAACAAAACTTCCCATGAGGAAGGAAGAATTTTGGGGAAGCTGCAGGAAAAATGAAAAAAACGTAAGTGTATTTTGTTCAATGATGAGAACAACCTTTCTCACAATGAACTCTAGAAACACTCTTTGGCACATGTTTGTGCGTGTTGTCCTTCAAGGATAAACCATGTTTTTTGCCTCAGTTTTTAAAGCGGGAATACAGAGTACGCGTTTACATCCCTGGTGCAGGGGGGCCAGCTCGATAGTAAAGACGTAATATTATGCAAATACCGTTTATACAGAAGTTAGGGTGTAAACAATAACGTTGGCTTGCCCCCAGTATCTGATTAAACATTCCTCCTACCTTCAGACTGCTTCAGCTGTCCTTCAATTCGGAGAGCTAAATACCTTTTCAAAGGAAAACTCGGCACCATTAATTAAAAGAAAATTTCAAAAGTTAGGGCGGATATTCGAATCACCGCATGTGTGAACTTTTACACGTTTTTTCTCATCTAAAACATTCTCAGAGACACACCTGTGCCAGGTGTGGGTCTTCCGGTGAACTGAGAATGTCACGTGGCTTTTCCTGAAGGCTCCATTGGCTCTTGTGGGGATTTCTCCATAGTGGGTGTGGAGCCTCGTGTACAAATGCACTTAAAGAGAGCCCTTCTTCCATACCCCCAGAGTCTTTGAGTGCTCCGTTCCCCTTTCCAACTACCCACTAAGGGCTGAAAAGGGGTATGAAAAGAGTTCGAGAATTCTCACAAATGTATGTTTTTAGGCTTTCCCAAACACCTAACGCGGCCACGCCTTAAACAGCCCCCTTTCACACCTTGTGTGGGATTTACTACTGTGGATTTCTATTCTTGTCTTGAAGACATTTGCACTACAAAAATGCATATATTCATAGCAGGAATGCCTCTGTGGATTGTTAGCAGGCGTAAAAGAGGTAATCTCAGGCAGACTATTATGTTTATGACCAATATTACCTTTTTTAATTGAGTTCATCATATCTAAATGACTTAGAAAACCCCACTTTCCCCAATGACTTGTTGCCTGTCCCTTAGGCATGGGGAGCTCAGGGCAACAAGCACCATAAAAGTTCTGGGTAATGTGCCTCTGCTTAAAACTGGGCATTATTGAGGAGAAGAGGGTAATGTGCTTCCGGGGATTACTGGATGAAGTAGGGTTGTGGTGTACTGATACTGTGAAACAAAGGAGACTTTGGTGGTGTGTGTGACTCGTGAGCATTTTGTTGTGTGTGAGAGAGCATTGGGTAAAGCACAATAATAGAGAACTGAGTTGTCTGCATTAAGGGAAACGCAGATAACATGCAGAAGGCTGCACTTGATGATGTACAAGAGTGGCATAGGCTGATTTTCGATCATAGAGCAGTGTCAAAGATGTCTGAAGTTATTCCATGTCAAGAGGTAGGTCATTAGGCAAGGGGGAGGCACATGAAACACAGATGATGGATGGAGCACTGAAACATTTTAGACACTTACCCACAGTCACAGATCTGGGTCGAATCCATAATCGTTCTTCAGCTCACTTCGCCATCCCAGTTCAGACCCAGCCATCTGCAAATCCGTTTTGACCCTATTCCTCATGGGAACAGTCCAGTCTGAACTGCCAAGCCAGGTCCTCCCTGGACTGGAAACAAGCATCCTGAGACTGGTTTCGGGGTAACACCCCACATCAGCCCGGCTAGCTTGAATCCACTGACAAAGTGAGCATGGCAGTTTTCACTTTGCTTAGCAGTTCGGGATGGACTGTTCCCATGAGGAACAGAGTCAAGACTGATATGCATATGGCTGGGTCTGAACTGGAATGGAAAAGTGAACTAAGGGCCGATGATGGATTCAACCCAGATCTGTTTCTGGGGATGAGTTTCTGAAAAGTTTCAGTGCTCCGTCCATCATCTCCTTGTGTTTGCTTTGTTCGCCCTAAGTTGGTAGGGTATGCCCGAACATGGGTCTCTTGCTCACATTGCCACTGGATTCAAGCTAGCCTGGCTGATGAGAGATGTTACTCTGAAACCAGTCCCATGATGCTTGTTTCCATTCCAGGGAAGACCTGGCGTGGCAGTTCAGGCTAGACTGTTCCCATGAGGAACAGGGTCAAGCTGATTTGCATATGGCTGGGTCTAAACTGGGGTGGCAAAGTGAGCTAAGGAACAAAGATTGATTCAACCCAGATCTATGACCGGGGATGAGTGTCTGAAGAGTTTCAGTGATCCGTTCATCATCTGTGAGGCCGCACAATCCTAATGTAAGCTGAGACTGAGCGTGGAATTGCCCAAAACAGAAGTGTCCACAGTGATAAAGATCTTAGCAATATGGCTGGCTGCAGAGAAAATGCATGATGTTTTAATTTACAAACAACCAACAATGAAGCTGAAAAACAGAATTGCCTATGGAGAGTGTAAGTGATAAAACAAATCAGTAATAAGTAAAGTAAAGATGAAATATACTAATGATGGAAATCAGCATAATAAAGAAAACATTGTGACACTAAGTGACACTCAGTGAGTAAGCACGGACCAACGCACAGCTTATTTATTGTCAAAACGAAGTGCATTTGGTCAGATAGGATCTGAGGGTTTTTAATGTAAAATATTTTATTTAAAAAAAACTATACAACTAAAACATAAATCATAGGTCCATCCTAGAGTCCGAACCTCAACACAGTTCCATGAGGTCAGTAACGTGTTGTAAGACCCCTCAGTGAAATCCAGAATTTTAGTATCAACTTCTGGGAATGTGACAAGCACGGAAGACTATTCACAGGTGCCTGCGCACTAGCTGGAGGTTTTAGTTACTTCCAGATGGGTCTTCACGCTCACAGGTGTTACCCAGTGAGGACTGCATTAAGTCAGATTGATTACAGAGAGATGACATTTATCACAGCTTGTCTTTCTTATAAACTTCAGAGCCGGTTAGGGTACTTACAATGGTGGAAGCTTGATGCAGGTTTGATATCCTCAATGTCAGCTTCAGTGCTGAGGCAGTTATTACTAACTAAACCCAGAGCTTCAAATAAACACCCGAGCAGCTCTTTAGTAGCTCAATCCTCATGATAAAAGTTGCTGGGGTGATTTTCTTCATTATAACAGATCTTTGAAGCACAATAGTTAACTTGTTTCTTACAGAATACAAAGTTGATCTTTGTTGTAGAGAAATCAACAATTGTGACCACTCTGGCCTTGGTAAAGAGGCCCACAGTAGGATGGATCAATTCTCCAGAGAGTGAGAGCAGCCCCACCACAAAAAGTTGGCAAATTCTTCCTCAGTATTCAGATGCCTTTCTCGTATCTGGTAATCCTCCGCAGTAAAGCTGCTCCTCCGGGGTGGAGAGAACGAAGCTCGAAGTGTCCAGGCTCCGTAATATCTCTGGAATCTAAACTATGAAACTACCCTGGCCAATATTTAATTTAATGTCATGGTCATAAAGCCACTGATTTACGAAATCACAAGGTTCACAACCCAAAAGTGCAAGGCTCTGCGATGCATCAAGGACATTTTGTGAGTCTGAAAAGGATTTCTGACTTTAAAAAAACGCTTTTTGGAATTCATTAAAAATCATAATGAAGTAGGGACAAGAAAAGGGGCTTCACTTCCTAATTGCAATCAATATCAGAATGTATCAATGGTTTGCGGCCACAGGGATGATTTAAACCATTGAAACGTTACTCACTCCAAAGTTGGAGTGTGTTTGGAGTTGTACAGTGGAACCTGTTCCCTGGGGACAGCTTCCACTTTGTGAATGGTGGCCATAGGGGAAACAGGCAGCGGTACAGAGGACCACTACATGCTCTCCTCAAAAAGTTCTTGAATGGGACATTTTTTTTAAAGCAGGCCCTGTACTTTTGATTACTATGGACCGCTACAAATATTTATCATTTGGGAATGGAAATGCAGAGATGGAGGTATGCGGTCTCTTGCAGGCTACCGTCCTGCATTCACAGGCATTCGCAGAAGGTCAAACATTCGACCTGCCTAAAAATACTCATTAGAAAGATGTTTTGCAACCTCCTGTGAATCATCAATTTGCAATTCAACCTCTGTGTACATTGGTCACTTTGCAAATTGCATACTATTTCCCAAGCCAGTCTTTACACATATTACACACACACTAGTTTGCTGGTATTAGTACATCAAGCACTACTTTAACTAACTTAGAGAACAGCAGATCAGCAGATAGTGTGCGGCACTTCACAGCCACATGCAAGCAATATCTCTAGTCCAGTTCAAGCCTGTGATCTGAGAAGTGGTTGAGTAGAAGTACTTAGTGGCAAATTCGAGCATCTTATTATGGTCAGCATTCCCGCTTCCTAAACTTTCTACAGTATAGTTTCACTGAAGCATTGTCAGACTTGCTGTCATGACAGAGAAGCCTCACTATTGAGCGCAGTCCTGGGCACACGTAATGGAGATATCACAATGTTGTGGAAGTCTTTGTACAAATAACAATTGCTGTGGTCGACACCAGTTTGAAGTACTCAAGGTTATTTATTGAGGCAACAACCGTATTGCAATAAACAACCAGCTGACAAGTGTTTCGTCACTAGGAGTCGTCCTGTGACTCTTCAGGGCTGTAACGTATGTGGCAGAGTAACAGAAGCAGATCCCTGCTAACTGGTGTAGGAGATAGCTACCATCTTGGGCCCCGCTTTGCATGTCAGTGATAATTATCACTAATGACATGCAAAGTGGGCGTGCCAAGATGTTAGCGACTGGAAACAGTCGCTAACATCGCTATCTCCTATTACCAACTTTTGGAGATATTCGCGCTAAGCGCGAATACCTCCAAAAGCTAACACCTGCCTGAGGTTCCGTGACAATTGTAAGTGGTGTTTTCGACTCGCACAAATATGGTCGAGTCTGGTATCTATGAACCGCAAATGACGAGTTTAGTGGGTGTACGCAGTTTCGTTGTACTAACCTAAACCGTTCGCCTGTTACGTGGGTATTTCTATCTGTACCCACGGGTTCCATCTTAGATACGGCATCCATTTTGTCTCTTGCCCTCAAGTAGCCAGCGAACGGACGCTGTCCGCTTCGCGACCCTGGGACTCCCAAGATATTTGCGGAAGACACATGTCCTTTGTAAGTATCTTTATGACGAGGGGGATGCTACTGTAAAGCAGATGGCGCCGCTCGAGGCTCATCTTGCCGCACGGACTTATTGTCTCAGCCGTGCATCTCATTAGGCACGTCCCTTTGATGCCTGTATCTCGTGTCTCTCGATACCTCCCTTTTACACCCTTTCCGATCTCCCCACTGTCTCCGTCTACACCGTCTACACCTGTTCTTGTTTCTATTCTGATCTGTTTTACTGTTGATTGGAATGCGTTAATGGTGGGAAGATGGGTTTTTACAGTTGGGAACCGCCAAATGTGTCCGTACTTATGTTCCGGACCTTGTGTGTTTCAAAGTGACCAAAACGACCCCTCTGGGGGATGATTGTGGGAACCGGGTCATAAACTTTTGTGTTCAATGTAACTCTATGGGATAACCATGTATAAAAGGAGCGATCCGCAGAACCAATTTGAAGCAGTTACTCTGAACTACACTGGTTGTACTTCCGTGATTTCTGTGTTTCCCTGCAGCAAATAAACCTTGAATCTTTGACGCCGAAGGAAGTGTCCCGTGTCTCTGTGATTCGTACGCCGGAGCAGGTTACCCACGAAGGTTTCAGGTGTTGTGCCCTGGCACCGCTGGGTTCTAAATAACCCAGTCCTTCAGTTGGCGCCCCCGTGGGGCTGCATCAGTGGTACCGGTCCAAGCCCGACGATCGTGAGGAACTTCGTGTGAAATCTCCGAGGGAAGGTGCACTCCGCTTCATCGATCCTGTTGTCGAAATAAGTGGCCCGAAGACTTTTCCCGCGAAGATTCCCGCCTCCTGACGGCTGCGACGGACTGCTGCCCTGACTGTAGACCTGTTTTGGCGCCTGGCGTAGACCTTGGTAGAGCGAGACAATTGACGGGCCTTCCTGGTGACGCCATCGATCTTTGAGTTAAGTATTTGTGGGTCGCTCCCAGAGTCCTTAGTTGTTGACACTTTAGCGAGTGTTTTTGTTGTTGACGCTGTGAGAGTGTTTTTGTCGATGACACTTTGCTAGCGTATTTTGTTGTGTTGTTTGACGACTGCAGCCGCCAAAAACCGAGGGTTTTGTTCTTTGCTGGGACTTGGTAAATCCCGTAACCCTTGAAGTTTGTGAAACTCGACTAGTGTGCAAGATGCCTGGTTGCAGTACTTTGTTTAGTTGTTTCAGACCTTGTGGTATGGATTCCCGACTGGAGGACTCGTGTCCGATACCTCCGGTTGGAACTCCGACTTATGAACTGTACAGTAAACATGGGCTAGGCCCAATTACTTTTAATGATTACTGGATCAAATATACGAAGAAGGACGGTGACCTTCGTTGGCCACCTCATGGTAGCTTTGAGACCCCGATTTTAGATAACCTAGAGGCTAAATTATTTGCGAAAAAGTCAAGGCCGGCCATGTTTGATGCCTTTCGGTTGTGGCGAAAAGAAGCCAAACAGAAAGAAATCAGACAGACTAAACGTAATCAGCGAGATAATGTTGCTACCATAGTGAAGAAAGCAGAGCAGTTTCAGCGTGATAAGGAGGTTAAGGAAAAGGAAGTGTTTGATAGGCTACAGCGTATGTCCATAGATAAATGCTATCCTGCTTTGCCTACGGAGCCGGATAAGAAGGAAGAACCAGTTGAGGATCCTTTAATGTCTTATCTTCTGAAGTCACCACCTCCGTATGTACAGGGTGCCGCTGCTCCAGTGGTTCCCCCTGTACCTGTTCCGCCACCTATTCCTCAGCCTGTTCCTCAACCTGCACCCGTCCTTCCGACTGTTCCTGCTCCTTTGTCTGTTGCCATCCCTACTGCTCCTCCGCTTCCACATACTCCTGCTCCCGCTACTGCTCCTGCTCTGTTAACTCCTATTGTTGCTACTGTTTCTACCCCATCACTTGTTAGTCCTGCATCTTATACTTCTCCCTCTACTCGTAGTCGCAATTCTCCTCTTGCGGCTAGCTTCTTTCATTCGCTCGGACCTGTTCTTGGGTCCGCTGGTTCCGATGGTCCTCAGAGACGTAGTCAGCTTCCTGGTAACAGAGAACGTGCTTCGCTATACAATATGGCGATGGGTTGGATGATGCATCCTCTTCGAAATCCGCCACGTGTTGTACTCGACACATTTTGTCAATTCAATATACCACCCAAAGATTTCTGTTCGAGGAAATGTGTAAGGTCCTACGCGATCAGATATCGGCCGATGCACCTGACGAGGTGCTGACCGCTTTGTCCGATCTTCAGCTTCAGTTCTCGAACGGACTGATAGTGGATACCAACGTTCGACGTGCTGTTGAGCGGTTGTTATCTTTCCGTCCTACTCCTATACCTCAAGCCTTGTTTGTTGAGGATGTTGAAAGACTGCCAGACGAGTCTGGTCAATTTCCCATGCGAGAAGTTCCACCGGTTTGGATACCAGCTAATCCTAATACTGCTCCTCCAACATTGGCGCATTTCCAGAGAGTATGGATACATCTCCCATGGAAACGCTCGGAAGTGTTACAGGTGAAGCAGTCTTTGCCCGACCCTCGTAAAAATCCTACAGGGTACTATAAGGAATTATCGCAGCTCGTAGATGCTACTATAATGAATCTTGCCGATATTGATATGTTGTTTGGCAATGTTGTACCGCAACCGGTATGGGCTAAGATTCGTCACGAAAACCACCCGAATGAATTAGGTGGTGCTTGGGCTGCCATTGTAGCGGCAGATGCCGGACAAACGGCTGCTGCTAAACCCGACCAGTTGATTGTTGATCTTCCTCAAAGAATAATAACGTTAATGAAAACTCTTATGCCAGCTATGAGGGTAAATTGGGACAAATTATCAGCTTGTAAACAAAAGAAGGATGAGAGTGTCTCCGACTTCTTTACGAGGTTCGAGGAGGCTTTCATTGATCATAGTGGTCAGGATATGAGCACTGAGGGTGGTCAAAGGTTGTTCGTGGACAAATTTGTCTCTAACTTATTGCCCGATTTGAGCAATAAATTAAAGAATTCAGAGAGTGCGTGGGCCGTTTCTACTTCAGCTCAAATATTGGCCACAGCACAATATTATGAGAACAGAGAGAAAGAAGAGAACGACCGCGCTGATAAAAAGACGAAAGAGCTTAAAACTAAAGTGTTGCTTCAACAAGCGTATCCTCCGCGTTCAAACCAGAATGCATCCCAACAGAATAGATCGCAGTCGCAATCGAATCGACCGCAGCCGCGTAATGATTCCTCCTCCCAAAGATCACCGTTAGGGTACAATCAATGTGCTTATTGTAGACAGGAGGGACACATTAAATTCAATTGCCCTGTTTTGAATGATCGTAATAGTGGTAATTCGTCTAAAGGAGGTCGCGGTGGTTCGCATCAGGTATCACGCGGTAGGGGTCGTGGTGCTCAGAATGATCGTTCAGATAATTCATCTAATTCTAACAACTGTTTTGATCAACGCGGATCATCGCAAGGACGATCTGCACAGTACAATGTAGACGATTATTACGTCGATCAGGGAATTGACGACAGTAATTACTAGGACAGCCAAAGACAAGGAGAGGGAGTGGTATCAGTTCCGGTTGATCAGAGAGGGCCTTACGTCGCAGTTGCTACATCGGGCGTCGTTGAGCCTTTTCTGTTGGACACTGGTGCAGCGAAAAGTTCTATCATGCATTCGAAACTCCCTGGCGCACCTTTGTCTGGCTTAACAAATGTTTCCGTTGGATTCTCTGGCGCCCCCGTTAGCAATCCAGTTTCGTGCCCTTTGCCCCTTGCAATTGGGCCACGTGAGCTTCAAGCTCCGTTAATTTTGACTACTGGCTGTGGTGAAAATCTTTTGGGCCTGGATTTGCTTAAACGTTTGTATGCAACTTTGTATTGTTCTCCTGCGGGTGTAAAGCTTACGTTAGGAGAGAGGGTTGTCTCTCCTATGTATTTGTCTCTCGATAAGCTTCCACCGGAATTGAGTTCTCTTCCTGCGTCTTTGTGGGCAACAGGTCCCAATGATGTGGGTTTGCTTGATATCTCCCCTTATGTTGTTCAGCTGAAATCTAATGTGCGGTTGCCACGTATTCCCCAGTATCGTATCTCTCTTGATGGTGAACGTGCACTGTTAGCGATCATTTATGATCTGATCGAGAAAGACTCGGGGAAACGTGTGCAACAGCCCTGTGCTGCCCATTTTAAAACGTACTGATCCTTCGAAACCACCTGTTTATCGTTTTGTTATCGATTTACGGGAGGTGAATAAAATTGTGGTTCCTCAGTTCCCCGTTGTGCCTGACATCACAGCACTACTGACTCTGATTCCAGCTTCTGCATCGTGGTTTTCGGTGATTGACTTGAAGAATGCGTTCTTCAGCATCCCGATTGCAGAGGAGAGCAGGGACCTTTTCGGTTTCTCTCGGTGGACGCAGCTTCCGGTTTAAGCGCGCTCCTCAGGGCTACTGTGAAAGTCCGTCGATTTACAGTCAAGCCTTGAAGGGTCAACTGGACGCGTTTAGGTTGCCGGTCGGTGCGGCCTTAATCCAATACGTCGATGACTTATTGGTGGCTGCTGATACTCAGGACATTTGCAAAATTGCTACGGTATCGTTGCTGCAATATCTCTGTGAATTAAATCACAAGGTGTCGCCTTCTAAACTACAATATTGTTGTCAAGAAGTAACCTATCTAGGTCACTTATTGTCAAAGGAGGGAAGGAGGTTGACGCCAGAGAGAATTGCTGCAATTGCACGAATGGCTGTGCCAAAAACCCAAAGAGATGTGCGTGCCTTTCTAGGTATCACGTCGTACTGCATGCAATGGATTCCTAATTTTTCATTGCTAGCGAAACCATTGGTGGCTCTTACGTGCAAGGATGTTTCAACTCCTTTACCATGGACGGATGAATGTCAGAAAAGTTTTTCTGAACTGCGTGATTCATTGTGTTCGGCTCCTGTGTTGGGTACTCCCGACTATAGCAAGCCGTTTACATTATATGTTCACGAGAGGGAAGGTTGTGCTTTGAGTGTCTTAACGCAACCTTTTGGTGGTAAGCAACGTCCATGTGCATATTTTTCCTCGACCTTGGACCCAGTAGCTAGAGCGTTGCCGAGTTGTTTGAGAGCAACAGCGGCAGCTGCGGTGTCCATCCGACAATCAGCAGGATTGGTCATGGATAATATGCTTACGGTGATGGTTCCGCATGCAGTCGACACTCTTTTGAATCGTACAAAAACTCAGCACTTGACGAGTGCGAGGTTGTCTGGGTACGAGTTGACGCTGTTGGCAAGCCACATTCAAATAAAACGTTGTAATGTCCTGAACCCGGCAACTTTGTTACCAATTAGCTCAGAGTCAGATGAAATAACAGAACACGATTGTTACTTGAGGACGGAAGAGGAAACAAAAGGTCGAGTGGACCTTAAAAACACCCCATTGGAAGACCCAGATGGAACACTGTATGTGGATGGGTCATGTTTTAAGTTGCCGAATGGCGATGTGACTACTGCTTATGCTGTTGTAACGCTGAATACTGTTGTTGAGACTGCAAGGTTGAATCAGAATTCTGCCCAAGCTGCAGAGTTGATCGCCCTCACTAGAGCGTGCGTGTTAGTGAAAGGGAAACGTGTGAATGTGTTTACCGACAGCCAATATGCGTTTGGCGTCGCACATAGTTTTGGACGATTGTGGAGAGAGAGAGGTTTCTTGACGTCGCATGGTACGAAGATTCAGCATGGCCAGCTTGTGAATGATCTTTTGGATGCATTGACGTTGCCTGAACAAGTAGCGATTGTTAAATGTAGTGCGCATCGTAAGGTGACGGATGATGTTGGTTGTGGTAATGCGTTTGCGGATGAGATTGCTAAGGAGACTGCCCGGAACCTTAGCACTCGAATGTATGTGACGAATTCGGTTAGGTGGCCTACAGAATCGAGCATGTGTGAAGACACTATTGAAAGTGTGAAAGAAATTCAGAATGAGGCCACCGAGACTGAAAAGGCGAAGTGGAAAGAGAGCACGGGAAAGTTGGATGCAAGTGGTTGTTGGACTGATTTGTCGGATCAGAAAAGATGGTTGTTGCCTGATGCGTATGTGCTGGCCGTTGTGACAATGGCGCATGGGTTAGCACATATTAGCGCGAAAGGTATTTGTAAGTTGCTGTCCCCTGTGTGGAAGAATGATGGTATCACGAAATGTGCTGAACGTCTGGTGAAGAATTGTATGGTGTGTATGTTGTACAATCCTGGCAAGGGAACCCCAACTCCTCCTGGCAGTTTTGCTCCCCCTTCATGTCCCTTTGAGGTGATTCAATTGGACTTCATCCATATGGAGCGATGCAATAACCTGAAATACGTTTTAGTTGTGGTTTGCGCATTCTCCCGATGGATCGAGGCCTATCCTCTCAAAGACAATACTGCTTTGTCAACTGCGAAAATCCTTCATGCCCATGAGCAGTTCTTAGCCATGTTATCCAATGGTAGGTGGATAACAGGGCTAAGAGCATTAGCTCGGTAATGCCTGAATATCGCGGACTTTTCAGCAATATTCATGCATTATTTCAGATTTTTATTGCATTTGCGATAAACCTTGGTAATACCAAGGTTTATCTGCGATAAAAATCGCCGCAGCTCGGCGATAATTTTTTCTCGCTAACCAAGCAATAGCGATAATTCTCGCTATTGCTTGGTAATACGCCCCAATTTGTCTCTCCATGACATGGTAGTTTCTCATCCTGTAGAAACTAAGTCAACAGGTTTACCACTGGCTGCGAGAAGAACATAAGGTAGGCATGTGCAGAGACTGTCATGATCCGTGCTGCACAAGGGCAGGTGAGCAAGAGGTGCATATCAAGCATGGCCGTGGCCTGGTAGTAGCCTGCATGCTCATGGAGATTACTCCAAGTTTCACGATCCAACAGCAAACTACAAGTTCCGGAACCCCCAGAAGTCTCGCGAGTGTTGGAGATGGTGGCTGCCACCTCAACCATGTGAGGATAGCTTTCCTCATGTTTCACGGCACCACTACTAGGCAATCAAGCTTTGAAGTTGCTGCAGCAAGAATCATGTTTCCTGTATTTGTGATTTGAGTTTTGGACAAAAGTTTATTACTAAATGATCGCTTTCAGCAAAGTTTTATGAAATATCAAGTGAGTTGCAAAATGAAATTAAACTGTGCTTAAAATGTACTCTGAAGTGTTCAAAGACATTGGGATTGCATTACTTAGTGAACTTACATTCTTTTGTGAAGTAGCAGAGGGCATTCCTTCGTTGAACATCTATGGTTAAGGTATGTACATGTGCTGAACATTTCAGGACCTAGCGGTGTTAGAGAAGTGATACACATGTGTTGAAGATTAGGAATTTTACTGAGTTAATATATGTGACCTAATTTTCGTCCGTCCTACAAACATAGTAAACCTTCAGGCACATTTATATCAGGAGACACATACATGTGACGTTGTAGAGACTTGCATCCTAGGGAGGGAGAGTTGTAAGTTTTTATGCATATACTTAGGTTTATAACATTTCAGTTTTCAGGAAGAGTCAGGTTTGTATAAAAAAAAGAGCGCTGGTTACACAAAAATAACTTCAAGGTATATTGCTGTTACTGTGAGAGTTACATGCTGGTTATTTTAATTAGTGAACGAGTTTCCTTCATGCAAAATTAGTATGTGACCCGCAGCCATTGGCATTTATCTTCTTTGATGGACAAGTGGTGTCGAGCCACACAATATTGAGCAATGATTGATCTGTGATGTCCTGATATGTCCGGGGATTCGTACAAGCTACACTGAACAGATTAGTGTGTGTCTATCCTTCGCTGACAAGTGTGGCCGAGGTACTGAACCCAGTTCATGATAAGGTTTCAGACTGTATTTATTTCTCATGAACGAGGAATTTCCAGTAAGTGCAAGCTAGAAGCTTGCGCTGATTATTTCTCTGCCATTGATATACACTGCCTGTCATTACTACTAATTAGATGGCTAAGTGATGTGCTCAGAACCACCCCAATGGAGATGACAGTGCCCCTGGATTAGGGCAGATAAGAGGATCAAACTTAACTATTGAGAGGAAGTAAAACTTGTTACAGCATTTCGTAGGTGAACCTGCAGAAAGATCATTAATTGTGGAGCAGCCTGAACAACAAAAATTTACAGACAGAGCCCTCAACTACCCCCAAAATGGAACACAGCCTTACCTTGTGCACTGGCTTTTAGAGTGGTCCATGGCCAGTGAGCACTTGAGGAAGGACTGGGCATGGGGCAAGCTCCACCACCCCAGGAGGACCCGACCTACGCACAAGGATTCTGAGATGGGTGACCCCAGCCCCTCTGGGACGGGCACAATCTTAGAGACAGCCCTGCTGAATAGGACTCATGCTCACGCAGTACCCACCTTAGGGGAACCAAATTGCTGTGCCTCCCCAGCTTGAGTTGAACCCTCTAAAGGCCCTGCTGCCTGTGCACTTCCATGCCTGATCCTGGCCCACACATATTTTTAGCGACCAAGGAGTTGCATGTCTTGCATAGCTTGGCATCCTGAATGAGAAGAAGTTCGGGCTACAAGGGAACCCTGGCTTCTGTTGGTGGAGATGCTGTAACCCTTGAAGCTAGTGTGAATGGCTTTGAGGTATGGGAGGAGAAGCTGCCTCAGGGACATTCGAGTTCCTATGCATGTATCCCATTGGGGAATACGTTCAGTTGATTTGACAGCTCTTATGCCTTTGGTGCCTCCCACCAGGGCACGGTGGACCCCAGCCTACAAGTATGGCTCGGGCAGTCGACTATACTGGGGACTCTCGATGTGCAGGGGTTGAAACTTGGCTCTCCGGCCCCAGTGGGTGGCAAATCCCTGAGGTGCAGGTAGGGTGGCTGTCGTAATAGGGGGATGTAAAAAACATGAGACAGTAGCTTGAAGATGATGTGTCTTTTTTATTTATAAGAGCAGTGTGAGTCAATCTTGGTTTAATAATCTTTTCTCCTTTTCTTCCTTTTCTTTAGATGCAGGGTAGTCAGGGCCACTGATAGTTAATGTGTGCCTCAAGGAAGGAAAAGATACCACCGGTAAGTATTGGGACATTAGATATGGTCAATTTTTAATTATAGGTTCCTTAAACCAAGGGGGAATGTGCTTGTGTGGGATAGTGCCTTTTGTTTACTATCAACCAGTGTACCCGTCACTACAGATATATGCCAAGTCTTGAGTGTTTGCTATTTGCAGCTTCTTCCTTGTGAAAAGGAAGAAGTATCACCAAGTAATACAGGTGTTCTGGTATTGAAGTCACTTCTCTCTACAACACCTTCAATGAAGTATTAGAACGAAAAGAAAAGAATAACAAGTCCATGTGTTTCAGTGCCAGTGATAATAGTTTCACATATTGCAAGAGAAATGATTTTAACATATTGTTTCCATGTATATTACTTTTGAATTCTCCACCCTCCTCCAGTCCATGGGCCAAATAGATAACACTCACAATTACCTCCTACTTAAAGTAAGTGGTAATGTATTTACAAATGGGTAGGGGTCCCCAGGAGACCCCAACCCCTTTGAAAATGCATGAAAAATATGTTTTTTAAGGGCAGGCAGTGGTCTCAGGGACCACTGCTTGCCCTTAACCAATGAAACGAAAACGTGTCATTTTTAAAAAAATGCATCCTGTTTTCCTTTAAGGAAAACAAGCTGCATTTAAAAAAAAGCTGCTTTATTAAAAAGTGGTCCCAGACATGGTGGTCTGCTGAGCCCAAAAGGTCACCATCCCTGGAAGTGCTGGCATTCACAAAGGGTTTGCAAGTTGATAATATTAATGAGCCTCGCAATTTGCAACCCCATTGCGAATTGCAAAACAGTGCAAAATAGTGTAAACACACTGTTGTACATTTAATTTAGCGACTCACAATTTGCGACTCGCAATGTGTCTCAAATTGTGAGGCACTAAATGAAAGGGTTGTACATCTGGCCCCAAGTCTTTTCTCTCCTGCATCATACCAGGAGACGTGTGCATACCTGGGTTAGCCATGCTCCTCCTGGACCTTGGCAGGGCTCTTCATCTACTCTGTGGTCTCCGTACTTCCTGGCGGAGTCTTATGACGATTCCGAAGTCTGCACTCTGACCGGCTCCTGCCTTCTGAAGCATTCTAGGTTCTGACAAGGTATTCTGCACTCCCTCTGTGTTGACATTGGATTTGGGATTGAATCTGTTTTCTCCTCCTCAGCATCTTTCTCTCTAGTGATCCTCGTGTCCACCTCAACATCTTCCTTGCTATTGATCCTCACATCTACCTCGGAATGTTCCTCCCACCCCTTCCGCTATTTATCAAATTTTGTCTGTCCCACGTGCTCTATTGCTCAATTGTTTTTAAGGGAGTCGGATCCTGTTTGTATGACCTCCGTTTTCTGGTTCTCATAGGATGCAGGAAATGTCATGGTCTCTGTTGCTTGCCTTCCTGAATTCTGCTGGAAATAAAGAACGGGCAAGGTGAGAGATATCGGTATGCGCCATTGAAAGTCAGTTTCCTCTTTGTCTTCCCCTTGAGGATTAGGTGTTACCTGACAGTGACACTTCCTCATTACCATGTACCTGGTGGTCTTGTTATATGTGTCAAGGCTGAGGTTTCAAGACCTGTCCAACCCTGTCTTGAAGTGCCAGTGGTGGAGTTGCCTGCTTATATTGCCGTAGGAGCTGCTTGCTCACCTGCCTACTGTGACAACAGGGGGGAGATACTGGGCCAGGTGCCTGGAAAAACTCTTTAAATCATGGAGGCTGACTTCTATCAGGGAAGCCTAATTGGGTGCTGAACTGTCTACCCACATGGGGGGCACTGCCTTCCTCCCATTTATTGTGCAATAGCAGGTGGAAGAACATTCTAAAAGTTGTCTGTGACTCTTGGCAGTGGATCATTCGACTCTTGCATTGATGAAGAATGCAGCTAGCACCAAGAATTAGTGTCAATTGCAGGACACATTGATCATCAGCACTTTAAATGCAACTTGTGGCCCTGGGTTCCTTTCGGAGATAGGGCTTTGTGAGGGTCGCTAAACATCAATTGCGAGGGGGATCTTTCAGGGTATGACAAAGGCTGTCACATGAGGCTCTGCTCTCTTGGTCCTCCCAAGGCCAGAGCCCTGATCCCCTGTCAAAGGGGCCTTCCCTGCTCCAACTAAGTGGGGCAGGTGATCACCTCACTGTGTGCCCTATGTGGCTGTCTGTGGTGCTGCAGGCTGCCCATGTTAATCACCAAAGGTTCCCACTTCCTCAGCTGGGGATGGGAAGGCCCCCTACCTGCCGACTGGTCCCGGTTTCCACTCTACCCCCCTGTGGTCTTCAGGCTCTGATCTGAGAAACGATGTGTTGCAGAGACCCCCTGTTTGAAAGAGGGCCCCTTCCCTTCTGATGCCCAAGAAATTGGTCTGCCTCCCTCATACTACGGAATCTGACTATATCCTCAGATCAGAGGAAGTGACCAACTGAAGAATATTACTGAGTGGAGGAAAAGCAACTAACCAGGATTTCCTCAGGAATGAGGATTAAAGCGGAAGGAGCCCAGCACGAATTCCCCATCCAGTGGCAGGTGCAGGAAATGTGGTGCACACATCTGTGTCACTTTTTGGGACCCAATTCCTTCTAATTGATGCTCACACTGCAGAGGGTGTTAGGCTAGTAGCAGACCCCAATGTGCCGGGATTGTATCTTGGTAAGATACAATCTAACCATCTAAGGCTAAATACCAGTAATCAACAAGTACTGTAAGAGAAAGTTGAAAATATATTTGAAGAGAGAATTCATGGTGGCATTTAGCCATCTAGAGATAAATGGCTCGGGTCCATTCAGTCTGCCTGGAGAATTCAACATGGAGGGAAGGTCAGTCATCCTAGAGACCCAAGAGTTTACATGCCCGTGACAGCAGCTTTGCTTTGTCTGCGTGGCTGAGAGAGATTGCCCTCCTCTGTTCCCTCCCCAGCGACTGGTGACTGATCCTGAGGAGCACTGGGGTATGGAAGGGACATGAAGCTATTTGCTTCTGGCTCAACTGTTCACTGGCTCAGTCTATGCTCATTGTGCCCCGACTGTATCACGCAGCCAGGTGGAACGGCACATGACAGGCATCAGGGGTTTGCGGCGATGCCAGTTACCCACTTGACCTAGCTGCAGACCCCTGTTTTAAGACTATTGTCATGGACCAAGGAGTCTAACTTGTGTAGGAGTCTGAGGACTTCTTGAAAACCTGTGGTGCAATGAAGGTGAGGGCTGGTGCATGCTACTTGAGGTGGGATCCTGGCATAGCCTGATGGCGCATGCACCATACCCCTCTTGCCCCCTCTGTCAAGGAGGTGGAGCATGAACATGTGTGGTAGGACCTAAAAGATGGTAAAATATGTGTGGAAAGTGTAAAGTTAGAGGAAACTCCGGTAGATGTCCATAGTCCTCTTCATATGTAGATCAGTTGTCCAAACTAGGTATAGGGGTGAAAAAAGAATAAAACCATCTAATAGCTAGTTCCCTCTGAAGTTTCCTTCAGGCTAGCACAAGCTTTGAAACTCCAGTTTTATCTAGTAAAGTGAATAATTATAGAGATCTAGGGTCTCAAATCATCTATTCTCAAACTTTAAATCAGTAAGAAGCCCCGTTTGTTGAGGTGGAGCTAGGCATTGAACCTAATGGGCTACTTTTAAGAAGCAGAACTGGTGCTGTGTTGAACCTAATGCCAGGTTAAGTCATTCATCAGACCCCTGAATGGTGTTGGTTGATATGGACAGGAAGACAGTGGCCAGCAGTGGCCATAGATGTCAGAATCCAATAAGGAGTGAGTTAGACCTGGCATCTTTGGCGTGGGTTCCCCTATCTTTTTTGCCTCTACATCCTGTATTTTTGATGCTGTGCTGGATTTCGTTTTTGCTGGTTTAGATACTTTGGGCTAGGTGTGGGCGGAAAATCCGTTCCGCTCGCGGATTTTGCGGATTTTCGGGAAATTCGCAATCCGCGAGATTTGCGAATCTCCCGCAAAATCCGCAAATCCACGAGCAGCGGATTTTGCTCGCACTGCTCGCACTGTTCGCGTGAGTTCGCGCCCCGCGAATAAGTGCAAAATTGCAGAAATACGATTTTAGCAAAACTGAAAGTAACTACTTACCAGGTTCAAAAGTTCAGGCTCATCATTAGTAGCCATTTCCTGTAGTGCTTCCTGAGGGGCCCCTCCAGAGTTCAGTTGCCAGTTGAAACTATTATGTGACCCTGCTCTGAACCTCAGAATAGTTACACATATGCCACAAAGGTCCTGAATTACAGCTAAGGGAGACAAGCAGGAGCCAGGCTGGAAGTTAAAATCCATTAATCAGCCCCTAATTCATTATTGTCAGTTGGGGCAGGGCAGGTGTTGTAACTAATTTTGCAACAATGAAAGCACTTAGCAAGTGCAAAAGATCACTAATCAGGGCGCACTAAGGAAACAGGTGCCAGCTAAAAAAATATTCTGTGACACATTAATCAGCCCCAAATTAATTCAGGTCACTTGAGGCAGGGAAGGTGTGCTTTGCCGAAAATAATGTACACTGGACAACCAGAGGGTGTGGTGATGAAACAGAGGGTGGCATGGGTGGGCCAGAGGGTGGCATGAGTAGTCAGAGAGTGGCAGTGGTGACAGAGAGTGGCAGTGATGAAGAAGAGTGTCCCAAACAGGCTGGACACGTAGAAACAACAAGTTCGCGAAACTTGCGACCCGACAGGTAAGTTCGCAAATTGCGAAATTGTAAAAACCCTCGCGAACTGGCAGAAACACGGGCGAACACAAAAAAAAAAAAAATCCGCAAATTCGCGTATTTTGCGGATTGCGAATCCGCAAATCCGCAAAATTCGCGAACGCTAGATCCGCAAAATTCGCCCATGCTTACTTTGGGCACTTTGTCACTGCTGATCAGTGTCAAAGTGCAAGTGCTCCCTGAGTAAATTGTAAGTGTAATTGGTTTTCCATGATTGGCATATTTGTATCACCAAGAAGACCCTAGTAAAGTGCACTGAGTGTGCTACGGCTTGTGATTCAAATACTACTTGTGGGCCTGGAGCACTGATTGTGCCACCCACATGAGTAGCCCTACAATTGTGTCTCAGGCCTGCCACCGCAGGGCCTGTGTGCAGTTGTGGACTGCCATGTCAACCTGGCCAGTGTTCCGATTGACCAGACCTAACCCTTCCCTTTCTGTACACATTAGATACCCCTATGGAAGACCCAAGGTACCCCCCTGGGAAGGGTGCAGTGTATGTGAAAGGTTGAGCATGTACTAGTGCAGGTGACATGCTCTAGTAGTGAATTACAGCCATTTTCGTTTTTCACTATTGTAAGGCTATCTTGCTCATAGGCTATAATGAGGAATGTTGTGTACAGTGGTTACCTTCATATCTTCCCATGGGAGCAAGATAGGACAAACAAGTCTGGTATCCCTGAACTCAGAATTTAACGACACATGTTTTAGGAAAAGTGTTTTTTAAATCCTGTGTTTGAGAACAGCACTTTTAGAAAGTGGCTGTTCTCTATTCTGACCTTTCTGTATGCGTTGGCCTGTTTTTCAATTGACTGTCTGGTTTGTGAGTGACAGGGGCTGGGTGCTCCCAGAGGCTGAGTGGGCCATCCCTGGGCTGAATAGCTCCATCTGCATCTAGAGTGGTGGGAGGGGATAGCACCTGGGCCTGAATAGGGCTGTGCCTGCCTTCCACAATGCTGGCTCCACCTCCTGCTGGGCGGCTGATGACCCTGCCCCTCTCTCTGAAAGGAAAGGAGAAGTCAGAGAAACAAAGTGCTCAAGGAACACCCAGAACTGGTTCAGACCGGGCTCAGAGCCCTCCTGCACAAAGGGAACAAAGACGTTTAGGGGTGTAAGTATAGGACCCCAGACTACAGAAAATTAGATCATCCGGGAATCAAGAAGGAACCTCTGCCAAGGATAAAGTTGAAGACTGAAGAGGAAGGACTGCCCTGCTGTGTGTTTGTGGATTGACCTGAAGTTGCTTTGCTGCTAGGGAGAAGGGAAGGCTTTTGCTTTGTGCTGTATCCTCTTGCTTGAAGAGATCTCCAAGGGTCTGAGTAGAGCTGGCTCCCTGTTAAGAAGTCCCAGGAACAAAAAGAATTCACCCCCAGCTTCCCCCCTGAACTCTACTGAGAGAGTTCTGTCCTTCCTAGAATGCTTGGGCCAGTTGTGGTGCCTCTGGAAGTTGTACCTGTTGTTGGGAAGCTGGATAAGAAGAAACTAAAGACAATCTGCTTTATTTCACGCAACGCTCGTTTGCGGAGCGCATCCCCGTCAGTGCGAGAAAATTCCAGCCGCCGCGAAGATCGAGATCGTCGCAGCGCCTGTTGGCGCTGCAAGAACCAACACCACCTTCGCTTGCGGAATGCATTGCTCCGGTGCGGGGAGAGTATCGTCACAGAGCCTGTCGTCACTGGGTGAGATCATCGCACTGCTTGCTTGCGGGCTGCATCGCATCGCTGTGGGAGTCGTCTCAGAGCCATCGCATCGAGGGGCCGCGAAAGGAGAAGATCGACGCTGCGCATCGCCGCCGCACCTGAGATCGTCACCGTCCCGAAGATCGCCGCGTTGTACCTTTGCGAGACGCTTCCTACAAAACCTGCGCATCGAAATCCATACAAGGTATCGCATCCCTCCCCATACAGACCGGCATCATCGCAACACTCCCACTGCATCCAGCAGGGTTGTCGCATCGCCTCCCCAGGGTCTCTGGAGTGGCACATCGCTTGTTTTTTAATGCTGCACCTATCCCTTGGAACTTTTGTCGCATCTAAAGGTACTTTTGGCTAAAACGTGACACAACTGTGGATTATTTTAACGCAACCTTAACCCTTTCGCTGCGGCGGCTATTCCGCCGCAGTGCTAAGGGGTGGGGGGGCCGTGCAGCGCTCCCACGCTGGTGACGGAACCACTCCATCGCCCCCCTCGGGTGAGCTGTGTCTGTGACGTCACGACCCTGCCCGCTCAATAGAATGCGCCGCGCAGGCACAAAATCAGCACCGCGCAGGCACTGCGAGCGGGCCGTGACGGAACTGTTCCATCACAAGCACAGCCCATCCGAGGGGCGTGACGGAACGGTTCTGTCACCAGCGTGGGAGGGGTTAAAAACCTTTTTTGAAATCATATCCTTGAACTGTGTATGTTGGATTTTTGGCGTTTTGGTCTTGTTTAGTTTTGATTAAATACTTCTATTTTTCTAAACTGGTGTGGAGTCCATTTGTGGTGTTTTCACTTTGTTACTGCGAGTGTCAGTACAAATACTTTACATATTGCCTTTGATAAGCCTGTCTGCTTGTACCAAGCTACCCAGGGGGTGAGCAGGGGTTATCTAAAGAGTGTATCCCCCTTACCCTGACTAGAGGCCAGTGTCCCTATTTGTCACAAGTACCTACCTGTGCCAACTAGAGACCCCGAATTTTAACAGAGTGCTTAGCAACTTGCCTGTAGAATCAACTACCACTGAAAATGGATGTTGTTGGACCTTCGGGCCCTTACCCAGCCACCCCTGGTGCTTAGACAAGGGGTAAGCTGCCTTGAGCAGGAGGGCTGCTGCCCAATTCACGGAACCGCAGGATCCGTCTGGAGCTGCCACAGGTGCCGATCTTGGTGGTAGTAGCAAATATTCAAACAAGATCTTTAGGGACTAAAGTAGAGAAGGGCTTCATTTGAACAGCAGTTAAACATGGGTCAGAAATAGGCGAGCACCATTTGGAAGGGACATGAGATGCCCTCTCTTGCCATTGAATGATTAAAAGAGAGTCGGGTTCATATCCACAAATCCAGAGTGTGGGCACTCATGCACCCAGTGCAGTAATGCATACGATCCAGGAGAAACAACTCTGAACATGAGCTGGGACAATCCTGTGGCCTGCTGTGCAATTCAGAAGGACTGCTTTGCTGAACCCAAAAAGGACTCCCCTGCTGCCTTAAGCCTGCTCTGAGCCCGAGAGGTTTGCCCTGCTGTTTGAGCCCTGGACTTCCAGAAGTGATCCCAAGGCCTCAGGGACATAAAAGGCTCTAATCATAATGAACCAGTACCTGTGTCCTGCCTGAGTGAGTCCTGGCCCTCCAAGTGATGCCTCTCTAACCCTGGACCATTGGAAGTGGGACTAAAGGAAACCAGGTAGCCCAAATTCAACACTTGGTACTTTTTGCCTAAAAAGTGCTCTTAGAACCGAGAGGAGACTGGAATCTATCTGCTCAGCAATTCGCCCAAGATGCATCGCCAGTCGGACTGACTTCGCCACAGGTCCCACTGCATTCTTCTCTGCAGAAGCAAATCCTGTCCATCGGCTCCTCGCAGAAAGGGTATCTGGCCTGTTGAGCCCTCATTGGCAACAGCCTGCAGCTTCATGTCACTGGATATTTTCAACTTCTTTAAAAGAGACCAAGTCCAAACATAGACATCTTCACTGTGACTTCGTCGAGAATGGCGACGCCTCATTCTTGGACACCATCAGCTTCCTTGCCTCGCTGAACTCCACCTTCTCAGACATTTTCTTTCAAGATGTCTTTTGAGTCCGAAAGTAAGTGGGGACCAGGTCCAATCCACTTTGTGAACCTGACCAGTGCTCCATTGAGGTTGGCCATAACTTTTGAATTTGCCCTGGTCTCACTTGACTAGATCTTTTATGAGCTCATTTACATTTAAAATATTTAAAAAATCGTAAATCTAGTTCTACTGTTTGGAATTTTGTCAAATAATTTATTAAAATGCACTCTCATTTTCAGAATAAGTGTGGGATTTTTCTTTTATTGCGTTTTTACTTTAATACTCCTTAAGTGATGCATAAATACTTTACACATTGCCTCTAAGTTAAGCCTGACTGGTTTTATGGCAAGCTACCAGAAGGCTAAGCGCACTTTAATTTAGCTACATTTTGTGTTTCACCCTGCCTAATCCAGCATTTATTCATAGTGCTAGGGCACCTGACAACCCTTACTGGGCTTGCTGATGTGCCCTAATTGTTGGAGCAGCTGGGGATATCATTAGTGAGGCACAGGTGGTGGGGGGAGTTGAATGAGCATTGGATGTTTGGTCTGGGTTTAGCGTGTGGCTTGATGGGCTGCTGAGGACCTTCACGCTCCACTCCGGAGGACCTTGAGGAGTTTGTGGGCCCACTTTTCCTGGGCTGATCAACGGTGGCCGTACTCCAGATTTCCTGGTGCTCTCCCTCAAGAGACTCCTCCCCAGATGCCTCTCATCCCCTCGTGTGGGGGTTGACACTTCGCAAGAGGTGGCTGCCGGCGAGTGTGACAAGGCTGCATTGTATGTTGCACTGCCCATGGCTGGCTGTGACCGGCACAGGGGGCTTTATACCCGTGAAGCGGCTGGCTGATGCACTGAGATTGGGCGCTGACACACTGGTGCGGCTCCTCAGGAAGCACCTTCCTGATGACTTCTACTCGTCCCCTGCAGGGGTTAACATACCTGATTGCTGTGGACCGCATTGATTCTATACCATTATTCGCCCGCTGTGACCCACAGGTGGTGGCCCCGGCTATGTGAGGCCGGTGAGACACCACCCTAGGAAGTCTGCATGCCTATGTTGAGTCAGTTACTGTAGATGCCAGAGGAGAGCCTTACTGCGGGGCTGCCCCTTCTCTGACAGGTGGAACACGCTGCAGACAGGCCTCCACTAACATGAGCAGGTCTCTGGTGCATTTGCCTGCAATACCTATCTGCCACATACTGTGGGCCTGATCATGGGATTGAAGCTGGACTGCTGCGGCCCGAGGTGGGCAGCACAACTGGAAGACCGGGGGTGGGCCGTCTGTGGGGATCCTACACTGGAAATTATCATTGAGGCCCTCTGGTAGCGGTGTTGTGTTCTATCTAGGACCCCGATCAATATTGTGACCTCATGCCCCTATACGGCTATAATCAATACATATCCCTATAATGGCATAAACGATCAGAGCCATATTTCAGTAACTCGTCTCTGCAGCTCATTACAGTACATGACACAGCAGAAGCCACTTCCTTAGATTCCTAGATAACACACCGAGTTCTTTCGACAGCTCAAACCCCCCAGCAACCTGGGAAAGCCCCGCTTGCTTTGTTTTGATTAGTAATAGAACTCTTGCGAGCACTGTAAGAACGACCAGTTCTTAGTGACATCTTTATTGACGTCTTATGTCCAAAAACTTACGTCAAACTCGGCACCTTTCAGGTATAAATAATACCGACGTTGCCTTAAGCAAACACGGTGGTGGTGAATACTGGAGCAGAACAGCTGTCGCTTTGCAGAGAGCCCAGCTGATGCGAGAAGCCCACGGACACTGCCCCTCCTCCTTGACGTGCTGAGAAAGACGCTGTCTTTTCTCCTGCTGAGAAAATCCAGCTCCAGCGTTTCCAGCCTACCCTTGCGGGTGACTGGAATATCAAGTCCTGAGAGGAGATACCAGACCTCCAACATTCTATTCCAGAGGTACGGTGCTGACTAAACCCTTAGAGAGAATTCTTATAGCAAACCCTTGGCAAAACCAACTTAAAATTAAATTGCTACTTACTTACTCCCTCCCACGTATTAGGCTTAGATCAGGTACACTGGGGTAGGCGTAATTAGAAGCACCTGTTGAGGACGTTAGCCAAATGTGCATATGAATGTATATATTTAATTCATTTTAACTATTGTATGGCTAAGAAACCATATCAATGCTTTTACAGTATTATTTCCTAATACTCCTTTTACTGTACGCACTTTTTATAACAACAAGTCTTGCAATTGTGGCAATTCATTTCTCTTGCATGAGAAGGAAGACTGTTCAATAAATAATACCTTTTATTGAAAATGCCCGTCTCTCTATTCTCTGCATAACTGGTGAAAGTAATTCTGCACAACTGACTGAGTGAAATAGCTGTCTCTTGTTTCACACAACTCTAGAGATTGACTCTTATTCTGAGGAGCAAAGTTGTCATGTTAATGCGGTTGTTGGAAAACTGAATCCCTTCTTGTCTGAGCCCGGGAAGCTGATCACTTCCTATTCAGTCAAGAAAGTTTCCAGTGACCTCTGAGCTAGCTGGTACAAACCCAAGTAAGTCTAACATAGTCAGTAGAGACCTAGAAGACCGCAGTCCTACGTCTACACTGCTGTTTATGTTATTCCAATGCGCAGGGCCTATAGGGAAAATAGGAACTACACTACATGGCGTCCAACGTTTGGTAAGGTGATAAAACTAACGCAAGACGTTAGAATAACTCAGTCGTTCTTTTTCACACAGACCCTTTTCTCCCGTAAATACTCCAATAGACGTCTGGAGTGGGTGAAAGGTTAAAATCTGCCTGAACTTAGTAGGAAGAGATTCCTATGTAGAGCTTCTGGTTTATTCAACGTTGAAGGATACAGTGTTCCAAGATATTGTGCACCTCATCTTTGTTTCCTTGAAACCTGATCTGCAACAAAAACTTCTCCAGTAGAATGGTAGAAGGTGCGGAAGAAACAGAGGCTTTGAGAATAGCAAATCAACTCCTAGAGGAAGACACAAGACTCCTACAGACTGACCGAGATTCTATCATCATTCCGGTCAACATAAGAAAAACTATAATGTTAAAACTTATAGAAAACGGACTGACCTCACGAGGTGGTACCGTCATTTTCGTGATAGAGGCACACGAATATCGGCAAACAGAGGTGTTCTATTCATGGATAAACTTTCCAGTGGCAAACGCTACAACACACAAATTCCACTATTACAAAATAGAGGAACCACCGGATGAGTACGCTCCTTTCGAGGAGATTGAAATTCCATTAAAATACCAAGAGCACCTGCTCTGGTTTAAAGGCGCCCTAAAACACAATGATCACATCACCAGGCTCGGTCCACTAGGTAGACCAGGAGCAACGTGGCCGGTTCTAGCCAGCTACACACCACATCAGGACATTGAAAAAATGTCAAAAGAAGAACTTATAGCACAGCTAAAATTACTGATTAAAATACATAGAGAGTTAGTCCAATATGTAATGCGGACTGCAACTGTCCAAACAGCTGTTAATATTCCACAGCTAACTCCCCACCAGGGGAACACAAATAAAATTACACCACAGAACATACAATCGTGTCTTGGTAAAACACCCATAAAACGGGAACAAATCCCTTTCTGGTTTGCACAGAAAATTACTCAAATAGAGGCAGTATTCCCAAATACTACCCCTATTGAGAAACACAGAATTCTGACCATCTGCCTTCCAATGGGGGTCACACCACACATGGAGGACTGTGACACTTGGGTACAGTCTTTGCTTCCATTTACACAAAAACACATGGTGTTCAGTCCATGGCGGTAATACCGGATGTGCTGAAACAAATTCAGAATGAATACGGTCCAGAACCTGCTTTAACTCTTGGTATGAAATTACTGAAAGACTTCAAGCAGGTCTCGGCTATATTACTAGCCAACATAAAATGAGAAGCAGCATCTGTGGCGATCCGTCAGAAATTGAAAGAAACAGATATAACAGATCAACCAATTGAGCTTGCCAGAATCATAGAAAAATGCTATGAAGAATTAGGTAGAGATAGTTTGGGTGGGAAACCAGTAAAACCCAACTACTCGAAAATCCTGAAAAATTATTTATTAAAAATAATCAAAATACTCCAAAGAGAAATTGGGATGGAAATAAACATTCCACTCCCAAGGAAAAAGTTTTCCAGTCCAGAGGAAGGTCTCCTCGACGGAGGGAAAGAACTCCGACTCGAGAACACCAGTCTCCCCAGAGGGAGCACTCTGAAAAAAGATACAACCTTAGAAATAGGGATAACTTGAAAAAGCCTGATAGATATCAAAGTATTGATACACGTCCCTCTCGATCTTTTTCGCAGAAATCAGAAAGAAGAGGACGGTCAGAACCAAGGGAAGAGCACACCAAGTCCAAAGACAAGGAACCTGCTCAAAGTAAAAAATTACAATTCCGGAGGAAGAAGGTAGCCAATATTAGAGTAATCGAACATGCCGAGAATACTGAGGACACAGCTGAAAAACGGAGAGTGGGCACAGAAAATGCTAGACAGTGCAGCAGAAATCAGCATAGCTCGCAAGATCCTGATGAGTCATCTGGAGACAGTGGACACGAATGAATATGAATACATTCAGGTAGAAACTGCAGACACCAGAGTTAGCGACCCTCATAAGATATACGAAATAACACTGCGTATAGAGGGGGATAAGACTAGGAAAATAAGGGGTCTATTTTGGGATAACCTCTCAAAAGGCTATGACATCCTGTTAGCCGAGAAAGATTGGCCCCCGGAGTTTGTCAGGGAGTGCCCTCATGGCGAAGAAATGATTATGCCTGCCTTCTCGAATCACATTCCAATTCACACTAAATATGTATATGCAAGGAAATGGGCAGTAGCCCAGGCACCAGCATTATATAAAAATCATGTAGGATGGGATGAGGACTCTCCTCCTCACAAAATCCAGTAAAATGTCAACCAACTGCACAAAGGCAGTACCCAATTAAGCAAGAAGCTAAAAAACAGGTCAGGGAGATTTTAGATCAACTTGAATACCAGGGGGTGATTGAAACATGCACCTCTCAAATGAACAATCCTTTCTTTCCTGTCTCCAAACCAGACTATTCGTATCGTCTAGTCCTGGACTACAGACACCTTAACTCGTGTTGCAAAACATTTGCGGTACAGAACTCGCACAGTGCGGCACTGATGAATAACATAGTTCGGAAAAAATACAAAACAACATTAGACATATCTAATGGGTTCTTTTGTCAAAATATTGCACCAGAAAGCAGGTACTTGACCGCTTTCTCAATAATGGGGTCACAGAAAAATTTCTGTAGGCTCCCACAGGGGTTCAAGAATAGCCCAGGATTATTTTCAGCCAGAGTAACAGAGTTACTACAAATATATGATAATGAGGCATTATCTTATGTCGATGACATCTGTCTCACAGACGACGACTTGGATACTCACTTGAAAAGGGTGAACACCATAATACTTTGGTTCGCAGCAGAGGGTTACAAATTCAACTTTAAAAAGTCGAGAATTGCCCATCTAACAGACTTATTTTTAGGATACGAATTATCAAGTGAAGGAAAAAGCCTAGCGGACAACTTCTCAGAGAAGTGCGCATTACTCCAAGCACCAAAAATGCTGGGGAACCTACAATCGATTCTAGGCTTCCTGAATTTCGGAAGAACTTACATTCTAAACTACGCAGAGAGGATTAAACCTCTCTACGAATTAATTAAACCTGATTTTAAACCAATCAACTGGACTCAAAAACACACAGAAATTTTGAGATCACTGCAAACAGACATATTAGCAAAAACAAAATTAGAAACACGTGACAATACACGCAACCTTGTAATCCGAGTCATCCCAGGAAGATGCGGATTCACGTACCTGACGTCTAATGAGGGAGAAATGGTACCAATAGCTTACAAATCTCATTTGTACACACGAGCAGAAAAAACATTCAGTCTCACAGAAAATACTGTGAAAGCAGTGCAAACTGCTATAGCAAAAGAACGAGAATTAGCACAAGGCAAAAGGATCACTGTTCTCACAGCAGAATCCTCCTTTGAGGCACTATTCAGCCCAGTAAACCTGCCTACAGTATCACTGGATCTGAAATTGATACAGTGGGAAAATTCTCTTGCTTCAGAAGACGTGAAATACTATTTCGCCCCGCAGATGAAAAAACTGAATGATTTAAATTATGAAAAAGAATATCCTCTGCCAATCGAAATTCTCCCTCTAGAACAGTACTCCTGTATAATCTATACAGACAGATTTGTACAGCATTACAATGTAGAAAATAAATCCTACGATCCAGCCTGTGCGATTGTTAAAGGTCGCTGGCTCTGCGGTAAATTCAGACCGAAAATAACAAAAACTGAATCACTGAGAAAATGTTCGGCTCAGCGAGCTGAAATCAGATCTTTAAAGATGGCGCTTGAAAATGCCGAACGTGAATTCCCGACACTAATTGTGTGCGAATCGCATTTTTGCATCAACTCTTACAATAATGAGTTGCAGAACTGGGTTCAAAATGATTACAAGGATGACACAGGTGCCACAATCGAGCATAAAATGCTTTGGAAAGAAGTAGTTCTTTTACAGAAAGAACTACAAAAGACTCACGTGATACACACTCTGAGTCATCGACGGGATGGCGTTCACGTTGCAGGGAATTCATTGGCCAATACAGCCATAGCGGAAGCAAGTAAACCGGCTTCCGTAGCCACAAACAAGCGTTGAGAAAAATACATAGACAGGGAAACCATGCTGGCAGTAAAAACGACTTCAAAAAGCAACTGTGCAGCATTACCTGTGAACTATCCACTCAATTATGCATACGTAGTTGATGCAAACTCTGTTCCTTTTGCACGAATCCCTGGAGTGGGGGATAGGGTAATTCCAAACACGAACCGGAGAATATTTTTAATAGCAGACGTACACATGGGATTGGGTCCAAGGCACAAACAGATGAAGGAATCTCTGACCGAATTACAATCAGTATACTGGTGGCCGGGGATGAGCCTGCACCATTATAAATTTGTAAAGAACTGCCCGGACTGTGACAGAGACGCAGTAACGAGTCAAGCGGATTAATGCCATGGCCATGTATGATGGTAGCATAAAACTATCTACACATGCAGTCCAGCGTCCTATTAATTGTTTAAGACTACATTCACTTTAAAAATGTGGCCCCAGCGCTCGGCTGATGCCAAAACTGTTATAAAAGATCTGCGAGTCTTTATCAGCACATACGCAATTGCCATTCTTCATTCTGACCAGGGTCCTGCTTTTAGCTCTCGAGCTTATAAGGAGGCCATGACCAGCATGGGCATTGGATTGCGATTCTCTTGTCCCTTCCATCCTGAGGGTAATGGGGTAGTGGAAAGAAAAAACCGAGACATAAAGCAATCTATAACAGCAAAGGTATTAGGTTTGGGTGATGGGTGGGTCAAACATTTAACAAGTGTCCAACGTAGTCTTAATAACTTGCCAAGAAATTCTCTAAAAGGTTTCAGCCCGTACGAACTATTGTTCGGAACTAGAATGTATGTTCAGGACCTTGATAGTCAGGCTTCAGTGCTAAAAGATAAAAGTAAAGACTTTGACATCAAAGACCGTTTGGCTGTTTTACAGGACTTGAATGAAACAAGAAAATCCTTAATCAACATAAAGTTGAAGCAACAGCCATCTACCACTGAAGACACACCACCTGTCCCAGCAAGACCTGTCTGGATTCCAAAAATTGGGGATCTGGTCAGAGAAAAAATAGCGGTGAAGAAGGAATTTGGGCCTTTTTACAGAAAAGCAGTACCTGTCTTAGCAATCAACGGAACAAGATCAGTAGTACTACCGCCCCTTGCTGGTAAAAAGGAGAACCGAGTTGTATCCATCGACCTGGTGAAACCACAAGCATGTGGCCTATAATCAACAGTAGGCTAAGTGGACTCCCAAGAAATAACAGAATACCCAAATTTGAAACAATCCAAGAGGTTCAAACTGAAAGACTAATCACATTTGATAAACCTGCAGTGCACAGAGAAGGACTATGCAATAATGCCATGGAACTCGTGCCTCTTGGAACTCAAATTGAAACAGTTCGTCAGGCAACACCAGTCTACAATGATGTGGCATCAGAATTTGCTAATGAAAGGCAAATGGAGAAAACAATTCCAACAATCGACAGAACTGCCTCTGGCTACTTCATCAATTTCAATAACTTTTCTGAAGATCAAAGCGGCCCTGAAGTGAAGCCAGAAACAAAGACTTTTAAAGAAAAGGCAACATAACTCTTTCATCAACTCAAGGAAACTTATCTTATTTCTCCATGGTTAGAGTTTTGGTTTGGGCTAGGTGTTTTTTTCCTCCTGCTTTGGCTCATCATGGTACTTTGTTTGGGAAAATTCATTGAGGGAAAATACAGTTCAATGGACACAGCAAGTCAGAACATCAACTTAGTTTTGAAACCTCACAAATCATCTCACGTCATGAAAAGAGAACTATCATCAGTAAATGTCACAGCCATTCCAATACCCGGCGGGGTAGTGTGGGACAAGACTGACTATGAAATATATGGCCCGGTCGAGATCTTGAAATATCCTCAACAATTTAAGGTTTCATTAGGTGACTTTGAATAACCAAGTACATTTTCTGATGATTGAGATTTTGAAAGTATAAATAATGTGATGTCGGATTTAGTGTTGTCAGCAAAATTTACAGAACATGATTATTTACAAGGTTCATCCAATTATGAACAGATGTACTGTTTTTCACATTACGCAGACCACTATTTACATAAATCTGCTCAACCTAGAAATGTTTTTAAATATAACCAATGGGAACATTGTGCTACTTCACCTAAAGGCAGTTCAAAAACATTCTATGAGAAATTCCAATACTTCTCAGGGTGTAACACAAGTAATGCAGAAACATTTTATTATAAACTGTTGGATAAAACAGGGACGAAAACGATGCTGACAAATACTAAATTGATATATTCAGAAGCATTTTATAAAAAAAATGATTACATTTGGTTTTGATTTCTGGAAAAACAACATTGAAACAAAAACAATCTGGGGTACAAAAGATTGGCAGGTACAAGGCCTAGAAGCATTATTTCGAGCCTGCATGATCCCAGAACAAATAATGTTCCTAAATGACACAATTCACCAAACAACCTTTCTTGGCCTAGCTAAGATTAAGGACCTTTACAAATCGTCTATTTCAAAGCCAATACCTGATAATGCTACCACAGATATTGAAATAGACGTATACCAAATTTTACATCAAAACAGAACACATCCTGATTGGAAAAAGTGGTTAATCTGGTCAGAAGACACTAATAACTGTCAAGATAGATTCCTGAACAAAACACAGGGGTTAAAGATGACCAGACCAGACCCTAGATACTCCCAGAGACAACATCCAGGGATAGTAACAACATACAGTGTAGGGAAACTGTGCCTTGAATGGCTAGAAACATCCACACTGGCAGAAATTAAGCAACACTTATCTTTACTTAAAGATGGTGCTGACTTGCGCAATTTCATTATGGGACCACGCAAACAGCGTCAAAAACGTTTCATAGCGGCAAGTGTATATGCGGCATACAATGAGGCAAATTGAAACAGCAGAAAAAATATGAGAAATTGATCGTATTAATTTGGAAAAATCACTTTCTGTTGTGGACAATAGGTTAATGACTCTGTCCTCCAGAATATATTCACTGGACAGTATTGTATCATCTGCCATCGATATAATAGATGAAGACTTGCTATTGTTACAACATGGCCAGTCCCAAATACGTTCTATTGTACAGCTAGGCTGGACGTTGCAAAATCTTCGTTCAGGCTATGTGCCATGGCGTTTAATCAACACAACGTCATTTTTTTCTATCTTCAGCCTCACTGATAAACAAATCAGTTTGGCACAGAAAGGAGCAGACTATACAATCCTGAGCATCGAAAAACTTGAGAGATTACCATTGACAATGTCAGAAAGACCTGTCATTGAATGGATAATACACGGGATTATCACAATTCCGATAACAACTTTCCGATTTAAAAATTGCCTTGAGTATATACCGACAGGCCAGTATGAAAGGTTGGGTAAAGGGTACATTAAGTCATCATGGAAATTACCTTATACACACACATGCTACAGTGATAACGACTAAAATGTATTTCTTAGTGGTGAAAATTGCAAACATTCACTAAGCGGTATACTTTTGTGCCAGGGTATTAATTTACATGGGGCCTGTGAAGGGACTTCAAACAACCATTAATGCCACCATCACTTCACACCTGCAACGGAGATAGAGCCCCTCTTTAGGCAACTTTCTAACAGGAGTTACATTCTAATAACGGATCACAGCTGTTGTGGCTTGGTGCCAGGGAAAGCATATCTCATAAGCGTGACTTCCATGGTCACTTGCTGTATGCAAGCATTGTTTCCAAACGGCCCTGGAGATTCCGATACTCCGATTTGGCCTCCGTTGAATATCTCTTCTATACGAATTGATACTTTAAGCAGAATGAAGTCTGTGCTTTTGCAAGGACAACATCGGAGATACATGAACTTTCATCAACAAATTGCCCGTGCATTTCACAGAAATGCTCAGCCAAATCCTAAATATGTCGGATGCCATTGGTATATCAAACGTATTTAAGACAATTTTTTCGGGACTGTTAACACCATTCAAAGCAGTTCTGGGCATTATTCCCAATTTTGTCCATTCAGTCTTTGGTGGCCTACCACTACTTTTGGGACTCGTAGCAGGCATTTTATTTTTGACCCTTCTGCTCCGATATGGCAAGCCAAAACACAGATAAGGATGGAAGAAACGATCCTAGCAATACGCTACCGGGACCGAATAACTAAGGTCCTTGGATTAGCCCGGATGAGAGATCTGAACAAGACCTGGTTTCTTTCATTCAGACCTATATGGCAGACCTGCATCTTACCTGTGCTTCGATGTATGCTATGCGGAGAAGAATGCGTGTTAGACACCTGTCTTGCACTACCATCAGCAGTACCAATGGATATAGATACTTTGCTAAGTCCTGTAACGGCTCACGCATCGTGTTGTACAATCCTGATGACGGCATTCGTTGAGACTCCTGCGTTATAACTAGGTGGCGGCGGTGAAGCAAAAAATGAAAGCAGCATCACCCAGGTACGACCTTCTGTGAGCATTGCTGATCCAGACATCGATGATAGCAATCATTCTCACAACTGCCAGGTTACTGCACTATCGAACCTGGTAGAACTGTCACCTGAATATGTAGACCTATTCTTTGAGAGCCTGTCTGATATGATGTTCTCCCCTGAACAGAAACAATGAATTTTGGAAAACAATCCGGCGCACAGCCATAAACTCTGAATTCGGCCTTCAGCTTTGATAAACAAAAGCTTCTGAAAAGCGTTTGGAACTCTATTTTTCCACTCCCCATGAAATATTTTTTTGAATCAGACATTTTTCCAAATATTTACCTTTTTTCTGGCACAAATACTTTTGCTTAAAGTAGAACTATTCATAAAGAACAGAGCTTCTATTTTTAGTAGATCTAGAGACAAAAACTTTACCTCAGCCTCTAGCACATTTTACAGCAACTGTATTTATATGTGATGAAATAGTCTCGCCCTTCTTTTCTGTATTAAGAGACATTTCATGTGTAACTTTTCGCAAAATCGTTCAAACTGATTACATATGCAATAATTTTTGAAAGATTACTATGCTTGAAAATGTACAGTACCTATATTCTCATGTATTTCATATACGCCATTTCAAATGCAATATGTATTTTGGGGCGGGTAGGAATACACGCGCATCTTATTGCTTTAGTTTTTAGTAATTTGATGGACATAAATTTGTGGAGTGGGTGTCAATATTGTGACCTCATGCCCCTATACGGCTATAATCAATACATATCCCTATAATGGCATAAACGATCAGTGCCATATTTCAGTAAATCGTCTCTGCAGCTCATTACAGTACATGACACAGCAGAAGCCACTTCCTTAGATTCCTAGATAACACACCGAGTTCTTTCGACAGCTCAAACCCCCAAGCAACCTGGGAAAGCCCCGCTTGCTTTGTTTTGATTAGTAATAGAACTCTTGCGAGCACTGTAAGAACGACCAGTTCTTAGTGACATCTTTATGGACGTCTTATGTCCCAAAACATACGTCAAACTCGGCACCTTTCAGGTATAAATATTACCGACGTTGCCTTAAGCAAACACAGTGGTGGTGAATACTGGAGCAGAACAGCTGTCCCCTTGCAGAGAGCCCAGCTGATGCGAGAAGCTCACGGACGCTGCCCCTCCTCCTTGACGCGCTGAGAAAGACGCTGTCTTTTCTCCTGCAGAGAAAATCCAGCTCCGGCGTTTCCAGCCTACCCTTGCAGGTGACTGGAATATCGAGTCCTGAGAGGAGATACCAGACCTCCAACATTCTATTCCAGAGGTACGGTGCTGACTAAACCCTTACAGAGTATTCTTGAAGCAAACCCTTGGCAAAACCAACTTAAACTTAAATTGCTATTTACTTACTCCCTCCCACGTATTAGGCTTAGGTCAGATACACTGGGGTAGGCGTAATTAGAAGCACCAGTTGAGGACGTTAGCGAAATGTAAATATGAATGTATATATTTTATTCATTTTAACTATCGTATGGCTAAGAAACCATATCAATGCTTTTACAGTATTATTTCGTAATACTCCTTTTACTGTACGCACTTTTTATAATAACAAGTCTTGCAATTGTGGCAATTCATTTCTCTTGGATGAGAAGGAAGACTGTTCAATAAATAATACCTTTTATTGAAAACGCCCGTCTCTCTATTCTCTGCATAACTGGTGAAAGTAATTCTGCGCAACTAACTGAGTGAAATAGCTGTCTATTGTTTCACACGACTCTAGAGATTGACTCTTATTCTGAGGAGCAAAGTTGTCATGTTAATGCGGTTGTTGGAAAACTGAATCCCTTCTTGTCTGAGCCAGGGAAGCTGATCACTTCCATTTCAGTCAAGAAAGTTTCCAGTGACCTCTGAGCTAGCTGGTACAAACCCAATTAAGTCTAACATAGTCAGTAGAGACCTAGGAGACCGCAGTCCTACGTCTACACTGCTGTTTATGTTATTCCAATGCGCAGGGCCTATAGGGAAAATAGGAACTACACTACAGCGGGTGACCTGATCAATGCAGGGCGGTACCTTGAGGGTGGTTGGTGCCCCTGCCTGCCAGAGCTGCTGGTTGCGGGCTTTGGCTGCCTTACCCCCATTCCACCTGACATGGGTCCGCTTGTGTCTGAGGGTGAGCGCAAAATCCGTTCCGCTCGCGGATTTCGAGGATTTTCGGTAAATCCGCGATCCGCGAACTCCCTCGAATTTACTGAAAATCCGTGAAATCCGGGAGCGGCGGATTTGGGGGGCGAAAGTTCAAGCCTGTTGAACTTTTAACTATGTTAGGATGGCGCCGGCAAGCTGCCAGCGCCATCCTAAAATAGTTACTTAGATAGCTTCAACAGGAATCACTAATAGATCAAATAAAGCAGGTGCTCGAGCACCTGCTTTATTTTATCTATTAGCTGTTTCCTGATGAATCTAATTTAGTAACTATTTTAGGATGGCGCTGGCAGCTTGCCGGCGCCATCCTAAAATAGTTACAGTAGCCCATAAATGTGAGTTTTGTCGAGGTTGGGCAGGTGTGCGTTCTCCCCATATCTATCGTCGGAAATTACCTATGATGCTTGATGGAGGCCGTTGCATTATTGCCTTTCACGAGCTCAATCCCTGTGCAGTTCCTGTGACCACGAGCTTCTCTGATCCGTGCCTGTCCTTTTATGCACACAAGAGGCATGTGAACTCGAGGGACCCCGGTGCTCATCGGTGTGATGGCAAAGTTAATCAGCCCCCCCAAAAATGTGAGTTTTGTTGAGGCTGGGCAGGTGTGCGTTCTCCCATATCTATCGTCGAAAAATAGCTATGATGCTTGATGGAGGCCTTTGCATTATTGACTTTCACAAGCTCAATCCCTGTGCAGTTCCTGTGACCACGAGCTTCTCTGATCCGTGCCTGTCCTTTTATGCACACAAGAGGCATGTGAACTCGCATATAAGGCTCGCCTGTTTGGCCCCTCCACACACACTAGTGGTGTGCACCGTCTTTGCGCCCTTTACCCACTTGATGGACAGCTCACTCGAGGGACCCCGGCGCTCTTTGGTGTGATGGCAAAGTTAATCAGCCCCCCAAAAATGTGAGTTTTGTCGAGGCTGGGCAGGTGTGCGTTCTCCCCATATCTATCGTCGAAAAATAGCTATGATGCTTGATGGAGGCCTTTGCATTATTGACTTTCACGAGCTCAATCCCTGTGCAGTTCCTGTGACCACGAGCTTCTCTGATCTGTGCCTGTCCTTTTATGCACACAAGAGGCATGTGAACTCGCATATAAGCCTCGCCCGTTTGGCCCTGCCCCTCACACTAGCGATGTGCACCATTTTCCCGCCCGGCCTTTACCCACACAATCCGCAAAATCCGCGAATCCGCAAATTCGCTGATTTTGCGGATCGCGAATTTGCAAATTCGCAAATTGCGAATTCGCAAAATTCGCCCATGCTTACTTGTGTCCCCCAGCAACTCTTACTCAACCTTGGGGAGAGGCAGGGCCCTGAATAGACACTGAGAGATCACTGCACCTCGACAATGCGCAAACAGTTACCTGGACATGGAGGCTATGTGTGGGAGTGCTGCAAGGAGCCTGTATGCTCCAAACCACACCATCTGGCCCCCTGTGTCATACCTGGGAGATCCCATTGCTTATGATCCCTGGGCCACCAGACAAGTATGCTCAACCTTCTCCTTCTCCTTCTCCTTTGATGATGCACCACGGGGAAGCTAGAGGCTCACCAATCCAAGCTAGTTTACAAGGGAAAGCATCAAAAGCATAATATGGACCATGATAGGGGCGCTGCTCTCCCCCAAGAGGCATCCCAAACCAAAGACGTGCAGTATCTGGATATCAAGGAGATGCTGGTGGACATAAAGAACAGTCTTCTCACCATTGATGCCAAGATAGACCTGTTAACCATCATCAACCGTATCAAGGAGAGGGTGGACAAGTATGATGACAGCCTCAACACCTGGAGACCCACACCTCAGATGTGGAGAACATGCAGGCTGCTTCAGGGGAGCATCTTCTCTGCATGGATAAAATTCTTTAAGAATTCAAACAGAAAAGGAAGACCATGCTGCGTTTGCTGTTAATTGATGCTCTGACGGCGGTCTTCATTGTGTAGATAGTCCATTATTACCTTTGTCCCCAGCCTCTCCCACGGGGTTACTGGTGTGACCACTCATCGCATGATTGCTCAACTACAAAGATCGTGATACAGTCTTGAGGCTCGCATAAGATGGTTGCACGGTACAATATTTAGAGAATGATCTTTCCTTATACCCCAAAATCACGCTGGCAGCATCTATTTCTTTCAGCAAAACGCATGCTCCAGAAAGTGGAAATACCTTAACCATTATTATATCTGGCCAAGCAAAAAATACAATACGATGGTAAACCTCATCACTTCACTCACTTCAACGCAGTGCTGAAGTTCTCCTGCCACTTAACCCCTTCCATGCTCATGACGAGCTCAGCTCGTCATGAGGCACAGTGGAGCTGTGCTTATGACGAGCTCAGCTCGTCATGAACAATGGTATTCAAAGAATGTCAGCACAGGAGGGGAAAAGTCACAGCAGCCAAGGTGTTAACCAACTCTAAATCTGGCCCCCAAGCTGGTCCTGCATCCCAGAAATGACTGAGAGTCTCACCTGCCAGCACATGTCAACACTGTTCCCCTGATGCTGCTCTGCTCCTGGCTACAGCCCCCTAACGTTCCCTGTTAGCTTTCATGTTAGCAAGCCTCACTATTCTACTGCTACTAGAGTGGCTATGAGCTTCCCCCAAGTTGGTTCTGCCACATATTACGTTGGCCACATGAGTGATACTGAGAGACTGGCCTCTTGGGGTGCTACCCAGGCGCCCGTGCCCCATCCAAACCGTTTCCCCCTTGGCTTGCATATTTAGGCCCTGCTGCTACAGTCTATGTATGCTATTACTTAATATGAATCAGCCTCAGGTATATGTAGTCTGTTGGATTCTTGCCTTTTCTTGTTGGCTCCCTCCCCTCCTGGTACTCTGTGACACGCTACACTATCACATTGTCCCCACTGGCATGCACGCAGCGCTCCTGACACACTAATCACAGGGGATACCCCTTTCTTGGACATGAAATTGCCGCCATACAATCTCTGACTTGGAACATTTGCAGCCTAAACGGAAAGCAAAAGGCTAGGCTAGTTCACACGTACATCACTACACACCCAGTAGACATCTGCTTTTTGCAGGAACTTCACTGCTCTCAGACTTCGCTCTGGGAGGATTGCTGAAACCCATGCAACCGCTAAATTCCAGCTATGCCTAGGGAAAGGACATAATCATTTGTAAAGGGTTACCCTGCGCAAGCGGTGAATAATAAGCGAAAAGGATGGGTGCTATGTGATTGTGGCTGGCACCCTGTCATTCTGACATCTGTCTACAGGCCTAACAGACAGTCCAGAGGTCTGGTGCCAGAACCATCATGGGTCACGGAACCATTCTCTAGGGTGGAGATTTTATTGTTATCCTTGACCACATCACAGATCACTCTAGCACCTCCATAAGGCCTAACCCCAAAGCTGCAGCGCAGCTCCACACACTTCTGCATGATAACTGCCTGATGGTTGGTGACTGAAACACACTGACAGCCAGAGTGCACTTACATCATGACTGCTCAGGATGCATGGTCCAGGATAGGCTTTTGGCTGCTCAACTGAGATGCACTTGCCTGGACCATGAGCAAGGAGCACTTACCATGCACCTTGTCAGACCATGCTCCTGATCTGCTAGAGAGGTTTCCTCCCCTGGTGGCCCCACAAGCCTTCACCTGGTGCTTGGTACTCAATGCTCTCAGCGATCCTGTCTTCTGTGATGAAGTACAACTGGTGATTGTTGATTAGTTCGCTACTAAAGAAGGCTTGATTGCCTACCGGGGGACCTTGTGGGATGCTTTCAAAGTTTTAATCTGCAGAGTCTGCATTGAGAAGCAATTGGAGCAGTTCAAAGCATTGCAAGCACAATTTACCACCTTGGAAAGGGGCATTTTTGCCTATGAATTAGATGTCACTATGCCCCTGGAAAGGTCGTATTTGTTTTATCTCCTTTGCAACTCTGGTTCAGCTCCAGATTCTTGTGAATGATCCATCTCCTCTATATACCCCCAACAGTAAATACTCATGTCATTAGTATGACTTTTTACGCATTCGCAGGCACCTGCAGAACTAGACAGGACATTCCATTGTCCCCTGTTTCATTTGCTATAGCTATAAAACCATTGGAGGTCAATAGGGGTTCTAGCGCTGTAATATAGTGCTAAATAGCGTTGACATCTATATAAACCATTGAGTAATTTGCCCAAACGATGAGGGTTGAAGCTGACTCCTCATCGTACGTGGATGCCTGGCTTTAACAAGTAACATGGGTTTACACTTGGTATGTTTATACACTTTTTACAATAATCATCCATCCAATGTATTAATCCTATAGAAATCACTTGCTCAGAGGCGTCTCGAACTTTGTGCCATTGACATGTGTAGTAAACTACAATCCCTATCATTACAGGGGGTTTGGTAGTTCTACCATCAAACTACAATTCATATCATTAAGACGGCGCTCGGTGTGTGTACTATCCCGCCGGAGCTGACTCGGGACAATTAATGCTACTGACGGAAGAGACGCCTGGTAATGGCTCTTCCAAGCGTTGCAAAAAAACGACATATTAAAATCTAGCTCGGCTGATACGTGTTAACTACATATCCTAAGATTCTCGGAAACCTGAAGAGTTCCGGTCACTTGGGCGGTCACAAGACTGCATTGCCGAAAAGCTAAATACGAACTACGGCAGTACACCGCCCCCCCCCCCCGTCAGATTGCTCAGAGGGACGCCTTGTGTACCGACGGAGAGGTTGGTGCTTTTTTTGTACATACTGAGGGTCCATACTCGCTTAGATATAGTGCTGTCTTTTTTTTTGATCAGTACGAAAGGTCCGTGACACTGGCACGACTATGGAAAGATTGCGCTGTACCATGATGGTTCAATCAAACGTTGTCTTGACATTATGGTGAGCAACAATTAATGGATATTTTAATTTTCTAACATATTGAGAGAAGAGTAGGGCGTGTGTAGATGATGTGAGCACTAAGGATTGTTTTCTACTCTTACCATGATTCCTCAATGATATGCCTGTGAATGTCTAAATGTGAGTCTTTCTTGTTTGTTCTGTTTCTCACCAGAGCGGTTCTCCACACACCTGAGCTGCAGCCAGGTGGGGAGAGGTAATTTCCTCCTACCAAATAGGTAAGTGGGGGTAATTTTGGATAATGGAACTAGTCTCCATATTCATTTTGAATTGATTTGCTAATGGCACTTTATGGTTGAATAGCACATTAATGTTTCTTCCCTTTGTCTTTGTGGTTCTACGTGTGTTTTCCCTGCGTGGCGCACACTCGCTCTTCAGCTTTTGGAGAGGATTGAGCAAGACCTGCATATCATACAGGTGACATCTTTACTATTTTTGAAGTAGCTGCCTAATATCTGGTCCTGAAGAAGGCAGTGGTGTAATTCTAGCCACATCTGCCGAAACATGCTGACCCTACTTGCTGACAGATATTTTGTCAAATCTGTCAGTTATTGATATTTTTAATATTGGGAGAATTAAGAGACTTCATTAAAATTGTTCATTCCTACTCTACTCTACTCTACCCAATTTCATAAGACATTTTCTTTTTTCAATTCATATTTACACACTGCAATTCAGTTACCCTAGTGTACTTATTATTTTTTCGGCTCCACCCTTCATACACAATTTCTGTCTGTCACATAAAATATGTCGTGACAGACCACATTTTCTCCTGGGTAAGGAGAGCCCAGATGATGAATAGGGTGGTACTGAACCGGAACTGATGGGCACTTTTTTCCTAATCAAGGATTTTAGTGCGTTCAAATTATGCACAAGTCACTTTTTAGTCTGCTTTAGTTGCGTCATACGCTTGTTTACACAGTAGAACCACACTTTTTCTTGACCCACAGACATATTTTGTTGTGTATATGCAGTACTAGGGCACGTGTCTGTTATGGGTCGTTAATCTAGCCCTTGGACCCCCCCCCCAAGTTTTCTTTTTGTCAGGCTGTGTCAATACCACACTCATAGGGGTCATAACCTTATGGCTAGGAGGATACTAATGCCCATGTACGTGGACGGTATCATGCTCCATGTCCGAGAACCCCAAACATATCTCTCGACAATAATACACGATACAGTAAGGCTTGGTGGGTACTCTGGTATTAATATAAACAGGGCAAAGTCCATTCTATTCCCTCTCATGTCCGCACACCAGTCAAGACTGACTATCCTCTGCAGTGAGCTGATGACTCAGTCCGCTATTTGGGCATCTGGCTCAGCTGGGATCTGGATGAGCTTTGGCGAGGACAGTATGGGACGAGGCGTGGCGAGAATCCTGGCTTGGTCGAAGCTACCCCTCATTATGGCAGGGAGGACAGCCATAGCCAAAAGGGTCATCCTTCCTAAATTTCTATGTTAATTTATCAAACTCCCACTCCCACTCACTAGCCAAATTATTAAATGACTGCGCTCCAATCTGGTCTGCCTCGCTTGGGCTGGCATCAGCCATGCACGGCGTGGGAAACACTTACTCACCTGGGGCCTCATTTATGAGGCTGTGCGTCACTTTTATGCCGCCGTTGCGTCACTTTTTGTGACGCTCCAGCAGCGTAAAAAATGTGTCTTGTTGCACCATTTTTACAAAGTGAATCATCTAGGTAGATGCGTCACTTTGTAAACCCCTGCACTATATTATACCTACGCCAGGTATAATGACGCAAGACAGGGTCATAGAAGTGACGCAGTGAAATCTATGAGATTTCACTGCGCCACTTTTAGGACACAAATGCGTCAATTTCTTACGCCTGCCTCACAGCAGGCATAAGACTGATGCAGGCCCTTTCACATGGGGCTTGCTGGAGTTGCGTCATTTTTGTGGCACAACACAGCAATGCGTCACTTTTGCGCCATACAGATACGTCAGAAATACTGACGTATCTGTAACTCCTTGCGTCATGATGCGTCATATTGTAAATATGACGCATCATTGGTGTCGCAAGGAGGGCACAGTGAAAAGTGACGCATCGCTGTTTTCACGCAGCGATGCGTCACTTTTCATAAATGAGGCCCCTGATATGTGCTTGTACGCATAATGTGCACAAGCCCACTACATACACTTTTGGCACTATACCATTCAGTTCCAACCCCACACGGCAGTGGAGGCAGATCAGGCAGCCCCTCGCCACTGCGCAACATCATGCATACAAGTCCCAGTACGCGGAGATCAATGCAGATCGCTGCATCTGCTCGGCATGGGAGAACCTGCGCAGGTGAACTCGGACACTCTGTTTACATGCTCTCTCCTTGCTGCTGGTGCCCAATCCCATGCTCACACCACTGTAGGACGAGGGTGACCAAAGGTGACCCCAGCAATGGGCTTTGTGACCTCAAACCAAATGATCAATTCTTGCCCCCATTTACAGTAGATGGAGGCCCTTGACTCTGTGCTAGATGTTCCCCTCTTTCACCAACTTTGTGCCACATATTATGCATTACAAGCAATGTTTACTGTGCCTCCCCCACACTGCACGCCCTAGAGCACCTCCTGGCAAACCCATCTCCCCAGAAATAGGTTACCCCGTTATACACCACAATGCAGGATAAGGTGTCAGTGTGTGCTCCAGCAGCCTGTGTGGCATGGGAACTGGACCTTAGTACCCCCATCACTGATGTACAGTGGCTCTACTGCTCTGGTCAGACTGCTGCAATCTCACCCAATTAAAGGCTTCAGCTCATCCACTTCACGTTTCTGAACAGACTACACAGCATTGCAGGGCACGTGCATGGCATTGGCCTGCTTCAGGAGGTGCTTTACCTGAGATGTTTAGTCTCCTGGGCCACATTACTCCACCGTGCTTGGGAGTGCCTGCAGGTGGACGGCTATTGGACTGACATCTGTGGCCCCCTGCTGGCTCAGATTCTGCTGGTTGGTCTATTTGGATACATCAAGGATACTCTCCCTGCAGCTCGATGCCTGACTGTGATGCTGTTGCTTCTGGCTAAAAGACGTGTGGCCATACATTGGGACAGGTGGCCCACGCCAAATGCTGAAGACTGGCTGCTGGGTTCTGAGTACTGCCAGGGACAGCTCTCATATTATTGGGACCTTATCCCTCCACGCTCATACCTGAAAGACATTTGGGAACCGCTCATGGCGTATATGAGATTTAGGGAAGATGATGCTGCTTTGAGCGCCCGGGTAGTTTCAGCTCGACAGTGAGGTGGATCCCTTATTTGCTGTGGTGACTTCCATGCCAGGTTGCCCAGACTTTTTGCAGTCACCGAGGAGATTGTCGCACTCTGTGACGTCTACTGAATGCATGTCTGTCACATCAATGCATCAACTGATATGTAACAAATATCTCCTACTTCCCCCTTTTCCCATTATCCTTTTCACCCCTAGATTGATCTCCCTGTTGATTTGTTTTTATTAAATACCAATAAACAAAATAAAACAAAAATATGACATCTTGATGATAGTAGGTTACATTAATGATAGTCCAAATCACCTGACAGAAGAGACATGGGTGAGGTAGAAATTTGATTGGTATATGAAGGCTAATTACTTAACTACCAGAGATTATACATTTTATTCTTCAGTCTATGAGGCATATTCCTGCATTGACTAAAACATAAACAATCAAAAAAGAATTGGTCATACTATGTGCATGTAATTATTTGCTTCAAATAAAAATGTTCCTTTATCTAATCAAATGTTTACATTCTAAAATACTTTAAACCAGTGGTTCTTAGCCTTTTGACTTCTGTAGACCCCCACTTAATCATTACTACTGTCCGGGGACCCTACTGAATCATTATTGGAACACGGAGACCCCCAACTAGTTTCCTGGAAGCTGGGGGCACAAGCCAAAGCATTTTAAACCACAATACAATACACAAAAAATAGATAGATTTTTCTAAATTCAATTGACTCCACTCATCGCCCATACTATATTCTGTTTGATGCATTTTTAGCGCCCAATCTCAATTCTCTTCACAATTACAGAATGTTTTAAAATTTTCAATTGTACACTTTGCTTCTTTTTATTATACACCTTTTAAATGTGTTAACTTTATCTACCTTTCTAAGCAGTCCCGGATCCACTGAGTAGACTTCATGGACCCCAAAGGGTACCCAGACTACAGGTTAGAACCACTGCTCTGAACAGTTAAGCAGTAGGGTCACTAGTTACTGAAAGTGTTGCAACTTTAGTGAGTTTCTGGAAAACATATGTATGCACATGTGAGAAAATGCCCTTTTTTTCATGGTCACTCCCATTTTCTTCTGAATTGTATTGCCTTCTTGTTCTTATTGCTTGCTTTTACACTCAGCAAACTGGGGCATCACTATTTGGGTCCCAGTGTATGTGCTCTGACTCTTAAACATTTAGAAATTAGCTAATTCCTTCTCATAAGGCCATGTATATAGAGCAGAAAATACACCTATGGCACAGACAGTTAAAATATCACTTATAGACTGCAGGACTGTAAGAAATTGGGTTATTTATTGTTTGGAAGCCCACTCAGGTAACAACCACAATCCTTGTCAGGGTGAACCACAAAAGCCACTAAATTCACTTGTGCTTAACGCTATGGTAGCTCAGCACAGAAGCAGTCAGGCAGATACATTCTAAGTCAGGTGGGAAGAGTTCAATTTGCGCTTGAGGTGGCCGTGAGGAGGAGGTAGATGGTCATTGCTGTAGCAGAAAGAACTGTCTGGACATTGCAGGCTGTCCTCGCTATTGTGCGAAGACCCAGTTTGGTGTTGTGGACAGTCATTGCTGTAGCTTCATGCTGGGGGTCACTGCGGGCCTTTCATTGCTATAGCACAAATTGGTAGGTATGTGTTACTGGTCATCACTGACAGTTGCTGTTGAACCGAATAGCAGGTATCCCACGAGCTTTGTATTGGTGATCATTGTGGGCAGCAGAGTTTTGCAACAAAATGGCCCATTTGTGATTAGGAGGAGTCCAAACTTCAGGATTCTCACCTTTTCTTTCAGAGAAGTATATTCTGTCTAGGACCCAGGGCAGCACCTCTTGGGAATTGAGGACTCACTCCAGCAGAGACCAGTAGAGCTCAGACAGGTCCAGTTGCAGGGCCAGGGAGGTCCATTTGCAACAGGTCAGCTGGCCAGCTGCAGGGAGGCCTCTGAAGTTTGTTGTATCTTTGTAGCTCATACAGGTGGTCAGCAAACAGTCTCTTGTAGTCACTCTGGTTAGCTTTCGATGACCATAAGCAGGTCCAGTCTTCCTTCCCAGACAGTAGGGCAGCCCTTCTTCTGTAACTTCCTCAGGTCTTGCAGTGTTCTGAATAGTGGTTCTAGAGGTCCATTATTTATACCTGGTGCCAGTCTTTATGTAGGGGAACTTCCTGATTTACCCCAACATCTGGTCCTGGAAAGTTCTTCGCCTTCCCATGTCTAGCTCCAAACTGTCTGGGATGACAAAAGACAAAAGACAGGTTCGGCCTGTTGTCAGATTCCTTTGTGTGTGCAGGAAGCAAATCCCTTTGAAGCGTAAGTCGTGCTGGGTAAAGCTCTTCCCAGTCATCCTTCTAGGTTGTCCCATTCTAAGCACATCAAAGCCACCTTTGTGTTACTGCCGGAAGCAATACACAACCCCCCACAGTAGAGCCAGTCATAGCCATGTGACCCAGAACACTGGCAAAAGGCACAAACATTTAGAAAATGCCATCTTTCTAAACACTGCATTTCATGATATCTAACTTTACCATTAAATAGGGTTTTAAATTCCAATTAATTTTAGTGTAAATAGCATATCTCTATCTGCTTTCAATCCAAAGTTATCACTTTTTAAATCTAATAAGGTATCCCACTGTTACTCACTCAGAGAGATAGTCCTTACAAGAGTGAAAAATGTCTTTAGCCATTTTTTACTGTCAGGACTTGTAAAATGTAAGTACACATGTCCTACTTTCTAAATACAATGCACCCTGCCCTTTGAGCCTTTAGGGCTACCTTGGTGGTGACTTATACACATTAAAAATAAAGGTTGAGGCCTTGCAAAAGGTTAATTTTGCCAGATCGAAATTGCAATTTAAAACTGCAGTGACAGGGCTGAGATATGTTTAAAAGGCTAATTTAGTGAGGGTCACAAGGCACAAGCATTTAGGAAAAGAAAATGCCAACTGTCTAAACATTGCATTATCTGAATTGTGACTTAAAACCTGACTTTACCATTAAAGAGGGTTTTAAATTCCAATTAATTTGCGTAGAAATAGCATATTTCTATCTGCTTCCAATCACTTATTAAAACTAATCTAACCCACTGTTAGTCACTTAGAGAGATAGTCCTTACAACAGTGAAAAACATCTTTAGCCATTTTGTACTGCCAGGACAGGTAAAATGTAAGTGCAAGTCCTACTTTTTAAATACAATGCACCCTGTTCTATGAGCCTTTAGGGCTACCTTGGTAGGGACTAATACACATTAAAAAGAAAGGTCCAGGCCTTGCAAAAGGTTAATCTTACTAGGTCGAAATGACAGTTTAAAACTGCAGTATATGCTGCAGTGACAGAGCTGAAATATGTTTCAAAAGGCTACTTTAGTGGGTGGCATAATAAGAACCAGGGGAATAACAATGACTCCGCAGCCCCTGCGGTGCAGGAGAGCCCCCAACCCTTTAGAGGGCCCCCAATCCTCTATGCGGGTCCCATTCAGCCCAAGCTCAATTAATTTATGTGAGACATGGGAGACTGTAGAGGTCTCTCATCACATACTGCAGGCCCAATAGTATCATTGTATATTAGCATGGGTTAGCAGTTGTAAATTCCTCCGAGTCCTATAGCCCAACTAACCCCAAATTTAGCAAAACTGGAGTGGCAAAGTCAAAAAGTTTGGGGGAGTTCCACACCAAGGATGTCAGGTCTAACAAGCACGAATTTGTCTACTTGCGTGACAAAGGAAAATGTGGCACCCGGCCCACCATTGTATTCTGAATGCTGCAGTGTAAACATGCAGTCCAACCAGCTAAAACAAGTCTTATTGGAGGGTAAACACTTCCCTTTTAACTATTAGTAAGTCATCTGTATTTGAGCCCTGTAGTTTACTAGGTAGGGTGTATGGTATTTAAAAGGAGGACTTGCAGAACATGTTTGTTACACTGTGCCTACAATGATAAGATCTTAAAGCTACTTCCACTGTGGCAAGACAGGCTGTCTTATTTAGAAAACCAGAGTACCGATTAAAACACTAATTCAGTATCTCGGCTACAGGACCAGTAACCCATTATTTTTAATAGTTATGAGAAATCCAATTCAATAGTGAAGTCAAATGTTTAGGTCTGGCTTGACAGCTCAACTGGCATCACCAGACATAATGTGATGTACATAAAAAAGAGTACCAGAGAGAGGGGCATTGACTCTGCCCACATGTTGGTAACCAGAACTACATTTTTTGATTGAGCAGTTGTTGTGTGCTTCCACAGAAAAAAAGGCTTCCTCACCGTGCAGATGTGTTTTTTTGTATTTATTTATCCCACTTTCAGAGCCAGCAACAAAATGTCTACCTGAGCTTGAACGTTAAGGAGTACAAATAGGACCTTGCATTGCTGTTAAAGTGTTTTTGATGACTAAAAAGTTTGTGTTTTTTTCTATCAGCAGCTCATTTCCTTTTCTCTTTCAATCATTAACTTTAGACTTAAAAGTGCATTTTGTGTTTTAAGTCTGGCTTGACAGTGCAACTATTGCTTGACCATATTTGATCAACAGAAAAGAGCTTTCAGAGAACCTTTGAGAGAGAGGCGTAAGTTCCACCAACATGTTGGTTCCCCAGAGTGAAGAATTTATTTTAGTCAAACTTTTCGTGCTTCCACTAAAAAGACTGCATGTAGTTAAGTTTCGTTTTGTGGTAAACCTTATACTCAATACAGCATGACTGAGTTGGCAATGATGAAAACTTAGTGATTATGGCTATAGACCTTATCTGTTTATTATTAATTGTTATTATAAAGGCACTAGGCCTGACGTATTTTTAAGAACAGCATATTTTTAAATAGATAGGCATTTAAGTTTGCAAAGTATATAAAGCCTACAGATAATTATTGTCTTCTGTGGAATCTTACAGATTACTATAGTAGTTGATCCTTTTGGTGTGCATTCTCCCATGTGAAAAATTGTGGATATAGATGGTTTGCTCTGTAAGAATCCTGAGGTTCTCTTCGGAGAGATGGTATTTTGCGTGGTCAAAAGTACATTTTTATACCCTTCTAATCTCTGTCTGGGCTGCTTAATATCAAACGCTCTGAAAAAGCCTGTTGCTCTAGCTTAGTAATTGTGAAAAACATTTGTTAAATCCTGTAAACCTTTAATAGTTGATTCTTATGACATTGTTTCAAAGGCTATCGTCTGGTATGGCATTGGCCACCTACTCTATCAAACCCTGCGGGGTTTATTGTGATGATTGTTGTTAGGCTCTACTGAGATTGGTTTTAAATTATTTTGCAAGCTAGGTTTTGTCTATATATATATATATATATATATATATATATATATATATATATATATATAAAATCTACAGGTGGTTACTAGTAGATAGTTATAGTTAGGACCTGTTACCTATCCTGAAAGTTTCACGATGATTCATCAAGCGGGGGCCGAGAAAAAAGGGTGGTCCCAAAACGCTTTTTACCCATTCAATTTCCCATAGGACCTTTAGCTGCAGCTACAGCCCGAACTGCTGAACAGAATTACACCACATTTGGCAAAGAGGTAGTCCTTGTTTCAGACTCATGCCTTTTGCTTATTTGGTTTAAATCCGTTCAGAAGTTCCTGAGAAAATGATAGTTAAAGTAATTTATTATCTATGGGCTCGGAGTGTCCGCGTACCCTAAGCGCAGCCTGCACGCACCCTGCCGTGCACGAACTGGTTTTTAATTGGCTGTCAAAACTCCAAATCAGGAAGTGTTGGCAGCCATCTTGTGCCTCGGTAGAACCGAGCCACAAGAAACCAAAGAAAAAACATCGCAAAACGCGAAAAGGGGGCAGGGTAGACACACCCTGACCCCCTAGGCCTGCTCAGGGGGTCCCACAAGGACCCCCTGAGAAAAAATGTTTGGTTTTTTAAAATCGCGGGATGCGCGTAGGATCCAGGAATCCTACCGATAAAAAAAAAAGAAACACGGTCTACCACACTAAATATTTTAATTTGCCCCCGGGGGACCAAATCCCGGGGGCATTATTAAAAGAAATAGTGTGGGGGGGACCCAATCCCACCCCACACTATCCAGGGGACCGCCACCCCCTGGGGTTCTTAGTTAATTATGCAGGGGAAACAAGTGACTATGGCCCTTAATAAAGCTAATGCCAATCAGAGGAAAACTCTTCTTCAACCCAAGTCAGAACAAGCATCTGAGTCTATGGTAGCTGACAATACTGTGCAGTCCGTCAGGCTCATTACTACTTTTAATGAACAGGAGCAGTCCATTCGTAGAATTATATATTCTGAGTGGCCAATAATTATGACTGACACCATTTTGAGGCCAATTCTCCCAGATCTGCCAGCTATCACTTTCAGAAGGGCTCCCTCCATGATGGAACCCCTGGTAAAATCTATGCCTGAGGTGAAAGCGAAAAGCACTTGGTTGATAAAACCATGCTTTTTTAATTGTACGTCCTGCAGAGCCTGTACTTTTGCCAAAAACTCGACTTACTATGTTTCAGTTTTTAGTGACAAGTTGATTGCCATTAAGGAGCACCTGACATGCCGCTCTGAATACGCCATATACAAATTGCGATGCACGTGTAATTTGGAATATATAGGCAGCACAAAGTTCCCTGTGCATAGCGTATACTTAGCATGTCAGGTCGATTGTGAACTCAGATCAAAATTACCCTGTGGCTAGGCATTTTAGAGCAGTCCATGCCAAGAAACTCAAGGATCTTGAATATACTGTTTTGGGATCGGTTCCAAACCCTGGACACCGTGATAAATTGCTCAGACAAAGAGAATCCCAATTCATTCTAGCTCTAAATACTCGAGTCCCTAACGGGTTGAATATGAACGAAGACCTACACAATTTTCTTTAAGATCCATGTCAGCCTGTCAGTCATCATGTTTATTCTGTGGTCTACCCATTTGAACTTAACTGTCCCATTTGAATAGATGGAGATCCAATGTATTTTATAGTATTGCTTGGGCTCAACAATTTTCTTTACAATTATAAATATACATGTGTGTGTTTTTTCTTCACCTGCTATGAGTTAAAATATTATATGCACTTTACACAGCTTTTTTTTACACAGATTAGACATTAGACACATTTGAACTTCGTATAAATCGACCTTCAACAACCTGGTTTGTCATTTTAAATAGCGTTAGATATGATACAATATTTTTCTCTTTAATCAGTGCTTGAAAGGTAGCTATTGGGGGAAATAGATGTACTTGTTTCTCCAAAATGATTTTGTAAATAGACAGTTTTATTGCTGTGTGTTGTAAATGTTTAGAGACCTGGTGAGTTCATATGAATCTGCACTTGCATTTTATAATCTTTTAAGACTCGGTCTGGGAACACAGAGCATCTGTCATGAGATAAGATTGCACTAGCACTTTAATTAGGAACATCGTACATGGCAGAGAGTTAGCTCCTGATACACAGCAGTCTATTCTAGCACTGATGTTGGTAATGGATTGATGGTCACATTTGTGTGCCATGTACCTTCCTCATTGTAGGTTGTGATATAGGTCGGTTTTAATGTATATCGCTCGCATTATGGGACAAGATCTTGATAGCTTTGATCATACTTAAATGCAGTAACAGTATTATGGTCTATCGTACTGTGCTAGAATTTAAATGATAATTTCTACTCTTGCATTAAGCACTTTATTGTACAGCGTATTTTGCACTCGGTAGAACCGAGGCACAAGAAACCAAAGAAAAAACCTTGCAAAACGCAAAAAGGGGACAGGGTAGACAAACCCTGAGCCCCTAGGCCTGCTCCCACAAGGACCCCCTGAGAAAAAAATTTGTTTTTTTTTTTAATCGCGGGATGCGCGTAGGATCTGCGCATCCTACAGATAAAAAAAAAGAAACGCGGTCTACCGCACTAAATATTTTAGTTTGCCCCCGGGTGGCCATATCCCAGGGAAATTATTAACAAAAATAGTGTGGGGGGTCCCAATCCCCCACACTAACCTGGGGAGTGCCACCCCCGGAGTTCTTAGTTAATTATGCGGGGGGCTCACGGGGACCCCCACAGCCCCGGGGACCACCACCCCTGGGGCTTGTTCAAAATGGGTGGGGGGCTCCCAGGCCCCCCCAGCCCCGGGGACTGCCATCCCCCGGGGTTTTAAAATATTAGCTGGGGGGGCTCTGAGGCCCCACCAGCCCTGGACACCGTCAACCCTGGGGCTCGAATTTAAGGTATGCAGGTGGGCTCACAGGCCCCCCCCACAGCCCGGGGACTGCCACCCCACGGGGCTACTTTTAAATGGGTGGGGTGGCAATCAGACCCCCCCAGCCCCGGGGACCGCCTGGGGCTTCTGAAGAATGTGGGCCCCAGGGCCGGGCCCAATGTAGGCCCCAGGGATGGCTCCTGCAGTGTCCCGGGGTGCCCACCCCCGGGACACTGCTGTTTGCAATGGCTGGACGGGAGCCTCGCAGCTCCCACTCTGCCATTGCAAACTGCTTTGCTTCATTAAAGCGAGAGCAGGGAAACCTGCTCTCGCTTTAATGAAGCAAAGCAAATGTAACTACTGTACTTTAAAGTCTATTGCCTATTTGCAAAGTATTTTAATGTAAAGTAATAATTCTGAGAAAGTACAATTTGGAATGTAAATATAATGTAATTTAAAAAATAAAACATCTAAAAATAAATTGTTTAAAAAAATTTGGAAAATTAGTATTAAAAAAAATAAATAACAATAAATATATTTAAAAATTGTCATTTGCAAAACCTTTGAAATTCACTAAAAAAACATAGGTTTCAGACATGTTATAGTTGGGAATTAGCATTTAAAAAACCTTTGAAATTGACTGAAAAAAACATAGGTTTCAGACATGTTATAGTTATGAATTAGCATTTAAATAACCTTAGAAATTCACTTAAAAAACCATAGAGTTAAAGTTTGTTAATGTTAAAGTTAGCTGGACATTTCACTAACGCTGCTCTGACAGCCGGAGCAGCGATTTATCTCAATATCGGCAGAAATATCGTTTATTGCAGCCCCCAAAAAACAGATTCCGAAATCGGGACCAAAGCGGAACAAGTTGATACCAGGATGTCCATCTAAAATGCTTTCATTGCTCGAGAAAATTCGCAAGGATACAGATCCATGTGAGTGGACAAGAAAATGGTGGTGACCACTGAATGAGTTCGGAGAAAAATCGTAATTGCAGCACACAGCGTCTGTGCTTATATGTAAGGGAACTCACTGAACATTTTAGTGACAAGTGCTGGCCTTGCGGTGTGGCTGTATGTAGCATGTAGCATGAAATGGCGGCATGAGGAGTTGCTACAAAATATAATGAGTGGACTGTGATCCATCACAGCTTTGAAATAGCGTGCACTACGGACCCATGAGACATGCCAAAAAGCCTCTTTGCTGCCGGGAAATCGGCGGAAATCTCGACGGGTGATCGCTCCTCAAAATGGCACTGGAAGCGGATCTTTGTTTAACTGAGGCGGAGATTGCAAAAACAGGAGCGGCCGCCCCGGGAGATGACATTGAGGAAGAAGCAAGACCTGGAGCTGCCTTCCCCACTCCTCCGGTGGGTGCATGCGGGAGAATCGCTGCCAATACTGTGGAGTAATTGGGAGCGGCGCCGGCGGGAGATGGCTTGCAGCGCCGGGGACTCGCATAAACTGACACCGCGAGGGTCCCTGGAGATGCTGGCCTCGGCAAATTGAGAAGGCGGCAGGGACACCCCCCAGAGCGACTGGTCCCGTTGGGCAGACAAGAGGCAGACAAAAGTCAGCGTGTGATTTGGCAGCAAGTCAGGGCAAAGACCTTGGAGCCAACTTTAGTGCCCAACAGCTATGAAGGACCAGCAATATCAGATGTGGACACGGCTCGCCCATAAATACACCAATTTGCATAATGGAGCGGAGGATGCAGCAGTAATAAGTGCGTGTACAACTAGTCTTCTTTCACTATAGTTTGTCCAAACCTGCTATTGTGTGCCATCAATGCTGCGGCAATCTTGGAGAAATGTGTCATGGGAGTGCTTCTGTGTGTGCATCTGTACGTGTACGAGGGGGTGTGTGCGGACTCACGTGTGTGTGTGTGCATGTGCGTGTATGAAAGACTATGCTCACATTTGTGTGTGCTTGTGCATGTCTGTGCGTGTGATGGTGTGATATGTGTGCTTGTGTTTGTGCGCACAGATGTTTCTGTATGTTTGCTTATGTCTGTGTGTGCGATGGTGTGCATGTATTTAAGTGTTTTTGTATTAGAGCATGGGTTTGTATGTGTGCTTGTGCATGTGTGCGCCCTCTGTTCATGTATGAGAGTGTGTGCGCACATTTGTGTGTGCTTGTGCATGTCTGTGCTGTGATGGTGAGTGTGTGTGTGTATGTATTCATGTGTACGTCCTTGGGTATTTGGCTTCTGGACCATGTGATTGTATGTGTGCTTGTGTTTTTGATGTTTATGTGTGATTGTGATTGTGTGCATGTCTGTATGTATGAGAGTGAGTGCATTTGTGTGCGCTTGTGCATGTCTGTGCATGTGAAGGTGTTTGTGTGTGCATCTATTTGGGTGTTTTTGTTTTACAGCATGGGATTTTATGTGTGCTTGTGTTTTTTTGATGTTTCTGTATATGTGTTTGTGTGTATGCATCTGTGCACATATGAGAGTGTGTGCTTGTGCATGTCTGTGCGTATGATAGTGTGTGCACGCTGGATTTGTTATTCTCTGGTGGCCGCTGCCCTGGATATTGACTTTAAATGTCCTTAGGATGGCCATCAGTGTACCAGTGTACAATACAGTCCCCTGCATGACCCCAATGATGGCTTCCATAGTGGTCCCCTACACGTTATTTTACTTCCCTGGGACAACAATTGGACATTGACCAGACCTTGATCCTTTCCCCTAACCTGCCTACACATCAGGACTTTGAACCTGCGGAACTTACCCCAGACTGTGGAGACCTCGCGATTTGGCTAATGACCGGTGGAGCTACCATATAGCTAAAGAGGAGATGGGTTGTAGACTCCCCCCCCCCTGCTGCCCTCACCTACCCAGCCGGACCCTGGGCAGATTTTCCCCTTGTCTCTACGTTCTATCTTCCTCCAACCCCTTTACCATATCCCCTTACCCTTCATTGCTCCATTCACCTTGTCCCCTATGTTTTTTAAATGCCTTTCTTGATACTTATGTAACTTTTAACTGATTTAAATTGGAACATTATTGTTCCTCATCTAAAGCGCTCTGATTCCTTTGGGTCTAGCCAGTGCTGTATAATAGCTCATTAATTATACTTGTTCCCATTTAGTACTCTTTCTCTCTTTGTCTACCTCCCTAGCTCTTAGCTCCTATCCCCTCTCCCGTGAATCTCTCACCTTGCCTGCTAGTCTGCCTAGCCCCCTGTCCTTTGTGCCCTTTGACTAAGCACTCTTCTCCCCTTGTTGGGGAAAGATCCAACATTTATACTCTGGAGTCTCAGCGAACCCGCTGAGAGAGTCCACTGTGCCAAGGGAGCCACTCACAGCTGAGGTATGGTATGGCACCCCTTGCCAAAGCACTCCCTCTCCCCTTTTTGGTGAAGGAACCAGTTTGTAGGCCTTGGGGTCTCAGAGACCCCTCTGAGAGATTCCACTGCATAAAGGGAGCCTCCCGCAATAAGATAGGGAATGAATACCACTTCCCCTGGGTTCACAGCTTACTGGACTTTGGACGTTGCTTTGACCTGTCTACCGGTTTGTGTCCCCATCCCCTTCCCCTCCGCTTTCCATGCGGTGTCCTTCACCCTCCCTTCCTCTTTCCTGCCTTCTTTACCTGTCTACTTCCCCAGATCATTCCCCCTCTCCTGAATCTTTCCCCTTGCCTACTTTTCCCCTTACGTATTTGTGCCTATTGTTTATCTCAACCTTACCAGTAACCATGTTGCCATGCTCAATAACTATGTAACCTTTGTAGCGATGTAACCTGTAACTATGATCTGATGCTCATGTAAAGCCCTCTGATACCTCCGGGTCTAGCCTGCGCTATATAAAACCTTTAAAATAAATAAATAAATAACTTGCGCGCCTGCAATCCACTGCTGATGATGTCACATATTACATCATTCATGACATGGTCAGTGACATCACTGATGACATCACTGATGAAATCTCACAGATAACCTCATTAGGCAATTGGTGTTGATTACCCTCTCTGACAAACTATGGGTTTAGAAGATTTGCATTGCCTGTCAGAATGCTTGATAGGCCTTCTAAGGAGAGATTGTAATTTGCTTTCCCAACTCAAATTGTGTATACCTTTGCAATTCTTTTGACCAAAAACCAAAGGCTGCACTGGAATCGTGGCCAATAGCTAACCGAAATCATAGCACCCTCCTTGGCTACTGCCTGTTTCTTTGCCTCCCTGAAGATTTTTGACTTCCATTTTTTAGACCTAGGTGTAAGCAGCCTTTTTGTGGTTTCAAAGACATCCTCTTCAGAATTGGGCCATTTGAGACCACAAAAAGGCTTTTTCTCAGGTACTGAGCTAAACTACGATTCGGTAACACATTAACAAATCGCGCTTTTGATGTCTGACCAACTACTGATTGAGTGTTTGAAGGGGTGTGTTTAGGGCATTCATTCCAAATACCGAACTGGATTGATATGTATTAATGCTTTGCGACTGAATTCTGGTCCCAAAATGTTAATCATTAATCAACTACTATGAGTTACATTAAAAAAAACATTGCTTTATTCATAATCAATCACAGCCATGGTGGTCTGCTGACCTCAGCAGGTCACCGTCACTTTGATGGCAATGATTCATAGTGGGTCACAATGTGCAATATCCCTCATTATTATTCATGAGTTTGGTTGAATTGCAAATCACTATGAACTGACCTATTAGTACATAGCACAGTACTCAAAAACTGAATTGATTTGGTGAAACTCGGTGCACAATTTGCCAAATCCATTCTTGGTACATCTGACCCTAAGTCTCAAGGTAAACCCTTTAACAGAGTTGAACCTGGTTCCTGTTTATAACCTGCGCTTCATCATGGTTGGCCTCAGATCACAAACTACTTCCACCAGTTGACTGCAATTTGCTTTTAATGCTTTTTGGTGCTACTTATATATAAACCTTAAAATCATCATATCTTCATTTAGTTCCGTATCTTCGAGACTTTACCCTGACAAGGATTGTGATTGCTACCTGAGGTTATTACTAATACCCCTCAACTAACAACACAATGTCTTACACACCCCAATCAATATTTCACTTTCTCACTGCAAATGGTGCTGTTAAATCTTATAGATTTCACTGCGTCACTTCTATGATTCTTTCTTGCATCAACAACCCCCTTGCATACATTATACTTGGCACAGGTATAATGTGGCGCAGGGGTTTACAAAGTGACGCATCTACCTAGATGCGTCACTTTGTAAATATGGTGCAACAAGGCACATTTTTTACTCTGCTGGTGCGTCACAAAAAGTGATGCACCAGCGGCGTAAAAGTGACACAAGGGCTCATAAATAAGCCCTGTGGCATTTTCATTGCGTAAACCTAGCCAACAGGCATGGTAGCGCTGTACAGGGGTCAAAGACAAATGATATGTGATAGTTGATACGTGCCAATTGGTTAGGCAGTGTTAAACGGTCATAGCAGCAGCATTTGCTAACATATCTAAAGTACACAAATGAAACTAATGCAAGAAAAATATATAAAGCAAGAAAACAACACATTCGAAACATAACAGGGAGCATATAAACACAGTAAAAACAGAACATAATACAACGCAGTGCAACACAACAGAATCACAATGCAATAAGCTCAGCACAAAAACTCAACTCAACACAACAAATCACCACCACATCAAAAAACCATACACCAAGCTTGCATAAACATTTTGTAAGAAATAGCCATCTAATCCAATCTTGTTTTTGTGCTACTATCTTAAAAAATGTTTGGAGCGAGTTCTGGCTTAACTGAAAACCAAGAACATGAAATAGTCAAAATGGTATTGTAATCTGGTCCTTTGTAACAAAAATGCAGCGAGCGCGCTAATATACAGACATATATAAATAATGCTGTAAGCTTTGTGATTTCTTCAGACATGTATGCACAGCTTCTCTTCTACAACTGTGTGTACGCAGGCTGATACCATGATACCGCCCTTGTTTTATTGTTCAGAACAAGATTGTCTATGAAGCAGTAGACCATCCCTGACATTAAAGCATTTTTTTTCTCCTAGTATAATAATGTCATGGAGTGTAGAACAGATCATCCTTGCTTGCAGTAGACAGTTTGCAATTCGGAAATAGCAATGTCATCATATATGAAAGACTATTTAAAATTGGAACCTTATGTCAGGTGAAGGTAAGACAAATAACAAGACTGTTATATACATTAGATGTCTTTCTGAAAAATGTTAAAGTAACATGCTGTGGAAGACAAAAGATATGTATTGTTGGCACGAAAAGTTAGAACCACACATGTGTACACAATCACTCATTGCATCATGTTTCATAGATTACTCTGTCAGAAAGACATGGGTCCTTGTTAATGTGATTTATTGGACCCAAACATCAAAAACACACGCTCATTATTACTTGAAAGTTACTGATCAGCATCACGATCAAAGATACTTAAAACAGAAGTATAAATCTTCTTAAATGCTACTCTTCCGTCATCTGACACAGCAGCATGACCATACTAAAGAGAATATAAAAAGCCAACCCATATACCACTTATATGTTTGGAGCAGAGTTTCCACTGAGAAGTTGTTTTTGTTTTGCTATCAGCTTTGCTAACAACTTTTGTGCAATTTGACGAATCTGCTCAAAATAAGAATAGAGGTATGAAAACATTAAAATGACGTTAGCCATTTCACCTCGTATAGGAATCTGCCCCCCCCCCTTCACATTTAAAATGCCAAATGGAATTGCATTAAACTTAGCATGAGACTTGAACTTAAATCACGGAAGAGCCTTTGCTTTTTTTTATTTTCAGTCAGTTCAGATTTTTGAGAAAGTGAGCTTGAAGGGTTTAAAAGTTAGATATAGCTGGACTATTAGTTGGCAGACAGTTGGACCGCAGACTGTCTGTGGATCTACATCTTTTTAAAACGCCTTCCATTGGAAAGGGGATAATTTTCCTCCTGTTGTCCATTTGGGGTCTACAACACAAAAGTTGAGTCTGTGGGCCCAAAGGCTCAATTTGCTCTGATTGGCTGGCTGCGAGACCACCATAACAGGATTCGGGCATGGTCCCCACAACCTAATTTTTTTTAAAAGACAACTTGACCTGTAGAGCTACATCACAACTCCCAAAAGGTACAAAAAAATTCATATTATTTTTAAAAAAATGTGCTTTGTGCCAAGGGAGACGTGAACTCAGCCCTAAGATGACGAAATCCAACCAGTAAAGTTCTGTGGGACAGTTTTCAAAGTTTGTAAAGTCTGTACAGAGTTTGGGAAATATGACAAGGGCCCCAATAGGGTCTAAGAGTTGGAACATTTGTACACCTGTTGCTCGGGTTCAAGGACCATGACTTGAGAACCTACTTTGGACCACTAAGTTTGTAAAAGCTGTTATGGCTATGTTGAGTCTGTGGACACAAAAAACTTCTCCTCATGGGAACAGTCCAGCCCGAACTGCTGTAAGTGGGAACAATATACCGGACTGGGTTCCGGGCTCACAGCACCACTAGATTCAAGCTAGCCTGGCTGATAAGGTGTGATGCCACAAAGCCAGTCCCAGAATGCTTGTTTCCGGTCCAGGCAGGACCAGGGTTGTCAATTCGGGCTGACTGTTACCATGAGGAGCAGGGTCAAGACTGATTTGCATATGGCTGGGCTCAAACTGGGTGGCATTGGTGTGCAAAGGAACGATGGATTAAACCCAGCTCTTTGTGACTGGGGGTGAACGTTTGCATTGTTTAGCATTCCGTCCAGCAATTGTTCCTTTTGCTTTTTTCGCCCTCAGTGGGAAGGGTATGCCCAGATGTAGGTCTCATGTTCACTGCACCACTAAATTCAAGCCAGCCTGGTTAATGAGGGGTGATGCCCCGAAACTGGTCCTAGGATGCCTGTTTCTGGTCCAGGGAGTACAAGGGCTGCGCAGTTTGGGCTGGACTGTTCCTATGAGGAACAGGGTCAAGATTGATTTGCCTATGTTCTGAACTGGGGTGGTGTGGTGAACAAAAGAATAATGGTGTAAAACCAGATCTTTGGGCCATTTCTATCAAGCTAAATTGCGTTCACAAACGCTGAAATTTGCAGAATTTCAGTGTTTGCGATCACAATATAGCTGTGTGCTATGTAGGTAGCCAAATAACTACTTGCAAAATAAGGAATCGCAAAAATTGTGATTCCTTATTTTGCACAAGCATTTAGAGAATTGTAATTTGCTATTCCCTAAATGCTATGTTAGTAGGCCTCGCAAATTGTGATATTCTTGTAAGGAATCGCAATTTACCACCAACTTCAAGTTGGTGGTAATTTGCGATTTCTTTTAAAAAGCACTTTTTGCTTTTTTCAAAGTGTCATGTAGCGCACATACGTGCCCATACACATTTCAGGGGTGCAACAGGGTGTCCTTTTGGAACCCTTGCACCCTTGAAATTGTGTGTGCAATTCCCATTCATTCCTACGGGCCTCTTGGAATGAATGGGAAGCCATTCCTTAATTTGCGAATCGCAATCAAGGAATACGAGAGAATCACAGAAAAATTGAAATTTTTATTTACATATCGTTATGCGATTCTCAAATAGTGATTCTCTAAAAATCGTTATTTGAGAATTGCACATGCGTTTGTTGAAACATATGCCCCTTTGTGACTGGGGGTGAATGTTTGCATTGTTCAGCATTCCACCCATCAATTCTTCCTTTTGACAATAGCATACAGAGCACACATTTGATTTTGTGAAGGTGAGTAACGTGACTGATAGCACAAAACAAGGAGAAAGTCATCAGGAAAGGCGAGAGATGAGCCTACCTCATTTCAGGCAAAGAAGATTGAGAAGAGAGCTAAGCCTTCTCATATGCATCGTAGAGGCATCTGCAGCAAATACTAGTTTTGTCTCATAATATTATCCACACCCACATAATGAAAAAAATATTTGCAAGAAAGGTCACTTACAAACTTTGTGACCTTCAGCTTGACTGGGGACTCGTAGGACTATATGTGTTTGGTATGTCAAACATGAGAATGTATCTTACCATAAGACATGAACAAGAGTTTGCACAAAGTTCACTTAAAGAAAGAAAAGGAAAGATACGAGCAGGAAAAGTCATATAACATAAGTGAAGAGGAGAATATTTATGTTGCCTGTTCTACTGCAAATGGTCCACACCTAAGAATATTTGCTCTTTACTCCTTGCCAAAGAATATATGGTATGGATAATTAAAGCCATATGTGAAAAGCAGTTTCTTCAGTAGCAAACTCTGTCATTTTGAGTTTGTAAATGAACTAATATAATTTTATATCCGTAGTTTTGACTCTAAAAAATGCCTGACCATTGGTGCTTCTAGGTATTCATTCCCCTTAATGGACCTTTGCTGCTCACACATGTGTAATCAGAATTAATTTTTAAACCCCAAAAAAATCAAATTACCTGGGAAGATGATCAGGTATATAGCGTGTTAATTTGCAGTTGTGTGGTTATGAAACATAATTTAGCTGCTACTGCTTGCCAGTACGTTGATCTACCTTGTGGTACTACATGATGTGTTTACAGTTTTGTTCTCGATACGTAAGTCAAACAACTGCATGGATGGCAAATGTTAGTCAACTGAGTATGGGATAAGGGGAACCAACGACCAGGGCACTATCACGTCAATGCACCAGTGTGAAAACCAGAATTAGGATTTATACCTCTGAAACTGACCAGTTATCCATTAACCAGTGTAGCGGATCATTATCCCATATCCTCTCTCTTATGATGGTCCTTACAGAGAAAATGGACAGCATTCTGGAGACAAGCACCATGATGGCCAACCCTTAAAAATATTTATACATGGATTTTCCCCATCGTTACGAAGGTATGTTATAAATAGGATGCACTTTTCCATTAACGTTTGTTTTATCTATTTTCCAACAGTGATGGGCTTTTTTTTCTCTCTGCTTAGGACAAGTGGGATTTCTTTGGCCAGCCCTAATTGAGATCATCTGGGCCGCTCTCCCTGCCTGCCCCGCCCCCACCAATGAATTAAACACCTTTGGCACTCTGATACACCCTGGGACGCTTTGCTGACCTTACCGTGCTTGCGGGGAACCTGTGCCCTGATTGCTGTTGATTGCTGCTTTTTCGTGCAGCGCCTCGCGGAACCCGCTTTGCGGGTCCCGCTTCGTGGGGTGCGCTGACTTGGACCTTGGACCCCTGGAAGTGTCTGTCTGCCTAATAGGAGTCTGCAGTGGGAGTGCGTGCGTGTAGGCAGGGCTGCGAGCTGCGGGACCGGGACTACCACTCCCAGGAGTCCCCGCCAGCCCTAATTGAGATCATCTGGGCCGCTCTCCCTGCCTGCCCCGTCCCCACCAACGAGAGCCCCAATATTATCAATCTGTTATCCCTGCTGCGCGGGAGCGTCCCAGGAGAAGCCCGGGACAAGGGCGGGACCGTCTGTGGCCGTCAGGGGCCGAAGGAGGCTGGGCTGGGCCACCTCTCTGACGCCTGTAGTACTGCTTTGTATCCATTCCTCTTCTTAGAACTGCATGATAGTAAGTTAAGTTGTAGATGCATCTTGATTGTGTGTGTAACTGACCTGGTTGTCACCAATTTTAAATCCTATATTTCATAGGACGGTTTTAAATTATTTATGTTCTTGTTTCCTACTTTCTTAAAGATGTCTACTTCAATGCCGAACTCTTTGCCCAGTAGTGTAGGTATATCTATACTTGGGCCATTAGACAAATACTTTGCCCGAGCGACAAGAGATATTGATAGGGAGATTTCTTTTACACCTTTACCAGTAGTTGTGGACCCTCATCCTAATAGTAATACCCCTACTCCCGTGTTACAATCCCAACTCAATGCAGTCGAGATATTAGATTCCCAACCGTCTGTTGCAGCTGGCATGTCACACGATAAACCACCAACTAAGGATGACAGACGAGTATTCCGTTCTCCACCAAGGAAAAGAAGGAGAAAGGGTGGGGTAAGAAAGGGGGGAGTAAACAAAGGGAGTAGAACCTTATGCCCAGCCTCACATGAAACAGAATCTATACTTAAGTCCCCCAATGTAGCTGGGAAGGAAGATCTACCGGGGCTACCACCTGTTAACTTGAAACCTATGCCTAATAAAGGGCTATTGGAGGCTATTGAATGCCTTCTAAAAGCTCTCATACTTCCGCTTACGGAGAGAGTAAAAAGGTTGGGGGATAAAATGGACCAATTTCTGTCAGACCCCAAACCGACAGAAAACCCTAACCTAACTAATCGAAATGAAGCACCCCCGATAATTAAAAACAATTCTAATAAACCATCTGGCCCGCTCATAGCTACCCCTATACCTACTAATATGCCTGCTGATGTAAATTCCATCAAGTCAACAGGCATAACAGTTACCAAAGCTCCAAGTAGTAAAAAAGACCCAACCTGGTGCCCTGAAAAACGTACACACCAGAAATGATCCCCCTAACAAAGTAATCCATACGCCTAGAGCAAAGTCCAATTATAGAAATATAGTAGACCTGCCCCCGGATTCGTCCAACTATGTCATCATTTTAACAGGTGTTCCATCTGCGCCAGTAGGAAACGTAGAATCTAACATTAGCCTTAAAAATAAGGTTATCCACTGGCTGTGTAACAACAGACCGTTACCACCACACCTAAATGGTGATATAGTTTCTGTGAGACGTTGTAACTGGGTGGGCCGACGTCCAAAAGATATCGACTGGGACGTAATAATAGTTAACTTCAGGGACCATAGAGTAGTCACTTATATTAGTGACTGGTTTCCAGGGAGAAGTGAGGGAGGAGTATCATCACGAAATTTGAGCTACTTCTACCCAGAAGCGCTGACGATGCCCCGAAATAAACCTCCTATCTTGCCCAGCTTGGATGTCCCTTATCGACCAAATCAAATCCCGAATCTTGTTGCCCCGAGATACTACAACAAGAACTTTGTTGTCCCCAGATATCATAACAATACTTTTACCCCATCTTTCCCACTGACACATTCAAGCAGGTATTCTTACCCACCTGATAACAACTATTATCCTACTGATCCAAAGGAGTATTGGAGCATTCCAATATATAATCTATTTCATCCCTTATCTGGTTTGGACGCAAATGAATGACTTATTCCAGCTACCGTCAATGTGGGATTTGTTTGCGATAACAAAGCAACAGAAATGCAATACCCAACTAATTTGGGAGATGAAATAGCAAGGAAAGCAATTCTAAACGGGGGAAATGCCATAAAAACTCCTGTTCAAGGGCGAGTCTCTTCTGGCAGGTCACCTATTGAGCATGGTCTATCTAAGAAGTTCTATGAAATAGTGGCAGACAAGGTAAATGAGGAGGGGGGTATTGCGAAAACTTTGGAAGATAGTATGGTGCGTGATAAACTAGGGGTGACTAGAAGGTCTTGTGAAAAATGGTCCATCACATTTTGGAATATAGCCGGACTTAAGGCAAAATTAGATAATCCAAATTGGAAACATTTCACTAATAACTGTGATGTTATATGTTTACAAGAAACATGGGCTGAGAAAGAATATCACATGTGCGGCTTTAAAACTATAACTATTCCTGCCGTAGGTTCAGCGCATGGTCGAGCAAAAGGGGGATTGTGTATGTACATTTCTAATTGCCTTATTTGTAAAAAAATTGAGCTGTATTCTTATAATTGTTTTTTTCATATTGTTGGGTTACACTTCAACAACTCTGTCTGTATATTAATAGTTAATTTTTACAACAACATTCCGGTAGCAGATATTACTGCGGTGCTTAAAACCCTAAACATGAAACTCAATAGCATAAATAACAGTTCCCATAAACAGTTCATCACCATTTGGGGTGGTGATTTTATTTGTTCTCTATGCGAAAGATCAGGAACAGGTAACTGTGGATTGGCAATTTCTAGGGACATTAGTCCGACACACTTTGAACACACACTAATGGGAAATGCCCTAAATGAAATCATGTTTAATAATAATTTAGGGTTCTCAAATGAACTATGTCGCTCCGAGACCCAATTTTCACCAACCTTCAATGGGAGAGGATTGTTGTCCACCATAGATTTTATCCTTATCTCTTCGGGCTACAGGGATTGCATCATTAGTTACAATGTTTTAAAATCCCAGCTAAGTGATCATTTCCTGATTAGGATCGATTTAATGGACCCACATTTAAGAGTGCACAAAAGAACTGAGGTCTTTTCTAGGAATTAAAAAATTATCAGACAGAATGAATACGCGTTAAAATGGACTAGGGTGGTCCCAGAGGAGTTCCTTAGTAACCTAATTAGCGCTTGCAGTAATAATTTTTCGGTCTGCTTGGATTCGGCATCAATGATGCAGACATTGTAAGTAATTTCAGTGAAATAACTTCCTGTATAAAAAGAGGTCTTTGGGTAAACGTAAAGGGAAAAAAGACCAAAATTGAACCCAGAGGCTGGTTTAAATCAGCTTGTAGTAAAGCCCATAAACAATTAAAATTGGCCTTGCATAAGCAAATTAGAAATCAGCCATTGATAAGGTCCCTGCGTAAGGAGTACAAACTCGCCCTAAAAAATCAGAGACAGTTGATGAGAAAGGAAGCATGGACAGCTATCATGGAAGCTTCCGAATCCAAGGACATGACGGCCTTTTGGAGAGCAGTGAATGCTCCCTTCTTTAAAGATAATACAAAGGCTCGTATGGAGTTAGCAGTCACAGAGGAAGATTGGGTTAAGCACTTTGAAGCACTTTATAATCCAGCAGTAATTACCAATGAAATAGGGAGCGAAGCCATGTCTAAAGGGAAGGGCACCGAAGGGCCGCAGCTTAACTTTTTACTGGAGGAAGTAATCAGGGGTATTAACTCTAGTTTAGGGGGTAAGGCACCCGGCCCTGACGGCATCTCTGTGGATATTTTTAAGAAAAACATATCGCTCTGGGCACGTTTGCTCACCAGAGCATTTAATGCCGCATGTTCAATAGGTCTGCTTGGCACTTGGTATAAATCAATTATTGTACCCATTTTTAAAAAGAGGGATAGAACAAACTATGCTTGTTATCGGCCCATATCTCTGCTCGACTGTACCATAAAAATAATTGGCAGAGTCATTTTAGATAGACTGCATTCATGGGCAGAGGAACACCACATCATTAGCGATCTCCAATATGGTTTTCGCGAAGGAGTCGGTACTATCGAACAAGCACTTAATCTATCAATATTGATAGAGAAGTATACTACGGTCAAGGGAGGAAGACTTTTCTTAACCTTTTTAGACCTGACATCTGCTTTTGATTTTGTTAACCACGGGAAATTATGGATTATTTTGACCAAATTAAGAGTGGATGTGAATATTATTAAATTTATGAGAGATTTGTATAACGGGGCTAGTGCAATGGTCAGATACGGAAATAACGGAGAATGCACTAGGGAGTTTAGTATAGCGAGGGGCGTGAGGCAAGGGTGTGTCCTTGCCCCATTTTTATTTTCTATCTATATAAATAATCTGGAGGATACATTATTACAGGATTGTAATGATATGCCCATCGCCTCAGCCCGGCGCATACCCGTTCACATCTATGCAGATGACGCCGTTCTTATGGCAAGGACTCCCATAGCTATGCAGGCTATGATTTCCTCTTTTAGTACTTTTATGAATAAACTTGATTTACAAATAAATTGTACTAAGACCTTTGCAATGAATTGTGGTAGCAACGTGCACAAAAAGAAAAAACTATGTATATAGGATAAATCCCTTTACAGCATACACCAACTTTTGTTTACCTGGGGGTCTTGTTTGATCACACCGGGAAATGGAGCTGTGCGATCCATGCTAGGAACTTGCTTTTTTCCAAATCTATAATGGCCCTTAGGTCTTTTAGTAAAAAGTTGGGTAAAAAGCCAGTAAAAGAGCTTTTATATATATATATAAAGCCAGCTGTGTTTCGGTGGCACTGTATGGGGCAGGAATATGGGCCGACTCTAACGTTGGCTGCTTACAGGTCACAGAAAACATCTTTCTACGATATCTTTTATCCTTGCCAAAGAGTACGTCCAGCTATAACTGCCACTCGGAATTGGGCATTCCCTATTTGGAAGACCTAATTAAGCTGCAACCGATCCTTTTATGGCATCGAGTATGGACCAACGAGAAGTGCCATTTAAATCGGGCAATCCTGGAGGATGCAATAAAACTAGATGGGGGAAAAAGGATAAAATGGCTGGGCTACATAAAAGCATTTTGTAATATTATCAAGCACCCGGAATTTTTTACTGACCCTACATCTATGTCCGATATCACCAGGAAAGCATTGAAATTCTTAAGCTTAAACTTCCTTGAGAATCAGAGGGCACGAATTGAATTGTTAAAAAAAAACTGTAATTCCCCACCAGATGATTGTTAAACCAAGGATTATCCAGCCTTACCTAAAACTTCAAATGAAAGAACAAGATTAAGGTTTGGTACCTTGTATAGATTGCTGAGTTTTCCTGTTGTAAATGATTGGTCCAGGGTAATCTGCAAATGTCCGTGTGACAATATCTCTACCCAATCGGACATACATATTCTATTTTTCTGCAGATTTTATGTTATACCTAGGAAAAGATGGATCATCCTTGTTTTAAAATATATGAATATGAGACAGTGTCGGCCAGCATTTCTAACTATACTACTTTTGGAGGACATTTTCTCAGTTGCTTTAGTTGCGGCATTTCTTAAAAGTATTTATTACTCACGTAAGACAATGATCATGTGAATTGTGTCATTTTTTATCCTCCGGCATATTGTGTATATTTTTTTTTTAAACTTATCAACTATGATGATGTAACATATTTCATATGATTTGATGTACTTTTATGGTTATTTGAAATATAACCGAATAAAGTTTTTGAAATTGAAATTGGTACTCTCTTTCATTTGTTAGAATCGGGCTATCAACTGACTATTCACCAATTATGGAGCCGATAATTTTCAAAGGTGTTCTTTTACACGGGTTCCACATGGACTGCCTGCTGAGCTTGTGACCAAAGTGTGAGCCCTGGGATAAGTGGAATGGTGGGTCTTTAACTCAAGGTCCTATCCATGTGAAACCCAAGTCATCAGAACTAATGAAGGCGGCGAACACAATGGTCTACAAACCACATCATCACTTTTCAAAGGAGGAAGTTAACACGGTACGTCAACTCCTGGGAAAAACCTCCAGATCGTGGCCTGGTATTCTCAGTGGCCAGTTCAGTTTTGATATGTTTTAGTGTTTGCTTTTGTGTGCTATCTCTTCCCTACTTTTCACAAATTCAAGTCCATAACTGGAGCTCTTAGCATAGTTTCCTTCCTAGATCGTTGAAGTGCCATTGAAAAGCACCTTGATATTTTCTAATAAGCTAGCACTATATTTATTGAGTTCATGATTGAAGCTAACATATTGTCGGTTGGGTAGGTTCAAAGATACCTCTGGTGTTCCAGACCAAATACTGAATGGGTATGAACTATTTTACACCATGCTTACCATTTATTCCTTGCTTTTTTGATGAGGCACTGGATACATTTGAGAAATGTACCGGGACTAGTAAGTATATTCATGATAATTAGGAAGAATCCTTACAATGAATCCACTATTTATTTAAAAGGTGACTCTTTAACTTTCAGAGTCATGCAGAAAAGAATAAAACAGGAATTATTTTTTTGAGGCACAGCCAAAACGTGATTCACCCCCTGACGGCCTGTAAGCCTGGGGGCTTCCTCAGGGCATCTTACCATTTTCCAAAATATACTTTAGGATTCCAGGTTCTGTAAATTATCCCAATCAATCTAGTTGAACCATCCATTCCAGAGTCAAGCGGAGGTTCTTAGGTATCTGACAGGGTGGTCTCAATCAGTCGGCGCAGGCAAGTTTGAGTTGGAATGGTCATTGTTGAGGGACACTTTTGTCTCAAGCTGCTTCTTTGGAAATCTAATAGTCTGCTTTCATGGTTGGTCATGGGGTATTGTGCATAAAGCTTCCTATTTAAGTGGAACTGCTAGAACATTCTACTAACCTGATACTTTTTTCTCCAAGTTTTTTCGACAGAACTATCTCTTAATCCATGTTTTGTTTTCTTAGACTCTGCCCATCTCACTCCTTCCTTTCCTTCTTGCTTTTGCTTGCACCTTTCCATGTCCCATAGCCCTCCTGAGCTCTTTCCCATACCCCATGACCAGCCACTTACTTCAAAGGAATTGTATCAATAATATTAACAATAAGAGAACGGTTGATGCAGTGGCTTAAGGATGTGCTTTAACTCACTTGGAAAGGTAAGCCTTGTCTGCAATTACCAGTGGCCGTTATGTATTCAGTTTTAGCGCATTTCTGATCATAATGACATTAAAATGCCTATGATTAATGACAGACTCAGTGTTAAATGTGTTAGAACAATCAGGTCTCAACAGCTCGTAAGAGTATAGTGAAGGTTGCTCCTGATTGGGGGACCGAAAAGACTGTTGAGCATGAAGGTCCCCAACAGAGGGCGCTTCTATTCCATTGATGCTATTTTGTCTTAGCGCCTCCACTTCCTCATCATGAGGTCTCGCCTATGCAACGCGCATGCGCTTCAAAGGCAAACAGACCTTTTGGGATCGCTTTGGCTTTTCAGCCAAGCATGTGCACGTGTTCCATTGCCTGCCATGGCAACGCGTGTATTTCAGGAGATTCACTTGCGGGAGCGAGAGCCACCATATGGCAGCAAATATTGCTCCTGCAAGTTAATCTTGCATCTCTCCTCCTCCCCCCCCTGCTGCCGCGCGCGCCTCCCCCTGCTCCCGGCAGCCTGCCGTGCTTGTTTTTATTAATGCCACTTTGTGGATCAACATTGCAGGCCTACTTTCTGATAAAAAAAAACGTCATGCCAGTGTGGCAGCATGTGACTTTAATTAGGCTCCAGAAAAAAAATGATTCTGTTTACCCACACATCTTTGAGCACAGAGTCTTTTTGAGAAAGGGAAAATTAAAGCTTGAGTCTTGGAATGTGAGGTATTCCGCTGTGCAGAATACTTGTATTTATTCACGTAGTGGGACAACATGTCGAGCAGAATCTAGAAGCGGTTGAGCACCGAATACTGAACTTGCCATGTTTAATTTCTTCTTTCCTTGTAAAAGGCTTTGGGTGGGCTTGCACTGCAGCTGTATAAGCAGTGCCAGCGATCGTTCATGCGAGGTGGACCCCTTTGGAGGTGGGCGGTGCAGTCCGCCCCATCCCTGGTCTGGCACGCCTCCTGCACCGAGGTCTCTGCTTGTGTAACAAGCTCCTGTAGTGTCTTGTGCACACGGATAACTCTTCAGGGACCCAGACAATATATAAATAGCTTGTTTGCAAAATTAACAACTGGCACAAGGGTGTGCTTGGTGAGATGCAACACTTTAGGGAAGGGCAGGGGCTTGGTGAAATACATATTTACGTTTTTAATTTAAGCGTGTGCGGCGAAAATTTCACACTTATAAACGATATCAATGCACTTCCATGGGCATTTTTACTAAATCAGCTGCAAACTATCTTGAGTACACAGCATGCACTGTGTAACTTGTTGGCATCCTTGTAAATTTCCATTATTTGAGGAACTCCAAGCATGCCCAGACCCAAATACCCGGGACCTCTTCACTATCTGAATGAAAGTCACAAAGCGCAGTCCGAGGAAGAAGCTGTTTACTGCATCCAATCAACTCACTCATAGTAGCACCACGTCATTGGATAACTAAACGTTATTATTGTACTGCTGAAACAAAATCCCTTCTGCACTTGACCGAACTGTGTGCTCCTGAGCAAATCACGTGGTTTGATGGGATCAGAGGGTAAATCTAGCTGTCAACTAACTCCATGCCTCGGCTTCTCCAACTGACAAATTTGGGGGCCATTAAAGCAGGGTAACCTCGGATTCAGAGATGGTTTGAGGTGAGCAACGTTACGGAGCTGAACGCGCCTTGAAACTCACTTTAGTGGGACCCAGTGGCTGCTGAGATTAACTATGTCACCGCTGCCCTGGCTGTCCGCAGTAGAGAGCCTGCGCCCATTGTCCCCATTCTTGCAGCAGCACTAGGTGCTAGGCCATGGGAAGCAGGAAGGCCTCAACTTGACCCCGCTGCACTGTGATTGGACACTTGCATTGGGTCATCAACAGGTCGCAGGGCAGGGGGAAGGGAGAAAGTAAAGTGGACACAGGAACAGTGTGTTGTCATTCTAACTGCCTCCCCCGTGATAAATTTGGGCCATTAAAAGGGGGTTCCGTGGCGGGACAGCTGCAGCAGAGTTGCGAAAGCGGCCTGCAGGGGCGCAGAGACAGTCTGGTGAACAGTTCACTGGGACTGTCCCCACACATCTCGCAAGACGGAAAATTGGACTGGCTTTAACTCCGGTCACCAGATGAAATCATGTACTGGAGGCACAACGCTTTAGTGGTAGAAATTCATTTTACAAATCATTTATTTTCATGTGTTTAAATTCAACCTTATAAATAGAACAACAAACAAGTATTTTCAAAGCAATAGGTCACGCAGTTACGAGAGTTTCAGCTATTGGCATTGTAAATAACAATGCCTTTGATTTATGTTTTTTAAAATAAACAAAAACAAAAGGCATTATTATTTGCAAAGTCAATAGCTCAAACGCGCGTAAATGTGAGACCTATAGCATTGCAAATGCTTGTTTTTATTAGGCACAGGGAAATTAAGTGATTTGCTCAGAATTACAGGATGTTGCAGAGACACAAAACCGGTTTGGTTCCCCAGCTTGGAGGTCGACTGCTCTACCTCCCCTCTCCTCTCTACTTCCGGAGAAGGAACCAAATACTTGTACAGGCCTGGTTCATTTTTTCAGATAGGAAGTGTGCTTACTTCCTGTTTAGGTTGCTACATAGTATACCCCTACCTTTCTTCCCTTATTCCTTATTCGAGGGTGTCTTTCCTTAATTCCTTATATGGTGTTCCCTGTCTTCATTCTTGCGCAGAACTTGATGCTTCGGGCCGGGGTACACTGAACAGCGGACATTAAATGATGAAACTCTTGTGAATAATTGCACTTGTTGTACAGTCTGACTGTAGGGGTAACGAACAAGGATCTGCCTGCAGTACAGCCATGTAGAGGAGCAGAGATGGAAAACACACTTGCGAGAAAGCATGAGTTCAGGCCACCTGTCCTGATAAACTCAGCTTCATGTAGAGGCCCTTCAATGTTCTCCAAATGAGCGTTTCGTAGGTACCAAATAGGAAGGTTGTATGTGCCCCTTTACCAGGCCCGGTTCTAGCTGGTGGGCTGGCTGGGCCAGGCCCACCCAAACATGAGCCTTGCCCACCCAAACAGGAGCCTTGACCCTCGCAGTGAGGGCTTGAAGGCAGGCGTGCAACGGCATTGGGCTCACAGGGCTGTCTGTGAGTGTGTGTGTGTGCGCCAGGGCTGAGACAGCTTCACGGGCTCACACACACACCGTTTTTGTGATTATCGCAGCCGCACCCGAGTACTTCACATGTCTTTAAAAGACCATTAATATGTTAACGAGGTTTTGTTGATTTTTCACCCCTTCATGTCCACATGGCAGAGGCAACAAATCCTTTCTTTGTTAATGATAACCTGTGCCTACTGTTCTGCTGCATGGACATTTCTTTTTCTATGCAGCACAGGAGAAAAGAAGTTTGTTTATTCCTATTCACCTTTCCTGACCCCTGCAGCCACTTATCACATCAGGCTGTGACACAAAGTTTGACTAATGGAGTAGTAGGTAAGAGATTGTGTTACTATTTGTATTTCAACCATAAGACAATACAAAATGCTCAGTGAACTCTGGTGATTAATGATCCTGCTGGAGAGCACACATTTGTCTGTTAGTAGTTTTTAAATGCAGATGAACTGTATTTTTTGTGGAAGCTCAGTGGGTCACTGCCTTTGTCAAAGAGATCCTTGTGTTACTTGCAGTTCAGAAGTTACAATCCTAACATAGGACAGTGACCAATGAACTTCCACCAAAGAGCTACATAGAAACATGAATGGTATAGTTAGAACTTCACTTTTTTTGTTTTGTGATATAGTTAGAACTTTCTCAGACTTTCATTATTCTAATATCGGTAAAATGAGTATGTTTGGGCAGATATACATTTTTATCAGTAAAGCTGACCCCTATGGAATACTCTTTACATCCTAAGGTTGTGTTTCCCCAGACCAAACCCTCTTAAAATATACTGCCCACCAGTATGGATGACATGTGATTCCTACACCTTGTAATCCTCATTGGCTTATGTGACATTCCCTGTAGACTGATTTACATACTTGTATGATTTATTGTCTCTGTATAATGTGTGTGTGATGTAAAGTACTGACACACACTACACTGATGTGAGTAGCACAAAACAACAAATGAAATGCATATGAGAGAGGGGCTACATAAAGATGAGGGACGCTGGTGGAGAATGGCAGTGATGGAATCTGAAGAGGAGTTGGTGGGAGGGGCTATGGAACGATGAGGGGCACTGTGGGAGGGTGGCAAAGAGGGAATCCGAGGAAGAGGTCATGGGGTGGAGGGAGGAGCTAGGGAGAGATGAGGGGCACAGGTAGAGGGTGGTAATGAGGGAATCCGATGAGGAGGTCAATAGGGGGCTATGGAGAGATGAGGGGCACGGGTGGAGGGTGGTAGTGAGGGATTCAGAGGAAGAGGTCATGGGGTGAAGGGAGAGCTATGGAGAGATGAGGGGCACTGGTGAAGGGTGGTAGTGAGGTCGTCTGAGGAAGAGGTCATGAGGGGGAGGGGCTATGGGGAGATGAGGGGCACCTTTGGAGAGTGGCAGTGAAGGAATCCGAGGAGGAGATCAATAGGGGGCCATGGAGGGATGAGGGCCACTGTTGGAAGGTGTGTAGTAAAGATATTTACGGAGAACAAGGTCAGTGGTGGGGCGCCAAAAAGGACTTTCGCACCAGCGCTAAAGCCGGCCCTGTTATGGATTTTCTGTTTTTGTTTATTTAATTAGCAGTTGGATCATAAGGGCTTCTGCGGGACATACGTTAAAGTGCGTGCTAATTATATATACTGCTATATGCAATGTTTTAAGTTTGAAGGTGATTTTACTAATGTTTTTACTGGGAAAAATTAACTTGGAGCCCGATAGTGCCTGATATGAGGCTGGGGCTGGGGCCCAAGGTCAGCTGTGCGATAAGGTGCACTGAAGAGGAGTAGTGGATAATCAAGCCTGTAAGGGAGAGCGTTGCAGAGTCCGGGGTCAGGTGGAGGTAGTAATGAAGAGGGATTCTCCCTGAACGCTCTCACAGAGAGAGCCCGTGAAGTGTCACTTGCCTGATACTCCCACCTCAGAAACCTCCTCTTCCCATCAAAGTAACATTACATGGAAAAAATCCTTTTTGAGAGTGATAATATTTAGAAAGAGATTTGGAAAAGAGTGCGTTTTACTGGGCCTTGTAAGACTAATAAGAGATAAAGGAGGGCCCTGAAGCAGGCCTGCCCAGACACATATGGAACAAATCGAGCCCGCAGTAGCCCACCCAAATGCACCCTTGGCCCACCCAAATAAAAATTCCTGTAGCCGGGCCTGCCGTTTACTATACGTCACTTATTAAAACATGCATTGGAAAAAACAGTAGCTCTCACTTATTTAAACATACAGTGGCAAAGTCCATAGTTTTGGCTATTCTTAGGGTAACGTGTTGGTAATATTGGCTGGCTTTGCTTGTGCTGCTCCCGCACGTCCTGGAAAGAAAACACCACAATGTAGTGACATTTTGGGCAATAGCAATATGGAAGTTCAGCTTAGAGCTCCTATGTTGGTCAAACTGCATTAGCAGGTAAAACTGTACTCTCAAAGAACAGTTAATGACGATTGCAGTGTATAAGAAAGAAAAAACTAAATATTGTGCAGTAATTGCTTTTTGCAGTGAACACTTTTGGAGCATCTGGAGATCAAAAAAAGTTGTAAATCCAACAGCATATAATCATATAGCAAGGTAAATGAACATGCAAGAGCGATTAGTGAATAACATTAGCATATCATAAAGACGAAAGGACAGGCAGCCAACAGAAAAAGCTATACACTAGAAATTAGAAGGTCATAATATCAGTACATTAAATAGATTTAAATTACAAGCTACATATCTTGATGCTTCTGCAGCCTAACACACACAACTGCAAAGCCAATGTTTCTCTTTCTGAAACTTGAATGCAGACTTATTGACTTTTCAAAAGCTTGTTTGCATTGGCGCTCATAATTTACCACTCTAAAACAGGTGACGGCAATGTTGGGATAGTAAAGTAGAAAAAAACAAAATGACTGTTGTTGTGATACACACCATGCACCCAAATGGCAACCATCTTGGAATGGTAAGATAAACCATCCAAGATGGGTGCTGTCAGCGTGCAGCTTGCTCCCGATGCAAGCACATTAATGTGTTGTGACACAATAATATGATGTATTATATGACATGTAGTATGTACAATTAGAGAAAATATATAAATCGGTACAGAGGAAATACAGTAATTGAAGTGACGGACAGAACAGTAAGTTAACATAGCAAAAGTCAGTGTAGGAGACTGTCATGCTGCCTACCAGCAGGCACAAGAATGTATACTAAGTTGCAGTAGCTTCGAAGGTGGAGTTCATAGCCATCACCCCTTATACTACCAAGTGTGTTGCAAATGTTCTAGGCTTTGTTAGAAAATAGTCATATGAAAAACTTATTGGATAAAAAAGTTAAGAAAAGTAAAAAATAATGGTCACATTATTTTTGTATATATTTCTATTGCTTTTTGTTGCTTCCATTATTTAGTAGTTGTGTGTAGTACTTGACTTCATCCAAGGCTTGACTGAAGTCTATTTACTACTGCTTTGTACCCGTTCTGGCTACAGTAATTTTAGAAGTGCCATTTCTTAGTGCAGTAAATATCTTACTCTTTTGTGAGGGGGTGTTTGTAGTTACATACCTCCATAAATTCCTCCTTAACCCGCTCTTTTTTTCCGCCCCTGGAGTTTTGCATAGCGCGAACTTGACACGAAGGTATCATGTATCAAAGTGCTTTACATGAGCACCAGTTGTTTTACAGCCTGCCACATTCATTTGTAGGTCTCGTCCTGAGCCAGCGCTTGTGCTGTCTCAAGCGAGACATTAAGTCAGCCGGTTTTGAAAGTGCTACCCAGAGGCTTTTGACTCTGGCCACCAGCTTGATGTTACGCGCACAAGCATGCGTGCAATGTGTACAGCTGCCCGCGATGTGCACAGCTGCCATCTGGCTTTCATCAGCTTGTTTTCTTTAACTTTTGCATGATTCCCCTCCTCCCTCTCCCTCCTCGTATGCAGGAAAACAGATGGAATTCTTACTGTCATAATAAACTTGAAGTTGGTTGACACTAGGTGGCGTGCTTGCTTTATATTAGTACATCAAAATAAATTGCATTCTTCAGTTTTGCAAGGGTCTTCAAGCATACAACGTTAGTTAGATGTGAAATGACAATACCAGTGACATTTTTTTCATCTGCTGAAATCAAAAAAACTTCAATCACTTCTGACTCCCCAGATAAGATAACAAACAATGCTCTGTTATTCATCTTAAGGTAAATGGATGCACTTAGGTGAAACGGAAATGGGGGTAAATTGCTCTGTGGCAAATGAATTATGTTTTTTTTTCACAGACAAATTTTCAGGACCCTCGGTGCCGTATCGAAGAGAAAGTTACACTTAGACTTGGGTTCCCCTAATGCACTTGTACTCATAGTACGGCCCGCGGGCCGCCAGCGACCCGGCCAGCCTGCACTGGCGGCCCGCGGACCTTGTTGCCATATACCAGTTCCTTTCTGGAAGTAAGCAGAGAAGATGCCCGCAGGAGCATACGTAGTGAATACGTATTCAATACGCATTCACTACGTTTGCTCCTGGGGCCATCTCTGTTTAATGCTTGTCTCTGGGCCTGCAGCCTCTGTGACGTCACACACGGCCCCCGGCGGAAAGGACAGGCCCTTTAAAAGTCAGCTGTAAGGACTTTTACAGCTGACTTTTAAATGACCTTTTGGGAAGCTTCCTGTGTCCGTTTTGACAACGTCCTGTCTGCCCGCAAATTTGGAGAGTCTTCACTGCAGCATGGTGTCGGCTGACTTTTAGTGGACCAGCGTGCGCTGTTCCCTTGTTTTCAATAGAAAATGAGCCACGGAGATAAAATCCGGTTCCTTAAATTCAGTATCATACAAAAGGCCGCTTCTGGAAAGCTCTCGGTTTTTGCCCCCGCTTGTATTTTGAAAGAATCACATAATTTTGCGCTTGGCTTGTAAGGAATTCATCCTTTTATTTCCTGTGTGTTCTAATGCTGTATGTATGCTCACGCACTATAACTATATGTTGGGCTTCTTTTAATTGGCCCCCTTCTGTGCGCATGAACACATGCCAAGAAGTGTAGTGGAAGATGTGACTGCACTCCCTACTTGCAGTAACTGGCTCAGCACGAGGACCGAGCACGCGCTCATTCAGAACCAAGCCATGTTGCAGTTCCTTCCGCACTAGGACATACTAATGTCCTCTCAGCATTTCAGGAAGAGCCGCAGACGTGTGCAAGGTGCACACACGCTGTGCAGGTCTACACGAGTATGTGTCTGGTTTGAGAAGGAAATATGCAGAGCTTCTCAGACCACGCAGGTGACTGGCCTCAATGTGGGTGAAAACATAGTGCCTTGAATGTCAACGGTAATGTTTGTATATTGAAAATCCTTTCTTTTCATCCGAAATTCCTGCTGCTGTTAAGTGAGTCATTGATGTTTCAGAGAACTGGGCTTTAAACCAAATTGTGGCAGTCACAGGACAAATTTCGTTGCACGCACTGCATCGCATTTGGGGATGCAGTGCATGCAACGAAATTTGTTTGATTTATTTATATGTTTACTTACCTGCAAACCTCCATTATCCATACATTACGACCCCCCACCCTGCCACTCCCCCTCCCCACGTCACCGCCCAGGCAGGTACTCCCCTACCGACCGTGGCTGCTGTCCAGTTTGGATATTTGCTGTTAACCTGGACCTTTGTCTTTCCGCTTCATTCTTGGGCCTCTTAGTTACTTACCTCCCTTCCCTTCTTCCTCTCATACAGCACTACTTTCAAACTAATGACCATTGTCCTGATGATGACCTGAAGACAGGTTAAAGCACCGTCGACTACCGAGCATAGAACTTTGGCACTTTTGCAGTCAATTTATTTAGTCCGATTTTAAAACATTAACACTGTATGTATATTTTTGTAAATTTTGACCACATTCTTCTTACTCCTTGTTGCGGTTCACGCTGCTCTCATCATTCTTGTGTCACTGCACCGCTCACTATCACTAAACATGTCCAGTGCTCACTTTGTGTGTTTTGGTCATTGTATATTTAATTGTACTGTAGTGCTGTTATAACTACTTACAAAATATACTCCTTTTCACTCCAATTGCATCGTTGTGGTCTCCCTCTCTTTGGTTCCCTATCCCCGTTGAGATTTGCAGGACTGTTTGTTTACTGTCCCCCTTCCTTTTTTCAATGATTTCCAGCTGAGACATTGTTGTATGTTACATACCTTACTCAGTCTCAGCCGGGGTAACGGGTCCTACTCCTGTATTTGTTTTTTTTCTCTATGAGCCTTTATGGCTACCTTATTGGTGGATTATATGTATTAAAAAGGATGGTTTAGACCTGGCAAAAGGGAAAAAGTGCACAGAGTCCTGAAACCCAACAAAAACAGTTCCAGCAAAGGAAACGCAAAGGGTCGCAAAAATCTTGGGTGACCCGACAGAAAGGGCTTGGTCCAACAGTTTTAATTTAATTTTTTAATGTAGACTATATTATTAATGTACTTAATTTTTTTCAATAGTTGTAAGTTTAGCTACATTAAAAAATTACATTTAACATTTTTACTGTACTTAATGTGCCATGTGATGTATCTACTGCTTGTGATTTAATTGTAGTAAATCAGATATTAAGGCACAAAATGATCCACCATAGTCTTTTGATGCACCTTTTGTACCTGCAGGTCTTTAACTGAGTGCTGGTAGTTATTTGGGTTGTGAGATTTTTATCTGCACCTAGCATCTTTTTTCACACCTTCATTTAACGTCTCTACATCGATGTTGGTAATGAAATGCATATGCAGAAAGCAAATTTTAACAACCATAGCAGTTAGTGCTCTTTGGTATTAAAGACAGCTCAAATTCTACAAAAATGTTGCAAGATATTGGCTAGCCATTTTATGCGATATCAAATGCATTTTTTTTAATTTTGGATAAATAAGCTGACTCGTCCAAACAAAACAGTAACATTTTTGATCCACAAACATTAGTTTTGTTTTGAAACACCAATATATAATTTTAAGTAAATCCATATTTCATCCACAAACATAGCTTAGGCATTTTCATCATATCTTCTTGTGTGCCACACATAGACATATTCTGCATTTAATGCCTGTTCATCATAATAGAACAAGACACACAAATGATGGATAGAGAAGGCTGCACAAATCAAATATTTACCCCGCAGTCAAGAGAGCTTGGTTAAATCCATTGCTGTTTTGCTTACCATGTCACCCCAGTTTAGGCCAAGCATGTTCATTATAATAGGCAGAAATATGTGTCCAGAATACTATGGTACCCATGGTACCAATGATAGTCAGAATTATGTCATGAATGCTCACAAAATGCCAAGAACTATCATGCCACTTATGGGCACAATTATATCAGTGACGGGCTCCAGTGGGACGAAGTCACCATTATGTCAGGGAATACCACAGGTGTGTCAAAGTGCCCCAGTGTGTATTATAGAACCCCATTAAGATTGGACTACTATTGTTGCAGTGCTAATGGAAATTTGGATAGCCTTGGTGCTGGTAAGTTCCAATTCTATTAAGGACTCGGAGGCGAGGATTATGCCTTCTTCCTTCGCTTTATTCCCACACAGCAGCAAGAAAACAACAATAACAAACTACATTTCCCACGATCACTTGGGAAAACAACACAGTCTTATCGGGAGTCCTTTGTCTGTCTCTGCACTCTGGCCAGCTCCCATCATGCACTGCTGCTGTTTCCTCTTCCTCTTTCTTCGCTCGAAGCCCATGTCTTTGCATTCTTACACATCCTGCTTAGGACGGTCATTTCCTGCAAAAGAGGCAGTGTCAGAGGCAGGACCTCAACCAGCAACATGTTGCATGGAGAGAACAAAAGTGCAAACCATCAATATTTGCCAATAAGCAGAAAAACCCATGAATGGCTTACCTACATTCTTTAAGGGAAGGGTCCACTTTCGAGAAGTCATTGGGGGGGATAATCCTCGCCTCCGTGTCCTTAATAGAATTGGAACTTAGCAGCACCAAGGCTAGGCAAATTTCCATTCTATGGCAGGACCGGAGGCTTCGGATTACTATGTCGACAACTATCCTCGCCTCTTCCAGCACTGGCTTGAAATAGAACCTCTTAAAGGTGGAATCCGAGGACCAATCGGCTGCCCGCATCAGATCCTCCAGACGTGCCCCTAGGGCAAAAGCTTTAGAGGCCATCGCCCCTCTGGCAGAATGAGCACCGAATTGCTTGGTATCAATCCCCGCCTCCTGCATAACCCAACGCACCCACCTGGCTATGGTTGTGCAAGAAACTGCTTTGTACGGTTTGCGTAGTGATGAGCAGCTGTCTTTCGCCCGGAGGGCGGGAATCATCTGTAATTTCTTCATAAGCACGGAGGCATTGCACTACGCACAATTTTGGGAAGTCTGGAAATGCCGGATAAGAAATAACCCTTGTGTTGGATTTAGTTCTTCTACTTACTGTGAAAGACACTCCATCCGGTAAGAACACTCTGGCAGAGAAATCTAATGCTTGCACATCAGAAACATGCCTGCAGGACACCAGGCACAGCAGCAATACCAATTTGGTTGTTACTTTCCTTCCGAGAAAGAAATCTATACGGTTGCCACAACAGAAAAAGGTTCAAAACTCTGTTCACATCCCAAAGGACCAAATAATGACGCTCCGGGGGAAGCGAGAGGGTAATTCCTCTCAGGAGCCTACACACCAAGGGGTGTTCCCCCACCGGGGAACCCTGCACCATGTGACCAGCCGAGATCGCCGAACGGAAGGTATTATTGGATCTGTACGCCAGACCCTCCTCAGCCAAACTCGCCAGAAAATTAAGGATGTGGACTACATCCGCCCCCATGGGATTGAGACCCCGTCGCACACACCAACGACGCCATTGATGCCAGGCTGACCTATATCTCCTTGTTGTGCTATCTGCCCATGCTTTGGAGAGCAGGTTCTCAGCTTTCCCCGAAGGTCCCGGGAGCGTCCAGTGACGGCGGAGATCCTCCAGACCATCAGCCTCAGAGATCCCTCCTGGACCAGCCGATGGGGAACCAGGTCGGGATTGAGCAGAATGTCAGGTGAGTTCTCTGACAGCAGGGAGAACACCCAACGTTCCAACTTCCACACACCGGCATCCAGGAGGTGACGGGAGTGCCAGTCGGCCACCTTGTTCTCTTGTCCCGGTAGGTACTCCGCCGTGACCGATATCTGGTCATCCAGACAAAAGTGCCAGAATTTCCGGGCCAGATTCAACAGTATCTTGGACCTGGTACCCCCGAGGTGGTTGATATACCGGATAGTAGAGACATTGTCCATCCTGAGGAGGACACATGACTGCATTCTGTCATTCATCCAGCATTGCACAGCAAAGTTCCCTGCTAGTAAATCTAAGCAGTTGATGTGTAAAGACTGCTCTTGAGTGGACCAGGCGCCACCTGTGGAGAACTCTCCGCACCTGGCCCTCCAACTGGAACAACTGGCGTCCGATTCGATCACTATGTCTGGGGCTGAACCGAATATTGCACGCCATTCCAGGCCTCCATGTGCGTAAGCCACCACCTCATTTCGTCCCTCACCTCCTCCGTCAGTGGAATCAGTTGACAATACGTCAGGTCTTGCCTGAGGTGATACGCTTTTAGGCGCTGCATGGCTCGGTAATGCAAGGGCCAGGGCATATGGCCTGAATTGATGACGAAAGTAGGCTGACCAAACGTGCCAACTGACGGAGAGATATTTTAGGCATTGCCAGGGTCTGACGTAGCTTGTACCTGATCTTTGCCATTTTCTTGGCGGAAAGACTCAGGGTGGAGGCCACAGAGTCTATATTGAACCCCAAAAAGGTTGCGCACTGAACCGGAACTAGGAGGGACTTCTTCTCGTTGATGACAAACCCCAACCCCTGAAGGAGGTTGACCGCCGTCTGCAACTGAAGCAAAAGCCGTTCGGGACATTGGTCCAAAAACCGCATGTCGTCCAGGTAAACGATCATCCTCACACCTCGCGCCCGCAGAAACTCCACTACTGGTCGCAGGACCTTTGTGAAGCACCACAGAGCGGAGGATAGCCCGAAAGGGAGCGTGGTGAACTCGAAGATCTGACCGTCCCATCTGAACTGCAGAAAGTACTGATGGGGGGGAATATAAGAACCGTCATGTATGCGTCCGTTAGGTCGAGTCTGACCATCCAGTCTGCCGGTCACAACAAACCCCGAAGGAGGTGTATGCCCTCCATTTTGAAATGGCCGTACACCAGCCACTCGTTGAATTCTTTTAAATTGATAACTGGACAACGGCCACCGTCGACCTTGTCGACCAAGAAGAGATTGCTGAGAAAACCACCTGGATGCTCACGCATGCAACAAATCGCCCCTTTTTGGAGGACGGTGAAGACCTCTTCGCGCACTAAGTCTCCTTCGCGCTGCAAGAATGAAATGGGGCGGCGGCGCTTAGGTTGACATGGGCGGCCATGAAACTCCAACTGGAAGCCCTGGACCGTCTGCAACACCCAAGCATCATTTGTGAGAGAAACCAATGCCGGGAAGAACTGCGCCAAGTGCCCCCCACCTGCAAGCTCGCCGAGGGCAGCAGACTCACCTCTACCAGCCCCTTGCTGTTGGCCTCTCTGACCTCCTCGGCCTCAAAACCTCTGTCCTCTTGTCGGGTAGAAGTTGTTGAAGCGGGTGTTATCCTGGAATTGCCTGCGGCAGGAGCCTTGACCCCGATCGGAGCTGTTGCCACGGCCGAACGAGCGGCCTCTGCCACGTCCGACCCTGTCGAAAACCCGAGGGGTAAAGACCTTCTTTATATTGGACTGCGCCCTGTCAAGGAAGGTAGAAGTTGCCACAAACTTGCCTAGCTCCTCGACAAAGGGGTCCCCAAATAGGCCCCCTTGCGCCACCGCACCAGCCTCCGAAGAGGCGAGGTCACCCAACTTGGGATCAATTTTAATAAGGAGCGACCTCCGTCTCTCTGTGGAGAGCGTGCAGTTGGCGTTCCCGAGGAACACAATCGCCCTCTGCCCCCAGTTAGAGAGAACCTCCGGGGATATAAGATCCCCCGACCCCTTGGCTTCTTCAGCCATGTCCAAGATCCTGGTCATTGGCCCTACTGATTCAAGCAATTTACCTTGGCAGCTACACCATGAGCGATCTATCCCCTTCGTAGGGTCTCTGATAAATTTTGCTAGAAAAGTCACCATCTTCTGGTCTAAGTCAGGCTTCAACGCCACCTTGCCTTCTAAGGTGGGGCGTGGGCATTCCGCCCTAAGGCGGTTGCGAGCGTCCTTATCAACGGGCTTACGAAGGTGGCTCGCAACATAGTGGGCTACCTTGTCCCCGGGTACCCGGTCCGAAGACCGAGGGTGGACAATGTCATCCGGGTCCAACATATCAGACATCCCAGCAGGGGCCTGAGTTGAAGCTGGGAGCCAGGACCTAGAGGAACACACTTCCTCATCCGTACCTGGGGAATCCCCATCGTCCAGAGGATCAGGAGAAGCGGTCCTGGGAGTAGGAGGGAACGTGTGAACTGGAGGCAACTGAGTCTGCTGGGGAGGCTCTTGCGCCTCAAACGCGCTTTTTAAACGTGCAAATGCCTCAACATCAACCCCTTCAGTGCAGGGCTGCTTGCTAGGAGGAGAAGAGGGAGGGGGGTGGAGGTGGGGGCCTGAGAGGGAGTAAGGGCTGCCAACTTCGCATAAACCTCATCCAAACGCGCTGTGAGGCACTGCTCCAGGGCGATCATGGCCTGATTTCCAGCCTTATAAATGGAATCGTCCACTGCTTGATAAAAATCATCATCCCAGGGGACGTAATTAAGAGGGTCCTCCTCTTGGTACTGGCCCTGATCTCGCTGCATAATGAGGTAACTTAGGCTCAGCAGGTATTCAAGAACTCCAGGCAGTGATTTTAAATGAGCCCTGGCAGGCACGCAATTAACACTGGGAGGTAGCCCAGACCAATATGCGTGGCTCACAGGCGCACAATGTATGGGCTAAGCCTTGGGGACACTCCAACCTTTCTCAATTCTAGGGCAGCCACCCGGGACAGTGTCCCACAGCACCTCTAAATGGAGCACAAATTGCGACAGTGCAGGGTGTCAGGCGAACGACATACAGACCCACCAGGGCGTTCAACGCATGAAAAACTGGCAAAATCAATCCCTCAGGGTGTCACACCTGTTGGCAGAAGGCAGCACAGCTCTCTGTAGTCAGCGCGCTCGAGAAAATCGCCACTTTCTGTGGATAAACTCACACTGACCAGAGAGAGCGAAGACTGCCCATGGTGGTGGGAGGACCACACTGCGCTGCTTGCTGGGGCCAAAATCACGTTAGGCACGCATAAAGCGTCCCGCGATTACCAGGGACTCTGAAAATAAAGGCACACACAAGCACTCAACCCTAACAGCACAAGAAGCATAAAAGAATCCCCAAAACCCCAGGAGAAAGGCAAAAATCGACTTAACTTGCTGCTGAGCAGCGAAGAAAGAGGAAGAGGAAACAGCAGCAGTGCATGATGGGAGCTGGCCAGACTGCAGAGACAAACGAAGGACTCCCAATAAGACTGTTTTGTTTTCCCAAGTGTTCATGGAAAATGTAGTTTTTTATTGTTGTTTTCCTGCTGCTGTGTGAGAATAAAGCGAAGGAAGAAGGCATCATCTTAAGCCTCCGGTCCTGCCATAGAATCAGAAATTAGTTAACATTTACCACAGTACTCCAAGGACCATTTTTCCATTGCTGCTATGATTAAAAGCACAGCCACAATTCTATCCACGATGCCCCAATATCTCAAAGATGGTTAGCCTCAGGCCACAGCTGCCATTATAATAGGGATAAAAACAAATATATCACATTTGCCAAAGAAACATAATTTAAGGCACCTTTATGGCATGTGTACCTTTATCCCATGGAACGCCTTTGTCCTGCCCATAATGTCCCGATTATGTAAACATTGGGCACCCACATGTCAGGGATAGCCTCAATATGTTAACTTTTACCATAATATGCCAAGGAGTTCTCTATTATCCTAGTATACCCATGATGATTGGTACATCCATAATGTCATGCCCTCTTTTTATGTTCAAATGTCTTTGATTGATTTTCAAGATAATAAATCAACATACCAGTCAACTAGTATCTTGGCTATCAAATACAATCCAGTAGAAGGATCATCTCTTTGGCAGACTACAATAACATGAATAACAACCCCCACCTCCCCCCTCCGATTTCAGTTGAACATTCTTAAGCATGGAACGTCCGTATTTAAAGCATGGTGGTCCCTAAAGAAGGCGTCCTACTGGGAAGCAGAGATGTACGAGTCCATTTGCTTGGGCTGGTCCGCAAGTCGCATCAATCTTAGATATTTGGGGCAGGTGAGGTCTAGGAATTTGGAGGTAAAAAGTTTTGAGAAAGGGTTCCCACAATTTGTAGAATGAGATACCCGGATTTATATGGGACAAAGAGATTCTCTTCATTCCCAATATGTCCCACAGTCTATGGAGCCATCCCAATCGAGTTGGGACAGTCTTAGTGCCCCAGTGGGAGAGTATATTTTGCAAAGCTTCCCATAAAGCGAGTGCATTTTGCTAGCCCCTCTGAGATTTTGGTTAGGGAGGCCCAGGAGTGTATACACGGGGAGGCGTGGGATTTGAGTGTCAAAGTGGGAGTCTATGTCACCCAGGATCTGCTTCCAATAACGCATAAGAGAGGGACATAACAGAAGGGTAAGGGCACCCAGCGAACAACAAGCTCTCCAGCAGTGGGGATTTCAAGAGGGGTTACCTTTGTGGAGCCGAGGAGGGGTTAGGTACCAATAAGAGGCTACTTTGTGGGCATTTCAATGGAGGCTACATTACGTGCCATATGGCGGTCCCAGTTTCCCGTCCCACCTCAGCTGACCAGGTGTGTTCCCAATGCTGGGGACATCTTTGGTAAACTTATATAAGTCTAATGTCAGATGAAAATCAATGTGTCTCATAAGTAACCACTTTTGAAATGGTGTAAGATGTCTGTCAGCGCCTTCCCGCACCTCAGAGTGTAGCACCCAGTGTCGGATCTGCAAATAGTGGTACCGTTCCGTTTTCGGTATGTCCCGGTCCCTGCAGAAATCGGAGAAGGATAGAGCCCCTGTGGTGTTGAAGAAGTGCCTCATGGAACGCTGTCTCTTCCCTAGTCCAATGCTGGAACCCCACCAAATCCAGCCCTGGGGTAAAGTCAGAGTTGTGAACTATGGGGGTGATAGGGGACGGAAAAGGTGTGAGCCCTCGAGAAGCAGTGACCCTGTCCCAAGTCAACAGTATGAGATGAGTCACTTTGGAGGGATACAAGTTCCAAGGTCTCGCCTCTCAGGTGAGGAAGGGGACCTATCACAAGGACTGTCGGGTGAGCGACCTGTCCATCAACAGACAATGTTTCTCAGAATCTGGGCGAGACCATTCGACCAATGCCCTCATTTGAACTGCCCTTTAGTAAGCCTGCAAATTGGGAACACCGAGGCCTCCCTCATCTGGATCCCTGAAGGTTAACTCCCTGGGCAGGCGAGCCCTCTAATCTCAACATATAAAATTTCTATGTCTCTCTGCAATGAGATTATAACCCCTGATGGAGGCACCAGAGGGAGTGTTAAAAACCAATAGATGATCTTCGGAAGTACCATCATTTTTCTGGTCGCAATGCAGCCTAGCAATGACAGCAAGTGAGGTCGCCACCTTTTAATGCAGTCCCGGAACTGTTGCAATAACAATGTGCAATTCGTTGAGTTGGTGAGCTGTATACTAGCGGAGAGTTGTAGGCCCAGATAGGGAATAGAGACCTGTGCCCAGTGGATCCAATCGGACCGCTGCAGCAAACCCAGTGTCTCAGATGCAAGTCAAAGATTAAGAGCTTGTGACTTGTGCACGTTAATCTCCGAAGTTAAGGCAAACCTGTCTAGTTCCGCCAGCAAAGCAGGGAGAGATTCCCTGGGTCACTCCAGCGTGGACACAACATTGTCCGCATAAAGGCATAGTTTGTGCTCCGACCCCCCAAAGTGCGCACCAGTAATGCAGGAATCGTCCCGAACCCTTTGAGCCATGGGCTTCATGTACAGGGCGAATAAGAGCGATGACAGAGGGCACCCTTGTCTCTTTCCCCTTTGAATGGGAAAGGTATTTGAGACGGTTCCATTCACCCGCACCGAAGCAGTTGGTTTGGTATAGCTTCTGAGTATCCAATCAATGAAGCGGGTGGCAGGCCAAAGTGAGACAATGTTGCAATAAGGTACGGCCAGTGAACCCTGTCAAAGGCCTTCTCAGCGTCAACAGAAAAGATCATGCGTTCAGCCAGAAAGTGTTCAGACCTATCCACGAGATGTAGGAGTCGTTTAGTGTTGTCACTACACTGTCGCCCGGAGACAAAACTGGACTGGTCTGGGTCTATCAACCCACGCAGGTGAGGAGAGAGTCTCTGCGCTTAGATCTCAGTGACGATTTTTAGATCCACGTTAAGGAGGGAGATAAAACGAAAAGATGCACACACGCGTTTATATTTATCCAGTTTAGGGATCACTGTGATCAATGCCTTTAACTTTGAGGGTGGGAAAGGGTTGGATGCCCCGATCGAGTTAAAGACCCGCACAAGCAGTGGGGCCAGGATATCGCTAAAGGCCTTATAAAAGGCAGAGGAAAATCCATCCGGGCTAGGGGATTTGTGAGGTTTTAATTTAGATTAAGGGTGGGTGTAGTTCGCGAAGCTACGCGAAGTGCACTTCGCACTATGCGAACTTCACGTAGCACTATGCGAGCTGCGTAGTAGCATGTTCGCACTGTGCAAGATGCGTTTTCAATGATTGCACAGTGCGGACAAGCATCCGGCACTGTGCAATCATTGAAAATGGCATCTTGCAAGCTGTAGTTTTCTGCTGCTCGAGTAGATTTTTACTCGAGCGGCAGCTTTCTCAACAGGAACTGGTAGTTTCTCATTGCGAGCGGTCGCGAGCATGCGCAACCACTCGCAATGAGAAACCTGACCTCCCCGCGTTGAGAATCTCACCGGGATGTCATTTTGCTTGCTCGCGGTCGTGAACATGACGTTGAGGACCGCGAACAAGCAAAAAATGACCGCTGCACTACGCTACGCTGCACTACTCGTGTTCGCACTGTGCTACGTGCAGCTCGCATAGTGCGAAGTTGCGCAAACTTCGCAAACTACGCGAGCGTAGCGTAGTGCTTCACCCAGGGTTAATTTAGATATAGCTGAGATGACCTCTCCAGCCTAATAGGGGCTTTGAGCTCCTCCACCCGACTAGGGAATAGTTTGAAACAAACTAGATGTGGAGTGTGTTGCACGCCACATCCAGTCGCACTGCTGAATTGCACAAACGCAGCGCCTACTTATGTATTCAACTAATTTATTCAAAAATAATCCATGTAATCATATTTTTAATTCCATTTTTTTCTTACTTAACTTATGTTCTATTCACAAGCAAGAATTTATGCCATTTCCATAGCTTCCCATGTTTAAGTTGTGCCCATCCGGTCCTCTTTACAAAATCACAAACTGATGCATATTTCGTCCAAGGCAGTGTTTATTATTAAACCCAATGCATGTCAGGCTACCAGAGCCCTACTTTATGGGTCACTATAAATGAACAATGAAACATTTTATCGTTAACTTGGAAATCATTTTTGTACAACTTACAAAATCAATTAATCATTATTGTGCATGTTTACGAAATAAATCCTAGTTGTGTAATATTAAGTTGGCTAAAATCCTGTATCGTTATTGCACCCATCCGTTATTCTCTGTTATTCAGCCTCTGTAAAAGCAGTTCTAATTGTACCCTGCCATTTATCTAACACTTCGATCTCTCTACAAAAGGAACTACTTGATATCATTGACTCCACCCTCCCTCCCCTCGAAATCCTTCAATGTTGTCATTCACCAGTAATCACAGTTCCCCACAACCTCTCTTCTTCACCTATTTTTGCACATCTCCCCTAATTTAAACATGCTTACCAAGTACCCATACTACCCTCTTGTAATTACTGTGTTTATTCCGCTCTCATCACAACCATGCCTCATCCATTTATAAACCACCACTCTTCAACCCTGAAACTCACTTTATTCACAACCTGTTATCATGCACACAAACACTCACAAAATCACTCTTTATCTGCTTCTCCAACATATATGGATAGCGTGCTTATACCAGGGTCGGATTAGAATCACAATTTGGCCCGGGCATAGACGAAAAAAGTGGCCCACCTACACAGGGCGTGGCCCACATTTGCGGGGCGTGGCCCACATTCTTGGGGCATGGCCCACATTCACAGGGTATGGCCCACATTTAAAGGCGTGCTCTTTCATGAAATACACCAGGAATGTAAGTGGGAGGATGTTTTTCTTGGGAAGGACACAGGGCAAAGGTGACAATGTTCTACAAGATGAGCAACTGAAAAACAGCAAGGCCCCTTTCTACTACAAAATTATTCCCCAGCCCTCCAGCGCAGGAGCATCTGAAAACAGTGAGGCCCCTTTCTATTAAAAAGTTATTCCCCAGCCCTCCAGGGCAGGAGCACTTGAAAAACGGCGAGGCCCCTTTCTACTGCTAAATTATTCCCTAGCCCATCTTAAACCAGTGAGGCCCCTTTCTATTAAAAAGCTATTCCCCAGCTCTCCAGTACAGGAGCATCTGAAAACAGTGAGGCCCCTTTCTATTAAAAAGTTATTCCCCAGCATTCCAGCGCAGGAGTATCTGAAAACATTGAGGCCCCTTTCTACTACAAAATTACTCCCCAGCCCTCCAGCACAAGGGCACCTGAAAACAGCGAGGCCCCAAATATTTGTAAATTATTCAATACTCCCCAGCCCTTCACTGCCTCAGGGCAATGGCCTGGCAGGAGAGGGGATAAAAAAACACAGCTGCTGGGCCATCCATGGGGGTGGGCGGGAGGCTAAGGTGAAGATGGTGCGAGTTCCCAACATCACCTGGCCCCCACAGTGACCCATTCTTCCTCGCCCACTATGCCCTGAATGAGAAGGGTTGTTGGCAAGATGTTAATGCAATCACTGTTTCAGGGCTGCGTCGGCGCGAAGGGGGCCAAGGTGAAAATGGCTCAATGGCCTAAACAACACCTGCTCCCCTGGGGGGGCCGATTCTTGCACAGAATCACCCCTCCCCAGCCCACCATCAGCTTGATTGCTTGGCAGGGCAGGGGGTCAAGGAGAGGCCACAGCTGGTAATCGCTGAACGGCCTCCCAGTAAAGCGGCTTTCCTCTCCCTGTCAGTGGGGGAATAAAACATCCCACAGAGAAACCGGCCCTTCGGCCCATGCCCGAGTGCCCTCAGTGCCAATCCGCCTCTGGATTATACATCATTCAATCACCAACCACAGTTCACGTCGCACAATTTCACGTACCTGCCATGACTTTTCAAACCAGACGATCCTCATCTCATCTTCGAATACTGATACACACCCCCGTACTTCCGCCCGGTTTTTAACTCATCACCTCTTACAAGCCCCTTCTTCATTTACGTAACCTAATGGCCGGCCGCTCTACCTTTTCCAGCCAACAAACTGCTTAAGAATCATAGAAAAACGAAATGTCCCATAATGCATCATCTTAAGCACAACATTCACAGCAAAGAATAATCTTTATCATGTTGTCAATGCATCATTGACTTTACTGCTTTGTGTAGAATATAACTAATATTAACGCGTCATGCACAATAGTTGCCAAATTCTGGATATTTGAAAGTTCATTTCCATATGACTGCAAACACTGGCCTGCTTGACGAATATGAATGTTTCACTGTGCTTGTGGATCATTACACTGCAGTTTAAAAGTTTGTCTCCTTCATCCATTTAGTACCACCGGGTGCTTTCCCAAAAGGGCAATTTTCATTCATGTAAAGTTATGGTGAAGGGAAGCACAACTGTTTATCCAAAGTTTATCCATATTAATTAACTCCTCAAAGAGTGTGTGCGAACTGGAACAATGTCTTGCCCAAGTGACACTTAAATTGAAACAAACTAGATGTGGAGAGTGTTGCACACCACCTCCAGTCACACTGCTGAATTGTGCAAATGCAGCACCTGCCTGTGTATTCAACCAATTTACTCAAAAATAATCCATGTAATCCATATTTCTAATTCCATTTTTTCTTACTCAACTCCTGTTCAATCCACAAGCAGAAATGTATGCCATTTCCATAGCTTCCCATGTTTAAGTTGTCCCCATCCCACCTGTTTACAAAAACACAAACTGATGCATAATTCTTCCAAGGCAGTGTTTATTAAAAACCCAATGCATTTCAGGCTACCAGAGCCCTTCTTCAGGGGTCACTATAAATGAACAATGAAACATTTTATTGTTAACTTGGTAATCATTTGTGTACATCTTACATAATCAATTAATCATTATTGTGCATATTTACTAAATAAATCCTAGTTGTGTAATACTAAGTTGGCTAAAATCCTGTGTCGTTATTGCACCCGTCCGTTAGTCGGCCTCTGTAAAAGCAGGTCTAATTGTACCCTGCAATTTATCGAACACTTCAATCTCGCTACAAAATGAACCACTTGATGTTGTTGACTCTACCCTCAGTTCCCTCGCAATCCTTCAATATTGTCATTCACCAGCAATCATAGTTCCCCACACCCTCTCTTCCTCACTCATTTTTGCAAATCTCCCCTGATTTAAACATGTTTCCCAAGTACCCATATTACCTTCTTGTAATTACTGTGTTCATTCCGCTCTCATCACAACCATCCCTCATCCATTTATAAACCACCTCTCTTCAATCCTGAAAGTCACTTTACTCACAACCTCTGTCATCATGCAAACAAACACTTACATGTAAATGTAAATGTAAATTGATACTTGTATAGCGCACTACTCACCCGCAAGGCGCTTGTACGAATACCGCTGTGGAACCCATCCTAGCTTTCCCTGTGAGGCGTCCACTCCTGGGCACCCCCAAGGTGGAGGCCAGGCATCCTTAGCGTTGTGGGGGCCGTTGTGGAGATTAAGAAAGCTATTGCCCAGAGTTGCAGAGTGGGACTCCATGATTGGCATAGGCACTGAGGCGAGAATTATCAGGCCCGTGGAATTCTAAGCCCAAGACCCGCCGAGGCGGGGAATTGAACCCTGGTCCCGGGCTAGACCTCTGCATCAGGGTCTTCCGCTCTAACCATTGATCACTCTTTATGTTAGAGCGGCATGTGCGAGGCTAGGGCGTCCGGAAATGTACTCTCTACCGCAACATCTCAAAAAAGAGGACGCAAAGTGGGTGAAGCAGCATTTTCGGACTTTGTTGGAATGCGAAAGAGAATCGGCCGAACTTAGTAAACCTACGGTCAGATTACTTTTTCAACTTTCCACAACCACAGCTATGGAACCCTATTTAAAATATGTCACAAAGCCCTACCATCGCTTTCTGCTCATAAGGTTTAGCTTTAATTTGATCCATCCTATTCTTGGCACGCACACAGAATGGGGTACTCCAGAAAATTTTCCCCCTTGCACATGTGACTGTTTTTCAACACAAGATACTTTGCACTTGGTCATGTTCTGTGAGCACTATCTGGTGCCGCGAAAAAAATTCCTTGCTCCCATCTTGAAACCTTTGAATTTCGTGCAGGTACGGCCAGCATTACTATACCTTCAATTGCTGAACTCAGTGCCGGTTGCATATGGCGTAGCTTGTTTCTTAGTAGCAGCCGCCAGACAGAATAAACTAAGAGCTGCCACACCACTAAATCATCAAATTTGACTTCCTGTATAAACTCTGGCGAGAATGTTTTCTATATGCTGATATAGGTGTTCCCCATATCTATAAAAATCCCTTTTTCTTAATGAATGTGCCCTTTTTTGTTTTTTAGAAGGAGTAGCAATCAATTCTTTTCATCTGGTTAATTGTTTTTTAAATCCGATTCTATGTATCATGTACTGCTTTTATGGTTTTAATTAACCGAATAAAGTTTTTTGACTGACTGATCACTCTTTATCTGCCTTTACAACATATTTGGCTAGCGTGCTTATACACCATTCAATCACCAACCACAGTTCACGTCGCACAATTCCACGTACCAACCATGACTTTTCAAACCAGCCGATCTTCATCTCATCTTTGAATACCGATGCACACCCCCGTACTTCTGCCCGGGACTAATTTGGCCATTGAAAATCCTTATAAGTATTGGGCTAGACCTTCTTCGGGTAATATCTGGGCCTTGTATAGGGGTAGCGTAGAACGGCCAAAACATTTTGGCAATACCTTGGTCAGTATTTTGTTCCCCTCCCTGCTGATTCAGCACTGTAGAAACACGGGCTGTCTGCCTCAGTGCGTGCGGTCTGTAGCTAAGAGTCTCCCGCATATGTCTCCTCCAACATAGAAGGCATGCTTAAGTGGGATGGCGGAATATTCAGCTCTGTCTACATCCAAGCCAGCTAGCTGAGCCCTTGCAGCCTTACGTTTTTTCCAGACCCTAGGCGCATCTGTCCGCTCTAGCTCCACCACCGAACCTGTTAGTTGTTCTCTTTTCCCTCTCCTAATCTTGTTGCCAGCTGCAGCTATCCCTAAGAACTCCCCTGTGACCACTCCCTTCAATGTGTCCCACAAAATAGCCATCAATATGTCCTGTGAATCATTGATCTCTAGGTAATCAGTGATGGTTTTGGTGACCTGGTGAACTACTGAGCGGGGTTGCAGCAGGGTCTCGCAAAGGTGCCAAAAACGATGAGGGGGTTGTTGGTGGGATAGTGACAGGGACACTCTCACTGCTAAGTGATCGGATAGGGGCATGGAAGAATCCCAACCTTCTGCTTCTGTTGTGTCAGTGTGTCTGTTGTAAGCACATAATCAATCCTAGTATGCAACTTGTGGGAATTTGAGTAAAATGTATATTTTCTGGACCCTAGGTGTTGCAGTCGCCAAACATCCGTAAGCCCAGCCTCTGCAAGTAGGCTCTTCCCATTTCCAGAAAGAGCCCAGTCTGCCCCCAACATTGCAAAGACCTATCAAGCTCATTGTCAAAGGCCAAATTGAAGTCTCCCCCTAAGAGCAGGGATCTGTCAGGGAGACAGGTCAGCTCCTTAACTGCCTCCCGAATGAACCCCTCCTGTCCGTCATTTGGGACATAAACTGTGGCTACTGTAAAGATAAGCTGCCCTAACTTAAAGGTGTATGCCAAGAGCCTGTCTCTGATTTTGGCCTGAAAATGCCTATCTGACCCCAGAATTAAGCAGAGACCAAGACAGTCACTCCTGCCATCTTAGAGGACCGAGAAGAGAACAGTTAGCGTGGGAACGCTTTGGACCTTAATCTGTGAGCATCTTGTGGCAGAAGATGTGTCTCCTGAAGGAGGCAGATATGAGCATCCGAGTTGTCCAGAAAGGACAGGACAGCCCATCATTTTATAGGGTTATTAAGGCCCTTAAAGTTAAGGGACAGGATATTAATGTCAGCCAACATGAAAGTGGACATAAGGATGCATTAGAAGGGTCTGCGGGTTCGAGACAAACTCCACCACGGGATACTCTATAGCCACACCCGCCTGCAAGTTCGGGAAATAACATAGCCTACAAATCTCAATGACCCGCCATACCTGGAAGGCGGAGGAGAGGACCCCAGTATCCCTAAAACAGAACAAACATGAAATTACAACCAACTGATGAGGTCCAAAAATGTCCTGGGCTATCAGCCCTATTGTGAGACGTGAGATGTACTGCAGGAACCACCCGCCGCCCCCGCCCCGCCCAAGACCCGGCCAAAGAGGGCCAGAAGAGCCCCCCTAGCATATTCATTCCTATGTTACCAGACCTTGCAATCTTCAAACCGCAGCTGCTGAGTCCTCTGCCAATGTAGCGATAACAGCTTTGCGTTCATTAGCCATTGTCTCAGGGTCCGGGAAAAGGCTAAGTGGAGGCCTCTCCACCAGTCGCCACCTTGCGGCTCCGATGCGGCGCCCAGCTGTGTCCTCCTGTTCCAGGGTGTCCTGGCCATCCTCAGGCAGGTTAAGCAGCGACTTAGCCTTCTGCAATGAGCGAATATGACAGAGTTTGCCCTCCCATTCGAAGATAATTCTGAAAGGATGGTCCCAGGAGTAAGGGACGTCCTTCAAGCGCAGGAATGCTGTTACTTGCTGAAACTCCCTTCTTTTCTGCAATGTAGAGGTTGCTAGATCTTGAAACAAAAGAGGTCGGGATGAGCGAAAGGGTGTTTGGCTTGTGCTTCCCAGAATACACGTTCCTGAAGTTGAAGATTGTGGACGCATGTCAAAATATCCGGTGTGGTGGGCAGTCGCGGATCTCTTGGTCCCAACATGGTGAGTCCGTTCAAGTTTGATCTGCTGCTCTGGGGGGGGGTGCCCAATATGTGACGTGTTGCGGGGATTCTGCTCCTACACAGAACTGTGCACAGAGACCCAGGACCTCAGTGAATTGTGGTGGACCAAAATACTCACCTCAGTGCCTAGAAACCCTAACCGACTAGCATCAGTGTCACATAGCTCTTCGTCCTATAGCAAAGGAACCAATGATTAGACAACCCAGAATATGCGACTTAGATTATACTCAGGAAGGGTGGGAATCAAGAAAACTCTTTTGTTTGTTATTCTCATACCAGTCCACAACAGGAGTAAAAAGAGACAAGGGAAAGGTTATGATATTTATTTTAACGACGTGCTCTAAGATGCAGTATCTTTGCTAACATAAGCAGACATATGATTAGGAATAATGATCAGCATTGTTACAATTCCATAAAACACAGAAAGAAAAATCATAGTACAACGATGGTGAAAACAGGTCTTATAGTGCCTAGTGTATCACCCTCCCTAGGTAGGAACTATGGGCCAGATGTAGATAACCAAATACCGGTCGGTAACGACTTAAAATACCGAATTTCGGCCGTTACCAACCGGTATTTGGTATTTGAGATGTAGGGAACAGAAAATCGTCCGAATTGGTAAATTTACCGATTTGGTTAATTTACCGAATTGGTAAAGTTTCCGAATCGGTAAATTTACCGAATCGGTAAATATACCGAATCGGAAAAGTTTCCGAATCTGTAATTTTACCGAATAGGTAATTTTACCGATTCGGTAAATAAGAAATGGTAAAAATTAAGTTTGAGATGTAGGTAACCTTTTAAATACCGAATTTGCATGAAATTCGGTATTTAAGAGTCAGTATTTACCATAGATTGATATCAGGTGGTAACCAGGTGCAGGCGATAAAAAAGGGCCCAAAATTCAACAGTTTGACCAGAATGGCGGCATTCTATGTGATTGCGAGGCAGCTACGGATCCAGGCAGAAGAAGAGAGGGAATGGAGAAGAGAGGAGCAGGTTTACAGGCAGAGGATCATCATATTCCAACAGACTGAGGCAGAGATCCTACAAAGGTACAGGCTAGACCCCCAAACCATCCTGGAGCTAATCAGGGACCTCCACCCACTGTTGGAGCACCAAACCCCAAGGGCCCATGCCATCCTACCCCATGTGCAGGTGCTCTGTAGCCTACACCTGCTTGCCTCTGGGAGCTACCAGAGTGCCATTGCATCGATAGGTGGGGTGTCCCAGAGCTGCCTGTCCCGGTTTTTCAGAAAATTTCTGGACGCCATGTTGCAGAGAATGCATTTTTACATCAGCCTTCTTGCAACGCACGCTGAACTGGTCAGGACCAAGACTGACTTTTATCAGATGGCGCATTTTCCCAATGTCATTGGCTGCATTGATGGTACCCACATCGCAATATGCCCACCTGCTGCCACAGAGTACATTTATAGAAACAGGAAATCCACACACACCATAAATGTACAGGTAATCTGTGATTCCAAATCTATCATCACGGACATAGTTGCCAAGTTTCCCGGGAGTACCCACGACTCCTACATCTTTCAGAACAGTGGCATCTACTCACGGCTGACAGCGGGGGGATTTGGCGAAGGCTACTTGCTAGGTAATACACTGTGTAAATCTCCCTTGATACATATTGCAGCTGTATGTGGATATGTGCATGTGAGTAATGTATTTCTATTCCTACAAATAGGAGACAGTGCATATGCCCTTCGGTCCTTCATCCTCACACCCTACCTCAACCCTTCAACACCCAGCCAGAGGAGGTACAACAGGGCACACAAATCCACCCGGAACATTGTGGAGCGCACCTTTGGACTATGGAAGAGCAGGTTTCGGTGCCTGCACAAGAGTGGAGGGGCACACCAGTACACACCAGTGACCTGCCCCAAAATGATTGCAGCCTGTGCAATGTTGCACAACCTTGCAGTTAAGAAGGGCACTGAAGTGGAATTATTAGATTTCGAGGACCATGATGATGACCAAGCTCTGCCTGACCCTGACACAGCTGGAGATGCAACACCAACAGATGGCAGACACAGACGGGAAGAGATCCACGCAACTTTTTTTAAGTAAGTAAAGAGACACAGACAGGTGGAGTATGCACCCAACGTAGTGTCATTTTGTCAGTACGCAGGTATGTAAGGCACAAATGTGCAACACAAACTTTGAACTTTCCAAATTGTATGTCCAGGGTCACTTCCCCATAATATTAACTGTTCATTTGCGCCCACGCTTAGTACTGCCAGATGAATGTGGCTCACTGTGTTCGCTGGGCGTTTGGGCTGTAGCTTCACCTTGTCGCCTGCTGCTCCGCCTTGTCTCTAGACCAAGGGGGCTTGCTATGCTGCTCCTACTTGTGCTCCCTTGACTTTCTGACACATCACTAGCAGCAGTTTTTGCTGTTTGAGCATTTATTAGCGCCTCAAGAGCACCGGTCATCCTGGCTATGCCCCTTGTCACCTCATTGCTGTTTTGCGTCAAACCCTCCTGACTGTTTATGCTTCGCCTGCATAGCAGGGATGTGGCTGTGGCCAGGCGGTGAATTGCTTTGTTGTGTTGATATGCACGCTGCTTCTCCCTGCGCCTTGATGCTATTTCTGTGTCCAGTTTGGTGCACAGTAGCAGCACCGATTGTGTCATTTCATGTATCCCTGTAGCCATGTTCTTGTTCACTTCCACCAGTTCCCTGATGCCCTTTCCTATTTCTTCCATATTGCTTTTCAGGTTGCTCATTTGGCGTTGACAGGACATGATGGCCTTTCCTTGCATCCTCTGGATCTTCACCATGCTCCCCTCCAGGCCTTGGAACACACTGGCCCCCTCCCCATGTGTACCTACACTCCTTTCTTGGACTCTGCGGTGTCTTGTGCTACTACGGACAACCTCTGCACCGGACTGCAGTGTGGCAGAGATATAATCTCCAGGCAAGGTGTGTGTGTCTTCCACCTCCATTTCACCGGCAGATGTCTCCATTTCTATCAGTGGGGCAACGACATGCCTCCTGCTTGGTTGTGCTGCAGGTGTTTCAACATGCAGTGATGCTGGCATATCTGGTGAAGACATGAACAGAGGGGACTGTGAACGTCGTGGGAATGCCTGCAAATCTTGAGTGATTTCAGGGTCTTGGGAAGGAGGTTGGCTACTCGATACACCTGTGTCCTGTGATGCACTGGGACCTGGCGCCTGACTTTCATCCCTCTCGGGTGCCGTGCCTTCAGTCTCCTGTGACCGCCTTCTGGATGTGTGACCTGTGGACATATGAGCATATATCAGCTAAGCGCAAATGTCTCACAGCCACTACAATTAAATATTTTCAAATTGCACAATGTACATTTTGCCTGCCCTTCATTATGTCTGCAATCATTTGCCTAACTTGGTGGTTGCTGTGCTGTATGACATGGTCTTTTATTAACTGACTACATGTACCATGATGCATTGCTACTGTATAGTGCTGGCACACCGGGACTGGGGTGACTTAGCTTCAAGGGGTGAGGGAAGGATGAGGGTGTGAGGGGGATTGCTGTGCATGCATCTTACCTTTTCTGCTTGCAGCTTTGGCTGAGCTGTCCACTTCTCCCAGTCCGCAGACGCTTTCTGGCTCTAAGGTTGAGGCCACCGTCTCCTCCAGGTCAGTGATGGGGGGTGCTGTGTTCTTTCCTCCACCAGTTTTCGATGCCTGCTTGTGGTGGTCTGCCAATTTTTTTTTTGTGAGGCTCCTCAGGTCATAGAACCTCTTTTTAAGGTTCTCTGTGTCTCTGGTGGTCATTTCCACAGCATTAACTTTGTCCAGTATATCCAGCCAAATGTTTCTTTTGGCAGATTCAGCCACAGTGAGGGACTGCCTGCCAAACAGTTTGTGGTGCACCTTCACCACCTCCTCCACAAGGACCTGTAGCTCCATGCTGCTGAATTTCAGCTTTCTCTTCCTCTCTGGCTGCTCTGTGTCTTTGCTGGTTGCCATTTTACAGGTTTTAAACTGCACAAACTCTTTCTGCTGCTCCTCCCAATCTCTCTGCTCCAGCTGCCTCTCCAGAAGATTCTAATTAGTTGCAGCTGCCTGTGTAGCCACTTCCTGGTAGGGAGGGGGAGGGTGGTAGCACCTGATTGGCTGTTTTCTTAAGTTTCACTTTTGCTTGCGTTCCGATTCGGAATTTACCGAATCGGTATTTACCGAATCGGTATTTCCTATTCATTCCTATGGTCCTTTTGGCCCATAGGAATGAATGGGAAATACCGATTCAGTAAATACCTATTCGGTAAATACCGATTCAGTAAATTCCGAAAGTCCGATTCCGAATTTTACCGAATCGGTAAAAAATACCGAATTTTTACCTACATCTCATTTACCGATTCATGAATACCGAATCGGTAAAATTCGGTATTTAAGAATCGGTAAATGAGATTTACCTACATCTGGCCCTAAGTTTTATAAAATATAGAAGGTCTCCTAGGCTCGAATAGGTGACCCCATACCTCCAAGATCAGCAGGAGTAAATCACATCAGGATCTGTAAAAGCTCTCTGTCTCGCTGGAAAAATGGGAATCTTTCAAGTGCCTGAAATCATGCTTACAGTGTAATATTAAAGGTGCCTTAATCTCCATTGGCTCGCAGCTGCATGTATGTTGTGTCTAATTTGTGAGCCGATCATCCCAAACAACAGCTACCTGTTATGATAACCTTGGAGGCTTTAGCACTCACTGTGCAGACTAGGGTCGTGCTTTAAGACTAGGGATGTCGAAAACAATCCTTTCTCATGTGAAGTAATTCACGCTGCCTAACTTACAATAACAGCTATGTGCAGTGTTGTGTGCATAAAGCAGCAAAAGGTAAAATGGCATTTAAACTTCTAATAAGCCTATGCTAACATAGCAATGTGCACAAACAAGGCCCAGCCCTAACTACACCCTCCCTTGATAAGGAGAACACACAATAGGTGGGGGGCAATTTTGAAGAACACAGAGCTCAAGTTCAAATGAGCAAGAACCAAGTTCAACATTTTGCCAAACTGGATAATTTGGAGTAAATTCCGAATTGGTAACCACCAAAAAATGCAAAACCCAACAGGGGCGTATAGTGCCTAAACACATGGAATACGTAGAGGAAAAAAAATGAAGGAAAAAAATCAAGAGTCCAGTAGGTGTCTATGAAGCAGAAAAAAATATGGGTGCTTCAATCCAACAGTGTATAGGGACAGTACATTGGAACAGCCTCCAATAGGAAGCCGGTTTTATTGTCAGTGAAAATTTCAGCCATCCAATTCATCAACAGAAAGAAACACACATGTTCTTCAACAGCCGGAGCCTCTAGCACCATCAGAGGACAACTTGGATGTTCTTGGAGATAACTGCATGCCAAAAAATCATGGGCTGCAGCCATATATTCCAATTGCCTAGGACTCCATGCGCTGCTGCGCAGGCCATAATCCCGACACAGAACAGTCTAGTTCATGAGCAACTAAGGGACTCATTAGTAGATCATAATTCGGGTTAGGAGACACCGTGTTCCAGAGACAGAAATCCAGAGCCCATTTAAAATTGCAATCCAGGCAGTGGAAAACTGGCTGCATGCACGTAAAGTACGAAAACCGGAAAGATAAACCATACGCCACAATCAAAGTAGCCAGAGGTAGCGATCCATAGTATTCAAGCATCCGGTTACTAATTTTGAGCAACCGGGGCAGATTGTTGTGGGGCACGGAATGTACAACCATTTTGTAGCAATCAAATTAACAGTAGTACACCAGCAGCCAAGGCGCGAATTAACGTTAAACCGCCAAAGACGCTGGAAAAAATAGAATGAAAAAATGATGGTATCACACCAAATATAGTTTGGAATGAAGTCTCAAGGCCAGAACGTACTACTTTAAAAAAGGGTGCCAAGCCTGTGGTCGAAGAGGCATTGAATAAAGTGTGAATCGACACCTCAAAATGCAGGGGGAGATCTGTATTGAGTAAGGCATGTACCTCAGTACGAGTATTTGCCTTGTGAAGGACCAATATTTCATGCGCAGATGTAAGGTCGACTTCTTTTTGAGACAAAAGAGCCCTTATTCTGCTCATATTGTTGAACTCTGCTTTCAAGGTCGGAATAGAAGGCCAGATGGATACATCAATTTTCCCATGCTGAGGAGGAAACAGCAAATTCTTACAACAGCCTACACGTTGAGAGACAGTCACTATGTACGGTATCCCTGCCAGCAAACCACAGCAATCTTCATTATTTAATAATAAATAACTACCGTTTCCCAAAATCGTGAAAGTAGGTGTAATAGCCGGGACGAGTGTACCTTTTAAAATACAGGCCAAATTCAGGGCTTCTGAATTGCATGAGCCAATCAATCAATCAATCAATCAATCAATCAATCAGTCATTTGTTAAGCGCACTACATACCCGTGAGGGTCTCAAGGCACTGGGGGGGGGTCGGGCCACTACTGATCGAACAACTAGGTCTTTAGTGTCCTCCTGAAGGTCAACAGGTCTTGGGTCTGTCGTAGGCTCAGTGAGAGGGTGTTCCATGTCTTTGCGGCGAGGTTGGAGAAGGATCTCCCGCCGGTGGTTGTTCTTCGGATGCACGGGGAGGTGGCTAGTGAGAGGTCGGCAAAGCATAGCTGGCGGTTGGGTGTGTAGAAGGAGAGCCGTCTGTTGAGGTAGGCTGGGCCGGTCCTGTGGAGTGTCTTGTGTGCGCGGATGAGGAGCTTGATGGATATCCTCTTGTTGACGGGGAGCCAGTGCAGATTTCTCAGGTGGGGGGTGATGTGGCCGTGCCATGGTACATCGAGGATCAGTCGTGCCGAGGCGTTTTGGATGCGTTGTAGTCGATTGATGAGCTTGGTCGGAGCTCCCGTGTAGAGGGCGTTTCCGTAGTCGAGTCTGCTGCTGACGAGAACCTGGGTGACTGTCTTTCTTGTATCTGTCGGGATCCATCTGTAGATCTTGCGGAGCATGCGGAGAGTGTTGAAGCAGGAGGAGAAGACGGCGTTGACTTGCTTGGTCATTGAGAGCGATGAATCGAGGATGATTCCCAGGTTGCATGCATGGTCGGTGGGGGTCGGGGCTGCCCCCAGTGCTTTTGGCCACCAGGAGTCGTCCCAGGCTGACAGGTTGGAGCAGAGGAAGAGGACCTCCGTCTTGTCCGAGTTTAGCTTCAGACGGCTAATCTTCATCCAGTAGGCAACGGCCTTCATTCCTTCATGGGGTTTGGCTTTGGCGGTGATGGGGTCCTTGGTGAGGGAGAGGATCAGTTGAGTGTCGTCGGCCTAGGAGATTATGTTGAGGTCGTGCTGTCGAGCAAAGTGTGAAAGCGGGGCCATGTAAATGTTGAACAGTGTCAGGCTGAGGGAGGATCCTTGGGGTACAAAGCAGATGATCTCGGAGGCTTCGGAACGGAATGGGGGAGACGGATGCTCAGTGTTCTGCTGGAGAGGAAGGAGGTGGTCCATTCCTGAGCCTTGTCTCGGATCCCTGCGGCGTGGAGGCATGCGCGTAGTGTGCGGTGGCAGACGGTGTTGAAGGCGGCGGAGAGGTCTAGGAGGATGAGTGCTGCAGTCTTCCCATTGTCTAGCAGGGTCCTGATGTCGTCTTAGGCGGCGATGTGGGTGGTCTCGGTGCTGTGGTTGCTGCCGACCCTGACGGGGAAGGGTCCAATATTCTGTTCTCTTCGAGGTATCGGGTTAGCAGTCTGTTAACAATTTTCTTGATGACCTTTGGCCAGGAGGGAGAGCAGAGAGATGGGGCGGAAGTTCTTGAAGTCTCTTGGGTCTGCCTTGGGTTTTTTGAGTAGGGCGTTGATCTCAGTGTGTTTCCAGCTGTCTGGGAAGGTTGCAGTCTCAGGGGAGAGATTGATGATGTTGCGAAGGTGGGGTGTGCATTGGAGCTGCTTGCTTTGTTGAAGACGTGGTGCAGGAATGGGTCTGACAGAGAGCCGGAGTGGATTGTGCTCATGGTCTTGATGGTGTCACTGACGCTCACGCTGGTCCAGGCTAGTAAGGGGACATGGTCGATGGTGTGCAGAGGGTCTGTTGTGTTGCTGTCTGTTGGGGCTGTCTGGGTGTTGAAGCTGTTGTGGATATCTGCTATCTTGCGGGGGAAGAAGGTGGCGAGGGAGTCGCACAGGGCTTGCGACGGCGGGATGTCGTTGGTGTTGGAGCTGGGGTTAGAGAGTGCCTTCACGATATTGAAGAGCCCCTTGCTGTCGTGTGCGTTGTTGTCGAGACGGTCTTAGAAGGAGGTCTTCTTGGCAGCCTGATGAGATGGTGGTGGCTGCGGACGGCATCCTTGTGTGCTGCGTGGCTGTCCGGAGTTTGTTCAGTGTGCCATTTCTTCTCTAGTTTCCGGCAGGCTTCCTTGGAATCTGGGAGTTCTGCTGTGAACCAGCTGGCCCTTTTGCTGGTGTCTCTGTGGGGGGGTTTCTTCAGTGGGGTGAGGGTGTTGGTGCAGTCCTCGATCCAGCGTCTGAAGTTTTGGGTAGCGACGTCGGTGTTGGAGGGTTCGGTGGGAGGGCTGAGAGCGAGGTTTGCATGTAGTTGGTCTTCGGTGATTTTGCTCCAGCGGCGGCAGGGGATCTGTTGGGTGCGGTGGTGTGTGGTGGGTTTCTGGAAGGTGAAGTGGATGAAGCGGTGGTCTATCCAGAGGAGTTCGGTGGTGTGGCTGACGGAGACATGCAGGCTTGAGGATAAGATGGGGTCGAGCGTGTGGCCGGCGGAGTGGGTGAGCCTTGTGACGAGTTGTCTCAGTCCGAGGTTGGCGAGGTTATCGATCAGGGTTGTGGAGTTGTTGTTCTCAAGGTGAAAGTTCAGGTCTCCGAGGAGGATGTAGTTGGTGGAGGTCAGGGAGTGCGTGCTCATGAAGTCAGCAATGGAGTTGCTGAACTGGGGGCAGGGTCCGGGGGGTCGGTAGAAGAAGGTGCCTCTGAATGTGGAGTAAGGGTCTATGTGGATCTGGAAATGCATTTGTTTGGCGGTGCTGAGTGCTTCATCTATGTTAGTCGAGACCCTGATGCTGTTCTTGTTGACGATGGCGATTCCTCCGCCGACTCTGTTGGTGAAGTGTCTGCAGGTGATCTTGTAGCCGTCTGGGATGGCAATGGCGATGTCGGGTGTGGAGGAGTTGTTCAACCAGGTCTTTGACAGGAAGGCAACGTCTGGGGAGGTTGTGTTGAGCAGGTCCCAGAGCTCGACTGCGTGTTTGCGTGCGGAGCGGGTCTTCAGTAGTATGCATCGGAGGTGGTTGAGGTCTTTCATGGCGGGTGGTTCGTCGCTCTGTGGCTGGTGTAGCTGCCGTCCCGGCAGGTGAAGGGACCGTGTTTGCGTTTAGGGGCGGCCTTGAAGCAGTTGTGGGTCCGTCCGGGGTTGAGAGCGTGCAGAGTGCTGGCATCATAGTGTCGGTGGTCGTCATGGCGGGTGCGGGCCAGGGGTGCTAGCACTGGGCGCGGTCCAGGCGTGGACGGGTGCAGACAGGCTTTCCGTGCGCCAGCAGGGCATCCGCGTAGCAGCCGGCATGTATGGGGAGGTGGGAGTGAGGAGCAGCTGGGAGGTAGGAGCCGGGGGCAGCGAATGGGCAGTCAGGGGACGCAGCTGCGGGGGCGGTGAGGGGCGACAAAGGAAACAGAATCAAAGGGCACAATAATTGAGGGGTCAACGAGTGGCACAGAGGGCAGAAAGGTCACAAAAAGGCAAAAGTTCACAGAAAATGGGGGAAACGAGTGGCACAGAAGGCAAAAGATCACAAGAAAAGGGCAGAAAGGTCACAAAAAACAGGGGGAAACGAGTGGCACAGAAGGCAGAAAGGTCACAGAAATGCAGGGGCAGCTAAGCAACAGAAGGCAAAAACGGCAGAGAGACACAGGCCATGAGGGGAGCAGAAGGAAAAACCGGGCAGAGAGACACGGGGGCAGCGAGGGGAACAGAGGGAGAGAACGAGCACAGACCATGTCCAGGCAGCAGGGGAGAAGACAACAGCAGTCACAGACACAACAATGAAAATGCAGTCACTACATTGGGAGCAATGAAAGAAAATACAGGCAATACAATGGAGGATGAGCAAACCTACGGCCTAGCACTGGCCACCAGGGATGAGGCGCTTGTGGTAGCCTGCGGGTGGAGGAGGGCCTAAAACTTCCTCAGCAGCGGCAGCTGGCGCAGGGACACACAGGCGGTGCTGTGCGGAGGGGGAGATAACCTACCTGGAAGGTTCAATGGTCACTCTCCTCACCACGCAGTGGCCGGCCTATATGTGGAAGTGGGAGGGAGGAGCAGCTGGGAGGAGGGAGGTGGGTGTAGCGAATGGGCAGTCAGGGGGGCGGGCCGCAGGGGATGCAGCGGCGAGGGGTGATGAAGGAAATAGTGGGCAAAAGGGCACAACGAGTGGCACAGAAGGCAGAAAGGTCACAAAAAGGACAGAAGATCACAAATATACAGGGGGAAATGAGTGGCACAGAATCTCAAAGGTCCCAAGAAAGGGCAGAAAGCTCACAAAAAACGGGGGGAAATGAGTGGAACACAGGCACAAAGTTCCCAAGAAAGGGCAGAAAGGGCAGAAAAAAGGGGGGAAACGAGTGGCACAGAGGCACAAAGGTCACAAGAAAGGGCAGAAAGGTCAGGAAAATGGGGGGAAACGAGTGGCACAGAGGGCAGAAAAGTCCCAAGAAAGGGCAGAAAGGTCAGAAAAAAATGAGGGGAACGAGTGGCACAGAGGGCAAAAAGGTCCCAAGAAAGGGCAGAAAGGTCACAAAAAATGGGGCAAAACGAGTGGCACAAAGGTAAAAAAGGTCCCAAGAAAGGGCAAAAAGATCACAATGCAATTGTATATTCCTACAGACCAATGAGTGATCGGGTGTCGAGGTGCAATCTTCACCTTTCAAATAAACCTCCTTTCCTTCCCTTAAGCACCTATAGGTAAAGAGCAGGGACCAAACTTCATGGAAATATGCGCTACATAATGGTTCATATCTGCCTATGGCATAATGTTTCATGTATGCTTCAAATTTAAACAGTGGAAAAGGAAGCCTGATTAACCCATGAATAAGCCAAACTGCAGAATTAGTTTTGGCCCAGAAAACGGTAAAGGTTCTAACTTTTCAATCTGCAATAGTGAAAATGTTGCATCTTTCAATTACATAAATTGTTGTTTAACAGTCAAATTAAATGGTAAAAATAGTGAGGAGGTGTTCATGTAGTCCCAAGAGCCTTTCCCAGCCTTTAACGTTTGTAAAGTCCATGCAAACTGCATAATAGAACACAATTGATTTTGACAATGTTACAAAACTGAGACTTCATCTAGCACAATATCAACAACAGAAGAAACAATATTATTTAATGTGCGAATTCGGGAAGAAGGTGTGTTAATGCTATTCTCTACAACTGAAAGTACTTTTTCTAAATTAGCTTGATCAATAGCTCTTAACCAAGAAGCAGCTTCAATTTGGGACAGTTTCCAAACTTTGTTGTAAACAGCATAAATCCATCTTTTGGACCTGCCTGCGGCAGGACCTTTCACAAAGTCCTTCAAATCAACATCGTCAGTCTATTTAGACAAATGAAGCTTAACTAACGCTAAGGTGGAGTGCTTGAGCCACTTCTGGCATAGCTTGCCTACAGAATAGGTTGTGACAGAATAGTTACTCTCAAAACAGGGATCCACCCTAACCTGTGTATAGCCCGGGGACAGACCCAGAAAACGATGCTGGCATGAATCTGCACTTTTTTTGCTATTGGGGATCCAAACTGGAAATGTTAAAAGACAAATTTAGTAACAGAGTCTGTAAATCAGTAAGGGACCTACTGGTGTGATTGCTCCATTCGGGGTATTCTACCAAATCAGAAATTAAAGGAGCATTTAATTCTTTTGAAGTAGCCAATCCAATGCAGGTGGTTTTTGAAATAGACAAATTCAGAAACAATATATGGTTCGGGATGAGACATGCACGATGCAAAGCCTCAGTGCCTTGCACTTGCCAATTTTTAGAACCCCAAACAGATTTAAAATCAGTAGTATCTTTCCACAGTTAATAGCCCCAAACAGCCAATTGGTCAATAAAGGACTTGGAATATAACAATTAAGTGTGGGTAAGTCTAACTTTGGAAGAGGACTTAGAAGTCATCTCAAAATAAAATGCATCATGGTTGGATTCATTAAAATCGGTAAAGTAGGAAAACTTCTTCAAAAGAGTTTTGGAGCTGCCTTCAACAGGAGCTGAACAATGTTCCCATTGTGTAAAATTAACCACATTCCTAAATGTGTTCACTTTGTGCAGAATTGATTGCCATAGTGTTGGTAACAAAACAAATCAGCATAGTTTGCAGAATCTAAGTACAAATCTTCAGCATCAAAGGCAGCATAGTATTTCAAATCTGAAAACAAAGCCACTACGTCTTGGGCGTCCCAATCATCAGAGCGTATATTTTGTTTAACCACATCCCCCATTGTAACACAAAGTATATTAGGGACATTATTATCCTCTGTGGGCCTGTGTATTTGAAATTTAACAGCATTCCACAAAATCCCATCTAAGACAGGCCAAGCAGTGATATTCACAAGAGTTTGGTCCCTCTTCATGATGTGTGATGAGGAGTGGGGTGCCAAAGTTCCATCATTCATTCTAATTGTAGATCTTTCTTTAACATAGTGTCCATTCACAAGACGGAAAAATACACCACAAATCCAATAGACATAAATAAATAATTGAAAAAAGCACCAGCCAAATGTAAATCATCCAGGGGGAATCCCAATTTTTTTTTAAACCAAACAAAAAAAATCAACATTTTTGAGGGGGACTTGTTGTGATAAAATCAGTGTCAAATGAAAAATGTGACTGCTTAGCCACACAGGCATGCAAATCTAGCATTGATAAGTCTGTGGGGTAAGTGTACTCAGTATCATCAAGGGGATCGCCAGCCGGTGGGTTCAATAAAGGATTTATAACTGTAGGCATCTCAATGGCAACGTCAGGCCTGGTGATAGGTGCCGGAGACAAAGCAGAGTTTTGAAGCATAGCTGGACATGAGACCGCAGGTGTCATACTAAGAAGAATCGGCATCTCTGTGTAGTTTGACATTGTTAATGGAGATGTACCCGTTTTCCTTTCAACCAGGAAGGGCAGGTAAAATGACTGTCTTTGTACCCTTCACACCAAGCACAGGAACAGGAGCATGATACGAGGGGTCGAATTCCTTCTTGTTCTCGATCTCATCACGGACCAGTTCACCAACTAGGGGTAGCCAGCCAACTACTGGAATCTGCAACGCAGCATCAGTTGTGGAGGGCAAATGTTTCTTTGCAAGACTGTAACAGGTTTTTTGTAGATTCTGGAAAACAGCATAATGTTCGTCTACGTCAAAGGGAGCGGCAGACGCCGCCTGGTCTAGACCCTCATGGTCCAGAACAAACATTTTGATGCCAAAGAGCATTTTGTATGGGGTCCGCCCACCCGGAGACTTTCTAGGGAGATTATTAAGTGCACACTGAATGCTATTGAGGTGGGCTAGCCAGTTCCGGCCTGTACCTAAAGCCCTAGCCATCAAGGATTGCTTTTAGTCACAGTTCATCCGCTCCACAACGCTGTTGCCCATAGGCCGGTATGGAGACAAAAATTTGACTTGGACCCCCAATGAACGCATGGCATCCTTGTACGCCTTAGAGGTGAACGCCAGACCCTGGCCCGAGTGGAAGGTACCCCATGAAAAATTCCCTCAAAGACACGCAAATCCCATATGACAGTTCGAGAATCAGCACTCCTTTGGGGCCACACCCACACAAAGCACGTGCAACAATCAACTGCAACTAAGATGTACTTATACGAAGTATCAGAGGAGAAAGGACCGCAGTGATCTAAATAAACACAACCAAGTGGTTTATTAGATATATACAACTGTGTCTGGGCCGGGCGTGCAGCAGTGGAAGGTTTAATCTGCTGGCAAATGTCACAATGAAGAACATAATCACATGTTTGTTTGTACAATCCGCACCACCAGTAAAGCTGTTGGTAAAGAGATACAGTTGCAGTAACGCCAGCATGAGCGGATGCCATACCCTCGTGAGCGGCTGTTATCAGTGTGGACCTGCGGTCCGCGTTGGGAATCAATCTGTTACCAACGTTGTTATTTCTCACATAACAAACTTTATCAGGACTTAAGTGATAAGAGTATTTTGAAGGGAAACCTCTAGGGTAATTACTTCCCTTCTCTGTTGCGGCAATAGCTGGCAAGATGTCATCATCAATCTTACTTTTTGAACATGTAACTGCTGCAACCACATATGTCGCTACTGCGGTCTTCGCTGCGTCATCAGCGAGACTATTGCCAACAGCGTGAACTCTGACATGCTGGTGACTAAGAGTATGAATTACAAACACGAGTGGAAGCAGTTCTTTAAACTCAGCCACTCGAACCCAGATCATTTTGTGTTTTATTGTACTAACTTTGGAATCACGATAGTCATTTTGAGTCCATAAGAACAAATTGTCAGTGTAACACTGTACACAGTAGTAAAAATCACTCACTATAAGAGTAGTCACACTAGGATTAGCATACTCCAATGCAAGCATTAGAGCATGAAGCTCTGCCAATTGAGTGGTACAGTCCCCTAATGTCTGTATATGCACGACATCAGACTTGAATTCTCCATTCACCACAGTGCCAAGCACTATTGTGCAGGCTGAAGAATAAGCATGCTTTGAACTTGTCGCCGGTTGCACCGAACCATCAGTGTAAATGATACAATGGAAATCCTCCAGCGGGCGCATGGTCAGAGGAGCCGAATGAACAAATTCCTACTGCAAATACTCCTGAGTCTGCAAAGAGGAAGTCGAAAATGAACGTGACATCCGGAGATGTCAAGGACGTTGCCCATTGTATCCACCTAGGGTGCAAAGCTTTTGAATTTAGTACAATGACTTTCGTCACTGCCTCAAGGGCAGGATACGGAGTAACAACCAAAATGTGTTTCTCCTGCAACAGTGCACATTCTTTAAGAATCGCCATTGGCACTTCTGTCAAAACTTTTTCCACAGTGGAAAACCGCAACTCAGCCTTAGTATACAAGTGTGACTTGTAAGCGATAGGGACTGTGTCAGGTACGTGAAACCCACCACCCCAGTACGATCCTTAATACCAGGTTGGCGTGGTTATCATCATTCAATAAAAAATTAGATTCTAGAATATCAGCCTGCAAAGATTGCAAGATTGCTGAATGAGCAGGTAGCCAGCATGATTTGGAAAAAGTAGGTTGTACCAAAGCGTAAAGAGGCTTGATGCGCTGGGTATATTCGGGAATGTAAGTACGCCCAAAATTCAAAAAGCCAAGTAAAGATTGTAATTTTTTCAGTGTTGTAGGAGCGTGCAGCTGTGCGCATTTCTCTAGGAATTGAGGTGCCAAACCTCGACCTTCATTATTGAGCTCATAGCCCAGGAACAACACTGTGTACTCTGCAATGTGGGATCTAGCAAAGTTGAAATTGTAACCGAAGTCCGCAAACTGACAAATGATGCGGTCAACGTGACACAGATGCGGCCATAATTTGACGTCTGTGAGATAAATGTCATCCACATACGAACATGCATCTGGGTTTAGTCTCTCCAAAAGAGAGACTATGCGGGCGGCAAAGACGCCTGGACTGTTCTTATAGCCCATAGCCAATCTTCTGAACTGGCAGTGTTTGCCACCGCAGGTAAAAGCTGTCCATTGACTACTAATAGAGGACAGGTTTTGGCTGAAAAAGCCATTGGCTATGTCAAGTGTGGTCTTAAACCTCTTACACACAAGACTATCCACAAGGGCAGAACTGTGAGTGTTCTGTACCGCACAGGTCCAACAGTGAGAGTTTAAGTGACGGTAATGCAATAATAAACGGTGCAAGCCATCAGGCTTGGTCACAGTAAAAATAGGGTTATTCATCGGACACACACACATTTCAATCACACCTTGATATTCCAATTGTTCAAGGATTTCCACTGGAGCTTTCGCTTCACGTCGCATGGGGTATTGGGGTTGAGGCTGTGGCATAGACCGCAATGGTATATCATGTCGGGGGGAAAATGTGTCCCAGCCACAGTGAGTACGGTAGAAAGCCGGTGGAAGCACCTTAGCCCACTCTTCTGCAAACTGCAGACCCTGCTCCCCTTGTGGAGCATCTAAAACAAAAAATGGGGGCCAATCGGCCTCCGCCAATAAAATGTCATGGTAGATTCTCCCAAAAGTACCTTGTATGTCACCTTCAATCAAAAGGACTATTTCAAAAAGTCGTTTAGGGGCAGCCACTCTAGGGTCAGCTGTCTCAACAACAACAAACGTGTCAGTTGGTGTCAACTTCAGAAGTGGACACAATGCTTCCCGCACTATGGTAATTTCGGCCACGCTGTCTAGTAGCGTCAGCGCCCACGTTAGGTTCGGAAGAAGTGTTCTCACTATCCGTGTCATATCTCGCTGTTAAAGCAGCAATTTTCTTTTTCTGAAACTGGGGTCTTTGACGTGTAGAGTCGTCCTGATTGCCTTTACCATCTGTCCTGCGGGGTTGCTCTTGTATTGCACCCTGTCCTCTGCCGCGGTCTCCTCCACAGGTGGGTGAGACTGAAGTTTCCTGGAAAGAGCAAGGAGAACGTTGATCGGGAACCTGAAAACGATCAGGTGACTTAATTGTAGCGCGGTCGCGCGATTCATATGTGCGCTTTGTAGACGCAGGTATTGGGGAAGCGGGACGAGACCCCTGTTTCTTTTGCTGTTTCCCCTGCTTTTTATTAATATTCCAATCCTGCTTTGGAACATTGGGATGATCATCTTTGTCAGACTTCGCCTCTTGAGTTTGCTTCTGCTCTGCTTTGGCAAAAGGCTTAACACCTGAACTATTACGGCCAATGGTCTTATAAGATGCCGTAATACTTTTTGGCAACTGACTGGGTTTTTCGGCCTCTGGGACATCGCACAAAGCATTAGACACCTGACATTTTACCACATCTCCCTTAACATTAGAAAGGACCAGATCGGAAACTACGTCAAACACTCCAACAAGTCTCATCCCCAATTCAACAGCAGTCTCAGGTCCGTATTCATCCTGAGCACGCTTAATGACGGTGGGCAGAACAGCCGTGGACGGAGTGCGAAGCACTTAGCATAGACTGCCGCAAAAATCATACCCCATGTGGCAAAGTCAGTCACTTCCGGTACTAAGTCTTTCTGCAAACTACTTGTAAGAATCCTGTGTTTTTCCACAGGAGTCATATTAGGAAAAACTGCGTCCATTTGGTTACATTTCTCAGCAAGCCAATAAGGTGTATCATCCTTATCCTGGGGGTGCTTGTGCATAAGCGCATTCACCATGACAGGACTAAGCTTCGTCTCACCCGGTCCAACTGGATGCGCCGCAACACCAGGTGCCCCGCCCTGGAAGTTGCTGGAATGTATTGTACCAAGGCCCTAATAACCCCTATAGCAGAGATATAAAGCGGCCTCAATTCAGCTACGGGAACCACCCCGGCAGAGGGGTGCAGCGTAAATCCAGCCAAAACAGGCCAAGTAGCACCTGGGATGGACAATGGACCTAATCGAACTGCCGTTAAAGAGTGGGGGAGGGCGCCATTAAACCAAATTCGGTGCTGTCAAGCTGAAATCGGAATCTCCTGTGTCCTATAAGGAGAGTACTCCATAGGCACGGTAGTGGGTGTGTACATATTAAACGTATTAGTATCCGCATTCACCGCAGGAAAGGTTACCCAAGAGTAGAAAATCTCAAAGGGGTATGCTGCGTCAGCACTTGCCACAAAAATAACTGCCGACGGATTAAGTCTGCAACTGATTGCGGACCGCCATCAGGCTATGTTGGGGTATTTCAATATCATGTCAAAAAACACAAGAGGGAGGTAGAGCAAAGGGTTGGATTCTTGCTCCATAATGATACTTAAATAAACATAGAGAATCCAACTCTAGAGAAGGGGGGGGGAAAGAGTGATCAGCAAATGTTGAAGCACTCAGTGTTCTGTAGAATACCCCTCACACACCAAAAGACCCCTTGGTGTCATGCTTCATCATCGGGGTCCTCGCACCCCTCTATCGGGATGCGGCGTGCTACGACCTGCGACTACGCGGGAGCACTTATAGAAATGACTATGTGTGGTGTGCGGTGTGTGGGGTATGTTGTCATAAGTGAGTGGTGGGATGTGGTGAAAGTTTAAAAAGTACCTGGCACATGAGTGTTTAAGAAATTTTTTTATTCTGAACTCTGGCTGGTACTGTTAAAAGAAGTTCAGTGTGAGGTCGAACCTGTTGAGTTAAGGAACAGGACCTCTGGTGTGCGTTGTCGACATGTTTCGGAGACAAGCTCCTTCTTCAGGACGGGGGCACAACCTCCCCACCTTACTCACGTCTTGTTATTAATAAAAAATTGTGTATTTACAAAAAAGTGACAATATTTAGGCTATGTGTGCCTACAGCGGTCTGCTACAAGTACAATGACTTGTGAAGCTTGCTTGTGGGCTTCATGAGCAGAAAAAGGACGTCAGGGGTGTTGCTTGATATGCAATATGATCGGGACGCTTTGATCACCGTCTTACCCCGTCTTACCGTGTCGTACCCCGTCACCGTCACCGTCTTACCCCTGGCGCTGCACCACATCCCACCACTCACTTATGACAACATACCCCACACACCGCACACCACACATAGTCATTTCTATAAGTGCTCCCGCATAGTCGCAGGTCGTAGCATGCCGCATCCCGATAGAGGGGTGCGAGGACCCCGATGATGAAGCATGACACAAAGGGGCCTTTTGGTGTGTGAGGGGTATTCTACAGAACACTGAGTGCTTCAACATTTGCTGATCACTCTCCCCCCCCCCCTTCTCTAGAGTATTTCAACATCACCCATACCAACAAAGAAGAGATAAAAGACACTACTAAGTAATGTGCACAACTGGGTAGTAATTCAATAGAAACCATTTTAAATTATCAAGCTTGAAAATACCTATTTAACTACAGGTAGGTTTATCCGTCAACCACTGTCAACTAGAAACAATAGTGAGGGGGTCGTGGACCGATATAAGCACCACTCGAGAGTCTCAAAATAAGACCACTAAGTTGGGTGCGCCATGTTGCAGGGATTTTGCTAATACACAAAACTGTGCACAGAGACCCAGGATCTCAGTGAATTGTGGTGGACCAAAAAATTCACCTCAGTACCTACAAACCCTGACCGACTAGCATCAGTGTCACATTAGCTCTTCGTCCTATAGCAAAGGAACCAATGATTAGACAACCCAGAACATGCAACTTAGACTATACTCAGGAATGGTGGGAATAAATAAAAATCTTTTGTTTGTTATTCTCATACCAGTCCACAACAGGAGTAAGAAGAGACACCAGAAAGGTTAAAATATTTATTTTAACGACTTGCTCTAAGATGAGGTATCTTTACTAACATAATCAGACATATGATTAGGATTAATATGATCAGCATTGTTACAATTCCATAAAACACAAAAGGAGAAATCATATTACAATGATGGTGAAAACAGGTCTTATAGTCCCTAGTGTATCACCCTCCCTAGGTAGGAACTATGTTTTATAAAATATAGAAGGTCTCTTAGGCTTGAATAGGGGACCCCATACCTCCAAGATCAGCAACAGTAAATCACATAGGATCTACAAAAGCTCTCTGTCTCTTTGGAAAAACGGGAATCAACTAAGTGCCTGAAACGAATAGAGACTCAAGAATACTGTGGGTGACCAGCCTATCTGCGACACTCTGGTCACACTCAACTGGGAGACCCCCCGGGGTTGACGGCACTTCAGCCCTCCCCCCCCCCCCCCCCCCATCCCCCAGTGGCAGTCTTAAGTAGAAGATCCTTTACCGATCTCTCCTTTTTGGATTTATTGGTGACGATTTTTCTCTCCTTCACTTGGCAAAGGTGGTCTCAGGTGTAGGCCACAGGTGCTAGGTCTGCAGGGGCCAGAAGGGGAAACAGTCAAGTTCTACAGGCCCACAGTGGCCGTCGCTGGTAGCACCTATATCCCCCAGTCCAGGCTGATCAACACGCTCCAAACTGAATCTCTCCCGGTGAGCCTTCTTACCAGGGTGCTCCCCAGGCTTCATTGTGGGTCTCACACTACTGTCGCTGTTGTGTTCCGGAGTGCTATGGAGATCACTACCGGTGGAGGCCTGTAATCCACCCCTCCAGTCCTCTCAGCCTCGATGTGCGGAGGACACAGCAGGGCCGTACATAGATGCCATTGGGCCAGACATGCACCCCAGTTTGGGGTCAGGCGACTCCGTTGTTGCTCCCAGGGGTGCTCGCAACAGTACTCTTTCCGGCCGCTCCCCCAGAGATTGTGGCCCTTCTCCAAGAAGTGCAAGCTGGTGCGTCTTTGGGGGGTGCAGTGTCAGAAGGGATGATCAGGGTCTCCAGGGAACGTATCCCGTGTCCCGTGTGTTCCTGCTGCTAGAGCCCCTGAGTGAGGCCTTACAGCACGCAGGCCTTGGCTGCACCTCAGCGCCCAGGCTCCGTTACCTCCCTAGGAGGTCTTGTGGATCCCAGACCCAGCCGTCTTCAATACCAGGCTCACCTGCACCCCCGCTCACCGTCCAGGCCTTCTCCGCAACTGCAGGTCCCGGACTTCGCTCCGCACTCCTGGTAGGCCGTGGAGCTTCAATGCACCCACTCTTGCTGACCGGCTGTTCCTCTCTCTTCTAGGCCCGCTCTCCCGCGGGAGGGCGCTCCACTGCTGAAGACCGCGGAGTGCCGTCTGCCAATGTTTCTCAACTCGCCGAGCTAGGGGGTGCACTCTGAGCCCCAAGTCTGCTGTAAGCCACGCCTGCTCGTTGCCTGTCGGGCAGGATGCAGGCTCCGTGGCACAGGGGCAGCAAGCGCCGATCCCTTGCGATCTCGCTATGTGGCAGTACCGCTCCTGGATCTAGGCTGTCACGGGGCTATCACCGGCAAGATAAGCAATCTGGAGCTCCGTCGGGGCCCGCTATTCGTTGCTATAGGACCCAAGCCTAGGCGAAGGACCGGGCGGCGAGCAGGCACATCCTACTCGGCCGCCATCTTGGCCACGCCTCTTTTTGAGCGAGCATTGAGGTTGAAAGTGAAACCCCCTGCTGCCCTCTGTATACCTTCATGATGGTAACTTATTCTGCAGCTATATTTATAATTGTGGGATCTTTATGGCCCCTATTAAGAGTTAGGTGGGGTAGGTCAACCTGTTGAGAAGCAGGGAGAAGCGTTTTGAAACACCACTCCTTATTTCACTGTGAAATCCTATCTAACACCAGGGACAGACTGGAGAAACAAAATCAAGTAGTTGCTGCTACCGGACTCGGGTGGTGGGGCAGGGAGGGCGGGGGAAGGTGGGGGAAATGAAAAGGATTAAAAAAAAACACTTACCTGGCTACGGCTGATCTTAGCGCTGACTGTCTACCGTTCCTCTTCATCTTCTTGTCATCTTCCTGTCTGGAGTCGGCAGCAGGAAGCACTGGGCTCCCAAGCTCCCCTGACCAATAACAACGCTGCAATAAAGCGCTGTGATTGATCTGAGCACCATGGTTCGGCGCTCAGACCTAGCTTGGGATCCTGGAGCATGTTCTCCACCCAGGCTGTAAGGTAGCCTGGATGGAAGACATGCCAAGTGTGCCTGACTGTTTGGCTGGCCCCAGAGCTCCCGTCATCTGCGTGTGCAATCTCTCTCTTTCCATCCATCCACTCTCTCTCTCTCCTTCTCTCTTCTCTCTTTCTGATGACTTTCTCTCTACAGCCCCCCTCCCTACTCCAATCATCCTCGGAGAACTAGGGAAAGTGACCCAGCCGCCACTTCAAAAACGGCCTCCAAGGTCTCCATCCTAATGGGAAAATGCCCGGTGGAATAAAAAGATTGTCCGGCTCTGTGTGACATGGTCCTAACTTCGTCACTTGGTGCATGCGCTTTAGAGAGCTGTTTTTCCCCCTGATCAGGCGCAACGTCGCAGTTTGTGTCTGTTGCACCTATTAGGTGCAAACTGGAGACCTGCCCCTGATCGGTGATCTGGCTACAGGAATCTTAACAGTATTCATAGTGTTTATGTTAATTTTTTTTTTTTGACCAACCAGTAAGAACGAAAGAAAAAGACCGGCCAAAATGATTGGTTGGGACGGAAGGAGGCTGCACAAGTATGGATCAATATATAGAACCAGTTATTTTGTTGGTGAGAATACAAGCAGAACAATGAAACGAGCATTATTTCGTGTTCTTGTTCAAATCCAAAACGAATTTTCATAGCTGGGTTTCCCACATGCTATTTTTTTTTCCACATCAGTTGATGTGACTCATTCTGTAGCGGGACGGACGGCAGGAAATGCGTTTCTTCACCAAAACTACATTTTGTTGGGAATTTACTCCACAGGTTCCCATCATTATGGGTGAAGCTTGGAGTGGGGCTGGACATTGATAATGAGTCTCCGCGTGCCTTCCAAATATAGGTCAATGCCAGATCGTGAAATGGGGGAGAGTCTGCCAAAAATCTGGAGGAGGCTTCCTGTCCAGGCTCAGAACGAGAACATCCGAGACACCAGCAGCCTCGTCCCAGAACGCAGAACGAGACCGAGTCCATGAGTTATGGCTGTTTTTGATTGTTTTAGGCGCAGCTATAAAACTATAACAGACTATAAACTGTGCACATAGAACTCGTTGCGCTGCTAAAAAAGTTGTCTAGACTCGATCATAGCTTGTTGCGTAATCTATGTTTCTGTTTTTGTAGCTCCAACGTGCCGCCTACTGGCAACTTGATAGGGCTCGTGGATGAATATACATCCACTTAGGTTTTAACTGGCTGCATTTTTAGGGTGATTTTAGCCAGAGCTATTATTTAAGTAAAATCAGTAAGCATGAAGGGATCATTAGAGTCATACTTACATATGTATTCATTTAGCAGCCATAACATGTGGAATAGAAATTAAAATGTCTATTCTAAACTTAATTGTGTTTTTGGTAAATATCACAATGATATTTACTGATGGTTAAGCATATACCTTAAAGGTGAGAGGTTAAGATGTGGACCATGCATAGATGTTGTTGTGTAGGCGGATAAGTGGCAGGAATTGCACATATACATATTCACACTTCAACAATAACAACGGTCTTATGCTGTGAATGCGTGTGGAGATGCAGGGATGTGTCATTTCAACATTCATGGCAATGATTCTGAGATTAAGGTGATGTCTTTTGAGGTGGTTTAAAAGGTTCTTGGGGAGGGAGTAGCCCGAACTCTAAGGGGATGTTATTTCGTTGGGATTGTCCAAGCAGATCGAATGAGCCAAAGCGGGATTGGGCAGAAGAGGGTTCAGGTTCTGGTAGTTGCCAGCTTTGGCTCCACCAACCGTAGTTGTGAAAGTGAGGAGGAAGGTGACCTGAGGTTATGATGCATCTCCAATCTGCATAGAAGGGATAGAATATTGGTTTTGGTTAGGTTTTCTAGACTGCCACAGGATTCTGCTGGGGTTATGGTTCTGAGTGGGAATTCAGTGCTGGTTGAAAGTACCTGACCATGTGGCAGACCTATATACATATCAATTGAACTGCAATGTGAGTGAGTGGGAGATGTATGGTGATTGGTACAATGTTAAACAAGGAGCTAAAAGAAGATTGTGTTTGGAAATAATTATATCTTCTTAGTCAATGAAAATGAGTATGACAGAGGGTCATAGTTCATCTGTGATGATATCAAGGTCCTCAAAGAAGGATGTGCTGTGTCCAGCTGGATGGTGAATTGCAATGTGTGAGTCTTAAGTAGGACAGTGACTGCTACATTAATCAAGTATTTCAGTGTTAGAGACATAAGATAGTGGCATTTGGTGCGGAAGCATTTTGTCTGAAAGCATGTACCATCAGGCCCTTTACAGCTGCCGTTTAACCCTGGAAGAAAAGGAGCGTGTCAAAATCAATCTGTAATTTTTCTTTCCGAGATTCTAAGAATAGTAATTTTCATTCCATATCTTATATAAGTCCCCACTCAAAAACAGTCACCACGGAGTCTTGTGTTTCTTTTTTTCTATGCAAAGTTGTATTCAATCAATGCTACTCATCAGAAACAGTCAGCGCAGCCCAGCCAACGCGTTTCATCCATATGGACATCATCAGGGCCCAAGTTTACAATTAAGTCAGAAAACTTTGGGGCATATTACCAAGGGGGGAGATAGGCAATTATCGCCGATTTAGCGACCTTTTTCGGCTGCTAAGCGGTGATAATTCTATCGCTCTATTAGCAAGCTGTCGCTAACTGATGTTAGTGAAAGCTTTTAGGCGATAGCGAGCGGTTTGGGGCCCGCTTTGCATGTCAGCAATGTTTATTGCTAATGACATGCAAAGTGGGCGTACCCAACCAGTTAGCGACTGAAAGCAGTTGCTAACGTCGCTATCGCCTATTAGCAAGGCAGGCGGAGCATTGGAAATATTTGCGCTAAGTGCGAATATCTCCAAATACTTACACCTGCCCTGACCAGTTCTTAGCCATGTTATCCAATGGGAGGTGGATAACATGGCTAAGAGCATTTTGTCGCTAATGCGTGAATATCACTGTATTCTCAGCGATATTCACGCATTTTGACGCTATCGCTGGATATTTTAGCACAATGGAGAAAAACGTTGCTAATAGCATGTTTTCTCCGCTAACATATCCAGCGATAGGCAGCGATAAAAAAATCGTCGATAAGCCTATTTAGCAATAAATATCGCTAATTGTTGGTAATATGCCCCTCTATTCTTCTTCCATAAACATCGACCAGATGGAGACTAGATGAGCAGCAGTCAGGAGATCTCGACTGAAAAGTTGCATGGATTTAGAGCACAAGACAATGAGAACAGGAGGCCCTGTAATAACGTGAATTGTGCTGCACACTCATACATAACTCCGGGGGCCCTTGTTTACTGTCTGTGTCCAATTTCTTGGAGCAATGCACATCTCATATTAGGGGAGCCATCAGGAGTCAGGTGGCAGCTGGACACTGGCAGAAATGCCTTTTGGTTTTATGTAGAGAAATGTCAATGTTCTAAAAGTGTAATTTCTAAAATAGTAACTTGAAAATCGACTTGACCATTACATTTGATGTGAAATTACTATTAGAATGAGTCCTTGAACTGTTTTTCTAGCTATTCCCATACTAATTTTAGCAATTATTAAAATTAATAATGTAAACCAGTGTTACCTATGGAGAGCCAGCATTGCTACAGTGGAAAACAAATGTGTAGGTTTTCCACTGCCTGGACATGTAAAACAGTTTCTTTTTTAAATTGTGGATCCCGAATAGGGTAATCAAAGGATAGGGGACTAAGTTTAGGGTAAGTTTCAAATGAATGCACTGAATAACTCTGGCCCAATGCTCTGTCAACGTTGTACAAGTAAAACAGATATGAGACCAGTCCCCTTTGGGATGATTGCATCTAAAGCACTCAGATGATACCGATGGGAACATTTTTAGGAGTTTGTCAGGGATGTAGTATAGCTGCCATTTGGAAAAAAGGCTATGGGCCTCAGTTATGAAAAGTGATGCATCGCTGGTTGAAAACAGCGATGTGTCACTTTTCATTGCGCACTCCTTGCGTCATGATTGATGCGTCATATTTATAATATGTCGCATCATGCTGCAAGGAGTTACAGATACGTCGGTATTTCTGACGTATCTGTAGGCGCAAAAGTGACGCATTGCTGGAGTGTGTCACAAAAGTGACGCAACTCCAGCAATGTGTACTTTCACATGAGCAAGTTCCATGTTGTTAGTGCCTGCGTCAGTCTTACGGCTGCCATGAAGCAGGCGTAAGATTTTGATGCATTAGCGGCCAAGAAATGGCGCAGTAAAATCTTATAGATTTCACTGTGTCACTTCCATGACCCTTTATTGCATTAAAACGCCCCCCTGGCATACATTATACCTGGCGCAGGTATAATGTGGCGCAGGGGTTTACAAAGTGACGCATCTACCTAGATACGTCACTTTGTAAATATGGCGCAACAAGGCGCAATTTTGTTACGCCACTGGTGTGTCACAAAAAGTGACGCGCCGGCGGCGTAAAAGTGACGCACAGCCTTGAGAGAGCGCAATTTGAATAAAACATATATCTGCATCATATTTACAAGCCTGTGGCGTAACATTGGCCTATGTAACTTAAGGAGTGAGAAAATGTATCTGTATTTACTCTAGAGTGTTTATTAGAATTAGAAAAGCCCGTATACATAGTGGGCTAATGTAGAAATGTGTGAAAATGCTTAGGAACATTAGAACGTGCTAAACAGAATTCATGTATGCAGTTACTAAATGGAGAAAGAGATGAAATGTAAAATGAAGAAACGTGCAGACCACATGGCACTGTGTAAGTACGAAAGGGTACCATTTTATCTTTCATGTAACATGGATTTGATATTATTCAATGATTTGCTTATTTTATATATATGTGTGTGTTAAAAGCCATATCTTATAGAAGAGTTTTGTATAATTATAGAGTGGTGTGTTAACATGTTATTTTAAGCTAAAGAAGTAAGAGTTCACAAAGTGCAGTCCACTGCATATAATTTAGTGGGCTTGGAGAGATAGGGGGATAGCTTTGATCTGCACGTGCGAGCCAAGAGTCAAAAGTCTCGTTAAATTAAATTGCCAATGCTGGTCGAAGTTTTACGGCCTAGTGCGATAAGGGAAGCTTGGAATTTGGGGTCCTGTTTCGAAGTGTCTGTTTCCAGGTGCGAGGGGGGTACCAATCACAAATGTAATGAATAGAGCTCTGTTTGAGGAGATAGGCTCGGGTCCGGAGGAGTCGACCGGAATGTCATGGGGGTACCAGCACGATGGAGACGGCGCCTGGGAAGCAAGGTCAACTTAACAGACGATTCAAAGAAACGAAACTATGGAAAAAACCAGAAGCAGGACCACGTGAAATGTGTACGTGGTGGGCGTCTCAAAGGGGCGTTCCACCCATACTGTGATTTTGTATTAGGGACAGGACCCCGGGGAGGAGGTAGAGCAGATGGCCTGAGGACCCTTAGAGAGCGGATGGGTAGGCAGAAAGGGTACTGCTATGCGACATAGGTTTCCATCTGAGACTAAGAGAGTTTGCGCTTCTTCGGAAGTCAAACGGCTGACACCTTTTTAGGTAGAGAACTTGCTGAGTAGGGTTGTCATCTAGCATAGAGTAGGGACAGTTTAACCTGTTTCATTTCTCTTCTGTAAATGACGCTTCAGATCCACCTTGTGTCAATGATATTCAACTTATTGATTTTAGAATTAGTTTTGATTGTTTTCTTCAGTAGATTGAGGTTTTTTAGGGAATTCATGTTCCTTCTTGTACCTGTATACCTGTTGAACCTTATATTGAGGTGTTTGTACTTGCAATTGATCTTGGTTTTATAATAAACCTTTAAACTTTTACAGTTGTAAGTAGTTCTTTAGAGTGGCGTCAGTCTATGGGGTTGATTTAACCTATGTGGGTTTGCCTTTTACTCAATGACAGTCAATAACCGATCCAAAAAGGGACAAATGAGATAGGTATCTAGGAGATCAGATAAAAGATCAAAATCTCATTTCCCGCAGTTGGTAGCAGAGAAAGATGGTTGGCTTCTTGAGGAAGGCGACCTAGGTTAGGTCTAGATTACCCCAAGGCCCCTAGTCATCGACGACCAGAAGAAGAGCTACCTGCCGAAGAAGGTGCTGACGGTGCGAGAGAGAAAAGCAGCAGAGTCGGTCGAGAGTGAGTATAAGGGTCATGCGTTGCCAGATTGCGGTGTTTTGTGTTGTACCTGTGTTGTAATGTCAAGCGGAGTTGAATGCCTGTAGCGTGATTGTGAGACGGTTGTGAGCGCGCGCAACCGGTGAAAATCTTAAGTCCAGAGAAGGGCTTGAGTGGTTCGGGTGTATCGGACATCCAGAGTAATTGTCTACCGTTGTGAAGGGGGTCATGAGGTACCATTGATCGCCCGTAGGACCGTGATAGGGGGAACATAAGAGTGAGTGTATGAGTAACGGACGCTGGTCGGACGTTTACTGTGTGTAAGCAACCTATCAGTTAAGGCGATCGTCTGAACGTTTGTGAAAGACGTTTCGTCGGTTGAGGTGATAATTACAGTTAGACTGTGGACGTACAGTCAAGAAAAGTGATCGCTTGGTCGGAAGTAGTCATTTTTCGGTGTATGAATGGGACGCATGCAAGACCGGGAGACGAGCTGAGAAAGGAGGGGAACTGCTGCAAAGGGGACGAGGGACGTCAGAGCGAGCCGCGCTGGGATTGGCTGGTTGGTGTAGAGCCGCGCTGGGATAGGCTGGTCAGCGAGAACCGCGCTAGGATAGGTTGAACAGCGAGAGCCGCCCAGAGATTGGTGGTTCGACATCGGGAAGTAAATAAGGAAGGGAATTAAGGAAATCGTAGAGTTTTGAAAATGAAGTGTTTTAAATGTTTAAGGGCGATCTTTAAGAGAGACAGAGGGAACTCATATGCGGGGGAAGAGGCCCCACCGGAGGGCACACCAGCTTATTACATGGCTGTGAATGTTGGGTTGCACTCGATACTGTGGATCTCCGAGTGGAGCAAGTTAACAGAGGGAAACGAGGAACCGACGTTCCCGAGATACGGGACGTTTAGGTTAGAAGCATTGAATCAGCTGAAAGTGGTAATGCTCGCAACGAGACCTCTACCCAGGCCAACACAGTTCGAAGCCCTCAATGCATGGTTCAGGGCGGCGTACGACCGGAGCCTGAACAGGCGCCAGGAAAGAGTGAGACGATCGGTAAGAGCAGTACAGGATGCTAAATGGGATGATGAGGCTAAAAAGTGGAGAGTACAGAGAATAGACGCAGACAAGCTGTACCCAGTGCTAGAGGTTACGGGAGAAAAGAAACCTCCAGAGGAGGATGAGGAGAGCGAGACAGATGATAGTCTGATAGATAGGCTATTATCAGACAGACCACCTCCGTACAACAGAGAAGCCGAACGTCCCGAACTCCAGCAGGGGGACGGGGCTGGGAAGGGGGAATATAGACCGCTCCCCATAACAGATTGGGAACCTAAGAAAGGCGAGGAAATACCTCAACCTAGTCCAGTACAGAGAGTAGTCGGAAGGTTTGTGGTACAGAAGGTGCCGGAAACGGAGTGTGCAAGGTCGTATCAACTGCCGGACGCTCTACAAGTACCTGTTACCATAGGCCCTGTAGTGTCAATCTACAACCCAGAGAGAGCACAGGAGGAGGAACAGGCACGTTGGGACAGGGAAAGAGCAGAGATGGAAAGTAGGAACAATACGATTAATTCCCAAAGGCAGTTGCTAGGACCAAGGGGTCGGAGTACCCCATTGAATACAGTAACGGATCCCTTAATAGAGCAGGGGGGTCAGAGAGGACAGATGGATCTGAGGGGACCACGACCGAAATCCTTTAAGGAGTTAAGGGAGTACTTGAAAGAATGGGATGCTGCTGTAGAGACTCAGAATAAAAGAATAGAAACGGAAGCCGAATGGAGAGGCCAAGATAACAGGATCCTCTCTCACTGCGGAGCTGGCGAAAGCAGTCCGGAGTGGGAGGGAGGGAGTCAAGAAAGTAGAAGAGATACTTGCCATATCATCAGTGGCAATAGACAGATGTGTGAAGACAAGAATGCAGGATGTGGGGGGGTGCCTCGCCCCATCCTTAGTGAGGGAGAACGAAGAACACAGGAGTACCGAAATAGTTACAGATGCACTCACCATGCACCAGGCGAAAATGTGCAACATTGGGGTCGCGGAAGTATGGGGAGTCACGAAGGGTCTCAACATGTGTCCGGTGATCACGGACGGGATCGCTGGAACATGGAGGGCTGTGAAGGACCTTATCGTTTACTTAGTGACACCAGACAGCAAGGGAATTGCGGTGACTTAGAACATAACGGAGGATCCTACCTTGCATCTAGAGAGACAGAGCCTAAGCGACAGAATGGAGTGGTGGGAAATAGAACGTTGTTCCACCATACACCTAGGGAAGATGGAAAGGCTTGGGATTTAGAAAGGTGGGAACAAAGGGAATCAAGGAGGACTCCTCATAGCTCACCTGTGCCTAGACGTAGGACTCGGAGTTGGGACGAGAGGGATGTGAACGGACCACCTAGGGGTGAGATACTGAGAGCTGAGGTAAAGGCGAAAAGGCTCGATGTAACCAGTCTAAAATCAGATCTAGATGAAATAACAGACGGCACATTGCCAATGGAAAGGATCGATCTGTATGAACAGGATGAGATACTGTTTATGGCCAAGGATGTTACTCGGAAAGCGAGGTCAGTCCATGAAAAAGTATCTGAGTTGGCAACCAGGTATATGATAGACTTATCAAGAACAAAAGCCTTACAGGGTAACCATAGGCTGAATTGCACGGATCAGGACCTAGATGAACGAAGGACGATTGGGTTGAAAATACACATAAAGGAACTGATCCTGGGTATAAGAACGTGGAGGGACTTGGATAAATGGGAGGAAAGATGGTCCAAGAGGGGAACCGTCAGAAGGAGTACAATTGGAATGTCCCCAGAGGGAGGGCCACCGCGGATGGAAGCTTTCCCTTTGCGAGAAATCGCGAATGGAAACTACGTGCATGTGCCCTGGAGTAGGGGGGATATAGCGGCATTTACCAATTCCTTCCCTAAGCTAAGGGAAAATCCCGTAGAGTGGTACAAACAGGTAGAGAGGTTCGTGAAGATCTCTAAGGTGCTGTGGGTCGATTTGAACACCCTGTTTGACATTGTAGTACCAGGGGATTTGTGGACGGCATGTAAGCTCAGTGTTGAATAGCCCATCTGTGAACCGGATAGGGATGCCCTGACGAATGGCCCATCCGAGAAAGTCATGGAGAAGTATGAGAGGGTAATGGCATGGTTGAAAGAGACGGTGCCATTGCAGGACATAGACTGGGTTCAAATAGATCGAACCACTCAGGAACCTAAAGAGACTGTCCACGAGTATTATGAGAGATTGCTGAAAGCATTCAAACAGTACAGTGGGTTGGATGTAATGGATCCTAAAGACATAGGGCAGTTTGTGTCAAAGTTCGTTCTGGGGTTTAGACCTGACATTAGCTTAATGATCCAACAGCATTTGATTTGTTGGCAAAACAAACCCTTAGATGAAATCCTGAGGTATGCAAGGTACTGCAGCGATGAAATAGACTCGAAAGCAAAGAAACTTAAGGAGAAGCTGATGTTGGTACAGATGCAGTCAGCTGGAAAGGGTGGACAGCGACAACAGGGAACCGGAACTCTAGGGAAAAAGCAGAATAGTCAAAGTAAAGACGATGAGGAAAAACAGAGACCTAGGGTAGATATCGCGACACTGAAAAAGACGACGAGGTGCCACCAGTGTAATGAGGTGGGACATTGGAAACGCGAGTGTCCCTATAATGTCGAGACGGGGGAATTAGAACCGGAGGAGGACGATGTTCAGAACAGTCTGGTGAAAGGAACAGCGATACCAAAGGGAAAGTTTATCAAAGGGGGGACTCAGACTCCTCGAGCTCAGTTCCCTCAACCGCCTCGTATTGCAAATGGAGGGAAAACCTATAGACAACTGCCACTGTTCGTAGGAGGAGAGGAATGCTACTACGTTGATCCCCTTACGGGACAACAAGTGAATAGAGAAGAAGACTGTACCCTAGGGGCAGCCCTGGAGGTAGACCAGAGAGGACCATACGTGGAGGCTGAGGTGGCCGGATGTCCTACGACCTTTTTGGTGGATACGGGGGCCACTCGATCCACTCTAAGATCGGCGGTGGTCCCAGGTCTGCCAATGTCGGGAGAGACGATCCAGGTGGTAGGAGTCGCAAATAGGAGAATGACGAATCCTCTGACAGAATCAGTGTCGGTGAAAATAGGGAAATACAGTGATGAGCACCAGTTTGTGATTTGTGATTCCAGTCCTGTGTGTCTGTTGGGAAGAGATCTGTTATGCAAACTAAATTGTACAATATATTGCACACCTCAAGGAGTAGAAGTGCAAACTAACGATGATGATGCCGATTTTAAGGTTGCAAACTCACAGGTATGCGTGGAACTATACCCTACCTTAACGGTGGAGGAGCTTCCATGGGACTTGAGAGGTGCGGTGTCACCTGAGGTGTGGTATTTCACTGGAGAAGAAATAGGACTGATCAAAGGGGTAGAGCCAGTAAAGATCATGGTAAAACCAAATGCCGAGTATCCAAGAACACCCCAATACAAGTTGACACCGGAGACGATTGCAGGAATAAAGCCTGTGATCGAATCTATGATTAAACAGGGAATACTGAAGGAGATCGTGGGAAGTCCATGTAACTCCCCGATTATGGGCTTGCAGAAGCCTAGTGGGAAATACAGAATAGTGCAAGATCTTCGAAAGATTAATAATATAGTTGTTTCATGTTGTCCAGTGGTACCGAATCCATCAGTAATACTGTTTCAGATACCATTCCAAGCTGAATGGTTCACCGTGATAGTCCTGTGCCAGGCCTTCTTTTCAATCCCCTTAGATGAGGAAAGCCAATATCTTTTCGCTTTTAAGCTGGAAAATCGCGCTTTAACATGGTGTCGTATTCCCCAGGGGTATACAGAAAGCCCATCGATCTTTAACCAGCTGCTAAAGAAAAATCTTGAAAGTCTAGTACTGCCCATGAACTCGGTTCTGGTCCAGTACATAGACGACCTACTTGTGGCGTCAGAAACTGAGGAAGCTTGCAAAATAGACACCATCACCTTACTGAATCACTTGGCCGAGAACGGACACAAGGTGTCTCCAAGTAAACTGCAGTATTGTTTGACGAAGTGCAGTACTTGGGCCACAGGATTGAAAAGGGAAAACGGAAGGTGTCTCCAGACAGAATAGAGGCGATCATGAAAATGAGTGCGCCCACTACACAAAGAGAAGTCAGGATGTTCCTAGGAATGGTCGGTTATTGCCGGCAGTGGATAGCCAACTTTTCACTGAAGGCAAAACCTTTACAAAAACTGACGCACAAGGGGGTGAGCGATCCGGTACCATGGGACAAAGATTGTTTGATGGCGTTTTTGCAACTGAGGGAGGACTTGTGTCATGCCCCGGCTTTGGGAATGCCTGATTACGAAAAACCATTCTTACTTTACTGTTGTGAAAGGGAAGGTTGTGCTTTGTCAGTTTTGGCCCAGATACACAGAAATGCCCGTAGACCAGTTGCATACTTCTCGGCTACCTTAGATCCAGTAGCCGCAGCGTTGCCCGGATGTCTCAAATCCGTTGCTGCAACGGGTGTCAGCATTGAAAGATGTGAGAATGTTGTGATGGGACACCAGTTGGTGGTGTATGTACCGCATTCTGTTGAACTGTTGATGACCAGGACCAAGACACAGCATCTGACAAACAGCAGGCTCACGCGCTATGAGCAGGTCATTTTGGCTGCCGAGAACGTGACTCTCAAGAGATGCTCTGTTTTGAATCCTGCCACTTTAATGCCACTTCCAAATGATGTTGATGATGATATATGTACAGATTGTGAGAAGGTGGCCTGATATGCAGTGGTCACTATTCTAGTGCCCACTATGTATCAGTCCAGCAACCCTTATTGATGATTGGTTGTAAGTCAACCTTATAGACCAGCTATCCTAGTAGCATGGATACGAGCAGTCTAAGGCTAAAGACTCGAGAGGGCGTGTTAAGCCAGCTGTTTACCACACATATACCCCTTGAATACCCAGTGAAAGGACACCACACAAGTGTTATGAAAATAAACAGTTATTTATTAAAGATCACAACAGCCCTGTACTCTTTATGAGGACAGGGTACTAAGCACAAACCAAAACTCTTACAAAAATACTTAAGTTAGCACAGTATATACAAATGCCCGAGGGGCACGGAAAACCATATACTCTGAAAGTGGAATGCGAAATTCCTAGCAGGTAAGTACAGTACTAATAGCTTTTGGAATCGCTAGGACTTGACTAGGGAATCGTTAGATTACTTCTAGGAGGCCTAGGGGACTCGGGTGCAGTGGGTGCACTCTCACGCGAGATGCGGGACAAAAGTCTATGGTAGCTAGGAATTAGAAAGTTAGTGTTCTCGGGCGAACCCGACCTGGTAGGGAGAAAACGAAAGTAGATTCTGACCCTTGGATAGTGAGGCTATGCTGGGGCACCGAAATGCCGAAGTTACCTAGCCCAGGGGCTGCAGCTGCATAGGTCTGAAAAGACGTCGGGAATCCTCGTAGACGGACCAGGAGCCGGAAGAAAAGATGCTGGCCGGTGACCAGTGAAGAAAGTTCAGTTGGATCCAAGCCTGGATCTCGAAGATAGATGACACCTGAAAGCAGAGGGGACCAAGTTCGAGACTACTAGCCAGTAGTCAGTGGGCACCAGGAGGGCACCGGATGGTAGCCACCTCGACTAGGTGAGTGGGTGACGCTGTGCTCGAAGATCTCACGGACCAGGAGGCGTTGTCGGCGACCAGGATGGAGGATCGAGCTGTCCCACGAAGATAGAAGCTGTCGGCGTCGCTGGACCCAGGATTGGGCAACAAAGCCTTGGCAAATTCAAGCCCACGCGGTGGACCTAAAATGGCGTCTGGAGTGGACCAGGAGGGTCCGGGGTGCCTCTCTTGAACAAGGAAGCAAGGGCCAGCCTGGAGCAACCAGACCAGCAGTCGTGAAGTCGTTGGGCGTCGTTCAGAAGGCCACAAGCCAGCCGGCTAGTAGCCAAACAACGCGGTGCACAGCAAACAGCAAAAGGGCCCCACGCAGATCGTGGAGATGCAGGGGGGCTGATCTTGGGTGCTGGAGCTGCGCAGGGTCGGGGCTTCTCGGACCCCAAAGCACTCACCAGTGGAGGACACGGTGGGCTTGCAGTAAAGATGTCGTGCAGTCTTGGCGATCGTCGGTCCCTTAAGGTCTCGTCGCACTCACGGTTCTCAGCTGGGCTGTAGAGGTGAGTAGAGGTCAGAGGTGCCAGGGAAGCCGGGTCTCGTCGAGCTGGGTCGTCGGATTCGTGATGAAGGACTGGCAGCAGACCGCAGTGTTCTTTAGGATGGTGCCCGCTTGATGCAGGGTGACTACTCCTTAGCCACAAGGGAGAATCTTGAAGAAGAAATCGTGAAGTCCTTTCGAAGAAAGTGGTATCTTGATTCCAAAGATGATCTAATCTTAACAGGGGGCCCGCTCCCATCTTTATACTAAAAAAGGGGGCTGACCCGGTGACTAGGTCCTGCCTATGGGTGGGACTAGGTGGGGGGTGGTTACACCCCTCAGCCATGCCGGACTTCCCCAGGCCAGGGGCTGGTGTGCCCCTGGAACTGGTTCAGACCGGCCTATGCGTAGTGAGCACCGGGGTGCCACTCAGCAGTCACCTTCCTGTAAAGCCCTGCCTACCCAGGATACACAAAACCATGTCTGGGACGGTGCTAGCACCGCCCCTGACAGGAAACCCTTTGTCCAGGCTCCCCTCACTGGAAGGACTCCCAGCTGCAGGGGGTCAGACTCGTGTCTGTGGTGGCAGCATCCATTTTGTGGAGCTGAGGCTTCAGTTAACTTTAACCGGGGTTCACAGTTACATACATGTCGTGTCCCTCTAGAAGGGTGGAATGCTAACCCCGTCGCCAGAATTGGCGAGGGGTTAGTATTCCAATTCGTATGACACCTTACTCGACATGTTTTGATAAAGCAATACCAAAGATAGCATTTAACCGCGAGGATTATAATGCACTTAAGAGTATATGGTATGCGATATCATGGAACAGCTATTAGGACTTGATTCCGCAAGCTGCAGACAGGCTCAGCTCATGCCAGAGCACCATCTCACACGATTCCAAGCACTCTGCCTTCAGGATTGTCAAGGCCTGCCATAGGAGTGACTGATAGGAATCTGTGTGTCCATTTTAGGGTTAGGTATAGGTATACTATACCTACAGCAAAGGGTGATTACACGACTTTGCCCCAGCTGTCATGCAGCCAGTTGTGTCAAATTTAGGAGGCCAGCCAGGGGTGGCACAATACGTGCTGCAGCCCCTGGCAGCCCTGGGTACACCTATGCCCTGAGTTACAGGGTCTGATAAGGGGGCCCAGTACCAATTGGTAGATGCACCTAGGGTACATGAGGTAATTTAGAAAGAGAACAGCCAGGCTGTGGGTCTGATTGGCAGGCCCACAGCCAGAGAAAGTCGTAAACCAGTGAAACAAAAGCAAAAAATCTGGGTGATCATAGGATTGCAGACCCTACTCTCCTACATGACCCCCCCCCAAACTTTGGGACAATAAGCTAACCTTGACCAGGTGAGTCTTCTTGTTCTAAGTGGAAATATCTGGAGAGCCCATCGGCATTGCCATGATCAGTACCAGGTCTATGTTCCACTGTAAAGTCCATCCCCTGTAGGGAAATGGACCACCTAAGCAGTTTGGGGTTTTCACCCTTCATCTGATTTAGCCACAAGAGGGGCTTATGGTCGGTCTGAATCTTGAAGTGAGTGCCAAACAAGTATGGCCTCAGCTTCTTCAGGGCCCAAACCACAGCAAAGGCCTCCCTCTCAATAGCTGACCAATTCTTCTCTCTGGGGGTCAGCCTTCTGCTTATAAAAGCAATGGGCTGATCCTGACCATCAAAATTCAGTTGAGAAAGAACAGCTCCCACACCCAACTCAGAAGCATCTGTTTGGACAATGAATGGTTTGGAGTAGTCTGGACTCTTAAGGATAGGTGCTGTGCACATGGCCTGCTTTAGGTCATCGAATGCTTTTTGACAGCCTGCTGTCCACTGAACCTTTTTTGGCATTTTTTTACTTGTCAGTTCATTTAATGGTGTCACAATGGAACCATAGTTCCTGACAAATTTTCTGTAGTATCCAGTCAGGCCCAAGAAAGCTCGAACCTGAGTCTGGGTGGTTGGAGGAGCCCAGTCCCTGATTGACTGTATTTTGCTCTCCAGTGGCTGAACCTGGCCTCCACCTACAAGGTGGCCCAGGTATACAACCTGTGTCTGCCCTATCTGGCACTTGGTGGCCTTGATAGTGAGGCCTGCTGCTTGCAGAGCCTCTAACACTTTCCTCAGGTGGACCAGGTGATCCTCCCAGGTGGAGCTAAAGACAGCAATATCATCTAGATATGCTGCACAGAAGTCATCCAGCCCAGTAAGGACTTGATTCACCAACCTTTGGAAGGTGGCAGGTGCATTTTTCAGACCAAAGGGCATTACCACAAATTGATAATGCCCACCAGGGGTTGAAAATGCTGTTTTGGGTTTGGCATCCTCAGCTAACCTGATTTGCCAATACCCAGCTGTTAAGTCAAATGTACTTAAGTAGTTGGCAGAAGCCAATCTATCTATAAGTTCATCTGCCCTTGGTATTGGATGGGCATCAGTCTTAGTGACTGCATTGAGACCCCTGTAGTCTACGCAAAACCTCATCTCTCTCTTACCATCTTGGGTGTGAGGCTTTGGCACTAGAACTACTGGACTAGCCCAAGGGCTATCTGAGGGTTCAATGACTCCCAATTCCAACATTTTCTGCACTTCAGTTTTTATGCAGTCTCTAACATGATCAGGCTGCCTGTAGATTTTACTCTTGACTGGCAGGCTGTCACCAGTGTCAACCTCATGGGTACACCAATTGGTCTGACTGGGTGTCAGAGAGAACATATGTCTGAAAGACTGAAGAACCTGTTTACAGTCTTTCTGCTGATGTTCAGAGAGGCTGCCACAAAAGACAACACCATCTACTGACCCATCATCAGGATTCTGAGTGAGCAGGTCTGGGAGAGGGTCACTCTCTTCCTCCTGTCCCTCATCTATGGCCATGAGCAAGCTCATGTCCTTCCTGTCGACATATGCTTTGAGCCTGTTGACATGGAGTACCCTATGGGGACTCCTGGGAGTTCCAAGGTCCACCAGGTAGGTGACCTCTCCCTTTTGCTCAAGGATTGTGTGGGGCCCAGACCATTTGTCTTTGAGTGCTGCTGGGGCCACTGGCTCCAGCACCCACACCTTCTGTCCAGGCTGATAAACAGTCAGGACAGCCTTTTGGTCATGCCAAGCTTTTTGAAGTTCTTGACTGGCCTTAAGGTTTTCTGATGCCTTCTCCATATACTCAGCCATCCTGGAGCGGAGACCAAGTACATAGTCCATTATGTTGGTTGCAGGCTTTTTGAGAGGTCTCTCCCATCCTTCCTTCACCAAACACAAGGGGCCTCTCACAGGATGCCCATACAAAAGTTCAAAAGGGCTGTAGCCAACCCCCTTTTGTGGGACCTCTCTGTAAGCAAACAGAAGGCAGGGCATCAGGACATCCCATCTACGCCTGAGTGTTTCAGGTAGTCCATGAATCATCCCTTTTAGGGTCCTGTTGAACCTTTCAACAAGCCCATTGCATTGTGGGTGATAGGGTGTAGTGAATTTGTAATTGACACCACACTCCTTCCACATAGCAGTTAAATAGCTTGACATGAAGTTTGCACCTCTGTCAGAGACAACCTCCTTAGGGAAGCCCACTCTGGAGAACACTCCAACTAGGGCCCTTGCCACCACAGGGGCTGTGGTGGTCCTAAGTGGAATAGCTTCAGGATACCTGGTGGCATGATCCACTACCACCAGTATAAACTTGTGCCCTGATGCTGTCTGGGGTTCCATTGGACCAACAATGTCAATCCCCACTCTTTCAAAGGGCACCCCCACCACAGGCATTGGTATAAGGGGGGCCTTTGTTGTGCCACCTGACTTACCACTGGCTTGGCAAGTGACACAGGAGCGACAAAACTCCTTGGTATCCTCATTCATGTGAGGCCAGTGAAAGTGTGAGACAAGCCTGTCCCAAGTCTTTGTCTGGCCTAAGTGTCCTGCTAAGGGAATCTCATGGGCCAAGGTAAGTAGGAAACCTCTCTGAGACAAGGGTACAACCAGCCTCCTGGTCATGCCAGGCTTGGGGTCTCTTGACTCAGTGTACAGGAGTCCATCTTCCCAGTATACCTTGTGGGTACCTGTGGCGTTCCCAGCAGCCTCAGCAGCAGCCTGCTGTCTGAGGGGTTCAAGAGAAGGGCAGCCTAACTGGTCCTTCCCCAGGTCTTCCCTTGAGGGTCCCCCTGAACCCAAGAATTCAACTTGATCAAGTTCAAACTCTCTAGGCTCAGTTTCCCTCAATTCCTGCAGGTCAGCCTCCTCTGAGACTTGATCCACAACCTGGGGCAAGGGGGAAGGCACAGCCTTAACCCTACTGCTCTTTTTCTTGGAAGGTGTCTGGTCCATTGTTCCAGGATCCAGCACCTGTTCAGTGGGGCATCTTCTGGCCTGTGACCTAGTCACAGCAAACACATGTGCTGGCAAACCTAACATTTCCAGATGAGTCCTCTGCTCCACTTCTGACCATTGTGATGACTCCAAATCATTGCCCAACAAACAATCCACTGGGAGGTCTGAACTAACTACAACCTTCTTTTGGCCAGTTACCCCTCCCCAGGAGAAAGCTACAATTGCCATACTATGATTGGTAGTGACATTGCTTGCATTGGTCACCAGGAATTCTGTACCTGGCATGATCTGTCCAGGGTCCACAAAGCTAGGTGTCACCATTGTGACACTGGCACAAGTGTCCCTATAGGCCTGAGCCATTTTTCCATTAATAAAAGGTGTCTGTCTGTATTTGCCCAAAGTATTGGGACTTATATCAGGGGACATATCCACATCCCCTGTACAAACAAGGACAGCCTGAGTGAGTGTACCAACTAAGTTGTCACACCCCTCAGAACCCAGGGTTAACCCTACTAAACCCTTGGGAGGTGCACTACCACTGCTGGCTGTACTAGGGGGCACAGGTGCCTTAGGGGCTGCAGTGGCAGGAGTCTGCCCTCCTCCTTTCTTGGTGCACTCACTAAACCAGTGAGTTTTACTTTTGCAGTATTGGCACCACCTTTTAGATTGGCCTTCTTTCTTCTTTTGGGGAGCCTGACCCCCACCCTCTTTGGGTTGTTGGGGACCTGTCGAAGACTTCTGGTCATTTTGTTCCCCTTTCGAATCCTTACCCTTCTGGTCTGCTTTCTTCTGACCACCTTGATTCTGGCCCTGGTTCTGTTTAACTCTTGTTCTAACCCATCTGTCTGCCTTCTTTCCCAATTCTTGGGGAGAGGTCAGATCTGAGTCAACAAGATGCTGATGCAACAACTGGTTCTGACAATTGTTTAAAATTTGCTCTCTCATCATCAAATTGTACAATCCTTTATAATCAGTAACCTTACTGCCCAGCAACCAGCCCTCAAAAGCCTTAGTGGCACAATCTACAAAGTCAGCCCAATCTTGAGACTGAGTTTTCTGGGTATCCCTGAACAGCACCCTGTACTGCTCAGTGGTTAGGCCAAACCCATCAACCAGTGCATTTTTCAAGACTTGGTAATCATTAGCATCCTCCACCCTTGTGGTGAGGAGCTTGTCTCTTCCTTTACCCTCAAAGGAGAGCCACAAGATAGCTGCCCACTGACTTGGGGGAACACCTTGCACAGTGCAGGCCCTCTCCAAAGCAGTAATCCATTTGTGGATGTCATCCCCTTGTTTAAAGGGGGGCACTATCTTACCAAGGTGTTTTGTATCAAAACTCCTTTCCCTATTGCTAGGTACAATGCTGCCACCAGTGGGGACTGTCCCACTCAATTGTTGCTCTCTAGCAAAGGCAAGCCTCTCTTTGGCCAGGGCAAGTTCTTCCCTTTCAATCCTCAGATTGGCTGCCTTTTCCTTAGCTTCATACATTCTCCTCTGGGGAGATGTCATTCCCCTTTGAGAGGAACGTTGAGAGCCATTGGTATGAAGGGATCTGATAGAGCCTCTTGATAGAGATCTATCTCGTCCATTCCCAATGTTAAGCTGACCTGAGAGTGGCCCCAAGGGTCCCCTAGTGCCCATCTCATGTCTGCTTAAGTTGGACCTGGTTAGTCTGCTGACTTCTACCTGTTCCTTTTCTGCCTCATCCCCTGATACCAAATCATCATCCTCATCATCAGCATCATCTGCTTCCTGAAGAGGATGGTCCTGGGCATCAAAGGGACCCTGTAAGGAGGGCATGTTGCCATCTGAATTAGAAGGGTCTGGGTTACCAGCCCTCCTTGCATCATGAGTCTCTAAGAGACCAATCAGAAAGGCAGTTGTGGGGTTAGACCCCTGCTTAATCTTCCTAGAGGTACACACTTGTCGTAACTCATGGAAGCTAAGCGCAGTATATCTTGAAGGGATGACCTGTGGAGGGTCAACTGACACAAGGGGAACCTCAGTGTTTCCTCCTTTGTCCGACATACTGTTTCTAGTGTGGTGTAAGTGATGCACCTACCTACACTATGTGTTTACCTACTGATCCCTTGCTAAGAGTTGCAGCCAAGGTGTGCTAATCCTTGAGGAGCTACAACAGCTGGTTCAGTAGAACTCAGAGTATTCTAAGCTTTAGTTATATGTACCTAACAGTACTTATGTGATCTTTCAACAAGATATTCTTAGGATACGTGTGGTAAAACAACAGCAAGCTCAAATCCCAACCGCTGCTCACCAATGTGAGAAGGTGGCCTGATATGCAGTGGTCACTATTCTAGTGCCCACTATGTATCAGTCCAGCAACCCTTATTGATGATTGGTTGTAAGTCAACCTTATAGACCAGCTATCCTAGTAGCATGGATACGAGCAGTCTAAGGCTAAAGACTCGAGAGGGCGTGTTAAGCCAGCTGTTTACCACACATATACCCCTTGAATACCCAGTGAAAGGACACCACACAAGTGTTATGAAAATAAACAGTTATTTATTAAAGATCACAACAGCCCTGTACTCTTTATGAGGACAGGGTACTAAGCACAAACCAAAACTCTTACAAAAATACTTAAGTTAGCACAGTATATACAAATGCCCGAGGGGCACGGAAAACCATATACTCTGAAAGTGGAATGCGAAATTCCTAGCAGGTAAGTACAGTACTAATAGCTTTTGGAATCGCTAGGACTTGACTAGGGAATCGTTAGATTACTTCTAGGAGGCCTAGGGGACTCGGGTGCAGTGGGTGCACTCTCACGCGAGATGCGGGACAAAAGTCTATGGTAGCTAGGAATTAGAAAGTTAGTGTTCTCGGGCGAACCCGACCTGGTAGGGAGAAAACGAAAGTAGATTCTGACCCTTGGATAGTGAGGCTATGCTGGGGCACCGAAATGCCGAAGTTACCTAGCCCAGGGGCTGCAGCTGCATAGGTCTGAAAAGACGTCGGGAATCCTCGTAGACGGACCAGGAGCCGGAAGAAAAGATGCTGGCCGGTGACCAGTGAAGAAAGTTCAGTTGGATCCAAGCCTGGATCTCGAAGATAGATGACACCTGAAAGCAGAGGGGACCAAGTTCGAGACTACTAGCCAGTAGTCAGTGGGCACCAGGAGGGCACCGGATGGTAGCCACCTCGACTAGGTGAGTGGGTGACGCTGTGCTCGAAGATCTCACGGACCAGGAGGCGTTGTCGGCGACCAGGATGGAGGATCGAGCTGTCCCACGAAGATAGAAGCTGTCGGCGTCGCTGGACCCAGGATTGGGCAACAAAGCCTTGGCAAATTCAAGCCCACGCGGTGGACCTAAAATGGCGTCTGGAGTGGACCAGGAGGGTCCGGGGTGCCTCTCTTGAACAAGGAAGCAAGGGCCAGCCTGGAGCAACCAGACCAGCAGTCGTGAAGTCGTTGGGCGTCGTTCAGAAGGCCACAAGCCAGCCGGCTAGTAGCCAAACAACGCGGTGCACAGCAAACAGCAAAAGGGCCCCACGCAGATCGTGGAGATGCAGGGGGGCTGATCTTGGGTGCTGGAGCTGCGCAGGGTCGGGGCTTCTCGGACCCCAAAGCACTCACCAGTGGAGGACACGGTGGGCTTGCAGTAAAGATGTCGTGCAGTCTTGGCGATCGTCGGTCCCTTAAGGTCTCGTCGCACTCACGGTTCTCAGCTGGGCTGTAGAGGTGAGTAGAGGTCAGAGGTGCCAGGGAAGCCGGGTCTCGTCGAGCTGGGTCGTCGGATTCGTGATGAAGGACTGGCAGCAGACCGCAGTGTTCTTTAGGATGGTGCCCGCTTGATGCAGGGTGACTACTCCTTAGCCACAAGGGAGAATCTTGAAGAAGAAATCGTGAAGTCCTTTCGAAGAAAGTGGTATCTTGATTCCAAAGATGATCTAATCTTAACAGGGGGCCCGCTCCCATCTTTATACTAAAAAAGGGGGCTGACCCGGTGACTAGGTCCTGCCTATGGGTGGGACTAGGTGGGGGGTGGTTACACCCCTCAGCCATGCCGGACTTCCCCAGGCCAGGGGCTGGTGTGCCCCTGGAACTGGTTCAGACCGGCCTATGCGTAGTGAGCACCGGGGTGCCACTCAGCAGTCACCTTCCTGTAAAGCCCTGCCTACCCAGGATACACAAAACCATGTCTGGGACGGTGCTAGCACCGCCCCTGACAGGAAACCCTTTGTCCAGGCTCCCCTCACTGGAAGGACTCCCAGCTGCAGGGGGTCAGACTCGTGTCTGTGGTGGCAGCATCCATTTTGTGGAGCTGAGGCTTCAGTTAACTTTAACCGGGGTTCACAGTTACATACATGTCGTGTCCCTCTAGAAGGGTGGAATGCTAACCCCGTCGCCAGAATTGGCGAGGGGTTAGTATTCCAATTCGTATGACACCTTACTCGACATGTTTTGATAAAGCAATACCAAAGATAGCATTTAACCGCGAGGATTATAATGCACTTAAGAGTATATGGTATGCGATATCATGGAACAGCTATTAGGACTTGATTCCGCAAGCTGCAGACAGGCTCAGCTCATGCCAGAGCACCATCTCACACGATTCCAAGCACTCTGCCTTCAGGATTGTCAAGGCCTGCCATAGGAGTGACTGATAGGAATCTGTGTGTCCATTTTAGGGTTAGGTATAGGTATACTATACCTACAGCAAAGGGTGATTACACGACTTTGCCCCAGCTGTCATGCAGCCAGTTGTGTCAAATTTAGGAGGCCAGCCAGGGGTGGCACAATACGTGCTGCAGCCCCTGGCAGCCCTGGGTACACCTATGCCCTGAGTTACAGGGTCTGATAAGGGGGCCCAGTACCAATTGGTAGATGCACCTAGGGTACATGAGGTAATTTAGAAAGAGAACAGCCAGGCTGTGGGTCTGATTGGCAGGCCCACAGCCAGAGAAAGTCGTAAACCAGTGAAACAAAAGCAAAAAATCTGGGTGATCATAGGATTGCAGACCCTACTCTCCTACACAGATCATGACTGCCTTGATGTGACTGAACTATGCACCAAACCAAGACCAGATATCGTAGATGAGCCATTGACCGACCCTGATGAAATATTCTTTGTTGATGGTTCATGTGTAAGAGACGATATTGGTCAGCTGAGAGCAGCATATGCCGTTTGTACCATTACCGGAGTTGTGGAAGCCGCCTGCCTGGAAGGAGTACATTCCGCTCAGGTAGCCAAAATCATTGCTTTGACCCGTGCCTGTTTGGCAGGCAATAAAATTCGAGTCACCATTTACACCGATAGCCAGTATGGTTTCGGGGTAGTTCATGACTATGGGCAGTTATGGTCTCAGAGAGGTTACATGACCTCTTCAGGTTCTCCTATTAGGAATGGAGAGTTCGTGAGATTATTGTTAGAAGCACTACAAGGTCCAGCAGCTATTGCAGTTGTTAAATGTGCCTCGCACACAAAAAATACTGACTTTGTGTCGCAAGGCAATAGGTATGCTGATGAAGTCACACGTTACTGTGCGGAACAGGGGTATTCTCTCACGGAGGTAGAAGTGGGGGGAATACAGGAAAGGACTGAATTGACTATGTTGTTAGAAACTGTAGACACGTGGAATGAATTGAAATGTATCCAAGAGAATGCACCTGATTTTGAGAAAAAGGCATGGGAGACAGCAGGTTGTACCAAGAGTGAGATGGATTTTTGGATCTCTGCAGATGGGAGGGCAGTGTTACCCAACGAACTCGTTAGTCCTATGGCAAGGAGATTGCATGGACCAGCACACATAGGTAGAGATGCCATGGTGAGGGTATTCAGACAAACGTGGTACAACCCGAAGTTTAGAGTAGCGGCAGAAGCAGTATGTCAGCGTTGTGTGATCTGTCAGCAACTGAATGTAGGAAAGAGAACACCAGTCACATTGAGTCACATAGGGAGGTCTGGGGGGCCATTCAATAGAATGCAACTAGATTTTATTGAAATGCCCAAGTGCAATCGCCTCAGATACGTCCTAGTGATTGTCTGTATATTTTCCAGATGGGTTGAGGCTTACCCCACACATAGGTGCGACACACTTACAGTAGCAAAGCTATTGCTTAGAGAACTGATACCACGGTTCGGGGTGCTGGCCTCTTTGGAATCAGATAGAGGAACACATTTCAACAGCGAAATAGTGAAGATGCTATGTTCAGCCCTAAGTATAGACCAGAAGCTCCACTATAGTTATCGACCAGAAGCTTCGGGGATTGTAGAGCAAATCAACAGCACCATTAAATCCCGACTTGCCAAAGTTTGTTCCTCGACATCCTTGAGCTGGCCTGATGCACTTCCACTCGTCCTTATGAGTATACGTAGCACACCAGATAGAAGGACAGGTCTTTCCCCACATGAGGTGCTAATGGGGAGGGCTATGAGACTGCCATCGTCTCCAACTGCAGCACTGTTGAACATCACAGATGATTTGATCCTGGACTATTGCAAGGGACTATCTGACGCCATTCATTCTGTGTCCCTTCAGGTGCAGGCTGCAGAGGTTCCATCAGCCCAGGACCTGTGCCATGACCTGTGTCCGGGGGACTGGGTCCTGGTGAAGAAACACGTCAGGAAGAACTGTCTAGACGTGCGCTGGCGTGGACCATTCCAAGTCATATTGGTCACGAACACGGCAGTAAAGTGTGGAGGCTTGCCCAACTGGATCCACGCCTCACACACTCGAAGAGTTCCAGCACCTCTGGAAGAAACAGCTCCTCTCTCGGATGAAAATTCCGCTGAAAACGGAGAAGCCACAGAGGGGGAAAGTCAAGCTGTAGAGGTGATTGAAGAGGCTGAGACCGTGTCTGGCCAGGCTGAGGGCGGTCAATATACCAGTGAGACTGAAGCCGCCTCAGAAGGAGAAAGCAGCTGGGAGTTCGAGTCAGACACTGAACAAGCTGTAAGTGGTCAAGGGACGAGTGCAAGAACAAGGAGCAGGAGGACAAGGAGTGGAGAAGCTAGCTGGCCGGAAAGAAGGAGAAGGTCAAGCCTGAGAGCAAATCCAGAAAGAACCCTTGTCCCGATTTCTGAAGACTCAGATCTAGACGAAGGTGCAACGGACTCAGGCTCCGAGAGTCCGAGAAGATCAAGGAGGGTACGTGTGCCCTGCAGAAGATACGCCACCCCTGAGAGGACCTACCTAGCAGCAGATGTCTTGGGGACAGAGATCCGGCAGGGTGAGGGAAGTGCAGGTGACCAATCTCGATCCAATTGTAACGGTGGAAGTACGGCTGTTGACACCTGGAATCGAAACTGAAGGGTTACTGACATTCACACTCCCCGTTCCCCTGTACTTAAGTCGGATCAAGGACCTGGTGCTGAATAGATTAGAATTTCCAACCTTGGGTCATCCAGTACCAGTACATGAAGAAACCATCCTTCGTTTGGAACTGTTGGAATATGCCATTAGAGCTGCTGGCACCAGAATTATTGTAGATACTTAAAAGAACTTTGTAATTAAACAAGAGAGAAAGAAGATAACCTAGTGCCTAGTGGAAAGAAGAAGAAAATTAAGGATTTCATTTGGAGGACGGAGAAGGGTTAGGGCTGTCTGTTGCTGAAAAAAAAAAAATAAGACTTGTTGAAAAAGAGACTTTGTTGGTTAAAGGTGCTTCACAGACTGAGAGATAAATGTAAACTGAGTGAAGACCTCGAAAGGAGTTTCTAAGTTGTCTGATAACATGGAGACCGGCAGTCCGACCCGTAGAGCCAAATGCATAATAGGCACACTTATAGCAGTAGTAATTTCTCTCATAATCATAGTAGTTACTATATCATACATAGTGGGACATGCAAGTGTAACTGAGACAACAGATGTAAAGCCTGTAACGACTTTGAAACGTGCTCTTATTGGAAAGAAAGAGGAGAGCAATGTGATACGTGAAAAGCGTTACTGGCAGATGAAGCCCGTAGGTTACACATAGATGAGTCGCAGGGAAATTTCAGGACAAACGCATATGCCAAATTATTGTACGAGTATATTGATGCCATGGAGGCCAAAGATTGTTATATCTGCATGCAATTGCCGGCTTCCGTTGATGAAGGCATCAGATATCATCATCTTCCATTGACATATGGGATAACATGTAGTTTATTGCTCAGTATATTTTATGGTCGAGAGGGGTTTGAGTACTACTTTTCAAATTATGATTCGGTACTGCCTGAAGTCCCGAATTATAAGCAAATGTATAAGTGGGACTATTACAAGAAGGAAGATAGATTAGCAAAATTCTTTCTTCCTTGGGACACATTAGATACTTCATATGCACGCCGAAATAATCTAACTTGCAAGGTGTCAGAGATTGAGAAAAAGTTTATTGGACAAGTTGATGACCGTTACAGGAGACAGAAGATATTAAAAATGTCAGGACAATGGAAAACAGATTGGACCGAAGAGGAAAAGGCACACAAAAGGAAGGGTAGTAATGGTCCAATAGCGTTGGATCGAACAGAGAAAGGAAAGTTATGTCTGACCCGAAGCAAAACGTACTATGAGAGTGTATTTGTAGGTGAAGTTAGTTGTGAACATGCCTTTCGGTTAGAATATTACACGAAAGATTTCATGAAAGGAATGCAGGTGATTCCTAATGTATATTTTGTATGTGGAAGAAATGCCTATGTAAAATTGCCTGACAATTGGTATGGTTCATGTTATTTGGCAATTGTCTTCCCCAAAATATACCATGCAAAGGATTTAGAGATCATAGAGGGAAAGGCTTCGGCAAGAAGGAAAAGGGATGTAGGAGATGCTGAAGTGGTTGGAGATGTATTTGGAGCCATGTTTCCTCTTTTAGGGTTGATACTTAATGATGTCAAGATCAGGAGATTAGCTACAGTTGTAGATAGATTGTCTGCCAGTACTGCAAGGTCATTGATGCTAGTGGAAGGAGAGATGCAATCGATTAGGGCAATGGTTCTTCAGAACCGTCTTGCTTTAGACGTTTTGCTAGCAAAAGAAGGCGGAGTCTGTAAGGCTTTGAAGGTCCAGGAATGTTGCACTTACATTCCAGACAATTCAAAACCTCTTGAGAAGGTTATACAGAATATTACTAAGATACATCAAGAAATCGAAGACTTGACAAAAATAAATGTGTGGGAAAAAGTAGGTCATGGAATGGGTAAAGTTGGAGGTTGGGTTGCAAATCTCTGGAAAAGTTTTGTTTGGTATATCCTGAAGCCTATCTTCATAGTACTGATTTGCATAATCATATTGTGGGGTTTAGTGAGACTGTACAAATGGTATAGATCAAACCGGTTGCAAAGGTCTATGAGAGAACAAGAAAGGAGATTAGCTGCTTTGCAAGACCATCAATATAGAAGCCTGAGAGCTCTAGAAGCGATCAAAAGGGGGAGCCTTGCAACCAGTTCTGTGTAAATATTCAAATTGAGGTGTTAGTGATGACCCCTAGAGGTCATCAAAGGGGGGAACTGAGAGAGCGCAATTTGAATAAAACGTATATCTGCATCATATTTACAAGCCTGTGGCGTAACATTGGCCTATGTGACTTAAGGAGTGAGAAAATGTATCTGTATTTACTCTAGAGTGTTTATTAGAATTAGAAAAGCCCGTATACATAGTGGGCTAATGTAGAAATGTGTGAAAATGCTTCGGAACATTAGAACGTGCTAAACAGAATTCATGTATGCAGTTACTAAATGGAGAAAGAGATGAAATGTAAAATGAAGAAACGTGCAGACCACATGGCACTGTGTAAGAACGAAAGGGTACCATTGTATCTTTCATGTAACATGGATTTGATATTATTCAATGATTTGCTTATTTTATATATATGTGTGTGTTAAAAGCCATATCTTATAGAAGAGTTTTGTATAATTATAGAGTGGTGTGTTAACATGTTATTTTAAGCTAAAGAAGTAAGAGTTCACAAAGTGCAGTCCACTGCATATAATTTAGTGGGCTTGGAGAGATAGGGGGATAGCTTTGATCTGCACGTGCGAGCCAAGAGTCAAAAGTCTCGTTAAATTAAATTGCCAATGCTGGTCGAAGTTTTACGGCCTAGTGCGATAAGGGAAGCTTGGAATTTGGGGCCCTGTTTCGAAGTGTCTGTTTCCAGGTGCGAGGGGGGTACCAATCACAAATGTAATGAATAGAGCTCTGTTTGAGGAGATAGGCTCGGGTCCGGAGGAGTCGACCGGAATGTCATGGGGGTACCAGCACGATGGAGACGGCGCCTGGGAAGCAAGGTCAACTTAACAGACGATTCAAAGAAACGAAACTATGGAAAAAACCAGAAGCAGGACCACGTGAAATGTGTACGTGGTGGGCGTCTCAAAGGGGCGTTCCACCCATACTGTGATTTTGTATTAGGGACAGGACCCCGGGGAGGAGGTAGAGCAGATGGCCTGAGGACCCTTAGAGAGCGGATGGGTAGGCAGAAAGGGTACTGCTATGCGACATAGGTTTCCATCTGAGACTAAGAGAGTTTGCGCTTCTTCGGAAGTCAAACGGCTGACACCTTTTTAGGTAGAGAACTTGCTGAGTAGGGTTGTCATCTAGCATAGAGTAGGGACAGTTTAACCTGTTTCATTTCTCTTCTGTAAATGACGCTTCAGATCCACCTTGTGTCAATGATATTCAACTTATTTATTTTAGAATTAGTTTTGATTGTTTTCTTCAGTAGATTGAGGTTTTTTAGGGAATTCATGTTCCTTCTTGTACCTGTATACCTGTTGAACGTTATATTGAGGTGTTTGTACTTGCAATTGATCTTGGTTTTATAATAAACCTTTAAACTTTTACAGTTGTAAGTAGTTCTTTAGAGTTGCGTCAGTCTATGGGGTTGATTTAACCTATGTGGGTTTGCCTTTTACTCAATGACAGTCAATAACCGATCCAAAAAGGGACAAATGAGATAGGTATCTAGGAGATCAGATAAAAGATCAAAATCTCATTTCCCGCAGCCTCATAAATGAGGCCCTATATGTTTAAAATTCTCGCCACGTATGGATTTCTTGGAACATACATTATAATCATTCCATAGTGCTGCACCAATCCGACATCTCGTAGTCTCTTGTATTTTTAAAAGAGCATTAGGAACTATTTGTTCTGAAATTTGTTGCAGCAGTATGTGATACAAGTTTCCTATCCCCATCAATTGTTTTACATAAAATGCATAACAAATAGCCTGAGGAATTGGGCTGTCTGGAAGTGTAATTTTCTTACTAAACTGGAGATCTGTAAATTTGAAAACGCTAAGTCCGAAAATCCTTCTGATCTGCCCCGTTTAACTTGTTCCCAGGACTTCAGTTCCCCCTAAATCACATTTGGGGCATATTATCAAGGGGGTTTATCTCCGCTTTTTTGGATTTAAAAGGCAAGAAAGCGGAGATAAAATTATCTCCCTATTACCTAGCTGTCGCTAACACCAGTTAGCGACAGCTAGTAGGAGATAGCGACCATCTTGGGCCCCACTTTGCATGCCAGAGAAATTTATCACTAATGACATGCAAAGTGGGCGTGCCAAGATGTTAGCGACTGGAAACAGTCGCTAACATAGCTATCTTCTATTACCAACTTTTGGAGATATTCGCGCTAAGCGCGAATATCTCCAAAAGCTAACACCTGCATCTGAGCAGTTCTTAGCCATGTTATCCTATGGGAGGTGGATAACATGGCTAAGAGCATTAGCTCGGTAATGCATGAATATCGCTGACTTTTCAGCGATATTCATGCATTGCGGCCGATTTTTATCGCATTTGCGATAAACCTTGGTAATACCAAGTTTTATCTGCGATAAAAATCGCCGCAGGTTGGCGATAAATTTTTCTCTCTAACCAAGCAATAGCGATAATTATCGCTATTGCTTGGTAATATGCCCTAAAATCCCTTATATGATAGATTCCCAGCCTTTCCCAACTGCCGATCAATCAATAACCCTAGATCCCTACAGTGTCTTATCTTCATATCTGGATGGATTGATGTAAACCTAAATTCATTCTTTATATGAGTAAAACTGCCTAGAAATATTCACAGAGTCTTATATCTATTATGCTTGTGTAATCTAGGGATCTTGATAAAGGGTTTTAGCTGATTATTGCTTTCTAATAGGATTTTCTGAAGATAAAAATTAAACCCAAAAACATGCGGCAAAGCCATGTGCCCACACCAGGCCATAACGCAGCCTGAAAATATTTTTTAATGTGGGTGAGCCCTAACCCACCTTCTTCCCAACTCAACTGTAATAATTTTAGTTGGATACGTGTTTTATTCCCTAGCCAAATAAACATATGCAGCGTGTGCTCTATTTCCCATAAATAGCTTTGAGGAACTTTGATAAAAACATTTGAAAAAACAAAGAAGAATAGCAGGAGTATCATCATTTTTATCAAGGCGAATCTCCAGATTATGGAAAGGGGTAGAGTTTGCCAATTACTTAGGATTTGTTTAGCTGTGTTAAGGGTAGAAACATAATTAAGTGAAAAAAGTTGCGAAAAATCATGAGAAACCCAGATGCCCAAATAACCAAATGGATTAACCTTTACAAACTGTATCCGAAGTTCCCAAGGTGAAACCTGGTTGAGACAGCTGAAAAGTAAAATCTCTGACTTATTATTATGCATCTTATAATATCCTAAATCCGAAAAAGTTCTAATTAATTCAAAGGTTCATTTAATATTTACAAAATCTGCTTCCAGATTGAGAATTAAGTCGTGGGCGAATAACCTAGTTTTAGGTGCCCCAACTACTCGTGGTGTAATTAAGGGGTTCTGGCGTATCAGGGAAGCAAGTGGCTCAATGAATAGAGCAAATAGGACATGGGACATTGGACACCCCTGTCGAGTACCTCTCACGATCTTAACTGTTCCTGCAACATGCACATAAACTATGATTTTTGCCTCTGCTCTCATACATATTTTCAGTAGCATAGCAATAAAACCAGAAGGGAAGGGGCGTGGCTTGGAGCATCAAGATGGGGGTCGCACTCTAAGAGTGCTCCGGACACATCCGTCATCCGCTCCAAGCTATATCACCATCGGCAGTCATCCTCTCACCGTGAACCTTTGGCAGCAACCAAACTACACCTGGGCCATCCGCTAATGCCACGGCATCATGCACCCGGGCGAACTGACAGATTCTGAGTCGGGCCTTTGTTATATCCAGCACCCAACATGGCGATGCCCATATAGCCGGGACCCACGCCTGGCACAGGAGGCGGCTTCTGCGTTCATTCTAGCAGCAGCCTGTGACCCTCCTACACTGGGCTGTGCTGAAGGCCGAAGGTGCCCGAGGCGAAGGTGAACTCTGGGCTGCGAACCTGCGACTGTCCGGTGCGAGCCTTGGATTGGGGCCTCGGCCTTTCACTCCCAACAACAGGACCCCTTGGAGCCAGTGCCTGCCACTGCCTTGTTGGCTAGCTTCGCAGGTGGAGGGTCAAGGGATCGGCGGTGACACCGCCCGGTCGGGCCCCCTGGTTGGGCGGCTCTCTCCTGCAGCTCTGATCCTGCAGCTCTGATCCGGAAGCCTACACGGGCCCGACAGAGGTGGGACATCGGCTCAGGTATCCTGGGTGGCTTACGTAACCAGAGAGGCAGGCAGTCCTTGACGATACAGCAGTGAAATACGCTCCCACGCCGCAAGGACATGACGTTAGCGCCCCTGGTACTTTTGAACCAAATCCTCCATAACCAGAGAAGCAAGCAGTCCTTTTGCGCCATATAGTGAAATACGAATTTACGGCGCAAGGACACGACATAAGCGCCCCTGGTCTTTTAATGAGTAAAAGAAAACGTACTACAAGGCTAAAGCATCAGGCAACAACCACAGTCAACGCCTTAATGTTCTAATACCAGGGAGATTATATTGACCCATGTACTACGACAGATACCAAATGTAGTCTTGATAAAGGTGGATAAAATTGTGGAAAACCACCGAAACGCATCGATGCACCATTTTAGTATAATTCATGACTCAGATACCCTTGTTGATATACTATATTGTGGTGTGCATAACATAGGTGTCAGAAACAGAGTTTGAATATACATCTAGTACTGTACAAGTTTTATGTCTTACTGTTTTCTGTCTCCATGTATCAATCTTGCCGGTCAATATTGAATGTCAATCAGTCTTATTGTTTTGTTTTTTAATAATCCTTGTCATAGTGGTTCTTTTATTGTCCACTTTTTTAACATTTGTATTATCAATAAATTGTTAACAATTCCTTTTACATTAGTGAATCTTGTTATTGCTTTTGACCTTCGAGCTTTGTTTATTTAGTCCTGTTCAAGGGAATTACATCTTTATACGCTCCTACATAGATGTCAAGAACGAAACTCGAACTCTTGGCCTAATGGCTAGGGCGCTCGACCTCGGAACTGGGGATCTGGGTTCTAGTCTCGGTAACAACGCCAAAACCTCCTGTGATTCTGGGCAAATCAATTAATCTCCCCGTGCCTAAAATGAATGTGTGTCCTCATATAACGTAACTGGTGCTATGCAAAGCGCTCTGATACCCGATTCGGTTCGGGTCTAGTTCGCGCTATATAAAAGTCTGCAAAAAAAAAATACGGACTAATTTTTCCGGCTCGGCTCCGCATCATTTTCCAGGGCAAAACATAGTTCTTTGACTCGCCGCTGGCTGCCTGGACTTGGCTGACAGAGGAGCGCCTTCTAGGGCCCGGGCAAATTTTCGCCTGTGCCTTTGGGCTCCCAGACCTTGCGGCCTCGTTCCCCCAGACAACAGTGCAGAGGGAACACGCCATCGCCCAGGGCGCGTCAGTCCAAAAGGGAGGCATCCAGATCACTGATCCTGGCCGCCCGTGGGCCCAGGAGTCCCCCTAACCCCCGGGATCCCAATCCTGTCAAAGGTACCGCTCTGTTGGAAACTCATCCAGAGAACTCCTTCCATTGGGTACCATGGACCCGACGGTTGCGGAGTCGGACCTCTCCCGCAACCCTATAATCTGACGCCCTTATGAAGGGTGGTGAATGAGAGAAAGGGGTCAATGCTGCCTGCTTGTTTAATGTTCCGGCCATGCGCTGTCCACCTGTGGAACTCGATGCATTTCCAGGCGGCACTTTCATACCCGACAAAGGAGGAGGGGCCAGGCCGCGCCCTGGTGGCTGAGCACCCTGGGCGCCTCCTGGTTCCTGCGGTGACCTACTTTCATTAGCCATGCTGGTCTGTGGTATGCCCTACCGGGCATGTCTTCATTGCCCTGTTGAATCTGGGTTCCTCACAACCTGTCGCACCTGCCGGGACAGACTTGATCAGTGCTGCGTCCTCACTGTTTTGTCATCCAGGGCGCCTTGGCAGAGTTTTTCTTCCAAATCATTGATCTCTCTGCTGATATGATGTACATCCATATGTAAGGAGGGGTCCTCCAAGCAGTCCAACCCAAACGTTTTAGTTTGGTTATGTACTTGTCTAATTGGGATGACAGATGCTTCTGTTCCTGAAATATATGGTGGGGGAGAGGGGTAGGGAGGGGGGTTGGGACAGTTGTCCTGCTGTTGATGTTTTGTTATCGTGTTCCCGTACCAGCCTTCTTACTGTACACTACGATAGTCTCACACACTGCTTACGATCTACAGTCGCAACTATTGTCCTCCAAGCAGATCAGATCCCTGTTGCACCCACAGCTCGCCTGGGTCTTATGGCCCTTCGATCCCACCTGCACCCACCATGATGTGTGTGGGTGATAACAGAAATAACGGACTCTCCCTCCAAATACTATCCTGGAATGTTAATGGGCTTCTTGACAGGGTCAAACGGATAGCTGTCCTACGCTTTTCCCGATGCCGAGCAGCTGACATTCTCTTACTTCAAGAGACTCACCTCATGGGCAACCACTGCTCTTTTCTAGCAAGGTATGGGTACGACAGAGTCTGGCACTTTGGGTTTGCGTGGGGCTCTTATGGGTGGCAATTGTCATACAGCATAATCTCCACTTTGTGATCATGCAGGCCACTCAAGACCCCCAGGGAGGCTTTGTAGCTCTGAGTGGAACGTTAGCAGGTAACCCTCTCAACTGCTTCTCTATATACTCACCCCTGTTGATGCTCACAACAACTCTTGAACACACCACCGACCTCATCGCCTCCTTACCTCTAGGTGCAACAATAGTTGGAGGGCACTTCAATGCAGCTCTCAATCCCGACCTCGACACTACAGGCACACCGTCTGCTACAAGAACCACTCACGCCAAGCATTTGGCGAACTGGGTGGGCTCCCAGGGCTTGTGTGATACCTGTAGAATCTGGCAACCCCAGAGTAGGCAATTCACCCATATATCAGCTGCACATCGCACCCATGCACGGAGAGACATCATATTTGTCCCCCCGACTAATTGCCAAATGATTAGAGACATCTGTATCCTTACCAGGAACATCTCAGAGCACTCAGCTGTATTTCTAAACATTGGGGATCCTCCTAAGTCAGCACGCCCGATTTGGCGGATGAATGTGTGGTTCCTCCAGGACAAAGAATTTAAAAAAGTGATTGGGGCGGAACCTCTGCAATATTTTCTCACCAATACCGGCTCTGTCCCATCTCCTGGTACTCTCTGGGAGGCGAGCAAAGCCACTATCTATGGCTTTGCCAAGGGCCAACTTAAACTCAAGCGACAAGCTCAGACACAACAGATCAACCTGTGGGAGGCCCAGGTGCTTCTTCTCGTATAATGTCCTCCCAAAGACCGAAAAGAGGCCCAAGAAAGACAACTCACTTGCCTGATGGGTGAAATCAGGCAACTCTCCTTGGATGCTGCCAAGCTCCTATGGAGATCATGTATAGCAAGGATATATGGATGGGGTGACAAGAATGGGAAGATCCTCAACAGACTAGCCACATATCCTCTGCCCAATCACATAATCCCAGAGGTGGTGGACCTGGACGGTTTGGTGCATCGTTCTCCCCTGGCATTGGCCCGGGCCTTTGCCTCTTACTATCACAAGCTATACTCACTGCAGGACCCGGACATCTCTCTTTTGGAACTGCTTGGTTCGGGTCATCTCCACCTCCCTGAGTCTGCTGACTTGGACCTCCTCATTACTCATGAGGAGATCAATGACGCCATAGTGTACACCTTGCCGGGCAAAACCCCGGGTCCCGACGGTCTCCCTCAGGAGTACTACGCTGCATATACCTATTACCTGGATACCATTTTAGAAACCTGAAGACTGATGATTGCAATAGCGCTGGGCGCTCCATGATCGCGTTTCTTCGTTTTAATTGCTCCTGTTTACCTATTTTATTTACCTTAAGTTCTCTTCTACCCTGTTTTTAGTGGACAGTCTTAGGGCCCTTACCTTGCACTATAATCGGTTCTCCACCGCATTTTGCGGGTCCGGTTCCCGGTTCTGGGTGGTGAGCTAGGAACGGGCGCCATCTTTGAGAGGGGTAATTGGCAGGAACTGCATCAGTGAGCAGTGTAGTGCTCCGGATGTCCACAGGGACTCCTATTTAAGGTGAGCACCTGTGGGTTTAGCCCTGATACCATTTTAGAAACCTGAAGACTGATGATTGCAATAGCGCTGGGCGCTCCATGATCGCGTTTCTTCATTTTAATTGCTCCTGTTTACCTATTTTATTTACCTTAAGTTCTCTTCTACCATGTTTTTAGCGGACAGTCTTAGGGCCCTTACCTTTGCACTATAATCGGTTCTCCACCGCATTTTGCGGGTCCGGTTCCCGGTTCTGGGTGGTGGGCTAGGAAGGGGCGCCATCTTTGAGTGGGGTAATTGGCAGGAACTGCATCAGTGAGCAGTGTAGTGCTCCGGATGTCCACAGGGACTCCTATTTAAGGTGAGCACCTGTGGGTTTAGCCCTGATACCATTTTAGAAACCTGAAGACTGATGATTGCAATAGCGCTGGGCGCTCCATGATCGCGTTTCTTCGTTTTAATTGCTCCTGTTTACCTATTTTATTTACCTTAAGTTCTCTTCTACCCTGTTTTTAGTGGACAGTCTTAGGGCCCTTACCTTGCACTATAATCGGTTCTCCACCGCATTTTGCGGGTCCGGTTCCTGGTTCTGGGTGGTGGGCTAGGAACGGGCGCCATCTTTGAGTGGGGTAATTGGCAGGAACTGCATCAGTGAGCAGTGTAGTGCTCCGGATGTCCACAGGGACTCCTATTTAAAGCTCGCCCTTCCGCGCAGCGGACCTGCGCAGTGGACGTGCCGTCGCTGTGCCGGAGTCGTGCCAGAGTCCTGCCCGTCTGCGCCCGTCAGCGTCTCGGAGGCGGACGGTGCTGCGGGAGGCCTGGCAGTGGCTGACCATTATTTCCGTTGTAGCCATTATGATCCGCTACACATCCTCGCAACTACGATCTTTACAAAAGCTATTGTGTAGTTGCTATAAGGTATTTCCTGGTCGCTATAGAGGTAAGAGTGGATGCCCGGCGTGTGGCTGGTCGATTGGCTCCTTTCCTCGGACTCCATCCCCTCGGGAGGCGGTTGCGGTGAAGCATCTATGCATGCTTCTTAACACCAGGTCAGTGCGCAGCCACGCGCAGGAGCTCTTTGACCTCTTGACCACGGATAAACCAGTATGCCTGATGCTCACTGAGACCTGGCTTGGAGTTTCTTCCAACCCGGATATCGCCTCTGCGATTCCGCCAGATTATAACATCTATAGGCACGATAGAGTTGAGGGAAGGGGCGGCGGCGTAGCACTCGTGGTGAGGAATACCGTTAGTTGTTCTATCATCCGTACTGAGGCTATTAAAGGATCCGAATCCCTGGCCTTCTCGCTAGCGCTGACGCCTCATCAGTCAGTGAAAGGACTGCTAGTATATAGAGCCCCTGGGCCGGCAGGCACCTTTTTCGAAGAACTTCAGTCTGCCATATCAGCGCTGGCTCTGAGCGCCGACCACTGTATTGTGGCAGGCGACTTCAACTTTCATATGGATGACGCCCTAGACCCAGACGTGGTTAAACTCTCTGATATCACGGCTCCTTTGGGCTTAGTCCCTTTCCTCTGCGGGCCAACGCACAATAAAGGTCACACTTTAGACCAGGTCTTTTCTTCCTCCCCCATAGAGGTGACGGCACTTCTTCCGGTGTTATGGACCGATCATTATCTGGCTTGTTTTTACATACCAGACAGGAAAAAATACCCGAGCAACGCCCTTAGACAGCTGGGATCGGCATCTAGGGCATTCCACCGGGTAACTCCTGAAATGCTGTCACAGGCACTCTGTGAGCATCCTTGCCCTCTTAGTGGGGTTTTGGAAAATGACCTGGAGGCCTTGCAGGCCTGGCTCGTGGACAGGCTTAATGACCTGGTCCCTCTGAGGACCGCCCATTCATTGCCCAAAAGGGTTTCTGCTCCTTGGTTCACGGGTGAGCTGCTTGCTTCTCACAGGCAGTGCAAGGTGGCAGAAAGGGCCTGGCGAGCGCAGTATAGTGCAGCTGCTAGACTCGAATACCGTACGATGGTTAAAGCTTACCACCGAGATATTTTCCTGGAGAAAAAGAGCTATTTTGTCAGGAGAATTGAGGATGCATCTAACTCGTGTAAATAGATTTTCACGATTGTTAGGGAATTTACTTCCCCACGGTCGAGTGTGGCCAAGACTGCTCCCACAGAGTCGTGGGCAGCCGATCTTGCACACTTCTTTATGACAAAGATCAGGCTGATACAAGACTCCTTTCCATCAAGGCCGATTGGTGCTCCCCCTTGCTCTAAGGGTGGTTTAATTCCATCGGTTTCTTTAGGGCCAGTCTTATCTGACTTTCCGCCTATCTCTATGGCTTTGTCTCTGACCCTTCTGGCCAACCTTAAATCTGGATCTCCATGCGATCCATGTCCGGCCAAAGTTCTAGCGAAGATGGCGGCAGTCGTAAACCCGATGGTCAATCCCATTCTGAATCTTTCGCTTAGCCAGGGTGTGGTCCCTGTGGCTTGGTAGCAAGCGATGGTCATCCCCCTTATTAAGAAGCCCAGCTTGGCCCCTGAGGTTTTGGCCAACTATAGGCCTATCTCCCTTCTCCCCGCGCTGGCCAAGACCGTGGAGAAACACGTGCACAACGTGCTTTCCAACTTTTTGGAAACACACGATTTGCTCCATCCCACTCAATCGGGCTTCCGTCCTAATCTTAGCACGGAGACGGCGCTTCTGGAGGTGTCGGAGGCCATCAAGGAGACGTTAGACCTGGGTGGTAGAGCAATGCTGATCATGCTAGACCTTTCGGCGGCCTTTGACACCGTCCCCCACGAGGATCTCCTCGTCAGACTTCATGACATCGGTCTGAGGGGGACGGTGCTCAGCTGGTTTACATCCTTTCTGGCCGACCGCCGACAGACGGTCTGGGCCTCCTCTAGCACTGCCGAGATGCCGCTATTGGGAGTCGGAGTCCCGCAGGGCTCTGTATTGAGCCCGACTCTCTTTAATATCTTCATGACCCCTTTGGCGGCTCTGGCCGAGTCCTACAGGGCCCAGATCGTGTCCTAGGCTGATGACACCCAGCTGCTCTTTACCTGTCGGAAAGGAGAGGATTTTGACGGAGAGAGTGTCCGTGAGTGCCTTGGGGCTGTGTTCAAATGGCTCCAACTGAACAGCCTCAAGTGCAACTCTGACAAATCGGAGGTGCTCTTCTTCCGCTGTCAATCCGACCCGGACTGGCAGGTATGGTGGCCGGCCAACATGTCTCCCCCGGGATGCCCGTCGCAGTCAGCTAAGAATTTGGGGGTTAAAATAGACAACGGTCTGACTCTCAGATCTCAGATCCTTACCCTCACTGGTACTTGTTTTGGGCTTCTCCGCATGCTACGGAAGTTTTTTCCGTTGCTTTCCGTGGATCACAGGAGGACTACGGTACAGGCCCTGATAGGGTCAAGATTGGATTACTCCAATGTCCTATATCTCAGTCTGCCCGAATATCTCCTGCAACGGATGCAGGTAGTCCAAAACGCGGCAGCACGGGGCATCTTTGGCCTGCATAGGCGAGTTAAAGTCTCGGGACTGTTGCAGTCACTTCATTGGCTGCCTATCCGACAGCGGATAGTTTTTAAAGCCCTTACCCTTGCCCACAAGGCCTTTTATGCCACGGGGGCGAAATACCTTCAGAAGAGGCTCGCTGTTTATCTCCCTGCCCGATCCTTGAGGTCAGAGGCGAAATTCCTTGCTATTGTTCCACGTGTAAGGAAGTCCCGCATTGGAGGCCGTTCATTCATGCTTCGGGCACCTCAGCTCTGGAACAGTCTGCCTCTTACCCTACGCAGCACTTCAAATCTGCTGGCTTTCAAGAAGGGCCTGAAAACCTGGCTCTTTGCTTCCTAGTCTCTTCTGTTCTTTGATCTTACTTTCCCCGTCTGTTGTGTTGTGTCTGTCTTCTTAGGTTGTCAATAAAGCACCGGGACACTCTTCTGAGTAGCCGAGCGCTATAAAAGACTTACTATAACATAACATAACATATCGGGAGATCCTCATCCCACACCTCTCCGATCTCTTTGCTGAAGCCCTCCAGAAGGGCTCCTTTCCCTCCGAGACAGATGTGGCCACCATTGTTGTTCTCCCTAAAACGCAACCACTATCATTCAACTGTGCTGACTACTGCCCAATCTCCCTTTTAAATACGGAGGTTAAAATTTTTGCTGAAGTCCTCCCCCAGCGATTGAGGCCCTCAACATCACTCCGCTGGTGAAACAGGTTAAGGAGTACCTTTGCAAATGGCGGAAGCTGCCGCTGAATCCCCTGGGTAGGGTCGCCCTGTTTAAAATGATGATCCTCCCCAGATTCCTCTGTCATTCAGAACCCCCCTTCTGCTTCCCACTGGCCTGGTTCAGAGATCTAGATAGCATAGCCACTAAATTTCTCTGAGGTGGCCGATGGCCCTGTATAGCTTTAGCCCATTGACAGATCCCACCCTTAAAAGGGGGCATGGGAATGACCAACTTATACTTATACTACTTGGCGAACCGTCTACTCACATTGCACGATTGGTTTAAGGGGAGGTTGGTCGGAACCGGCCTACAGACTCGATCTAGGGGTGTTGGGCCCACCTTGAATTCAAACAATGTTGTATGGGGAGACCATGCAAATACAACAATTGATGGACAGAATGCAGAACAATGTCATACATTCACCCCAGTACAGAGATCTGGGCCTAAATCCATCGTTTTTTTGCACTCCACATCACCCCAGTTCAGACATGGCCATATGCAAATTAGCCTTGACCCTGTGCCTCATGGGAACAGTCCAGCCCGAACTGTCAAGCCATGTCTTTCCTGGACCGGAATCAAGCATCCTAGGATGGGTTTCTGGCTATCAGCCGTCTTCAGCCAGGATAGCTTGACTCCAGTGGTGTGGAGAGCATGGGACTCACGACTGAGCATACCCATCCAACTCGGGGTGACAAATGCAAATACAACAATTGATGGACAGAATGCAGAACAATGTCATACATTCACCCAAGTACAGAGATCTGGGCCTAAATCCATAGTTTTTTTGAACTCCACACCACCCCAGTTCAGACATGGCCATATGCAAATCAGCCTTGACCCTGTGCCTCATGGGAACAGTCCAGCCCGAACTGCCAAGCCATGTCTTTCCTGGACCGGAATCAAGCATCCTAGGACCGGTTTCTGGCTATCAGCCGTCTTCAGCCAGGATAGCTTAACTCCAGTGGTGTGGAGAGCATGGGACTCACGTCTGAGCATACCCATCCCACTCGGGGTGACAAATGCAAATACAACAATTGATGGACAGAATGCAGAACAATGTCATACATTCACCCCAGTACAGAGATCTGGGACTAAATACATCGTTTTTTTGCACTCCACACCACCCCAGTTCAGACATGGCCATATGCAAATCAGCATTGACCCTGTGCCTCATGGGAACAGTCCAGCCAAACTGCCAAGCCATGTCTTTCCTGGACCGGAATCAAGCATCCTAGGACAGGTTTCTGGCTATCAGCCGACTTCAGCCAGGATAGCTTGACTCCAGTGGTGTGGAGAGCATGGGACTCACGTCTGAACATACCCATCCCACTCGGGGTGTCAAATACAGGACTCCTCCTGGGGTGACACAAACCATTATTTTGGCCTGGCAGGCCTCATTGCGTCACACCCAATGGACAAACAAATCGATCCAGGACACTCCACTCTGGCTGGGCGTGTGGCTAGGAGAGGTTAGCACGATGAAAGGATTTCAGTCTTGGGACCTTATCGGGATGTCTCAGCTTGGGGATGTGTGGACCAGCGGCCACATATGCTCCTTCCAAGATCTGCAATCGAGGCACTCTTTGCACTCATCACAATTTTATAAATAACTACAGCTACGTGTGCTCTCCACTCACACATACCGGATGGCACAACGCTACTGGAATACAGCCCACCGGAGGCGCAAATCATGTTGGGGAACTTGGGGAAGGGGGTCTTTCCCATATTTATCGCTAATTAACCAACAACACCACAACCACAATAGAACGGCTCATAAACCTGTGGGAGGGCTGGGTGGGTCCACTGTAGGAGGGGGATTGGAGGGACGCACTGATGGCGCATAAGACCTAAGACGGTTACGGCATCAGTCAGGCTCCACCTGATCCATCTGATCCAACTGTAGTATTTGAACGCAGCCTATTTAACCCCCGCTCATCTCAACAGGACCGGCCTATCTCCATCTGCTTCCTGTACACATCGTAGCCAGGACCAGACAGACTTCTTCCACATGGTTTGGACGTGTCCCCTCTTGGTGCAATTCTGGGGGTGTATAGAACAGGAAATTACTGAGGATTTCGGGTTGGGAGGTCCCACATGATCCATTACACACGCTCCTGGGGATCACGGACGGGCTGGATGGGTCTAGGAATAAAAAGATGTTCTTCGAAACGGCGATGATCGTAGCTAAGCGAGACATAGCCGACAACTGGAAAAGTCCTGCTCCGCCTAGTGTCAAGAAGTAAACAGAACAAAAATGGCTGGATAGGGAAAGCTTGTAACATGAGTATCAGTCACGCAGTCAATATGTACTACGTAACCACAGTCTTCTGTACCAAAACAAATTTATTTGATTTTTTATCTGGTTTTTCAAAATTTCAAAATCACATGGGCAAACCAAAGACTGTCACTACAGTGAATACATGAATACAATATCTACACTTATACACACGTACCAATATACAATATTTACAAAGTGAATGAAACACACTGGAATAAAGACAAATGAAAATGACACACCAAAAGCAGTAACGTGATTCAATATTCAAACATTAATTGCATTTATATACAGTGAAAAAATTGCACAAAAAGCAAGGATACAGCCAGTCCATGGGGATGTGAAAACCAAGGGACAGGCGGGGACAGATGGAGTAGTACGCCTGCCTGCCTAACAACACTGTGGTTCAATGTTTATATTGGGTTGCACCACTAGGGTCCCAGGTGGTATACACTTTCTCTTCCTAGGTGCACCCTTTTGAATAACCACAGGATGGGAATGTCGACGCGTTTCGAACCGGATTATTGACGGTTCTCTTCAGGACGGGGACTGGGAACAAGTCTGTAACAATATACAGAATGGTGTCAGGGTTAAGTACCATAGTATTGTAATGAAAAACTTTAAGCGGTGACTCCACACCATGAGATAGACTTTTACCTGCACGTGGCAAAGAATGTGCCGTGGTGTCGGTAAATCGCCGGAATATGGTTGTTTCTGTAAAAACATATAAAGACGGAGCTTAGCACTCTAGTCCGAGATGGGACGTTAGAGATCTATGCTGGTACATATCACCTAGTGCCATAGAGGATAAGGGCTCATACCTGTGGTTAGCCGGTTCTTGTTCTTATAGATATGTTGTCCGCCGCGCTATGTTTCTTTTTAAGCTGAAAATGACACATAGAGATTGGTGCGCGAAATTAGCCAACTACTTCTGTGTACGACCAAATGTGACAAAAACGGAGACAGCATAGATCAATAATCCGGTTCGAAACGCGTCGACATTCCCATCCTGTGGTTATTCAAAAGGGTGCACCTAGGAAGAGAAAGTGTATACCACCTGGGACCCTAGTGGTGCAACCCAATATAAACATTGAACCACAGTGTTGTTAGGCAGGCAGGCGTACTACTCCATCTGTCCCCGCCTGTCCCTTGGTTTTCACATCCCCATGGACTGGCTGTATCCTTGCTTTTTGTGCAATTTTTTCACTGTATATAAATGCAATTAATGTTTGAATATTGAATCACGTTACTGCTTTTGGTGTGTCATTTTCATTTGTCTTTATTCCAGTGTGTTTCATTCACTTTGTAAATATTGTATATTGGTACGTGTGTATAAGTGTAGATATTGTATTCATGTATTCACTGTCGTGACAGTCTTTGGTTTGCCCATGTGTTTTTGAAATTTTGAAAAACCAGATAAAAAATCAAATAAATTTGTTTTGGTACAGAAGACTGTGGTTACGTAGTACATATTGACTGCGTGACTGATACTCATGTTACAAGCTTTCCCTATCCAGCCATTTTTGTTCTGTTTACTTTGTTGTTGAGATCCGGGCTGGGTAGACGTAGGGTCCAAAACCTTCTTTGCTTTATAGTGTCAAGAAGTGGCACAGGGGTTTGACTGGTGTGCCACACAATGGAAGCCCCTATATAAAGCACAGGGCAAATATTAAAAATAAAGAAATATCGTAAGATCTGGGGCAAACGGTTGGGTCAGATAGCTTGACGTATTGTTTGATTGACTGTATGTATCACTTGGGGACCTCTCGGGTCATGATATACCATGGTTTACTACCAAATCAGATGTGGGTTTTTATTAACACTGAGCTGTACTGTAGTGCTGGTCCTTTTATTTTGTTTAAAATCAATAAACTTTTTTATAAAAAAAAACAGAAGGAAACTCAAATTTCACTAAAATGGCAAATAAAATGCTCCAATTTACCCAGTCAAATGCTATTTTTACGTCAATCATAATGATTGCCGCTTTAATGTCATTGTGTGAAAAAAAAATCAATAGCCAGGACTAAGAAATGTTGTTTGTATTATTCATAAGGAGTCTTCCTGGCAGAAAGCTGCATTGCCTCAGGTACCAGCGTTTGCGCTATTGGAGTAATACTACTAGCTATTATTTTAGTAAAACGTTTGTAATGATTGTTTAATAAGCTAATATGGCGATATGATCCAGGATTATCAGGTGTCTTACCCTTTTTTAAATACTAACTATGACTGCTTCAGAAAATGTTTTGGTATCTGACAACCTTCCAAAATTGCAATAAATAAGGGTAACAATAAATTGATTATTTGTGCCATTAATTTTTTTTTTAATTCTAAGATAAACCATCATTATCACAGGCTCTACCACCAGGTGTATTTTTAATGGCCTTCTGGACCTCGATTTCAGAAATTGGCTCCATAACCTGGGCTTCTTGCAAACAGTTTAGTGTGGGCAGCTCCATTGTCCTGAGGAATTTATTGACCCCTTCAGCCGATGGCAATACAGGGGCAGGGTACAACTTAATATAATGTAATGGGAAGACCTTATCGAATTCTGCTATGTGATGTACATCTTGACCTTTCTCCTCATCAAAGATAGATTTAATAGCAGCACTATTATGTATTTTTTTACAGATCATGGTTAGAATTTGCATGTGTGCTCACTCTCCTCATACCATTCTTGTAAGCATGTCTTTTGGTTTACTATTGCCTGGTCCACAAGGGTCGTTATGTCAAAGATCAAGGGGTGGGTACGAGTGATGGGGTGTGGGTTCCAAGGTTGATTCTAGCACTGGTACTGAGCCCATAGAGGTAGGTAAAGATCCCCCACATAGCAAGGAGCTTAAGATAAAGAAATTACCTTACATGGGCGTTACGAAACCTTTGGGCGCTCATTTAATGTTAGCTACTAAAGAAAGAAATTGGAAGGGTGAGTATGTCGAAATTTTGAAGCTATTGCACAGGGAAGTTCGCTCCAAGGAGGGGTCTAAGGAAGAGGAATATGAGCTGGCTAAGCGCCCAAAGGTTCCTTTGACGATAGAAAACTGGACAGCAGCATTTCTGATATATGCTAGCGTCTACTGCGAAAAATTCCCCGAGCGCTGCGTTGCCATTTTTAAGTATATGGATGTGATTAGAAAAGCTCAGATAACTGGCAGTGGTTTTTCATGGGCGCAGTATGATGAGGAATTCAGAGCACGGTTGGCTTGGGATCCTGAGGCAAAATAGGGGGGAGTTGGACACAGACTTATGGCAACACACTATGGGGGCATCGGCTGGTGGCAAAACCATTTTTCCAGCTAGCGGTTTGCCGTTAATTTACCGGCCCTTTCAGGGGAAGCCCACCCGGGGAGGGGTGGGTACAGCAGCGTCAACACAACTTGCCACTGGGACCTGTTGGGACTTTAACAGGGGTCACTGCCCCAGAGAATATTGTAAGTTCAGGCATGAATGTTCTCAATGTGGAAGGAAACATGCAGTCGACAGGTGTTGGGGACCTCGGATGCCAGGGAGTCAACAATGGCCACAACAGCCTACCAACGCCCCTGGTCCTGCACAGCAGCCTCAGCCTCATAGGGGAGGGAAAAGCACTCCAGGAGCTGGGCCCAAAGGCTCGTACTCCGGTTAAAGTTTTTCAGCTAGAAGTGGCTCTGAGAGATTATGGGAATGCTGATGCTTGTAAGTTGTTGCTGGATGGTTTTCGGGAGGGTTTTCGGCTTGGCTATACAGGACCGCGGCTGTGGCCCGAAAATCTATTGTCAGCCGATGAACATAAAGTTGTAGTGCAAGACAAATTGGATAAAGAAGTGCGAGAGGGGAGGATGGCAGGTCCCTTTGATGATTGGCCTTTGGAGAATCTCATTGTTTCCCCCATTGGTGTAGTCCCAAAGAAGGAGTCTGGGCAATTTCGTTTAATTCAACACTTGTCATGGCCGGAGGGCTCTTTGGTTAATGACTTCATTGATGAAGAAGCTGATTCAGTGTCGTATTCTTCAGTGGATGTGGCCATGGCCCTGGTTGTGACTGCTGGCCCTGATGCGGAAATGGCTAAATGCGATATCAAATCTGCATTCCTTTTGCTACCAGTACATCCCGGGGATTGGGATCTTTTGGGGATTCAATTTCATGGGAAATGGTATGTTGATAAAGCTTTACCAATAGGTTGTTCCATCTCCTGCGCACTATTTGAGACTTTCAGCACTTTTCTCCAATGGTTTTTCACTGATTGTTTAGGACACCAGCTAGTAACACACTACTTGGACGATTTCTTTTTTGTGGGCCCTCCCAATTCCTCGGCATGTCAGAATGCTTTGCGGACATTCCAGACTCTGATGGATTTCTTAGGTGTGCCGTTGGCACCGGAAAAGACAATGGGCCCCTGCGCGACAATGTCTTTTTTGGGTATTGAGATAGATTCTCATGCTATGGAAGCACGTTTACCGGTGGAGAAGAAGGCTAAAATGTTGGAACTCTTACATTCCATGCTGATTAAGTCAAAAGTGACAGTCAAAGAGATTCAAGTGCTGGTAGGCCATCTTAATTTTGCTTGCAGGGTGGTCAGGGCAGGTAGAACCTTTTGTAGGCGTCTGGGTAGGGCTCTATCAGGACACTATTTACCTCACCATCACGTTCGCTTATCAGCAGGGGTTGAGGAAGATCTGCGGATGTGGGTAGCCTTTTTACATTCTTTCAATGGAATTCCTCTGTACAGGGAAGAAGATTGGGTCTGGGATGTCCACATTTTTTCTGATGCTGCAGGCAGTGAGGGTTTCGGTCTTTACTGGCAGGGCAGATGGTGTGCAGAACAGTGGCCTGCTCAGTGGAAGAACGGAGGCAGGAGCATTGCATTTCTAGAGCTATTCCCGGTGGTGGTTGCCTTGACTTTGTGGGGTCATGAGCTTGCTCACAAAAAGTCCTGTTTCGCATTGATAATAAGGCTGTGGTAGACATTATCAATATATCGTGATAGGGTCCGTCCAGCACTCTTATTTTCACTTGCTTTCTTTGTAATTTAATCTCTTTCATTGTTGTGCACTGTTACCTTAGTGTTTTAGTCTGGAAACACTTCTTAGATATATTGCGAAAAGTGAGACACCGGGAGATCCCAATGTCTATGGTAACACTCAGCACACTTTCACATGAACCACTCGGTTCTCCTCAGGTATATCTGTATGCCAGAATAATGATAATCCATACTGTTTTCTTTGTTTCAATAATCTCTGTTTATTACTTCTTTATCATTCATTTAAATTCTTTCGTTTTTCGGACAATCTTAGTTATCATCTACCATTTACCCAATGCATTTCGGGTCTATGGTGACCCTTCTTCGGGGGTCTCTAGTGAAAAAATCAAGAAAAAGTAGCAATCAGCCCTTGAACTTAGGTACATTTATACATTAACATTTAATCCACTTTGTTATCTAATGTAAACAAACATCTACAATTTACCAAATGACCTATTTTGACAATCGTTATCACTATTTACACCACAAGTCCTTGTTTGTATCAGCGCTAAAATGTCGAACACCAAAAACCATATTAGACCTATAGTAATGAAGCATCATAAAAGAAAAGTGTGATAGCCACCATTTCGCTATAAACTAAATGCTAAACCAAACGAAGTTTGCTCTGACAAACATTCTTTAACAAACATTCTGCTCCTCTCTCGCGTTTGTACTTACTGGGAAATGAAAAAATGAAAAGCGTCCCTCGCTTGCGTGTTCTCAACGAATCCGCTGTTACCTAACGGTCTGTGTATCGCTATTTAAAGCACTCTATTCTCTGATTGGCTCAATTAACGATCACGTGATCGCGACCTCGGACTGTTTAATAGTCCTTATTTTTTAAAACATATGTTGAAAAAAGCCCCTCGTTAGCAAGTTTGCACAGTTAAAAAAATTATCTATTTGAAAGGAAGCTATATTAACGAACAAAATTAATTCTAAATCATTTTCACTCGATAATTTTAACACACTGTTTTAACAGTGCAGTATTATTCTACATTTATGTGGTTAAGCTATCACATGGTGAAAACGATATTGATAACAGATATTGATGCAAATAATAAAGAAATATCAAATCAAATCAACTTGGTGTCGGCCATTTTGGGTAGGGAAGGTCTCATTGTCTTTGTCATGCAGGGAAATAAACTCGGCTTCACACAGTCTCTTTATAAAAAGCAGGATAGTTCTATCCTGTCATTGAGTCCATTAGGTTGTAGGCTGCCCATTTTCTTTATCCAGAAGTATTCTGATCTTAGTCTTGATTTATGTGTGTCTCTTTCAGGGTGATGTTTGATGACTTCCAGTATTGTGAAACGTAATTGTGCTACATTGTGTCCTGCTTCTAGCCAATGTGCTGCCAGTGTGGATTTCAAATTTTTCAACCGAATATTGCTTTTGTGTTCAGTTATTCTTACTTTAATTTTTCTCTCTGTCTGTCCTATATGCAATTTTCCACATGGACACTTGATTCCATAGATAACATTCTTCGTGTCACAGGTTCCTGAGTGTAACAAGGTCACCTTTTTGCCTGTCATTGGATGTGTGAATAACTGTCCTGTCATTACATTGTTACAATGGATGCAATTTTCGCACCTCTGCATACCTTTGTGGTTGATTTCTTTTGGTACATTCTTCTTTTTTAGCAGTTCTTTTAAATTCTTGGATCTGTTATATGCAAACGTTATCCTGTCGGCAAACAGTGGTTCTAGATCCGGTTCTTTTGTTATAAGTACCCAATATTTTTTCATGATGTTAACTATTTTTGCTGATTGTAAAGAATGTTTTAGGACACATACTGTTTTCTTTGTATCTCCTCTTTCTTTAGTGACTAGTAGAGACTCTCTCTGCATATTCAAAACTTTGATTTTGGATTCTTCCAGTAGAGGTGTAGGATAGCCTCTTAGTTTGTATTTTTGGATCTGTTTGTCGATGGTGGAGAGCAAATCTTGTGGGTCAGATGTGATCCTTTTTTGGCGAATGAATTGGGATATTGGAAGATGTTTCTTTAATGAAAAATGATGGAAACTTTCATAGTGTAAGCCACTGTTTCTGTCCGTTTCTTTTGTATGTACACTAGTTCTCAGCTTATTCTGTTCAAGATGAATTTTTACATCTAAAAACGCCAATTCTTTCTGGTCCATTTGATGAGTGAATTTGATCCGGTCATGTACACAGTTCAATCTCTGAATGTTATTGATCAGTGTTTCTTTTTCACCCTTCCATATCAAGAAGATATCATCGATATATCTTTTAAAAACCATAAGTCCTGTTGACCAGTTTGTGTCTTGAATTATGTGATCGTGCTCAAATTTGGCCATAAAGGTATTTGCGTAGGACGGTGCCCCCGCAAAACCCATAGATGTTCCACTGCATTGTTCATAGAAGTCAAAAATTTCTTCAATAATCTACCACCAAGTGAAAGACCAGACATGGAACTAAAGGAATTCAAACCCAAAAGCACATTTTGTGCGCCCACTTCACATAAAACCATTGATGCATATGAACGGATTGTAACAACTGAAATTCAAAAGATCAAGTATTCAGGAGGCGTTACCACCAACTTCTCCAGAAAAGAATGGCAAGTTTTACAAACTTTGAGAGATACTAACGACATCACCATAATGAAGGCGGATAAAGGGGGAGCGATAGTAGTAATGAACACTACCTACTACAAAGAAAGTGTACAAACTCATCTGCAAGATGAAAACATTTACCATAAGTTGGATCAAGACCCGACTGAAACTTTTGGTAAAACACTTAAAACTATTCTAGACAAAGCCCTAGAGATGAAATGGATCACGGTGAAAACATATCAATTTCTACAGACTAAACATCCTAGAAGACCTCAATTTTACATGCTCCCGAAGGTGCATAAGGACCCGATAAGACCTCCTTTTAGACCCATAGTTTCAGCTTGTGGATCACTATCAGAACCACTGGGTCAATACTTAGACTGGTTCTTACAGCCTCTAGTTCAGAAATGGAGCACACACATAAAGGACACCACCGCATTTTTGAACATGCTATCTACAATAAATATTCCAAATGATGAAGAGATATGGTTATGTTCTATAGATGTGACAGCCCTATACACCTCAATCCCTCATAGGGAGGGAATTGAAGCTATGGAATGGTGTTTACTCAACAACGAAATACGTGGAGGAGAAAAAACTCTAATGCTTGAACTATTACAGTTTGCTCTACTACACAGTTATTTCAATTGGGAAGGTGACTTCTATGAACAATGCAGTGGAACATCTATGGGTTTTGCGGGGGCACCGTCCTACACAAATACCTTTATGGCCAAATTTGAGCACGATCACATAATTCAAGACACAAACTGGTCAACAGGACTTATGGTTTTTAAAAGATATATCGATGATATCTTCTTGATATGGAAGGGTGAAAAAGAAACACTGATCAATAACATTCAGAGATTGAACTGTGTACATGACCGGATCAAACTCACTCATCAAATGGACCAGAAAGAATTGGCGTTTTTAGATGTAAAAATTCATCTTGAACAGAATAAGCTGAGAACTAGTGTACATACAAAAGAAACGGACAGAAACAGTGGCTTACACTATGAAAGTTTCCATCATTTTTCATTAAAGAAACATCTTCCAATATCCCAATTCATTCGCCAAAAAAGGATCACATCTGACCCACAAGATTTGCTCTCCACCATCGACAAACAGATCCAAAAATACAAACTAAGAGGCTATCCTACACCTCTACTGGAAGAATCCAAAATCAAAGTTTTGAATATGCAGAGAGAGTCTCTACTAGTCACTAAAGAAAGAGGAGATACAAAGAAAACAGTATGTGTCCTAAAACATTCTTTACAATCAGCAAAAATAGTTAACATCATGAAAAAATATTGGGTACTTATAACAAAAGAACCGGATCTAGAACCACTGTTTGCCGACAGGATAACGTTTGCATATAACAGATCCAAGAATTTAAAAGAACTGCTAAAAAAGAAGAATGTACCAAAAGAAATCAACCACAAAGGTATGCAGAGGTGCGAAAATTGCATCCATTGTAACAATGTAATGACAGGACAGTTATTCACACATCCAATGACAGGCAAAAAGGTGACCTTGTTACACTCAGGAACCTGTGACACGAAGAATGTTATCTATGGAATCAAGTGTCCATGTGGAAAATTGCATATAGGACAGACAGAGAGAAAAATTAAAGTAAGAATAACTGAACACAAAAGCAATATTCGGTTGAAAAATTTGAAATCCACACTGGCAGCACATTGGCTAGAAGCAGGACACAATGTAGCACAATTACGTTTCACAATACTGGAAGTCATCAAACATCACCCTGAAAGAGACACACATAAATCAAGACTAAGATCAGAATACTTCTGGATAAAGAAAATGGGCAGCCTACAACCTAATGGACTCAATGACAGGATAGAACTATCCTGCTTTTTATAAAGAGACTGTGTGAAGCCGAGTTTATTTCCCTGCATGACAAAGACAATGAGACCTTCCCTACCCAAAATGGCCGACACCAAGTTGATTTGATTTGATATTTCTTTATTATTTGCATCAATATCTGTTATCAATATCGTTTTCACCATGTGATAGCTTAACCACATAAATGTAGAATAATACTGCACTGTTAAAACAGTGTGTTAAAATTATCGAGTGAAAATGATTTAGAATTAATTTTGTTCGTTAATATAGCTTCCTTTCAAATAGATAATTTTTTTAACTGTGCAAACTTGCTAACGAGGGGCTTTTTTCAACATATGTTTTAAAAAATAAGGACTATTAAACAGTCCGAGGTCGCGATCACGTGATCGTTAATTGAGCCAATCAGAGAATAGAGTGCTTTAAATAGCGATACACAGACCGTTAGGTAACAGCGGATTCGTTGAGAACACGCAAGCGAGGGACGCTTTTCATTTTTTCATTTCCCAGTAAGTACAAACGCGAGAGAGGAGCAGAATGTTTGTTAAAGAATGTTTGTCAGAGCAAACTTCGTTTGGTTTAGCATTTAGTTTATAGCGAAATGATGGCTATCACACTTTTCTTTTATGGTGCTTCATTACTATAGGTCTAATATGGTTTTTGGTGTTCGACATTTTAGCGCTGATACAAACAAGGACTTGTGGTGTAAATAGTGATAACGATTGTCAAAATAGGTCATTTGGTAAATTGTAGATGTTTGTTTACATTAGATAACAAAGTGGATTAAATGTTAATGTATAAATGTACCTAAGTTCAAGGGCTGATTGCTACTTTTTCTTGATTTTTTCACTAGAGACCCCCGAAGAAGGGTCACCATAGACCCGAAATGCATTGGGTAAATGGGAGATGATAACTAAGATTGTCCGAAAAACGAAAGAACTTAAATGAATGATAAAGAAGTAATAAACAGAGATTATTGAAACAAAGAAAACAGTATGGATTATCATTATTCTGGCATACAGATATACCTGAGGAGAACCGAGTGGTTCATGTGAAAGTGTGCTGAGTGTTACCATAGACATTGGGATCTCCCGGTGTCTCACTTTTCGCAAGACATTATCAATAGGCAGTCAGCCAGGGATGCCCAGATTTTGAAGCTCTTCAGGGTCTTTGTGTTGGGGTGCCTGAAGCATGACATCAGTTTTAAGGCCTTGCACATTCCTGGTGTGGACAATGACATTGTGGATGCTTTGTCTCGTTCACAGTGGGAGAGATTCCATGGGCTAGCCTCGGAGGCGGACAGGACGCCGACCCCCATGCCAGAACATCTTTGGACTGTAGGCGAGACAGGGTCTTACAGTTGGTGGTGGCTTCACTGGCAGTTTCCACTAGGACAGCATATGAATTAGCCTGGAAAGAGTTTTTAGAGTCTGGAGCTTGCTGGCGCGTACCTGGTTGGAGACGTTCTGAGGATGTGGTGCAGTTTATTCTTCACTTGATGGATAAAGGTCTGACACGTGTGACAATTGCAGGAAAATTGGCTGGTATTGCGTTCATGGGCAAATTACTTTGGGGCTATTCTCCTTCTGCAGGGGAGGTTGGTAAACGCATGCTGGAGGGTTGGTCCAGGGAGCGGGGAAGGGAGCAGATGGTTCGACAACCTTTGTCATGGCAGACCTTGGCCCGAGTTTTGCAAGCATTGCCCTCTGTTTGTTTGGATGAGTTTGAGGTTTCGACTCTCATGGTATGGATGTTTTTCGGTGCTTTTAGAGTGTCGGAATTGTTGGGATCTAAAGTCACTTTTGGGGTGGGGTGGGGGATGTTCAACTTTCCGAGAAAGGATTGCACATTTGGTTGGCTCGCGCGAAAACTGATCAGAGAAGCAAAGGGAAGGGTATTTGGCTAGAGGCATCTTCTCCTTCGGAGACGTGCCCTTTGCGGTGGGCTAGGCGTTTGAGGGCTTGTTCGGGGGCGGCTGATGGGGTCTCTGTTTTTCAACATTTGGATGGTTCTAGGGTGACTGAATATCAACTGCGCATGGTGCTGCGAAAAGCTCTGCCTTTTCTTGGTTTGGATGAAAGACATTATGGTACACATTCCTACAGGATTGGGGCGGCAACGGAGGCTCATAATAGGGGTTGGTCGCAGCAGGATATTATGTCTTTAGGGCGATGGTCTTCCAACTGCTTTCAGCGCTATGTGCGGCACGATCCTGGTGCTGCGCCTGCGTCTGCTAATTTTCCTTAAAGTTTGATGCTGCTTTTCTTTTTCAGGTTCTGTGTCCGGCCCCCGTTCAGCTGTTATGACGATCTGGATTGTTGGGCATTCCTTCATAAAGCGTGCGGAAGCTCAAGCTCAAAAAAGTTATTTTGGTCTTACGCTTGGTTTTAATGACCGCTTGTTTAATATTGTGTGGAAGGGTAAAGGGGGTATGATTTGGAGGGAGCTTATTCCTGCTTTGAATTCCTGGTTGGTAGGAGGTATTTGTCCGGATGTCTTGCTTTTACACCTCAGTGAAAATGATCTTTGTGGGGTGAAAGGGGTGGTTCTTTTGAGAACTATGAAGAAAGATCTTTCCCTCATAAAACAACAGTGGTCAGGCTGTCATGTTTTGTGGACTGAATTGGTCCCCCGTAGGACTTGGAGGGGTGCGATTAAGCCTAGGGCAGTTGATAAAGCGCGCAGGAAATTAAATTTAGAGGTCTCTCGTTTTTGCAGAGATCTAGGTTTTGGGCGGGTGTCCCATAAGGACATTCATTATGACACTTTGGAGTTTTTTCGCAGCGATGGAGTTCATTTGTCTCGAATTGGGATGGATTTATATTTATTGGAATTGAGAGAGGTACTTTCCAGGAGCTTGAAAATTCGGAATTTTCTTGGTTAAAGCGTAGGTGGTCATTTGTTGTTTAATTCTGGGGGGGGGCAGAAAGAGAGGGGTGTAATTCTTTCCCCCCTCTTTTCTGGGTGGCGGAAATTGGGGGTTCTTTGCCAGCAGGGACATGAAGGTTGTTGGGATTGTGTTAAAATGGGGCTATGGCTGGAGAAGTTTAAATAGATGTTTCGTGGGGTGGTTACACTGTTTTGGTTAACGTAAGTTGTTGGTGGGCAATTTGGGAATGTGATGTTATGCTTTTGGGTTGGGATGATGTTTAAATGATTATGCAGGTTTTTGTATTGTTTGAATTGTAATTATGTTGTGCAGGGTGGGGGCGGGGATTGTGACGTATTAGGGGCGGGCCTGACGTTTGGGGTTTTAAGGTAATAGTTTAATTAGTGAGTATTAGTTTTGTAAGGCGTTTGCCAGGGTTGTATTGTTGTGAATATGCACCTGTTACAATAAAGCGGCCTTTTTCACACTCTCATTTTGGTTTGGTAGTCTGCTCACCCCCCCCACCCCTCCCTCCCAAAGGGGGCTGGGGGGGGGGCAGCCGACTGGAGGGAGGTCCCCCCCCAGGCTGTTTGGGAGGGGCGCGTGGGGGGGGGTTTAGGGAGCAGGCTTCTTTTGGGCTATTTTTGGGCTACTTTTGGGCTTCCTTTTTTCCTACTGGGGGAGCCCAATTATATAGTCTCCTGGCTCCTCCTCCCGGCCACCATTTTAGGCTAGGTGACCTGGTGGCCGGGAGTCCATTTAGTTTAATTTAAAAAAAATCCCCCCCTACCCCCCCTAATAACCTTTTTTCTAGCTTAAATGTATTCCATTTTCTCTTTGGGGTTTTTTATATTCTATTATTTTTCAATTATATTGTGGTCGTTTGTCGGAACAGGTGGATATGGGTTATATATTGTACATTGTCGCTTGGAACAGGTGTCGTGCGGAAATTGGGGGTTCTTTGCCAGCAGGGACATGAAGGTTGTTGGGATTTTGTTAAAATGGGGCTATGGCTGGAGAAGTTTAAATAGATGTTTCGTGGGGTGGTTACACTGTTTTGGTTAACGTAAGTTGTTGGTGGGCAATTTGGGAATGTGATGTTATGCTTTTGGGTTGGGATGATATTTAAATGATTATGCAGGTTTTTGTATTGTTTGAATTGTAATTATGTTGTGCAGGGTGGGGGCGGGGATTGTGACGTATTAGGGGCGGGCCTGACGTTTGGGGTTTTAAGGTAATAGTTTAATTAGTGAGGATTAGTTTTGTAAGGCGTTTGCCAGGGTTATAGTGTTGTGAATATGCACCTGTTTCAATAAAGCGGCCTTTTTCACACTCTCATTTTGGTTTCGTGGTCTGCTCACCCCCCCACCCCTCCCTCCCAAAGTAAAGAGGAGGAGCCATGTATCGCCGAAGCTGCTCTCTTTGCAGTTGTTGCTGGTGCTGCTTGCAGAAGGCCGTCCGCCACCTGGATCTCCGGTGTGCCTGCTTCGGTCAGGCCCTGCCAGGCTCCCACAGGCAGCCATATAACCTGGGCTGCAGTCTTGCTGCTGAGGTCGCTCCCACCAAGCTCCTCCAAGCCTCCGGTGGTATCATTGCTTGCTTGCTCCCACGCTTTCTGCTACGCTTGCCTGCATTGGAACATCACGCTAGCGCTACTGTGACTGCGCCTAATTTAACCATTTCGACTATAACGCCAGCGCTATTGTACTCAGGCTGATTTAAGTGACGCTAGCGCTATTGACATTGGCAGCATTGTTGTTGTTGTGTATCCTCGTTCAGGGCGCATATTTCTTTTCTTTTTTGCTGACTTGGCTGTGTACGCTAGTAACTAGACCGGCGACCCTGCTCACCCCAGCCCCGTCGTCCCCACTTCCGCTTTGCCTGCCATTTTGCTGTTATTGTTTTGGCCCAAACTGCAGCTCCACCCCGCATCCTGCCTCCCAGCTGACCACCCCTCGCCCCTCCCCCTCCTCTAACTACTTATGGTAGTTCCTCTTACGCGCAGCGTTCACGCGCAGCGACCGCGCCCAATCCGCGCCGAAGGTGCGCCAAAGGTAAGCCCGTCTACGCCCGTCCGCGCCTGGACCGCGCCCAGCGCCAGAACCCCTGCCCCTCGCGCTGCCCAGCCCCCCCGCATTACCTACGATGCTGCCTCCCTCCTAGCCCTTAACCCCGGCCGCGCTCCCAACTGCGTCCAAGCCGCCCCTGGACAAACCCATGGACCTTTCTCCTGCGTCACCTGCAAATTCAGCGGCACCGACTACATCTCCGATACGACCACACCACAGATTCCCGACCCCAACCACCTACAATGCATCCTTCTCAACACCCGATCAGTCCACAGGCACGCCATTGACCTATGGAATCTACTAGACACCATTTCTCCGGACATCGCCTTCCTTACGGAAACATGGATGAACGCTTCCTCCGCACCAGACATCACCATTGCCATCCCTGAAGACTATAAGATCACACGCAAAGACCGTACCAGCCACACAGGAGGAGGAATCGCTATCGTCCACAAGAAATCAATCCGCATCTCGACCAGCTCGGACGCCAACCTCGCCAACTCCGAACACCTTCACTTCCAGATCCACATCGACCCCAAAACCACACTCAGAGGCACCCTCCTTTACAGGCCACCAGGACCTCGCGCAAAATTCAGCGAAGACATCACGGACTTCATCACTCCACACGCACTCCCCTCCAAAGACTACATCCTTCTGGGAGACCTCAACTTTCACCTTGAAAATATCAACGACCGCAACACCACCACCCTCCTGGACAACCTCGCCAACCTCGGACTTAAACAACTAGTCACCTCCCCCACCCACATCGCAGGTCACACACTCGACCCCATCTTCACCTCCAGCAACCATGTCTCCTTCAGCCACACCACAGACCTCCTCTGGACTGACCACAGCTGCGTCCACTTCACCTACAACAAACCAAAACCCAGCATCCACCTCCAACCTACCATGCAAAGAAACTGGAACAAAATCACCACGGACCAAATCTCCTCATCGCTCCTTCATGACACCCCAGCCCTCTCTTCCAACGCTAACGAAGCCGCCGCCAACCTCACCATATGGTTATCCAACACCGCTGACACCTTAGCACCACTGAAAAAACGTCAAAACAAACCTGGCAGCAAGAAGGCCTCATGGTTCAACGATGATCTCAAGAAGTCCAAGAAACTCTGCCGCTCCCTTGAAAAGGCCTGGAAAAAAGACCCAACCACCAGCACCAAGGACGCCTTCAAAAACGCCACCCGCATTCACCACCAACTAATCCGAAAAGCCAAGAAAAAAGCATTCAAGGATCGACTTGACAACAACGCTCACAACAGCAAGGAACTTTTCAACATCGTCAAGGAATTCTCCAATCCCTCGGCCAACTCCAACGACATCACCCCCTCTCAAACCCTCTGCGACTCCCTAGCCTCATTTTTCCACAACAAGATTGCAGACATCCACAACAGCTTCGACAACCAACCCGGAAACCAACCCACCCTACCAGTTGCTGATCATCTTCCCCCCGCGAACACCCTTAACGACTGGAACCCAATCTCCACTGAGGACACCATCCGCCTGATGAATTCCATCCACTCAGGATCCCCCACAGACCCATGTCCTCACCACATCTTCAACAAAGCAGACTCCGTCATAGCACCGCACCTCCGAGACGTCATCAACTGCTCCTTCAACTCCGCCACCTTCCCAGAAAACTGGAAACATGCTGAACTCACCGCCCTTCTGAAAAAACCCACAGCGGACCCCACCGAACTAAAAAATTACCGCCCCATCTCGCTTCTTCCATTCCCGGCCAAAGTCATCGAGAAAGCTGTCAACAACCAGCTCGCCGCCTTCCTCGAAGCCAACAAATCCCTCGACCCTTCACAATCTGGCTTCCGAGCAAAACACAGCACTGAGACCGCCCTCATCGCAGCAACAGACGACATCCGAACTCTACTGGACAATGGAGACACAGTCGCCCTCATCCTCCTTGACCTCTCTGCAGCATTCGACACAGTCTGCCACAAAACCCTTTTACAACGCCTCAATAACATCGGAATCCAAGGAAAAGCACTTGAATGGATCACCTCGTTCCTCACCGGAAGAACCCAGAGAGTCCGTCTTCCACCATTCACGTCCGAGGCCTCTGAAGTCATCTGCGGCGTACCACAAGGATCCTCACTCAGTCCCACCCTCTTCAACGTATACATGAGCCCCCTCGCGGCCATCGCACGCCAACACAACCTCAACATCATCTCTTACGCGGATGACACTCAACTGATCCTTTCTCTCACCAATGACCCCAGCACCGCCAAAACTAACCTACATGAAGGAATGAAAGAAGTCGCCGAATGGATGAAACAAAGCCGTCTGAAACTGAACTCAGACAAAACAGAAGTCCTCATTCTAGGTACATCACCATCTGCATGGGACGACTCCTGGTGGCCGGAAGCCCTCGGAAAAGCACCCACCCCGACAGACCACGCACGGAACCTAGGCGTCATCCTGGATTCTTCACTCTCAATGAACAGACAAGTCAGCGCCGTATCCTCTTCCTGCTTCAACATTCTTCGCATGCTCAGAAAAACATTTCGCTGGATCCCCTCCGACACAAGGAAAACAGTCACCCACGCTCTGGTCACGAGCCGACTGGACTACGGAAACACCCTCTACGCAGGTACTACCGCAAAACTCCAGAAGAAACTCCAACGAATCCAAAACGCCTCAGCCAGACTCATATTAGACATCCCACGCAACGAACACATCTCTGGTCACCTTAAAGACCTCCACTGGCTACCCGTCAATAAGAGGATCACTTTCCGACTGCTTACCCACGCACACAAATCACTCTACGACATCGGTCCAGAATGCCTCAACTCACGACTGTCCTTCTACACCCCCTCCCGCCAACTACGTTCATCCAGCCAAGCCCTCGCCACTGTACCTCGCATCAACAAGTCCACCATGGGAGGCAGATCCTTTTCATACCTGGCTGCTAAAACATGGAACTCACTCCCCGCTTACCTTCGCCTTACCCAGAACCACCTAGCATTCAGAAAGCAACTTAAAACGTGGATATTTGACAAGTAATCCTCCCCCCTTCCTAAGCGCCTTGAAACCCTCTGGGTATGTAGTGCGCTATATAAATTCTTTGACTTGACTTGACTTGACTGCCACGGAACACAAAATAAATTCCTAACTGGAGCAGCCTGGTCCGGAGTGCTGGGAAAGCTGGTGGGAATCACGAGGTGAGCGCTGCGGGGGGAGTTTGCATTTGCTGGTGATGGTGAGCAACAAGGTTTGCGGGACTTGCACAGTTAGCAAATTGCCATCTGATATCTGTTATCTGGGGTGGGGGGGTCAAAGGAGCCAAGGGAAGTTGAGGGTATGGTTCACCCTTCTTATTGACCTCCCATTAGATCATCAGGATTTCAGGACATCAGGGCTTCACTGCTTTAATTACTCCTAACACCCCAAGCTCACTCTCACGCCCGCCACCCATCGGAGGTCCATTGGAGGTCCTTGGTTCTTGGTCCTGGTCTGCACATTGTCTTTCTGGGGTCGGACGCTGAGTGTTTGCTGTCCACCTTGGAGCTGGAGTTTGGTGCCCATCTGTGGCGGAGACGGTGGCGATATATAACATTACTGGAAATCAGAGAGCACACAGGAGTGGAGTGGCCAGCTACAGGGTGCCTCAGGGTACCACCGGCAGTCCTGTCACAGCCCGTTTCAACTCAGTCACCATTCACAATTTGAGTTAACACTAGTGGCAGCCAAGAGGATAATTTGCATCAGCGTCTGGGACACCAGAGTTTGGGAGGATAATGCAAAAAGGAAAGAAATTACCAAAGACACCACAACAGGCAAAGTGAAAAAGAGAAAGAATAAGGGAGTGTGGTCATCTCAAAGGTGCTGGGCGAATTTGGGCAAGGCAAGGAGCCACGATTTCCATCTCAATTTCATTTCAATTTTATTTCAATCTCTTTAAACGCACTTCTCTCCCCTCTTTGCCTTTCTGTTACCTGGCCATCTTGCTCCACTGAGATGAGATCAAGCAAGTTGAGGTCTACAGCCCAACAAAAGAGAAAGAAACGGAGAGGCAAACTAGAGACATCAACCGTGGATACTGACCAGATACTAAACTTGTCGCCAAGTGATTTAGGAAGCACCACAGCCAGCATGTCCCAATTACTCTTGAAGGGGTCTGAAGCGGGGGACCGGTAATCATGCAGCAACCATCCAAAAATAACAACAAAATTTGCTTTCCTGAAAGACGCTAGGTCAGCCGTCTTTTCAAGCAATATGAAAATTGTGGGCCTACCTATTCCTTTGAGCCCCATAGTGCATATCAGCACGGGAAGCTCAGGCGGCAACAATGAGATAGGCAAATCCCAAAACAACCAAATGTCAGTCACCGGCAAATTTGAAGAGCCAACTCCAACACAGGTGGACGGAGCCCGAAACCCCTCCATGCAGTAACATAGGGGTTCCCGCAGCTACAACTTTGGGAAGTCCAAACACAAAGCCCACTCCAACTAATTTAGTGCACGGGTGTGACTTCATAGCCACTCCTGCCGCTAGACCAAATGATATCTTAAACAACATCGATCCCTTGATAGAATCTAACAGAGTGACAACGAGCGACCCCAACCTGAACACATTGTGCAATCAAAATGGACAATCAGCAAAACCTTCCAAAAAGGACAGCCCAATCAAAATGAAGGAGGAGGAAGAAGGCACCTTAGCCTTTACACCATCTGTACTACGAGAGCACTCACCTCCTTTGGGGGACGGAGGAACAGAATCTGCCCAACGGGTACAACACGCCCCAAGAGGGTCTGCGCCCATGATATCCACAGAGGAAGCTCAAGTAGTTGAGAAAGATCTTTCCTTTCTAGAGTCAAAGGAATGGGAAAAAATGCTGTTTTCATATGGCAATGACGCCCCAGGCCACCCTCGGCCATCATCTTCCCCAATGGAGGTGAAAAAGAAGGGGAGGATTTCACGCAAGAGAAGGCATGGGCTACAGCCCTGGACATTCTACAAAGGTCAGCTGATGCAATGACTTATCAAGCCAACAAAATGGACATACAAATCAGCCTCCTGAACACACTGGCTGTGTATGTAGTCAAAATAGATGATAAGATCACAAATCTGAACAGTTTGATTAGACGGGCCCAAGCAGATGCAGACTACTGGCAACAAGGATGTGATTGCATACCAATAGTTGAGAAAGTCAGCGCTCCCAGTGATGATGGAAAAACTATTGGTAGGCTTAAAAGAAATCACAAATACAAAGTCTTTCTCTGCAAAAGATAGAGATTGTGACTCAAGTCACGGAAATAATGTTAAAGTTGTAGTAAATTCGCACAAGGGGCTGAGGAAAACGACTCGCCTTTACCCCAGGACTCATCGGCCACTGGCAGTCCAATGAGTGATCAACAAAAAAATCCCCTACTGCAGGCAGAGCAAAGTCCACTCTACCACCCTCAACCGAACAAGACATGGAAGACCAGGTAGGCAAGGGGAAAGAAAAAGGAAGTGAAAAGGCCGCAAAAAGATGGGTTGGCGCAAACAAGACATGAGCCTCTACCCGATGTTTAACACCTTCAGACGACCAGCAGTAACAGAGTGTTACGACTCAAAAAGAACCGACGACCCAAAAATACAATCAGAGGACCAACTAACCTTGCTGGAAAGCAGCAAACAAAAGAAGATTGCCAGTCCGCTACCAGCAACAGAAAAGTATGAAGCAGGGGCAGCGAAGGCCCACCGGACATACAGGGGGAAAACGGAGCCAATTACTATCACTCATATGGCTCTTTCTGACCCAACGCCTCTGCAAAATGCAGAGGGTCAAAGTTCCAGCTGGTCCATCAACCCGTTCGGCACCACCAACTCATCAAACCAGGCGCATACCAGCAGCACAGTTCAAAATCATCTGGGCAATTTTACAACATCGGCAAAGAACAAAAGAGCTGAAGTACCAATAGGCCGCTGCAAAAACCAAAAGAGCCCCAGTGCACAGAACAAGGCACCTTATACATCCATTCACACAGCAATAAATGAACATACTTTAGGACCTTCGACAGGAATAGAGCAAATACTTCGAGCTCAAAGTCTAGAGCCAAAGTCAAGGCCGACAATGGCCCCTTCTCATGGCGATCCAACCTTTACGCTTTTCTTCCCAGAGTACAAGTCTAAAGGCAGCTGCAATATATTAAATTGCGGGAACATCATAAAATTGATAAAAGCGATAGGCCTTTCAAACGTTATAACCTCACAAGACATCACATTGATAGAATTTATTGCACCGGGCAAGGGTCAAATAAATGAAGCCACAAAGGTCATTCGGAGCTCAAAAGAGGCAATGACCAACATCTTAGGGCACACAGAAACCTTCAAGCAGTGGGGCATGCTCATTCTACCCGGAAGGGAACCAGGCTACCCACATGTTCTGCAGGCAAGTCGAGGCACTGAGTGCACACGTGCAGAAATAGGAGCAGTATATTCAGTCCTGAGGAGTGTGTGCAACAAAACTCCCACTTTCGACCCTAAAGCACGAAAAGTAAGAGATGACCGGATCACACTAAACAGGGATCGGGAAGTGGCCGGAACATGGTCATGGCTGGCAGGCTCCTTAAACTCAACCCGGCTACTACGCTGACATAACAACAGCGAAAGGGGAAATAACACATGTCCTTTAAGGATTTTCTTCTGGAACATCAATGGGCTAACAAACAAACTGGAGGACAAAGCAATAATCTCTTATTTTCGATCATTCGAGATAATACTACTACAAGAGACATGGCTTGTGGAGCCGCAGCAAATAAAAGGTTTCAAAATTCACCATATTCCAGCCCAGAAACTGAAATCTCTGGGAAGAGGCAGTGGCGGCTTAGCAATATACATATCAATAAATAACGCAATTGCTTCATGGGATCTAGTGAGCTCATCATACCACAAACAAAGGCCAGTCCAGGTCCATCATTTTAATGAACGCCTATGTTCGCCCAAATTCAGTGTCGAGGCAATCCTTCTCAGAAGAGATGACAGCGACAGTTTTAAGAACGTAATCTGGATCCCCGAACGTAGATATAATACTATCTGGCGACTTCAACATGTGGCTAATGTCCGACCTACATAAAAATGAGGTAACCAAATCATAGGAAAGCATTTGGGTCATACCACCGCAGGAGCCTCCAGGATGGCACAAGGAAGACCCGAAGGGACGCTCCTTACAAGGCAACCTTGAACATCTAGGCCTTAGAGCCCTAAATGGGTGCTTTTTCCCAGACAAGCCACACAGCCTTTCATACCTATCAAAAAATGACGCTTCCCTGATTGACTACACCTTTGTCAGCCTCTGTCTCCTTCACCAAATATCAGGTTTTGGACTCGGAAACAGAACAAAAAGCGATCATAGTCCCCAAGAAATATCACTTAGCACCAGACTAACGCAACATGAAGAAGTAAGGGCACCGGCATCTGATAGCTACACAATCAATTTAAAATGAATCAAGTGCTCGGTTAGTAATCTACAACAAGTTGCAATAGAGGCTAAACAAATCTTTGAGAGTACCAATTGGGCTACTGATTACCCAATTTCCAACTGGACAACATTCGCAACTAAATTGACAGACAGACACGCAAAACCAATAATGTTTTGCAAACCCAACCGGGGCACAACAGCCGACCTCCTGGAATTCCGTGATACAATCTGCGAAAAGAACAATGAATCGGATATGGTGGGAATTAAAAACAAACCCAATGGACCCTCCAATATTAACAAAACTGAGAGAGGCCCGCAGCCACCTGAAGAAGGTAAAAAGAGAACAACGCAGAGCTCACTGGAACTCCTATTGGGCCAAATTACACCAAGACATAAAAACAAATAATTCCGCGAGGTTCTGGCATACCATCAATAGCCTTGGAGGGCGTGCCCCGAAAGTTGCGTCGTCAAACATACTGGAGCCTGAGTGGGTTGCTTTTCTGCACATTCATTTCAATGACCATCAAGATAATATCAGACCATCAGCGAAGAAGGCAGAAATGCTCAAAAAGCGGCTTTTTGGCGCTCAGATCGGAATTTTAAAACACACACAATGGATGTATTTTCAAACACAGGCCAAATAAGTGAAAAACTAATAGAGAGCCTAATTCATCAAAGCAGTATTGAACATAGAACAGTCCAGAAGGACCAAATTGAAAACCAGATCAAAAAGGGTCGGAAGGATAGTGCCCCAGGTCCAGGAGGCGTCCCTCAGGCTTTGTTCAAGGAGGATTCAGCCTTTTGGGCTTCTAATCTATCTCCACTTTTCAACTCTATCCTACAAAATAATATCATTCCGCCCTCTTGGCAGGGATCGATCCTTGCACCAATTTTCAAAGGTGGGGACAAAAAATCTCCTGAGAATTCCCGCCTAATTGCCCTTATTGACAATGAAGCAAAGTATTTTTCCAGAATATTGCTCAACTCACTTCGGGCATGGGCTGACGACCATTCTGTAATTCCTCCAAATCAAACCGGTTTTATAAGCGACACAGGCACCTCGGTCAATCTCATGACTCTCTCCTGCTTGATAGATCAGGCGGAGATTAGTACTAGCTCGTTCTACATGGGATTCATAGACTATAAAGCCGCATTTTGAGGAAATATAACTTTTATGGTCAAGAAATGTTCCCTAACGTGTACCCCACCGTCTCCATGTACGAGTTTAAAGTGCATGTAACTTCCCTCCTGTGCCAGCTATGAAGACGCAAATACATTTGCGTCCAACGTTAACATGTCCTCTTTCAGACCCGCCATGAACGAGTTGAATATTCAGTTCCTAAATATGCTATGCCAATGTCTTTTCATGGTGTACTTTACACGTTTTTCAGCTCTGGCGAAGCAGGCCCCGAATTCTGCCATCGAGCCTTTTTCTGTCTTCTGACTCCGAACGCCTCAGCCTGGGCTGCCTCTGTACCCGTGACCTCTGCCTTACTCCCTGCGCGGCCCGCGGCGCTTAGCTCAGCCTGCTGCCTGCCAAGACCAAATTCAACCTTCGCATTATCTATTCCGCTCCTCGAAAATGCATTCCTACCTACTAGTTTAAGTAAACATTCCCCCAGCTGCAGAGCGAAAGGCTCGGCCTCACTGTCTCCGTGCAAGTAATTCATAGCCTCTGTTACCATGGTAGGCCCATGCCCCCCTCGCATCTCATGTAGACACTTAGACGCTTATACACGCACTCACAGTCAGTATAGAATAGCTTCTGCCCCAGAGACCTTTTCCGTCCAGATAATATGGTTCCCAAACATCAGATATCAGATATGATAGTGGTACAAGTTGATCTGACATGCCAGACTTCTGTCTCTTTCCGCTGGTGTAAATGTCAAGTCCCCTGCACCCTCCAGTCATACGTCATGCACACGTCATGCAGCTGCGCGCGCATCCAGACCTCAGATTTCTGCTGACATTGCAAGATTCTGCTTTTGTTGCCACCCACTTATGACACTTACATGTGACGTTTCTAGCACACACCTCCGTACACGCCTAGTTCACGCCTTCTAATTACGTATTGCTAACACGTGTACGACCTTATCTTGACTCTCTCAGCTGTTACGCCTTCTGTATTGACTTCTATTGTGTATATTAAGTATAAAAGTAATGTAATGTCAATAAATTATGCTCTATCCCTTCCTGCACCCCTGTGGTGGCAGGAATACGATATCCGGTCATGACCATTCCTTTTTAAGGAATAAAACCCCTAAGAACTCTACCACCACGGACTCTGTTTCTTTCTTTCCGATTGAGTTATTTTTTGTTTAAGTACTTACCTGCATAGAAATTAGGACGGTAAATCAAATATTTACCACATTATTCTGGCGCCCGAATAGGGACCCCTCCCCCACCTCACGCGCCGGTTGGTGCGTTGCAAGCTCTGTCCCCTGCCATCAGTTAGACGGAACTACGCGTACTGGCAGGATTTCCTGTATCTCCCTCTGGCCCACGGAGGTGACGAAGACTGCGATCAGCACCCAGACGAGGCGGTGAGGAGTGCGGAGGATCCCGACCAGAGCCTAGCCGAAAGAAGCAAGGTCCGAGGTGTCAAGAGGCCCACCAGTTTTCCGAAGTATCCACGTGTCGAGTCGAGTCGAGTCCGGTCCAGTCCAGTCGAGTTTTCCGAGGCCTTCTGTTTCCGTGCTTCCCGGTGAGTACCATTGCTGGGACGTATCTAGACGGGTGCATTATTATGTACCCGGTAAAGACGGGTTTGGGTACACAAACGCGGTCTGCACTGTTTTAGACAGTGTATCTGTACTGTTTAGCAGTATATCCGTTATTCGAGTTCTTGCACTGTTTTCGACAGTGTATCTGTGCTGTTTAGCAGTACATCTGGTTCCGAGGGTAGAGATATATGTTCAAACTGTTTTTTTATGTGATTAATGTCGTGGTATGAGTGATTGTTTAATGTGCATTATTGTGTTTTTGGTGTAACTAATTGTGTTCAGAGTTCAGTAGCAAGGATCGAGTATCCAGTATAAAGTAGACAAGATGCCGTTTTTCAATAAGTCAAAGCAGATAGGAACTAGGAAAGGGATACTAGAGGAAGAAATTCCTATCCCCCCTAGGGACACGCCTGGAAATTACATGTACCACAAGCATGGCATAGACGCCATCCTGTATCTAGATTTATGGGCCGATTATACTAAGCACCTAGAAGAAAGACACAGATGGCCCGCTATAGGAACATGGGATGCCGAGTGCATCCTGAAAGTAGAAGAAGCATTATGGAGAAAGAAAGCCAGACAATCGCAGAAAGATGCCATAGAGTTATGGCGTAAAGAATCACATAAACGAGCCGAAAAAGAACTCCGAAGAGAAGATAGACTTAGAGAAGCGCCGGATAGAGTCCGAGAAAACGAATTAGTTAATGAGGGGATCCGAGTAAAAGCCGAACAAGTAGACCGTGCACGAAACAATCTTGTAAATAGCATGTACTTAGTGGCCGAGGGTTCGCCTGAAGCCAATTCAGAAATACCGAAAAATCTGCCGCCACCATTGATTCCAACTAAAGTAAACCACAGGACTACTAAAGACATATTCCTGGCTTCATATCTAGATGATGTAGCGCCCGCTTACACCAATTCACGCGCCCCGCCTACTGACGGGGACGGTGGTGGAGGCGGCAACCCGCCTCCAGACCATATTCCACCATTACCGCAACAGAGTTCCCCCGTTCGACAGACTGTTCCTCCACCCCCACCACTTCCCCCACCTCAGGTCAAGATACCAAATGCATCGTTGTCTGATCCTACTAGGAGACAAGTTCAAGTACATATACAGACTCCACAGAGGGATAATGCCCAAGCCTCCGCCTCAGGAGGTGCAACAGGGGGTTACCAGACCCCGCCAGCAACACACAGATTACACCTTAGGGATATGCAGAAGCACCCTATGCTCCAATCACCCCGTCTCGACATACTCAAAGAACCGCTCCTAGTTTGCAGATATGACCCAGTACCCAGTAAAGACGACAGAATGTTGATAGCATCACTACGTTTGCGACAAGCCACAGATTATCTAGTGTCATTCCCAGAGATGCCTGATCACCTAGATAGAATATATCATTTTGTCCAGACTGGGGAAAATCCTGAAAGTATTAAGGAGCCCCTGGCACATCAGAAAGTGGACACTCAAGCATATATACTACGTTTTTTCATAAATTGCTTAATAAGAGACCGAGACAGGCCAGAGACAGGCAAGGATGAAATGGAAGCCCTAAACAAGTGGGGTCAAAATATAGCCGAAGGAAAACATGATAAACAGAATTGCATAGCTAGCATGTACAAGAAAATAAGAAAAACAGTAATAGAAATACACGAAAAGGAAAAAGAAAATGCCTCCTCCCAGGAGGAGGAAGGACCTGAAGAACCAGAAAAGACTACAGATATGATAGCGTATGTAGGTAAGGGAACTTACCTTAGGAAAGGCATTCGCCCAGAAAGTAAGAGAGTTTTTCTCTCTGGCATATCAAAACCGAACTCTCCTGAATATCTGTTTCAAGACACTGATAAAATGCTCCGAGAACAAATGGGGTACCATGTACTCAATTCTATGGATGAACAAGAACTAGCCCGGTCAGCAGTACTATGGGCTGACAATCCTAATATATACAATGATGACACAGTCGCACATACATTTCTGAACCTTTCCCCAGACGAGCAGAAATTAGCAGGTATATACATGATTCAGCACCTCCTCACGTTATACAGAAATCAACATTCAGACCCAGGTCCGTTACCTGATACACTAGAAGCACTACTTATGGATAGATGGAGAGGCCTAAGTACCAAGTTAATTCAAATAATTCTAGAACAACGGCACAGATATAACACTTTCTTAGGCCCACAATATGTTCCCGCTCCGCCCCTTGAAAGAAAAATGTATCATATGGAGCGTCTTCATGGCATTGAAAGGCAGAACCCATTACGAGAAGTACACCCAGTCATGGGTACCGATCATACTTTGAAACGTGTGTATGTATACACACCTCTGACCAAGTTAGAATTATTGGAGATGAAGAAACTAGTACCCTGTCATGATAAAGACCCCGCAGGTTTCCACAGAGAACTTAAGGATATGTTGCTCATGGGAGATTACACCTATACCGATATTATGAAATTGTTAAAGGTTCTGTTGCCTACCGGCATCTACGAGAAGCTCAAGGAAAGAGAATGGGAGGTGGGAGAGAAAAAGATTATATGGACTGAAATAGAAGACGAGGAAAGGATTCGTACTCCAGGGCTAGGCCTTGGGGAAAAAGCTAAAGCATTACCAGGTCTGATAGTACAGGTCCTGCCAAGATTATTGACAACTAAAAAGGAAGACTGGGATGCAATCTCAGCCTGTAAACAGAAACACGATGAAGATACTAGTGACTTCTATTCAAGATTCGAGAAATGTTTCATTATAAATAGTGGCCTGAAACCAAGTAGTGAGTCATACCCACACCTTTTTGTAAGTAAATTAGTAGAGAATTCCCTAACGCAAGTTAAGAATAGAGTATATAAAGTCGAAAGCACATGGCAAGCAAATACGCCATCCCAGATGTTACAAATGTTACAATATCACCAGAACAGAATTAGAGAGGAACAGGAACATGAACAAAGACGTATGAAAGACACAAAAATGAAAATACTAGTTGCCCAGACAGCCCCGGCTGACGGTCAGAAAAAGGGTGGGACACAGACAAATAATTCAGCAGCTCCCGTTAAAGGGACATGCAACTATTGCAAGCAGCCAGGTCACTACGTACATGAATGTCCAGTCCTGAAACACAATATAGCGACAGGTAAAACTAAAGAAAGACCGCATCCGCCTAGACAAGACCAGGGCCAACAACAGACTTCACAGAATTCACAACCGATGCATGCTTCATCACATGCAGGACAGGCCGCAGCGGCATCACAGCCACAGCCCACTGCCGCGACACAGCAAGTTTCACG